>NC_091013.1:107588838-108953838 GCF_041296385.1 Aphelocoma coerulescens
TTACCTCCTGTTCATACCTCTTGGGCAGAATGATACCAAGCACTTAAAATCTCTGTTCACACGAGGAGGATCTGATTTTTCCTTATCTATAAGATGGTGGAGACTAATAGAAAACAACAAATGGAAAAGACATCTAAAATTATATTTTTTTCCTGTGCTTTCCCAATATTTTTAATTTAAGACAGCTAATGAGGGAATGCTCAGCTAATTTCCTATTGTACCTAATCCATTGAAGGGATGTACTCTACTATGACTTGGCATTATTGGAAACCAGGAATATGACTGGAATTTTTTTAAAAGAGCTTGTCTGTTCTCAAAAGGGAACCCAGAAATATGTTTACTTATATATCTAATATGGTTTTGATTTTTCAGTGTTTACTATGACTATTAGAAGCATTTTAAAACTTGCAATGTGCACTGGGAGGGCTGAAAGACAAATGCATCCAAAGCCCCGTGGGCAGCAGGGCAGGGAGGGGATTCTGCCCCTCTGCCCTGCTCTGCTGAGACCCCACCTGCAGTGCTGCATCCAGCTCTGGGGTCCCAGCACAGGAAGCACAGGGACCTGCTGGAGCCAGCCCAGAGGAGGCCACCAAGGTGATCAGAGGGATGGAGCAGCTCTGCCATGAGGAAAGGCTGAGAGAATTGGGATTGTTCTGGCTGGAAAAGAGAAGGCTTTGGGATGACCTAATTGCAGCCTTCCAGTGCCTGCAGGGAGCCCACAGAAAAGATGGAGAGAGACTATTTACAAGGGCCTGGAGTTACAGGACAAGGTGGAATGGCTTCAAATTGACAGAGAGTAGGTTTAGATCAGATATTAGGAAGAATTTCTTTACTGTGAGACTGGTAAGGCCCTGGCATAGGCTTCTGAGGGATGTTGTGCATGTCCCATCCCTGGAAGTGTTCAAGACAGGCTAGATGGGGCTCTGAGCAGCCTGGTCTTGTGGAAGGTGTTGCTGCCCATGGCAGGGGGATTGGGACGAGATAATCTTTAAGTCACCTTCCAACTCAAGACATTCTAAGATTCTATGAAATAAAGAGACAACAGCCAGTCAGATGCAAAAATATTCTTCCATTTAAACTTCCATGCGACTTCATTTTAATAATGAAGGAACACACCATATATCTCTGCATAAAACCATAAGAGAAACTAACCTCTTGCTATGTTTCCATAGGAGTAGGGAAGAGTAGATTGGAGTTTGGAAAAGTTGCACGTTGTCAAGATTTGGTCTCTTTAAAATACTTAACCTTTATTTACTGACGATTGGATCGATTCTTGCAATATCAATGAAAGAGAAATTATCTATCCATTGTGCATGTATTACAGTAATAAAAAAATAAATATTCTATGGTTTCCCCTGCTTATTAAGTACAGAAAATCAGTGAAGCTATAGAACATAGCAAAGATATAAACATTTGACTATTCCCCATTAAAAATGGTATGATATCTGATTTAGAGTTATTTATTTTGAACAAAGTATTGCTCTTTTGTACTTAAAACTCTTAACAGTGGCCTTGAATTGCTATGTAGTTCATTTACAATTTATATATTTACTTCTCTGATCTCTGAATTTTAGTCTTAGAACACTTTGTTGAATTTGAATCCACCACGCCCTGTGGCATCATCATGAGAAGTCTTTCCATAAGCAAATCTCCTTTTCAAGGACTGCACAAAGGATGTTACATGTGAAGCTATGATTATATGTGAAGCTAAAGAATAAGTAGCATTTATGACAACCAAGAACTACACTGCACAATTTCTTTTATAGGGAAGCATAATAAATTTATAATGTAATGATACATGTTGCATAGATTAAATTAAATTAAATATAGATTTATTATCTCCCTAAACATCTGAAATGCCAGTACTGGCAAATCTTGATCCTAGATTTATACTACTCATGGTGTGGGATAGTCAAATAATGAAACAGAAGTGGAGCAACTGTACCGAGACTCATAGTAAATTTTAGTGTAAAATAAAGCAAAAGCACAGCTACCAAAAACCCTAAAACTCCAGACCATATGCCTTTTCATACCATGTTACAAGAAAGGAAGAGGATTAGGGAGGGTGAAGAAAAAAACACCTGTTTGAGTCAAATTTTTTATATCAAAAGCATTTCTCTTGCATGAGAAAATAATGATTAGTGCTGGAAAGTGCAATCCAGATGTGGTCCCACTCTACTATGCCCATATCCAACCTACTCACATGGGCACACATATTCCAGGCTTCATGATTTAATTTTTCTTCTCACATTCAATATATTTGCTACATCCATACTTAAATTGTCTGTTTCTAATTTTATCCTAGAAATATATTCCTGCATTTAGAGAAATATGTCTTGATAAAATCAGATCATTTTTAAACTGCCAGTGCTTCTGTTCTTTAATAGCTAAATGCCATACGGAATAGTTAAATGCTCAACTTTACAGTATAACTAATATTTCTAGATTTATTAAAAGGTTCTCTTTTACAAACCTGCCAAGCTTGCAAATTCCATTCTCAGATCTACAGTGTAAATCAATATAACTGTAACTATTTTCAATCACACATTAGTTTAACATAATTATTTCATTCTGAAATTTGGGAGCACTTAGTATTAATGGTACTGATGAAAGTTGGCATTCTCTCTTTTAGTGAAAATACAATCTGAGAACAAAGTATTGATTCATTTAAGTCTGAATGGTAAGAAATAATGTTTGTCTATAATCTTAGCATTTCTTTCATCTCACATTATTAGTGCTGCAAGCTAAAGGTGTTGGAGCTTTGCTTTGCTCAGAAATTGTTTAAATCAAAAGGTTTGGATGTGGAACTCAAGGAGACCTAGATCTCCAAATCTCCACAGTGTTCTAGAATTTCTAGCTGTCACTGTTTTCACACTTAGCAGGATTCCCGTTTTATGTTGGGAGCATCTTAAAATCTAGATTTAACCTACACAGTGGGAATGCAAAAAAATCCCTCCAATAGCAGAATTTCCCTGCTTAAGAAATGAGGTTCCACCATAACTACTGAAATATTATCATATTCAAATCCAAGTCTTTTTCAGACCCTATAGCAGAGGAGATACCAGATTTGATAATATTTCCATTCTAACACTCATAATTCATCTCTAATTAAACCAAAATTAGCCTAGAAATAAATAAGAATTTTTCCTAATTCTCACCTAATTGAATTAGGTCATACATGTTATAAATAGTTCAAACAAAGGTCTGGAGAAAACACTCAAGATTCCTGATTAAAACTCAGTCATCAAACTGATGGGCTGATTTTCCAGGTGCTATTCTTATTCAGTCATTCTCTGACTAATCCTCAATCATCCTGTCACAGATAATCCATCCTTGACACTCATTCATTCAGGAGAACCTGGAATTTCTGATTTTTAGCCTTCTGTCATGGTTTAACCCCAGCCTACAGCCAAGCACCACGCAGCTCACTCTCCCATCACTGTGAATGGGGATAAAAGCAAGAGGATGAAAAAGCTATAAAACTCATAGATTGAGACAAAGACAGTTTAATAGGAAAAGCAAAAGCCATGGGTGTAAGCAAAGAAAAAAATGAATTAATTCACTGCTTCCTGTAGGCAGGCAGGAGTTCAGCATCCCCAGTAGAGCATATGATGTGCAGTGGCAACTTGGGAAGACAAACATAATCACTCTGAAAAGCCCCCACTTCTCCTTTCTTTGCCCATTTTATACACTGAGAATGATGCCATATGGTCTGGAATATCCCTTTGGTCAGTTGAGGTCACCTGTCCTGGCTGTGCCTTCTCCCAGCCTCCCAAGCACCCCCAACCTCCCTGCCAGCCTGACAGTACAAAAAGCAGAAAAGGCCTTGGGTCTGTGTAAGCCCTGCTCAGCGACAACAAAAACATCTCTATCAACCCTGTGTTAGCACAAATCCAAAACACAGCCCCACACCAGCCACTGGAAAGAAAATTAACTCTATCCCAGCAAAAACCAGCACACCTTGTCATATGAGTAATGAAGAAATCATAAACTCATGCCAGAAAAGCAATTATGCCATATTACCACATCACACACACACACACACTCATGGGGAGTGGCTGACTAAACATTATCTGCATAAAAAATTCATGGAAAAATAATTGAAATACAAACAAGATAAGCCTTCTTTTGCATAGTATTTATTAGACTATTCATCTTCATATAAGGTCAGATTGCTAGAAGCATTTCAATGCTGAAAGATAAGACTAGCATAAAAGTCCTTCACTATAACGAAAGATTAATTTCTATTGCCAGTCCTGGTATTTCAAGTGTGAAAAGCAAAGACTGTATCAACAAAGAAGATCTGGCTGAATATGTGAAGTTTGGGAGCAGCTTTGGATGCAGTTTTGATGTCTGAATAGGAGTCAGTGAGACAAATAAGAGTATTTCAGCCCTGGACTTTAGGAAAGCAGGTCTGTTTAGGAATCTGCTTGGAAGAACTGCATGGAATTAGGCCCCAGGGGAAAAATTAATATCTCTTTTATTTTCAAAGATCACCTTCTTTAAGCTCCAGAATGGCCCATCCTAGGTAATTAAAAAAAAGGCAGCAGGAGCACTGCATAGGGGAAAAAGGAATGTTTGGTAGATCAGACAGTTGTGCTCATTCAGAGAGACATTGTCAGGCTTGAGAAACAGATGTAAAAGTACCTTCAGAAATTCCAATTGCAAGGACTTGCATTTGGGGGAGAACAACCCCAGATACACATGCATGCTGGGATTTGACTGACTGGAAGGCAGATTTGAAGAAAAGTACTTGGGGCAAGTCCCAGAAAGTTCACCAGGAGCCAGCAATTTGTCCTTGTGGCAAAGAGCCAACAGCATCTTGGGCTGCATTAAGTAGAACTCTGCCAGCAGGTGAAGTGAGGTGATCCTTCTCCTCTTCTTAGCCCTGGAGAAACACATTTGGATGTTGGGTCCAGCGCTGGGCTCTCCAGTAAAAGACAGACAGGGGTGTGCACTGCAGCAAATTCAGGGAAGGGGCACAATGCAGGTTATAGGCTTGGACTATCCATCTGATGGAGAGAGGCTGGAAGATCTGGAACTGTTCAGCATGGACCAGAAAGGATTTTCTGAAATCATATCCATGTATATAAATTCCTGATGGCGTGAGTAAAGAAAAGGGACCCAGACACTTGCTGGTGACAGAACAAGGAGCAATGAGAACAAACTGAAAACCTGGAAATATCATTTAAAAATAAGGACAATTTTTTTTTCCCCTGAGAAGGTGGTCAAACACTGGAACAAGTTCTTCCCACAGAGGTTGTGGAGTCTCCATTCTTAGGGTGCCCAAAACCTGACTTCACACAGTCCTAAGCAATGTCCTCCAGCTGACCATTCCACTATCCTACTATTTTAACAAAGACTTGACCATTTCCTCTTCTACACGTTTCAATTGAAAAGGAATGAATGCAACTTTCTGTAATATATTGGTGTTTTGGTATGTTGGAATTGAGGAGACTGGAGGTGAAAGGGCAGCTACCACAACAAGATGGTGGGAAAAAAAAAAATCATTGTTCTGCAGTCCTGAAGTTTCTTAGAGGTAGTAAGAGTATTAAGTGATCCCTGGGATGAACTGCCACAATTTAGTGTGACTGTATGAGTATGAATATGATACCATACTACAGACAATCCCTGAGAACAAGAAGTTAAATGTCAAGTCTACACCTTGACCTTAAATCTTACTTAAAAATAGAGTATAATGGCATAGAATATCGGAGTATTATTTTAAAAGCACGTTAATATGCTTCCTAAAAAAATGACAAAATGCTAAGTAGTAGATTCTTACTTAATATTTTTCTTACTGCATTCGTAAAGATTTTTTTATTCCCTTAAGAGGATGGTCAGCGAAAGATAGGGGTTAACAACATCTATCTCTCAGGATCCCTGTTCTTTGTGAGATTTCTATAGAATAAAATGCCTGAAATTTCCTAACAAATTATCCATGACTTGATCATTTTTCAGAATGCTAGAAATATGGGATTCATATTTCATGGCAAACATAGTCTTTTAAAGGTAATTTGTTTGTCTGAAAAGACTTATTTTTCACTCTTCTCTTCAATATTCTAAGAATTTATGAAGAAACATGACAAACCAGAAAAATATACAATATCTCTAGCTTGTTGGGAGAGATGAAGATCCTTGGATTTCATTTGTATCTGTAATGTACCAGTTTAGCACTTGATTGATGCTTGATCAGTAGTTTGAGACATACACTGAATGTTAGCAGGGCCAAAATTAAAGGATTTTCTCTAGCCCTTGTTTGGAAGGGACAGGGAACAAAGGCTATTAACTAAAAGCAATGCCACCCTAAACAATTATTACTAAAGGCTGATACTACCACCTTGTGTCTGCAGGTCTAAAAGATTTTAAGCATATCTTGGCACCACACATTGCTCAAGTACTTTGAGAACTTCATTTTACATACTTCAATAAATTTTCTGAGAAGGTCACTTATAACGAATAACACTTTCATATGCATTACTTTTGAAAGGTAGAATTACGTGGACATCTAAACCAAAACAAAATCTGTAACACTGGAACTGCGGATCCCATAGAGAAAACAAAACTTTAGTAGCACTGCTGCCCTAAATCAAAAGAAAGACAGATAATTTTTAAAAAAGAGAGGATGAGGAAAAGTGTCAATCACTAAGCATCCATTGTCACATAGAAAATCCCCATAAATACTCACCTGCAGAATAAGCAGGTTTGCCTAGTAAATTACTAGTGATGTTCCTCAGCTCTCAGGAATATTTTGGGGTAAATTCTCCTTCTGCTTGGATGCTGAGAACAAACAGCCTTTGCAAAATAGTTCTTACTGAGCTTTTGCTTCTGTTTTAAGTACTTCTCCTTTGCTTTTGTTACTTTAAGACTATCTGAAGTCTATGGAGATAAAATATTAAAATGTATAAAAATATTCATATACTATTATTTGATACAAACAGTAACTGGCTGTTGAAGCCAGATACTCTAGCAAATGAAATTATGTTCCATATTTAAATCTTAAATTCACAGACTGAGGATTCATTTACTAAGGGTTTTCTCCTAAAGAAAAAACCTAAACCTTAAGAAAAAAGTAATGATGGGACTGAAATAATTTGATTACTGAGTATGGCTACATATGAATCACAGACACCAGAATAAAACCTGATAAATCTGATTAAACAATGCCTATGCACTGAAATACAGATGTCTTTTATATACTAGTTGCATACCAGTGCCCATAAAGAGACATATTGCCAGGAGAGTTCTTTCCAAGTATGCTACCTTCAAAATAACTTTACAAACCATTGACTAAATTAATGTGAGGTTGGACTACTTTATTTATTGGGTTATTTTACTTGTAAGAAAATAAATTACTTGGAATATGAAATGGTCCAGCCCTTGGTTGAATATCATCTTTTGAAATAGAAACCATAAGAAATACACCAAATTACCCTTACTATAACAATGTTAAGGACTGCAACACAAATCTTGTCCTTGATCCTGTAGCAAATGGCACTTCTTTTCCAATAACAGAAGAGAGTGGAAGACCTATACTTGCAGAAAATCGAAACTATTTGCAAGTAGCTCCTCAGAAGGAACTGTTGCTCCTTTGCTGTCTTCTGTCAGAAGTCTCTTTGTCCTTTTCTGAGCAAGAAAAGCCTTTATTTTTAGAAAGATTTATGTATGTTTTATGAATTATGTCCTGCTATAGCAGCCTGGGCAAAGCTTCAGCATTTCCCCAAGTAAATTCTCACATCAGCTTCTTTCCAAAGTTGGCTGTGTGGGTCAGATATAGGAAGGTGAAAGAAATGCAAGAATAGAACTGGATGTGAGTTATGGGACACTGTAAAATTCAGTGTCAGACGTTGTTTCTCTGCTAGACTAGGACTAAAGGGAATATGGACATACTGCAAGGACTGCATTGGTCTTCACATGAACAAAGAATAAGGACAGTATAAAAATACTTTGAAATCCTTTTACCACATTACCCTCTACCTAGCCTTATGACTTGTCTTGGAACACCAAATATTAATTCATATAATCACTTTACAAAACTTGTCCACAGTACCACTAATAATTTTCAGTTACTTCACAAAACAGCTAAAATTCAGTTTGACTAAGTAAGCAAAGAAATTCCTGATCTAATTTCAGCAGTCTATCTGTATCACAGAATCACATAATCACACAATGGATCAGGTAGGAAGGAACCACAGTGGGTCATCAGGTCCAATCCCCCTGCTCAAGCAGGGTTATCCCAGAGCACATGGCACAGGATTGCATCCAGACACTTCTGGAATATCTCCAGTGAGGGCCTCCACACCCTCTCTGGGTGATCTGTTCCAGTGCTCGGTCACTGCACAGTGAATTTCTTCCTCATGTTCAGGTGGAACTTCCTGGGCATCAGTTCCTGCCATTGCCTCTTGTGCCATTGTTGGGCACCACTGAGCAGAGCCTGGTCCATGCTCTGACCCCTCCCTGCAGACACTGACAGACATGGATGGGGTCCCCTCTCAGTCATCTCTTCTCAAGGCTGAACAGCCCCAGCTCCCTCAGCCTTTCCTCACAAGAGAGATGCTCCAGCCCTTCATCATCTCTGTAACCTCCACTGGAGCTGCTCCAGGAGTTCCATGCCTCTCTTGTCCTGAGGAGCCCAGAACTGGTCACAGCACTCCAGATGTGCCTCACCAGGGTTGAGCAGAGGGGCAGGATCACCTCCCTACACTTGCTGGAAATCTTGCTACTTTACCCCAGGATATGTGTTGGCTAGTAAGGGATAAAGCTCAGTCATGAGTCACCCTTGTTCAGAGGCCAAATAAAGAATATCATGAATCTGACATTCTGTGAAGTTCTTAAAATAATTTGAAGATTTTTTATAGTTCTTCTAGACTGTAAATTAAAATACTGATTACATACCAGGCATTCTGTAAACAATTAGTCGCAATGAATTGTGCTTTTAAAATCGATTTTAATTCTCACCAGTGTTGCCTATGCCTATTTGCTGATCATTTTATGCATCTGAAATAGATTTTTCCATATGGGCATAAAACAATTTTTTTGAAAGCATTTTAGTAATTCATGTTAAAAAAAACATACCATATTTATATTAAAAGCTAGTTTTATTTTAGCATTCTGAAAATATGAATTTTTTTTTTTTTATTCTTCACCTTTTGTTAATATTGAGGAATTAGGAGAAGCCATTGCATTCCATTAACAATTTCCTACTTGGAGCACAGACTGGGTAGTTTCTCAGAAACTGGAAGTCCCTTAATGAATTCTCCAAAGGTTATGATAACATAAAGAAAAATGAGATTTATACCATAGCTATCTTTTAAAAACGGTACTTCCCTATTTTGTGTTATTTGCTTTTCCATTTTCTAATTGGAGGACTTTGAAAAATAGGGGACTACAAAATGAGGTCCTTTAAAATTTTCATGTAAGGAATTTTTTGTGGAAGGTTGTAAAAGGCTGTAAAAGTCTTTCCCTTGAGAAATTTTCTGCAAGAGAAGCTGCTGAGTAGGGAGAAGGAAGACTAGTCAACCAGAAAGTTTGGAAAATCAATGACAGAAGACTGAATTTAGCAAAATATTCTGAACTTCCTGTTGGAAGTACCTTAAGGTTTATGCACGGAGAAATGATGGGATTCATAAGAAAAGACAGTGTCCTGTCAAAAGACTGAAGAGGAAAAGGCAAGTTACGTCACCAGGGCAGAAACAAAAGAAAGCAGTTGTTCTTAAGAGAAATATTTACCTGAATAAAAAATACCAAGAGCTAACACACAAATCAAAAGAAAGAAAGACAAGCAGCAGCCAAAGTCAACAGATAATTCTAATTCATATCTCATCATGGATATTGATGTAGGAGGCCTCCATAAACTTTTCCAAACTGAACTGTCTCCTGGCCAATAAGTTAGTTTACATTGACACTCTAAATGCAAACAATGGTTTTAATCTATAAATATTGGCAGACATTGTCATTGTACCCAATGCAAAGGTCAATAATGCATATCAATTATAAATGCACTATTTGGGTTAGAATTAATATATTGACTTGCCTTGAACTTGAAAGTAAGCATGCTAAAGTGGTGCAGCCAGCAGCAATATGTGAGCATTTTACAGCGTTGGGATGGCATAGCCACACAAAGCTTTACATTGGTGTATGAGCAATGTGAGAAGCACAGGAGGGAGAGGGATAGCTACACCTCCAAGACAACCAAGCAACAAAGTCACCACATAGGAGAATAGGGTGAAAATAGGTAGGACATTCTGCTAAAAAGCACTACAAGGATGTTTGGCAAGATGGAGGAAAACAGAATCACCAAATGGGTCAGGTTGAAACCTGCACAAGCAGGTTTATCCCAGAGGACATGGCACAGGATTGTGTCCACACAGTTTTTCAATATCTCCAGTGAGGGACTCCACACCCTCTCTGGGTGATCTGTTCCAGTGCTTGGTCACTGCACAGGAAAGAAGTTCTTCCTCATGTTGAGGTGGAACTTCCTGTGCATCAGTTTGTGCCCATTGTCTGATTGCTGGGCACCACTGAGCAGAGCCTGGTCCACGCCCTCCCTGCAGATACTGACAGGGATGATCATCTCTTTTTGAGGGTGAAACCAACCCAGCTCACTCAGCCTTTGCTCATGAGATGCCCCAGTCTCCTCATCATTGTAGCCTGTCATGGGTTAGCAAAGCATAGTCCTGGAAGTGATGTTCTTGCAAATGGGTGCTTACAGCTTCCTCTGGGACCTAACAGAACCTATCAGCTGGCCAGTTTGAATATGGACAATTCCTTAAGCCAATTAAAATTGTGACCACCTCTGTGATCCACACTTAAGAATAGACACACCCTGGGCAGAGCCCTCTCTCGTTTCCAGCACTGGGACAGGTGGCTGCGGGCCCCATGCAGGGGCCAGCGGGCCCGGCCCAGGCCCTGCTCGGGCCAGGCCGGGCCGGGCCATGGCCATCCTGGAGCCAATGGACCTGTTCCATCCGTGGAACCCCCCCACCAGCCCTGCTGTGGGTAGCCAGAGTGGCTCGGCTCCCCCCACTCTCCAGTGCGGCCAAGATTCAGCTGAAGCTGCCCCGCTGTCTGGCAAAAGATCATGTGACCAACAGCGATAAGTGACATTCCAGCTGCAAGGCCTGGGTGAGATTAACCCTTTTAGTGCTGTGAAGAGCTGAAAACCTGAGGGAGAAGAAAGAGGAGATGCTTAAGCTGAAATTCTGTTGTAAAGCTACGATGCATCAGAGTACCCGTTGTAATTTCATGAGGGCATGGGGGGTGGAGCGTTCAACTTGTACTTGTGAGCAAAAGCACCTGCGCTGAGATAGGCAGATGCTGTAATTTCATGAGAAGTTTGAACAGGGAGAGATGGAAGCGATGAGGACTCTTGCTCCAAATGGAAAAGACCTCAGTTCCTACAGATGCTCCCAGAGACAGTCCTAGAGATGAAGATGAGGAAAACCCTTTGCTACCAGAGAAGGCGGAGGGCCTCTGTTCTTAGAGATGAAGATGCTCCCAGAGATGGGTGAAGAGAACTTTTGTTTCTGAACGGCTCAACCTTAAAATTGTACCCCAGTAATTCAAGAGTGGACTCTTGAAAGCAGTTGTGGGAAAAGCTGCAAGTCAGGGGAAGGGACTCTCATGCGAGCAGAGAACCAACCCAGGCGGCTGTCTCGTTGTGATAATGTTTTCATAGCATGGGCAAGAGAGACTCCTCTTCCTAAATGGACTGAACAAGGTTATTATGGAAGTGGTAAACAGAATGAACATCTCAAGGGTTGTCTTTTTACATTGTCAGTGGGAGAAGGGAGAAAGGTGGGGGGGGGGGGGGGGGGAGGAAAAGAGTTCTGAAGGTGTGGTATGATTTTTTTTTTCTTTTTTTAGGTCTGTTAATAAACTTCTTTATATTCTTTCAAGTTTGGTGCCTGCTTTGCGTTTCTCCTAATTCTTATCTCACAGAAGATAAACAGTAATGAGTATTTTGGATCAAACCACTACACTAAATTGGTGTTTCCGCCCGGTTACAAACCGAACCTGCTACATAGCCTAAGAAACAAAATAAGCAGAAGAAATCCCTATTTTGGTGGTGGAAACAGGGCAACAAGATAAAAGCATCAGACATCAATGCAGAAAATTGGAAGACAAACCCATTTTTCTTGACTTGTCTTATTGAGGAGCTCTCAAGACTGATGACCTTGACCTTGGTGAGAAGGAAAAAGTAACGACAGCAGCCATCAGTACTGACTGCACAGCACCATTGCCAGCAGACTCACAGTTAGTACAGAAAATGGATATCAAATACTAACAGTTTTGTATAGGTAGTGATGATGACATGTAAGAATTAAGCCCTAGCAGGAAGAATGCCTTTAATAAATGAATGTAGTAAAGTTCAGTTTTATAGTTTAAAAGTGTCCTGTCTTGTCAGTCTTTAAACATCCCACCACAGCAATCTCTGACAGATCTATAGACAGACAGAGAGACAGATTCAATTACAACACCGCAACTCCTCAAAAACTTTTTTTTCTTATAATATGTAAATCCCCAGAAAAAGATCCAATGAAATGTTGAAAAAGGAACAAAATGTCAGACCAGACTGAGACATGATCCTCACTTAGTATAGTATCTAATATTAAAAAAAAAAAAAAAATCAAACACATATAAAAAATTGGTGATACAACTAAAAAGTCCTTAGACATCTTCAGTTGCAAATAAAATATCCAGGGAAGCTATCAATGTGATCTGCAAATCATAAACAATGGTTTCACAGAGGCTTCTTTTGTCCTTTTGGAAATTTTGTGCATCAGGCTTGAAAAAGAAGTTAACCTCAACAGATTTTTTCCACGATAAAGGAATGCCCTGTGATATTTTGTCAACACTTTGTGATTTCTATGGTCAATGCTGAAGAAAACAGGAGGCATTTCAGAAGCTCAGTTTTCCTACTGCTGAACCATATTTGTGTCCTCATCTTTTCCTGTTAAAGTCAATCAAGGATTAGTCAAATGACAACTTTAGAATTTTTTACATATTGAAAGAACAGAAGTTTAAAACTAGTTTTTAATATTGTTTCCTCTAACTATTTAAACAGGAAGTATTTTATGGGGTGATTTCCTGTAAACTATCATTTTTCCTTGGGCTAGTGATATAAACTAGTCATTAAGTGTAGAGTTGCACTATAACATTTGTGTGCTTATGTTATGTAGAAGAGCTCCATAAAATCACGCATTCATAGAATGGTTTGTGTTGGTAAAGGCCTTAAAGATAATTTCATTCCAACCCCCCTGGCATGGGCATGGACACCTTCTACTAGACCATGTTGCTCAAAGCTCCATTCAACATGGCCTTGAACACGTCCAGGGATTGGGCAGTCACACCGTTCTAATACAAAATCATAGGGACATTCTGGTTGTATATCTCAGTGTGAAGGAGAGGAATTTACATCAGCAGGTGGAATATAACCCCGGGGATAATTCACAACATCTCTCTAATTGCAGATTCAGCATGTGAGCATGTATACTCACTAAATAATACATGTAGAAATCACTAGGTTAGAGAATAAAAGACTAAGTCAGACAACACAAGCACTTCATTGCTACATCATTAAATGTGAATGCTTTGCTGAAAAGTCCTTTGTCAAAGGAAATGGTGTTTACTTGTGTGCTAACAATTTAGTGACCATTCAAAGTCTGTTCTTTTGGACATTGAAACAAAACATAAAAATGAAAAGTAAAGATAAAAAGAAAGTGAGCTTCAAAATGCAATCTAATCTCTCTTTTTAGCTGGCTGTATGCTGTCTAAAGTGGCACATGGAGTGACAGGGTCTGAAGAATGATGTAAAGGAAAGTTGTGCATCTTGCAATGTCTGACCAGTTTCTCAAGCTTCCCCAAGACCCCATAAATCTAAGAAATTTTGTCTTTGAATACCCAAAACACTCTTGAGAAGATTTATTCAGCACACTGTACTTCTCTTTAAAATGTGACAAGCAAAACAATATATATGGTCTGGAAAGACAATAAATGCAGGCAATGAAACTCAAGATTCAAACTATAGTGAGAGTAGATATTATAACCCAGCAGATTCACACCTCCAAAATTAGATGTCTAGCTTTATTTTAGTTTGATGCAAACAAAATATAACCAGAAAAACTTTAATATAAAGAAAAAAATATTTAGATGCAGGCAGAACTTTTCAACTTTTTTCTTTTAATATTTTACAAGAATATTAAAGTTTGATGGTAGTTCTCAGACAAAGTATGACAGGGAAAACACATTTTAAAATGCTTGTTTTCTCAGCTTCTTACTATTCACATTATTTTAAAAAGCAGTGGAAAAAAAAGCTAGGAATGCATAACATCTAGAAAAAATGCCATTATCAAAAGAAACATCTCCAAACATCAGTCTCTTAAACAACAGCAACAAAATATTAGTGTTTGAACTGGTACAAGATGTTTAGTTAAGTTGCCTAATCATAGCTGAATATTTTTTCTAGTATTTTACAAAAAAATTCTACCTATGCTTTTTACACCTCAGGACTTTTCACTAATTTCCCCATTAAAAAGACTTTCATACCTCTTTCTAACCTTTTTCCACTCTTGCTTATATCAGTGCTTTGGTTATGCAACTCTGAAGCTGATATTTTGCCTTTCAGTTATAAGTGGTTGAAACAGAAAAAAAATATTAAAACTTTGGAGCCACTTTCTTAAGCAATTTAAATTCAGTTCTGTAGAAAGTCACAAAGGCCACTTGATAAGTTGTACTAGCCCATATCATTGCACTGAGGTTCTTCTGTTTTCACACACAGTGATACAAGAATTTTGTAACTATTTTCAGAGCCTAAGTTTTCATCAAAACTTCTAAAGAATTGCTTCTAAAGCAGAGCTTGCTTTTAAATCAATTGCTTTGTCCTTTCTTCTCTGTTTTACAAGCCCTTTTTTCCTACTATTAATTATTTCTGTCACAGACAGTAAGTCATGAGGTAACACAAAATGCAGGGGTTTGAAGTATTGATGATACACTGATTATGCAGAGGAGACACGTCCATCAAAAGATCAACAAGAAGTGGACTGCCACTGGTGTACTATTTATTAGCTTTTGCAATTCCCACATTTCTTTGATTTTCCTCTGTAATATTTCATCTTCACCCTTCATAGTCTTCAAGGAGGAACAGTAAAACAAATACCACACTTCCATAACAATTATTATTGCAACATTACTATGAATAGCTCCTTGAAAGATTTTTATTTTTTAAAATAAATTGTATACATCAACTAGTGTAGGCCATTGAGAATACTTATCAAAAAACTACTATATGGATAGAAAATACCCTGGAAAAGGAGAGGTAAACTGCACTGAAACCCGTCATCTGAAGATCCTTGTGCAAATGTGCACTATTTGAGCTCACAACTCACCATCACACATATGCATTTATGCATAGAAAATGCTTAAAATTATGCCTATATCTTAAAACTTATTTTACTGAAGCTGTCTGTAGGTTAGATGATCTTTTAATGCCAGTAGTAATTCTGAATCTCACTGACATTTCCTGTGTTATGCTGCACATAACCAATCACTACTATCTCTGCTGGGTAGCAGAGACAAAATCTTGGTGATTATTGTATGCTGCTGGATTTCACATCCATTTAATTAATTCTGAGTACTTTCTGATTAAATTTTCATAAACTGTATCTTGGTGCAATGTGTATTAAATTTCTTTTGTGTGGGCAGTAATCAGTACAGATACACAGACAGCAGAGAGTACATTAAACAAACAAGTACTCTGAGGGTTTTGTAAATATGGGCATCGTAAGTAGATTTACCCAGCACCTTAGTGACAGAAGACAATAATGATCTATTTACCATCTCAAATCTTACATATCTAGCCAAAGGAAAAAAAATGTTTGTGTACGTGACATAACTGCTGCATTTTAATTTCTGCTTTCCAGGAGATGCTAAAGAAGAAATAATTGCCAAGGGAAGAAGGGTCAGAATTAGTCATGAACCCAGGAAGATGAAAAGGCAAGGAGAAATTTAGGTCATTAATTAGGCTGGACAAGTTTATCTTCCTAGATGGCTTTTATGTGAATGGCATCATTAGGAGACAGTGCTCCTCCATATTTTTGTTCTGGCTATATAATTCTCTCCAGATTGTCTTGGTAGCACAATATAACATTTCAGGAAAATCAAGGATTTTCCTTATTCAAACCCTGAGTTTTATTGATGATCAGAATTATTAAAAAGGAAGAAATGTAAGTATGATCCTTAATCATATCTACTTTTATAGGAAGTGGCTTATTACATTTATAGTTGTTTTTCCCTAGTCTAGTACCACCAATATATATCACTATGGCAATGCACCTGTTCAGTCTTTTGTCTGTGATATAATGAGCCTTCTAGAAACAATGTCAGAGGTCTCTATTATCACTATATCCATGCAGGCAGTTGTAGATATGTCAGAGCTTGCTATTCCCAGACTCACTTGGGAATCAGTCAGCCACTTCAGCACAGTATTCAGCTCTGGCTGTAAGTTGCCTTGGAAATCCCTCCAGATGAAAAGAATGGAAGCAATTTTCTGTGCTTTCTATTTACATCACTTCTGTGGGTTTTCATCACTATAATAAGATAAACATTTTTAATTGTCTTTTCCAGGCTATGTGTACAGTTTATCAACATCTCCTGTGACAGGAAGAAGTTCCAAACACTGTAGCAAAACAGACCAAGATTGACTTTTAGATTTAAGCTTGCAATCACTAAATAAATAAAGGCTCAAGAACTTGATAACATTGAGGTGTCCTATCTAAAAATTGTAACAATGGTGGGTCATGGTACCATTTCAAAAGGCTTTATTAAAATTTCCAATTATAACACCATATGTACATTTTGCTATTTGTGACTCTTTTGTTTCACTTTAGGGCCAATTTGCTTCCAAATAAACAGTCATTTTAGCATTTCTCTCTGTCTGACTCCAGTCTGCTGGTTGTTTTGTTTATTTTTTGTTCACTTCAAACTTATGCACTTGGATTTTTTATTGTTTAGGTTTGGTGGGTTTTGTGCATGTGTGTTAGTTTTATCTCTAATAAGCTTTCTATGATTTGGGTATATTTTCTGAAAAATAAAAGTCGTTTACCATCACTTCTGGTCTAGGATCTTTTGGGTGTCCAGGTGGAGACCAGTGATGAATGGCATTATCAGGGGTTGGTATTAAGACCAACAGGTTTTAATATTTTTGTTGGTCACATGGACAGTGGGATTGAGGCACCCTAAGAAAATCTGCTGACAACTCCAAGCTGTGTGGTGACTACACACTGAAGGGAAGGGATGGATCCAGAGGGACCTGGACAGCCTGGAGGACTGGGTCTGCGTGAACACCATGAAGATCAACAAGGCCAAGTACAAAGTGCATTGGGGAAATCCCAAGTGCAGATACAGGCTGGGTGGAGAATGGATCGAGAGCAGCTCTGGGGAGAAGGTCTTCGGGGTGTTTTTGGATGAAAAGCTCCATATGAGTCAGCAATGTGCTCTTGAAACCCAGAAGACCAACTGTGTCCTGAGCTGCACCAAAATGAATATGGTCGGGAGGCCAAGGGAGGTGACTCTGTTTTTGTGACATCTTCCCTGCAGTGCTTCATCCAGTTCTGGGTCTCCCAACATAAAAAAGACATGCACCTGTTGGAACAAGTCCAGTGGAAGGCCACAAAGATGATCAGAGGGCTGGAGCACCTCTCCTATGAGGAAAGGCTGAGAGAATTTGGGCTGTTCAGCCTTGAGAAGAGGATGCTCTGGAGAGACTTTATAGAGGCCTTCCTGTACCTGAAGAGGCTACAAGACCTGGAGACTTGGCCTTTGTTAAAGGTATGTAGTGATGGGACAAGGAGGAATGGCTTCAAACTGATAGAGAGTTGGTTTAGATCAGATATTAGGAAGAAATTCTTCCCTGTGAGGGTGGTGAGGCACAAGCAGCACAGGTTGCTCAGAGAAACTGTGCATGCCCCATTCCAGGAAGTGTTCAAGGCCAGGCTGGATGGAGCTCCGAGCAACCTGGTCTAGAGGAAGGTGTCCCTGCTCATGGCAGGAGGTTGCAACGAGAGGATCTTTATGGTCCCCTCCAACCCAAACCATTCTATGATTCTCTGATACTAGGAATTAATGAACCTATCCAGTTCTTTGGGTTCTGACATGCAAGTTTAGAAACAGATGTTTAAAATGTTCCTTACAAATTTTATGCTAGTATTTCCTCCTTCCTAAGATGCACATTTCAGATTGAGAGCAATCACTGAATACTTGCAAGATTTTTATCTCCTCCATAAGCAGCTCAAAGTCATTCAAAACTAGCATGATACAGGCCACATTTCTTCCTTTAATCATTTCTTCCTTTAAGTTTCACAGATCTTTGACAATACACCTTAAAAATATGCCTTGAGACAGAACTGAAGTAATATCACTTATTTCCTTGGTTTTTTTGATTCTAAGCCTGATGCAAGAATACTGGTGGCATTTATAAAGGAAATATGTTATCCAAGAAGCTTTCAGAGAGAGTGGAATTAAAAATCAACTAACATCAGTGAAGTACCTTGTAAACCTAACGCCTTGTAGGATTATAGAATGAGTAGGAGTAGAGCCTGGAAATATTATTTTAATTTTTGGTTGTTTTAAAGTTAATTAATAGCTACACTCCTGACTATTTTAGATTATTTGACAGTAGTAGCCAACTTAGTGTTATGAAGAAAGTGTAAGGTTTTTTGATGTCTCTAAATCTTTTCTATTTTTATCTTCTGCTAACATGAAAGCAAATGTATATCAGCAGGACAATTGCTGTTAATTTATTTTGACAAAGAGGGCTTTCATCATAATTTTAGTAAGTAGCTTTACCCTCTACTTGGCAGGAAAAAAGGAAAAGAAAGAAAGTATTACTTTTAAAATCCCAATGATTTCTAAAATTGCCGGATGTGAAAAGAATAAATATACAACTGCCTTTTAATTTTCCCATCATTTTCTGGTAATAAAATAATTTGAGTCCCAGCTGTATGAGGCATTTCTCTTCTCATTTACTCCCGTCTTTAATGGCTGTTTCATTGAACATCCCTCCTACTTATTTAGGAAAGACACTTTTCTGTTCAGTGTATAGACCAGTACTTTCATTTCCCCCTCACAGCCTGTAATAAAAGCATGTTTTGGAATGGAGTCCATTTTCTTTATAAGCCGGCTCATTTTCTCTTATTTAACAAGTTATTTCTGACTTTCCAACCTATCTAATCCTTATGTAAACGAGTCCTACTGCCAAAAGTCTTTTTAATTAAGTTGTATTTCTATAGCTTAACTCAAGGGCAACAGGGAAATAGTATTGTCTTTTCATTCATTTATTCTCTGAGGAAGAAAAGAATGGAGATGAAAATCCCTATGCATATTTATTAGATACCAACCTTTTTGAATAGCTGTGTTTTGAGCCAATCATTGGAACTGCCACAGATCTGACAGTAATAGTTTTGGGGTTTTTTCCATTAAAAATCTCCTATTGGAGTAGGCTGTGCTTAACAATGATAATGAAACTTTCTTATCAGCAGCAAGACATTGGGACATCATTTTGTCTTCACATTAGAAAGACCATTTTCTCCTTTTATTTCAAATTCAGGAAACAAACCAACAAACAAACCTTTGGTGGTTTACTGGTGGACTTGGCAATACTGGATAAATGTTTAGATTTGGTGATTTTAAAGGTCTTTTCCAACCTAAATTATTATAATGTTCAATAAGAAGTGTCATTTTACTGGAATATATTTCAGGTCACACTTAGATTTTTGTTTTGTTGTATAATAATACTTCAGATACTTATCTACTCAATTTACTGTACCTCTACTACTAATTTTACTATAAAGTCCCTGGTTTTCAGTGACAGAAAATTGAATCCTAAAACCAAAGTGGAGGAAGCAATTAAGTGTTTGCTAAAGTGGAACTGAACATTTTCAGCAAATGCTCAGCCAAAGCACCTAAATACTATGTTCAGAACAAAAATAAATTTAAAGAAAAGGCTATTCTTCCAACAGGAAGTATTCCTGCAGAAGTCACTGCTAAAGGACATTTTTTGGCACAAAAATCTTATGTGCTTTCATGGGCCACTTTGATGAATTGTTGGCAGAGACATTCAAGGACTTTAGAAACATACAAGCCTCAAAGGACCAGAAAAAAGGTTCAAAATACCTGAAGACTGGAAGAATGCATGAAGGAACATTATATATGCTTGTCATGTTCTAATACAAGTATCCATCAATGTGCATCCATCTTCATGGGAGACAGGATAATAGGGTAAGTTTATAGCCACACAAAACCAATATAGTTACTCTCATTTTTTTAACACCTAAATACTAAATTCTCTGAATTAGCTGTCAGATGATGGTACTAAGATTCTTGTACTCAGCCACTGGATCACTGTGAACAATTTAAGCATGTATGCAATGCTGTCCTCTATTCAGGTAAGAAAAAATAAATAAGCAAACAGAATGTACAAGATAACTGTTTCTCTGCTGAGAGACTATATCAATTATTGCTACTGTTTACTGAACAAAATTAATCTATTCATATTATTGGAATTTAAAATGGTTTAAAATAATATTTTTATTAAAAACATATAGTTCTTTAATTGTAAATACCAAGCTGTCCCTCATCTCTAGTAATGTCCATGAAATAATGATGGACATGTGAAATAACACTTTATATTCAGAATCTCATTCTCGAAGTTCAACACATGAATGTGCTCTCCTGAAAGAATTCATTTCTTACATGTATAAAAGGTAGAAATGAAAGATATTTGCTAAACTATTTACATAAAACCCAAAAAGATGTATCTTTAAATATTTACATGTATGCACTGTATGAAATATTTCTGCAGAAATTAGAATCAGCTATAAATACGTTTGCATACATAATAAAATCTGTATGTAATTCAAGACTGTATGGAGATATGATGGTTCCGTCAAAGCTATTTTACAAGTACTTTGAAAATACTCCTTACTGAGATTGAATCCTGTATTTATCTTGGGTTTGAAAAATGGATTCCTTCAATTCTTTTTGATGGACAAGATGTATCTCCAAGTCAAATTCCTAGTGGAATGATATTTATATTTATATGAACGTCAATCAAACTACTCAGTAACTTCAATTTATGCTTTCCCCAATGCCCAGCAGTATAAGAGATCCTTGATTGACCAGATTCTCATAAATTGGATACTACACTTCTCAACTTAAGTTGGAAATGCTTAATGCCAAGAGACATTGCACTAGGGAATGTTTTTAGTCTCTACTAAACACTAAGGGCAGAACAGAGGAATGCTCTATTAAGCCGTGGGAATTGAAGTGCTATCCAGGGATGACTTCTTTGAAACCTTAAAAAGTAGCAGTAGGATCAAATGTCATGATCCTCATATTCCAAGCAGAGTAATAATAATCAGAGCTGCTTTTATAGACATTGATTGTCTATAATATGTATATAGTCTATAATATCGATATATTTTCTATAATATATATATATTGTCCATAGAAGGATGGGAGACCTTTCAAAGCAGACAAATATGCAAGGGTAGTGAAAAAAAAGTCTTTGAAGAAATACATTTGCTATTAATTTGTCTGTTTCACCATGAAGATAAATGACAAAAGAATGTCTGCATTTTAATGAGAGCCCAGGATGCCAGGTCTACCATGCTGGGAATGGGCCTGGCAGCTACTGAGGCTGAGCATGAGCATAAAGAGTGCTCCCCAGGCACTGGCTGAAGGTGCAGGATGGGCATGCAACAAACTGTCACAATTTAACTGTTTATACAGAAGTCTGATGTAAGGTTTTATGGCTGCACAGTGTCAGAGCTGGCCTTGAACACAGGCAGCCAAAATTGGGGTGAATACATTAACATTGCATTTTACTGCAAATAATTATATGGGCAAAAAGAAATAACATATCTTAATGTTTAATAAAGACATTGTTTGGAAACAATATCTCTTTAGCATTTTCGAATTCAAATTATGCAAGTTTCAAATTTAAAAGGAAAAGGACCTTGTGGATTCTTAAACAGGTAATTTTCCTGTTAAAATACACCTGTAGAGATGAACTGGTGGGATTTATGTTAGTTCCATGCCTGTAATTTTCCATACAGTGGTTCACAACTTTTTTTTCCCCCTAATTCCTCATGCTCACATGGCTTATTTATAATTTTATCTTTATTTTGTGAATTATTTTCTCTATTTTTCTCTTTACTATTACACGGTAACGTTTCACATTCTACTGGGAATGAAAATAATGTTTTATTCTTTTGCAATATTTTAGTAACTGTTACTTGTTTTAGGTAAAAACTACTTTGTTCTCTTGGGGGTTAATTATTTGTAAAAGACTATAGATATTAAGACAAGTGTGTTCCAAATTGATCTAACTAAATGCACAAGAAACTTCCCAAGAGAGCAGATATTTGAGCTGTTGGAGTACCTGTAGCTGGTGCTTGGGTTTTGGGATCTTATTGCCCATGGCAATTAGCCTGAGGGTTTGATTTCTCCTTCTAAACCAGGTACACTAAGGTTAAATGCTGCAGTGTTTACAGCCTCTATTAGAAGTCGCTGTTGAGAGCTCTGACATTGTTTACAAACTGCACTGGCTGCAAACTGCTGCTAATGCTGACAAACAATCCCAGTGTTTCTTTGAGAAGTTAAGAGAGCTGTCATTTGCTGTCCTTCCATACCCCTCCTTAGCTTGTTAGTTAAATAAATACTTGAGAGTATTGAACCCAGAAGATTTTGAGAAATAGGCACAGGTATCGTTCTTCTTCCAAATCTGCAATCACTTTTTGTCTAAGCTTATTAACTGAGAGGAATTGGGGAAAATGCTTGCTTCTCATTACAGCTGTGACTATTGAGAAAAGTGTTGAAGGACCAAATAGTTTTTCTAATTTACATAGAATCTCAAAATAGAATATTGTTGGCAAAAAGTCATTGTGAAAAAAAAAAAAGGCCTTTTAATGTTTTCAATTTTTGTTGTAAAACAAAAAAGTAAAAATTTTTAGGTTTTATAATTATATCAAGTATTTTAGAAGACATCCTCTTAAAATGTAATCTATCTTTTTCACCTCTGTCTCAGATTACATCATTCCTTTATTGCAACAGAAATTATGGTTATAATTTTAATTTATTAAAAATGTAATTTTTATCAAGGGAGATATAGACATTTTCTAAGAATTGCATCAGCTTGAAAACAGAATGAAACACAATCAAAACAAATAGCCTCACAGAATATTACTAACTGAAACAAATAAGAACATAACAAGAAAAAACTTTTTATAATCTGATACAATTTCTACATAAATGTAATTTCATCAATTTTAATAAATTTACTCTTGAATCCCTTGGTATTGGTATGTTATAGATTCTACTACCACAATACTATTTATGTGTAACATCATGAGCACAAGTCATTAGGAATAAGAACTATTAGTAACTATAATCTAATCAGAATATTAACATAACAATGTAAACTAACATATAATAACATCTAGAAAGGCATTACACCATGAAAATCACTTTTTTTAAGAGAAAGAAATTGAGAATTGTTAAGAACTTTCAAATCCTATTGAGAATCAAATAATTTATTTATTTTGAATATTTGCAATATTTAAAGACTTTTTGCTTCTTCAAACTTTTTCTTCTTTATTGAATTAAATAATTTCTAGAAAATTGGTGAGCACATGATTTTATATGAAATGTAAATTTTCAAATACCTAATTTAAATAATTCTGAGTTTAGATAGCATTCATTTTTCCCTTATTATGCAGAAAAAAAAAATTGTGAACTCTTACACAATTTATCAAAAATCGAAATTCTGTTAATTGGGCACAAGCATTCCCCAGAAAGAAAAATCATAAAAGCTCTAAGGAGAGTTAAAAAAGCATGATAATCATGGTACAGGAAGCACAAAGTAGCAATATATATCATATTATTTGGTGATGTTTCAAAAACTCTTTTAGCAAAATATTAATTAAATTTCCATAACTTCATTTCCAATAGTCTACCTTCTATGTAAACCAAACTATTCATGAAGAGAATTCTCTCAACAAGTGTTCAAATAAATCCATTTTCTTGGATAAAATAAAAATCTTCAATATCATTCATCTATGAAGTTACTAATAGTTTCCACAATTAGCTCCATACAAATTCAATTACATTTTATTTCGGGGTTATAAAATTTCAGTAGTAGTGCACTAAATGAAAGTGAATCATTATATTTTGACTAGCAATATAGTAATCGGCCTTCTGAAATGCTGATAGTAGGTGGTCAGGTCACATCCATATAAAATCCTTCCAGAGAAATACCAGATGTTGCAGTAAATTGCATGGTTATAAAAAAAAAGCTGTAATTCTTTCTTCTAGGCTGCTGCTCAGGAAAACCCACATGACATTAGTGACATCATACTCCTGCAGATAAACTTTTTCAGATGACATCTAAAGTATAAATCTCACTGCTTATGATAATCTAATTTTTTAAGTGATAAGAAATAGATTTCTTCTTTCAATTCAAATCCATTCTGCTTTCATATTATTCATTATAAATCTCCAGATTATAAAACAAGATAACCTTCCTGGCCAAAAGACCTTTAGTTTTCTGTGTGTTGTTAACACTGGTGTTCATCATCTTAATGGTGCTGTGTTTTGGTAGTGGAGAAGTCTGAATTTGTGCTCAGACACAATTCCTCTTACTCCTTTTATATTACTTTTTAAAAACATGGGTATGTCAAAAACTTTGCTATAGCTGAAGAAGCTACAATCATTTCATAGTATAGTGGCACACAGAGCATTTTACAATGATATAGTACAATAATTGCCCTGTGCCTGTGCCTCTGCATGGATAAATCCATCACTTCTCCAGTCAGCCAACTCTGAGAAAATAAGAAATAAAACAACTCCTCAGATTCCTCCTTGACTTTTATTAACCCAGATAGATGAACAGATGATCTTTGACAACAAAAGTTTGGAACTCAGATGTGGGATGTAGATTTTGATTTTAGTTTTCTTTCCTGATTGGACAAGCACACATGCAAGAAGGTTGTGCTCATGAATAAAAAGCGATATATCCTTGCACATTGAAAACAGTTACTATTTGTGCTAAATATTACAGGTATCCTCAAAGTAAATTCACTTCAGATATTCTGATAAAGTGTTCTGCTCAGAACTTACATTGTCAAAGTGATAATTAAGGTATTACAATTAATCAGGGATAGATATATGATTTATTATGACTTTATGATTTATTGGAAAGAGAAAATGTCTTTGGAGAAATATACAAACTTATATTTTGGGGTCCATGAAGTACCTGTGAATACAATAATATTTCAAATTTAGAATGAAAGCTCTCAAAGCTGCTTCTTTAAAATGTCAGGCTCATATCATTAATTAACCGTACTAAAATGCCAGAGAAAAGAGAAGCTTTTAAAGAACTATATTCTTTGTATCTGCAACCTAAATGAGCGTAAGTATCAAGTCCCTGAGGGCAATAATCAGCTTTGTTTTACCTGCCCAGAAGCAAAATCTCTCTCCCTCTCTGCCTTTGACCCCAGACACTGTTTCAGACCAGGAACAGTAGTTTTCTAGTGGCCTGTCCTGCTTTCTGGCTGGAACCATTGCCTTGGTCTGGAGCAAGGCATTTTCCTCCCTTCATTTTCAGAATAAATTTAATAGAGAGTAGTCATGAAAACTATGGTATTGAACAAAAAGCAAAAAATGTATAAAATTGTAAATTATATATCATGTTCTTTTCCCCATTAACTTTGTAAGATATTTGTGGGTTCTACTAGAGTTTCACAGATTCATTCAAATGTGGTTTTTTCCTCTGTAAGTCAAAGCAATGATCAAAAACTCATAAACAAACAGAGATGCTGAAAACTGTAGAAGGACAAAGCAAGTATTTGTTGGATCTGTTTTTGAGGTGTTGCTGATGGTTCACAAGTACCACATTTTCCCTTTAAAATGCACATCATGTATGTAAATAGGAAAGTTCAACATTTTTAATCATTATAGGATGCAGATTGTAAAGATATTATTTATAACTTACAATCTAACATTGAAATACTGACAGTATCATTTCATTTGTGCTACAGCTCAGAAATACATCAACCTACATTTCACAAAAGCATTTTCATAACTACCTACAAGTGACATTTGACCTACAACTATTCAACCAATATTGATCCAAAGACTGGACAAAACCATCAAAAGAACAAAATTCTCTGTTTAGACTGCTGGAAACTGAAACTTTTCAGTTTGTAATTGAAGACATTTGAGAGAATTTGTGTTTGTGCTACAGTACTTTCCTAAATTAAGGTGTGAGGAAATGAAAAAGAAAAAATCCTGAGATGTAAGGCAGTGGAGAAATTTGAATACACATCCTAACTTAGACACAAGAGGAAAATGAAAATTCTTGAAATCTTCAGCAGTGCAAATATTCCCTTGCCCCACATTTCAGGCAAGTATCATAATTGCTAAGCTTAATTGATTTTTAATCTGTCCTTTTTATGAATTAATATTTGGATATGTTACCAATACGCAATAACAAAAGACACTTAGCTTTTCCACAGAATTCCCGACACCTGAATTGTTGGAGCATTTTCCTATGATATAGATGCCAGTCTCCTCTCAAGTGGGAATTCTAATGGTTATATACAAAGCACTGATGAAATAGCATTGACATAAAAATCTAATGAGAAAGCTGCTGCTGTATTAATTTGAATCTGTCCACTCCGCTGGGGCCACAACTTCCAGTTGTTCCACAGTGTTAAATGAAATCTAGCAGATGTTAAATGCGTCAAACTCTACAACTAAACAATCAGCAAAGCCTTAATTTTATGCAGTTTGTCTTACTTTGTCCCCAAAATTCACTGATTCTAGCAAGCAATGAACTAAATACATAAAATTATCTTAGGAAAAATTGAATTGCACTGAGGTATCTCGTATGCTTTGAACAAAGTTCATTGTATCTCTATTGACATTGGTTAGTGTTTAAAGAGCTTTAGGAGGATGTAAAAAAAACCTCATAAAATCCCAGTCATTACAGTCTGGGGGGAAGTTGTGTGTTTTTCAAGAAGAGCACTAAGTTTCTGCCTTTGAATGTTGGTCTTGGGGTTTTATTTCATACCATTTGTAGGAGGCCCATTACTTTACTGAGAAGGAGATGGAAAATAGAGTGTGCAGCCAAGGGACCTACAAGTGCCACTTTACTGGGCATACACCATTCAACCAGCAGCACTAAAGGGATTAAGAAGGCAGCTTTGTATTGTCTCAGAGGTACAGTAACATAAGCACCATGCTGGATTGTCTGACAGTTACTATAGTAACCATTCCATCTTTTCCTACCACTAAACCACACATTTCCTGGCAGAGCAAGCCAAGTAATTTGCAAGGATGTGAGACAAACGGAGTCCTTTCAGTCTGACATTATTTTCAATATTCTAAATCCAAAGATTGTATATTTTGGATGCTTAAGCCTCTACACTGAGTTATTTTAAGCCCTTGTATGCAAAAGAATTGTATCAGATTCTTTTGGGAGATCTTGTGCAGAAAAGAGCAGAGGTATTTTATAAGTAGATTACCACAAACAAGTTAAAAAAAGCAACAAGAGAGTATGACATAAAGGAGTGGCAGACAAAGACCTTGATAGAATTACCCTCATCTAATAAGGATATTCAACAATCCTTAAGTAAAACAGAAATATGCGAACACTGTTAAGTGACAGAGACAGAGATTAGGGAATACTGGTTCAAAAAATTACTTGTAGTTGTTAGAGTTCATGTATGTCTGAGGTGAAAATTAGGAATTGGACAGAAATTCCACCCAAATGGAGCAATCATCTGATTGGTTTAAAGACATCAAACCACACAGGAATAATATGAACAACAAGATCCAAGATAAATGACCATATTTGCCTTATAGTGTATGTACAGTAATGCATGGCAAGGGGGAAATAACGTTAAGAAGACACAGAAGGTTAGAAGCACATTTTTTGGGTAAAAATTTAACAGCTTTGAATTGGTAAGCATCCTGTTTGCCTCCCTTGACAAACTTCTTCCCTTCTAAGCATTCAATTTTTTCACTGAGAATTGGCAAATTCCTGACCATGACTAAAAGTCTCTTGAGGAAAAACAAGGTAGGACTTAGAAGATAAAAAATACTAAAAATTTTATTAATTTTTTTGATGTTTTGTTTGCTTCTTTTCCCCAGAAAGAGCTTTCTATAAAGGATTCCAAGTTTCAGCCAATTTTCATCAAATACTCATTTAGAGAAGTGAATAAAAAATGCAGGAAGTCCACCTTAACCAATTTATTTGGTTTTAATAGCTTGATTTAGGACAGCATTTACATCTCCTTGTGGAGTAGCATGTGCACTCTTCATTCGTATTATGGCAGCAAGGCTTCTTTATTTTAATTCTGCAAATTTCACATTCTAGCAACAGAACACTGTTTGAAATACAAGTTTGATGTATGCAGAACCCCTATCTATGGGATTAAAACAGATTTAAGATGAAGATAGAAGAATCCATCTTTTTAAATGTTTCCATTTCATTCCAGGGGGAATTAGAAGCAGGGGGTTGGAACAAGATGGTCTGTAGGGTCGGTTCCAACCCAAACCATTCTGTGATGCTATGAAACCAACAGAACATACAGTTACTAAGCATAAGTCATTGATCTCTTTTGAAATGCCTGTGGCTTTCTATGGAGAGCAAGCCTGAAAACCACAACAGAAACCTGTTCTGCCTGTTTCTGCAAACCCAGAGCTCTAAATGCAAAGCTTAGCTTGAAGAATGCCCTAAGCGTTGATGGAACTTAATGACACAAAAGCTTCCTAAAATGAAAGAAGGGTAACACAGTCATCAGAACTAGCATTTCTATTTTATTCTGCTGCTGTTCATACTACCAAATATAAGAACAACATATTAACAATTGCATATGGATGGGCCGTGAATGAACATTGTAAATTTGATTAAGACAAGTTTTAAAAATAATTTCATGTATTTGAAAATTAGAATAATTTATTAATTTTATTCTTGAAGGCCATATCTGATCCATGCCTTCAAAACTAAATTTGTCTTTTAAAGCATTCTGGAGACACATAGAAAGCATGGAGAAGAAAAAAGAAGAAAAATGAAAGAAACCCACACATATCTACCAGTATTGTTTTCTTTACCCTGTGGATTTTTTTCACGAAGAATATTAATAATCAATCCCCTTCTGT
The DNA here is from genome assembly GCF_041296385.1 of Aphelocoma coerulescens. NCBI lineage: Eukaryota > Metazoa > Chordata > Aves > Passeriformes > Corvidae > Aphelocoma > Aphelocoma coerulescens. The sequence goes on from NC_091013.1 coordinate 107,618,059, forward strand.
TTTCCAAAGTGACCCTATAGCTTCATATAAGTAAATAAATAATATCCAAATCTATTTTTTTTTTCAGGCAAAGACTGAAGATTATGCAAAACACAGTAAAGCAAATAGTTATTCAAATCATTGGAATTGAGAATGGAAAAAATTGGAATGAGCCTTTATAAAAGGGTATTTGAAAACAGAAGTTTAGAAACTGGAGTCTAATGACAGTTTCTGGTTGGAACTCAGTTTAGTCTTATTTCGTGCCCTCAGAGACACAGATTTACTTTCCTTTTTTATGGAAAGATATATGTTCCAATTAAACTTCTAATCAGGAAAAATTTCATAAACATACGTTGCAACATTTGGTAAGAAAGAACTTTTTGACACAATCTGATGCAAAAACTGCCTAGTTTGGAATATGAGAGCTTCTTTTCAGCCAGGAAGAGAGATCTAACTGGGGAACTCTCATAGTCATGTTTACAGTTGCAAAAAGGAGAAACCAAGGTGTTCAGTAGCAGAGCTCAAAATCCCTTTCTCAGCCCTGCTGCCTGAATGTCTGGCTTCTCCAAGGAGGGATTGTCAAGGAGTCTTTGTCAGTCTTCATTCAGACGCAATTTTTGGGGGGAGCATTTTCATCATTTCCCCCTGAAGGACAAGAAAACTTGAGATACTAAAAAATTCCAAGGGAATGCAAAATGCTTTTCTAAGCCTCTTTTAGTTTCAACCTTCCCTAGAGCTCTCTTTTCAACTGCAAAGTTACTTGCCCAACACAGGTCTAGTAACCTTAGAGATAACATCTAAATTACAAATGCGATCTTTATAACATATTTACCATTCAGAACATATTTTCACCTCTTGGAATATTGTAATTTCAATTACAACAAAACATATTTATACATGTGAGACTGCTGTTTAAAGAATGCTTGGGATCCCGAAAGAGACCAATTAAAATTTTATTAGAAATTAGTAAACCAATCTGAGCTAAACAGAATCTCACCTTAAATATAAAGAAAATCTACTGTTAGAACCAAACTGGTTTATGATAAATGGAAGTATTTAATTGAAAAACATAATTGAAATGCTGTGTAAACCTAGCTACTGCTCCTACTTCAAACAAAGAGGTTCAATCAGGCAAGTTTGGCTGTTTTCATGGCTTTGCTTTTGTTGATCTCACATGTATTTTGCTGGGGTTTGCCTATTTTTAATCACTACTCTGGGAAAAATAAAGATGTTTACTTTCTTCTTTCAGAAAAGTTGCAAACATGGACACCACTACCCTTAGATTTATGAGCTATTTAAAGTGGGCTAACATATATCCGCTAATCTTTTTGCTACTTCATTCACTTTAAATGAAAATTTCAAATTTAGCATCTTTGTATTTGGATATAAGTAGTGGAAGAGACCATATACAAAATTAAAAAAAAAAAAAAGGCAAATGTCGACATTTATAACATATAGATAGATGGCAAGAATATGGCCTACATTCCCTCAAAAGTACAAATAAGATGCTGTCAGAAGAATTTCCATATTTCTTCTGGGGCTGTCACTGCTGCTCAGGATGCCGCAAAGTTCTGAGAGAATATTATGAACTACTGGAAATATAAAGACACAGTTTTCAATTAAGATGAAACAAATCTTTTAAAAATTATTCTAAGTGCTGTCTGCTTGGCCCAAAAATACTCAAATACCAATATCCTTCCTCCAATTTTTTTTGTTTTATTGAAACTGGATCACATACACAGTTCTCACTCGAGTTTTTGAGCTGAAGTTGCACAAATGAGTATTTTGCAAAGCAAAATCTCCAACCAATTGGTCATGAAGCATGTACTGCTTATATAGCCCTATGGCATATCCAGAAAATGTCAAAATCCTCTTGCTTCTTATTAGTTGCTACATTTTGCTTTTTTTATCATATTGGAATCATCTTCCAATATAATTTAAGCAGATTTTCTGGTGGCATCAGATTTGTACTGAATAGTTTTAATTTTGGTTTCTGTCACGAGGCTCGAGACAGAGATCTGTGTTCATCTAGGTGTTTTCCTAGTAGTCATAATTTTTCACATACTGAAACCACACCACCTTGCCAAACTGTTCATATGTTCATATGAGTCATAGGACAAAATTGTTCATGTGACCAAATTATTTATATGATTAAAATAGCCTTCCTATGTACTGTACCTTTCAAGTCCAATGAAAACTTTTGAAAATTTCAGACGATCTTTTTCCAACGGAGAAATATCTCGGAATACTATAAAGAAATTTCAGTCTGTCAAAACCTCAGTGGAACACTGATGTGTGAATAATACTGGCAATGTTAATGGCATTCTATTAGCCATTATTAATTAGGTAGAATAGTATTTGTTGAAAGGCCCAGCTGGAAATTAGGTTTGGATTTTTATTATTTCTTCTTTGGAGAAAATAAATATTGCATTTCCCACAGTTAGAATAATCTGACAGGAGACATTCAGAACTTTTTGAAATGTTGACTATTTTGAAGTCAAAGAAAAGAAAGAAAAATTTCCTGCTGCTTTTAAATTTGGACATTCTGACAGCAAAGTAGTAAAAGTGACATTAAAGAGTAACCATTTTGATTATCTGCCTTTCAGAAGTTTCAGTCATGTTCAAGGCCCTTCAAAATTTTTTTCCCACTTTTTGAAAATACTTTTTGGAAATCCTTTTTGGAAATACTTTTTGAAAAACAGCTATTTAGAAATCTTTAGCAAGTGACCTCACAGATTTTTTACCTTTTCTCACAAGGATTATAAATTAAATTATTAACTTGCTCTGATTAGCTAAAACTTTACTGACTTCAGAATTTTGCTGACAGCAACACAAGTACCAACAAATAGTTCCACATAAATAATTGAAGACATTTCCAGGATGACAGAATATCTAATGGATTTCATTCTATTAGAATCCTAGGAGCAGCACCTATTAAAGAATTAGTGTTCTGATATGGTACAAAGGGTTTGATACCTTGGGATTTGTTAAATAGGGCTAATGAAGGAGTCATTGTTTGAGAAGTATTATATAGGGAATAAACTACAGCAAATATTAAAAAAATCCCACAACAGTGATTATGAAAATATTTTGGAAAAGAGCCCTTGGAGAATCAATTTGGGTTAGAGCATATATTTAATTTTGTACAATAACAAAACCCAAAGCAGGATATTAATGATCTCCAGTCCCCAAACACATTTTTCTTATCTAGCCAAAGTCACCCTGAAAGACAATGTAGAGCAAATCAGTTCATTCGGAGTGAATTTCAGTAGTTGCAGTGTATAATCCTATTTGGTTACTCTTCTCCAGCTTTTAAATTGCTCTTCCTTCCAGTACCAGCTTTATTTTTACAAATGATGTTGTCCAGCCAGTTCTAAAATTAAATTTTTAGTAGTAACATCTGGTTCTCAGTCACTTCCTTTGCTCTGATCTTGTCCTTTTCTGAAGTTCAGCTTTCACTGAAAAAAACCAACACCACCTTAACAGCTTTTGTCTCAAGGCATATTTTAGATTTTCTGACAGATTTAAAAAAAAATACAAACACACACACAAAAAAACCTTAAACAAAAAAACCCCACAAACAAACAAAAACACAGAAAAACCCCAACAACCCACAAAATCAGCAAAAGAATCACTAACCAAAAAGCCACCTATAGGAAATGATTCATGAAATCTGGTACAGTATTTGCAAAAAATATGTTGCTTCCACAATCCAAGCATTTCTTTCTCCATCTTCTGTGGCTAGCAGTGAACAACAGGAGAATCTCAGTGCTACACCAGTGCTCTGCTGCCAAGGTGGCCCATGGGGGCTAGAGACATCTGGGCATAGAACTACCCTCTGCCAGTTTGTTCCATCCAAAGCCCTGGCCCAGAATACTTGCTTTCTTGTACAGTCTGGTGTGCTCTTTCTCCTTGGAGTATCGTAAGAAGAAGGATCTTTCCGCTTAATTCATGTATATAACTCCTCAACCCACAAAAAAAAAAGATATATAGGAAATTCTGTCAAGTACAAATATTGGTTTTGATTAAGTGATTGATAGCAGCATGTATAAAAACATCATGTATGCAGGCAGATATACTGAAGAGGCAAAAGGCTTTATAAACAGCTCTTCAGAGAAGTAGCAAAATTACTTGGATCTGGCATGCATCACTGCTGCTGCTTTATGACAGGATTCACCAATGGGAGACTTGAGTAGTTCCAGATTGCTTGTTGAAGAGTGACTTGGTAGGAAAAAAACACACACAATTCCCTCAATACCTAACATTGTATTTCAAAATACAGCATTACTTAGATGTTAGATTAAGCTTCAAGTGCCCAATTGCCCAAATATATGTATAAAAACCAGTGCCATCATCTTTGAGTAGAGATTTGATTGCAGTGGATCAAATGCATCAGTACTTGCAGCCTTGTTGTCCTTGAGGACACCATTAGCTCTGACTGTCCCTATCAACTCCCTTGTGGCTTTTCCCCCCTGATCATGGCTAAGAATCTCATTTCTGCCCTCTCCAAACTCTCCCACCCTGCCCATGGCCCAGGACCTGGTGTCAGTCCCCTGGAACTGTCTGTCCCAGCAGCAGTGCTGCAGCAAGCCCAGTCTCTGGCTTCCCACTGCCCTGCCTGGCCATGGACCTGGCTGGGATGAGTCTGCATCTCCCCCCAGCCTTGGCTTGTCCCCAGGGAGGTGCCCAGTGCCAAGGATTGGGGCTGACCTGGTGCCTCCTGGCTGTCTGCTCCTGGTTGGAGTGGTGGATAGGCCTTGCATGTCAGACCTTACTCTGCCACCCCGCATGGAGAGCCCCAATTCTGGTTTCTGGTTCCCCATCCCTAGGAGGGCAGCTGGCTTTTATAATTCCCTGACATACATAAGTGCATGGACTCCACTTTTCTTAAGTACAATCAGTACTCTGAATCGTGGCTGCTGGCATCCTCGTCCTCTCAGGCTGAACTTGTGAGAATTTGTGCTTAGTTTCTCCTACTTTACTGGAGCAATTCCAGTTTGCTCTAGACAATGAACATGCAGGAGCAAGTGCAGCACCCTCATGGGTGCTCCACAGATCCCCAGATATTTGAGTTATATTCAAGAGCAAGGGCCACAAGTTTCAGGCTCAACAAAACTGCTTTGGCAGCTGAATGTTACGAAGTCATGAAGAGAAAAAATTAGAACACAGACTAAATCAATTATAAGCCTGAACTACAGTCTCTAAGTATTTTTCTGTAGAGATCTATTAATTATCCATAAGTATGTAAGTTAGGCAGTTGTAAATACAGGTTTATAAGGAGATTCCCATTACTTTTCATATATGCTTACTGGGCTTACTGTGGCTGATGAAGTTTGTTACCTATTTTATGACTGAAAAAAGTCAGTGAAAAAGCAATTCTTTTTCACCCTGTTCTTCAGCAATAACTCTGGCATATTCGTACACTTCTGGCTTAAATTCCTCAAGGAGACACTCTGATTCAAGGTTTATGGTGCTTTCCACTGCTTACTTCAAGGCTGCATTTGGGAGCAGTGACTAATATTACCCGTTTGCTGGTTCCAAACCATACGATAAAAGCTTCACCACTCCATTGAATTATATCCTATAATTTTCTCTTGCAGTTGTTTGCAAAACCCCAGTTAAGGTCCATCATTTTGGATCTACAGTTTAATAAGATACTCCTGTCACCTTCTATTTATAAACAAGTTGCTTCCTAAAATAGTTGTTTTGTTCTAATGATTCAGAACGTTTCTTTCATGCTTTGGGATTCAGCTTAAGGATCTTTCCAAGTTGCAATTTTCATGTCCTTACCAAAATATAAAGAAAACATTGTTAATTTTAATGACACCACAAACTCTAGAAATTTAGAAATGAGAGTCAAATGCAAAGTAAACAAGTGTTTTGAATGTCAAGCACTTGCTAGGAATATTTAGTTACACCATCTACACTGATATGTAAATACACCACTGATTTCACGATATGTAATAATGAAATGTTAAAATTTTCTGATGGAGAGACTGAGTTCTATTGAATAACACTGTTTTCTTAGAGTAACATTTGCTTTCAGGCAGGTGGAATTTTAAAGCTCCAATGCTTTTTCTATAGCTATATATATTCTATATATATTCTATATATATAAGCTATATGTATGTTCATTAACTTAAAAATGAACCACACTGAGCCACTGTCAGAACGAGCTACACTATGAGGTCTGAAAACCTCATCTCCACATGTATTTATTTTCTAGAATTAAGGTGGAGTAAGCTGTGCAGAATGTATTCTAGAAATTATAGTACTGTGTTTTTAGGAATAACTTCCAGAGAATGTCTCCACATTTTGAATACAAGATGCATTAATTGCATTAAAAAACAAACAAACCAACAACAACAAAACCCCAAACAAACAAAAAAATCCACACCCCAAAACCAAAATTATCTTATTTGGAAATTACAGAACAATCATATCAGTCTAATTTAAATTATGATGCTCCTTTTTTTTTTTTCTTTTTTTTTTTTTTTTTAATGTTGTTTTCTTTTGTTTGGTTGTGACTTCAGCCATTTGCTCTTATTTTTCAGTGAGCCAGCAGAACAATTTCGATACCTTGGACAACTACTCAGATCCAGCAGTTCAAGGGAGCCAGGCTGATTTACAGAGTATTAACAACCATAGCAAATGGTGTTTAAGGGAAGATAATAAATTTAAAAAATAATTAGGAAAGATTTTCTTTTTTCCTTCTGCTGCTTCAAGATATAATCTCAAAATTGCTAAAACTACAAAAAGTTGAGGCACCAACACCAATTTTCTCTACACATCTATGCCCATGCACTCTGAATTTTGGGATGGGATGAGTAAAATATCCCATATATGAAAAAGAAGATAACAAGAACATACATTTTTATTCCATCCATGGATATTATTCCTGACCAGCTCCATTACTACTAAACCCAATAGCCAAGGCAATTTTTCACTTCCTTTATTGCAGACTTGACAATATGTAAAGTACATTTTTTTTTACCTTATAACTGATTTCAATAAATTAGAAATTTCAAGAGAAATGTGTTTGTGTCTGTTGTTACTCCAAGCTTCCTGAACAAAAAGGTGATTGATACTGCACCACAAAGTCAGAAAAAACTCATGCAAAAATGACACATATGTCAGACCTTATGTGAAGACATGACCTTTTAAAGTGAATTGATCTAGGGAAGAGGAATTTTAATCTGTGAGAGTGAGGATGATATCAAAGGAAGACTGAGCCAAGTAGAGGTTAGTGAAGCTACAGATACACTTCCAGGGTAAGTTCCAGGCTGGAGAACAAAACACCTAAGACAGAACAAAATCCTCAGGCAGACTGAACACTCAAGTGAAAAAAAGTGTTAATATTTTGAACACAGTTATAACAGAACAAGTCTTAAAATAAGGAAAGATTATATGAAAGTGTGATCCCAGCTGCTTATCCTCTGTTTTAATATGAAACCTTTGAAAGTAAACCTGTGTCGTATCCATGCTTTCTCATGAATTCTTATCAAGTCACTCTGTTAGAACTTGTACAGTTTCAAATTCACTTCACTTCATTGCAAAAAATAAATTGTTCAAAAAAAACGGGTTTTGTTTTGTTTTATTTTTTCAAAAGAAATCTAAGAGAACTGAAGGACATCCAGAGGCAATGACATGTCTCAGTGGTTTAATACAAAGGCATTAGGCATATTATACCCTGTAATACAACTTCCCAAATCAGCAGATTCCACCAACTGATGATACTCTGATACACCCTGTGAGAAAATGTATCGTGAGTTTAAATCTTGGGGATAAAATAGCAAGATCATATCTAACAAAATGGCCTTAACAGTGTCTGCATTCAAGCTTTTCTCACACAGAGGAAGAAGCTCCAGAACCATTTTTTCTCTGCAGTTATGTAAGACTAGAAACTACTCATTTCTCTCAACTCCTTCAATTGGGGGGAAAACAATCAACTAAACAAACAAAACCCCAAAAAAACAAACATACAAACAAACCCTACCAAACAGCATAACAGGAGGTTTTGTTACATTTATGCTGTCAGATACATGGCATGATTTTTGGGGTTGTCCTGTGCAGGGGCTATAAAATTTTCAGTCCATTGGAGAGGGTTTTTTTTAAGGCAACATATTTGTAGGAAAAGGTGTAATTGAAACGTCTTTAGTATATTTTTAAACAATTTATTGGAAATTAACTTTTTTTAATACATAGATAGTTAAAATAAGAAATTTCTGATAAAGGGTACTTCAAAGAAACTTCATATTTTCCAAACATTCTGTCTATGTCCTCCTCTAATCCCAGGATATAGCACAGGACACACAAATTACAGGATTAAATCTCTTGAGGAAAATTTACTTTTGTTGAGATACAAGAACACATTCTCAAAGGGATGTAAGAATAAGAAGTTGGGGTTTTTTTTAAAAGATAGATTTAGTGGCAGTTGTGATAAAAATTTTTATACAAAATCAAGAACAATCTTGAGGGAAGGCGTGAAAGGAGAAAACTACCAAATCTCATCCGCAGTCCTTAAATTTCTAAGGAGGGATTGGTCCTCATTAAATCTTGAAACAAAATACAAAGCTTCTGAAATGGAAGAAAAGTAGATCACTTTCAGAATGTCAACTTATTCAACCAAATCTACAAATGGGAGCTTTACTTTTCGTCTTTTCTCATTAGATAAAACTAAATTTCTAATTTAAAAGAAAGAATAAGCAGAACCAGGAGGACTAAAGACATTGATTTTCTAATTTTTCTTGTTTGACAAAAAGATCGCTCACTTTTGAGTTCTTCTCACTTCATTTATTTCTCCACTTACAATGTCTAAAGAAAATAGGAACGTGAGCTTTTGAAGTGCTGCTCCCTGTAAGAAGTAACATCTTTATGTGATGCTATATGTCTGTGCCTTTGACAAAGGAAATCTTTATGGGGTTGATATGCCTTTGTTAATCTCAAATTCATTTCCCACAGTTTTCTGTACGTGGGCAGATTTGCTTGAATTACTTCGTTATTCTTATTTCCTGATGTGTTCCCTTGTTTAAAATACAGATCTATGTCATATAGAGTTCTCAGTTCTCATGTGATCATGTAACAGTAGAAGCAGCACATTATTATTAGCTTCACATAAAAGGAATAACAGCTCCTACAAGAGAAAACTCATTTCTTTGCATCACCAGTATTGCAATGAAGGCTAAGCTATCTACAGAGTATGAAGAATTATAAAATAAAAGAAGAAAATTTGACAGTGATCAGGAAACAACAAAAGGGATGAGTATTCCTGTCTGTGTGTGTAAATATTCATGTATGGAAAGGTTAAGCTAAACTCTGACTATTGTATAATGTTCATAAGGTCTTAGTTTTTCTGGTAAAAGGGTGCTTAAGCAACGAGATTTTGAGCAGACTTTTCCATAAATAATTCAGACTATCATAACATTAAGCTATCTTATTTTTCCTCTACTGAATTTTATGGACTTTATTATGCCTTACATACCACCTCTGATCCTCAGAGAAGAAAATATTCCATGATGTTGCATCATTCTTTATAAATATTAGCATAATTAAACAATTGGTAACAGACTGTCCCATGTATTTATGTGAAGCAGTGCTCTGCAGGTGCTGGAAAAGATCTGTGCTCCAGGGTGTGCATCAGGCTTCATAGCATATTTCAAACTGATTTTGAATGGTACTTTGCTGTGAGACTAAAAAAAACAAAAAAAACCCAAAAAAAAACAAAAACAAAAAAAAAAAAAAAGAATGGGAAAGTAGAACAGTTCCAATTCCCATAAAAGCAATTAAAATCCCCATAGGAAAAATATAAATATTGCATTAGATACAAGAACTTAATCCTTACTTTGACAATAAACCTGCTTTGATAGATTTCAATTATTTAACTAAAGGAATCTCAAGAATGGAGCTGTATTGATGAGCACAGCATGCCATGTAAATACAAAGCATAGAATTTGTATACTTCAAAACAAGAAAGAATGGAAATAAGTGAAAAATAAGGAAGTGATTGAATGAAGGCTAAAAAACGTGCCATACAAATTCCAGAGCAACAGAAATCTCTGACTTACACAATTAGACCTTAGTTTACTGGGGGGAAAAACCCAAAATAAAAAATAAAATCCTAAACAAAACATAAGCCTGGGAAAAGTGTGTAAGAAGCAGTTCAGCTATTGACAAACTAATGCCTTTTTAAATAGCAAGAGTTAATGAATAAGGAGAAAAAGTCAATTTTTCTCAGGATACTCCTTCCAGTAGTGAGCAAGAGTGGCTGCCTATGTAAGAGTACAGGAACACAGAAACTTTTTGGTGATGATCACACAGAGTCCTCTCCCTGCCTTCAACAGCTTAAAGCTTCTTCAGTCAGGAATGCCATTTTTAAGCTAATCTGCTGTGTATTTTCTGCATCAACATGTCTTTTGAATTCAAGAGAAATTTATTGCCTGCAACATCCTAGGGAACTCCACATCTTATTATATTTTATTATACAAGAAGAACTACTGGCTTTGGTAGGGGATTTTTTGTTGTTTTGGGGTTTTGCATTTTTTGCGTACCAGATCAAAATTCTACTAGAAGAGAATTCAATTAATTGATCCTCATTCTCTTTCTAACTGCCAATGATAATTTTTGAGACCTCTAATGATACTTTGGCTATTTCTTTTTCAAGCTTAGTTTAGAAGCCTATTTAGTCACATACAGAAACCTTTCCTATCTTTGATCAATTCTCCCACTCTCTCATGAGTAATTTCCAGGCTTAGCCCTTTGTGATGGGAGAAGCCGAGCTGTACTTAGCATTCAAACAGAGATAAAGCTTGATTTTATATCTTTAATTCTCATTTTTATTCTGTTTTTCTTCCCAGAAGTTCTATACATAATGGAGATAACATTTTAAACCAGTGAAAAATAGTAGAAGAATACCATTAAAAAGTTTTGGAAACCATGGAAAGAACTATACATGTACGATAGAGTTAAACCCCATAATTTGCACATAATCACAGTCTGATCTAGCAGCCAATATCAGCAGCCAAAAAGTAGAGAAGTCCTGTAGACATAGGTTTCAGGGTTTTTGGATGCTAAGATCATTAATTGTAAAGGCTTGGGTTTTTTAAAGGGCAGCAAAAAATTAAATAGTCTAGAGACATCTCTGAGGAGAATGGAAGCTTCTGAAATAGTCCCAAAAAGTACAGTGGAAAAACATTCTCATTTATGCAGAGCAACTCAATTTTTGCTCCATGTTACATTCAGGATGGTAATGGACCACAATGAGTAGGTGGCACTGTAAAATAATTTCTTTACAATTCAGAAATACATCTTGGGATACATCTCACCAAATGGAATGCTCTACATAGGACTTATGTTCATCTGAACAAGTCACTGTTCACTTCTACGATACCTTTTTTCCCTGAATTATGCCTGGGGCAGAATTCTGGATACTGAGGTAATTTGTGCAAAACTATCCTCAGGAGCAGAGTAACCTTCTCCACAGTCATTTCTTTGTAGCACAGCAGTTTTCTGCTGTATCCAAAAGTTATGCTTGTTAGCATGAGACACAAATACTATTTATAATGTTGTTTTCAGCTGAAAGACCTTGAAAATTAACTTTATGACCTTATACTGTGAGGCTCCATGAAGTTGCAGGCGTTTGACACCTGGTGACATCCCTAGAGACTATTGAAGAATGATGTTGGATGGAGACATCCATACCTGGTATATATCCATAGTGTTTGCCCGAAGCCAGGTGAAAAAATGCCTGGGTCTCTTCCTCAGTGGCCTAGAATGAAGGAAGACAAAATTGGGGAATTAGATCTATAATATTAGACATTGTCAGTGGAAAGAAATAGAAATTTATGTAAGTTCCTAATATAAGAAAGTATCCTATGTTCCCTAAAGTGTCTGATTACTTGTTCCCTGGAAGCTATTTGCTTCTTTAACTGTGCTTTGAGTCCAGGGTGAGTAATTCAAATGCAATGTCTGATACTAAACAAACTGAATCCCTTCTGCCTTTTTTATTCTCTCAACACTGTGTTAAGCAATAAATTGGTGATAGACAAATGTCCCTGCCCATGGCAGGGGGATTGGAACTAGATGATCTTTAAGGTTCTTTTCAACCCAAACCATTCTGGCATTCTATGATTATAGGATATTATTATTATCCTGAAAATAGGACACTGATATCAGAATTTATTCTATAGCTACTGCTTTTAAGTGCTAGAACAATACCAACAATCTCTACTTTGTCATCTTTAACATCTTATTGAACAGTATTGTAGCTGTACTGGTATTGAATTTATCACACTAGATATTGTAATTTTGTAAGAAACATCAGAAGACCCTCATTCATAATCCTGAGTATGGGACACTAGCAGCAAACAGAAAATATCACTCTGTCTCTTAATAGGAGATAATGATCACACCCAGATCTGTCACCATTAATTTGGCTAATTTGGAATCATGTCATTTTTTCAGCTCAACTAAATGCATACCCTGAAAGGAATCATGGTATTTTCTTTAAACCCCAGGAGGAAGTGAGTTAAGAAAGGCACCACCAGAGCCTTTTGCCAGCAAAGCTCACAATGAGGCAAAAGTCAGAGCAGGCCAAGTCTGAGCCCAAGCTTTTGTTGCAATCAGAACTGATGGGATTACTCTTTAGTACATTAAAATTGGTTGCTTAAGTATTTTTTGGGTTATATTTGGTTGGAGAAGCTACAATTTTATCCTCATCATCTCATAAGAATAACCATAAATGGCCTGCTGTTTTACATAGTGATGTGTGGCACAAGCAGACAGAAAATGAGTGTAGTAGACCTCTGTTAACTCCCACAGTCTGAGTGATTACTGAACAATTGAATTATTAAAATTAAAATAATAAGATGATTCTACAGAAGAAAATCAGCTTTTTACTCCATATAAAATTTTTTATTGCTTGACACAGCCTTTGAAAATGTCTTATTGGGAAAAAAACATTCAGGAATACAATTTTGCCCACTAAAATTTATTAAGTAATCAAAACAAAATCAATTCCCTCTCTCACCTTCCCCATTTTCTGCTTCTCACCACCAAAAAAACCCATTTTGTATGATTCCTAATCACTCTGTAGGCTTACACTTGACAACTCTATGTAAATCTACTCAAATCCAAGTAGAAAGCTATATTCTCATAATAAAATAAAAGTCAGTTTTAATGAAATTTTACCTTTTTTTTTTTTTTTCTGAAAATTTGTTATTTACTCAGAATTCCTAATTAGATTGTGTGTCTACTAAATATCTGAGTGGAGGTTGTCAAGACATAAGTATTTGTTATCTCATAGTATATTGATAGATACATTGCTATGTTCTAGTTTATTATATCTTTCACATTTATGAGTTTGTTTTGTTTTGTTTTACTTTAAAACATAAAATCTATTTTTATTACCATTTCATGTTGTAACTCACTAAGCTCTTTCAAGAGCTTTGACAGGCTATTAATTTATATTATTACATACACCAATAAAGCAACCTACTATTCTAATTGCTCAGTGATTGCTGGACTTATACTGTATTTGTTTAAGTAATGAAAAATTATTCTGAAAATTACCTCTGTGTGCTTTAGTATAAGGATGTATTTGTTTTATTCTCGTCTTCCTGTTGTAGCTATATTAAAATGTAGGTCTGAGTAATTTTCTTTCTTCTCTTTCCTCTGAGGGAACTTATTCTACTTATGAAATACATTGAAAAAAACCCATCAGTGATGGGTACAAAAGCCATGACTGATTAAAAAAAAAATTGTTCTTACTTCCCCTTTAAGCAATAACAAAATCAATTATTAGCAAATGTGGCTTTTATGTCAATCAAATATACATCAGAATTAGCTGGTTTTGTTCTACAACTAAGAGAAGAAGAACACAGAAATAATAAGCAAATCCTCTCAGCAATGCCAAAGGAATGACTCAATTCAGCTGCACAGGGATATTTTGTCAGGATAACTGGTTGTTTTCTGGTGTTATTTGTACAGGGAACCAGAGAGAAACAATTAAATTGCCCGATCAAATTTAAAATAGAGAAAATTTAGAAGGGATTTTAAGGTAAAATAAGGTCCTAAGCTTAAAACTTTCAGATAGTAGAGCAAATCTCAAATAACCCTTGGTTCATTACCATCAACCCTGGTGTCAGTTAATACCTGATTATGACCACTTGATTAGGAGAGATTTTTAATAACCTCTACACCAAGCTGCTATTTCATATAATGGCTATGTGATAATACACAAGCTCAGTGAATTAAAGTCCGACCCTTAGATGTAGCCATTGCTTCCTGAGAAAGGGAGGAGAACATTTTTCTCCAGTAGGTTAATATTTTGTTAAGTGTTTAGTCAAAGTAAGAAAGATGATGTTATATTCTGGAGGAGTAACATCTTCAAAAGTAACAGGAGTAAATAATATAGGACAAGATTTTAGAAAATGTTTTCTGAGCAAGTCCATAAGCCACAGCAATTCCTGAATTAATCTGGGAGTGTGGGGTAGTGTAGGAGAGAAAAATTAATGCAAAGTGGGAACAGAAGAAAGGAGTTATCCTAACAGAGTATAGGAGTTATTGTAACATCCCCTAAAGAATACATTTCCTTTAATTGCAACCCAGACACCTGAGACACGTAAAAGGACACCAAGTCTGCTCCCATGTGGGGTAAGAATCACTTACCTCCTGCAAGATGAATCTATAAAGGAAGTTTGTAAGAGATGCACTTTATCACATATTTGCCTTTTCTGTCAGTAGTGTGTGCAGCCTTTGACCAAACCTTGGATGTGGGGTTTTGGGTTCCTCCACTGAAAGACTTTTCTGGGACGTCTGGAAATCACAGGATTCTTCCTGACTAAATGCATGGGCCCCTGTGAGAGTGAGTCATGTGGGCAAGCAAACGTACGGGGAGTGCTTGTAGCTGAGAAATGCTCTCAAGTACACAGCCCTTGGTGAATATTTTTAATGGTTTCCCCTGAAATTATTAAAAATTACTGAAAATATTACACAAACCCAAAACACAGCCCCATACCAGCCACTGTACAGAAAATTAACTCTACCCCAGCTGAAACCGGAAGAAATGGTTAACAGTAAAATCACTTTAAATAGTTAGGACTTAGAACAGCCTTAGCTTCCAGCATTTTTTTATGCTTTTGTCTGAAACATTTAAGGGCTCTATATTATCACTTATCTTTCTACTGCTGCAGGCACTTTTAGACTATGATCAAGCACAGTTTTATTTTAAAGGAGTTAAAACACTCAGCCCTTGAAGTCTCACTTCATGAAGAGAGTTTTCTAAGTCTTACATCATTTTGTTGTCTGGATATTCTGTTTTTTCTTTCTTCCCTGTTAAAAAAGTTGCACATATGCATATCATAGCCACATACCCCATTTCACTTTCTACTAAGCAGTTAAAAGATGCCTGTAAATACATCTAGAGAGAGAACATTTAGTGCTACTCTTTTGACACTGTACTGGAAGGGACAGGAACTTCATCCTTGTTGTGAAGTTAGCAGATAAATGTGTAATAGAGCTCCTCCATATCCTTGATGTAAAGACCTATTTTCCCCCATGGAAGAATGTTCTTAAAAGTTGAATGTTTAGCTGTACACAACTTCCCAAGTGAAGCAGTTTATTTTGCGTAATAAATATAAATAATCAATATTTGCTGTTCTAGTGCTTGATCTTAAGGTAACATTTATTCTTCAGTGATGGTCTTATGACACTGAAAGAAAAAAAAAGTGCTTCTGTTTTCTTCCAAGTCATATATCACACCTCACACCAGCAAATTAACTCTACTGGAAATAAAGGCAGGATCCCAATTGAGAAAATACCATTAACCAATTAATCTCTACTTAAGCCATATTTTGAAACCTACCTGTGTTATTCTATTCAAACCATAGAACCAGTGGCTCAGTACTTTGGACCAAACTAATACTCATATCAAATATTCTAAATATATTAGAGAGGAAGAGGAGGGACAGGCACTGATCTCCTGCTTTCTCTGGCGACCAGTGACAGGATCTGAGGAAATGGGCAGAAATTGTGTCAGGGGAGGTTTAGGTTAAATGTTAGGAAAAGGGTCTTCACCCAGAGGGTGGTTGGGCACTGGAACCCAACTATCCCCAGGGAAATGCTCAAGAAGCATTTGGACAATGCTCTCAGGCACAAGGTGTGACTCTTGAGGGGTCCGGTGCAGGGCCAGGAGCTAGACTTTGAGGATCCTTGTTGGTCCCTTCCAAATCAAGATATTCTGTGATTCTATAATTCTATTGTAAACAATTTGAATATAGTGAAACACACACCTTATTTTATAAAAGTATTTTACTTATCTTCTTTTCTTCACACTTTTTGATCTACAAAACATTCTAGGCACTGAACAACTATGTTTGCGTAGTTGTAACCAATATTTCAGTTCTCATTTAGCACTCCTTTAATAAACTTTCCAGTGCTTTTCAGGTTTTGCTTAATCCAAATCTGTAGGTGACTAGGGACAGGCGTTCGGAAGATATCGCGTTGTACGGGACAGGTAAAACCCCTCCCCTCTACAGGTAATAGGTGAGCAGAAGGAAGTGACGTGGCAAACCCAGGTTATTTAACCCTATGTAATCCACGAATAAACGCCATTTTGCCGTCCACCACATTGGTGTCTGTGAGCTGATGGTCCGAACGACCTGAGGTGGTCGTCGTGCCGTTCCTGAACCAGGTCGCTACGCCTCCGAGAGGCAACAAGTGGTGCCGAAACCCGGGAACCGGAATCGGAATCGGGATCGGGAATTCGCCTGGACGGGTGAACGGCAGCCGGTGCGGCAGGACCAGCCCGGCGGGGAGGACGCTCCCGGACCAGCGAGGAGGATGGAAGCTCTCGCGAAGGTCGTATCTCAGATTCATAAGCAATGGGGTATCGATTGCAAACCGAAAGATTTTACACTCGCTGTTGCGAGGCTATTGGAAATTGGGGTCATAGACCGACCGGTGGATATCCTCCACCCAGAAGTATGGGACAGATGTACTAAGGCTCTAGCCGATGAAACAATGTCCTCGGGTTCGGGGAAATACCTTAAATTATGGGGAAAAGTCGTGCAGGCTTTGCGTAAGGCCCTGCAAGAGCAGGAGACCTGGAAAGCCGCACGGAACTGTTTGCTGGCCACACCGTGGTTGGGAGTTGGTGCGGCCACGCAAACTACGGATGAAAGCTGCCCTGCCGAGCGCACAGACTCGCAGGAGCAAGCACCCTCTCCACGGCCCCCCAGCCCAACCCTACCTACAGAGGGAAAGGAGCGGGTGCAGTCATTCTGGGGAGGGCTGGTGGAGGAAGCCAGGGAGGCTGCCATTAAAGCGGAGTCCAAAACGGCGTGGGCGAGACCCCCGCCCTATGCCTCGCAGAATGGCGCCGACCCCGGAGGGCATGGGGGGTGTGCACACGTGGCCGGCGGGAGCGGGGGTGATGCGCCGGGGTGCACACACGTGGCCGGCGGGAGCGGCGGAGGTTCGCCGGGGTGCACACACGTGGCCGGCGGGAGCGGGGAAGGTCCGCTGGATGCCGCAGACGCACGTGAACGGAAAAGGGGAGGGAATCCCGGAGGGGGAGCCAAGGCCAACCAGAGCGCTCGCCCGGAAACGTGCCCTTATATAGCAAGAGCCTCCCTCAGCAGGAGGCGGGGCGAGCCCAGGGGGAAGGAGCGGCCCAATCCTAAGGGAAAGGGGCGGGGTAGGAGCCCGGGGAAAAAGCTCCGGAGCCCGGAAGTATCCAGTCAGTCGAATTCCGGCTCCGAGTCGGACTATAGCCGGAGCGAGTGGCTTGACGAACGGTCCGTAACCGACTCCGACTCTGACAAAGATGATTTCAGAATAGATAAAAGCTATAACTACCGCGCTCCTACCCGGGCCAAGGGGAAATTTGAAAAAGAACGTACTCCGCTTACAGACTGGAGAAAGATAAAAACAGCCTGTGCTGAATGGGCCCCTTCAGCCTCACTAGCTTTCCCAGTCCGAGTAGGAGGGCAAGCCGGAAACCAGAGGATTTACTCACCGATAAATCCTAAAGATATACAAGCAATTGTTAAAGCAATTGCAGACAAAGGGATCAATTCGGCTATGGTTTCCACCCTCATTGACAGCGTTTTTGGAGGGGATGACCTGCTCCCATTTGACATTAAACAAACCTGCAGATTAATTTTTGATGGGGCAGGGATGATTGTTTTCAAACAAGAATGGGAGGACAATTGCTCAAAGCAACTAGCCCTAGTAACTGGGGCAGACCACCCCCTCCACGGGTCCAGCCTACAGCGGCTAATGGGCACGGACCCAACCATGATCACCCCTCAGGCGCAGGCCGAGGGCCTACGGGCCCACGAAGTCACAGCAACTACCCGCGCCGCTAGAGAAGCTATCCGCTCTGCTTCCAGAGTTATTGCTAGACCATCGCCATGGTCCACAATAAAGCAGAGCGAGAGTGAAAGTTTCACACAGTTTGTGGACCGCCTCCAGGCAGCGGTTGATTCCTCTAACTTGCCCTCAGAAGCAAAGGGCCCTGTGGTGGCAGAATGCTTGCGCCCACAATGCAACTCTACCACTAAGGACATTTTACGGTCATTACCAGCCGGGTCCAGTATTGCAGATATGATTAAGCATGTCGCAAAAGAAGAACATCTGGCCCCAATCCAGGCAGCTGTCCGCACTGCGATAACGAGTGTAATGGCATGCTTTAAGTGTGGCCAGGCAGGCCACGCTGTAACAAATTGCCCCCAATTGGAGCCTCCATCAACAGCAGTTCCCCCATACCAGACGCGACCTAGAGGGCCATGCTGGGCATGTGGGAAAAAGGGGCATTTTGCCAGAGAATGCAGATCCAAGCTCCAGGGAAACGGGAGGGTGAGGGGGCATCCGGGCCGCACACAGCTCCTTCCCACTCGGGACATGAAGCGGCCCAGCTATGTCAATCCTCAATGGGCCGTGGAGCTCCCGCACCCATTGCCCCCCCGGGAAATGACCAATTCCACAGCTCAACCGATGGCTCAGTTAAACCTGTCTGCGCTCCAGGCACAGCAGGAACAACCCCCTGGGAGCGAGATCCCTGGGTGGCTTTGGCCATGAAAGTGGGCAGCCACCCGCCGATAGTGTGGGGAGTTACTCTGAGTCAGATCACAGGCCGAGGCAAGTGCTTTGGCAATGCGGCCTTAGCAAAACGAATAGGCAATGTCTGTACTGAATTTGT
This sequence comes from Aphelocoma coerulescens, assembly GCF_041296385.1. Classification (NCBI taxonomy): domain Eukaryota; kingdom Metazoa; phylum Chordata; class Aves; order Passeriformes; family Corvidae; genus Aphelocoma; species Aphelocoma coerulescens. The sequence continues at coordinate 107,637,236 of NC_091013.1, forward strand.
CAAACTTGACAAAACGATCAATAAGTGGGTGGTCCCATTCGCATCAGGGATGTTTGTTTGCCAGCGATCCGGAATAAGCCCCTGTGTGCTTCTTGATAAGTTCGATAACTCTACTGACTTTTGTGTCCAAGTTTTAATTGTTCCTAGAGTCCTGTATCACCAAGAAGAAGAAATGTACCACCTTCTTGAAGAACCTAGCCGGCTCCACAAGAGAGAAATAATAACAGGCATAACCATCGCAATGCTGCTCGGCCTCGGAGCCACCGGCGCAGCCACAGGTGTTTCAGCCCTCGTGACCCAACACCAGGGACTTTCTCAGCTGCAGATGACTATTGATGAGGACTTACAAAGAATCGAAAAATCCATCTCCTTTCTAGAGAAATCTGTCTCCTCTCTCTCAGAAGTCGTCCTGCAGAACAGGCGAGGACTGGACCTCCTGCTCATGCAACAAGGAGGCCTGTGTGCCGCCTTGAAAGAAGAATGCTGCTTTTATGCAGACCACACCGGAGTCGTACGGGACTCAATGACTGAACTAAGGGAAAGGCTAGCCCAGAGGAAAAGAGAAAGAGAAGCCCAACAAGGATGGTTCGAGTCATGGTTTAACCAGTCTCCATGGCTGACCACCCTTATTTCCACTCTAATAGGCCCCCTCACTATGTTACTCCTAACGTTGATTTTTGGGCCTTGCATACTAAACAAATTGGTGTCATTTGTTAAAAGCCGGTTAGAAAAGGTTAACATTCTATTTGTTGACCGCCAACAATTGCTCTAGAACACATCTATTTTGTGAATGTTATACCACTTTTTATAACTTGTTATGTAGGTTTTACTAGTTCTTGAAATTTTATAGCATTTATACTTTGTATGTTTCTTAAATAAATCATGGTGGGGGGGAAATGCGGGTAACTCAGGATAGAGGGGGGGGAAATGTAGGTGACTAGGGACAGGCGTTCGGAAGATATCGCGTTGTACGGGACAGGTAAAACCCCTCCCCTCTACAGGTAATAGGTGAGCAGAAGGAAGTGACGTGGCAAACCCAGGTTATTTAACCCTATGTAATCCACGAATAAACGCCATTTTGCCGTCCACCACATTGGTGTCTGTGAGCTGATGGTCCGAACGACCTGAGGTGGTCGTCGTGCCGTTCCTGAACCAGGTCGCTACGCCTCCGAGAGGCAACACAAATCTATCTGTACAGCTAACAGACTCTTTGCTTTGGTTTAGGATGCATTTTATTGAACATCTGTGGGAAAATGCCTTGGGGGTAAAATTAGAGAAAATTGGGAAGTTCTATTCCCACTGTAACAAGTTATAACAATATGGAAATTATAGGATGAAATGCAGTTGCTACTCCCTGGATGACACAGGATCAGCATGCCTGAGTTCCCACACAATACACGGTCAGGGAGAATAAACAGAGCATGGAGCAGAGTGGAGACATCGTGGCCCGGCTCTGTCAAAATCCCTGCAAGAGAGGGAACTCAGTGGTACCTTGCAGCTGATAAACCCCATAGCACCTGTCAAGCAAGGGATTTCTTGCTGTTGAACAAGCAGCTGTGGTGAGATCACAAACACACACATCAGATGTAATGGTGACCTTACCCACCTCCAAGGTATAGCCATCCCCACTGAATCTGATGCATGGTTAGAGCCACTCGAGCTCCACCTAAATGCAAAAATAGTATAAAAGTAATATAATATAATATAATATAATATAATATAATATAATATAATATAATATAATAATAATAGTATAAAATGGGGAAAAGTTAGGGAAGACTCCATCTTAGCTTCTGGGACCAGTCAATGAACTGACCACATCTTCTCTCCCCCACAGGAAAGCCTAAGAACCATAGTTCATGCGTCCTGGTTGATTATCTGGAGCCAGCTTTAGGAATTACAGCTTGTCCATATATTGCTTTGAATACATTTTTGCAGCCTGATACCATCACAGGCAATCTCTGAACCCTAACCTGTCACAATTTTATATTATATTGAGTGTTATTCCATAAACTGTTAAGTGTGAGTGCTTCAAGGGCACTCATAGTTGCTGGCAGCAGGGAATATACTTGCTGGTGGACGCCTGGGAGGGGATGTCTCTTATGCTGTTGGTGTGTGCCCTGTATCTTTTCTGGGGTGCCAACAGACGAGTTAAAGGTGTAGACACCCAGGAGAAGGATTTTTCTCTTTGCATATGACCTTGGACAAGTCAGCTGAACCACACTCTGATGCAGCTGGATCGTTCAGTGCAGGGTCGCCACAAAGGGACACTGACAGCCTGATTGGGCACATGGGTTTTGGCTTTTTCACTGACAGAATAATCAAACACAAAGGTTTAAGAAAATCTCCCCTCCTCAGCTGAAATTACATTATTAAAAGCACAAGGGCTGAACATTTCTGACACCTAAGTATCAACTTCAATAGTCCCAATGGAAAACAGCTTTAATATTATATTTAAAAAGTTTCTTTCCAATGGATGGTTTTGACTCCTAAGTAAAACTGGAGTGAAGACAAGGGATGGAGAGGGCATCCTGATCAAGTGAGCACAGAAGAGAGGTATTAAGTACACTATAGAAACATCACTGCTAAAGTTCTTCTCTTCACAAGGCATTCTTGCAATTAGACTGAAAGCTGACTAAGCAGTACTTCATGTTTTTTACCATGTGTTTCCTTCACAGGCAAAGGAAGTTAAAAATCAAACAGAGTACACTCAATTTTCCTTTAATATCTGAAGAGCTTTTAAAAATGCTAATGATGAAACATTCAGATAGATGAGGAAATTCACCACTTTAGATTTTTTTTCAATTATCCCCTTAGTAAAAGAGAAAATGTAATTCTCAATTAGATAATAATTCCCCATGTATGCAGAACAGCTTCCTACAGAATCAGTTGGAAAATTTAAATGATCTTCCCAAGGTGAACAAAAAGATGAGCCTAATTTTTTTGGTATTGTTGCTTAAAACCACTCCAGAAAGCCACTCTGACTTTGTGTGATTAAGGTACTGACAAATGACAATAATGATAAAAGTGGCAAATCTTTCAAGCATCCAGAGATGGAGATTTAGGCATACATTTTCAAAAGATTTCTGTCACTGCTGTATTTTCCATGTCACTGTACAGATTTTTTATATACGTAACCTGCAATCCAAATTTTCCGTGGTAACTGAATGAGAACTCTAATCCCATTCTACTCAGAATTCCATTCCAAGGCACCTAAAATTGAGCAATGCTGCCTCCACTATAAGTGATTTCTGTCTGTATATGATGTAGGATGGATGTAGCCCTGATTTAGATAACTGTACTAGTGCAGAACAATGTCTGAACTAATAAGTACTGCTGAAAGACTGTAAGTAAAGATGTATTAAAATTATGTCCATAACAAAACCCATCTCAAGGGAAACTGGTGTTATCCAAAACCTTAGAAATTCCTGTAATAATTTCTCATGAACATGAGCAATCATTGTAATCACAATTTTCTCTGAAACCCTGTTAACACATGAAGGAATGGCAAAATGGATGTAGTTGTGTCATGTAAGTAGAATTTCAAAGCTAATGAGTGAAAAATTAAACTGACACCCAACTAGATTTAATCTGTCAAGACGACATAAAAAACATGAAAAGCCCTATTTTTCTACAGTTTGGTCCTAGATCTTTTTTCTCTGACATTTCTTTAAGAATATGTTAAGCTGGATTTAAAGAGAAAGAAAGGAGGAAAACCTTGACACTGAATCTTGCTAGCACTCACACAGAAAGCCCAGACATTGTACAAGAATTTTTAGATCTCCATATTGGTTGAAAACTTCAAAGCCAGTGACTCAGAGTTGGACTTCCCATTATAAACATTAATTTCCTTCACACGGGTGAAGGAAAACTAAGGAGAAATGGATATGGGGATATATGGGATGACTTTGCAGAGAGTCAGAAACTTCTGGGGAAACAAAGGCTCTCTTTTTGTACCACATCTCTGAAGGATGTCAGAAAATAATTTGTTCCCACTGAACAAAAGAATAACTATCACTCTTGGAAAGACAGCAACGACAAGAGTCGGCTGTGACTTTAATGAGGGCTACCTGAATAAGTACAGTCACAGAAGAGATCACTAATTTACTAGATCAAAAGTTAGGCACATGTGGAATACCCCAGTCTTTGCTGCTGACTTCCAGGGATGTAGGATATTTACCTGAACAGTGGCAGCTGATGAATGTGATCATAGCACGAAAACTTGTCACCTTTGCTCTGATGTACATCAGGCTATGAAAATTAATAACAAAGCCTTATGCAGTATCCCACACTGAGGTGAAGGTATCTTAGAATTTAAATCTCATTAACTTTGCCTAAAACATATTGTTAACAAACATTTTTTTGCCTAAATGTATTTCCTACAACAAAAAAGGGTTTAGATTTACAAAGTTTTTAAAAGGTGTAGTGGTCACTATGTTTCAGAAAATCTATAAAATCATCAATGTGAATAAAATCTGTCATTTTATGAGAAGTGATTTAATGGATTTTATTTTTGTTGGCTTGCTATTATCTATTTCTTTTGCTATCATCATCAAGAACATGTTCAGACTCAAATCTCTGTTTCCTACAGGCCAATAGAATGACAAAGTGGTGCCACAGTCCTTCAGTCAGAAGTGTTTACTGTACTTGGTTAGAGCAACATTGTAAAAGTGAAAACAAGTGAGGAACCATGTCAAAACACCTCAGGAGTTTTTCTGTTCCTTGTCCTACCATCCTGCTAACCAACTGACACCACTGTGGTACCTGTGCTTGCTCACTGCTTGTCTGCAATCATACTCTGTTCAAGAGGTAAAGTTCTTTTATACCTTTGGCACTGCACAGCTTAGAATCTCCAGACTTAGAAATTATATATTTCCCTCATCTAGCAGATGGTTTTAGAAAATATGTTCTGATTCCTCAGGGTAAGGTATTTAATTTTCACTGCAGAGACTATTTCTGTGTTCCTGAGGCTGGATATTGTAAGAGTTGTGTATAAGTGACTCTTGAATTATTTAAGTTCAGCACAGTTTAGGAGCATTTCAGTTTCAAGTGCTTTAGAGACAGGTAAAACATTGTTGTTTTCTATTTTAAAACCTTGAATACCTTTTTTTTTTCCATCTTAGTCAAAATGACTGGAAAAGGACAGAAAGTCTGAAACTATAAGCAATTTACAACACTTTGAAGCCATCAAGCATACATGTCATGCTTACCTTTCAGACAGCAGTTGTCTGTCAAATTGACTGCACAACCCGTGCTGGAGTTAGCTCTTTCTTCCTGCAGAACATCAGGAAAATTATGTCTTATTGGAAAAAACTTCTTTAAACCTATTCTCCACACACTTGCATAATATGTATAAGAAAGTTTTGATCAGGCTACCTGAGACCTTAGTTCCATGACGACTCTGTGCTGCTACTCCTTCATGAGTAAAATGATTAACCCAACAGGGAAACACAACAGGGGCCGAGACTCTAGAATTTTATAAGCACTATTGACACTGAAGCTTTTAAGTCCACAGACACTTCTGTTACTGAATTTGCTGGTGTCTGCCTGTCATTGGCAATGACAAATCACATTTCAGCCCAACAAAGTGATCCATCTTGTGGATTGCTCTTTTTTTTCTCTTACAATATCTTGTGCAAATTAAGGCGTAGAGGAATTTTATTCTTATTATGGCAGTAGGCAGGATTTTGTCTGTCCAATACTCATCAATAAAAAATGAAGTTGCTGCTTCCTTTTTTTATTTAATCAGATCAATAATTGGATGATAGTGGCCTCCTGAAATTATCCTGTTTGCCTGAGATGTGCTCAGAAAGGTAGAAGAGTATGTCTTTTTAAAGCTCAGCTTTGGGTGACAGGGATGGGATGTGTGAATGCATGATTGGACTATATTAATGAGCTTTTATGAAATATGTTAAAACCCTTTTTTTTCCCAGCCTTTCACATGATACCTTCTGTATCATGGATGCTCATGGATTTCCTAGTGGCCAGCTTCTGACATGGACATCCTTACATATTTTTCAAAATATGATTTCAATATATAATTTCAAAATGCTTGCTCTCTTTGTAGTGCCTGCTATCAATCTGAATACTAGTTCTCCACCTTGTTTTTCCCCATCTCAGAATTACACCTCATATCTGGCATGATTCAATCAACAATACGTTTTTGCACTTGGTTTCATGGGCACATGAATATATGTGGCAGTACTTCTGAGCCTAGGAGATTTGAGATGAAGAAACACTTGAGAAATTAAAGTTCTTATTTTTGGGGATTTATAGAAGATTTTGAATTTTGTTCTGTAAAATATTTATGTAGTATGCATGTAGTTATAATTATGTATCATAGAAATCGTGAGCTTCTGGATATTTGATATCTTTCATGTAGCAAGCACTCCACAGAAAAATGTTCTTTCAGCATTTTTGTGGCTATTTCATTTATGTCCTTCATATTTTGACATCACAGTGATGATTTGATTAAGTGAGTGAGTTTAAAATTCTTTTTTACTTCTTTGGTCTTTAGGTGGATGCAGTTTAGAGAACAATAAATTGCAATTAAAAAAACTTATCATAACAGATTTTAAAATATAAATAATAAAGTCCAAGCCATGATCATTCCCTGATGAAGAAAAAGATGCATGACTGAAAAAGCTAAGCTTGCTGAACCACCAAGGAATTTACAGGGCTCTGCAGAAGGAGCCTTAGTTTTTTTCAACAATACTAAAATTTTATCCTTTAACTCAATTCAACAAGATTTTTTTTCACTTAAGTTTTTCTTCAATACACATATCGAGACGCAAGACTGAGACTCCAAATTTATACAACAGATTGGTGTGTTTTCAATGTCAGGGAAGAATCACTATATAATATTCCAGAGGCACATCGAGGAAGATCTAAAGTACTACATGCCTTTAAAGTTCTTTACACAGAAAATCATTCCTCTTTGGGAAAGGATGGCGATGAGATAAGGGTGTCAGCTGAGGTCAGCAAGACTATTCAGAAGATTGAAGTATCTTCAGTGTCTTGATAAATTGAGTTTATAGCATTTTTTAATCTAAATCAACTACAGCAAAGAAATTTCCCTTAGGTACAACTATGCAGTGATCTCACTTATGCAATCTGTTACATTGTGATATTCTCTCAGTTGCCAAGCAGCCAAGAATGAATGTAAAACTAAAAGCTCCAGACAAAAAACCCAAAAAAACCAAAAAAGAACAAAACCAAAAAAACTCTCCCCCCAATTAACCTAACTTTTTTCCCTTTTAATTGGAAATAAAATGGAAAAGCTACACTAAGTACCAAAGGAGACATACTACGATCCATCTTCAGTCAACTTCACCTTCTACTTCACTTAGTACAAAGCAGAGTGAAACTTTATTTAGTTATATGAAATACTATTTAGGTGTTTGTTAAAGGCTTTTTTTTCCTCCCTTTCAGTGAAATAAATATATGTGTTTTACAAGAAAATAAAAATTATGCCTTTTACCTCAAATATGTTGACAATCCATTAGTCCTTCTCATGTATTTCCTACATTTGATTTTTTCTTCAAAATGTGTTATCTTGAAGTATACTTGGCTGTTCCTATTTTCTTTCTGCTCTCTCAAGATGTCTTTATTTTTTGCTATTCCAGAAAAAAATATTCTGGAACAAAAATAATTCTTGCTCTCCTTTTGAGACCTAAAAAAAAAAAGTTATTTTATCTTTTCTTCAGTGTCTTACTCAAGTAGTTAGCAGATTTAGTCCTTCTTTATTAAAATCCAAATTGAAATGAAAAATAGCAAAGTTCAAGTACATCTGCACAGCTTCCTATTACAATAATAGATTGTTTGAGAGTACCAACTACTGCTAGTGCTCTTGTTGAATCTGCCTTATTGGGAGCAGAAAAAAAGAAATATAAATGATATAATGATATGATTTGGAAAAATGGTGTTAGGCCTGCAGGACCACAGAAAAAGGAATCAAGATTCTAGCAGGAAAGGTATGATATGACTGCTCTGATTGTAGCGGGTTCAGTTTGTAAACTGGGCAGAAACACCAATTTAGGGTTTGGTTCAAAATATCCATTACTTACTTATTTTGCTTCTGTGAGATAAGAATTAGGAGAAAGCAAAGTAGGCATGAAACTTAAAAGAATATAAAGAAGTTTATTAACAGACCTAAAAGAAAGAAAAAAAGTCAGACTAAACCTTCAGGACACTTCTCCTCCCCCCACCTTTCTCCCTTCTCCCACTGACAATGTAAAAAGACAACCCTTGAGATTTTTAGTCAGTTTACCACTTCTATAATAACCTTGTTCAGTTCACTTAGGGAGAGGAGTCTCTCTTGCTCATGCTATGGAGACATCTCCACAAGAAGTTCTCTCATGGCTTCAGTATCACAAGACAGCTGCCCGGGTTGGTTCTCTGCTCACATGTGAGAGTCCCTTCCCCCAACTTACCGCTTTCCCCACAACTGCTTTTGAGGGTCCAATCTTGAGCTACTGGGGTACCATTTTAAGGATGACCTGTTCAGAAGCAAAGGTTCTCTTCACCTATCTCTGAGAGCATCTTCATCTCTAGGGGTAGAGGCCCTCCTCCTCCCCTCATCACCTTCATCTCTAGGAACAGAGGTCTTCTCCTTCCTTGGGAGCAAGGGTCCTCATCAAATTACAGCTACTGTCATTTGCTTGTTTCAGCACAGGTACTTTTGCTCACAACTGCAGTTTAAACGCTCCAACCCCCCAGGCTTTCATGAAATTACAATGGGTACTCTGATGTATCATAGTCCATCACCATAGCTTTACAACAGAATTTCAACTTCTAAGCTTGAAGCATCTCCTCTTTCTCCTCCCTCAGGGTTTCAGCTCTTCCTTCTTTACTGACTTTGGTGTCTCTATGGTGTTCTTTTCACTTGACCACCTTTCCTCTTCCTCTGACTCGGGAGAGGATTGATGTCTGCAGGCTTCATCTGTTCTGGAGGAAACTTACAGCACTAAAAGGGTGAATCTCACCCGGCCCTGCAGCTGGAATTCGCTTAGCACTGTTGGTCACATGATTTTTGCCAGGCAGCGGGGCAGCGGCCCCAAATGAGCCCCAGCCATGCCACGGGCCACCCGCACGGAGCAGGGCTGGGGCAGGGAGAGGCCGTGGATGGAACAGGGCCATGCCTTGCCCTGCCTGCAGGCCCCCCCCTGCTACCTGTTCAAAAGCCAGAAGACAAGAGAGCTTTCCCGGGCTCTGTTTGTTCTTAAATGTGGATCACAGAGGCATGTCAAGCTCTTTAAGTGGCTTAAAAAGTTGCCAATATTCAAACTAGCCATTTGATAGGTTCTGCTAGGTCATAGAGGAAGCTGTAAGCACCTCTTTGCAAGAGAATCACTTCTGTGGCTGATACCCTCTTTACTAAAAACCCAAACTATACTAAACCATGACACTGATATAATAAGAACAAGTAATAATTTAAGTGGTAAAATGCCACATAGCAGGGGTTTACTTGTTTTTGTGTTTATTTGCTGCGAATTTATTCTATACAAATATCACAGAAACTCAGATTTCCAAAATAGCATTGTCCTACTCGGTGCTATTTTCAACTAAACTTTCCACACCATAGGTTGCTTCCTCCCCACTTGTCAGAGTGTAAATATGAGTATGTGCAATGTCAGCCCAGAGACAGTCCAGTTTAACATGTTATCACTCATGTTGAATTGGGTCATTTCAACAGAAGTGAAATAAGATTGTCTACACTTGAAGGCTGAGAGGAGGGAGAGCAAATTCCAGCCAGAAGGTTCCAAAGAGTAGCTTAGAAGAGCAATCTCTTCAACTGGCTCAGCTACACCTGAAGAAAACAGGACTGCAGCTGTAATACAAGAAGAAATCTGATTAACTGAGATTTTTTACAAGTCCCAGACTATTTGCAAAAAGGGGCAAACTACTTCATTTTGTACACAATATTAAAACATGCTTTTATATATATATACACACATATATATATGTTTTATTAACACTGAGATTTTTCTGAAAAAAGGAATAATTGTAAAGAAATTGGTCCCTCTGGAAATTTTTGCCCAGTTTATTGTTAATTAAACTAGATGCTATGGTCAAGGTTAATTTTTTCTGCTGTTTTTCGTTTCTTTTGATAGTGCCTCTAGTTAAAAAACACTTTTGAAGTCACACTTTGTGGTGAGAAGCTGTTCTTCCTTATTAACATAGAAACATTTATTTTCAAATTTCTTTTCCGCCATCACAAGCTACTAAACCCTCTACTGTATTTCATGCCAAAACAAAATAAATTTGCAGAGTCAGACATTAAAATTATGTTTTTGTGCAATTAGAAATGTGCTGAGCATTTCAAAACAAAACCAAATCAGAGCCATCTGTATCCTGTGCAAAGACATTCGAAAACAATCTGCTTTTATAAAAAACAGGTTGGAAAACACTATTTCCATGAAAAAAAAGCAATTACTTTCAAGAAGCCAGTGAGATTCAGACTTCAGTGTTTGCTGCTGAAATTTTTAGTAGTTAATGTGTTAAGTTGCTTGGCTTCAGTCACCTTGCCCTTACTGACACGACACAACACGACGCATACCACTGAAAAAGTTGGCTGGAAAATCCAAACATGTATTTTATGGAAACCTGAGGTTGAAGTGGAAAAGATTCTTTATCTGTATGGAAAAACAAAGAAATTTGGTTCAGGAATTTTGCAGTGTAAAGTGAAGAAGTGAATATTCTTCACCTTCGTATTGGATTATGGATTTGCTTAGTTGGGTTTTTTCCTAAAAATCCTGTAGATTTTATTCTACAGATCCAGATAAATGTCCAGTCAATAAAAAACTTCTCTGCAGGCAGTAGAATTGTCACCTTTTAAACAGTATAGATGCATATTGCCAAAAGCTAGAAACGTCTTTAACTGCCTGTTCTTTCTCTTTTAATTTCACCCAACAGAAGGAAGATTAAAAAGATACGGACATTGGCAACAAGTAGCATACTAACTCTACAGACTTACATTTAAAGCATAACATAATCCCAGCCCATTAAGGGTTCCTGCAACAGGAAGCCAGGACAAAATTGACCCCTAGGAGCCAAAGCTGTTTAGGAAACACAGGATGTTATAGGCTGTGACCTCAGGACTGCAGTGAGAAACCATTTGTTTTCTTGGCAAGGTAGTTCCTGTTTTAAATATGAGAACATTTCTTACATATAATTTTGATGAACTTGTTTAGAAAATGTGTGCTCCCAGATTGTAGACTGGTGTGGCAAATAAGAATTTGAGTTTCACACACACACAAACTAGTTTGACTTGTATTTTCATTTTTGTCATTTCAAGTAGGCTATTCTTAAATTTCACTCTTAATTTTTTACTGCTTTTGATTTTGTTGCTCTCACTAGTCAATCTTCTTTTTGTTTGAGAGTCTGTTGTGTTACATGCAGCAGATACTTAAGCACATAATCACAAACACAGGATAGTCTGAGCTGGAAGGGACCCAGAAGGATCATCAAGTCCAAATCTTAAGTGAATAGCCCATACAGGGATCCAACCCATGACCTTGGTGTTATTAACGCCAACACTATTCGCTAACCAACATGCTCAGAATTTGGGTATGAAATAGATAGATCAGAATGCCAGTTGTGAGAACAAAGTCATGCTTTGTCACACACTTTGTGCCATAAACACATGTGGTTTATCTCCAGCTGGCAACTAAGCTCTGCACAGCCACTCGGGATGGGGAGAGGATCGAAAGAGTAAAAGTAAGAAAACCCATGTGTTGAGATAAAGACCTCTTAACAGGGAAAACAAAAGCTGCTCGCACAAACAAAGTAAAACAAGGAATTAATTCACTGCCTCACATGGGCAGGCAGGTGCTCAGTATCCCCAGGACAACAGGGCTCCATCACGTGTAGTGGTGACTTGGGAGGACAGATGTCATTGCTCCAAATGTCCCCCCATTTCTTCACCCAGCTTTATCTATATGCTGAACCTGATACCATGTGTTATGGAGTATCGCTTTGGCTGGTTGGGGTCAGCTCTCCCAGTTAACATCCCTTCCCAACTCCTTGTGCACCCCCAGTTTAATTGCTGGTGGGGTGGTGTGAGAGGTCGAAAAAGGCCTGGCTCTGTGCAAACACTGCTCAGTGACAAAAAAAAACCAACCCTGTGTTATCAACACTGCTTCTACCACAAATCCAAAATATAGCCCCATGACAACTACTATGAAGAAAATCAACTCTATCCCATGCAGAACCAGCACAATACTGAAAGTTTCACAAAGCTGCATGTGTTTTCCTGAGCCACAAGAAAATAAACAAAAGAACAACAAATGCTATCTCATTCCCAAAGAAATACTCTCTAAGTTTTCTTAAGCTTAAGTTTTCTTATGGTTCTGTATCTAAAGAGTAAATCTCAGTATGACTTTATTCCACATTCTGCCCATCAACAAAAAAACTTTCTTTCTTTTACCTCGGTATGTCCTTCAGAGAAAATAGCACCATGAACCATCCGCAAGATACTTCTCTCCTTTCTTGGGAATCAAAAGAGAGAAATAGGTTAACAATTACTTGCTATGTGCTTCAGCATAATTCTCTATAAAACAGTGCACTTATGTTAATTTGGTATTTAAAAGGTCCCATTGCTGCACCACAGTCCAAAGAAGCCTCAAGATGTTTTAATTGAGTTTGTATAGAAATACAAAATTTGGAAGTAGAAAAAATATCCAGAGCAGGAAAGACTCAATTAGTGGTATTTCACATTAATTTAGGAGTTACTTATCATTGCATGAAAAGATCTGCTAGATAAATTCCTCCATATAAATATGACTAAGGAGTGGAAAAAGAGTTTTCTTATTCATCCATCTTTTTCCAAATTTGTATCAGAATTTTAATGATTTGAGAGAAAACAACTTGTCCCCCCAAAAAAAGTGAAAGAAGCAGTAAAGTGCAATAACAAAGCCTCTCCTACAAAGCCTTATTTTTTTGTATAACATATTCAATATTTCTATAGTTTCTCTTTCAGACCAATACAGGGGAAGACACAGACACATGTCCACATAATTATCAATAAGTTTTACATGTGAACATGTGTCTTATAATTCCAGGCTGCTCAAGAGCTTAGAAAACTTAAGGTGATCAGAGACTTTTAATTCAATTTCTATCACAAAACAGGAAATTGTTTCCTATGCTGAAATAATTCCATTACCAATAGTACTTGTGGGATATGATATTAAGCAGTATCAGTATGTGAGTATAGCAAAATCCAATTAAAAAAAGGATTAAAGAAATAAAGAAATAGAAGTACACTGATTTTACAGAGTTTTATTTGATGCTGAACAGTATTGAATAATATTAAGCAACAGCTTGGAGCTACAATTGTTCCAAATTTTGCTTTGCAAACAGGTATAGAGGCATAAGAAAAAAGCACAGAGACCCTTAAATTCAAAAAGTCTTATTTACCACTCTGTTTCTACCTCACAGGGTTCTGTGAGTTTTTTGAAGTGCTAACTTCTATCAAATTTCATCTATATAAGAGTGCTGACTTAAGAAAATATCCATGAAATGAAAACATAAAGGGCATAGGGAACTTTTAATCACAGTTAAAGTGGAAGAATAAAAGTTGTAACTTATGAATGGTACAAAACTGCTTTTGTATAAACTTGAATATGAGCTTTGTTCCCTTGAATATTCACAAAATGGGCAAAAAAGCAACAGAAGCAGTGTTGCACTGCTGTTATCACCAGCTGCACAGCTTATTGTTTTTCATGGAAGTTAGGACTTCAACGGTGAAGTGACAATGATTGTATCTTGCTGTCTTGGAGTATCTAGGCTTTGTTTTATAGCAAGAGATCAGTCCTGAGCCCAATTTGTGTGAACATCAGGAGAATATAAATAACTTATCAAGAACAGCTCATCCTGAAATTGCGATCCAAAAGCTGGCAGAGATTATCTTGAGTTCCTTCAAGCAGCTGAGATTCACAACTGTGTATCTATGTATATTCAGGTTTCCAACTTCCCCTAATACTCTCCTGTAGAGAATAGTTTACTGAACTTTATTTTAAAACTCTGCTACAGCCTCAGGGTCTGCCTCACTCTTTAGGCTGCAGAAATCTTTGGCCTTTGGTATTTGAATAGAATGAAGTGAGGCTCCTATGGTGATTGTCTCTTACTAGTTTTGCTCGAGGTTAAAAGCTATTTCATCTGCCTCTTTGACTCCTTGCTTGAATTTGAAATTGTTAGCAATTAATAAAATAGCTGAAACAACCCAAAACAGCGTTGAATGTTTTGTAAGAAATACTTAAGTTTGTTTAACTCTTTGATAAATATTCCAATCCAATTAATTATATTTCAAAGACAACATTAAATTTTTTAAAAGTTATCAGGTATATCGCATTTTTATTGCTGACATTAGAATTTACCATGAATATGCAAATACTTTCAGGCTATTCCAAATTGCATTATTAAACAAATACATCATGAGTCCAAAAAGGCATAGTTTCATTCATGCTAGTGAGCATATGCTTGGAATTTTTGATCCTCCAAGTCTAGAGACTTTGGAATCACAGAATCTAGAAAGATAATCTCCATACTAACTTTCAGGGAAGGACACATCTAACTCTTCAGACAGTAACCTTGATTAAGGTGTGGTGCTTTGATTCTCCTGGCCTCTGCAGTGCAGCATTTCCCTTTGTCTCAGACACCTGAAACCAAGAAATAAGATGTGAAACTTGCCTATTTATTAATATACTTAGTAAACCTTTCTGTGTCTTTCAGTAACAAATGTTTTGTTATTATCCAGGTACTTTACAATACCACATAAGCTGGAGGAAAGAAATATGAAACTAAAAATAAAAGTATATCCAATGTCAATAATGAACATAATGACAGAGAATACAAGTGAAATGAAGCACATAGTCTATTTATACTAAGGTAAAATGGAACTTGTCTCTCCTTTTTATCTGACTGAATTGCTGTGCGCTTCATCCAAAAAGGTGAATTTTGGGCTTTAAGGTTTTGGTGTGTTCCTTGGACCTCCAGATACCCAGTAATGCAGATTTATTCAGATGCTTCTGTGAGAGGAAGCATCCTATACAAATTCTCCCAAGACTCCATTTGCAAACATACTTCAAAGGGAAGTTACATCTAATAAGCACAATCTTCACAGTCATGCATATTCACTTCTCATTTCTTAGAGATTTTAAAACAATGATATAAGTAAAAATCAACTAGTCTATTTCATCACAACTGCTGGTGTGAATCCTCTTTTCACCATTTTTTTTCTCATTTGCTTGTCCTCATTCTGAAGCCAAAGAACCTACTGGGTATGTGCAAATAAATTCCTGTTCCTGTTGTCTTTTATAAAAAGATCAGAAATCCATTGTGTTGGGGTTTGCAAAGTATCATGTTTCCAGAGAAATAATATTGCCTGTATATTATTCTTTGTGTAAAAACCATTATAGCTGATTCTGTTAAGACATGGTTTCAAAAAGACTGAAGGATTGTAGACCATGTAAGGAATTTTTTAATTACACTCAACTGGTAAATTAAAATATATTGAGATGTGTTAAGATGGTGATAGATGTCATCCTACATATTAAATTAATGTTATACTTAGTAGTATTTGTGAGGCAGTAGGAATCTACATGTGAGGGGAAAAGAGACATAGGTGGATGACATTGTAGATGGAGATTCCCTTTCTAAAGGAGATGCATGGAAAAGATGAGAGATGGTGGATAAAAGTTATTCCTGGGGAAAATATGATTGAACATGAGGAAAATTTGTAGTGAGAACAACCATTGGAATAATCTCCACTGGGAAGTTAGTGGAGGATTCTCCAACACTGGATACTTTTGGGATTCACCTGGACAGGGTGCTGGACCATCTTGTCTAGACCGTACTTTTGCCAAAAAAGGTAAAACCAGATTATATTTGGGACTCCTTCCAACCCGGTATTCTATGAGTTTAAATCATTTACCCAAATCACTAACTTGAAAGAAATTTATTCTCTTAAGCCAAACAATTTTTATTTATTGTTTTTTACCTTTCTTGATTATTTACTTGATGCTGCTTATTCTAGAGTTGTCCATAGGAAGGGGAAGAGTCAAATTCTGGAACTTTTGATATCAAGCTATTCTATTCCTGACACAGAGTTTTTTCTTTCTAAAAGAGTAGAAAGGGAGACAAAGTCTTTTTCTTTTAGCAATTACTGCTTTTGAGGCTATTACCTGCAAATCCAGAGAGACACTAGCCATGGCAAATTGCTCAGAAGGGAGAGCGGGGACAATTTCTACCATGAGAAATGGGACAACCACATTACTCAACCAACATTTTAGACATGAGAAAAAAAAAGAAATATCCCTAAGGAAAAAAATCGGCAACAACCTGAAATAACCTGCCAACTAACACCAAGTCAGATAAATTATTGCCCACTGACAGAGTTTGACAATTGTGGTTCTGCTCGAACCACTAATAATGAAGGCAAGTTATAATGGATAAGTGGCTTGAGTAAAATAGAAGGAAAATTTGTTTTGAAAAGAGCTCTTCAATGAATGCTATAAGGAGGGCTCTGGTTAGGGTTGTTTTTTTTTGTAGTTGGAGTTTTTTGCTGTTGGGAGGTGTTTGGGTTGGTTTCCTTGGTGGAGCACAGAGGGTTTGGGGTTTTTTTTTTTGTTTGTTTGCTTGTTTCCCTATAAAATATCCAGAATGGCATATCCTGAAAGATTTTGAAGAGAAAGGAAGCTGAAGAGGGACTCTTCACCAGGAACTGTAGTCATAGGACAGGTAGCAATGGTTAAAAATTTAAAGAGAGGAAATTTAGGTTAGATATTAGAATGAAGAAAAACCTTTAAATGAAACAAGAAAACAACAATATTTTCAAGGAAAGAAATAAAGATTTAAAAGTGCTAGCAAGTTTTTGGATAGATACCCACTGAAAAAAACCTTTATATACCCTTATAATGAAAAAAAACCCTTTGACTGAAAAAAAAAAAAGACATTCACATTTCATTAGTGTATTTTATTCTTATTCATCTACAACTTTGACTTAAATAAAAAAGGATTTATGGAAATAGTTAAAAAAAATTTCATTAACTACTATCTAAACTCATCTCCCACTATAATCTGAGAGTCACAATTTGATTTTTTTTTTATTTGATTAGAATTTCTATTAAGAAAATGCAAAGTATTCATGAATAGTTAAATCTGTAAAATCATTAAGAAACCTCTTAAAAATACTACTTTTCCAGACATTCTTTAGTCTGCAATCTGAGGAACAGAACTTTCTTAATAGCACTACAGTTTTAGTAAAGAGGAAGAATGGAAACACATTCAGCCACTGTTGTGAAAATCGCCTATCACAGCTGAGAAATAGCCAAGGCACTATGCTACTCTCTTTATATTTCAAAATCTTGGGTTTTTTTTCATAAGTACCACTGAAAAACTTGTATTAAGAAAGGAAATATGACTTATGACTAATAATGAATAGATACATCAGAGATGTAGATTTAGGATAAAGTTATTTATTACAATTACAAAGATCATGATGTAAAGTTCAAATCCTTAATTCTGTATTCATTGGTGAATGGTTTATTTTACACAATTCAGTGATTCTGAAAGTATGGTTAAGTTATTTATTTATTCTGATTCTCAAATTGAGTTCACATATAACAGTGTCTATATGCAAATCTATAATAGCATTTTTACCCTGAAAATTATCTGAAGGTAGTGATTCAACAGGACAAAAATGTTAATTATTTGGTCTTACTGTGTTCTTATGTTTTCTATATCCTCTGAAATGTACCATTGCATTACAATGTTATTTTGAAATGCATGAGTCTGCCCCTTGGTATCTGAGAAGATCAAAACAGTGAATGCATAACTGCAAAATAAGCTGCTCTGATTATGACACCTTTTGATTAGATTCATGCCATTATTTGTGGCCTGGGAGCTTCATTCAGGCATTTAGAGTCACCTACTTAAAAGAGAGATCAGAGATTATAAAGATATGGTATGTGCAAAGCTGAGGGGAACATCTCTCTGAGCAACCTGGTCTAGTGAAAGGTGTCCCTGCCCAAGGCAGGGGGTTGGAAAAAGATCATATTTAAGGTCTCTTTCAACCCAAACCATTCAAAGATTCTATGATCTAATCCACTTAGACACACAGCTTTTAATTCTGGGAGAACAGGACTGGAACAATGCAGTTTCTCCAGATGAAGTAAATGATAGCTGAAGCTACATAACACTTAATTAAATATCCAACTCAATCCTTCCCCTGAAGGAGGGAGAATAATTCCCAGAGACTTTTAGTATGCTAAGGAAATGCAACTCTTTGCAGAATAATCAAAAGCATACTAACCTGACCCATTTCACTAAAATAACTTTTTTAATAACTAACAAGAATAAAGCATGGAACAGACCTGATCCAAAAGAAGGGATACCTCACGCACTTTGCTAGATTATTCTTCAAACCTCACTTATGAAGGATGATTTTTCACTGAATTTAAAATATTGAGATCATATTGACATAGCAAATATTATTCACAGAAGACCACATTATCCAGCTACTCTCAGAAGACCCAGTCATCCACTTTTACTAGGTTATTGCTATGGCACAGTGAAAAATCTCAGTTAGATTACAAAGAATAGATGCAACATAACATAATGATGGCATTCTTGGTCTTTATTTGCAAAGTGAGGCTATCCATAGTGTGACTATATATAAATATACTATTTGGCATTTTGAATAGAAAATATGAGAATGAAAGTGACAGGAGGAACTAAATGAAGAATCCACTAATCAGAGAATTGCAAAAAGAAAATGCAAAGCTCTATTCAGTCTACTTGAGAAGGCATATGAATATGTATATATGTATATTTATATGCGAGCTGGTAAAAAATGTTGCATGACGTATGTTCCATGTATTTGGTGAAAACCAGACCATTTAACAGCTTTTTCTTTATTGTCTAATCCCTCAGGATAGAGGGACCTGGCTTGAGGCTGTTGTGTAAACATCTAATCATAGTCAATATCTGGATCCTTTTTCTTTCTTGAGCTGATGGGAGATATTTTTATGCAATTTAACCTGCTTAAAGAATATTGTGTTTGTCATGATTAAAAACTACCTTTTCTGCTACACTGTACTTTCAATATTGTCAAATTGATAGCAGTGCAGTCAAAGGAACATCCATTCAGGAGTACTGGTGACTGCAGATAAGATATTATCTATTGCAGCCTACCCTGAAATGCCACGATAGTGCCATGGCTTTAGATAATATTCCAAATGAGTATTTCTTAGATGTCTAATAAATTAAGCAGGGGGATAAACAGAAAATGACATAAAATGAGATAAAACCATAAATCTATGTTTTATAAACCAGTTAACCAGAAATCAGATGTAGAGAACATTATTGATTTTATTGACAAGACAAAAAGAAGCAGCTTGTTAACGAAATCTGTTGAAGGCACAGTCAGGTGCATCAACACAAATGATGATTAAAATGTCATGCTGAAAAAACCTGAAGATTTCAAGGACGGGAACAAAATAGATAACATTTAGCAGTACAAAGTACCATATTATGCAGTTTAATAAGATTTCTGAATTCGTGCTAAAAACCTCAACAGAAATTATGGGAAGAGGAGCAGGTCTTGCATACTGAACATGGTATGCTGCAATCTTGAACTACTTCTGAATGCAGCACTGACATTTTTTTTATCTAGCAAGGCATTTCTCAGTAAGAGAGGAGTTTTCATAGCTAAACAAGACCTCTACAACATGACAGCATAAATGTATTACTGGTCATCCACACTCAGGACAAATTGCCCCACAACTGAACTTTTCCAACTAACTGCAAAATTTTATGATGAGAGGAAAGGGTGATCTACCTTCTTGGATAGGGAGCAGAGGAACTTAACTTCATAAACACAGCGATACAGTGCCAGAGAAGAAGTGCAAATACAACTGTGGAAGCAAGGAGGAGATCAACACTAGAAAAGGAAAAGCTTGTTAAACCAAAGAGCAAACAAGAAAGGCTATAAACTGCCTTGAATTCATTCTAAATTAGAAAGAAGCTCCCAACTAACAAAAAGAGAAGGCTCTGGTAGAATCTTTAAAAGTAGCAATGGGGCAAATATTTACAAAATTGTCTCCCTTAATAATAATTAAAGTTTGCAAAACATATGAAAAACATTCTCTGATTTTATTGATTTTCACAAAAAAGGGATAGGAAAAATAGTCTCAAGCTTCCCCTCGACTACCAAAATACAGAATGTGCATTTTTATTCTCTCTACAAATTCATGTTTTTCTATTGTAATAGTGTTACATCAATTGTCTATTTAAGAGGGGGGGAAAAAAGACTAAAGTAAATGCTTAAAATTATGCAGCCTAAAATTATTTATAGAGCATATCTTTATAATCAGCTGTCCATCAACTGAATATCTGCTTCAGAATAGCAACAGCACTAAAGACAGTTCTTGAAGATGCTGTTTCAAACTTTTGTATTTATGAGACTCCTTTTGCTATATCAGTTGATACCAGCTGAAACTATTCTTTCAGCTCCAAGAATATTGTGATATTTCTCAGATCAGTTACCAAAAGAGACAAGTACATTACTTTTACAGATCTTATTGCTTTTTAGGAGCTTATTCTTAGCAATCTGAGTTTGCCATATAATGATGTAGCAGAGTTACAGTCTTTCTCTTAAAGGTATTCGTACCACCATTATTCCCCAACAAAACCCTGAAGAATTACATAGTAGATAAATAATTAAAGAATTTTCATGTTTGCCTATTCCACATATTAAAAAAGATTATTTTATTTTTTTTTTTTTTAAAGCAAAAAAATGTTTTAAGGAGGGAAAGAAAACATCTTGCAAAAAGTATTATGACTTGGCAGATTTACTTATGTCAGGTAGTAAACTGGTCTCCAATGACCACAGACTTATCCTATCTATACAAAAAGGATTTCAGTATGTATATTTCAGCCAACTTTTGCAAAAGCAAACAAAATTTATGGCTATGAAGCTTCCCTTGAATGTTTATTATTATATTACAAGTTCTTCCAGACATTATTTTCTGACATACCTGCAAATATAAAAGGATTTCGGTGTTTTCTTTTCTGAGCTTTCAAACTGCTATTTCCCAGGAGTTTAGTGATAATTTATAAATGGCAACATCATAAACATAGAAGGTAATTTCCCCTAAGAGCCAGCTAATTTTTACCTTTCTACACATGAATGACCCGTGCAACTTGGCTGTTGCTTCATTAAATCTTTTACACCTGCTCCTTCCATCTCGTGAGAAAAAATAAATAGGAGGTGCAATTCACTCACACTACATTCACTCTTGAAGGTATTGGGGGAAAAAAAGGCTATCTTAGTACTTTCTGCCATAAAGTGTAACTAATTCTGTAAATGTGAGTGAAACACAATTGAAAGTAGCATGGCAGATAGATTGATATTACCAGTGGGTCACTGACATGGAGAGGAAAATCTGAATTGTTCCCTAGCGTAATGCTACTGGAATTGATTTACACCAGGGATGCATTTGGCATGAAGACTTTGAAAGCACATTTTTGAAAAGGAAGTTCTATTTGCACTGTGGGGTTTCCATTCTCATTTTATACATTCCTATAAGTCACTTCAAGTAGCACAGAGAATCCATTTCAAAAAATAAAGATGTAAAAATGTACTTTCAGTTTCTTCCTCACCGAGCCAAAGATAAAGCTACATTTCATGTAAAACAATAGTGACAAGGAGGAAGTTTGGTGTTAGAGAAATGGACACCTCTTAATCAATTTCCCTGATTAAACAGGGTGAAACAGAGAGTAACAATTATTTGAAATAACAATAGGCTTGCTTTTTTAAATTATTCATAATAAAAGTGTGAAATTTGTTATGTAAGATGTTGAGTCTTTGTTAGATTCAAAATGTAAAACCGTACATAGATCATTAAAAGCCCATTAAATGCATTTTCTTTAAAGCAAGAACATACATCCTGTATTTTTCGGAAATAAAAATACCGATAGGCTTTTAGAAGAAACTGACTTTAAGCACTTTTAATTTCTGCTCTTCATATGGTGGATTTCTAAAATCACATTTGTCAATATCCTCTATCAACTTCGTATTTTTACTGTGTTTTTTACCACATTACCTTCTTTTCTATAAGTCACACTGCTCTTTTTACAGAAGAGCGCCATAGTATGTCAATTCGGCACTGCTTTGTTTTAAGAGACTTGTGTATTTTTCCTAAACAGAATCCTGCTTTTGTTTAGCTGGCTGGATCCTTTTTTTTTTTTCAAATTTTTACAGGTCAGCAGGTCTCAGTAGGATATTAGGAGAAAAAAAATTACTTTTTTTTTCCCAATTAAAAAAAGAAGACCATTGCTGCAGTTGTATAAATCTGAAAAAAAACTTTTTAAAAAGTTGTTTAGCTGTATGATAATTTTTGCATGTTTTTTTGTGGATTCTTTATCAAAACATTCAATAATTACAATTCAGAATTAGGAGAGCCATGATCCCTGGTAGAAAAGTCATGGAAGCTTAGTAGGAACTTTAAGTTAGAAGCAGGAGAGAAAAAAAATCTAATTTTTTGTACTCAAAGGATTAGAATCCTCAGGATATACATGAGTCAAATACGTTTCACAGTATTTAAAAACATTACTGAATCTATCTCAACAAGGTACAACATACTTCGGCTGCACATCTGTGTTGCAGATCAAGTATCAGATAAATGGTGAGTCTAAAGCAACAGTTTGGAGAGGATTTATTATTCTACTAGCTTTACTTCATGGCAAAGCACATGGCAAAAACCCTCTCAAAAAGTAACCAAAGCTGTTTCTTCAGTCACAGTAGAATTTTACATTCATTGACTATTCTCTGTTAATAATAATAAAATAAAGAGTAGGGAAATCTTATTAGTTTGATGCTGACACTTTCATAAAACATTGTCAAATATATTTTCCTGTCTCTGTCAGAGCAAAGCCCCTTTCCAAAGTTCTTGTCAGACTCTTGCAGGTTTTTTTCAGAGCCCAACCGTAACGATATTGGAGCAGCACAGTTAAGGCTGCCTGCTTATCTACATAACAGCTCCTCTGCTGGCAGCTCCTTCTCTGATCGCAGCACTACCTCCCACACCAAAAAATATTCAGCCTTGGAGGTGGGAAGACGTTGTTTGCAGAGCTCCTTAATAATGATAAAATATTGATAATATCTGCTCTAGTCAAATCTGCCTGCAAGAAATATTTCTCTCTCCTGTGGAATGTCTCAGCTCCTGCCCCTTCCTCTGCAGCAGCCACAGCTGGCATCTGGCATGATAAGAAGCACAAGCTCACTGACCATACGAACTCCCTCTGCCAGTAGGCCTCTGATAAGAGAATTTGGCACAAACCCTGGTCTAAATCAAACCCATTATTTTGAAATACTGCTGCATAGCTACAATGGTCTTTACTGAAATATAGTAAAATGAAGCCTTTATGTTCTCCCCCAGATTGCGTGTTCGTAAATTATCCCAAGTCCAACTTCGTTTAGGCTTCTGTTTTCCCAGCAGAAATAAGCTTTTTTCAATAAAATTTCCAACAACAGTGCTTCCTAAGCCTGATCATATTTTTCCCTAAATAAAGAAAAAACTAATTAATTGTAGCAAGCTACATTTCTAGGTTTCTCAGTAATATCAAAAGAAAACTGTGTGATATGCTCTTTCTCAGTCTCAAAGGTTGACTAAATGCTTAACTTCGGATAGCATGTTTTTTATCTAAGCTAACCACAAAGTAGATAAATTCCTTTCTTTAAAAAATTCTGCCAGATAAAAAGAAAACAGAAACATTGTTGCTGGAAAGGGATTTTATTCTCTTTGACTTCTAAAAAATTTCCCTGAAAGGGTTTTCAGATAATGTTACTCTCTTTATAACAATAAATTACTGTTTAATCGAGGAGGGACATCACTGATAGGAAAGAGAGGACCCAGTCCACACTTTAAAGGGTTTACATTGTTTGTTCCAGCTTCAGGGGCCAAAAGGCATTGACAATGCTTTATTTTGTTTTCTGTCACCCACCAGACCTCCTCTAGAGGGAGAGTTTATATCTGCAATGATCAGTACGAGAAAGGAGCTTTACTTACCTGCCAGTGACATTTATTTTCCCAGCTGGCTGGAGACTGCAGAGTTTAGCTACTGAGGTCTAAACCGGTGCCTAAACTGGTCGGGAAAGAGAGAAAACACTGTTAGTTGTGATAGTCTTAGGCTGGAACTGACTCTCTGTTGAAGACTGAATTTTAAGAGAAATGGTGGGAATTATGAGAGAGCCACTGAAGATTTTTAAAAGGTAACGTTTCAACTACAGAACAGAGGTATAGCAGTTCAGGGAATGTACTGCCAAGAACCTACATTTTTACAGCATTATAACTTAAAGAAAAAGATTTCAAACAACTAGGTGGATTATGATGAAGTACCTGATAATTAATTGATGAGATCATAGATAAAAAATATCAATAGAATAACCTCAGCCAGAACATGAAAAGCATCAAAATGTGTGATCATCTTGTCAGAAAAATATCTTGATGGAGTTTTGCAGAAACCCCTAATGCTCTTAACTTTATAGACATCTATCACCATTCAGAAAGGCTGCAAGATGTACCCATTGCAATTTTCATTAAAGTCTCTTTTTGTGTCCATTAAGCCCCTGAAATCTGATACCAAAGGCCTGTAACAAAAGCAATAGGGCCTGTCACAGTCAAGGTTAACTTCAGAAAAATAACCTGTTTCAGAAAGAATGTGAGAGGAGAACAAATACCCAAATAAATACTGTTCAAAGGATACTTCACAGATTAAGAGAAACTTGAATAAACCCTATAAGGTCAGTAAAGACAGAGACATCAGGTAAGCCTTTGCAGATATAAGCTTATTGCCATTCTAACCACCATGCAGATTAGACATTACAATTTTATAAATTGCAAAATACATTAGTCCTACCATAAAAAAATATTGTAATGCTGAGGAGACTGAATTTTCTGAATTAAAATATATTTGCCAGGTTACTGGTTTCAAAGCCCGTAGTTCACTGATTGGGTATTTCTCTCAGCTCAATCAATATAGAGGCCACTCCAGAGTCACTAGAGGAAAGAGTCTGCTCTCAGTTGTCCTATTTCTAAATAGACCCTGAGCCAAAGTCCCAAACAAAGACTCCACAGGAGGTCCTTAAACAAGACAAGAATCTTCTTTTGTGTAAAACACAGATGTGAGAACACTACTGCCAGACTTTTTCATTGATTGCCTGTGACTATGGAAGTTGCTTCTGAAATATCTGTGAGTGTTCTTTAAAAGGTCTTTGCTGACTAATTATCTAAGCAACAATTCTCTTACTCTTCCATAGTGTTACTGTCATGGAGCAGATCCCCACAGGACAGGAGCTGAGCAGTCAGAAGGGGCAGGGGCCAGGCCATGTTCTGCAGCAGTGGAGTGCAGGACATACCCACAGATGAGAGCCAGGGACGACCAAGCATCCAGATGAAAAGGAAACATAATGCTAATGAGTGACCTGGTGATCTCTGGGGGTGTCCATGGTGATGAAGAAGGGCTGAGGGAAAGCCAAGCTGCAGATCCAGGGGCTCCATGGCTGGGCATAATCACATCTATAACTGGGATGAACATCAGCTGACCTCCCACACAGCTCAGACAAGAAACAAACACTCCTGAACTGAGCCTAAATAGTCCTCCTTGTCCATGGATGAATGTGGAGGCCCCAGGTGAAGCTGGTTATGCTCTTTAAGGCTTACTAGTGCACTTAAGGACCTGAAAATTATTTTCTTTCCATATCACTTCTTTTCAATCCTTAACACATTATTTGAATATTCTTGGATATAACTTCGTGTTATCTATAGATAACTTGTGTAAATCCAACATATGACTTGATTTCATTTCAGTGCGAGCTCTCTGAAGAAACAACGTTTCAGCTTATGAGGTCTTAAAAAAGTGGTTCACAGTAGGAGATCCATGTAGCAGATGGCTTTCTAAAGGGTGAGATAAATCCAAATAACTTTTATATCACTCGGTATTTTAACCAATGAGACCATAAAATGGAAATTGAAATCAACTTTTATGTTATTGGTTAATTTTCTACTGATACCATGCTCTTCTGTGAATTTCACCCATCATTCAAAATTACTGTTTGTAAGTGTCTTAACTGGATAGGTTTTAACAGAGATTTTTAAGTCTTAATTTTTAATGCATGTTTTCTCTTAATGCAATTCAAAATTATATAAAACCAATCAGCACCTTTTAGTATTATCAGATCTAATTTCCTTTAATTACACTTGTGCAATCATTGCTAAATTTAGGCCATGAATGTAAGTAAAAATGAACTGCAATATCTTGTCAATCTTACATTATCAGCTGTAACATAGATATGTGTGTAGCCACTAGAATTGGTTAAAAATGTGCTCAGGGTAGAAGGATTTTATTTCAATTCCATTTGAACTTCATTGCAACAAAATGAACAGAATGTCTTTGGAATATAACTCTGTTATCTTAACCTAAATTTTAATCTGTTTCTAGATGGAATAACTCTAACAGATCTTTGTTGCATTTTGTTTATGAATGTAAAACTGTATACACTTATGCAGGCTCACAAATACACGCACACATGTATGGTCTGGCTCAATCAGGTTTAAAACCAAATTACTCTTTACAAAGCCTATTCTCTTTGCCTTCTTAACTGTCCATTACCAAAGTTCTGCACTATAACAAAAATCCTTTGTGCTTACTTTATTCATGTGGATATTTTTATGCAGTTCATACTTTTATGAGTATGTTATGCCTTTGTGTTTCTGTAAAGCTTTGATATGCAAAGGATAAGCTGCATGATATTTCTGATGTCCAGCCATAAATTCCCATAGGTTTTCTTAAGAAATTCTGTCTAAAGGAATGATGTGATGGATGGAATTTATAGTAAAGTGTGGTGCTCTATCTTTTTTATTTTAAGTAAAGAATTGAATATTTTTTTCATACTTAAATGCCTTTATTAGTATGTTTGTTTCCACATGGTGTCTGGGATTTATATATTTTCCCTCAGTGCCTTATATTATTCAAATACTTGGGTATATAGTTCTTTAATATAAAAAACTTAATAGAAATGTTATCCAATACAAAACACGTGAAGTAAGTCATAATTCATACATTCATAAATGCAAATCTGTTGACTTTGTTAGCTAAAGTACACAGAAAATTCATTTCTACAGAATGTGATGTCTTGATTAGATTCAATAGTTGTCAAGGTAGGTATTTCTTACCTATAAGAGGGCTAAAATGGCTCTAAGATTGTGGGATTGTATTTTGCTGTACACAGCAGGACTGAGATGGAGAACTAAAATTCTCATAACTTTCCAGAGTAAGCAATACTTAAGAAGTTTCTAGTTCCTAGTGCCTTTTATATTTTAAAGACCAATGCAATTATGTACATTTTTGCTTTGATATTTGGGTACTCCAGAACAGAAACACCTATGAATACTCATGACTTGCTAATGTCAATTACCAGCTGAAAACATGAGAAGTTATTGCAGGGCTTTACTGCAGTTTTGAACTTTTTAAACAAAAGTTAAATAGGGAGAATAACAGAAATTTGTCTAGATCCTATTTCTTTCATTTTTTAATATGAGAAACCAACGCACTGATATTCAGAGTTCCTGAACACGTAATTCTTATCAGGCTTGTTCAGGCTCGTTGCCTTTGAGGACCAGACATTATCTGTAGAATGCAAAGAGACAGAATTACTGGAAGCTTGGAAGGCCTACATGAACTTAGTGTCATGTAAAAAAAAAACACTGCAGTGTCACAGCAACAGTTATCTGTGGGATTTCTGAAAGATATGAACATCTGAAAAACGTGGATTAATAAACGAGTTTAAGTTTAATTACTGTATAATAAAAAGATTTTTATGGATTTGATTATATAATCACTTCAGTCTTGATTAGATTTTTGTATAGATTGTACTATATTAATCAGAATGAGACTGTTTAGAAAAGAATTAGAGTTTGTTAATTTTACAAATTAGATATACTTCATAATTTAATATGCATAAGGATCATCACTGTATACTGAGACTCTTGAAAATAGAGGATTACAAGATTAATCATTTTGAGAGTTTATAGAAGATATTTGAGAGAGCTAATATAAAAGGAATGCTTCATTTAACTGGAGAAGAGAAGGGAGTTTTGGTGCATATGTGACTTCATACAACAAGTCTATCCCAGTAGGACAGTGATACCCTTAAGAATTTCAGTTTAATATCAGTCTTACTGGCATAATTGATTATTACAGAAATAAAACATATATAAATTATAGATCATAGTACCACAAAATGACGAAAAAATATTTTGTATACAAATGTCCACTGTCCAGACATAACATGCAATTTTTCTGCTGCTGTTTCAAAGCTATTCTCTTATTACAGGAAGAGCTCTCTTTGCAGCATTTGTAATACTAACCATATTTGAATATTGGTATTTTCTGCCTAGCAAAAAAAACCCAAACGTGGATACAGTGAGTGAGAGTTTCTTGTAGGAATTTACTCAGGCTTTTACTCTTGCCCATAAACCCCTGAGAAAGGGGATACTTCCTTTGACAGTTTAATTTAAGCTTTTGCATAACCTCTAAAATAATCAGTCAAAGATGCCTTTTGTTGTCCTTTGAAATGGACAATTGGATTTATAACCACCTATTAACCTTTACAAACTGAAGAAAGGTTGTGGTTATTGCTGCTTATTTTCCTGTTCTTTCACAAAAGTACTGAAAAGTGGTCCTAGAGTAATCATTCTCAGAGGAGCAGATTCTGAATTTATTGTCCTTCCGTTGAAAACAAAAGGTTTGTCGACTTACTGGAAAAAACAGTCATGTTTCTTAAGAGATGAGCCTGCTGCCAGTTTTATGTAAAACCAAACCACTGACATTAAAATGCATGTTGAGAAGTTGATTGGAAGTAACCAGTTTTAGGCAAACATAGATTCAGAAAAATTACTGTATTGCTTAGTGATAACAGAACTATTGGTAAAAGGACAATTATTAAAAGTTCTAACACCAATCTATGTTCATTTGCCCCTGATGGAGCATTCACTTGTGGCTGACCTAGTTCACAGATGAAATTTGAGTCATCTTCAAGACTGCACTGTCTTTTTGAATCTTTGAACACAAAGTTTGGTACCATGAATGTTATTACAGGAGGGGCATAGGGCTGTTGGATCAAGTCCAGAGGAGGACAGCAAGATGATCAGAGCGATGGAGCACCTCTCCTATGAGGAAAGGCTGAGAGAATTGGGATTGTTCAGTCTGAAATAGAGAAGGTGTTGGGGGGACCTCATTGCAGCCTTTCAGTACCTGAAGGGAGCCAACAAGAAAGGGCCTGGAGTGACAGGACAGGGGTGAATGGCTTCAAACTGAAAGAGGGAAGGGTTAGATTAGGAAAAAAATCTTCGCTGTGAGGGTGGTGAGGCCCTGGCACAGGTTGCCCAGGGAACCTGTGGCTGCCCCATTCCTGGAAGAGTTCAAGGCCAGGTTGGATGCAGCTCTGAGCAACCTGGAATGGTGGAAAGTGTCCCTGCCCATGGCACGGGAATGGAACTGGGTGATCTTTAAGGTCCCCTCCCCACCTAGGCCATTCTATGATTCTATGATATACCAAAAGAGCAATGTAGAAACTCAGAGTCATAAAATAGAAGAGAGACTTCCATGTAAAATTTTTTGATGGAAAAAAAACTAAAAATGGATCTAGAGGATAGAAAAGAGGCCAAAGCAAAGATAAATACAAACTTTAATGAAAATTCAAGAGCTTCAGTTTTGATGAGGAAAATGTACAGTGTCATGAAAAGTGACAGCAAATCAAGTGATATTAGGATACAAATAGACAATATTTCTTTTTTCTTGTATGCACGTTCAAAAGGGGAAAACAAATAAAAGAGTCTTAGCAGATACAAACTGTTATCAGCAAATCATATAGTACGATAAAACTTTAAAATAGATTCCATAAGAAGAAAATGAACACTGTTCAACACATTTACAGTGGAACACACAACAGAAGTGGGTCTAAGGCCAGTTAGCATTAGCTGACTCATTAGAGTGAGCAGAGAAAGATAATTTCACTGTAAATCTCCATTGAATGACTGAGGTCCACTAACAGGATTATTTAGCTGGAAAAAACTACCACTATTTTCTGTAGATATTTTATAAAAGTATTAAAAATACTTATAATATTGAGCCAGGCAGAGCTAAAGGAAAAATAGAAACCTGTAGGGCTGATTTCCCAGCTACAGAAGCTAAAGAAGTTTGTACTTAGAGTATGCAAGAGAATAAGGGTATCTTCACTATTCAAGTAGGAATAAACTCATGTAATTTTATGAATATTTATTCCATCCACAGTATTACTTGTCTTGACCAAATAAGCAAAGTGGAATGTGCTGCTGATTTGTGAGAGAACCTCCCAACAGACTGCCCTAAGTTTCTGTAAAGCTTCATATCTTGGATAGCAAAATTACTTCAAACTTCTGGTTGCTAATTTGCACCTCATGCCATTTTGTTATTAGTTTGATGTATCAGAGAATTTTAAAGAAACTTTCCTGCTTTCCCTTATGACTTTCTTGTCAAGCCTATGTTTTAGTATCACCACCTTGTCAGTTCTGTCTCTTTCTTTTTCTAAATACTTTTAGAGCATTACATGGAAAACTCTTTACAGCTGGAATAGGTTAATTAATATGAACTACATCTGCTGACCTTATTCATGCTCACTATGACCTATTTTTTTAATGAAATGCTATTTAGCGCAGGTGTCAATATGTCACCAACATATGTTTTGAGAACAGATTTTTTAACTTATGTCAAATACTTTCTATGATGTGCAGCTTTGCAAGAGCAAAGGGTATATATACAGTGTCTCCTAGAAGTTAGTCCCTACTAATGTAAATGTGTGGCTGTTTTTTGTAAAACTATGTGTGTGTGTCTGTGTGTACATAGTCTGTACAAAACTAACATTAAAAAATAAACTGTTCATACTGTCCCTCAAATCTATCATTTAGAAGTTATTCATCATCAAAAAAAGAGATGATTCCAAACACTTTTGAAAACTCCCATAATTACTTTCATGTTATTTCTATATTATAACCATCATAACCCTCTCAAACTGATCTGCTGCCGGTTTACTTTCATCCTTGATTTTTTAGATTACTAAGAGTTACATTATTCTGAGGAATTTTTTTTTGTTGTTCTGGATTATAACAAGAAACATTCTTTGCCTGGACAGCATTAAAATTACTTTGTGTGTTGTGCACCACATTTGTAAAAGGAATAGAAATCACATATGATGATTCTTACTAAGAGTGACATAAGAGTTGTTTTATTAATGACTGCAATTTTTATTAACAAGCAACAATAAAAAATTAATTCTAATTAAAATCTTCTTTGCCTCCTAGGAAAATTAAAGGCATTATCCAGTATGAGAGGGATTCAGAACCTTTGGTCATATACAGAAGACATGACACAGAACAACAGCATGGAGCCTTGCATGCAGACATATGAAACAGGAAATACTGAAGTTAGAAACAAATTATTTTTTGTAAAATTTATTTCTATATTGAATTCTTGTATAACACCAGAAAATTAATCTGTTATGTTTAGCTGAACATATCTGACATGGTTGTTATTCTTACAGAGGTAAATGGGCATTAATGAATTCAGTTCTTTTACTCCCTGTCATGAAAGGAGCAGTGCAGAAGGTGTCTATTTCCACAGAGGGTACTTAAAATTGCTGTGGAAATTTTGTTGAGCTGCTTTTGATGTTTGACTGTGGAAGATGAGAAGTACACCACAGGTGAACTGACTGCTCCTGTCAGGAACGCTTCCATGTTTACCTTTTCTTTGTCTTTGGTTTCTTTTAAGCATTTTACAAAGTGCCTGCAATGAAGAACAGATGATCTTAGAAAAAGTGACTCTGTTCCTACTAATAAAAACTGAAAAAAAGACCCAAACCTTCCCCAAGCTTTCTATAGCTTTTTGCACTGGTATTGGTTATCAATATAGAGCCAATTGAAACAAATGGAATTACTTGTGGACTTTTGGACAGAGATTTTAAATAGAAAAATAGAAAAATAAAGATGGGACCCCCTTGAATTAGAATAGCATACTATAAGAAAAAAAAAATAAAAAGAAAGGTCTTAAAAACAGAAATCCATAAAAAAGTTGAGCTATTATATGAAAACTGATAAAAGATGCAGGTGTTATTTTATTAAGCATAGACAACAAAAAATAGTAAATCATAAAATTAACACCATAAAAATTATTAAAATGCAGTTAAACTGAATTATTCTCTATTATTTTCTTCAAATATTCTTATTTTTCAAATGCTTACTGAAATTCTCCATTAAATTCACAACTAAATGACTAGTTGACATAATTTAACTCTTTTCTTACCACCTTGTTCCAAGTTAAAGTCAAATTTTATTTTGTGTTTTTCCTCATAAACTCTACCTCCCCAGTCTTCTCTTGCTGCTCTCAGAACTTCATTTAGTATGTTTGTTTTTTGCTTTATAACAATGATCACACGTGGGTGCTGAGTTTTATTATGACCACTGTGTCATTTCACTGTGCAGTTTACCTAAAAAGCAAATCACAGAAAAGCTGATTTTATTTCCAGCCTCTGTCTTTTACCTCTACTTGCTATATTGCTTTGCAAATGTTACATGTTGCTAACTACAAGTCATTTTTGCTCCTTTAAGGGTTGTGTTTTCGTTGAATACTGGCAAGACAACTCAAAAAATAACCAAATTAAAGTAATAATACTGCTGTTTAATTACATATCTAATTAAAATAGAAATTAATTTGCACTTTTGAAATTGATTTGCAAGCCTTAAAAAAACAATTCAACCCAAAACCAACAGAACAAAACAACCCTCCTGCCAAAACCTTTAATTAAAAAAAAGGCAAAATAATAAACCTCTCCATGACTGAAAAATTATTTTGTTGTTTCCTGCTTTACACAAAGTATAAGTAGTACTTTATACTTGCAAACATAAGTCCATACTGGGAGACAGAAATCCACATAACCACAACAGCCTCATAAATGCTTCTTTGGTAGGTTCTTTGCTTCCTTTTCTCCTTTTTCTTGTGAGTATCCTAGGGAATCAGCATTACTTTACTAACATTGCAGGACACAGTGCCATTCTGAACTAGATTGGACAACAATGGTCATTTAGAAAAAGACTCCTTGTTTCAGTTGTGCTGGAAAAAAAACCACAACAGGGTGGTTAGAATAGATGATTTTTAAGGTCAGTTCCAAGCCAAACCACTCTATGATTTTTTGTTTAGTGGAGAAGGCAAAGGCAGGGAAATGGAAGTTTTTTGTAACTCTGGCTGAATGGAGATAATTTTCCCCATAGCAGCCCTCACAGTGCTGGGCTTTGTATCTGTGGGTAGAATGGTGTTCAGAAGACACAATTATTTTGGTTGCTACTGGGCAGTGCTCCCATCAAGGCCAGCATTCCCCCTCACATGCACGAGTAGGCTGGGTGTGGGCAAGATCTTGGGAGGCAACCTAGCAAGGACATCCAGCCCAAACTGGCCAAAGGGATATTCCATACCACATGATGCCTGTTTGGCAATAAAAGCAAACAGAAAGGAGGAGGAAAGAGGGGGGCATTCGTTTTTACAATGTTTGCCTTCCAAAACCACTTCGTGTGATGAAGCCCTGCTTCCTGGGAAGTGTCTGGACATTGCCTGCAAAAGGAAGGAGAGAATAAAATCTTTTGTCCCCCTTTTCTTCCATGTGTGCATCCTTTCTTTTTGCTTTATTAAATGTATTCCTCTTGACCAACAAAGTCTTTTCCATCCTATTGTTCCCCCCCCCCCCCGTCCTGCCGAAGAGGGCAGTGATAGAGTAGCTCAGTGGGCATGGGCTGTCCAGGCAAGCTCAATCGACTCCAAGGAGGGATCAAGATAGCTCTTGGAGGATAAATCATGGGAAAATAGATGGATTAGGTGATTGAGGAACTTGCCGTGAGTAAGTGGATATTGGTTAATTCCCTCTTGTGGCTGTGCCCTGGGCCTGATCAGTGCAGTCTGTGCTATTCTGTCTTTAAATTTCATTTCTAAGGATTTCCCTGAACGAGAGGCTTTCTATTCTGTGTGTACTGTATGGCAGTGTGGGTGCCACTAACTGGAGCTGGGCTGCGGGTCACAGTGTCCCAGATGCATGTGATGCTGGCAGCTGGAATGACCAGAGCTGTGTCTGTCTGTGTGTTTACCAGTCAGTACACAGCCAGGTTAGCTGGGGCAAAAGGCAAGTGCCTTAGAAGCCAGCTGTGTGTGTCCCTGGGAAACAGATGAAGCCTGAAGGAATGAGCTACTAAATGGACAAAGTGTTTCAGGCTGTCTCCAAAGAAGTTGGGGAGTCTGGGGATTGATGGAAACCTCTAGGTGTGCCTCTGCAGGAAGTAACCAGAAACAAGAGGATTCAGGGCCAGTCACTGGGTGCACTGAGTGTCTAAGCTGAGTTATGGGAGGAATCAACACTGTGTCTGTGTGTGTGTGTCTGTGTCTGTGTGTGTGTGTGTCTGTCTGTGTCTGTGTGTCTATTTGCAAACAGTGTCTGCACCAGCAGCAGTTGGGCTGCAGGACTCTGGGGGCTTATTTGTTCTGCTGACACCTGTTAGAGGGACTAAGGATGCTGTATGGACCACGTGTGTTAGGCCAGCTACAGGAAGAAACCCTGTCGTACTTGTGAATATATTTCCCACTAAATGAACTTCCTATTCAGATGAAGAAAGACACAGGATGAGGCCATTGGTGCAGTTTGTGCTTGTGCCAAGTGCTGTGTTTTCTCTCTTTGGTCATCTAAGAAGGAGTCTCTCTCCAGCTCCCTTCTGTTTCCGATATGCCACCATAAGAGAAATTAATTTTGAAAGTCATCACAAATACACAATATGGATACACAGATACGTAGCCTGCTTGTTAAACACTCGTGTGAGACACCTGCATTTTGACAACGTTGTGTTCTGCAGGATCTGGTCATTCAATAGTGCTTGTACACTTTTGCTGACATGATAACTGAAAGAAAATCCTTGGAAAAAAAATCCTTGAGAATTTTTGGTGCCACTTTTATGGACTTGTTTAGAATATAACTGTATGGGCAAGTAAGTTTTTCAGTTTGGCTTGTGAAAATACGGAAAAATCTTGAAACTTCACCAGGGAGGTACCATAGTCTTAGGGGAAGGGTTCCAAATCAAACCTTTCTAGCACTGTTGTAGAGGCAAAATCAATGACATTTGCAGTAAATTTCTAATTTGGTTCAACTTATTATACCAAACTTCTGTTACAATCAATAGGTAACAGACCATGGGTGTAGAATCAAGTAACACAACTGATGTGTTACTACTTCCATAATGAGAAGTATCTGAATACAGAAAAGCCTAAGTAATAATACAGCTTAAATGTTATACTAAAAACCAGCCCTCAACCTACAATCTACCCCTCATATTGGGGTTACTCCTTCAGTGTCCCTTTGGATTTCACAGTCAACATTGAAATCCTCCTCAAGAACGTGGGCCAGGACAGGGTGGAGACAAGTCCAGAAGTCTTCACTAGAAGGAGCTGATGCTGGTGGTGGGCTGACTTTCTTCAGTCCTGGGGTTGCCTTGGATTTTTTTTTTAATACGTTTTTCCACTCTCATCTAATTCCTTCCCCCGGCTACCAGGGAGGAGAAGAAAGCTGCCATCGAGATCCCCCCAAATCCCTGGGAGTTGCTTGTCCAGCTAAGACAGCCTAGGGCTGTCAGTCCCGTCCCCACTGGGGTTCACCACAGCCTGACAGCTGCCCCTGGCAGTGGCAAAACCATATTTACACGTCTATGAACTGCTCTGGGTTCAGGTTGTAAGTTGATTTGAGGCATAAATTGGTTTGTATACCACCTTTCAACTAACATATATTGTGGTGATGCGAGGTTTTTACTGTATTTCCATATGCTTTCTGCACCCCAGTGGTTCATCCCTACCTTCCCCACTCCTACTCCCAGTTGGTTTGCCCCAGACCCAAGCCGCTCCCCCGGTGCTCCCTGTATGGTTGTTCTCCTCCCCTTGTTCTGGCTCTTTCCCTATCAATCACCCAAACCCCTCCTGTTGTTCCCGAAGGTTCGGTGTCCACCACCTGAGCCCTCCCTTATATGGCCCCCGTCAGTCCCCCGAGATCCTGCCCCCTCGGATACCTCCCCTCTTGGAAATCCCCTAAACCTGGACGCCCCATTGGGGCATGTGACCCCTCTCCCTCCACCCACCAAGACCATTGGACCAGATGTGAGTCCATCCCTCCAGCATCCCGCCCTCCTAATCCGCTTATTGGTCCCTGGTGGGTTTACTCCCCTTGTTCACCCCACCTTTGTAAGGCACGGGCGTGTTGCAGGCGGGGCTTGTCCTTTGTGGAGACCCTTCAATAAAGTTGGATTGCCTCCTGCAGCAAGCCCCTCGCTACTTTTTATCTCTCCCTTCGTCGGGGGTTGCTGGCTGCTACAGTGTCTGGAGCCGGTGCTCTGCAGGGTGGAGCAGAGGCTTCAGAGGAGCAGCTTTAAAGCTCCGTGCCTCCGGCTGCTCCCCACTCCTGCCACGCACCGCTGGAGCCAGCCTGGGCAGTAGACAGCAGCGGTCAATGTGACAATATATCAAAGTTCATACAGCATTGAAACGTATTTGCATTATTTACTTGTATGTGGCTTCAAAAGATTTTAAACTCAGAATAGTAA
The DNA here is from genome assembly GCF_041296385.1 of Aphelocoma coerulescens. Classification (NCBI taxonomy): domain Eukaryota; kingdom Metazoa; phylum Chordata; class Aves; order Passeriformes; family Corvidae; genus Aphelocoma; species Aphelocoma coerulescens. Next base: position 107,673,946 of record NC_091013.1, read on the forward strand.
ACCTATTTATATAAAAATTATTTAGCCTTCTTTAGGGGTATAAAATGACATGTAAAAGAATGTGAAATTGTGGTAGTTCCTTGAAATTATTTTGGTTTGGGTATTGTGTCTTGAACAGTTAGTAAATTAGCTGCCCATTGTTCTATGATGATAATAGTTCAGGTCAGCGCAGGTTATGTTAACAGGCACCTAAAACAATACCAGGGAGACAAATGGAGTCACACTGATTTGGCATTAGAATGTGGGCCAAGTATACAAAAGAAGGATCAGCTGCAAGAGTTTAGCTCTTTTCTAACAGTGAACATAAAATTTAAAGGGTCAGTAATTACGTTTTTGTATGTGCACAACATCTGATATAAACCTACTTACCATGTCAAGTTGTAATATCATCTGGTATTAATTGTACTGTCAGAACTCGGGAATGTAAGTATAGCTAATGCTTCAAATTTGCAATTTTAGGGAAAATCTGAAGTCTGATACATGTAAATAGAAACAGGGAACAGTAATACAGCAAGTAAAATTCCTAGAAATATTACTGGTTTAATATATTTGCATTAAAAATATGTTGTCATGATTTTAAAATTAAGAAAGAAAGATCTTTGTCAGCAGCAGTATTTGGAATGTCTCACAGAGAGGCATTTGATTTGGCAGGAGACAAACGGACATGAGGATTGTAGTTCTTACTGATCCAAGACAAAGATTTCTGGCTGCAGGCAGAGCAGTCCATTGGTAATTTCACACCATGCTGTGTTTACACATAAATTTCTGGCTTTGCCTCCTTTGACTGCTTTATGAGAATTCTTCCATGTTCTAGCTCACAAATATACATCAAACCAGTACACCGAAAAGAGAACAGACTACGCAAACTGATTCTGATATTGCCTTTTATTACTCCAAAGAATAGACACAAATCGTGCAAACACAGGGACTCTTGAAGCTTCCACCATCAGCCAGATGGCTGCTTTGCTATTATTCACTCATCTCTCCTAAAGCACATGTGATCTCAGAGGCTCAAAGATTCAATCATTATTCAGGAAATTCTGAATGCTTGTGGGTGCTTGAGGTTTCTTTGCAGCCTCCCCAAGATACCTCTAAACATAATCCAGGCTTATGTCAAATCTAAGTAGTAAATTAAATAGTGGAATAGTAATAGGAAAAATATTTGGGCCATCCTAAATGAACCAAAAGTATTTCTCTTATTGAACTACATTATCTGCTTATCACGTTAGACGATGAACACACATCTGTGTCAAAAATGTTATCTCCATTCAAAACCAAATTAATGTATTTTGCAGAAAAATGCACTACTACTTACTATAAATATGATTTATAAGGGGAAAAAAAGACAAAATCATCCATGACAACATTATATTTTGTACATTTGATAGGAAGCTGCATTCTGGACTGATAGATTGGCCTGGACTGCATTTATTTCTTTTTGCTTTTCTCTGCCTCTGAACCTGTTTCTGAAAGAACTGTCAACATCTGTCTCTGCATTCAGGCCCCCCGTTATCCCCAATAGATGTGAGGAGGCAGGTTCACACACAGAGATAACAGGAGTGACAGCAGCTCTAACACCCAGGGCTCACCCAGGACGATGCTGTGAGAACCCAAATTTATTCAACAGCTCCACCACGTGGTTCTGCAAACTCACCCGTAAAAATGATTGAATGGCTAAAAACCACGTATGTGTTTTGAAACTGATGTCTTACTAACAGAGGAATCGAAGCAACTGCATGTGAGCTGTTAATTTTAAAGGAAAAGTAATGCTAGTGTCTCCACAGCACTATGTTGGCTGTTGTAAATTTTTAGTAATTACTCACCCATCTTGAAGACTTAGTAATCCTGAACTTCCAATAAGTAACATATCTTTTTAAAGGTTTCAGGACATTACAGAGAAGGGTTCATAAAGTGCTCTGAAAAAGTTTTAGGAATAAATTTATCATCACCAACCCGTTAGCTCTATGCCACATTTTTTTGTTAAAATTATATAGGACAGTAATAAGAGTAATGCTTTTCTGAAACAATGGCCCCTACTTCAGTAATGTTATTAAGAAGTGCCTTTTATCAAGTCATGTTATATTTTCTGGAACTGCTTTAAATTACTTTTTTTAGCCTCCTAAGATGACAGTCACAAGAAAATACTAAGTACATATCTACAAAAATAGAATTACTTTTAAAATTATAGGAAGACCTATTACATTTCACACAGACCTGTTACATTTCACACAGAATGTGAAACTTTCAATTATTCTGTCCCACATCATAGAATCATAGAATGCCTGGATCCTGGATACCAAGGGGCCTTAGAAATTACTCAGTTCCAGCCCCCTACCATGGGCAGGGACACCTTCCACAATTCCAGGTTGCTCAGAGCTCCATCCAACCTGGCCTTGAACTTTTCCAAGGATGGGACAGGCACAGGTTCCCTGGGCAACCTGTGCCAGTGCCTCACCACCCTCAAAGGAAAAAATTTCTTCCTAATATCTGATCTAAACCTACTCTCTTTCAGTTTGAAGCCATTCCACCTTGTCCTGTCATTCCAGGCCCTTGTAAATAGTCTCTCACCATCTTTTTTTGTGGGCTCCCCTCAGGTACTGGAAGGTCACCCTGAAGCCTTCTCTGTTCCAGGCTGAAAAATCCCAGTTTTCCCAGCATTTGCTCGGAGAGGCCAAGGTGCTCCAGCCCTCTTGTTACAAAAAGGATAGGATATTGGATTTTAGAAGTAGTAAGGCTAAGGCTCTGCTAGGCTGTAAGGCCTCAGGTGTAGAAATAGTTCTCTGGGGAAACAGGAATAGAATGTACTGGGTGGGGAGGTTAGGAATAGTGAATTAGCTGGGCATGGTGAACCCGTTAGTGAATTAGCTGGGCATGGTGAACCCGTTAGTGAATTAGCTAGGCACGGTGAACCTGTCTAAAAGTAAATTGTTCTGGGTTGATATATGTTGCATGCAAGGGGGATTTCAGTGGTAGGAGCTCGTTGAGCATTATCTAAGACTAGACAACCATAGAGAGATATGGCGTAGGGTATGATTATCAATTGTTAATCCTTGTGATGTATGTTTTACTTTGAAGATTAAATCTTGTATGTGTGCCAATGTTTGAAACTGTATAAAGAGCTGAGTGAAACGATAGGCCTTTGGGAAGCCTGATTTGGGACACTAGTCCCCAGGTCCCCGGGCCCTGAATAAAGCACCGCATAAACTGACTCTCTGTTGGTTTGTGTTTGTGGTCGGTGGGCAACAGTTTTCTGGCGACCGCGGCAGGACTCCGGGGGTCGTAGGGGCGGTTCGCGGGGTGATCTGCTCCGTGCCGGCACCAGGTGATTTCTGGGGAGACATCAGCCCGTGCCCGACCCCGCGTCCGACGGACAACCGTGAGGTAAGCCCACAAGGTGCTTTATTCCTTTTAAACCGGTGGTGGTAGCCTGCCCGGTAAGACGAGTCTCTACTCGCAGGGTTGGGGCATTGGTTTGGATTATAAAGCCTAGGCGCTGGCCGTCAGACAGAGCGAAAGCTTTGCAGAGCCAGCCCTTGCTTCTCGCGGCGACGAGATAAGCAAGGAGGGAATTGGATATTGTGGTAATTGGTATTGGTATTAGTCTGTGTGTTACTAGGTGTGTGTGTGTTATTGTGTGGTTGCATACCTCTGGAATGATGCCGTTGCGGGTGTTTCGGGCTTTGTCAAGTTCAGATAAGGATATTCCGGAGGATTCTCCCCTCGGGTGTTTGCTAAGTCATTGGAAGGAGGGTAAATTGGGACGGGAGCTGCGGAAAAGGGAATTGATTGATTATTGTAATAAGGTATGGCCTGAATATGAAACTGGGGGGATGCAGTGGCCGTGGAATGGCACTATTAATTCTGAAATTATAACCTCCATGATGCGGTACCTACGGGAAAATGAGAAGTGGGATGAGATACCCTATTTGGATTTGTTCTATCAGCTAATAGGAAAAAAGGATTGGCAGAGGAAATGTGGAATGATGGTGTTAGAAACGGAACCAGAAGAATGCGTGGGTTGTAAAGAGCGAAGGGTACGGTTCTCTGAGCCTGAGGAGGATGTGTCTTTGTTGGTATCACCATCCGACCCAATCAACCTCCCCCTCCCGGACTCAGATTCTTCGGAAGAGGAATCTGACTCCGAGGAAGGAGAGAGGGAACGATCCCGAACTCCCGAACCCAGGGAGAGAGGGAGGGAACAATCCCGAACTCCACTCTCCCAGCGTACTCGCAGAGGGCGTCTGGACAGGGGAAAAAGCGCTTCTCGAGCACATCTAATGGCCCCATTGCGAGAAGCAGTTGGACCAACAGGGGATCGGGTCAGAGTGAAAGTTCCGTTTTCCCCCAATGATTTAATAATTTGGAAGCAATCTGCTGGAGCTTATAGAGAAAATCCTGAAAAGGTGGCTCGGGTGGTGAAAATGGTAATAAAGACACAGAATCCGGACTGGAATGACCTACAGGTGTTGCTAGACTCGATAATGGATTCTACGGAAAAGGAGATGGTATTTAAAGCTATGTCTAATCGGGCAAGGGACATGATTCAGTTGCAAGCACCAGCACTACAAGGAATAGGGAATGTGAATGAAATAGTACCAAGGGAAGATCCAGAATGGAACCCTAATTTGGCAGAAGAGTATCATAGGTTGCAGGTTTATCAGGAGCTGTTGGTGGAAGGAATTCAGAGGGGAATCCCAAAGACTTTAAATTGGTCTAAGTTGTATGCGGTAAGACAGGATAAGGCAGAGTCACCATCTGCGTTCTTGGAGAGGCTGAAAGAAATAGCACGGAGGTATACAGACTTAGACGTGGAATCGGAGGCAGGAAAACTACAAATGGCCTTGATATTTATGGGACAGTCACAGGAGGATATTAGGAGGAAGCTACAAAAGCTAGAAGGGAATGACACTCGGGACTTGGAGAAAATGCTTGAAGTAGCATGGAAAGTGTATAATAATAGAGAAAAAGAGGCAGTAAAGAAGCAACAAGCAAGCATGTTGGCAGTGTTACAACAGGCAAGTCAGATGAATGTGAGAGGCCGGGGGAGGGGACGAGGCAGAGGAAACGGGGGCGTGGGAAGAGGTGGTTTCGGAGGTTTTGTGAATCAGAATGTAGGGAATCAGATGATGGGTAGGGGTAGAGGTAAATTGGGGCCCAATCAGTGTGCCCGATGCTTCGCCGAAGGTCATTGGAAGAATGAGTGCCCCCTCAATTTGGGGATGGGGACACCGATGAGTAACTTTCCAGGAAGGAATCCCATAAATCAGGGAATGAACGCGAATGATGGGTTAAACCCTTTCGCGCCAGGACCACAAGGTGTTGCTCAAGCCTTTATGATGGGGAACTATCAAAATCAGAGCTGACTAGATAAAGATCTAAAAGTGGTCCTGGAAGTTGACGGGGGGCCCAGGGAATTTAGGGTAGATACAGGAGCCACTTTCTCTGCAATCAATGAACAAATAGGACCGTTAAGTGATTCAGTTGTGAAAGTAGTAGGGGTGTCGGGGGAGGTGGTGGAGAGGTCATTCTTGCGGCCACTGGAAATCAAATTTGGAAACAAAGAATTGGATCACCAGTTTTTATATATGCCAAGCAGCCCGGAATGCTTGTTGGGGCGAGATTTATTATCGGCACTGGATGCAAAAATCATATTCGAGAAAGGGCGTGCTAAACTAGAAATCCCGGAGGGGAATCTGGCAAAACTTTTTGTGATTAAAGAGACAAAGACAGAGGAGATACCCCAGGAAATAGAGCAGGCAGTAGTCCCGTGGGTATGGGAAACAGGGACCCCGGGCAGATCCAGGGTAGCCGTTCCTGTAAAAATTGAACTAAAGGAAGGGGCACACCCGGTAAGAGTTCGACAGTACCCTATTAGTTTGGAAGCCAGGAAAGGAATTGCCCCAATGATCACACAATTTATAGCATTAGGGATTTTACAAGAATGCGAATCAGAATTTAATACTCCAATCTTTCCGGTAAGGAAACCAAATGGGAAATACAGGTTGGTGCAGGACCTGAGAGCAGTAAATGCAATTGCCAAAGATATACACCCGGTGGTGGCCAATCCATATACATTGTTAACATCGATTTCTGAGAATTTTCAGTGGTTCACAGTGATTGATCTAAAAGACGCCTTCTTCTGCATCCCACTGGCCCCCGAGAGTCAATACATTTTTGCCTTTGAATGGGAAAGCCCAGACACTCGCCGCAAGCGACAGTTAACATGGACCAGGTTGCCACAAGGATTTAAGTGTTCACCCACCATTTTTGGAAACCAGCTAGCAAAGGAGTTAGAGGAATGGAAAACTACCAAGGTAAAAGAGTCTCCTTTTTCTTATGTTGTTTTACAATATGTGGATGACATACTCCTGGGAACAGAGGAGCGGGGACTGTGCTTAAAGTTAACAATTGAACTATTAAACATGTTGGGTCAGGCAGGATACCGAGTATCCAAGGAAAAAGCGCAGCTGGTGCGACAGAAGGTAATTTATCTGGGATGTGAAATATCACAAGGAGTCAGGAGAATAGGGGTGAATCGCATACAAGCCATCTGTGCAATCCCTGTACCACGAAATAATCAGGAATTAAGATCTTTCCTAGGGATGGTCGGCTGGTGTCGCCTGTGGATTCCGAATTTCGGACTCATGGCCAAACCACTGTACGAAACAATCAAGGAACCCGAATTCAAGTGGGGTAAGACACAGCACAAGGCTTTCCAGGAATTAAAGCAAGCACTCAAAGAGGCCCCCGCCCTGGGTCTGCCAGACCTGACAAAAGACTTTCAATTGTATGTGCATGAAAGGCAGAGATTAGCTTTAGGAGTACTCACACAGCGATTGGGGTCATGGAAGAGGCCCGTGGGGTACTTCTCGAAACAGCTGGACATGGTGAGCGGAGGGTGGCCGGGGTGCTTGCGAGCAGTGGCTGCTACGGTAATCCTAATTCAGGAAGCACGGAAACTGACGCTGGGAAAACACATCACGGTATATGTACCTCACATGGTCATAGCCGTCTTGGAACAAAAAGGGGGGCATTGGCTCTCCTCCAGCAGAATGATGCAGTACCAGGCTCAGTTGCGGGAACAAGATGATGTTGAATTAAAAATAACCAACCATCTCAATCCAGCAGAATTCCTCAGGTCCACCCAAGAGGAAGGAGAACTGGAGCATGACTGCGTGGAGGTGATCGAACAAGTGTATGCCAGCCGTGAGGATCTGAAAGATGTCCCGATGGCAGATCCCGATGTGGAGCTGTTCACGGACGGATCCAGTTTTATGGAGCATGGAACCAGGTATGCAGGGTATGCTGTGGTGACACTCCAAGAAATAGTGGAAGCTAAAGCACTGCCTCCAGAAACTTCAGCGCAAAAAGCAGAAGTATGGGCGTTGGTAAGGGCATTGGTCCTTAGTAAAGACAGGAAAGTAAACATTTGGACTGATTCAAAGTATGCATTTGGTGTGGTTCACATCCATGGGGCTTTGTGGAAAGAAAGAGGACTTTTGACCTCTCAAGGCTCACAGATCAAACATAAGGAAGTAATAATTCAGTTGCTGGAAGCTGTACACTTACCTAAAGCAGTAGCGATCATGCATGTCCGAGGTCATCAAGCAGACTCCGGGAAAGAATTTCAGGGGAATCGGATGGCAGATGAAGCTGCGAAAAGGGCAGCCAGATTGGTCTGGACTCAAATGGCTCTGATACCGACAAGAGAAAATCCCGCTGCACCTTATTTAGAAGAGAAACCGTGCTACTCTCCGGAGGATGAACGGTTGGCACAAATCACTGGAGCAAGAAGGAATGTTGTAGGATGGTATGTAACACCGGTCGGACAAGTTATACTGCCAGTAGGATTGATGAAAGTAGTCATGGAAACTGAACATAACAAACTCCACTGTGGTGCAGAAGCATTGGTAGAATATCTAAAGAAAATAGTACTCTCTAATTCGATGATAACAATGGCCAAAAGAATAAATGCCACCTGCCCGATCTGCATTAAAAATAACCCGTTGGTTAGAAGACAGGTCCAAATGGGGAAAATACGTGTAGGGCCACAACCAGGGGATTATTGGCAAATAGATTTTTCCGAGTTACCAAAATCTCAGGCATACAAGTACTTACTAGTTTATGTGTGCACCTTTTCGGGATGGCCCGAAGCTTTCCCTTGCAGGACGAATCAGGCCAAGGAGGTAGTGAAAACCCTTCTCAAGGAAATCATTCCAAGGTTTGGGGTTCCTTTAGGAATATCATCAGATAGAGGACCACATTTTACTGCAGGGATCGTGCAGGAAGTTTCTACTATTCTGGGAATTCAGTGGCACTTACACACCCCCTGGAGACCTCAATCTAGTGGTCAGGTGGAACGAATGAATCAAACTCTGAAAAATCAAATTAAAAAGATTTGTCAAGAAGCTAAAATACAGTGGCCCCAAGCATTGCCTCTAGCCCTTCTGAGGATTAGGATTAAACCACGAGAAAGGATAGGGGTAAGTCCGTATGAAATTTTGTACGGCAAACCATATCATGCTGTAACCTATCAAGGGGACCCACATGTAATTGGGGATCAGATGATTGTAAATTATGTTCTGTCTTTAAATAAGACCCTTGCAGCACTGAGATCCACGCTGGAGTGGAATCGACCGTTACCTCTGGACACTCCTGCTCACGATATTCACCCAGGAGATCAAGTTTACGTGAAGAACTGGTCGGTGGAACCTCTGAAGGAAACATGGGACGGCCCCCATCAAGTGATAATGACAACTTACACCGCCGTCAAGGTCGACGGGATCAACAGCTGGATCCATTACACGCGGGTCAAAAAGGTCCCCTCCCGATGGTCGGTGGAACCCCTATCTCCCACCAGAATGGTGTTCAAAGCCAAAAATTAATGCTGTTGTTGTTACTCTTGAGTAAAATAATAATTGTTGAAACCTTTGTTAAAATCACAATACCTGAATCAAGGGTGTGGGTACCGGAGAATTCAAATGTAAATCTTACATGTTTGTTTGTCGATGATCAGGGAGCTGGACGGGACAGAGTCAGGGCACAATGGAAATGGATCACCAAGGATCAAATTCCCGATAAAGGAGTAGAAACGGTCTGGGATGAGAAGCAGCAAAAAGGTAGGATTACCCTGCAGATATCCAATATAACAAAAGCCAGAACAGGAAAATACGCTTGTGTGGTTTGGATAAAAGGGACTTATGATTATGGATTCGTAAATCTTGACATTTTAAATATCTCCCAAACAGAATCAGAAAATAAGGTCCAGGTGAATCTCCCAAATGGGAAAGTAGATATGTGGGACGGACCTCCCCTCAGAATAAAATGTACTCATAGGTTTAAGACAGGGTGTCAGAAACAGATTAGAATGAAATGGTGGAAATGGAACACGACACAGGAAATGTGGAATCCACAGGTACAAGGGACAAGTTGGTGGACGCTGGGAAATGAGAGCAGGGGATGGTTGAATATAACGAACTCAGAGATTGGTAGATCGGAGGGTAAATATCTTTGTGTTATCGTTTGTGGTGATAGTGGAGGTTATGGGGTCAGGAAGGTAGAAGTGGTATTACAACAGGAGCAAGGAATCAAGCCTGAACAGGAAATATATAACGCAAAGGAAGGGCAGGATTTGGTTTTAAGATGTAGGATACCAACCGAAAGCTATACTGAGTATGAATGGTGGTTTGGAGGACAAAGCTTGGTGGCTCAAGGGAAATATCAAATTAAAAGAAAACCCCAAGAAATAGTGTTAGTAATTAAAGAGGTCCTGGAACAGCAAGATAATGGACAATACTGGTGTTGGGTTGCTCGAGATGATTGGTGGGCAGCCGGGATGATTAGTGTTTATGTTGAAAGAACAAGGGTGACTCGGCAGGTACTAGAGGATGAAATCCAAACCAAACCAGAGAATCTGATTGTGGGTTTAATTAGGGATTTTGGGCAAACACAAAATGTATCAGCAATCACTGCATGTCTGCCTTTGCCCCATGCGGCAGGAGACCCTATACCATGGGGAATTATACCAGCTCCAGACATGCCTGCATCTAATCGAACAGTTACCTTAAGTTGTACCCAGGAGATTAGGAGCCGAACTAAATTGGTTAATCGGACAAATGTGATAAGGAGGAAAACCCCGAGGACTCGAGCAGATTGTTATAAGCTTCCAAATGCTGTATTTACCAGAATCGGAAGATTCCAGGGAGTAGGATGGTGTGAATACGATGAGAGGCAAACACGAGAAGTCCCGGCAACTGAACAATATTTTGAAATAACATGCCAGAATGTTACAAACACAACTACCATGGAACAATGGCAGACAATCTGGGGACCTAGTTTGTTGGAAACTTATAGTTATATAGGAACAGTTCAATGGTGTATTCATTGGAAGGGACGGAAAAATCAAACTTACTCAAAGACCTATCAAGAACAGGATAGTTGGAGGAAAGATGCACCTAGGATGACCGATTGGAATTGCACTGAGGTCTTCACTTGTGACAGCCCAAGTGAGTCTGTGAGTCTACTGCCGGTAAAGGTACTTTTGAGATTTGGCTGTGAATGTAGGGGATATAACCACACGATAACAGACAAAAATACAGAAGGAGAGTTAAACTGTAAAACTACATCAATCCGAGCTCCAGGAAATTTAGTTTGGGTAATGGGTCATGGACATTGGACCACTCATATGCCGGTAGATGGTCCAACTACACAAATTACTTTAGGAGTTCCAACTCTTTGTCCTTTCTGGAAATCGACAAAATTGACGGCCTCAGAAATACAAATAAGACATAAGCGAGATATAAGTCAGGAAATTGGGGACATAGGGTTAGAAGAAGGGGAAGATTGGCATGAACCTTCTTCAGGAATTAAATTTGGGTGGGTATTAGAATCTCTCTTTGCACAAATATCATCATATCGAAACAGGGAAATGTTGTACAAATTGTTAGGACAAACAGAAAGGTTAGCATCTGTAACCAAGAAGGGATTCAAGGACTTAAATCTGCAGTTACAAGCTACGTCTAGAATGACAATTCAAAATCGGATGGCTCTAGATATGATATTGTTGAAGGAGCATGGCGTATGTGGATATCTGCATGGTAGAGACGACCATTGCTGCATTCACATCCCGAATGTTACACAAGAAGTAGAAAAGGATATAAGTCAATTAGAACGGATTGAAGGAAAGGTGAATGATATTCAGAAAGAGGCAGAACACAATTGGGTTGGAGAACTGTTCAGCTCCCTGGGAATTCGGATGTCCGGATGGATATCCTCAATTGTACAATATGGAATCATGATTGTTATAATCATTTTAGTTGCCTTAATAGTATATAAGTGTCTTTTAGGAATGATTGTCAAGGAAGGTCAACATACTCGGCGAATAATGAAGGCGATAATGCGAAGAGAAGTCCTGGCAGAACCAGCCGTTCCACCTCCTGCTTATCGCGAAACAGCGACATGAATTGTTGAGCATCCTTGCGAACCCAGAAGAAGCTCGAAGGATGCTCAAAAGGGGGGACTTGTTACAAAAAGGATAGGATATTGGATTTTAGAAGTAGTAAGGCTAAGGCTCTGCTAGGCTGTAAGGCCTCAGGTGTAGAAATAGTTCTCTGGGGAAACAGGAATAGAATGTACTGGGTGGGGAGGTTAGGAATAGTGAATTAGCTGGGCATGGTGAACCCGTTAGTGAATTAGCTGGGCATGGTGAACCCGTTAGTGAATTAGCTAGGCACGGTGAACCTGTCTAAAAGTAAATTGTTCTGGGTTGATATATGTTGCATGCAAGGGGGATTTCAGTGGTAGGAGCTCGTTGAGCATTATCTAAGACTAGACAACCATAGAGAGATATGGCGTAGGGTATGATTATCAATTGTTAATCCTTGTGATGTATGTTTTACTTTGAAGATTAAATCTTGTATGTGTGCCAATGTTTGAAACTGTATAAAGAGCTGAGTGAAACGATAGGCCTTTGGGAAGCCTGATTTGGGACACTAGTCCCCAGGTCCCCGGGCCCTGAATAAAGCACCGCATAAACTGACTCTCTGTTGGTTTGTGTTTGTGGTCGGTGGGCAACACTCTGATCACCTTGGTGGCCTCCTCTGGACTGGCTCCAACAGGTCCCTGTCCTTGCTGTGCTGGGCTCCCAGAGCTGGATGCAGCACTGCAGGAAGATGTAAGGCAGCAGCAACAACACCATCTCTAAAGAGGGGATAGAAGTGAAGTAGGACACTTGGGATAGTAACAATGTCTGGAATAAAAGCCATTGAATGTTTTATATAAACAAAGGCACTCCTAGCAATACATCCTGTGCTATTTGATGGACAATTTGAGGAAGGGGATGCGCTAACAGGAGGCGGGGTGTGCTCTGGGCCCTGTTGCAGTTATCCATACCCTGAGAATCTTTAAAATGTTAATATTGAGGGGGATCTGTACAGAACTGTGACACAACCATCTTGTGCAGTAAACATATTTGAGCAAACGACTTTTAAGTGTTAAAAAATCCAATAGTTCTATTTGCTTTCTTTCTTAAATGTATTAAGATAGATAATAGGCCAGTTAATAAATCATATTATATCTGTTTCAGCACTGCAATCTCTGAACTGCATGGTGTACCCCTTTGTGAATAACTAGGAAAAAGTTCCAAGCATGGCTAGACAGAAAGCAACCTAAGCTAAATCCATTGCTGATATGACACTACCAATTTGAGTTCAGAAAAAACCAGTGTTTTTTGAGTGAGAGATTCACAAAGCCCAGTGTTCTGATGCCTTAACTGGAAAGAAAGGTGGGAATGCATAAATACATACAGCACCATCAAATTATTGCCCAGTTAAAGAGATGGTAGAACTATGTGCACTACTTGCTTGTACTCTATGGTAAGTGTTCCTAAACCAGAAATATCCTCAAAGCACAGCATGGGGCTAAATAAAATTGTTGCTCATAAATAAACAACAAAATGTATCAAAATAAATTTCCAAATGTGATTTATGTTAAATACCCACCCCCCCCCCCCAAATAAAATGAAGTTCTTCAACCACTGAACAGCCATGAAATGATACACAATCCGTTAAAGTCTTAAACAGCACAGTCTGTCATATGAATGCATTTTTCCTAAACCCCAGGCAGTCCTATTTGTAAACAATCATAGAAACAGTTATTAGTCTTTTACTGTGGATTGTGCATGGAGAAACCAAAGATGTGTAAAATACAATTAATATAAAAATAAATTAAATGTACTTGATAAAATAAATTGAAATTTACTGTTAATTTTTTTTATGAAAAAATATTTTCAAAGCTGTTACGCTGGAATTCAAATACCAGTTGTCTGCACACAAAGTAGAAGTATCCCTACATAACTGATTTTTTTCTTTAACATAAATCTAGAATGATTCCAAATCATGGGATCCTTTTCTTCTGGTCATTGAGCTAGTTATGGGAAATTCATCCATTTTTTTCAGAGCATAATTAGCTTGTACTATTAAATGGTGATTTTAATTAAAAAAAAAAAAAGAGAATAAACTGTTATGTTTATAAAATTCACAGAAAAAAAGCTCCTGCAGGTAGCTAGCAGGTACAATGAAAAACTGTGGGGAAAAAAATAATTATTTTTTAAAAAGTGTCAAGCTCCAGTCTCTATACACAGTTAAAGAGAAGGGACAGAACACTGACCTGACAAGGGATAGGATAGCAGAGAGCAGGCACACAACTAGGCTCTAGGCAGAAAAAGACATTCACTATCTTTGCAAGTTTCTTCAACCCAGAAAATCCTGTATTACTAACAGCAGAATGCTGAGGGAAAAGAAGCTGTGCTCTTGTGGTTTAACCCTGCAGGCAGCTGAACGCTGCGCTCACTCCCCACAGTGTGAGAGGGAGAGAATCAGGAAATAAGGTCAGTAGGACAGCACAGGAAGGGAAAATAATAATATTGGTACAGGAGTACACAAACCAAGTGGAGCACAATGCAATTGCTCCCCATTGGGGGATCGATGCCCAGCCCTTCCCCAGACAGTGAGCTGCCACCCCCCTGCTGACTTCTCCAGGTTTATTTCTTGGCATGATGCTATGTGGTATGGGCATATCCCTTTGGACTGTATGGCTCTCCTTCCTCCCAGCTTTTTCTGTTTCACATCAAAACCAGCTTCCAGAAGGATTTGGATTATTTCTTTCCCTTTTTCAAAAATTTCTGCTGTGTTGCACCACAGAGTGATGTAAATCAGGTGTTCTGGATGTTTATCCTGTTCCACTGCACTCTGGATCAGCCCATAGGAGACAGCAGGGCTGTGTTTCCACCTTTGGGGGCCATTGATTACAGGTATAATGCCCTTCTTGGTCCTTGAAGGACCCTCTCCTGAGGTGTTCTATGCCAAGGATACACAGTCTCTGGGCCAGTCACTATAGGATGTTTCAGCCATTCATTTATGGGCAGGCTGATTTTAATCTCCAACAGAGTCTGCTGTTCCTGTCATTCCAGAAATACAGTTGGGTTCTGCCCCTGCACAGCTTGATCTCATTAGTATTGACTAGAGCCTTATGTTCCTGTGGGTCTGATGTGCCAGGCCATTGGATCCACACAGTCCAGAAACATGGTTGACCTTTTCCAGGTGACTGAAGCAGGACCTCTCTAGTCCTGATCATAACATTTGTTACTCACTTCTTATAAATACAAATAAGTCCCTTTATTAAGATCACAAGTAAAATCAGCTCTTCTACTCTGGGGAACTGTCTGTGGGGAACAGTCCACAGGGATCTGAAGCAGCAGATTTTGTGGAAGAGGCCCCTTTTGTGATTATTTTTCTTTGCAACTCACGTACCAGTGACTCTAAGATAGAGTTAGGCTTTCCATCCCACCTCCTTATGTTCTCTTTGTGGTCACACAGGTAAAACCACAGGCTCAGTAGGCCTGGGCATTTTGCAGAAATTTCTGTGTCTCTGGAATTGACAGGGTGACAGCATACTTTTAAAAAATTGCTGTTTTTTTCCAGATTCTGCATTTTTTTTAGGGATGACATGACAAAACACTGGAGGTGCCCACTGTTGTAAGTACTTGTCCAAATTGTACCACACACCCTGACACATAATTATCCAGCCTTGGGGCAGATCTCTGGATGTTATTGCTTAACCTTAAACAAGGCCTGATACACATTCAGGAGACATAGCACTAGGAACATCCCAAGGATATTCAAAATTTTCAGGAGTTATTTTAACTAGCTTGGAGGAGAAGGTGAAGAGGAAGGAGTGGCAAAAAATGTCCCTCCTTGTTTTTGCTATAAATTGGTTCCTGAAGCAGAGGGATGGCATCAGTGCTGAGTACAAATACCAGATTAGTCTCATGACTAGTAATTTTATCACACTGTAAACTGGTGTTACACACCCAGTACAGCAAAACAATAACCCTAATCCAGGCCCTGGAGGTGATAAAGAGCAAGTCTTATGTAATGTGATTCTGAGAACAAGCACAACTCTGAGATCAAATAAATAAACATCATGACTACAGATTATTAAACTAAAATAATGAATGCTTATAGCAAATTTGTTCTAACATAATCTGGTTAGATCTGTCATTATCTCTACCCTTCGTGCTGCATATTGGGTGCCAAAAAGGACTGGTTGTGTCTAAACACTACATAGTCATTTTTTCACTCTCCCCAGGGCAATGGAGCAGAGAATAAGAAAAAAACAATCTCATGGGCTGAGATAAAGACAGTTAAGAAAGGGAAAATAATATTAATGATAAAAGAATATACAAAACAATTGATGAACAATGAAACCAATCACCGCCCGCTGACAGATGCCGAGCCTGTCTCCGAGCAGGGAGTCACCACCCCCAGCCAGCTCTCCCCAGCGCTATCAGTCAGCATTGATGCCACGTGGTCTGGAATAGCCCTTCGGTCACTTTGGATCAGCTGTCCCAGATGTGTCCCCTCACAACTCCTTCTGCACCCCCAGCCCACTCTCTGGCAGGGTGGGATAAAACAGAACATCCTTAACTTGGGGTAAACACTGTTGCTCAACAACAAAAGCATTGAGGTATTATTAACATTATCCTCATCTTAAATCAAAGCCTGCACTGCTACAGGTACTAGGAAGAAAACAATGCTATCCCAGCTGAAAGCAGGACAAGAGTGTTGTGAAGATTTGTTTATACTCTTTTATTTTTACCCATTTTGATTAGCAATTTTATTTCAAAAAGTCCATTTCTTTAGCTTCTGCTTAGATAAAGATAGATTTTCTGATTAAAAATATTTGGGGGGCATTGCCTTTAAGAGAAAAATGTCAATTGATACACTTTTGACAGGCAGGCTCAACTTAGGGTCCTGTCACAGCTTAACCTGAAATATATAGAGCTATGACTTTTTAAGAAGTGTATACAAATAGCACCTATTTATTTCAAATGCATTGATTTTGTGAATTCTGTCACAAAAAAACCAAAAAACCAAAAAACAAAAACCACTTCCAGGCAAAACTAAAAAAGCAAATCATTGCACATCCAGAAAATAAAGTGTATTACTTACAAAAACAGCAGTGCTGAAGGAAAAAATGGGAATAAACAGGTTGCACTGTTCACAGTTCAGCGTCTCATATTTCAAAAGCAAAACACCATCAATATTAGTAAAAAAAGAAAAAAAAAAAGAAATTGTGACCTCTTGAGAGGCTGCACTATTACAAGTTAAGCTGTGAATTGGTCAGTTAGCAGATACCTGATAACACAGCAAAACACCAATCATCCAATTTATAACTCAGGTGGGACAATTATGCAAAAATTCTTTGAAAATTATATGATTAAAGGTCAAGATAATACGTTAATAGAATCTATATGGGCTTTAGCTCAAGCAGACAATGAATGATTCTTATAAGTCTACAAACAAGCAGCTGAGGTGACCCGTGTATCAATTCAAAGTTTACTCACAAACTAAATGTGAAAACAACCTTAGCTTTATGTATCATTAAAAAGTGGATTTTCACTCCTAACAAACAGTCTGCTGTCAGCTATATCCTGTAATACAACATTTAATTTTTTCCAACATTCTAGTATGTATCCAATGTAAAACTATATGAAGTGATGTAAAGTTGGACTTTTTAAACAAATTCTAGGTATAAAATGCCCAGTGATGTGGGACTATAATGTCTATAGCAAGAGTGCATAACAGAAATTAGCCTGCTATAAACTGTATATTTGCCTCTACATATACAAACTTACTTCATTTTCAAATTCGAGATTAGTTCTCAACTTATCTCCAGCTTCAAATAAAAGACTGTAGATATATTTTTATTAAAAAGAGACAAAACAAACAAAACAAAACAACCTTCTGCTTGTCCCTCCATCAGAATTCATAATATACTTCAGGAATTAAACTGTGAAGCAGAGTCAAAGGGATTGATAACAGTGAACAGATAGGGAAAAAAAAAGAAAACCAAACAAGTAAATATAATGAAAGAATTAAAACACTTTGTGCCAAAATTGATTATTGTATCAGAGAATACTAATGAAATCAGCTGAAGTGTAAAGAAGCACCATAGAAAAATCATGCAGAGCACATGGAGTGTGTAAGCAAATACTTGGCTTCTGAGACTACTTGTAGAGAATGTGATGCTGGGGTGCTGCAATGTGTCACTGAGGTTATTGAAGGCTGCAGAGGCTTATATGAAACACTAGACATTTTTAGAAAAAGGGTTCGCAAAATACCATTACCAGCAAAGTATTGGAAAAATGCTTCCCTACCTGGAGCTTTTACCTGTCACAGGGGAATTCAGAGATTCTCAAGAACAGAACCTTTCAGTGACACAGAATTTCAAAATTAATGGCCAAGAAGGTGGGCAGAGCAGGGAGGCTGCAGCTCCCAATGCAAGGTTCCTAGTCTGTGACACACTCTCACACAGTGTGCAGAACACAGAGGCCCCCACAGCCCAGCTGTGAGCCCAGGCAAAGTGCACTCGCTTCCAGCACTTCCACCTGTGTGCCAGCAATCTCTTGGGCAGTTGGATGGCTTTCACTCGTGCAAAGTGACTGACTCACCATGTCCTTCAGTGGCTTCAATGACTCAACAAACTTCTTGGGTTTTTCCTCCCCAAACACAATCCCCTTTGTTGCTAATGTCACATCAGCCAATTTCCTGGAACCACAAACATAAGGAAAATGTGAGCAGAGGAGTGTGTGTAAGCAATCTGCTGTCTGTTTTGTGAAAAGAATGAGCTCATTCAATGTCCCAGGGAGACCCCAAAATCACAAGTCACTATCAGCACAGTTTATGTTACTATGCCAAAATTTCCAATTAATTTGTATAAATTTTAGGAGTATAAATTATTTCAAAATACATAAGGTTTTTTTTCCATTTCCTTGAGAGACAGCCCCAGGGTGGATATTGTGTGATCAACATTCCTTGCTGAAAACTAGAAGGATTTTCAGCTCAGGAAAGTAATGATTTATGGAAAAAAAAAGTTACATAACTAATATGGGAATAAAAAACCTCACCAAACCCCTTAAGTACAGGAAACTGCTTGTTGAAGAGATGTGCAAACCTCTTATTTCACACCCTAAGAGCAAGCATTTTACTTTCCAAACTTAATTTTATCCAAATTACAGAGTTTGAATTGCAGCAGTCCCTGAGTAGTTGTCTCCTCTGGTCACAGGAAGCTCCTTCTTCACCCATCAGGTCTGACAGTCTTTAATCTGCTCTTTACTTCAGCCCCCCAGCTCTCTACACTATTTGAAACTTTTGTCTAGTCAGGCTCTGTTCTATCCCAGGGCAATAATGATCTCCCTTTTCCTTGAAGAAGGTCTACCTGGTCAAGTCACCTGAAGAAAAATAAGACAATTGTGAATGACAGTGGATAAAATAAACGTTGCACTTTATAAAATGTCTCTGAAAAACTATGTTCAGTATAAATATAATATCAATGCAATATTTGAGGCCAAGAGCTCAAGCTAAACCTGAAAAGTTAACAAAATTTAGCATTATTTCTACTTCTTTGGACCTTCATTGTAGTTTAGTGTAACAATTAAAATATGTAAACTCTTTGTGTAGTGAACATGTTGCAACTTTTTTTTAGTATTTTTATCATTAGGAAATTTGTTTAAGGCCTAATTTGGACCCAGGACATCTGCAAAGCTTATGAATAATTTAACAATCAATTTTAAAAAATGAACCTTCGGTTTAACTGACTCAATATTTTTATTTACAGAGGGGTTTTTTTTGTTTTGGTTTGGTTTTTTTAGGTTATTAGTTCACTTATAAATGTTATGTAAAGCAGAACAAAGAGCAGGGAAGTAGTGTATTCCATAAGGTTTCTGGTCCTCACACCAAAAGGACAAATAGCAGAGCAAATATAACAAAAATATGTGATCTCTTAACAAATTGTGCATAATTTATTGCCGAGTGGAGATCCCAGCAGTCAATGTTGATGGTGGAAAATTTATGATCTTACTGAATTATAGAAGTTGGAGCTTTGGTTAATAAGTGAAACGGATATTCAGGAGAAAAATTGATTGCACTCATCTTGCTTTTGTCGAGTAAACTGAACAGCACTTTTAGATGCACCCCGTGATCTGAGGACAAGGGGGAGAGAACACTGACATTACAATGAAACAGGTACATGGAAAGGAAGCACAGGAGAATAAAAACCAGAATATGAAGCATGGTGGATTCAAGTTTTGCTACTGCTACTGGTGGCAGTGACAAAAGTTGAATATAATGAATTCATCTGAGTGAATACATCTTAGCTCTATTTTATACCACAGCATTAGTTAATTATGCTTATCACATGTTTAAAGGTGGTTTACCTTGTCTACCTGCCAGATGCCCAGGCAGCCACTGTCACTCCTCTCATCAAGTGGATGAGGGGAAAAAATAAGATGGAAAAGCACATGAGTTGAGATAAAGACAGGAACATCTCTTACTGATTGCCACAATGGGCAAACCAGACTAAACTTGGGGAAAGTTATTTTGGTTTATTGTCTATTAAAACAGATTTAAATGGTGAGAAACAAAGACAAAAGCTAAAACACCTTTCCCGATCCGTCTTTTTTCTTGTCCCGTAAACCTGATACAAGCTGTAATGAGCAAATACAAGAACTTACGGTGAAGGGGCATCACCCTAATGCCAAAAAACTTGCACAGCTGGGTCCTGAGGCCTTTCCCAGCCCATGTTACATCCCTACAGCTGATGCCATAGTAGCTGAAGCACATGTAAACCTGTCACATCTCCCACTCTAATGATGAAACTAAAAACATTGGAATTCTGTCTTGTTCCTTTCTTATGGGCCTTTTTGCATCTCAGGGACATGTATCATCATGGTCAGTCTGGCTCAGTGACCACATGTCAATCACACCTTTTCAATATAATTTGTAGTTCCCTGAGCAAGTGACAGATTGTGAATTGGAGAAGAAAATTTACTATCCATTGCAACCATGAAGTTTAATCTTTAGCATGTGTAACCTCAACAAAGCCTAACTCAAAACAGACTTTGAAAGTTTCCCTGGCACCTTCACATCATGTGTCCAGAGAGGTGTATAATGTCTCAGTCAGGGACTTCTACACAGATTTGACAAGGGGGCTGTCAATCAAATTTTAATATCTGATATAATATTCTTACTTTATTCCCTCCATGTTTAAAGCTTCATTTTGCTTTCATAGACCAAAACTGTCATATTAAAAAAATGGTAGATGCTGTTACTATATGTTTGTTCTTAGGAAATTTTATTAATTTATATGTTTGGTCCAAGGAAATTTCACTTATTTATGTATTATTTGTTGAGAAGCAGTTCAAGCTTGCAGGTTCCTGGAGACTCATATTTATCTCTAGTACCAGAAAAGTCCTGGTATAAGTCTTGCTGACCTACCAGAGAAAATCAAAAGGTGATGAAATAATATAGGGGCAAATCTTCACTCTGTCTTAATGATTACAGAACTGTCTTAATGGTTCTTATTAAACTTTTTATCTCCCACAAACATGAGGGACAAGCAGGGAGAATTCTGAACATGTAGCTTGTCTGTATTCTTTTTTCTTTAGTAGAAAATTTACTTAGTGCAGAAGAACTGGATGCAAGTATCTTAGCAGTCATTCAACACAGCTTTAATCATAGTTAGAGCAGATTACAAATTAAATTAAGTGTCAGAGTGTTTATTACATTTTGTGTGGCATTTTTACCTCCCCTTATTAGAACAGCTTGATTTCATCAGAGAGAGCTTGTGCTCCTATAGCTCTGGATATTTTTAAGCATGAACTTTTTTTTCTCCCCATTCTAGAGTGTATTGTCTTGTGTTTACATGGCAAGATCTTGATAGCAGAGCAGGGGCTGCAGGGGTGGATTCTGTGAGAAGACACCAGAAGCTGCCCCTATATCCATCAAAGCCAGTTTTAGTGGCTACAAGAGGGACTCACTGCTGGCCAAAGCTGAGACAACCAGTGATTTTGTAGTTACTCTGTGATAACACACTGGAGAATTGGAAAAAACCCAAACAATGAAAAACAGAAACTGAAAGAGGGCAGTGAAAATATATGAGAGAATCAACTCTGCAGACATTCAAGTCAGTGAAGGAGAGGGGGGAAGAAGTACTCCAGGCACTGGAGCAGAGATTCTCTTGCAGATCCTGGAGAAGACAAGGTTGTCCCCAGCAGTCCAGGGAGGATTCCATATTGGAGCAGGAGAGTCCATTCTGTAGACAGCTGCAGCCCATGGATCTAAATATATTCCACAGAGGCTAGCAGGATTTCTTGTATGATCCCTATAGGATCCATGCTTGAGGAGACCATACCTGAAGGACCGTAATCTCTGGAAAGAACCCATGTCAAAACAGTTTTTGAAGAACTGAAGCCTCAGTATCAGAGGTGTCAGAGACTAAAATTGGTTCATGCCTCAACCATCGATATAAAGTTTTTTCTCATTATCAAGAAGCTACAACCAAAGATGCCTCCCTGAATGGTGGGACTTTGAACTGGAAGTCAAACTGCTGATTAGATAAAGGGAAACCCATGGTTCAATCATCCCCGGTTGAGTTTGGGGTGGGGGGAGAGCGCAGCTCACAGAAGCCAGGTTTACACAGGCCACCCAACCAATCGAGGCGGGGGGAGGGGGAGGGAGGAGGTTTCAGGTTCACGGAGTAACCTCTGGTCAGAGGCACTGAGCACCCATCCTCCGTTACATAAACCGGCCCGGCTGTGGAACTCCCAAACCCCACAGGCCACACGCACGGCACTTTCACCTGAGAGGCTTTGCACCACAGGACTGCACGTGATGCAACAGATCCAGAGTCGGCGGTGAGAGACTGCCCCCCTCCCCCAGGGGGACATGCCTGGACATTGCTACCTGGCTCGAGGGTATATAAACCCATCCGATTCTGTGCTTTCTGGGGGGACTTTCACCACCAAGAACACCAGCTGGATCAGCTGGATCAGCGGAACATGGTGGGGATCCACGGAGTGGTGATATTTTCCTTATCCTGTCCCTGTCACTCTTTCTGTCCCCTGCCAACTATTTTCTACTTCTTTCTTTCTCTCTCTAATATTTACCATCAAATAAAACCCATACTATTGTCACTGGCATATGGTCTCGTTTGCACCTTAATTCGGGCAGAGGCATTTCTAAGAACCTTCAAAAGGAATTGGAACAGTGTTCTAATACACAGACTCCCAGGAGCTTTCTTCTGGTGCCCAGTGTCCGCAGGGCAGAGGGGAAGAGGGGAAAAAGGGTGCTTGTGCTCAGCAAGTTGCCCGGGTGTGCAGTGTGGAAGGGGAAATGGCCAGAAGCCCCCTGGCCTTTGGTGGTTCTGCTGAAGCCTTAATGCTGCCGACAGAGCGGCTGGGCAGGGGCCGGAGCTGCGGGGACGGCTGTGAGACCGGTGCCTGGAGATGGCCGCAACTCCTGTCCCAGGCAGGAACCGCCGCCTGTGTCCTCCTGCCCGTGCGTTGCTGGCTGGACTGCTGAGGGCTCCGAGGTGCCTCTTGATCCGGCCCCTCTGCAGCTCCGTCGGGGCTGCGGCGCTGCCGGGCTGCTTGGCCGGGCTGGGGGAGAGCCTGAGGGGCCGGGGTGGTGGGAAGGCCTGAGGAACCGGGTGTCAAAGACCATAAGCAGCCCCCGGGCAGCCGCCTCGTTCCTGCCACCCGGCTGTTCCGGCACTTCCCCGATGCGTCTGTCTCCCAGGCCTGCGGCAGAAGCCCTCGAGGCCAGCAGGAGGTGGGGAACACCCCAAGGTGCACAGGCTGGGCCGGCTGGGGACAAGGAGGGCGGGGGGCCATGCCGGGCACGGCCACTGGCCGCTGCCAATAAGGGGCAGTGGGCGGAGGCAGGGCCGGCGGCCAGCCCGGGCCCCCGCGGCTGCCCAGGCCACGGTGCTGTGACCGAGGCCCCCCTGACACAGAGCTCTGGGCCCGCACAGCTGCTGCCTCCATGGGGAGGCCGGCGATGTCTCCTCGAGCAGGGCTGCCGAGTCGCTGCTGCCGAAGCGGCTCTGGACGCCGCAGAAACAGCAGCAGAGCGTGCACAGGAGCAGCAGCAGCCCGAACGCCTGCTCACCAAGGCATCCGCACCAGCCGGGATGCCAAACGGGGGCATAATGTGGGCACAACTGCACGTGGCTTGGCAAAAGGCTCCAGCAGAATTGGCCACAATGGCTTTCTCTTGCCTTGCCAGCCTCACAGCGACGCTCGGCAGCTTCGGCTGCAGCCCGTGCCCTTGACTGACTTCAGTGGCCGTGCTTGAGGGTGTTGTAAACAAGGCTGAGACTTTTTGAAAAGAAAAGCCAACTCCTTTCTTTATTAACAACTGAGAGCGGGAACCCAGGATAAGCCCAGGCTCCGTGCGACGAGCCAGAGTAAACCAACACACAAAAAAAGGACAGTGCGACCCACTGGGTGCTCCCTTGGACCCCAAGTTCCGCAGGAGGACCCCGGATAAAGTCCCAGGTCCGTTCTTTTACCCTCTGTCCCTTCACAACTGGTGGATTTGGGATCCTTCTTCTGATTGGCTCACTTCCAGGGCTTCTATTGGTCTTTATCAAGATGCATTTTTGTCCAATTATTTCCCGAGGGCGTTGAATGATTGCATAATCCTTTATCCAGTAGCGGTCCAAGATGCTGACATCACCTGCATGAGGTCATTTTCTAGTCCATCACATCATCACGTCCCCAGTTGTGTCTCCCCCTGATATTATTGTGCTCACACTCTGATATTACACCTGGACAGTCTTGCAATCTCCTCAGTTAACAGGCCCGTTTGTTCAACTATCAACTCCCCTCTTTTATATCTCATCCAAACAGTAACAATCAACACCCCAAAACCGATTCATTTATTCCAAGGGCAGACTCGCCTTCCACAGACAGGCGTCCCAAGGCAGCCGCATTGGTGCCATGGTGAGGGAGAGGCTCTGATGGGACACAAGCCCTGCGCTGCAGCTGCTGCCCCTCTCCTCCATGCAGGCCCCTTAAAGACACATGCATGAGCTTCCAAAGTAAGCTTGGACTTGCTTGGAGCAATGGAAGAAGCAGCCGGCACTGAAGAAAAGCAGGGAGCGGTGGCAGACGTCCAGGGGTGGCGGGAAGCGCTTTGGTGTCTGCTGAGGAGACGGCCCAGTTCGCAAGCTCAGGCTTTGCTGCTAGAGGATCCTGCTTTGCTCTTGCTGGAGCTGGAGGCCATTCCCTACCAATGCATGGCCACTTGATCCACTGTTCCTGGATCAAGTCTGCTGGACCTGTGGCAACAAGTGTGTCCTGTGTCCCTGTGACAGCAGAAAAGGGCAGGACATGTCTGCTTCCAGTGCCTGTCTTGGCTGCTCCTTCAGGGTGCTGGCACCGTCATCAGAGACACCCAACAGCGTCTTCTCCCCGAGCTATCCCTATCCTCTGCGCTTCCCCAGGTGTCTCCCTTGACGTTCCCTGGGGAACCTCCCTGCTTGTGGCCGTCCATTGCCGTGCTCAGCAGGGACGCAGCTGTGTTTGGACGTGAGCTGCCGCAGCCAGACACGCAGCAAGTGGAGCGTAGACTATCAGAGGCTGGGCCGATTCTTTTTTTTCCAGAGTGCAAGAAAGACAGAAAGGCACAAGGAAACATCACAGTGTCTCTCTAGATTCAATTTGTCCTGTGAAACTCAGCAGCTGAAGCTGTTCTGGTGCTACTGCTAATCTCCTCCATGAAAACATTCATTCCAGGAAGGAGCAATGTCGGGGTCTCCTCCCCCCGCCATGTAGCCCTGGGAGAGGGGCCCTGAGGGGACAGGGACGGGCTTTCCTAGCCCCTGGTCAGCCTCGTTCCCCATTGGTTGTTTTGTGTTTCCCTGCACGGGCAAGGACCCTCGGCTCCCGTGACTGTAAGAGTTCCTCGGCAGAGCTCCGGCCATGCGGCTGGAGAAATAACCATCTCTGAAACATCTACCAAGAATCTGTCCATATATGTTTCTTTTCCACGGGACTCCTGGTTTGATATGTCTTGTTACAGCATCCCCGCTGTAACAGAGCAACATCTCCTGTCAGATACCAATCTGTTGCCCCCAGCCGCTCCAGCTGCTCCTGCCAACAGCCCCCTGTAGGAAGGAGCACAGACCCCAATGCATCTTGGCTTTGGCTGCCCATGGGCAGAGAAGCCCCCCGGGGCAAAGGTCTCTGGGGCAGGAGACGGGCAGCAGTGCTGCCAGGGCTCGGGGGGTGGCAGGTCTGCTTCGGCAGGGACTCTGCCACACCTGCCCATTTCAGCGCTCCCCGGGCCCCAGGGCTCAGAGCAGCACTCGTTCCCTGGCCCACACGTTCCTCGTCTGTGTCACAGCCCCGGGCTTAGGATGGCCACCGGCCGGGACGTGTCCCAAGGAGGCCGTGCCAGCTTCTGTGGAATGCCCCGTGCCCTTCCCGCCACGGCTGGGTCGGCAGCCGTGGGGGCTCCTTGTGCTGCCCCGAGCCCGCAGAGCAGGGGAGCGTTTGCTTATGGTTGGAGCCGTTGCTTAAGTTCCTGTCGGGCTGTCTTAGACACTTGGGGCAAGGGATTCCTTCCAAGCTGGGCCACTTGGGGTGGGCTGGGGGCGGCCCAGGGCAGGTGGCATTGTGTGCAAGGGCCCTTTGTGACATGGTGCAGCACGGTCACCGTGGGTGTGCCAGGGCCCTTTGTGACACGTGCTGCTGACATAGGTGCTGGCGGCGACGCGGCCACGCCACAGTGCTCGGAGCACGCGACGGGACAGGACGGGACAGAGCGGTGCCGCACAGCCCACTCGTTCCTTGCCGACCCGGAGCTTTTCCGAGGCGTTATTCCTGCAGTGCCCTCGAGACCAGACTGCAGGACTTGGTGACTCGGAGCTTTTCCAAGGCGTCTCTCTTTCCTGCGGCTGCTGCCCTCGAGGACAGACCGTGGGATTTGGTGACCTGAATCATTTACGAGGAGTCTCCTGTCATTGTGGCGGAGCCCTCTGAGACCGGAGTGCAGGACTTGCTCTCCTGTAGCCTTCCTGAGGCTCCTCTGTCGCAGGTGCCTTCAAGGCACAAGTGCACGACCTGCTGACCCGGAACCTTCCCAGGCATCTCTCCTGCAAGAAGCCATACATCTACTCAGTGTCATGGAGCAGAGGCCCCTGACCGTGCCCAAGCAGCCCTTGGTGAAGGGTGAGGAAGAAGGCCCTGCAGCTGCCCCAGCACAGCAGCCTGCAGAGGTGCAGCAGTTCCAGCAGCCGCAGGAGGGTGAGTGGCAGAGCTGGGCCCCAGGGCTGGTGCCTGCAGCCAGCTAGGCCCCATCCCATCCCATCCCATCCCATCCCATCCCATCCCATCCCATCCCATCCCATCCCCTGGGAACATGCCCATGGACAGGAGGGAAGAGGGGCCAGGGCAGACCCCTCCGCAGCGGCCGTGCCCCATCCCCCGGCCCAGGCCCGGGCTGTGTTCTCCGGCCTCTCCCGCAGCCCCTCAGCTCTGGCCGCGCTCGCTCTTTGCCAGATGCAGCCATGGACCGGACACAAGAGCAGGGCCCCGCCCGTGGCCGCTTCCGCAGAACAGCGCAGGTACCTGCAGCCATCCCCACCCGGGCTGGGCCTGCTGTCGCTGCTCAGCCGAGCACCGCGCTGGCAGCACCCCATGGAACATCCCTCCCTTCTTTGCCCTTCTCCTGCAGATGATTTGCGAATTCATCAGGAGAATTCGGGAGGAAGAGAGCAGCGTCACGGGCACTGGGGTCAGAGCACACCCTCACACCTTCAAAACCAAGACCAGTGCCGCCCTGCTGGATATGCTTGTGGAGGAGGGCGTTTCCAGCCCAAAGAGAGTAAGCAGCCTGTGGCCAGGGCTGGAGCCCCCCAGGAATCGCTTGGCCACCCAAGCCACGCCCGCTGGTCACTTTAAGCCTTTGAGGCCATCACAGTGTGCTGGGAAGGGAAGCGCTTCTCTGGAGAAGCAGGGGACATTAGTCCCTCTGGCAGCTTTCCAACTCTCCCCGTGCCTTCTCCAGGTGCCCGCCATGGTGAGGTACATCCACCAGTGGCTCCTGTCCAATGAGTATCCTGACTCCAGACTGTCCAGGACCCTTCTGGCTCTGACTGAGGCCTACCCCACTGATGTGGTGATGACCATCCTGCGTGTGGCCCCATCATGTGACAGGTATGGGGCCCACCTGTCCAGAGGGCCCAGGGCTCACCAGCCCATCGGCCTGTGGAGCCCGTCCCAGGTGTCTGACAAACGCAGAGTTCCAGGGCCCTCTGGCTCCTCCACTTCCCAGCCCTGGCATGTCAGCCCCCAAGCCTGCTGCCATGCTCCCTCCCTGCCCCTCAGGGGCCCGTCCCCACAGGGGTGGGCTGCCTGGCTGCTGCCTGTGAGGGGCACTGGGCAGAGGCAGGGCTGGCAGCCAGCTCAGGTCCCCGCTGCTGCCCAGGCCACGGTGCTGTGGCCGAGATCCCCCCTGAGACAGAGCTCTGACCCCACAGAGCTGCCACGACCATGTGGAAGACGCTCATGTGCTCAGTCAGGACTTCAAAGACAGTCATGCCGCTACTCCTCGATGTGCTGGGGAGCTGGCCAGAGCACAGCACGCGCACCTCCGACGGGGACGACACAGTCGTCTTTGCCCTGGCTGTGAGTTTCTGGAACCGGCCCTTGCTCGCCCCCGGCTCGCCGCTCCAGCAGTTCTCCATCCTCCTTCCCCCACTGCATCTGCCTGCCTCAGGCGCTGGGCTGAAACTGGGGCTAGGGGCAGGTTCAGGGGCACCAGGCCCGGTGCTCCCCCCTGCGTCTCCCCTGGCCTCTCCCTCCCACGCTCGGGCCCTGCCACATGGACACCTCGGCAGTGAGCGCTGTCTCGGGGTGGTCTGTCCTCTGCAGGCAACTCTGGTGATGTGGAAGATCCTCCAGGTGCCCTGTGTGCCACGCGTAGTGACAGTCTATTTGCCCCACCTCTTTGTGCATCTGCTCTTCCAAGTGTTCTTCAGCACAGTGCAGATGCCAGAGAAGGTCGAGAACTTGTGGAGAGCATGCCAGGAGCAACATGGCCTTGCCACCGACCCCAACAGGTGCTCCATGCCAGTCCTCCTGTCCCTCCCATGTCCCCAGCGCAGGAGCCAGTGCCCACCAGCGTGACCTGGGCTTTGCTCTGCACACAGGTTTGCAGTGCAGACCCTGAAGGACCTGCTCTGCCGACTCTACTATGAGGACGTGGTGGTGGCCGTGGAACACAAGCATGGCTGGGACACGCTGCTCTGTGCTGACACCCACCACCACGCAGTGGGTCTGCTGGCCAGGTGAGGCCCCCTCCTCCCCAGCTGCCCTCGGCATCTGTGCCCTGTGTCCCGGGTGCCCCACACAGTCCCCGTGCTCATGGGCCAGAGGGCCTTGTCACCGAGGGCCGGCCGGCCGGCCAAGGACACTGGAAAAGGCTGGGAGAGGAGGGTCCCCAAGAGCAGCCACTTCCCAAAAGACCCAGGTCCCCTTGCAGGGTGGCGGGGAAAGACCAGACCTGTGTGAGTCTGTCCTGGGAGAGGTTTGCCCCCCCGGCTCACGGTCTTGCTTCCTTTCTCCTCCTGCCAGGGAGATGTCCCGGGCCTCCAAATTCATGCCTTTCCGGATCGTTTGCCACCTGTTCAGCCTGCTCAGCGGGGAGGAGCCATGCCACGATCTGCCTGCCCTGGCCTTCATTGTGGAGGTGAGCCCGATGGCCAGCGCAGCCTCGCCCCGCTGCCTCCCAGCTCTCTGCCCTCTCGTAGCCGCAGCTGCCCGGGACGGTGCCCGCGCCCTGTGCTGCTGCCTGGGCCCAGCGCTGCACGCTTGCGGGCTCGTGCCGGCCAGCTCCCCCGTCACTCCCCTGTGCCTTTCAGGTCCTCTCAGATCCCCCTTTCCAGCATTGGCTGGACTGGGGTAGATGCAGTGACAGCGTTCTGGAGATCATGTCCAAGAACCTGCGGAGCGAGTGCAGGGAGAGGCGTCGCCTGGCGCTCAGAGGCCTTGTGGTGCTCAGCGAGGATCCCTCGATGGTGAGAAGGGGGCAGCGGCTGAAGCTGCGCTGGCAGCGTGGGGCTGGGGAAGGCAGTCGCCTGGGCTTGGCTGGGCTTCAGGCACTGAGGCAGCTGTTCCCAGCTCTCCTGCCTCCCGGTTCAGCTGCCCGAGTGCTTCGGGACAGGCCTTTGGCCTCTGGGCCCTGCAGCAGCAGGGTGGGGTTGCACAGCCTTGTGTTCCACACAGAACAAAGGAATGTGGAGCCTGAGCGAAAGCCTCGTGGAGCGCCTGCAGGAAGATGACAGCAACATGGCTGGGATGACCATCGTCGTCCTCGGCTATTTGTTCCTGCATAGTGGTGCCCCGATACCCAGCCCCATCGCCCTGCAGCTGGCTGAGGCGCTCCTGCCACTTTTTGACAACGTAAGGCTCTGTGCCCCCAGCCACGGCCACTGGCTGCTGCCCAGACACTTTGTGCCCTGTGCATTTTCAGGCCCGTGCCCAGGTGGGCCTGGAGCGGCCGATGCGGAGCTCTGTCTTGCTTCCTTTCATCCAGGATGACAGCCAGGTGCGGCTGCGCTCCACGTGCATCTTCCAAGAGATGATGGGCTTATTATCGGCAGAGGGAAAAAAGGCCCTGAAGTCTCACGTGCGCCAGAGCCTGCTCCCACTCTCCTTCCACTGCCATGACGAGGACGGGCACGTGGCCGATGTGAGGACTCCTGGGCTGCCGGGGTTCCCCTGGGAGGGGGCTCGGCCGCCTCCTGCCCTGGCGCCTCATGGGCTGCAGCACCCCCCTGGCCTCGGCACAAGGACACGGGTCCTGTGCCCTGGGCTGTGGTGCCATCTCCCGGTCTCTGCTGCTCTCCAGGCCTCCCGGGAAGCGCTGCATTGTGCGGCCAGCTTCCTGAAAAGGAGAGATCTCGAAGGCGTGCTGGACGCAAATCAGACATGGAGGTTCGGCGAGGGCCTGGTAAGGACGGCCTGGAAGCCCAAGTCGCAGCCTGGAGAAGCCCCCTGACTGCGGTGCTCCGTGTGGGGGGCTGGCAGCTGTGCCCCCCGCCCAGTGCTGCAGCCAGGGGCTCCAGCCTGCGCTCCACACGCTGCTCCCATCCCCGGCCGCACGGGCTCTTCTCCAGGCTCCTGTGGCCGCGAGCCGGGTGCCCACGGAGCCCCGGCCTCGCTGGGCTTTGGGGCGGGGGGGGCACCGCGGCTCCCCGGGCAGCGCCCGGCCCTCGGCCCCCTCCAGAGCCCGGCGCCAGCGGCTGCTGGCCGGGCCTCAGGGCTGTGCGGGCAGGGGAGGCCACGGCGGGCAGCAGGGAGCGCCCGGCCGAGGGGCTGAGCCCGCGCCAACCCTTCCCTCCTGGCGCTCTCTCCAGCTGGCAGGGGACAGGAGCCGAGCGGCCGAGCACTTGCGGCGGGCCCTGCCGTACCTGCGGAGCCCACAGGAGTCCCTGCGACAGGCGGCCGTCGGGTTCATTGGTGAGCCACGAGCCCGGGGCCCCTCCCCGCCCCTCCCCGCCCCGCCGCGGCGCGGCCCCGGCCCCGGCTGCTGCCCTGGCAGCGGGATCCGGGCCAGGGGCCGTGGGGCTCCGCCTGCCCTCGGGGCTGCCACCGTCCTCTCGCAGCCGTGCCCTCGGGCGTCGGGATGCGGCGAGGGCCCGGGCTGAGCCCTGCCGGGGCGAGGAGAGCGTGTGGCCGCAGGGCTGGCAGCGCCGCTGTCAGGGAGCTGTGCCGCTGGGGCCGTGACAGGCTCTGTGTTCCCAGGCATCGCCGGGCGGCACCTGAGGGGCCAGCAGGAAGAGCTCCAGCTCCTCTACGAGGGTGAGTGAGTGCAGCCGGCTGTCAGCGGGGGCTGGCGGGGGGAGCTGCAATCCCTGCCCCGGCTGCGGAGGGCTCTGCTCTCTGCGCGGACGAGGGGTGGTGTGGGCAGAGCACAGAGAGGTTTCAGGGGCACGTGGGGGATTTGTGGCCAGCACCTTTGGTTGTCCAGGGACCTTCGATCCCGTTGGTCTCTGCTCCCTCTTGGCCGTGGCCAGAGCAGGCTGGGATGGCCCTGGCAGGGGGGGTCTCCTCGGGTCCCCGCAGATCCGGAGTCCGACCGTGCCTCTGTTCCTCTCTCTTGCAGCCCTTGAAGACGCGTCCCGTGACATCAGCCCTGCCGTTTCCAGCCTGGCGCGTCAAACAGCCTACGTCCTCCGGGCACTGGAGAGAGCTCCGCGCTCCATCTTCCAGATGCTGCGAGATCGACTCCGCAGGGCATGCAGGACACGGCCTCGTCTGTCGGGCCGTGGCTGGCTGCAATGCTGGAGCTCCTCATCGACCTGATCTGGGAGGTTCTCTCTGCTGGGGCCACCTGAACCAGCGGGCATTTTTTTTTCAGATGGTTCTTGTCTTCTTTTGGTTTTTCCCTTATATGTAAATATAGAATGTGTTTGTCTGAGACTAAAATTGGTTCATGCCTCAACCATCGATATAAAGTTTTTTCTCATTATCAAGAAGCTACAACCAAAGATGCCTCCCTGAATGGTGGGACTTTGAACTGGAAGTCAAACTGCTGATTAGATAAAGGGAAACCCATGGTTCAATCATCCCCGGTTGAGTTTGGGGTGGGGGGAGAGCGCAGCTCACAGAAGCCAGGTTTACACAGACCACCCCAACCAGTCGAGGCGGGGGGAGGGGGAGGGAGGAGGTTTCAGGTTCACGGAGTAACCTCTGGTCAGAGGCACTGAGCACCCATCCTCCGTTACATAAACCGGCCCGGCTGTGGAACTCCCAAACCCCACAGGCCACACGCACGGCACTTTCACCTGAGAGGCTTTGCACCACAGGACTGCACGTGATGCAACAGATCCAGAGTCGGCGGTGAGAGACTGCCCCCCTCCCCCAGGGGGACATGCCTGGACATTGCTACCTGGCTCGAGGGTATATAAACCCATCCGATTCTGTGCTTTCTGGGGGGACTTTCACCACCAAGAACACCAGCTGGATCAGCTGGATCAGCGGAACATGGTGGGGATCCACGGAGTGGTGATATTTTCCTTATCCTGTCCCTGTCACTCTTTCTGTCCCCTGCCAACTATTTTCTACTTCTTTCTTTCTCTCTCTAATATTTACCATCAAATAAAACCCATACTATTGTCACTGGCATATGGTCTCGTTTGCACCTTAATTCGGGCAGAGGCATTTCTAAGAACCTTAAAACTGGATCATAGCAGAAGGGTCCACACTGGAGCTCATGAAGGACTCTTCTCTGTGGTTGGGACCTCATTCCCCTTGTGCAGGGGAAGAGTATGAGGAGGAAGGAGTAGCAGAGACCAGGGCTCAGGAAGAGACACCAGCCTCTATCCTCTGTTCCCATGTGCCCCTCAGAGGAGAATTTAGAAGAGTTGAGGGCAAATCTGAGCCTGGGATGAAGAGATTGGTTGGGATAATTTTAGATTTGTTCCTATCCCTCATCATTTTACTATTATATTAACAATAATTTAAATTAATTTCCCCAAATTTAGTCTCTTTTGGTGGTGCTGGTAATGGGTGAATGATCTCTGAGTCCATTAACTTTTTGTTGTATTTCCTCCTCCTGTCCTGTTGAATAGTGGGAGTATTAGAGTGCCTTGGTTGGCATCTGGCATTGAGACAATGTCAACCCAAAAAAGGTTGTTCTTGGTCATGCAATTCAGTCTCTGAAAACTCATAATATTTTAACAGGTAGCTTTTTAATCTTACCTCTAATGTCTCCAAAGATTGTGCAATAACTATTTCACAAGAGAAGTCTTGCTCTGATTGTCCTTTCTCTCAGAGAGTTCTTGTAATAACCAGGGTAAATTTATCCTTCTAACTCAGCCCATTACTTCTTGCTTTATGGATAATGTTCAGTGTGACTAGCTCTTCTTTTTTCTCCTATTATTGCTCTTTAATTATTTATGTAGAGTTATCATGTTTCTCCCTAGGTGTCACCTCTTTAAGCTAAATAAATGTAATGCCTTTAATCTTCACTTATAAATTATGTTTTATGTAGAAATAAAAGAAGACAGTTATGTGAAATTTGTGTCTTTTTCCAAACACTAACATAGTTAAAATAATTTACTCTCCTCTGAAGTTCTAGAGTTGACTTAAGCAAAACATCTTTGTTTCCCCAGAGCATAGGGACAGCAATAGGAAAAAGTTTATAACGGGTCACTTCTGTGTCGCCTTGAGTTGTGATGGTTTTGGGGGTAAATGAAGCAGTTTAAAACAGTAGCTGTAAAACATGATCTCCAGGCTTTACATTTCATTCTTAATTATACCTTTCAACATATGTTAGCAGAGTTATATTTCAGATGACTAGGTTTTCTAGGATTTGAACCAATAGACCGATAATACTGCTTTATTACATTTTATTGTTTCTGCCTGTAGAAGGGGGAAATATGTAGAGAAATAACTATTTCTCAATTACTTTTTTGATGATAGAAATAAAAGGTCATATATTTCTGTGATAACAAAGAATTATCATGCTCCAAAAAGAGCTCAGTCTCTTGTAAACATTGATTTTTATGGACTTTCCCATTTTTAACAGTAAATAAACAAGTAAA
Organism: Aphelocoma coerulescens; assembly: GCF_041296385.1. Taxonomy (NCBI): domain Eukaryota; kingdom Metazoa; phylum Chordata; class Aves; order Passeriformes; family Corvidae; genus Aphelocoma; species Aphelocoma coerulescens. Next base: position 107,707,903 of record NC_091013.1, read on the forward strand.
ACAGTAAAAAAAAAAAGCTTTGGACAAAGTAATACGTATACATTTGCTGGTACTCAAGCCTCTAGAAACAGTTTTCTCAAGGTGCTGAGTTTTGCAATTTTGACTTCAGGAGACCTCTGTGGCATGAGTGCATTTAGTAAGCTCCTGAAGTTCAACTCTCCTCTGGTTTTCATCCCAGTAGGATCCTATTGACATACTAGGAGGCTGCTCTGCAATGTGAGCTGACGTTCAGTAGATACTGAAGGTCAAGAACCTTATTCCAAAGGCATCCTCCTACTCTAAATTAAAATCACAAATATTTAATTTTCACCCAGAGAGTCCATATTGCAGTTCAGGTTCAACTGAGACCAAATTAGGCAGTTTAATCTGGGGTATATCTTATGAATCTGGGTGTAGGTAGTGTTGCAGAACCTGTGCTGTGCTCTCACCTTGGCACTCTCCTTCCTGAAGGGAGGAGTTATGGTCTTCTTCAGTCTTGCACAATCCTTCAGTTTATCCTCATTCTTCCCTCTCAATCCATCAAAGCCCACAAAGTCAGAGCTGTGGTGGGTGTAGCTTACATGCAATTTCATAGGCTACCTTAGGTTGAGCTTTCTAATGAAAAGTGTGTCATTTTTACTTTTAAAAGAATCATTGTGAAAAGCATTCGAAATGGTCTCAATTCCTCACACACTGGCAGTAAAACTGGGGAGAGGAAAGAAGGGACTGTGTTAATTTCTTCAGATATTGTAGAATTTTCTTTGGTATTCTAAGACAAGCCACCTAAGGAAGAAACCTGCCTGTATGTTTATCAATCTGCACAGTTTTAAATATTGAGTCCTGAAAGATTGGTAATAGAGTTAAAAATATATTTCTTGGCAGTACATTATTTTATTCCTCACCCTGTGGGGGCTCATTAGAAAAATAGGAGGTTTTTCTATCTGCTTCAGTACAATTAATGCTTTAATTCTCCTTCTCTCATATTCTCTTTTAAATATGTTTAAAGAGATGTGGAGCTCTTGTTATAGGAAAACAATAAACTAGATTAGATTATATAGGATGACATTTTTCTCTGGTCTTGAGCCACTTAGTATATGACTTTCAGATATGGTGTCATTGGCTGTGTAGCTTGAAATTTGATTTTATTTTTCAAACCAGGTTAGTTTATTCAGAAATAAATTAACATTTGCAGAGTTCAGTCCTCAGTTGGTTTAAATCTGGTTGGCCTCGGCTAGGATGATTTTGCAGAGCCTTTTACAAGTCACATAATATAATAAGCCTACAGCATTATTACATAGGCATAAAAGCACTCAGAATATAGTTAGTTTGCTTTTTTGTATTTCCCTAAAGTGGTTTTATACTACTCTTTACACTATTTTATATTCTTTAAGTGACCAAGAAAAACAAGAGGATTAAAAAGAGTAAAAATAATAGAAATGTTGTCTTACAGTAGGGGGGAATATATATTTATAGAGAATACTATATTTAAAGAAAATTACAGTAACAAAGTCTAAATTTTAATAATTAGGAAATATCAGTGAGATCTATACATAATATAAAACTTGCCATATAGAAATGCTGTTGGACATTTCCCAAGATTCTGAAAATAAGGGTTTTCAAAGTGTTTACCTTTGAAGAATTACATTTAGAAAACCTCAAAAGTTTAAAAAAGGCAGGTGGTGGAGCATGTACTCCTTTTAAAAAACTCCATAAAGAAACATAACATTGTATTTGTTCCTTTTTTTTGTTCCTTTCTGTCAGAAAAGACATCAGAGCTTGTAGCTCCTTGTACCTATTTCTTTATCAATTGAAATAGTTTAGTAGTAGGAGTAGATTTTTATGTTCCTTTTTAATAAACTCTTTGATAAGACAATGTTCGTTGGTGCAGCTGAGCAGAAAGAAACACAAGAGGCAGAGGCTCTGGCTTTATTAGGCTGTAGCATGGCAATGAACTCTCAGACATGTTCATCACTGCTTTGTAAAGTGGGAGCTAAAAACCGTCTCTTGAAGGATTTCATCTGACTGAGGACTTTCAGCAGCAGCCATGAAACAGTTCTCCACTGCTGATGTCAGATTTTCCCTTTGGATGTTGTCCTCCATTGCCCCAGCTGGGGATACTTGATGCCCCTGACACTATCAGTTCCCCCTCATCATGCTTATGACATGAATTTATCCCCTGACTCTGGCTGCAATACTTCTTTTTAGGATCATCATCTCCCAGAAGCTTCTGAGACTTATCTGCCTGTTTATGCTCTACTTTCCTCTTCCTTCCAGCTCATTTCATCCCCTTTTGGGCAGAATGTTAATTCTACCTCTGCAAATTGAGATAGCATATGCAGCTTTTTGTGAATCTAAATAAGAGACATGCCACTAATAGGCAAACACAGGAAGTTTATCTTGATGGGTTAGGCAATGAACTAGCCTGGCAAGGGTGCCAGCCAGCAATCCCTTTCCAAAAAATTATGTAGATTCTTAAGGATTCAGAACCCTGTTAGGCAGAAAACGCATATCACACATACAGAATACTCATGGCAAAAAGGGTCTTAATACATGAGAAAAGTTCTTGGGCAAATGAATATCTGTTAAGCCCTAAGGAGAGATGGGAGTGACCATAGAATGGAGCAAATATATACTAATCCTTGCCTGCATGAAGGGAAAGTCTGCCAAGAAAAAGATGATGGTAAATGACATCATGCAGAAATAAAAACCCAGGAAATATGGAAGAAGTGGTGCTTTCTTTTATTTTTTTTTTGTTGTTGTTTGTTTGTTGTTTTTTTTCAGTAATCTGGCATTGAAAATAATGCTAATATTACTAATGTTTTCAAACAACTCTAAAACTGCAAGTGGTGTGAAAACATGCATAAAACCAGTCTGGGAATAGAGAAAGAAAACACAGAAAGATGTAAACTACCAAAAGAAATACAGTTAAATCAGATTGAAGGAAGACATCAGGGCACAAATTGGACCTGTTTATGTTGTCATATAGCTTATAAAACCCCAGATTTTGTGGTCTGTGCAGATCCTGCCAAGCAGGAAAAAAAACTAATAGCCTGTTTGTCCTTAGTGCAAACACAAATGGCATATGAAATAAAGTTCCAGACACATGAGCACTGAAGACAGCAATAGTAAAATGTTCAGAGGGGTACTGAAAAGCACGTAAGTTGAAAGGATTTAAAAAAATAATAAAACATTCAAGTACAAGTCATTTGTATTTAGTGACATTTTGTACACTCCCTTCTGGAAATCATATGCTCTATCATGTGTTTTAAATATTTGTAAGATAAGTGAGGCTTCATTCTTTTATGTGATTTTATTAAATTTCTAAGCTGTTTTTCATATATTGTCAAAAAAATGTTCAAATCTCTTTTTGGCTCTGTGTTAGATTCAGTTTCTCTAAAATATATCTGCTATATGACCTCATATAATTTCATGGGTCTTCTTTGATCTGTAAATATCTCTTAATCTTGTTTTTACAATAGGGAGGATGATATTTCTGCACCCCCTAGGAATGATTAAGACTTGTACTCAAGTACAATGTCTTGCAAAGTGAGGAAAAAACCTTAAACTTCTCTTTCCCAGGCTGAACAATCCCAATTCTCTCAGCTTTTCCTCACGGCAGAGCTGCTCCATCCCTCTGATCACCTTTGGTGGCCTCCTCTGGGCTGGCTCCAACAGGTCCATGTCCTTCCTGTGCTGGGACCCCAGAGCTGGATGCAGCACTGCAGGTGGGGTCTCAGCAGAGCGGGGCAGAGGGGCAGAATCCCCTCCCTGCCCTGCTGCCCATGGGGCTTTGGATGCAGCCTGGGATATGCTTGCCTTTCTCTTCCTGCTCTCAAATCTTAGAATGCTTTCACTTTTTAACTAGAATATACTAAAAATAAGGAATTCTGTACAAGGATGACAGTGACAGATTCCTGCATTCCCTCCTTTCAGCTCTGTTATTCAGCTAGATGAATGCAAATTAACAACTTCTCCTTCCTTACAGTGAGGACAGTGTGTCTTTCCACAATCTTTTCATAAGCGATAAAAACATAATTAATTCAGCATGAACACACTTCCTTAAGGCTTCCTTAATGGCTTTGGAAAGTTCTTCTTATTCCTGCCAAAGCCCTGTTTACCTCAGGGCCTGTTTATACTTGTGCTCTTTTCCTTCCTCTGCAAATAACTGGGTTTTGGCTGACAGGAACTGAAGGGAGGCAAGTCCCAGGGAAAACTGACTCTTTCATTTACTTGTGCTGCCAGCCTTATGTTCTTCACTTGCTGAAATACAGAAATAACACTTATTTGAACACAGTGACAACTTGTTTTTTATTTGAGGCAATTGCTCACTGCAGTGAGGAAGGTAAAACATTTTACATCCTGTTAACTGTTGCCAGCTCTGTGTAAAAATTGAAAAGGAGAGATAGATTCCCATTCCACTTCTGCACCCTTTTACTGAAGAGAAGCTAACAGACTCTAAAATTAGGACACCCCATCAGATTTTGGATTTCACAGCAGTGGACTGATGGGCTCTGAAAACTGCTTTTGCTAAATAACTGCTGATTATGAAAAGATTAGGAGTGATAGAATAACATTATGTGAAACCCTGAGGTTCATCCCAAGGTGTTTGACAGACCATGGAATAACTTATGTTTTAACAATGAATGAATGAACAAATTCCTGTTGTTGAAAAAATGTATATAGAATTTAAGTGGTTGTGTCTACAGCAATTGGAAGACTGCTGAAAGACTGTGATTTCACAATCATAAAGGTGGAATGTCCCCAAGGGGACTATTTCTGTACCCTGTACATTATGTCTATATTTCTATTGTTTTCCCCTTCTTCTTTGTGCCAGCATTAATGCTTATGGTGCCACTTGGGTAGTTGGGTAATTTTTATCTGGATTAATTTCCTAATCCACCTGAAAAACAAACCAACAAACAAAAACCAACCAACCAACCAAACCAAAACAAGAACAAAAAACCCCATCAAACCATCCCGAGAAATACCACAGCTACCACAAATGGAGAGCAGAAACTTGCAGTTCAGTGCAAGGAAAGGCCAGAATCACCACTTTGGCTTTAATCTAAGTGTGATGGAAAATCATAATGCTGCACAGAAGTGAGATGAAATGTCTATGTCAGCCTCTTAAGAATGTAATTTTTATGCACTGTTTAGACTTTTCTTTTAGAATGTCTATTTAGAGCAGTCAATTTACTATTATAGCAGTTAGAAGTGAACCTACTTTATTTATCACACAGATTTGACCATGACTTATAGTGCTGTTGCTTAATGTGACTCTTACCAATTACAAAAATTTATGACACAGGTAAAAAACCATCAATATACATGTCTTATTGTTTTGGTGAAATATTATATCTTAGTACTAGAAATAATTTGAAAGCAATACTTTTATAGGATATGTAAAAAGGACTGGAAAAAAATTTTAGAGTAGCAGTAATATAAGAATATGGGAACATAATGTAAAACAATCAAATTGCAACAGCCTTAAGCTATTTCCAGGTGACAAAGCTACCAAAGCTGTGTATGTACAGTTAGCTCATCACAACTAAGGCAAAACATTTCAATTTAAATAGCCATAAAAGTGTTTTAATGAATTCAACCGAACAGCTGAACAGGCCTAACAGCAACTCTTTAGTTATTCATGGCAGCTCAGCAGATAGGTCATAAATTCTCATCAGCTTTTAAAAGCTGGATGTTTAAAATCATATGCATTTGTGAAAATGTAATGTTGTAGTGGTAAGAATCTACAAAAGTTCCTACCTTCAGTTCCTTGAAGGAAAGTTGTATAAATTCTGCTCAAATTAGCTATTACTTCATTATTTATGAACAGACACAGATGGTGAGCAATTTTTCCACCTTCAAGGGAAGCTGCAAGTGATTTTCATCTCTCAGAGTACTGAAAAAAAAGAAAAAAAGATATTTTTCATTTTTGTTCCAAGCTTCCTTTCCTTTCTGTAGGGCTAGGGAGGGATGAGATATAATAGTTCTGTGAATTTTAAACACTTGGACATCATCTAACATGCAATAAAAGCAAAATTGGAATCCACACATATAGTCTCTGAAGCATTTTTCCTTTGATGCATTATCTCAGCTATGTAAATGACCCGGACAAAGAGTGAATGTGATACAAGATTGCTCACAATAGGCTGTTCATTATAGGTTTTTGGAGGTGCAGTGTGAACTGGAAGGAAAACTTTTATTATGAGAGGAAAATAAAGAGAAAAAGCAAAAGTGATGACCATTCATATATATTAAAAACACCTGCTATTACTACACATGTCTTGAGAAATACCCTGCAGTGGATCAAAACAGGTGAAAAATAAGGAAAAAAAAGATGGAGAAAAACTCATGACAAAAAAAAAAATCATCTCATGTTTATTATGAACAAAACAATATAGATATTTCCCTACTTGTATGAATGTGGTAAATGCACCAAAGGTGAGACAAATGAAGGTATGTAATCATAAACCAGATTTTCAAATATAATGGTTTCAAATGAAAGTTATGTTAAATCATATTGGGATATTGAAATATGTAAATTAAACATTGAAAAGCTGTATCAGAAATTAATTTCCAACTATAAAATTAAATGTGAAAATATGGTACAAAATACAGTATTGTTTTTTAAACCAAAACTCAAATTACATTGCCCAGAGCATATTTAGGACATTATGTAAGTCACTGAAGTTGCAAGCATTGAAGGCCAAGGAAGTCTCACTTGGGATTTTTTAAATACATTTTTATGGAGGATGAAACCTGAAATGTGTATTTTGACAACATATATATGCATAGCATCAAGTTCATAGGTATCTAAGTGTTAAGATCATAATAAGAATGTATATTTGTTCAGATATCTGATTTGATGGTGAACTCATCATGAAATATCTGTACTTGTCCAAACTTTTTTTTTAACTAATCTAAACTGATATTCAGTCTTAAACTGTTTAACTAAATTCTGCTGAAGAATCATTTTTTGAGCATATGACTGGTAAGTTACGAAAATCACTGAATCACTCCTGGGATGCTTTTGCAGAGTTTCTGAAAGAAGTGTTTTATGATGGCAAGGTTTATGGTAAAGTATGGCAACATCTTGTTGTACAGACGATGGGAGGAGAATATGCAAAATTTCAGCTTTGCTCTGGTCAACCAGAAAGGCACTGTCATGGCCAAATATATATTTATGAAAATAGTGTAGGAAAGGAGGTTTTCTTTCCATGAGCACCAAAACCAAATCTAAACCATAGAACGGAGACAGTCAGTTGGACTGGAATAAAAAGTGACTTCTAATTTCACTGCTAGCTGTGCTGTGCAGTGTTCAATGTCAGGCCAAGAGCCCAAAACTTTGCACATTTCAACTCAGCTATCCAGTTAAGCACACATAGAAAAAAAGGAAGAAGTATTTTGTGCTGAGAGCTAAGAATGAGCTGCTTTTCCACTAAGTATTTGCTGTTCCATAAAATCATAGAGTGGTCTGGGTTGGAAGGGCATGATACCATCCAGAATCCTTTTGTCAGTTTAATGAGCAGAAATAACTTAAGATGCTTGATCATCCCCCTTAACTAATTGTAGTGCTGAAAAGGTTAGCAGAGAAATTTTCCTGCTTTTTACAGCTGCTTGTGAGAGTCTCCTTTCTCACGCAAGCTAGCTGTAAACAGTGGAGAGGGTTTTGTAAACCAAGACTCTATCTCAAAGGTGCAAACTTGTTATGCACAGTTTTGTTTTCCATGCTGAAGAAAATATTTTGAAATAGGCATCGTAGCATTCAGCCGGTCACCCTGGGAGGTGTATGGTCAAGGACCCAATAATGTCATTTCTCTATTGTGAACCAAGTTATATAAACAAGGTGATAATTAATTAAATAATGCCATTTATCCTGGACTTGAATTCTGTGTCGTTCTTCGTGCCGTCCCTGCGGACAACAGCGACAACTAATGAACTCAATAAAACTCATAAGCAGCTCCAAAATTTTTTGTCCTAGCTTTAATGGCAAACTCTTATCAAGGTACTCAAATCCAAAGGCATATGCAGACTCCTATATTCCTTTCCTTATTTGTCAAATTGTTGAGGAAAAAATGCCTCAGAAGCCTTGAGAAATTTTTTTTCCTTTCCACCAATGTATAAGAGAAAATACAATTGTGATAATTTTTTTTTTGCTTGTAAGGAACATTTTCTTCAGGGAAAACAAGGCAAAACAACTCCTTTCTTTTCTGTACTTAAAAAAAAATAAAAGACTAATTCACAGATATCTAAATCTAATAAACCGTGTTATCCCAAGTTTCACAAAAAGAAAAAAAGTCATAATGAGTGTGGAACCAGTCAACATAATTTATAACTGAGAAAACTCAGGAAAAATGTAGGAAGGGTCATCAGGACTTTTACTGAATTGTTATTGAGGTTTTTTTGTTTGTTTGATTGATTAATTAGATTATCTACTTTAATAGCATCTTTTGCAGTTTAGCAACTACTAATAGTTAATCTTTATTTGATTTTTCCTTTGATTATTTACAAATTCATGTTGTGCACACTTGTAGTTACGTACCAGGACAGTGTAACTTCTACTCTCTTATACGAATTTCACATTGAGATTGACACTGTGTGATACTAAAACAGTCCTATAACTGGTATTCATACAGTTTTCTATGATAAAAAAAAAATAACATTGCAACAGTTACTCAGAGCTTTAATGATAACTTAGAACTGTGGAAACTGCTAATAGGGCTTTGTATTAGATATGACAATCAGGATGGAAAACTTCAAATTACTAGGCAGGTTTTTAACATCCAGTTTAACTTGTGATTAAATAACACTTGTAGGCTAGCAAATTGTTCCAAATAACTCAAAAGTCTTCCCTAAAAGCATTTCAGATTAATGAAATGAAGAAGGATTCACAGAGAAATATCTAGAGAAAAATCTCTTTTACTTCTCCCCACAGACACACTAGGCCACCAGGTTAGAGGACAGAGAGAAGAGTCTCAAAAACCCTCATCTTTGTAGCACCCTACAAGTATGAGAAGTTCACACTGTGAGTCGCACCTATTCCTTTCAGACAGATTTGAACTGCTCTGAGCAGCTTTAACTATACTGTAGTTATCTTCTCTGGTTTGTATCAGAAAAATGATCCTGGTTGACACTGACAGTATTTATCTGCTGTCAGTAGTGACATTTCTCCTGTTTTTTGGGCTATGGTGGAAGACTCCATCCTTTTTTTCAGAAGAAAACATAGCAGTGTCCCGGTCCACAGCAGGAGGCTGGAACTAGATGATCTTTAAGGTCCCTTCCAGCCCAAATCATTCCATGATTTCGTGATCTCCAGAAAAACTTCTTCATGGTCTTTGGAAAAAACTGTATCATCTGATTGCTGCTTTAACTTCACACTTGAAAGCTCTTCAAAACATTATAAAACTGTTTGAAGTCCTCTAATTTCAACACATTTATGAAACAGGGTAGTCTTCTGCTCTAGATAGATATAATTATTATAATTAATTATTTATTTAGGACACAAAATGGTAACTATGGGTTGACCCCAGTTAGTAAGTAAGCATCCACATTGTCCCTTGCTCATTGCCCCCTCAGTGGGATAAAGCAGAAAATTAGAAAAGAAAAAGCAGAAAACTCATGATTTGAGATAAAGATGGTCTTGACACTGTACAAGCACTTTCCATAAATAGTCAAAACATCTGGGCTACTGTGAGGAAAATTAACTTCATCCCAGCTGAACCCAGTAGGGGTAGATACTAAGAATTTTTTATATAATAATTTAAACTGAAATATTTTGCTTTATTAGGTTACTTGGACTAGTAGAGTGTGAAAATACTAATTGGGTTAATGAAAAATCCTTAGTGCTAAAAATAGTTTGTTTTATCTGTAACAAGATTTTGGGTGTAATATGATGGCTACTCTTTATGTTAATCCCTAAAAGGACAGGTTATCTTTCTAGAATTTCTGTACTTAACATCACATGAGTCTGTGAAAGTCTAGGTCACATTTAAGTCCTAACAGCCAGCTTTTGTGCAGGTAATGGATCAGATTTGCCTTCTTATGAAACAACCTTTTGTTACTGGAACCCATTCCTCTTTAGCTGCAAATGTTCCTCTTATTCAGATCTTCCTCCTCTACCTGACTTACTGTTACATGTTTCCCCTCAGTTTTGGTAGCAAACAGATGGGGCAGGAGCCCTGTGCTGTGGGGTCTGGATGCCCCATCGTAATCCTGAGGGCTGTGGTCAGTCTGCCTTCAGTCTGTGCGAGGGAGAAAGGCTGCAAAGGCATGTTTCCTTTGCTCTCTGTGGCAGTAAGCCCGCACTGACTTCTAGGTTACTCCAGGAGAAGGACAGAGGTGGCTTCTGAGCCTGAAGTAGTCTGGTCCTGTTGACTGTCTGGAAAAGGACTACAGTCTACGGCTGCTGGTGGCTCATGGCTGGGTGTTGTCATTGCCTCAATGACTTTAAATACTTTGGCACAGGGCTGTTTGCTAGTTGCTGTGAAAAGCTTTCAAGAAGGTAAGTTGGGTGAATGTGATAGAACTTAAAATATCATTTCAAGGAAAAGAGAAGGATTTCTTAGGCATAAAGCAGCCCCTTGTCGCTAGAAACTATGCAACCAGCTCTTCCTGCTGCTTCACCAGCCCTTATGAAGGGTGCCCCCACTAAGGAACAGCAATCACTTACAGTCTCTTTCCCATTTATCTTCTGCTGTCCAGTGAAGCAGTAAATAACACCTTCGCTTGCCAGCATATTCCTTGTAACATTTCTTCCAAACTTCACACTGCAACACTTGTCCACTATATTCTGTCCAGCAGCCTGTTCAAGTTTAGGTCTATGAGGTTTTTGAAGGGTCAGTGGAGGGAGAAGTGAAAGCCCGTACTAATATTTAAGGGGGGGGCAAAAAGAGCATAGAGGACAAAGCAGTCCTTGTGGCCTGAAAGAATATTATTCATCTCTTGTGCTCAGAACACCCATAGCTGACCATGGGTAAAGCAGTCCTAATGCAAAGACTTTTTCTTTTCTTTTCTGAAAAAGGCATAAGGAATAAGTGAAATTAAGCTCAGGAGCTTTAGGACCATCTGTTTTAGTCTACTTATCTACTTCTGTTGCACCAAGCAACTTACATAATGGACACGTAGTTTGGATAATTAAAGCTCATGGAATCAATCTCCCCACCACTTGGCACCTATTCTTTATCTGAAATTCAGTAAAATTTGTGTGCTTTCAAATGCCACAGCCTCATTTTTTATTCTTTTTTTTCTTTCTGGAGGACAAAGTGCAGGAAAAATTGAAGTAAAAGAAACAAAAGTGAGATTGTCCTTAAACTAATTCAGTGTGAGTAGTTTATGACTATATATGATGTACAGAGCTTACAGAGCTACCATCATTTATAATCTTGGATACTGATTCTCTGTCTGCTATCATTTTGTTAAACCAACTAATGTGTTTTTTAACTTTCTCCCGGGGTTGTAAAAATGTAAGCTCAGTTGACTTTTTATTTCACTATTGATCAGGTTAACAGTACCAGATGAATCTTCCTGTCCACAACACTGAACAGCCTTATAGTTCTGTCCAAGAAAAATGTTAAATGTAATTTGAAGGTCACTGGAAGTGATGAAGTAGTTGCTGGGAAACACTTTATATCACTTTACTTTTAAGCAGTCTGATTCCAGATGAAACTGAGAGAGATGTAAGGAATTGATTGCAGAGATGAAGAACGGAATATTTAATGTTAGCAGCAGCTCCGTTAACAGGCTGCATATGAAGCTTGTGCTACAGTGTCCCCTCACCAAATTTAAGCAATTAGATATATAGAGAGTAAACATCTGAAAGCCACAGTCCTCACAATTTATTGGATTAAGCATCAAACTGACAGATTTAGTCAACCTCACGGCACAATGTTTGTATCTATGACCTCTTCCATTATCTGTGTAGAGTGTGCACTATCCATATATCTGGAGTAATTTTTCCTTTCATCTTTTCTAGTTTCTCTTTTCATATGAATTCTTCTTTAACCATTCAGGCTAATTTTCCCCCAGTAAGATTTTTTGCTATTCCACCATGAGTTTTTTTCCTAATGACATTGCATTTTATGTCATTGACAATTATTGCCATGTTCTCCTTTTATTCCAGGTGTGTTATTGAGGAAATGCCCTCTCACAATGAAGGAATCATTATGAAGTACTTGACCTGTAGTTTAGAAAGCAATGAGTGCTCATCTGTGTTTTTATTTGGATTCTGATTCCTTGGTTTTCTTTTAAGACTGTCCCTCAAAAGAGACAGTCTCAAAAGGGCAGTAGGAAAAACCTGATTTAAGACAGTTACATATTCAGTTTTAACCTGATACATGTTCTGTCTTGGAGAAAATAAGATTGCTTTGGCACGTTCTGAACTTCAACAAAACTACACTGTCTGCCTTTTTAATTTTATTCTCTTTCAGCATGAATAGATTGATAATTCTTTCTGTCCTAATTCCTAAAGGTAGGTACCATGACCTGTAATTCTTTTACATTCTTTCCCACTCACTTCTTAATAGCTGATACAGACTTTCACATTTTTCCCCTTTTTCAAGTCTTCTGTCTTCTATGATCTCTTGAAGAAAACCACTGAAGTTTGATAAATGTCTTTGGCTAGATTTTAAAAAAACATTTAAAGATAAATTTATATTCAATTCATTTATCTAAATATTCGTCACCCTACTTTTTTCAAATTCTCCCTGACATGCTTATCCTTGTGATAAAACTCATTTTGTGAAGTATCTGGTCAAAAATACCTTTTTCTTTCTTTCTTTTATAATAAAAAATCAAAGAAAGTATTGAATTTAGTCTGTCGTGCATAATCTCCTTTTTGTTCTCCTTCCCTATTGAATACGAGACTTTTACTTCCTTTTGATTTCATTTTCTATTGTGTTTAAAAAACTTCTTCTTGTATCTTATTTTATAGCTAGCCTTTTGATTATTTTCATGTTCATTCTTCTGTCACTCCATCATACACACCCTTTGGCAACAGCATTTGTGTCAGTTGGCAATTTTTCCCTGTTTTTTCCCCTTAACATGGATGCACGTCTGATTAGATTGGTAGTTTATTGAATTAACTGTCTTTCTTTTGAATTACACTAGTCTGATTGCTGTCCTTTTAATACTCTCACTTTCAGGATCTGCCAGATCTCCTGTAGAACAACTTAATAGGTATAAATAATACTCTCACATATATAAAATACATTTATAGATTGGTCACCCACCCACTCCCTTCAAATTAGGTTCTGTATTTGTGGAAGTTGCTGTCCTTACTCTGCTGATGTGGTGTGTCCTTTGCCCTGGAACAATAAATATAGTTGTACAATTGCTTCAATGCAAATTATTTTTACCTGTTTTGTTTTTGAAACCAAAGACATCATAACTGAGCTACTATTTTACATTTGATTTTGAGTACTAAAAAGTACTACACGAGAGTTTGTATATGTGGAGGACATGGGTATGCCCTGAATAACATGGATAACTTCACTGGAGACGGCTCCTGGCAGGAGCTGTGGCCTGTAGAGAGGAGCCCATGCAGGAACAGGGTTTGTGGGGGACCAGTGTCCTCATGGAGGAGCCATGCTGGAGCAGACCCTTCCTGAAGGGCTGGACTCTGTGGAAAGGATCCATGCTGAAGAACTCTGTGAAGAACTGCAGAAGATCATGAAGGACTGTATGCTAAATTAATTTTCCCAGGCTGAATCTGTTTTGTCCATGATAATGGTTGTCATAATGGGTGAACCATCAGCCTGTCCCTACCACAGCTAACAATGTGGATTCATCATATTTCCTCTCCGTCTCCTGCTGAGGAGATGGATGAGACAGCATTTTGGTGGGGACCTGACAGCCAGACAGGTTTGACTCACCACAGCAGGACAACACTGTAGGGATTTTTGGTTTGGCTTTTCTGCTTGGAACTTCATGTCCTGCCAGAGGTGTTGCTTCATGGAAAGTCATCTATAAAAAGAAAGCTAAATTTTAACAAGGTTTTCATGTTTCAACCACTTATGGAGTTGCAGATTAATCATGTAGTATTTGTAGGTCCCTGCCAAATCTTGTATTCTGGAGCTGAATGTCTAATACATTTTATACTCTTTATAATTACTCTTTATAATCCTCTCCTTGACTTGCACTAGTTGATGGCTGCCATCAAGTCAGTCTCCTATGAGGAAGACAAATGACTGGCCAGACAAATTAGTAAAGCAGGTTATAGTGAAGATCAAATAAAGGCTGGCCAAAAGGCAGCAATAGTATGGACAATATATCTTTAAGATCTTTGACTTGGTTCCAGTTAGACTTCATGCTTCCTGAACTGGTTGTCAGATAGAATTCACTTAATCAGAAGGGGACCTTTAACCATCTCATTCTTCCTTTTCTGATGCTGGAATAACCATGAAAATCCTCTCATTATCAGGACATAAAGACTCTCTTATCTGGCTGTTCTGGTCATTGGTTTTCATTTGGTCTCAGCACAGCACAACAGTTCTTAATCTTGAAGGAGAAGGTACATGAATGAGACTACTGAACAGTCCTCTTATTTATGAGGTAGCTGTCACCTCCTTTACATCCTGCAGAACTGGTGTTTTCCTCCCACAAGGCTACTAATACCCTCTTTTATTTTTTTTTCCTTGCTAAATATCCCTATTTGATAAAATCCTGATTATTCTCAACACTAGACCCTCCCCCCCCAACACCAGTGGGTATCCTGTCTTCCTGAAGTATTCCACCTTAAAGTACATTTCATATTGTGTTCCCATTACCTGTGTATGCTCTGGTATGAGTTTCTGGTTTGTGGGGCATTTTTTGTTCTTTAATTTATTACAGGTTATGATGGTCAGGGTTGGGGTTTTTTGTTTTGTTTTTTTTTTTATCCTACTGTAACAAAAACTCCCTTTGTTTCAGGTTGATTCTCCAGATCCCTGTGTGAGCTGGGTCCCCTTGTTCCATGGTAGAGGAAGAGCTCACAGCAGTGCTGGATGTGTTTCCATTCTGCACTACTTACGCAAAAACCCATTCCATCCAAAGGTTAAAAATTATGATTATAGGTGATTTTGTTACATATATGAAGAAATTAATAAAATTTAGCAAGCCTCTAGAGTTCAGTCACTGATTTTTCTAAGTAAAACTTTCTTTAAACTTTCTTGAAAACCCTAATTACAGTATTTAATCTGAATGTGTCATGTTTTTGTTGTTGGACTGGAATTTTTGCCTCGTTTTGTTGGGGAATTTTCTCTCAAACTTTATGGCTTTTGTGCTGTTGAAAAAAAAAATCATTACTTATGTTATGCCATGATCCCCCTGTTTTTCTCATATTGGTGTGTGATTTGAAAAGTTCCCATAGTTTTCAGTCGCAGTGACTGAGTCAGTGTTTAAATCCAACAGCTGGTACTGTATGTCAGCACCTGAAGTAAATAACACTCTTAGTCATGTACTTGTCTGTCCCAATAAACATGTTTATTTGAAACTGTCATTGGGAGATGCCATGATTTATTACAGCTTGAGTTCCACTGGAATAGAATAAGCACAGCTATACAACAGCATGGCTACAGGGAAACTGTAATCTTGCTTCTTTAACTTGCTTTTCATCACATTATTTTACTGATAAATTTTCTGATAGGTCAGAAAATTACTTGTTTCAGTGATATTTCATAGCAACTTACAGTTAGTATTCTAATTTACCACATTTTTAAAAAAAATTAAATGCAAACTTAAGTGACTGAAAGAGGGTATCTCTGAAACGTTATGAAAGGAACAACAAATATTGTTATAGTCTCTTTTAAAAACTGAAATTTGGAGATGGAATTCAGACAAGTATTTTTCTCAGCCCACATTTTCTAGGACCCTTGATCCTGAAATCAGTTCAGGATGATCTTTCATATTGAGTCTGTTTTTCAGAATAAGATGCAGAGGGAATCCTCCATTTTAAAAACTAAGGTCAGAGAGAGTACAGAGTAATCAGCCTAAGCAAGTCTAGTTTCATTATTCAACAGTTTGTCCCTATCCATCTTCTTGAGGGTTATGATCCAGGGGAACTCTAAAAAATCTCCACTGAACTGAGGATGTAGCAGAGCAGAAAAATGGAAGAGCAAATAGGAATTACAGAGGAGGGACTATGAAATGGTTTATAAATAGAATAGAAAAGATCAGTGAAGAGAGGAGAAAATGGTAACAGAGCTGGGGTGGTAGGGGGCAGTGAATTTTCAAATTATGCTTTAAAAAAAAAAAAAAACCAAACAAATAAAATCACACAAACAAAAAAAACCCCCTTAACTACTGTCTGTATAGATAGGTATATGAAAATCAAATAAGAACCTTTCCCTGAAAAGTAAATACTCCAAGAGAGAAGTAGAAGAGAGACTATCATCATTTATGTATGCAAAGATACCATAAATTTAAAAACAGAACCTGAAATTGATTTAGACATAATTGATTTAACAAATGGACATGAACAACAGCTACATTTATTTTTGCAATTAAAGAAACAACTTTAATAGGCAGTTCTGTAACATTAGTAAATCAAATGCCCAAGTTCAAGTTTTGTAGCAATTAAAATTTTTGTTCTGCCTTATTACTGTTTTGCAAATATTTTCCATTTCTTTAATATTTTGGAAATTAATTAGCTTTCTTTTCTTTTCATCTTAAGCTATACTTCAATTTATCTTTTGATAATGCCTAGAGACTTCTTGGCATGTTGTATAAATGAAAATATCTAATTATTTTTGTGTGACCTGATGCACTGCCTGCCAGAATGCAATCATAATAACTCAACAATCTAACTTGCTGAAACCTGGGATCTATAATCAGCAGTGCAAGAGGATATGAGAAAATTAATAAACTCAGAAATGTACTCACAAATGAAAAAAGGAACAGAAGGGAAAGTGTTTGAAAATAAGAGAGGAGGTAAGATTGAGAATTAAAAAGAAAAAAAAGGTGCAAGAAGAAAATCTTTAATAAATGATATTGTGTCAGATCATGGGGACAGGACTGAGGAAAATGTATAATCCAGGAGAAATTTGGTTGTTGGGGCCCTTCCCCCCTGCCATGTAGCCCTGGGAGAGGGGCCCTGAGGGGACAGGGACGGGCTTTCCTAGCCCCTGGTCAGCCTCGTTCCCCATTGGTTGTTTTGTGTTTCCCTGCACGGGCAAGGACCCTCGGCTCCCGTGACTGTAAGAGTTCCTCGGCAGAGCTCCGGCCATGCGGCTGGAGAAATAGCCATCTCTGAAACATCTACCAAGAATCTGTCCATATATGTTTCTTTTCCACCGGCCTCGTTGTCTGATACATCATGTTGCAGTATCTGCATTGTAACATTTGATAAACCAGTAGAAATCAAAGGAAAAAGGCTGAAGGAGAAAGGCAGTACCTGCTAGCACCTGGAGCAACCTTGTCACACAGGGGAGGGTGCAAATACAAAACTTACACTCCTCAAACCAATGTCTGTATTGGTGTGTATTTAGGACAGATAATAGAAATTGTTTTACACCCCTGGGCTGACCTGGAGATTCAATTCAAGGTGTTTTCTACTGGCTTGAACTACAAGATTAATATTACCATGTCTGTGGACAGAGGCCCTTACAGCTGAATCATAGAGAGAAATACTGTATAACAAACCATTTTTTTTTAATCCAAGATGTACTCCTCTTTCTGCAAATGTAAAGAACTTGACTTTTTATTCCTCATTTTTTTCTTTTTTTTTTTTAATGTATCTTTCAAGCTTTGTTGTGCAAATCAATTTTAAATGACCTAATTCTTCAAAATCTCTGTGGTTTCCAGAGTGGTTACTTGTCTGTGAAATTTTGGCTTAAGTATTTGATCAGGAAAAGCAATGTTAAAAATCTCTTTTCATAGCTCTGAAGAATGAAAATGTCAAAATTCAGTTACATATATTATTGATGTGTCAACTTTCTTTCACATGTGAAAGAGCTAAAGTTAAAAGAAAAAGTAATTGCTCATAATGGTGGAAATAAATTGAAAGCAGAACTCTTTTACTAAGCTGGTGTATTACCAGCTAAGAAATAAACGTAGGAAGAGGGATGGATAAATATCTATAAAAGAAAATGTCAAAAACCACCAGGAAAGTGAAGTTTTTCTTCAAATATTTTGATTGAGCTGGTTGCTGAACACTGATTTCTGTTAATTATTTTGAATCTGTTGCTGTACATAAATCAGAAGCAGAATCTAAGACAACATAATGTTTCTGCCAAAAGACAGTCATTTTGCTGTGTTCTATAACTCTATTTAAGCAGAGTGCAATAAGGGTCAGTTAGACAAAGTTTCTAGAAGAAGGAAATAATGTGGCATTTTATCACAGGTCTAAGTGATGCATCACAAATGTGATACACATCTACCCTTTGACAATGATGTGCAGGGGAAAAGAAATAATGTCAGATCATTTTTGAACATGAGCCCTGGGAACAAAGAGTTAGAGGGTCACACTTCACTGCCCCTGTGAAAATGGCACAGAAATCCTCCACAGGCACTTCTAAAATGACAAAGCAAACACCCTGGAGCTTCAGTACATGGGCTTGGTGTACAGTAGAGCTGAAGGTGGGATAGAGCACCTTCTGCTCCTCCTTGCACATCCTTAAAAATTTCAGCTGCAGGCAAAAGCTGCTGCCCTCATTTCGTAGAATCACAGAATCACAGAATACCCTGAGTTGCAAGGGACCCATGGGGATCATCAGCTCCAACTCCTGGCCCTGCAACTCACCATAGCCAAGAGTCACATCATGTGCCTGAGAGCTTCTTGAACTCTGTCAGGTTTGGTGCCGTGAACATTTCCCTCGGGTGCCTGTTCCAGTGCCCAACCACCCTCTGGGTGAAGAACCTTTTCCTAATATCCAGCAAAAACACCTCCTCCTCTTCTCCTCATGAGGAAGTTGTAACTGCAGTGAGGTCTCCCCTCAGTCTCCTCCAGGCTGAACAGACCAAGTGCCCTCAGCTGACACGGCTTCCCTTCAAGGCTTTTCACCATAATCGTTGCCCCCCTTTGGACACTCTCTAATAGTTTAATATCTTTCTTTCATACCGTGGTGCCCAAAACTGCCCCCAGGACTTGAGGTGAGGCTGCCCCAGTGCAGAGCAGAGCGGGACACTCCCCTCCCTTGCCTGGCTGGTGATGCTCTGCCTGATGCACCCCAGGACATGTTTGGCCCTCCTGGGTGCCAGGGCACTGCTGACTCATGTTTAACTGGCCACGTACGAGGACCCCCAGGTCCCTTTCTGCAGCACTGCTCTCCAGCATCTTATTCCCCAATCTGTACACACAACCAGGACTGCCCCATCCCAGGTGCAGAATCTGGCACCAGCACCACCTTGTGTGAGCTCACTGGAGATGTGACAGCAGTGCTTCATTCCAGGACATGCCCTGGGTGCAGATACATGGACATGCATGAAAGGAGACAAGCTTCCTTCCTCTCCCTGTGTGACTTCATTTCTGAAACACATGCTTCAACCCTTCCCACCTTTACACACCTAGCCTTTCACAAATCTCAGTTCCCAGCACACCCTACACTGATCCCAAGTCCTTTGCTGAAATGGAACCACTGGTAGCCTAAATGCCATTGCACACAACATCCGACAGGTCATTAGCATCATTTCATGATGTCTTCTTTGTATTTTACTGATGGGATTTTTTTCTACATTTCACACTTATTTTCCAAAAATATGAGCTTTTGTTTTCTTTCTTTCCATAACAGATGTGAGGAGGAGGAGAAAATATATGTTGGTAAGAATTTTCAAATAAAAAGAACTCTTCCTCTTCAAAGAACAAATATGTATGTGACAAAATGTTCTGTATGAAAAATAGCAATGCACAAAGGAGATCCGCAGCCAAATAAACTAATGACATATGCTCACGTATTACATTAACTCAAATTCATTTTACTTCAATACATGAGCAAAGACTTTAGCACGTGACTTACTTTCTTTTATTCCTCTTTGCCCTCCACTAAGCTGCAGAGGTTTTTAATGTGCACAGCTCAGTGAGATATGTCAAAGAACGGTACATCAAGTTATCTTCCTATAATTACATTAAAAATGCAATGTAAAATATTGAGTGGAGGAAGGAGCTGTGATACATGAAAAAAGAAATCCAATGTGAAGTGAAATTTATTCTCCAGTAGTGTATCCATGAAGTGTTAAAACTAATAAGCACCAGCAGTTTCTGTGACCCTGAAAAGGTCTGTTGCCTTTGTCTTGATTGTAGCCTGTTATACTAACAAAAAAACTAATTGATCAAACACTAAAATCTTCAACCCATCTGGGATGTAAGACCTCCCTCCCTCTATTCAAGATGTTATATTTCTGACTAATGTAGCAGATTCCAACGTTGATCTCCCACATGTAATTTAAATGCTAAGTTTTTCATATTTCCCGTGTTAAAATTTTTTAGTTGAGTATGCAGATAACAGGATTAAATCTAACCACCCTTGGATGCAAAAATAAATCAACATAAACCAGTACTCTTTGCTCTGATTCTTGGTCCTAAACTTTTATCACAGTGGTCCTTACTTAGTGTTCTGTCCTTTGTTTCTTTAATGTGAACAGTTGATACAAATATTTTTAAGAGTTTGTACTGTTTTAGCAAGCACCTGTTTTTCAGGAGATATATATGTCTGTGTGTAGATATGTATGTATATGTATATATATATATATATATACATATATACACACATATATGTATGTACGTATATAGCAGAAGCCATATACACAGACAGTGTACTGCTGTGACCCTGGGGACACATTTCATTACAATTAGTACAGTTCTCTTGTTCAGACTGTTCCCTAATGTGGGACCCCATTTTGAGATGACCTCATTAATATCTTCATTCTGCCAAATCACTTCATATGCTGCTTTATTCTTTTAAATCTTGTGGTTCTGTATCCAGATCTTCTTTTTCTGAACATTGCAATGGGAAAAGACATAGCATGTTAGGAAATATATATGCATGCTTACCCACGTCAGAACTAAGATGCAAATGTTTCATCAACTCAAGAGCTATACACCAAGTCAGTGCTAACTCCAAGTAAGCTAAAGTCTAGAACAATCCAAGATATTATGTACACATCCATTAGCTCCCTTGCATACTGTCCTGGGTTGCAGTGTATTCCATTACCATCCTCACGAGCTGTGGAAATCAGGTGGGGCAGTGTTTCCTTGCCTCCTCCCCCCAGACTATCTTGCTGTTAATGGCCCATCATTGTCCTGCTGCATGACTCAGAGATAACTCCCTCCGGACTATCTTCTGTTAACGAGCCTAATCAACACTTGGCCTCATGACTCATCATCCCACTGTGACTCATCATCCCTCCCAGAGGGAGGAACCAAGCATTCCATCCTGGATATAATCTGAGATTCTGAACACCAGAGACAACCTTTCCACTGGATTCCCAGAGGACAGGAACTACACAGCCGCCACTGGACCTTCTGAAGAAGAGCAGACCCTTTTTCTACAGGATCACCGCTTCAGGAGGACTGCAGCCACCATTCTACTGGACTGCTACCACCACCCTCACTAACAGGGTGTCAGGTTGTGTCTTGGCTCTGTCAGCTTGAACCAGTGTTCTCTTTTTTTTTTTCCTTTTCTTTAATTTCCCCATTAAATTTTTATTCTGACTTGGTGCCTCCCACTGGTTTGTTTTCAAACTAGTACACATACATAATTTTTCATTTCCCAGACCTTTCATTCTTCTGGGAGAAATAAACTGTCAGAATGAGCAGAAGTCCAAAACTATCTGCTTGGGAAACTTTTCTAGCTACAGCTTACAGTGCTGCTGCAATTCGTTGGCTGTATTTTAAGGAGACAGGAATAGAAAACGGGACACAATCACAGCTGTGGCCCTCTGCTTTTCCCAGAAGACCTAAAGGAAGCTGAAGCATTAGCTCAGAAGAGTAGCTCTGTGCACTACAGAAAACCATTCAGTACCCCATTTAAAACACCTCACACAACAGAAAAAAAAAACAACCTCAGTGTGCCACTAGTAAAGAGCAGGAGCAATCAAGGAAGAGCTATTCTTTTCCAGGACCCAAAAGGAATATTAAATTCCTGTGTGTTGGTTAGGGAAGGTACACTTTACAGAAGCGAAAGTAAGACAAAGAGACAAAACAAAGAAGCAGAACAAAAGAGCAATTGCATCCATCCTCAATGAAAGGAAAATTCCCTCCTGGCCCTGCCCCACTGGCAAATTCATTTATCTCCAGAAAGTGAGAAAAGCCCTCTAAACAAACAGCTGAAAGAGTTCAGTGGCACTACTGCACAAAAGCATTTGATTTCTAGCTCCTGTAACATATAATGCTTCAGAGAAAGGTAGAGGAATATCCACTTGCAATAAAACAATAAAAAAGCTCAGAGGTGAAATTTTACAGTGCTTTACCATCTACAACAAGTGAGGGAAAGCCAAAAGTATTGCAATGGTTGAAGCTATTTTGAACTCTTAGCTGAATCTCATTGTGCAGATCTCATTCAACTAAATTTTTTGTATTCTTCCTGCTTTCGAAAAAGATGTTTGGAGTGCCACAGAAGAATTAGCTCTGTATCAGTACTAAAGATGAAAAATTACCCTAGTAAAGCTAGTCTAATTTTCCGGTGCTAAATTTTGCCATGTCATATACCATGCGTCACATTTTTTCTTTAATAGCAATTGAATTACTTTTCTGAGATCCTTGAGAAAAATTATTCTGTGGTTTAATAACTGTTGCTATTGGTCAGTTTTGATATTTATTCTCCTTTTTAAAGTTTGTGAGTTTTTAATTTTTTTATTATTCCTAATAATTCTTGTGGGTTTCTGTATGACTTCCTTCCTTCTCAGTGTTTTCATCTTAGACTTCTTGCTGAATGTTTCTTTGAACGTTACTTAGATTTTAACATATATTTGTTTAATTCCTTTACTCTTTTTCTGTAAGTCAGCCACTCCAACCTCCTAAATAATGATGTGTACTGTTGTCTGTTTCATATGTCTCTATAACTATTGGATAACAAATCTTCTGAACTGAATATGCATGTGGTCACTAGTCATTTACAAGTTCATTCATCTCCCAATAAACACAAGGAAGTTTCTTGGTCAGTTAATTGGATTTGGCTTAACTATGGAGTTGGTTCTTACCTCTATTATCCATGCAACAGTGACAGCAGCATTAAAAAGGTTATATATATATATACACACCAGAAAATTAGCTTAACCAGCTGTACAGCCACAATTCTTAGTTTCTCTCCTTAATTTTTCTTACTGGAAAATTTAATATTATATTCAGTTTAAGAGACTACATATATGTCTTACTTTCTGTCATCTTTCTGAGCTGTTCACTATGTTTTGTCACTTCTTGTCATGCTGCTTCTCTTTTTTCATAGTGTCATTTAATGAGGACAGAGTAAGACCTAGAAGCCTTACATTTGGAGCTAGTAAATACATTCCAATCATCATTTTGGTTTGAATACCATGTTTAGTTCCTCAGCCAAGTCCTTATCATGGGATTCTGTTTATATAATAGTCACATAAAGAAGATTAATAGTACAGGTGCTTCAGTACTTATATCTAAAGAGATAATGGCCAGACTTTTTTGTTCAATGCATCATTTTATATTACCATCATTTAAAAAAATGTAGCTTGCTGTGCAAGGTGTATCATCAATTTTATTGGAAGTAGCAAATAGAGAGGAACTGTCCATTCTGGGCACTGGCCTGCTTCTTTTTTTGATGAATAGATATCCTTGGGAAAATGATGATGTACCATCATTGTAGAGAGAAGAAACATAAATACCAGGCTTAGTGAGAAGTTGCAAATCTCAGGAATTCCTGGTGTATTTTCAAGGGGAAATGGACTGACTTTTACCAATCATGCAGATTAAATGTTACCAGGACAATAACAAAGCTGTTTGCCACTTTGCTGCTCTGCTTCACAAGTTATTGCCCTGGGACAGCTGTACATTCAGTCAGTGACTTCTCCCAACATATTCTAAGTTTTAAACTCCTTCAGAGAAACAAATACAAAGTGACTAAGAACACTTAGAGATGTAATTCAAGCCAAATGTTAACATCATTTGCCATGGAAGATCACTCCATACTGCAAAAGTTTTCCCGGGGCCTTTCCTAAGTTGCAGCCTGACAACAAATTATGTAGCACAACTGAATGCAAAAATCACATCCCAGTTTCCTTCAAATTATGACTAAGATGAAAAACAAAGAACAAAGAAGTAATAGAAAAAGTTTTGGAGGTGTGGTAAATACCTGTTTCTGTCAATCCAGAAGGGATCCAGAAATCCTTTTGCTTTTTATCTTACTTTCATGAAGCTAAGAGGATATAGAACTCTCAAAGCGTAGAAAGCAAGAGCAAGCGTTAGAAAACTAAACACTGTTATTGTTATTAGTGTTATTGTTGTTGTTGTTGTTATTGCTATTAAATACCTTTTTCTCCCTACTTTTGACCTATTGAGAATAAAACATTGATAGTGAGAATAGATAAACTGAAAGTAGTTGCAGTGTAATACATGTTTTTAAATACTTGATTTTTGTTTTGGGTTTTTTGTTATTTTTTTATTCTACTAATAAAAAAAAGAGAGGGTTTTTTTTTATTTTGTTAAAATGACACAGTAATTTTTTTTTATTTCTTGATATAATTCAACATAATTTTCTTTAGACAATCAATGTCTACTCAAATTCAATTCAAAGCCTGAACTAAACTTCTCTTGCAAGATGTACTATTCCTTAATTTAATAGAAAAAGTCTTCATGGGACATACTGCAGATGAAAGAAAGATATTCCTGAGCCAGTTCTAAAGTGCTAGGAAGGGGCACGTATAATAGTACCACTCTCTGCACGTAAAGTAGAGTGGTGCCAAGAGGAGCTGCTGTAATAGTGGTAGTAAAAATGGAAAGGAAACAGAACACAGGGAAAAGAAAAGGCAGCTTGGATGTTCAGCTGATTTAAAATGCCCAAATGAAATAGCAGCCAGGGGCACTTTCTTGTATTTACACTTAGCAGAGGTACTGACCCTTTGACTTCGGTTATGGATCTTTCCTATGATACACTTCTCTTTGAAAGGTTAATAGATAAAGACTGTGCAGTGTTGTCTCTTTAAAACCCTTTCTAGTCTCTCATCAGGTACAGTAATTTTAACATACAGAAGTAGCAGGCATTACTCCTGCAGTTTAGAAACCTGTTGTGGAAAAGTAGGCAACAGTAAGGGCCAACGCTTTGTGTCTATTAAAATTCACAGCCAACACGTCCTTGCTACACTTCTCCTGCTGGGGGGTCTTATGTAGTGGCTTCATTCCTTTAGTATTTTTATGGAAATGCCCATTTTTCCAGCAGACTCAGGCTATTAGACTTAGATTGTGCAAAATGCGTTCAAGAAACATTGAATGACTTTTTCCTTTTTCTGTTGTTTTTTTTCTATTTCAGTTTTAAATATAGACTTGAGGTTCAGCCTCAGCTACACTAAATACTTCAAAACTTCAAAGCCTGCGACTATCTCTGAACATAGCTGATCTCTCAAAGATGAATATGTGAGTAGTACGAAATTCATATAATCCCTTGGGTAAATTTAAAGATAGAAAAAATGTCATAGTCCTAATTATTGCTTTCTGTTAGTTTTGGCAGAGATCAAAACTTAATTTTTTCAGTCACCTTAATAAAATAATTAAAAAAAAAAATTAAAACCATTCCAATATAATTTTTTGGATGTAACAGGTTGTTCTACCTATTTATTTTTTTTCCATTGGTCAGATGCTGATTATGCTAATAAAAATTATGTGCAACAGCAAAAGAATTTATTGAAAAACTTCTGCTCCTGGAAGCATCTGCCAGGCACAGACTATGAGCACCATAGACCAAGTAGTAGTATGTTCTAATGGACTGGAGATATAAATACATGGTCTTGTTTGGCCCAATGTCTGCCACCCAGAACTTTCTTTTGGCATGAAGAGAGGAAAAGTGGGATAGAGAAAAGGAAATGAGGAAATCCTCTGTGTATGTCTTTTAAAAATGAATAATGATTAACATTTTAGCAATACAGGTGAAAAAGCACAAAATATGTTGATACTGGCGAGATTCTTTATAAGAAAGCAAGACATAAGGGTAAATTCAGTAGCTATCTGTATCAATAACTCCACCAATGGGAAAGAAGAGAAAAATAAAATAGATTATATTTTAAGCTGTTTTGAAATTGTGTACAAATCTGTTAAATTAATTGTAAGAGGCATTAAGATGAAAGACAAACAAGCATTTATGTTTAATATACACTGAAATTATATAATTTATCTGTTTCACAAAAAATATTTAATTGTGTGAGTCCATTAGGGGTAGCATTTTAAAAACTCCTGTTAAGTTTTTCTTTCAACAGTAACTAAAACAATTACAATTCCCTTTCCCATTGAAACTTTACTGAACTCCAGTTTTCCTGGATTAGTTAATCTCCATCAGAAAGTTGATGTCCAACAGCTATTCTGGAAGAAGAAAGAATATCCTGGGTCTCAGCACATAGGGATGTCCAGCCACAAGAGAAGAAAGGATTTAAAGTCCTCTTAACAGGCAGTGTTAGTTGCAAAGAATGTTAGTGCAAAAGCATTTAAAAGTTTGCTTCTATGTTGAGGAATTCTTGGGAAAGAAATGGTGGAAAATAAGCTGTACAAATTGCTCCAGCAGTGGCAGCCATAGCAACATGAATGGAGTTTATATCTGCAATCAGGATCTGCGTGTATCTATTTAAGAATGCCAGTTGTATTCAGCAAAGCAGCTAAGGAGTGCTGCCTTGCATGAAAATGTGTATGTTACAATTTAAGTTAACATGTTAATCTAGTAAACCTGGCTGATTCCCTTTCCTAAAAGCCTGTGAGCAGTAAATATTTTCTCTTGATATCAATAAATTATTTCTTGTTAGTGATATGAAGACAAAATCAGAAACAATTACTCATTATCATTTCCCAAAAGCTATTTGAGTGTAATTTATTTTCTTTAGGAAGGTGCAGTCTACATAAGCATATGAAATATAATCAGAATATGTCCAGAAGATTTTTTTTCTATTGTTTCCTTTTTAAATTAAGTCTAAAGTAAATTACAACTGCATAGGAGTTTTGGTTTAATATGCTAATCAATCAGTCCAAAATTTTCTCTTTTCAAAAGCAATCTAATTAATGGATTAAGGTTGTGTCAAGTGAACTGTTTAGGAAAAAATTAAGCTTTTCCTGATACTTGGGCTAACATATGGCAGAAGAACCTTCATGCAGAAGAAAAGTTGCAAGGGAAAATAAGAGTTCCTACAGGAAATTTATAAAGGTGAGGACAAAGTATTGTGGGATTTTCTTTCTTCTTTTTATTTGGCTCTTTCCTCCCTTCTAGCACAGAGGAGATTCAGAAGTTCTGTCTATATTATTTAGTACATTTCCTTACTTTTCTATAGCACTTCAAAAACACCAAATATGTCTGGTCCATGTTGAAATTCTGGGAATGTCATATCACGAGGAAAAGTTGCACTGGGATTTTGCTCTAGTGATTTTTGTCTAACTGGTTCCTGAGGTGACCAGGCATATAAAATAGTTGCTAACATAAGGCAATACCAGGAGTATATTTAACAAACACTGAGGATTATTACCATCTTCTCTTTCCTTCCCAGCAGTAACTGTGAAATTGTTAAAGAATCACAGGGCTTCTCAGAGGCTGAGGTGAAAGTGCAAAAACATTTTCCTTGCTCTCATCCTCTTTCTCCTCACCTGTATAATTTAATAACTATCTTAATCAAATCCTGTTTGAGTGATTTAACCTCATGCTGCAAAAGTGGAACAAGAAGTATAGGGAGGCCATCCCTACCCTGGTTAGTACAAGTGGTTGTAGAAGCCCAGCTCCCTCACAGTCACTCTCAGGAGCAGCCCTAGCTCAGGCCAGGGAAGGGTCTGTGTCATACAGAAACCTGCCTTCTGCAGCAGCTGCATGCAGGTGTGTAAGGAAGAGAGAAAATAGATCAATACTGGGAATGATCCTTCACCCAGCAAGTTGTGCTGGCCACTGTTTTAGCTTTGGAGGTTTCTTGAACCTTCTGTGCTTTTTCTACTTAAAAACTTTCAATGCTTGTCCAGTCTTCCATCAAATCCATGTGAACTGTCAGGATCTACACGACCCTCAGCAGGGGTTTACACAGGTCTCTTTCTGTGTGAAAAACTGTCTTATCTTGCTGTTTTCAGCCTTGTTCCCCCTACTTTCATCCTTTCACTAATGAGGTCCTAGTGCCTGTGTTGGAAGACTTGACAAATAATCTGTTCTCCTGAATTTTATAGATCTCTCTTACCATACTAAGCTTAGTTTTCTGATTAGGCATTCCTAAACAATTAATATTTTTCCCCAGTTTATTAATCTATCTTAAGTCAGGGAAGTCAGTGCTTCAAACAAAAGTGAACCGTGAATTTATGTGGTAGTTTAATGTTGTTTTCAGAGGTGTTTTTATTGTTTCTTAGTAGCTTCCAACAGTTGATTTAGTTTTGTCAGCTAATGGTTTTGAGATCAAATTTTCATAGAACTGTCATAGCCCCAAGATGCTGTTATGCCTTTCATGAATTATGTAGCTTAGGAATTATTATTTATGGACCTTTCACTTATGTGTATGTCTATGACAAATTTTATTATTTGTTTTACTAGCATTTAGGACTAAAATTTCCTTTTGGAGTTTATTCCTTTCTGTTGTCTTCATCATTATCAGTAACTTGATATGATAAGAAATCTTCCTTTTTATTAACCCTTCTACATGTTTTCTTTATTTTGATAAATGAGTGTATACTATTATCAATTTCCCATTTTATTTAAAACAGTTGCTTAGCCATATCACAATATTTCTCTCAGCCCATGATTTCTTGGTTTCTTTAAAGCTTTTACATTTTTTTAGGGAAAGTCTCTTGAAAAGTAAGTCTATGAGGTTTTTAACCTTGTAAAGAATTTCAAGGGGCTTGTAAGCAGGTTTTTTCCAACAAACCAATGTCTTTTTCTTCAAGATTTTCTTTGATATATTTTTCTTTTTCATAGACATTTGGTTTATTTACCTTGAGTTACCTGGAGAGTACCTGGAACCTTTGTTCCTATTCCCTTTTTTGTGGTGCAACCTTTGCCGCTTAGCACGAAAGTGGCCCTAAGTACAATGTTAAGGATATTCTTCAAATAAAACTTTATTTTAAAGCCTAATTCATTGCAGAATTCAAGCCAAATACTCATTGCAGCTTCAGGCAGACCTGCTGACCCTCCCACTAGCAGTTCCAGCATGGATCTCTGGATTTTTCTCCTCAGTGAATACAAGTTTTAAAAAATCTCTACATTTCTTCAGTAGTCTTCCCTCTTTGAAGGCTCATTTAATACTGGTCATCAGCTGACTATATGTCCAGGCTGCAATACTTTTCCTCCAGGTAGATTTGAAAACAGTGTTTATCTAGATGTTTTTTTCTTTTTTATCCTCCTAGAATTTGATTCTATTTTCTTTATCTAAGTGCAACTTCCTATTTCTGGAATACGCTGCTTCTTTCTAATACTTTTAATTGTATCAACTACTTATTCTGTCTCAGTAATGTGCCTCACTCACTGATACCTCACTAACAGTAGGCTGCTCTGCAGTGTTCTCCTCGTGCCTAAAAGGTTTAAAATTTTAGTTCTCTCTCTTATCTGCTTTTTAACGTTTTCATAATTCCGTCTTTAAGTTAAAGTGCAGTCACAGAGGTTTTCATTTGATTCTATAGGGATATCAAATTATAGTACACTGTGTTTGGTATTACAGAATAATTTAAGTGAATTATTTTGTTTCAGATCCTGCACACTATTTGGGATGAAGTAATGAGTTTTATTTTCTCTCTTGGGCTACATAACTGCTGTGCTTGAAACAATCAGGAGTATTGTATAAAAGGTCCTTTTCTGTACACAACCTACACTGAAATGTGAAAGCTGTCTGGGCACTGGTAAAACAGATCTGCCAGTAATGGTTCAAAGCTGTGCCTAGGGAACATCAGTCTGGACATGAGGAAGCATTTCTTTACTGAGAGGGAGGTCAAACCCTGGAACAGACTAGCTGGAGAGGTGGTCCATGACCCAGAACTCTCTGTGTTCAAGAGGCATTCGGCCAATGCCCTTTTATAACATCCTTGAATTTTTGGCCACCCCTGAAGTGATCCGGCAGTTGGAATAGGTGATCATCATATGTCCCTTCCAATTGAAATAGTCTTTCCCCCTTTCTCCCCATCATCCTCCATCCTGGAGAAAAGAAAGGGTTTCTAAGTTGAATCCAAACAATTTTTCTCCTTTTTTGGAGCAGAGATGACATACTGTAGAGACAAAAAAAGCAACATAAAATGGTGTAGTGTTGTTAGGCTGTACTGTGCAGACTAAAGCAACAATCTATTTTTCCAATGTGATAAATATAATGTTCAGTTTGGTTACACCTGGAAGAAATGTTAAGATATCTGCACTTTTATTTTCAAAGATATTTGTGTTATGTGTTTGTCTTTCCTGGGATAGAGTTAATTTGCTTCATAGTAGCTACTGTGGGGGTATGTTTTGGATCTGTGCTAGAAAAAAAAAAAGTGTTGATAACACAGGAATACCTTCATTTTTTGCTGAGCAGAATTTCCACAGAGAGGAGGCCTTTTCTGCCACAATCTATTAGATGCCAGCCTTCAAAACAGGGTAATTTGCACAATTACTGTGGTAAATAGTTGATAATAATTAGGTACAAATAGTCTGCAACACTTAACTTTACAATACCATAAATCTCTAGATTAGTTCTGAGAATGTAGTTTATTTAATACATATGAAAAGTGTATGATTTCTTGGTGTTCATGCTTCTGAAATCAGCTAATTAAAAAAAAAAAAAAAAATCAACATTTAAATTCCAAATTAACAAAAAAATCCGAACAAGAAAACTTAATCACCGACGGCTTCTGATCTACCACATATTTATGCATCTCTGGGCTGCCTTTAGATTGGTGACTACTTTTGAGCCACATCTGTCTGAGCTTGACAGAAGCTGGTGACTCAGGCTTGTGGAGTTATTGATTACTGCGCTCTTGGCACTTTCAGTTTCTCTGGTATGATGCAAGTGTGATGTCTCCCACTCTCTGTATACAGGATATTTATCACATGTTTGAAACATTCATAAAGATTTTTGGAAATGGTATTTAGAGATAGGGAAAGTATTTAAAGCTGTCCTCCACTCGTTCAGATGTGAATAAAAACTGATTAAAGATTGACAAAGTTGTATAACAATTCAGCTTATTCAGTTTTGTGCAGCAAACAATAAAAAAGTAGTGATGTTTCTCTCACTGGACCACCACTTGTAAGATCAAATGTAATCTTTTTGTGTTTTGGTCCTGAGTTATGTGAAGACTCCATGAAAATTAAAGGTGATTAGTAAAAAGAATCACAAATCGAGCACAGACCCACAGTTGTGCTGTGAGTCACAGTTAGTCATTGTGGGGGCTTGAGAGCTGCACAGATGTCCTGACTCCTTCCCCTCAAAAGGATGGGGGAGAAAATAAGAAGGAAAAGCTTATGGACCAAGATAAAAATGGGGAGATCACATACCAATAACCATCACTGGCACAACCTTTACTTAGGGAATATTAATTAAGAATAGCTTTGAATAATGAGAAACAAAAACAAATCAAAACAACTTCTCCTCCTGCATCTTTCCCAGCACTCCTTCATCCCTCCAGACACCCCACACGGCATGGGAGGGCTGTGTTTAGTCCGTGAAGATTTGTTTCTGACACTCCATCCCGAGAGGGGCCACTCTGCAGCCCCCACTGCCAACACCCTGATATCTGTTCCAGGAAGTACAGCCATCTACAAAGTGAGGGTGTTGTGACAATCAGAAATCTGCCCAGTTTTCCAGGGTGCATGAACCATCACTTCTGATTTCCTGACCTCACTCTCACGTGTCCGAGAGAAAATAACTTCATGTCTCCCTGATGGGATGTTTTGTCAAATTGCTCCTTGTAAGGACTGTTTTATAGTTATCCCCACAAAGTTGTCTACATCCAATCAATTTAAGCAAATAAATATTTGGCTACTTACAGGTGGGCAGCAGCTAAATGGGTACAGGCTCAGTCTTGAAATGGCAACGATTTTCAGCTTGATAGGGCAACAAATATTTTTATTTCCATGGAGCAATTTGGATGTTGCAATAACTTTTGAAGAAGAGAGAAGTGTTTCAGAAAACTTTAAGACTCCAATCATAAATTTATTTAGCTGTAGCAATCAGGTTGGTCACTCAGCCCTCCACTGAGGAACATATAATCAGAGCTTGATCATCAGTCTTGAATAATCACCAGCATCAAAATCCCTCAGTAACCTAAAAATGTTTTATCTATTGCATCTATTAAAATTGTATTTCCTCAAAAGGCAATCAGTGGGAAATAATGATTAGCATTCCCTGTGACAAACCGCTTATATAGACTGATATTTAGCTGCTGTTCTCTTCTGTTTTCTTCTTTTTCTTCCACTGTTCTCCATCTGGTTTTGTCAAGCTTAAAACAAAGAACATACAAGAACACTGTATAAAGAGGTTTTTTTATTCTGTTTTCACTTGCATGGCACCTTTTTTTTACCTCTGAAGGTATTAATATATTTTTCATTAAATTTTCGTTGGAATATTTTGAAATATAGTCGTTAACTTGACTGGTTGTTCAAGGTTACACATTGCTTGAAGCAGACCTCTATTAACATGTAAATTGCAGTTTCACACCAGTGGCCTCTTTAAAGTCAAAGGGGGAATAAAGTTTCTAGATTGGAGTTGGACAGCCAGCATACCAAGAAGGAGTGTGTTTAGAACACTAGGAGTTCAAGTAAATATTCCAAGTGGATTTATTTCTTTAAAAACATCCAAAATACTACATTAGTGAAGGATTTATTTTTCCAAGTGGTAATGCTTTCTCCAATAATGCTTTTTTTTTCTATTTTTCCTTGCAATTGTTTTGCTTTCTCTTGCTTCATAGAAATATAGATTTGGAATGACTG
Source organism: Aphelocoma coerulescens (assembly GCF_041296385.1). Classification (NCBI taxonomy): domain Eukaryota; kingdom Metazoa; phylum Chordata; class Aves; order Passeriformes; family Corvidae; genus Aphelocoma; species Aphelocoma coerulescens. The sequence continues at coordinate 107,740,860 of NC_091013.1, forward strand.
AGTCAGGGGTTTGACATCTTTGTTGTCAAAGCATCTGTGTCACATAATCAATGATTAATGCCAAACCATGTCTTGATGAATCTGAGTTTGAATCGTGTTCACACAGTGGACATTCTCACTCCAATTTCTGGTCTCTTGTATTGAGAGTAATTGTACTGACATTTGTCCTTGTGCCAGCAGTGCCTTAACTTTACCTCTTTATTCCCACCAGTGCCTTTGGGTTTTTTGCTTTGTATTTGGAGAATGCAACCATATATGTCTTCAGCCTCTGCTTTACTAGCTGAAACCTGCCAAACTCCCCTAGTAGCATCATGTATAATAGGATGGCCACTGTCTTTGTGTTTCTAAGAGGGCTTTTTTTAGTTGAACCTATTTAAATATCTCACTGCATGTACAATTTTTTTATGGTACTTATTCTGTTTCTGCTGTTAATCCATATTCAGCATGGTTTCTTCGAGGAAAAAAACTGTGGGTGTGAGAAGCCCTGAGGAGTAACTACCTTAATTACTGGACACTATCACCCCTGAGGAGGGCTGATAAAGAACCTAAAAAAAAAAGAAAAATAAATTTTATTTAGACAAGGCTTCAGATTTCTTTAAAACTATGAGATAACAGTATAAATATAGGCAATATTATAGTAAACCTCTTTCAAAATTTAAGTCTATGGGGGTCACCAGGGGAACAAAAAGCTCCAACCCCCCAAAAAATTTAAAAAAAAACAATCAGAGACTGAAACCCAACAGACAACCCCACACAATATGACTTTTGAACTTACATATTGATCTTTCAATAACTGGAGTCTCTGACTTTCCCTATTCCTGATAATATCCTGATAAGAATTCCACATTTCAAAACCAGGGTGGTGGTTTTAAAATCTTTTTTATAAGGCATAGAAATTTACTTAATTTATTGTAAGGAAGGAAAACATAAAACATTTTTTTTTAAAGGATCAGAAACTTACTTGTACCATGAAAAGTAAGATATGAGTTTAAGTTGTGCTTTCTACACAAGGACTTATTTTTTATATATTTATCCATTAGATCAACATATGCTTCTTTTGCTAACTGCACTTTCTATAGTAAAATATCCATTCAACATGACATTTTATTAATTGTATCATTGTATTATTTTATTATTATATTAAATTATATCAAAAGGGATGGTAGATATGCTTTTATCAAATAATAAAATTCTGTGAAGGTGTAAAACAGATCAAAATCTCCTTTAAGTTTGTGTTTGACACGTGCTTTCCTATTGCATCTGGGGATTTGTGGATTTGGGTTGTCGGTTTGTTTTTTTGGCTGCTCACAATTCCAGCAGCCTGTGCAGCAATTAAATGTCAGCACTGTGTGTGCTATATTTCCCTGATCAAGAGCTGGTATGTGTGTCTGCATCCTCCAAATTCCTGGATTTAATGTGCAGGTCATCCTACAGCTGTATCAGAGGATTTTATATAAAAACCCTCTGCAAACATCATATAGATTAAAAAAAAACCCGAATCAAAACCAAATAAACAAAACCAAACAGAAAAACCCCAAACATACAGCTGTTGTGAATGAAACTCTATACTGAACCTTTTCTGTCTCAAAGGTGACTCAGCACTTGAGAATATTAAAAGCAAAGGAAATCTAGGATGGGAGGGATTGGGTATCTAAAATGTGGCTGTAGAAATTGGCCTTGAGCTGGGTAAAATGTAAATAGGTGTAGCTGCAAATAATTGGGAGAGCAAGAGGTTTCACAAAGGAATATGGATATGTGGAGAGATGTAATCCTGTAAAGAAAAAGCCCTGCAATCACAGAACCCAGTTTGTAATGAGCACAGGGTACATTCATGTCTGAAGAACCTGCCAGGAATGTAAATGGAGTGAAGGTAATTTCTCAAAGCCAGCCTAGTACTCAGATGCAATGAAGTAGCAGGGACTTGCAAAAAGGGGAGATATCCCCAGCCCTTAGTTTTTTCTGTCAGTGCCCCAGGAAAGCTGAGCCCCTTGTGCCTGACATCTGACCAGTCTGTCACTGTCCCCTTCTGGGGCCCCTTCACTGAACTGTCCTGCTGGATCGGAGGGTGGTTTGGCTGACTTGTTTAGGGACACACACCCACCAGCAGGGAGACTCCTCAGAAGGTATTCCCACTCTATGACCCCTCAGTGAGTCTTCCTCTTTCTTTGCGTGTGTTCCCCACTACTGGTGACTGCCAGTACCCACGAAGGACTCACACTATCAGTTTATGGAATAACACTCCTTATTAATATAAAGCTGTGACAGGTTAAGGCCAATAAAATGCAAAAGAAAAGCAATACACAGACAAGCTCTAATCCCGAATAAAAATATTCAGCACATGCTGACTACATTTTTTACCCAACAGGTGCCCTATGGGGAAGAAGATGCATTCAGCTGTTTGAACCCAGTAGTTACAATGGAGTCTTCCCTAACTTTTCCCCATTCTCAAGCTACTTTTACACTATTTCTTTGTGTTTAGGTGGAGGCTGAGTGACTCAAGTCATACATACCTTTGTTACTGTTTGGTGCAAAATTCCCTCGCTTCACTCTTAAAGATACAGTCACTAAAGTCTAGAGTGTGTGCCCAACAAGGGGTGGTCACACCTTGAAGGTACAGAAAACTTGGATCTAATTTTACAGTGCTCTCTAATTCTCTTAACATAGACTCATAGAATATCCTGGATTGGAAGGGACTCCCACTGATCATCAAAGCCCAGCTCCTGGCCCTGCGCAGGAATCTTCCCATGTGCTGCCCTGCTTTGGACACTCTCTAATACCTTAATATCTTTCTTATATTGTGATGCCCAAAATTGTACACATGAAAGGATCTAATTGCTTTATTATTTTGTCTATGCTAAAAAGAAGAATTAGTTATACAGAAGAAGTTCAGTTGTGCCATTTGAAAGTTACTAAGTAATGTTTGGATGAAACACACTTGGTGCTCTAGAAATTGTTTTTTGATGAAGAGGAATAAAAGATGAATTCATTAACCTTTCCTACATTATTTGTCTGTTAAGGATTCCTTAATGAGAATATAGTTATAATAGATTTGTGTTCATAAATAATTTCATCATTTGTTGCTGGGAAGTTCAGTTCTCAAAAAACCCAAAAATATTCATTTTCATATTTTGTGTGCAAATTGCACTGCAATGAACCACTATTTCTTCTGGAAAAAGAGGGAACTAGCAATGTTTCTGATGCAAATCAATTTTTTAAAAGCCAGGCTAACTGGTAAAGGAATGTGTTTTCTATTTTTTTTTCTTTCAGTCAGTCACTGATTATTAATTAATAGTTTATTATTCTTTTTTGTTTATATTCATGCCCTTAACACATTTATGTCTGGATTTTGAAATTTGTACTGTAATCCTACTGGCCAACTGTCTGAAACACAATGGTTCAGAAGCAGACACAGGTAATAAATATAACTAAAAAATCTGTCTGAAACACAAGGGTTCAGAAATAGACATAAGTAGTAAATATAACTAAAGAAATCATTCTGATTGTAAATGTTGGAAAAATGATTCAAAAGAAGTTTTATTTTTTTGCAATCCCTATTTAGTAATCTAATAGTAATTGCACCCCAATTCAAAAGTTTTACAAATATTATAAGATTATGGTCTCTCAGTATATGGACTCTAACTCTTGCTCTCCCCTGAAAATAGTGGGGAGAAGCCACTTTTGATATATTGATACAATAATTCCTAAATTTTTGTCTCTAGTACCTTGGCAATGAGATGTGTGGTAATACAAGCAGATCAACCTCTTAAAAACCATAATGAATTACACATTAGCTCAATTTCCATTGCATAACAATAGATCATAGGGGTTCAACATCATTGCTGTAAGTGAAAATTATAAAATTGCAATTATGCATATATGGACTTATCAAAACAAGGCATATAGTATTAGCTCTTTAGAAATTCTATATGATCAGCATGTTTGTTGTTGGGTTTGGAGTTTTTTAATTGATGTTACTGGTACTGGCAGCCAGACTTTATGTCCATTTTAATCTTAGCTGGTTTTAAAATATATTTACAGCTTGAATGTGCAATTTTAATGGTCACAGATACCCTTCCATTTTTAAAAATAGATACAAAGCAGATAAACTCTCTGATTGTTTTTTTTCTTGCAAATACTGCAAAATTATTACTTATAATAAGAGGAACACAGGCTTAGAGCAAATTATTTCTATGTGTGAAAAAAATGTTCTTGGATATATTTTACTGAACTTCACATGGGATCATCACAAAAATCAATACTAAACCGCTATTAAAAAAAAAAATCCTTTTGCCTCAAATCCTTCATTTCCAAAATAAACTTATCCCTATGGATAAAGAGCTCAACTCGAACAAAGAGGTAGATTGTTTCAAAAAGCAAATAGAAGTTTTCATTTCAAGTATGGATTTTCTCATTTCTCAGAATAAAAGATTTGGCTAAAAACCATAAAGTACATTAATTTCACTTTCTTATTTCTATATCCAAGAAGTAACAATTTTGTTAGAATCAAAGTTCCCAGCTGTACACAATAATCTATTTGCCTGTTAAACCACTTTAAATAATAAGTGCTGTAGAGATACTGCTATGGATTGATCAGTTGTAGCTCGTAAACTAATCTTAACAGCTCAAAAGTTTATTAGCAATTGAAATAGGAAAATTATTTTGGTGACAACAAATGTAGTCAGAAAGTAATACTGTTCTTGCTCTTTTTCACCCTGAGTAGTTTTGCAATATTTTTGGATTTTATATTGATAAAATGTTATCTTCATTTTATTTTCTGTTCTTTCAAGCACTAATTTAAGAATTTTTTTTTTTAAATACAAGATAATCATTCTTCCTTACTAAAACGTAAAATCTTCAGAGAGCTCAATGTGAGAAACTTTGACCTATAGCAGTTTAAATCATTGACATGAGCTTTTGGGCACAGTTTTTATACCACAGAAGTGTGTAAGAACAGCTATTCAGAAAATGTGGAAATGTTGCTATGAGAAATATTCACACTTTTTCATAAAATAGCACTCAAAAATTGGGTGCCTACAGATGAATTCATATGGTCCTATTCTGAATTTATAGCATGTTTTCAATTCAGTTCAAATCCAGATCTAAACACTACTTCCTTGGCTACAGTTTTCATTACATTGTCTAAAGGCTCTTTTGAATACATGTAATTGAGATTGTCACTTTTGCTCTTTGGATGACCTCAAAAAAACCAAAAATTGAATTCAGTGAATATAAACCAGTGTGATATGTGCCTGCCCTCTTTGCAGCTCGATGTATTCACTCAGGCTTTTGCTCAGGAAAGTCTCAAAGTGATTCCTGGTCAAGCAGAAGCCCCTTGCATCACCTATTGTAAGAAGTTATCTTAACCAGACAGTCTGCTCATCCACACTGCACCCACAGCATTTTTCACTCTTGATATAGTGGCTACTACAAGGACTTTTTCTGCACTTTACTGTTGCTCCTACAATTTTAAGCATGTTATTATATAGAAAGATTATGATGAGTCCTTCATGGACATTTGACTCCTTCTTAAATGCCTGCCATGTTATATTTTGAGGATAATTGTAACCTGGGATTTAATCCTGGAATTGACAGGATTTAAACATTCTTCTTTCTAAAGTTCTAGAAGAGTTTTGCGCTGGTAGACCTGCAGAAGACTAGATAGTGCAAAATAGATAATTCATCTCAGTACTTTGACAAGTAGCTGGCAAAATGTAGAAATGGAACCCTAGTCTGCAAGTTAAAGATGAAGTTTTAAAGTCTGTGTGTGGAAAGCAAACATTAACATCGGCATACTTCTATACATAAAATTCTGAAATTTGCTGATAAGTTCTACAATTTTAAGTTGCCTGATATTCAAAGTTAATATTATAGCCTTAAAAGTTGTTAATATAGTCTAAGAGAAAGAGCCAAGGACGTTTTATAAAGCTTTTGGAAATAAAAATGCTGTCCCTTTTTGAGCTTAAACATTTCTCTGTCAGTTTGTAGCCATTCCCCCATGTCCTTTCACGACAGGTCCTGATGAAAATTTCTGGTGTTTCTTCAAGAGTTTTTTCTTTCATAGCAGACTCTCTAGTCATTTAAAAGCAAATTTTGGTCTGTGGTTTCATGGCTGCTTATCATTCCCTGCACATCTTGCATTTTTGGATAGTCCTAATTTTTATTGCTTTTTCCCATGTTATTTTTTATACTTTGTTTAAATTTGGGCAAATCTGTTTGGTTTCATGTCATTCATGCCTCGTGAGGTTACAACTATTATTAGGGGACAATGTCAGAAACCAGATGGTAGGCAAATACCTGTACTGCTTCTCGAGATGGAAAGACTGTCTGGCCCTGTCATGCCCTCAGTGAATCACTGTGCATCAAAAGAGCCAGTATGCAGAGAGACAATATTTAATCTTCTCATTACCATATAAGAAAATACATACCATATTCCACTTAATTAGATTAGCTGCTTTATTGGGGTGTCTCCCAGGGAGTCCAGTGAGTGATAGGGAATAGCAGTGACTGAGGCTTAATTGGAATGCTATTATCATAAATCCCTCGCTTCGTTTTTATTTTAGCAGGGACTACTATGACTAATACCATCTAATTAAACAGTGTTTAATTGCGTGTTAAAAATCATGTAGATTTTATATCTGATAGTATAGTAGGTGCTAAGCAATAATGACAAGAACCCTTATCAAACAAAGAGCTTGCAACTGGTGGGAACAACCTCTGTTCACAATATTTTAATTACACCAATCTTCTTGAAATTAAAAGTTCTGAGTAGGTGTTGGATGTGACAATATTAAAGATTAACAGGCAAGGCTTAAGGTTCATATTTTGAGATAACAGACTCAGGGTACAGAAAGTACCAGTTGGTTTTTTTTCCTCTGTGTGGTGCAGAAGAAAAGATAACTAAGAAGGGAGGCTGTGGATGTCCCATCCCTGGAAGTGTTCAAGGCCAGGTTGGATAAGGTCTTGAGCAACCAGGTCTAGTGGGAGATGTTCCTGCCCATGGCAAGAGTGTTGGGACTAGAGGATCTTTAAGGTCCCTTCCAAGCCTTAAAATTCTATGATTCTATGAAGTTTCAGCATATTTCAGTTTGACCAGAATTTATTAATTAGATACAATTTTGTGAACACGCTTTTGTGAAAACTTGAAGGTTTTATACTGATGCTGAAAGTAATGTCTACTACTGATCATTTTGATTATTAGATCTAGAAAATAATAGTGCTAAAAGAATTTTGTGTATTATAGAAAAAATAAAATATTTTCTTTATATGTCCTCTGAAGTATTTGTAAGAAAAATTGTCTGTGGCAGTAGGGGTGTTATTAAACTGTTTTAAAAATTCATCAGACTGTTTTTTCAAAGTGAAAAAACACGCTGAAAAATTAAGATTGGTCTCACTAATTATGTCACTTCTAGTCACAATGTCACTGCTAAGGAAGTAGGTGTTAGCTACTGGATGCTACCAAGCCAGTACATAACCTGTGGTCCTACTCTGGCCTTTGTCTAATTTCTGGGGATAACCTTTGGGTTTTAATTCAGCGACTGCGCCTATAGCCTTTCTAACCTACAAGAAAATAAATACTGAGATAAATAAGAAAATACATGCTGATTATCAATGTGTAAATCTTCTCTAATGAAATAATTTTGGAAGCTGATAGTAGTAAGGCTAAGAAAAATGTTTCAGATGCTTTTCTATATTGCTTGTCACAGAAAGTCTCCACTTAAATGCTGTCAGGAGATTGGTTAGACTGACACTGTGCTAAGCTAAAGCTGTCTCAATGAAGTGGGAGAATACAGCTTCTGGAGCCACAAGAGTCTCATGACTTTGTGGATGTATGCATGTTTACACTAATCATACATTTGCTCACATGATCATTTAAAAGATTTGGTTTATACAACAGTTTATGAAGTATTCAACAACAGCTCATGGTGAAGTCTAAATATGTTTGATGATAGCTTGAAACAGAAGTCTTTGTCTGGCACTGCCTTTGGAGAATCTAAATATGTTATGGAATGCAGGTTTAGCTCCCTAGACCATGTGCTTTTAAAATATATATCAGTTTTTAGTACTCCCTAAAAAAGAGAGCATCTTCTCTTAAATTTATAAATGGCAATAAGCCATTTTTACTCAGAGGACTTCTGGCAATGACATGCAAACTCACAGCTACTCACAAGTGTTGTTTGAATTTCAAGATATTAGATTTTCTACATACAACAAAAAGCCCCATAGAATTCCCCTTAATGAGAAAAATACATTATTTTCTGAAGTCTGTGAACTCTGTGATAAAGTACTTGGGTATTACCATGAACAACACAACTAAAATGAGAACTTCTATAATGTCTGCTTAGTTTTATATTCCCTTTGGATGAGTTTATTGACATGATGTTGCAATTATCTCCATCAGCAGTACTAACAGATTGGAAAGGCATTTGAGAACGTGGGAAACAGGGGATGTCGCTGGAGAGGTGACAAAGTGTCAGAAATCCTGGCTGTCAGCATGGTGGTGACCTCCCAGATGTGACACTGCCCTCAGGATCAGTGACAGGTCCTGTTGCCCTGGATTAATGGTTTTGTTAGAAATGTAGAGTTCATGTTGTTTCTGTGTTTCGATATAGGACTTGAAAGATAGTTACAGTTAATATTGATTTTTTTTTCCAGAGACTAAAGGAAGAAAGCAAATTTTGGAAAGGGGGAGCAGAGCTCTCCCCCACTTTTCTGTGAGAACTGTAATGAAGGACACTCCTACATGTGTCCAAGGCTACAACAAACAGGACTTCTGAAGGATAACCCACTATCTAAATTTAGAAACATAGCCATGTAAAGATATTTCTTGAGGCTCCAAGCTGGGTTTAAAATCGAGTGTCACCTACTTCATTAACTCCAAATTAAAAAGTACATCTGCAACATTTTACGAAGTTCCTCTTCATGTGAAGAAATAAATAATGCATATCACTGCTACCAATATAACCATTTCATGTGAACAGAGTGTACAGACAACAGAATATGAGGAACATAATCTGTCCAAACATACATAGCAATTATAGACAGGCCAAAGCCATTTCCAGTATAGCTGGAGCTCACAGTGATTCAGTTGAGCATTATGTCAGTATTTAGAGTAATTTCCACACTGAGTGTCTTGCCTAAAAATTATTGAATAATTGCAAAAATTGCCATGTCCACTTTTGTTTTTCTTCTAATTTCATTAAATAAAGGGAATAGTGAAAATCTATTCATATTTTGCAGCTGGAATATTTATTACTGAAAGCCTACCTAAATTCCAAATTTTAGTGAGGGTTCTTGCAATAGTTTTCCAAAGGTTTCATAGATATATTTTTTGATAAAAAGCTCCTAGTGCATAATATTCTTTTTGAATTATGTTCATCTTCTGTCAGTATCCTGAAGTTCATGTCAAAGGCCAGTCTGAAGATCACCATTTTAATATGTAATTGATGAAAACAAACCACATGTATTAGTACACGGATGGAGTGGAATTACTACAGTACTTGGGAACACACACACAAGAGTCTGTTGATACCAGACAAACGTTTGAATTGAACCAGGCAAGGATTTCAAGATAATTTTATGTGCATCTATGGTGATTGCTTTATACATATCATTCTTTCAAAAGTTACAAGACTCACTAGTGGTAAGAAATGGACGGATAATAATCTACAAAAGGGAGATTCATACTATTTTTAATATATCCTACTCAGTTTAGTGTGAAAATGCACAGGTTGGGTCATCATTGCAAAGAAAGCCCATTGTTTAGGCCCAATGTTTCTAATATTTAGTATATCCACAGGGAAAAAACATACCAAACCAAGCAAACAAACAAACAAAAAAAACCCAAACAAAAAGAAGAAGAAAAAAAAGCCAACAAAAAACAAAAAAAACCCCCAATAGTTTAGAAAAGTATGAATGGTTTTATATCGTTGCTATTTAAAGTTCTTACATTACTAGCCAATCCTTCTACTCACAAAAATGATGTGGTTTCAGAAAAAAGAATGTGACAAAAGTTAAGGTGATATATACTATAACTATTATTAGATTAAGGCTACCTCAGAATACTGCAACCAATAATAACGTCACCAAGTATTGCCATATTCTATAATATATGAATTCAATAACAGATAAAAATAGAACATGGAAGTTACACAATCACTTTCCAAATAAATACTGTATGTTTCCTATATAAAACAACAGCTCAAGAGGTTGGATAAAGAGATCCACATGAATCTAAAATGCTTCAAATTTTTAGCTGGGATCAGATGAGGCATACGGATCATCTGAGAGTATAATGCAAAGTGAAAAAATGTTACTGAGAAGGTGAGATGCCAGAAGGTTCCCAAGCAGAGCTGACAGGCACAATGTCCAAGGGTAGTGAAGAGACAGCCAGCCAAAGGAAGGAGCAATCAGATGGAAGATGTCTTCTGTCTGGAGACTCAGGGTAGCTGCAAGATTCTTGGCTTTCTTTTGAAGTTATCCAATTATCCTAGATTATTGATGTTCCTTTTTTCAACTGTTACTTCACTGAGAAGGATAGAATTACATGTTCTGACACATTTGGGAAAGAGGATAGCACCAGTCTACTGACAGGGCTGGGAAAAATGTTTATTACAGTTTTCAACTTTTGTATTAATAAGTAGATCCTTGTGTGTGTGTGTGTTTGTGTGTGTATCAAGGTGTAAGAGTTATTTGAATATTTAAAATAACCCAAACAACTAAGCAAGAGACAGTGTATTCTCATCAAAGCCTTCAGCCAAATTCAGACACATAGATTCAGATACAGATTTAAGTCATAATAAAAATAATTTGAAGAGGGGGAGTTTATTAGTCATTAATTTTGCCCAGTTCCTCTCCAAGTACAGTTTGCCTGAATCACAAAGTGTAGAATCTTATGGAGATGGAAAATCAATTTAAATTGACTGATGATTTGACCTCCACATTTTAATTTAACTCCAGAATCACCCCAAATATTGCTGAAAGACTGTTTGCTAAAATAGTTTAATCTACTTTCCATTTACATTTTGTATTAGACATTATACACAAATGCTGATGTGAAATTATAATTAAAAAATGTCTTGTAGATGAAGGAATTGTAAAAGTTATGCATATCCTTCATCAGCATTCAGATGTAAACCATTATAAGAGATTTATCCGTTGATAAACAAAATACTTCAGCCTCCAGCACCACTATACCCAGAACATATGGTTCTTTATTAATTAATGAAGTAGAGCTTACAGGCTCCAGCACCACAGTCATACATACACAAAATAATGTTGTTTATCCTGAAATTCTAATTACTTTGGAACCATAATTCAATTAGTATTATTAGTTCTTGAGACTATGCTTCACATTAAAACAGACTCTAAAAGCTGTAGTAAATTTGAATTAATAATTTGGTGCAATTGCTACTAACATAGCTATTCTCTGTGACTGACCTTTAGGTTATTGCACTTTAAAATGGAATTCCTATGAAATGAAAAAGCAGACTAGATCTATGTCATACTATTTAATCAACTATATGTATTCATTCATTAGCTCCTACCAAATGCAAAACACAACTCTATCAAATATATATTTCAAAAATTCATATTACCATAGTACATAATCCTATGCTCTAAATCTTTGGGTTACACCAAAACTAGATTTGAACGTTTAATACATCTTTTTTTATCATCCATTAAGGTTTCCATTATTTTTATTACAGTTTCATGGATATTATGTGAATTAATTTCAGCTGATAGAAGCTCATAGTATTTTTGACTGAAAGATCAACTTTGCTAAGAATCTGCATAAGAATCTGGAGATAATGAACCTTCCAGAAGAGAAAGAGAAGACTGAAAGATACTGAAAATTAAAAGTATTCTCCAGTGAGTGTTCTGGCCTACACCTTCTCAGTCAGGAAGTTTAATGGTTTGGCTCCTGTGGAAACTTAAGCACCTGCCTCCATGCAGCATGAAGAATCCCAGCTAATGTTTTTGTTGAAAAAGGAACCAAGAACATCTCCATTCCCTAGAATCCCACAATCACAGGACGGTTGGGTGCAAAGCACCACTGGAGATCATTCAGTCCAACTCCCCTGCTGAGGCAGGGTCAGCCAGAGCAGGTGAACAGGAACGTGTCCAGATGGATTTGGAATGTCTCCAGAGAAGGAGAATTCAGGACCTCCCTGGGAAGTTGTTCCAGTGATCTGCCACCCTCAAAGGAAAGAAGTTCTTCCTCATGTTCAGGTGGAATTTCTTGTGGTTTAGTTTATAGCCACTGCTCGTCATCCTGTTGCTGGGCACCACTGAAAATAGTCTGGCACCAATCTCTTGGCACCTGCCTTGGAGATCTTTGTAGGTACTGATGCGATCCCCTCTCAGTCCTCTCTTCTCCAGATTAAACAGGCCCAGCTCCCACAGTCTCTCCTCATAACAGAGATGCTCCAGACCCCTCATCACCTTTGTGGCCTTCACTGGACTCTTTCCAGTAGCCCCTTGTCTTTCTGGTATTGAAGAGCCCAAAACTGGACACAGAATTCCAGATGTGGCCTCTCTAGGGCCGAGGGGCAGGATCCCCTCTGTTGACCTGCTGACCACCCTCTTCCTGATCCACCCCAGGAGCCCACTGGCCCTCCAGGACACAAGGACACACTGCTGGCTCATTGTCAACTTGTCATCCACCAAGACTGCTGGGTCCCCCCCAGGAGAGCTGCTCTCTCTACACCGAACAGAGAACAGAGACCTCCAGGCTGATGTCAGTGGGCACAAACTCCATCTGATCTAAGAGCAGGCTGGCAACTACATGTTCTCACAACTGGTCATCACAGCAACATCAACTTCAAATGGGAGGGAACAAGTCAGGACTTTGCCTCTGCAGTGAACTCCTGGGGCTTGGGACTGACTCTTGAGTAACCAATTTGCATAGGTCTGCACTCACACTGCTGAGATGTGCTAAGTCACCCTCTAAAAGTTCTGAGCTCCCATAACAGTGGTGGAACTGCTTTTTACACAATCCCTTCCTTAGTTCAAGAATTGTTAGTTTTCAAACGTTTTCTCAAGCTGATTGCTACGTATTCAGTGTATTTTTACCCATGTAAAATATTTTATTTTCTTTTCAGCCAAATGTCTTGCTAAAATGATTTACCATCAGCACAAATCCATCGGTGCAGAAACACTAATATTAAAAACAGAAAAATAAATTTGTTGGCAGGGAGAATTTTTGTGACAGCAACAAGGAGAGAAGATAGAAGGATCAAAACAATAACTAATGAGCAGCCAAGGATACATAAATAATACAGTATTACCTTTCAAAACCTCCATTTGTTATGGCATTTGCTGTGTATGACAATGATAATATAAGGTTTAATTTTTTTTGATACATTAATCTGACAAACAGTTCTTGAAATCTACATTATTTCTTTCAGTGGTGAAATCTGGTCCTGATTTTTCCTGTTTCTTTTTTTTTCTTTAAAAAAGGGAAAAGTAAAAATCCAGAAAAAAATATGAAGGCTTAGTAGAAAAGTGTTCATGAAAAAGTGTTCATTTAAACAAGTGCAAACACCTTTACCCAGTACAAGTTATATATTTTATGTTAACATATTTTTAGAGTATTTTTCAAGTTCATAGAATCATAGAATCACTTGGGTAGGAAGGGGCCTTAAAGACCATCTTGTTCCAACACCCCTGCTATGGGCAGGGAAACCTTCACTGGACCAGGTTTCTCAGAGCCCCATCAGCCTGGCCCTGAACACTTTCAGGGATCCAAGGGCAGCCACAGCTTCTATGGGCAACCTGTCCCAGGACTGCATAACCCTCACAGGAAATAATTTTTTTCTAGTCTCTAATCCAAACCTGTCTTTTTTTCAATTAAAACTGCTTCCCCTTGTCATATCACTATCTATGTAAAAAGTCCCTCTCTTTTATAAGCCCCATTTCAAGTACTGAAAGGTTTCAATGAGGTTTCCCCAGAATCTTCTCAAGATGTTTTTCTGGTTTATTTTTTCCCCTTAATATCTCAAATCTTTCTAGAAAACAAAAATTATATTGTCTTAAATCTCTGTGGTGTATTCTTGGTAATTTTATAATTTTCTTCTTCTTGTTAATCCTATTTAACATCATATATTATTAAAGGTAACTGCATGCCAGCTATTTTCTGTAACACCTGGACATTTTTTTATTGCCAGACAGATGTGATGATACAGAACAGAGCACTGGGAGGTTGCAGTTAAGGTGTTTGGGAGATATTATTAGTGAAGAGTTTTATTCATTCTTTCTTAGCTTGAAGCTACAAAGAACCCCCTCTGAGACACATTTGCCAGTTGTGGTCACACTACATCTTGCTGAAAGATTATAATCGTGGGTTGTCATTAATATTCTGTCTGTTTTTTCAAGGCTTTTATAGCAGTCACTGGAAATGAGACATCCTAAATTTCTCTGAAGTCAAATTTCATCGTTTATGCATTAACAAATAATAGCAGTAAAATCTCCCCGTTTCCTTTGCCCACTGCTGCATGCAGGCTATTAAGGTAGATGAAACTTATTTCACTCTCAGAGACCTTGGTGAATAATTATCTTTCAGACCAAACTTGCCCTTTATAATCTTTTTTATTTTACTTTTTTGGAAAAATTATTCTCAAATTACTTTTGAAGCAGATTTTGTTTCTTCTGGGCACTTCTGTACACAGGAGTTGCATGGATCAAACTGGTTGAGGTCAGTATCAAATAACTACTCTTGCTGCAGGAAACAACAGACTCCCTGATGTGATGGAAAAGGCTTCTACATGCTGCTGTGGCAAAATGCATTTTTATTATAAGTATATATTTAAATACAGTAATCTGCTGCATTTTACAGAGTTTTAAAAATGTCATAATAAAGACATCAGGTATTCTCTGTCATTTATCACATGTTCTTTGATCATATTTTAGATATGATGGATAACTTAGAGTGAGTTAATCATAAGGACAGAGACGTACTGCTCAGACACTTAAGGTTTTTAATGTATCGTGAAGGGGGATGGGAACACCAGGTAAACAACAAATACTATTTTGCAATGTGCTTGCATGTCCTGTATTTAGCATATACTGACAGAATGTGATCCTCTGTTCCAGTTGTCACTTATGTCACAGACACAAGGAAAGGGGGCACTCACTGCTGTCCTTTGGTGGGCCCAAGCTTCCACACACTGACACGTCTCCAAAGGCTCAGACTCCCTACCACGGCAAGCCTTGGGCATGGATATTCCCCCCTCAGTGCTGTCACCTTCATTATTGCTCTCAACTTAGATGGTTGAAACTTGGTCCATTTCTAAAGCCAAACAGAACTTACTGACTAGGTACTGTTTACCTCCTGGTTCTCTTTCATCCCACAAATTTATTTGTGGAGGATGAAGAACCAGTTACCAGTTCAGCTGTGCTTCTCTGTTTTGGTTTCTTCCTGTTTGCACTTAACATCTTAGAGCAGGGCAGATATGGGCCAGAATTTTTGTGTAAACTGCCCCAAAGTAACCATCCAAGCTTGATTTTTTTCAGCACATACCGGAGTCTTCTATTAAAGCAAAGCTGAGCAGGCGTTTGAAGAGGTGTTAGGACAGAGGAATACACACACAAAAAAAGCAATTTCACATTTTACTCCATCTGTCTTGAGCTTCCTGTCTGCTGTAGATGAGAAGACATAAACCTGACCACTGAACACAGGTTTACAACTTTACATCCCTACATCATTTTTAAAGTGGTTGGGATACTGTGGTCAATAAAGTCAGTACATTTGTTTTATAGAAATAAACCTGTTAGAAGTGGCCTACGTAGCAAGCTATTATTTTCTTGAAGAGACACATTAAAAGGAATACAAATAAACAATAAACTTTGCCTCAAGGCCCCTTCTGCTCCGTCGCGTTGCAGCTCTCAAGGCTGCAGGTAGGCTGCTTTGCCTACTTCCAGCCTGCAAGGTCTCCTGTCTGCATCTGGAAGACAACAGACCTTTCAAGTTTCCATGGAGCCAATAATCTCTGATATAACGCCATTCAGTTCTGTTTGGAGTAGCATGCCTTAGTTCAGTAAGGTTTGGGTGTGAAAATTAACACATACAGTTTCTGTCTTGCACATTTTTCGCTTGCTTGTTGGTTTTGTTACAATATTTTTCTGCCTTTGTAAATCTGTGATTCCCTCTTCTTTTCCCCCTGTCTCTCCCCACCCCACTCATTCTCTCTTCCCTTTGTTGATAGTTTTGATCCTACACAGTTTTCTCTGCCTCATGTCTGCTGTTTAAACAACGCATCTCCTTTCTTCTCACTCAAAGATATTCTACCTTCTGCCTACCTCAGAAATCTTCATTTCAATTCTCTCTGCCTTCTCCTTCCCACCTTATCCCTTTCATACACGTTGTTTTGTTGTTCCACTCACATCATGACTCTGTCACCAAACTCAACTTCTACACCCTTTCATCTTTTTTCCCTGAGTCTGTTTCCCCTGTTCTTTCTGCTTCTTCCAGAATGCGGTATGTCATCTTTTACAAGATCACTAAATCTTAATTGCATCTTTTCCTTTTCAGCTCCTGTCTTTTACGGTGCAGATGAAGGGACAAAAAATTACCCTTAGAAGGTGAAGTTTAAATCTTGCAAACAGAAACATTTGGAGGAGAGAAAATTTTCCAATGGTGTGAACTGAAATATCTCGCACTCTGAAAATGTCACTTAGCTGTCCTTATTTTAGAAGGTGTTCTAACATGTATTTTCTACTCTGTTGCATATGCAGACGGTTAAATCCAGATTCATGCATTGCTTCATAATTTGAATTGCCCATAATATACCCCTTCCCTTAGCTTTCAGTGCAAGGTTTTTACCATCTCCACATATGCATACTACTTACTTGCATTTTCTGTGGTTTTGCTGCAATGAAAAAGGAAGAAATTTATGCTCTGTTTTCTGAGTATAGTATTCTTAGGAGGATCCATGTGACTTCTGCTTTCATTTTTTCTCATTTTGATTCAGAAATACAGTTTTCTTTTTACCATTTAAACAGTAGGACACAAAGATATTTAGTAAGTTTAGATTTTCAATGTCTTCTTAAATGGCCTCGTTCAAAAGTCTGTGAGAGAAAGTACTTATCCCCTTTCATGGATACTTTACTGGTCAAAATGTCCATATATTGAGATCAAAGAAGAAAGTTTATTATGCCCTGAGGATGCCTTACTAAAGATTACCAGTATTCTGTCAGCTTCTTCTTGTTGAAATAAAGTGCACCTGGGGTTATGTATTTCAGTACATCTTTACTATTACAGAAGAAATGAAGCTTTAAGCTTAACAATAGTCCACAGAAAAAGAGATATTTGAACTATAAAATGAGTGTCTTGAGCTGTACCTAGAAAGGTGGTAGAAACTAGTGAAGACCCTTGAGGTCGGGGGTGATGTTGTCACTGCTAAAGGATGGATTAAAGTAGAGGAGAGGCTGTGGAAGTTCTTAAATGACAGGTGTTATACAGTGCTTGCAGTGGAGCATTCTACATCATAAAAAGCATTTAAAAATATAGGTGGCAAGATGATGCCTGTTTATAGCTTTTATTCACTGTGCACTGACTCACAGATTGAAAGATAAATAGTGAAACTGTGTCAGTGCGTGTTAGGAGATAAAACAATTTTAAGAGCTTTCTTTTTTCAGTGAAATCCTTTGAAAACCTCTGAAACATTCCTTTTATATTTTTTTTTCTCCTTTGCATTTTAGTTATATTAGGTAATGAAAGTAGAAAAGCCAGGCTTGACTTTTGAGTCTGAAGTAAGCTGGATTCTCATTTGGAAAGCCATAGAAATGATAAGATGTTTAAAAATGAAGAGATGTTCTGTGAATTTAAAGACAGTCTGCACAACATTTCAAACTATTTACAAACAGTGACTATGTTTTGTTAGCAGGATCCTGAATAAAGTCTCTGGCACTGTTAATGTCCAAAGTACGTTCAAAATGGGCATTAACATGAAATTTCTTGTTATCATGGATGGAAAATACTGTTAGAGAAAGAAGACAAGAATTATTGAAATGCAAATTCTACCTTTGAAATGAAGGGAGAAGTTAATTAGAGTCATTATGTGGGAGCAATATAAATACCCACTGCACCCTCTATCTCTCACATATTTTTTGGTTGTTTTGAGCAATGCTTTGCTGGGAAAGGATGGAACTGGCACCAAAGGTTGGCAATATAATTTTTCTCCTGTGGTGAGAAGCCCAGAAGTCTTTTTGTGTACCTGGGGCAGTGATCACCACATTTCTGCAACCCTAAGTCACCACACAGAACCCTTTGCTCACAGATGGAGCTGCTTCTGCTGCCATTTACCTCTCCCCAGGAGTCTGTCCTCTGCATCAGACAAGGCAATGCCTTTGATCAGACATTTTAAATACCTCAGAACTCAAAATCATCTAGAATTTCTTGCTAAAACATTGCAGTAAATTTTTGACTCACTGTAGGAAGACAGAGTGGGGCCAGAGGAAACATATGGATATAAATTTCAGTATAATTCTCTACTATATCTTTGTTATACTCTGGTCTTCTGCATGGACTTTTGAATTAATTGTTTCAAAAGTTGTTCATCTGACATTTTCTTCTTACACAGTGGTTGCCAATGCTTCTATGCTGTAAATTATGGATTATTCTTAGTGTTCTGGTAGGGGTTATTGAGAAGAATAATTGGGGGTTTTTTTATCATACTAGACTAAAAATTATGTAGCCCGGATAAAATACATGCAATTTTCCGTGAAAAGTCTTACACTTTTGAAATGCAAAGATTTGCATGTTTTTTCTCCTGCAAATACCATTTTTTTAGCTACCTAAGACAGCAAATCGGAACAATTCACATTTAAAATGCCAAAATCAAATGTTTCACCTTTCATTTTCCTTTCTGAAAATCCCTTTTTGCCATGTTTGCCCCAAATTTTTGGACAATGAAATTTTTATTTTTATGCAAATAAATTACTATTTAGAAACACACAATCTTTGTTTCCTTGTGTAGTTTTTTTTGGCAGACTTTGGAATACTCGGGTGGGCTGTGGATTGAGCATGGAAAACATCAGTTATGGGTTTGTGTCTGTCTGCATTCCTTTTTCCACGATTTTAGCCATTTTTTTGTGAAATGTAGAACTTGCAATGAAAGCATCCTTGCTCTGCCTATTATGTGCAACCTCTTTCAATCTTAGCTGCTTGATCAGCAGAACTTTTATGGTTTGGGGTTTTTTTTTCCTCACTCTTGGGAAGAGGAGCCTGCTTTGGCAGATGTGCAAAGACAATTGTTCCTCATTCCCATCCCATTTCGCCCCTGGAATGCTTCCTCTCCCCCCCCAACCCCCCCATTTTGGACTGTGAAAACTCCACGTTATGTAGACTGCTTATAAAATGCTTATTATTATAAGAAACAGAGAAGCAGTAATGACGACTGGTTCAATCCCAGTAAACTGACTCACATTTAAAATACCCGCAATAAGTGACAATTTTTCAGGACAAAAAGTATAATTCATTGCTATGTTCAAAGTTTATTAACATAACATTATTATCTACATGGTAAGAATAATAAAAATAATATTTATAAAACAAATTTAAATATAACCTAAGAATTAAGAGACAGAATCAAATTTTAAATTCCACTTTTACATGATATACTTGAATTGAATTCCCTCAGTGTTTTCTAATAATATTCCAATGAAGGAGTCACTGCTCTTTCTTGTTACTAGTTTAACAGATTTTTTCTTACTTAATAAAATACTAGTACAAATAGTTTGCCTTATAAGTGTGGTTAATTTTTTCCTTTTTATAACCTGAACATTTCTATAATACTTTATTTTCTATATATTTTTAACTTTTGCATTGAATGTGCCCTCTTAGCTTTTTTAATTTTATTGACTATCAATTTTAAATATTTTTTTTTAAATACTGTTTTTATCAGATTCTTCTCACGTGTAGAGATAGGAAAATTATTTCCAGTCCATTTATTCAAAAGAGATGTAGTCCACCCTTAAATAGCTTTGAAGCATCACTATTGTTTTAGCCTGTGTACCTGCTTAATTGGAGAGATTCATTTTATTTCTGGACTGATTTAATAACTATTATTATCAAAATTACCCAGACAAAATCATTCTATTCACATATTGAACTGATGTGGCAGTAATGATATCCTTGTCTGCTTTGGTTATAATGTTTGAATGTTCACTTCTTTCTGAAAAGTCAACAGAGCAAAGCTAAGAAAGTGAAAAGAACTGAATGTGTAGCTTAGGTCTTGACACACTGTAATATATTTTGTAGTACAAGCATTATTTACTCAAGTCATAGAATCATAGAATGGATTGGGTTGGAAGGAACGTTAAAAATCATCTCGTACCAACACCCTCCACCAGACCAGGTTGCTTAGAGCTCCATCCAACCTGGCCTTAAACACTTCCAGGGATGGGGCAGCCACAGCTTCTTTGGGAAACCTGTTCCAGTGTCTCACCACCCTCACAGGGAAGAACTTCTTCCTACTCCTCTTGTTTATTCCCCATCCTACATTTATTTGCATTTTAGTAGTGCCCTGATGGAGCTGACTGACTGGTTGGAGTGGCTGGAATTCCTCTGTACTGTTCTTCAGGTGTTCTGTTGCTGACTTGTGATCCCTCTCTAGGGGCTGGACATTTCTTGCTGTCCCTGGAATCAAACTGGTAGAAGTTGGATGGACTGAAGTTCCCCTTCCCCAGCAATTTTAGTTTAGGCCCTCTTTATTTAAAGCCCTTTTTACCTGTTGGCAAACCTAATTTTTTTCATTTTCTGAATACAGATGTTTAGTACTTTTAGTAGCAAGAAACCCCAGATACTTTCAAATTTTGTTCTGTTCTGTTTTGAGGATTCCTGTATCTTCACATCTGACCAAATGGGTGGGAACTTGTGACTTGACAACCGGTGGTGGCCTTTTTAAGCAATTATCTACAGACAGGAAGTAAACACAAGCTAACTGAGGAAAAAGGGAATTTTTAAGTGAAGCACAAAAAGGAATTTTTTATTGTTATGTATGTACGATAAACATACAAAAAATTACTGATGGTACCAAAGAATTAACATCTTATGTTTTTAATACCTTGTCAGTAAATTAGGAAAAAAATGCCACATCTTTCTATTCTATTTGTCAACAGTCAGAAAACTGATCATATTTTTTTCAGACTTCCTATCACCTGCTATAAAACACACACAACCACTGCTGTGAGAACCTCTGGCTGCCTACAAGCAGACTCTTCCTTTAATGAGCTAATGGCTCTTTTAGGATTTTCTTTATCGTCTTCTTTAGACTACCTTTTACCAATCTTATTTAATATCTATTCAACCACACACTGAAATGAGGGGAAAAAATTCCTTCAGATGGCTTGATAGCTCTGCCAATGTAATTTTAGCATTGGGAGTGCTTATTTGATGTCAAAACCTGGAAAGTGAGCAACTCCATGGGATGTGAGAGATGTTAGTTAAGGGTGTGTGCAAGCGTACATTCCTCTGTATGGCACTCTACATGTAATATCTATAAAATACAAAGAGTTTATATTCTCTGTAATGTAGATCTCTCTTTTGACAGACTGTCACTTTGTTTTACAGTCAAAATGACAGAAACTTTGCAATTAGATAGTGATGTTTCCTGGTTCTTCAGAAATCTAAGGCATTAGGGTGACCTTTACCTTCCTTGGAAATGCTGGAGATGTGTTTTTTTTTGTGAATCTCATCTGTGTTAAAGGGTGTTGGGAAGTAATTTGTGGCATGTGGTGAGTTGAGGGGTGGGGTAGATGTTCCTTGAAAAATACCTGCTGTCTGTGAAGTGCTTCCCTTCACAGTTTGCTTCAGGCTAAACTGAGCCACGTTTCTTATCTCCAACCTTTGATTATATCAATTCATATTATTTCATAGTGAATTTCCAGAAAAAAAATTAGACAGTAAAGGATATCTCTTCTGTTGCAGAGAAAAATATTGAGTGACTAAGGTCAGTTTTTCTATATAGAAATCTCTAGGAAACCTCATTAATTGGAAAAAAGAAGGAGCACTTCACTAGGCATGTGTGGAGCAAAAACTCCGGAAGAAGGTATTTTTAGTATTCCAAGTATCCAAGTATTTAGTACTTATCCTCTGCCTTTCTTTGTTGTTGTTGTTGTTTTGTTTGGTTTGTTGTTTTGGGTTTTTTTTTTGGTTGGTTGGGGTTTTTTATGTTGGTTTTTTTTGTTTTGCACTGTGGTGCTTAGGAGAGAAATTGAGGTATTTAAGAGATGATTCACATAAACTACATCTTATTAATGTATCTTGAGGATTTACTCAGCAAGAATCAAGCATTGCAGACTGTCATTCCTTTTTTATCACTCCTACTTGTCTGAAGGTTGCCATTAAATTTTCCTTCTCAAGCTGTGCATTTGTTATCCAGTGGTTCTCTGTGTGCTGTGCGAGGTGCATACACCTCTAACTTACCTATGTATTTGAAATTCACCCAGCAAGAACTGCTTTCCAGTGCTTTCTATTTTTAGCCCAATTTTCCATCTGCCCTGTCAAGCTGAGTGTTGTATAAACAATGATATGTTTTCCCAGCTTGGCTTTGATTCTCAATTAAAACACAAATACAAGGCAAAAAGGATGCTTACTCATTTTTATGTATCCTGAATGTTCATGCACTCAAAGTATAAATTTTCTGTACAGTTCCCTGCAAGTGGGCAAATATAAAATATCAGTACCTGTAGTTTTTGAAGGAGCATAACTTCATAAATCTGAAATTTGCTTGTAGAGTGAAGATCTTGATAAAGGTTGGAAAGACTAGCCAACAAATATATGTATGCTTTTCCTCTTCTCCTGCTCTAATCTTTCTACTGGAAGAAAGATCCAGGGGAGTGGCAGAATTGCTAAAACCTGCAATGGATTACTTATTTTAGCATTTTAAAAGTTTTTATTTTACCCTATGTGCTCTTAAAAGGAAGATATTTTTAAGAAAACTATAAATATTACACTATGTTTTTGCTACTTTTCCTACTGTCCTTAGCTGTTTGAAAATATGAAGTAAAATGAAAATGTGAGAAGAATTCAAGCATGAAAGTGTGCCTGCTTTTTCTGTTTGGCAAGTTAGGTCCAAACATCATTATCTCCTTGGTTGCTTTCGAATATTGCACATATTCTTAATAGCTCATGAGTTATAAATTTTTGAGGTTTTGATCCTCTGTTCACCTCAGGAGTCTGAGCTGGAAACCACTCGAGAAAATCAAACTTCAGAGTCAGTGGGTGGGAAAGGTGGTGCTGTGAGGACCATGCAGAGCGTTGAAAGGGCTGTTTGAGAGGTTACCATGACGGCCAGGACTGTCAGTCACCATCACAAATACTGATAACAACAACAACAACACTACCACCTGCTCCAGCACAAACCCAAAACGCAGCCTAACAGTAGATATTATGAAAATAATAACTCTATCCCAGGCAAAACCAGCCTATAAATGTATATAAATATCTTTAAAAATAAAAGTACAGATAGGAAAATATTTCTTACAGCTATAATCAATCTCACCATTATAATATTTTATCAGAGTATTGGATTATATATTACCCAGGAAAAAACCCTTGTCAGCTCTGCTTTCATTTTAGGTTTCAGAGCTCTGTGTGTCTGTAGGAAGGACAAAAAAAAAGTGTAAAAGTATTAAGTAAACTAAAATCATAACACAGAATCATTTAATTCCTCCTTCTTCAAGGTGTTGGCTGGAGGGAAAAGGCACACTGCAAGGCAGGGTTATTAAAGCTTATGACAATGGTCAGTGAAGTTCGTGCACGTAGAAGTAGCCACCTGAATGGTGTTCTCTTTAAATATGTAGAAGAGGATAAACCTATTATTTCTTCTTTTTTTAATGGTCTTATTATTCTGCTATGAAAACCCACTTTGTTTGTGAAAATTTTTTTTAGGCTTTAAAGATTCCCCTTTAAGCACTTTCTAAGCTCAAAATTTAAGTGAAAAGAGGGTGGGAAAGCAGTTTGTGTAGTGTTCATAAATCAGAGGACTAGAATATAGTGCAAAATTATACTAAAAAGTCCATTCATGGTATTAACAAAGAATTAAAAGGATCTCTTACAATGGGCTTTTAAAAAATAATTGCTTTCCATTACATACAGGTACTTAGCTCTCCTTGCTATGTCACCCTCTAGTCTGAAAGTCACATGAGCGACTCAGATTTTATTTTAAAATTTCAAAATAGTAAAAGTCTCTAGAAAGCTCTCTTCTACCATCCTGCATCTGATGGGCATTAGAGGAACTTTATTCTAAAGAGCCTTATGGCTTCTAGCTCTAATTGTTGAACAAGACTAACTATGAACCTTTAGGTTTCCTAAAACAGAGTTTTTAGATTTAATGAAGTAGGTATTCATATTTTCATATTCAATATTTTATTGGGGTACTTTATGTACATGTTGGTAAGTTTCTTTTGCTTCATTAGGCTGCAGTATGGTGTTTCTACATTAATATGTGTGCAAACATTTCTAGATGCTGCTCTAGGATATTGCCATCACCAGGCCACCTAAAGCTTGAAAGTATAAGCTCTTTATTCAAAAATCATCACAAAAGGAGCAAGCAGATCTGTGGTGATGTACTTATGTAGTGAGTTTCATTTGATTTTAGTATTTGGTTGAATTTTGGAGATGGAAGGACAGGTTATTAATATCAAATTATTTTAGGATTGATGACTGAGAGTATCTTGTGTGTTTATTTTTACATTCCTAAAAGAGTTGCTGTAATTTCAGACACTGTATTTTGATTTTTAATAGTCTGTAATAAAGAATTAGACAAGATATTTTTTACAGTGTAAAAACAGTACAGAATGCATTATGGAAGTCTGCATGCATCCTGTTGTTAGAATCTGTTATGTAATATGAATAACAGAGGTTTTATTTTGAAAATATCATGAGGTAAATAAGTTAAACAGAAGGATAGTTTTGATATTCCTCCTTTCTGATTCCTGCTCTAGGTTACATTCTTTACGTGCAAAAATAATTTGTGTGATTATGTCAATAATGTGATCATTTGAATGCTTACAGACCATCAGTGAAGCAAAGTGTTAAAAATTCTGTTTGATTCACCTAGAACAAATGCTGATTGCATGTTCTTATTAAGTTAACCTTTTAAAAAAAAGTTTTTAATGCAAGAGAAATTGCTCTAGAAGCCAATTTAGTTACAAATCCTGAAGTAAAATAATGAATCATATAATTTCTTCAGCTGAATTGACTAATCTTACAGAAAGAGATTTCATTGAATAATTTCTGGAATGTGAAATGTAGAAGAAATTTCTGGTTTTCCCAAACCATGTAATGTAAACAATGGCCCACATCCTTAAAAAATTAAGCAAATGAACCAAGCAGGTCAATATGTTTACATCACTGGTTGATTTGTGTTAGAGAGACATAGGCTAGAGGACAACAACGTAATATGCACATTACTTATTTCCTACATTTGCTTAATATAACACCACCAGAAAAAAAATCTCGGCAGTTTTTCCATTTCCTTTTTGAAAGGAACTGTTGAAGCAATACGTGTACATTTCGTGGTGCAATTCACCATTTCTTCATTTTATCCTACATTACACAGAATTGGAGCATCTCAAACTGGTCAGGCACAACCTAATACTTTCCACAGTGAAGTCTGTCACACTGGAAAAAATCTAGGAAGTAAACACCAGCAATAAAAAGGTGTTTGTAATTGTCCATGGCTGAAGCCCTCCTGTGTGGTCTCATAAAGGAATATTACCTAGGTAGAGAGGAAAACAGAACATCTCCGTGGAAGAAAAAAAACAAAGAAAGAATTTTCAGATGATTCTGGCATTCAATATCCTTTCTGTTTCCTCACATGCTGTCTTCCTCACAACTGCATTTTTCTTTTCATATGTAGATAATAGTGTACTAAAAGCAACATTTAGACCAGGGTCTGCTCTATACGTCTTTGTGCTTTGCTTTTCATTTCAAATTCTGATTTCATTATTATTACAGTCCATTTCATAATAGATTTAAGTTAATTACTACAATTTTCCTATGACAGAATTCGAAGAAAAGAAAATGGAGTAATAAATTAAAACTCTAATGGAAATTCTCCATCACCTGCAAGTATGGGCATTAGAGTGACGTTACAAGTAATGAAACTCTCTTTGAAATAATAAGATAAAAAGAAAACCTGGATGATAAAATTGACTCAATATTGAACCATCTGTCATTGGTGTACTGATAGAAGAAGGAGGATTTATTGATTGTTTTTAATGCATACTGTGGCATTGTTATATTGAATTTGAATATGTTAGATTTGATGAAAAAAGTTGAAATTCTGTCTTAGAAAGTGACATTACTTTCAAAGTACCTTTTTCCCTCACTTAGTAGAGATAATCAGATAAAGAGTTACCAGAACTTTTACAGTGATTTTGAGATTGTGTGCCAAAGGAGTGTACTGATAAAAGTACATTTCTAACTTTTCACTGAGATTTAGATTACCAATAACATATGTATTCCAAGATGTAAGGCAAATTCAGAGTATCTGAATACATATCATAGGTGCAGATTTGAAGGCATTTGAGACCTGGTGTACATTAAACTCAGTAAGCAACCTGTAGATTAGTTTTTTAAATAGAGTTCATTCTTTAAAGTTAGTTTATTTGTGAGGAGATTTTACTCTGCTGAGTCATCTGACCTTGGAGAAGAGCAACTGTTCTTCTCAAAGCTATTTCACTGCAACAGCTAAATTGCTGCCACAGTTTTGAGGGTGGACAATTCAGGATGTAAGTAAGTGGAATATGAAATAGTGCATTTTCTTGACTGTCTCTCATGAATTTCTTTCTTCAGGTTAAATAACCTCCCTCCCACAAGCATACAGATACAAACACGGACCTGATTTATCTCAGTATCTAATCATAAGTAAAAGGCATTGCTGGTTCCCATGGCAACTGCAGTTCAGTATATTCATTAACCTTTTTCTCATCAATAGTCTTCTTATTATTCAGCACAAAAACCTTCTTGTGATATCAATAAGAACTCTAATATTTATAGGTCTTAATGCTTTTCTTCTGTCCAATCTAAGAAATATTAATTTTCAGAAGTCCACTTGTTCACTATAAAACTTACTTTCAATGTAGATTGTATTGGGGCTGTTCTTCAGCATTACTTTTGTATGCTGCTCACAGCAAAAGGTTCTTTTTCCATCTATTTTGACAGGCTCAACTATTCAGAGTATTTGTCTCTCTAATAGGAGTTGTTGATTCCACTGGCATTTCTGGCACAAACCTAAAACCAGGAGAGCCAGCATGTCTATTCTTGTCTCAGAAACATAAAATTTATTGTAGACGGAGAAAAGAGCTACAAATAGTTGTTTGGATTTTTTTAAGAAAGCATTTCTAATGAAAAAGGAACTGATAACACAAGTTGCAATCTTTCCCTATACCACCATGTAGGGTCTGAGATTGAACTTCAGAAGATATTTGCCTTTCACATGTCTTTAGTCTGCTGTTTGTAGAGCAAAGATGGGACTGTATTTTCCTGGTTTAGTGTGTTGTAAGGTTTGAAGTATTAGGTGTCTATGACTCCATTGCCAGAGCATGAGAGTATTACACACTTTGAATGGTTTTTTTTTTCAGTATTTTATATGTAGACATATATTCTCTCTGTGTATATATATATAGGGCAGTAATTTTTTATGGCTTTTCTGTGCCTATCCATAAACTACTGATAAATCAAGCAAAGATAGAAGTTATCAGGAGTAAACCAACAAAATTGTCTGCATTTGTATTTTAAAAACCTTGTGAATCACGGAACACATATTATGAAACAATTCCATCATTTGATACAAGACAGGGAGTTCTGTATAAAATGTAGCTCAGACATAGTGAACAATGACAAACAGAAAATACAAAGTGACATTATTGTTAAAAAAAAGCAAATGAAAGATTTTTCTGGCCCCTATGTAACTTTAAAAAAATGTAAGGGCAGCACAGAATTTTATAGATTTTTTTTTTTGAGGGATTCAAACCTTATTAATCTTTCCTCCTGTAAAAGTCAACTGCAAAACTTGTTTGAGATTTTAATTACTGTAATTATAATTCAAAAAAAGGATAAGTAATATTCAATCCATTCAGAAATTTCATGGATATGAATTAGGCAACAGACATGCAAACAAGCATAAAGAGATTGTAAATGGTTGTGTTTTCTGTTGGTGGAAGAAACATCTAAGAAGTATCTGTTTCAGACACTTCCCTCAAATGGCCTTCCAACTGGTCTATGAAATCACCACTACATCATGTAGTAGAGGAAATATCTAAACTGCAAGTCACTATTCATCAAGTCTACTGATTATGCCCAACTAATACATTTTCCTCTCAAGCTTTTCCCTATCACAGTATACAGAATTCTCCTACTAAATGATTAAACCTAACTCCTTTATGTCTGCATGTTAGCCTGTGCTATCATTGCATATAAAACTGTCTCAATAAATTTACATTTGTTGTTATCCTAGGAGAAAAGACAATTTGTACTTGGTAAATTCCTGAGCAATTTTCTATTCTTTCAAAAATTCCTGCAGCATTTCTCCTTTTTTTTTTTCCTCCTCTTGTTATAAGGGGAATATTGATAGTTTACTGAGGAAACCTTTCCTTCCAAATATTACTGAAGTTTCATAAAACTAACTTCAATATAGCCTCAGGCACCTTTGGGTCTAAAAAGTTAAAATCAAAATAAACGTGAACATGT
Source organism: Aphelocoma coerulescens (assembly GCF_041296385.1). Classification (NCBI taxonomy): domain Eukaryota; kingdom Metazoa; phylum Chordata; class Aves; order Passeriformes; family Corvidae; genus Aphelocoma; species Aphelocoma coerulescens. Next base: position 107,769,556 of record NC_091013.1, read on the forward strand.
TTTTGAGTTTAAGTAAACAGCAGTCTCTTAGGAAGAGGAGAAGGAAAATAGATGGAGACTAACCTTTAAATTCAGAAAGTGTGCTACATATTTATACAACACTCTGTTCAGCGGCCATCCACTAGAGAAAATAGTGATTGCCTAGTAAAGTTACTTGCATTCTTCGGGTAGTTTACAGATTTACTGCTATCCCAGGGAGGCTGAGATAATGTTGATTCTGATTGTGTCCTGAGCAGGATCCTCTCAGGGTCTCTGACCAAATAAATCTATTCTCTGTATGCAGTAGCTGCCTGACTTTGGCTGCCATTCCTCTCTCCTCCACCTTGCACCACATTACTGCCTGCAGCTTATCAGCCTAAACCTCTGCGCCTGCTGCTCTGATAGGTTTGATTCCCAGCTATCTCCTATCTCAGCCTGCCTGTAGAAGTTATTATGATTACATGCCTGCTACATTTCCAGATTTTTATCTAATATTGTATATGCATCAGTTGTCAGGATGCAAACTGCATGTTAAGTGAATTTTAAATCAGACTAGTCACTCCTATGCACAATAGGAGATTTTTAAAATAGATTACACTGTCTCTGTGAAATGTAAGGTGTGTAAAAAATTTCTGTCTAAATGAAAAGCATTCTTTATTCATTTTAACCCCTCCCTCTCCCATATTTTTTCTGGCAGAAAACACTTTTCCATGAATGTCTCACCTCATGCTAGAAAATGTTTATTCCTTATATTTAGTCATAAGTTCCCATGTTTCAGCTCATGTTTTTGACTCTGTGAACCTCTGAAGATGATCTCCATCTATTTTCTCTGTATCCTCTGGTCAGACATTGATAAGGAAGGTCTGCCTGAGATTTCTCCTCTTACGGCTGACGAGGCCCAACTACCTCAGCCTGGAATTGGATCCAGGTTTAATGAATCACTCAAAAATTCTTCTGAGCTGTAGACTTGGAAGTTTTAGGCTTCGAGAGCCTTCAACCACGCACTTTCGTGTTACACACCTCTTAGATCATATCCTTTATGTTATTTTGAATAATTTAAAGGAGAAAAATTATGAATGTGCTCTAAAAGGTGGATAAAGTTGAAACAAAGCATTGATAGTTCTTCATCTCAGTTTATTAAATTCTAGGGTTCCTAGAGGAAGCACTGAGGGGAGAATATATCTCATGTATGTTTAGCTTAGCAAAGTTTATTCTTAAGGTGTCGTTGCAGTGGCTAAGTCCACTTTACACCCCCCTGTTACTTTGAAGTGGTCTCTCCCTACACCACTGTGCTAGAAAGGTCTCTCTTTACCGAGATCCCACTGGTCACTGACTCTCTCCCCCCTCCCATCCCTTCTCCCATTGGCCACTGTTATGTCATTCAAGCTTGCCTCTGCCCCCTAGCCCTCAGACTATTGGCTTCTGATGCTCTGCCTGCCCCTGGGATCCTTCAGGATAAAACCACATGCGGGCTTTGTTCTTGGTTCTCTTGCCTCTGTTTCCCTTTAAGTGTGTTGGCTCCATTAAACGCCTCGGAATTGCACGCAGAGAACCCCTCTCGCCCCTTGATCTCCGGTCTGTGCACAGACTGTGGGTGTGAGTGGCTGTTGGCAACTACCTGCAAAGGTGAGATTGTGTGTGCCCGTGTAGGTGCCAGGAGAGCGCTGCCGAAGCGTGTCCACCAGGGAGCCTGTAGGGACAAACGCGGCGGCATTGATCCACCAACGCCCTCATTCCATACACGGTCAATGGTTGATACGAAAAGTTTACAGCTCTGAAGCTACTTCAAGGAATTTTTGAATTGCACCTTTTGTTTCAAAATGGAGGTTGTCATTCAGGAATACAAATAACTGTTTGACTCCAGATGTTTGGATCTGCAAATGGGTTCCACCAATCAAGCTGCTTACTTGAATATTTATCCACTGATACAGGAAAGAAAGCATTGAATTCCAGTTTTATTTCATTTTACATGTATTTTTCAATAACCTTTTTTCATGGTCTTTTTAAATTTTGTTTTAAATAATTCAAACTCAGTTATCTTTGGAATCAGCCTGACTCAAGGAAGTGCATTAAAGTAAGAATTGTTTGTCTTCCAGGAAGAGCAGAATCCATGACAGCCAAGGGTCATCCCAAATCAACAGAAATAGCTTAAACTACATGTTCATAGACAGCTCCTGAAGACTGTGTGTGTCCTCTGTGTCATAGGTGAAATGCACAGAAAGAAAACTTGTTTCTTTCCTTCTTTCTCTCCTAACCTTAGTCTTTCCTTCTTGCAAATGTCATAATTCAGTAATTAGAGGAGTTTTTCCCTGTTTGCTGCCACCCTAAAGATTTGTATATCCAGGAAGAGAAATGTTACAGGAACAAACTCCTAGCTCTAGTCAGTGATTCTTCTGCTGTTTAATATCTTATCTTTTGCATCTGAATTTCCTTTAATTTCTTTGGGACATGTTTTTTTAATGAAGGTTTAGGATGTATGTTCTGCTACACCAAAATAATGTTTCCTGTGGGAAGTTTGCTTCAAAGGAAGTATTTTCTTTATTTTGTTTCATACTCACAGTTTTTCTTTACACATTTTCTTGCTATATGTAAGATATGTATTAAAAAAAGGATTTTATTCATATTACTTCAAATTAAAATAGGCCACAGTTAAAGAAAAACCCCAACTCTTAAGAGTGTTAGTCATTTTATTCAACTCTTCTACGCGGTTTATGAAATCAAATAATAATACTTTGACTAAGTAGACAGTCAATATGAAATTGAAATTAGTGGAAAGTTCACTGGTGATATATGAAAATAGAACTCAATATTTAGAATGGTATGGAATTGAACAGAAAAGAATGGAAGAGACTATTTTCAGTTGGAAGGACATTCAACAATCATCGTGTCCAAGTCCCTGACCACTTCAGAGCTGACCAAAAGTTCAGCATGTTGTTAAGGGCATTCTCCAGATGCCTCTTTAACACTCACAGGCTTGGGATACTGAACATCTCTCCAGGAAGCCTATTCTAGGGTTACAGCACCTCTTGGTGAACAAATGTTTGTCCATGTCAGTTCTGATCCATCTTTGAAGCCACGTCCTATCCCTGGGTAGCTGGGAGAAGAGCTCAACTCCTCCCTGTCCACTTCCCTGCCTTTGGAAGCTGTAGAAAGGAGCATGGAGGTTTACAGCTGGTGAGGGGGTCAGTAGCCCTGACTGAGGAAGCTGTGATCGGTCCAGAGAGATGATCCCAAAAGGAATCGCCCTCCCAACGCCCGGTGTGTTCCCTCAGCTGCTGGCAGGAGGGCCCTTGCAGAGGCTGGCAGCTCTTTAGTGATTATCAGCTCATGGTTCCAGCTCAGCTCTGCAGGGCATCCTCCAGGCCAGACCAGGGAGAGACGAGAGGCTTGTGTAGCTGTTCCACACGAAGTAGCTTTATTGTTGGTCCGTACTCCTGGTCCATACTCCAGCGAAAGGGAGGCCAGGGATGAGCGCTCTCTCTTGCAGGGGCAGAGGGCTAGCTTTATAGGGATACAGGGGGTGGGTGTCAGAGGGTAAAGGCCAATGGGTTACAAAGGATCTGCATAGGGTCTCCCAGAGGATTCTGGGTCTGTCTTTTCTGAAAGTAACTGAAAAGTGGCTGCCTTCCCAGGGGGGGTCCTGCTGGGAGATGGAGCAATCTCCTGATCTCAGCAGACATCCCTCCAGGGCAGGGGCTGGGCATACCTACAAGGAGGTTGTCCCTCAGCCTCCTTTTCTCCAACTTGTAACCCTCAGCAGCTCCCCATGGGACCTGCCTTCCAGCCCTTTCCCCAGCCCTCCTCTGGACACATCCTTCTTAATTGGTGGGGTCCAGAGTGCTCACAACACTCAAGGTGAGGTTACGCTAGTGCTAAATACAGCATTTTATTTTGACGTAAAACTGTGGGCAGGAAAATAAACCAAAGTTCCAGACTAAAAAAAATCTATAGAAAATCAATTTTAACAAGTAGGTATGTTATTTGATTTTCCTCCAATTTAATACCATAAACCAATATTTTCTTATGTATTGCTTGAAAGAATATAGTAAGAGTGGTCTATCAACTAGGATTTATTTTTTGAGGGAAACTGTTCATGTTGATTTTCAGATGCTCTTTAGAATATATTTTAACTGTAGTCGTATTTTAAATGTTTTTAAAGAAAACTTCCTTTAAGATAATTTTTTTTTTCTTTAAATCTTTGCATATTAGCTTTGAATGCAAGACATGCTTTTCATTAATTATATTATTACTCATAATTAATTGTTGATGCTGTAAAGGCAAGCTAATAAAAAAGACACCTTGAATTTTAAATTTTTTGCAAATGCGGATGAAGCCTGCAACTGATGAATTAGGGTTATGTAAGTCTGCTAATCACCCTTAAAGGGGGATGGTTCAATAAAGTGCTGAAGGAACTCACATACAGACTGTGAGAGCAGATCAATCTGTTAATAATGTTTTCTTTTAAACATTTCCAGAGCACGAAAAAGGAAGGAGGGAATATAAAATGAAAGGAATCTTTTCACCTCTCTGGTTGCTGAGTATAGAACTTTGGAGTGAAAGATGCTTCTGTCTTGAGAACCTGAGGTAATACAGGTGACAAATGGTTCTGCTTTTAAAAAACAATTTTAAAATAAGGAAAATTTTAAGAAATATCAAATAATTCTACTGTTGTTCAAGGCCCCATCCAACCTTGCCTAGATTATTTCTGGGGAAATCTGCAGCTTTTCTGGGCAACTTGAATGAGTTCAACACAAGATCATTGGGGTTATTAAGGGATTGATCATCTTCCATATGAGGAGAAATTGAGAGAGATGGAATTCCAGCCTGAAGCAGAGAATGAAGATGCTCCTCTTCTCAGCAGTATCTGATGGCAGGAACAAATTGCAATGGCTACAGACAGAAGCACATGAAATTTCATGTTAATTCAAGGAGATACTTTTTTACTTGCAATGCTGATCAAACACTGCAGCAGGTAGCTCAGAGAGGCTATGGAGTCTCTGTCTATGGGGATCTTCAAAACATGACTGGCTACAGTCCTAGATAACCTACTGTGGCTGACCCTGCCTGAGCATGGGGTTGAACCAGCTGTTTTCCCCTTCTACCTCATCAGCCCAGAATTTGGTATTAACCTTGTTTATTTCCCTTTGGGTAAAAGTCACACAATCATTAAAAATAAAAACAAAACAGAAAAGCCTGCAAAACAAAACGAAAGGAACAAACCCCAAAAAACAAGAACGGGAAAAAAAAGAAAATCAAAGTCACTATTGCATGAAATATAGGCAAACTAAGCCTCTCAGAAACAGACTAAAGGATTATGGGGTCTAGATCAGTAGTCTTTAAACATGTTTCTTTTATCCTAGCAAGTGACCTAGATGTATCATATTCAATTTGTTTATATCATATCCCTTGAGGGATGCTGTAGTACTTCCTCAAACATTCTTGTTGGTCCTCAGGGTAGCAGAGGAACTCTGGCAACAGTTCTTCCTTGGTTAAATGCATGCACAGCAACTGTACAGAATTTTAGCATTTTTGAAAAGTATCTTAACATGCTCACTACCCCAGCTGCTATCTGTAGATGTAACCAGAGGGTAGGAGAAAGAGACTCTGCTATTTTTAAGGTAATATTTTGAGACAAAGAAGTTTTTCAAATGTTCAAGATCACCTTTAAGCTTATATAACAAATAACTTTTTAGAAAAGCTGGAATCTCATACTGAAGACATTATGTGTTGTACATGCAATGTAGCAGAATAAATGGCAACATTATTCATAAATGAAATATATTTTCCTTTTGAGGTTAGACCACCATTCACTTTAATTTAATCAATTTAATTAAATGGAAATAGTGGCATAATCCCTCAGGGAGTGTGTGCTTTGCTTATGAAGTATTCCATCAAAAATATTTGAAATCTGAGCATTTTTCCCTCAGTAGATGTGAAGAGCATATTTAAATATTAACTCCCAGAGCTAATGTGATTTCCTGGCTGTGTCAAAATGGCAGGTTTTGTTGAGAAGAGACAGGACAGAAACAATGAGAACAGTAAACTTATTTGCATATAAAGTTCTCTTATAATTGTGTATCATAATTTCAGACTGATTTATAGGATAATTTCTTGGCTAAATTACACGATAAGCATTACCTTAGGAAATGATTTTAAATTTCCTTAAGATCAATTTATTGTGGAAGAGAGGATAAAGCTCTCAGAGCACCATTTGGTTGTAATTCATCAAATTATTATGTAATTTGGCTGCTATTTTCTATAATAATACAAAAGTCTAAAAATAATATTTTTTACTTTAGAGGTTGTTGGTAGGGATGTCAAAATTGTAAGTCATTGTACTTACAGGCCGTTTTTAAGCAGAATGCTGAAGTTTTTAACAGAAATTTTTGTTTTAATTTCTATATAAAAATAAAAGTTTTCAAAAAGAAATTTTCTTAAAGCAATAATTTTGAAGACTAAGTTTACAAATTATTTAAATTAAAGATATGAAAAAATTTTTGTTCTTCTCAGTTATGCTTTGCAGAACAAATGAGACAAGCCTTGATGTAGAAAGTAGAATGAGCTCTAAACTGAGTTTCAGGAATTTTGATGACTTCATAATTTGATTTAACTAATCTGTATAGACTCTGAACAAAGAGAGAGGAAAATGAGGATGGAGGACCATAAATCTCCATGGGTGGAATCCAAGTACATGGAACAAGACATCCCTGACTTGTGGTCCTGTAACCCAGTCTCGCCTCTCACACCATCAAATTTTCTTTGCAAAACTTAAAAATTTTGTGCACAAGGAAGTGATAAGGATAACAGATATGGTGGAAATATTTTAGAATCATTTGGGATGAAAGAAACCTTGGAAGGTTTTCTGACACAATTACCCTCTCAGAGCAGGATCAGTTTTGACACCACAACAGGTTTTTCAGGGTCATGTACAGTCAAATGCCATGCATCTGAAAGGATGGAGATTCCACAGCTTCTGTGTGCACTTTTGGATATACCTGAGCTAGTCTAAGTTATTGGGAAATTCAACCAACTTTAACACATCATTTTCAGTGAAGCAGGAGCCAATCTACTGAAGGCAGGATATTTTAGAAGTACTTCACAGAAAAGATGCATATTAATACAAGTACACTTCAACACCTTGATGTCCTGGGCATTATTACAGCTTTGGTTTGTGTTTGGAAACCTAATCCACTGTGGGAAGTAACTAGTGTGCATTTATGGTGTCTGACAAAGAAAATAGGAAGTTATATAACTGATATGATAGAGCCCATTTGGTATCTCTCCTGCAGTATTATGAAAAATCACACACATTTTTCAAAGTGTTTGGTTTCTAGATTGCATGTGGCTTGGTTTTCTGTTTTTCGGGAAACTTTTGTGCACTCTCCTCTTAAATATAACATTTTTAAGAGGGAAAAAAAACCCCACACCCCAAAACCCCAAGCCTTCAGTCCCAATTATTATGACAGTAATAATACTGTTGTTGTCAGTGTACACACAGAGCAGAAAAGAAGTGCAACTAAAGAGACTATCACAAAAGATTTGGATGAGTAAAACTAAAACTATAAAAATTAACTCTGCTTTATCACTGCACCGATCTCAAATGGGGAAATAGTCTCTGAACAAAGCCTGATAAAACTCTGATCATATTTGACTGATGGAAATGTCTTATGATTAGGAATGATGTTTACCCTGCATTGATTTCAGTCTGTGTTTAATCAATGCTGTGGAAAAGAGAAAGAACAGATGTTCCTTAAGGATACCAATAACATATGGGGCTTAAGTCAGAGGCAGAGAGAACTGGGACTATGAATTACATAGATGACAGTAATTCCTTTTCCCTCGTGACTACCTAGGTACTTCACTTGCTGCTTAGCATTAGCAAGTTTTTGATACTGATCTTCCAACTCTTTAAGACATAGCATTCAAATAGAAGGTTGTTTGTAGGGTAAGAAGCCCCTGGAGATCCCATCCTTGCCTTTGAGTATTAGTGTAACCTCTGCACTGAGATTTCACTGAAGTATATTAAGACACTGTTGTGGTTTAACCCTAGACAGAAATTAAATACCACAGAGCCCCTCAGTCTCTGCCCAGCACCACTCCTCTGGCAGGGAGGAGAATTAGAAAGAAAGGATAAAAGAGCAATTGGCCCCTTTCCAGGTAATTCCTCCATGTGTTGGCCATGATGTTCTGTGGTGTGGAATATCCCTTTGGCCAGTTTGGCTCTGCTGTCCCGCCTATGTTCTTTCCCAGCTTCTTGTGTACTTCCTCACTAGCAGAGCATGGGACACTGAGAAGTCCTTGACTTAGTGTAAGCACAATGTAGCAACAGCCAAAATATCCATGTGTTATCATCATTATTCTGACACTGAATCCAAAACACAACACTGTGCCAGTTGCTAGGAAAAAACAACCCTGACCCAGCCAAATCCAGGACAGACACCTGCCCATAGTTAAGAAGAGCGTAGTTGTGAATTCACTATTTGAGTCTGAATAAGATTTATTGATTTAAGAGGAATTCTAGATTAATCATCTATCTAAAGGTCACTTTGTGATCCTGTCTTAGGTTTCTGTCAGACAGCATTCTTCACACAGCAAGGCAGTGTTTCTTTGTGGGTGATGTCTCTGGAAGTCAGGATTACATCAGTGATTGTTTATCTTCAAGTGTTACTCAGTGTAGGTTTGGTTTTTCACTTTAGACTGTGCCTTTTGTCTACACAATTAACTTGTTTGGACCATTTTGTGTTTACTGTTTTCAAAGAATCATTACTAATTTCTGCAGTGAATTTATCTCTAGATTTGCCTACTTAAAACTTGTGTCTCTGGAAATTGCAGAGGGATTGAATCACATTTTTATGTGAAAGATCTTGTACCCCATTATTAGTGCTGAGTCAACAGCTGATCATCTCTGTGCATGCTTGGGATTGATAGATTTTAAACGGGAGATTTATTTAAGAGCCATATGTATTATTTAATTAAACAGACATATTCAGAGGGTTTCTGTAGGATTTATTTTCCTGCTTTCATCAACATAACCAAAACCAATTTCTTTTGTGCAAGTGATGCAGTTGGAAAAAATACTTAAAAATACTTTTAAAATTAAAAAAAAAAAAAAGTTAAAAAATACTTTTATTTGTAGAAAAAATATTGAAAAGTAAGAGAGGGATATTGTATTTAATAACTTCAGCTTCAAGCATATTTCACTATATTTTGACTTTTTAAATTTATTTTTTCTTTACATTAACTAAAGATTTTGTTGCACTGTCAAATTATTTACCTAATGTAAAACATTTAGAACAGCTTCTGAATGTTAGTACCTCTAAATATACAACACAAAATATCTAAATATGAATTCCTCCTCCAATAACTTTAATTAAGCATAATCTTGAATATTAGTGTGAAAAAATTGCTTAAACAGTGTACCCTCACATCTTTGAACAAATTATATGCTGTGTGTGTGCTTAGCCTGTCCAATCTATGGAAATTAATTTTTTTTCTTTACTTAGGCTTTCTGAACGATACACATATTAGTATAATGGGTGTCATACTGAGATGTTAATAGCATTCCTGCAGGTTTTCTCTTTGTTGGTAAAATATTTTTTAAATTTTGCATATTATGCCACTTTCTTGCTTTGAAGTAGGGTTTTTCTCACTGGGGAAGATTTTACAATATATTGTAATTAAATATAAATGCATTTAGTTCTTATTCATGGTTCATAATTATCAAATTATAATTTTAAAACGCATCTGAAAAATAATAAATCCTCCCACACCATTCTCCTTGCTTTAAACCAGGGGAAAAAATAAAAATAGTTTTAAGCAAAGTTCCAAGGAGGGTTAGAAGACAAACCTGTTAGACACATCAAAGACTGTTAAATTGCATTACAAGACCAAAAAACATAAGAAGATCATTTGTTTTGGAGAAAATTCTGTCACAGTTCTCAAGAGACATCATCTGCTCTTTCCATCTGCTCATCTTTGTGCAGCTTGGCCCTTGCTTCTCTAATGTGACTTGTGAAACCACAGACCTGTACAGTGATGCTTTCTTTCTCTGGTATGTAACCAGCTAAAAAGGCTTTCGAAATAATTGCAGGGCTCTGCAGTGATGCCTGAGCTGGCTCTGAAGGGATTAACTGTGGGTTTGAGAACAAAATAGCTGTACAGGCATTGAGGTACCTCAGCAACATATGAACTCCACAGCTCAAATATGCTAATTAGCCTTGTAGAGAAGCAGTGCTAATTAGTCTGCATGGAATGACCCAGTATTACTGCTTCTGGGACCTGACATTCAATTATACGTATGGTGTGGCTGTTCTGTCATACTAGGATTTTCATATTTCTCTCTAGAGTGGCATGGACAACCTTACATTTACCACATCCCCTTCTTCCTTTTCCCACTTGAAGTATTTTTGGTTTTTTTTCCATGTAACACTCAGACACATCCAAATACACTGCATGCCCTTTTTGATTTTCACTTGGGTCTGTTATTTCCCTGCAAAAAAAATCTTAATTGTATCATGATCCTGGTTGTTTTCTGTGTTTCTTCATCAGGTGAATGCCATCTAATGCTCTGAAGACCACTGCTCATTTTTTTCACCAATGAAAGCAGTAAATGATTGGAAAAACTAATAGGCAACACCATTGCTCTGCTGCATCTTAGGAAGGATAGTACTGTAGGGAGAGCCTGAGGTCTTAAAAGATGAAGCAATCTAAGCTAAAATGAGGAAAAAAAAATTTACCAGATGTTGAGCTCTGATACATATTGGTATGTTCACCTTGCATACTGTGTGAAAAACATTTGAATCAAGCTATTTCTGTGTGTCACACCTGAACAGATAGTACAAAAATAAAAACTTGGCAGTTACTATCTCATCTAAGTCAGTAAAACAGAATTCTTTAAACATCTGGAAATGTTTATGAAATACAGACTCACATTTAACTAAAGTTAATGGAGACTGTTCTGTAAGATTAATGGAGGATTTTACCATTTTGCAGAGGACAGCAATGTCCTTTGCAAACAATCCTGCCTGGGTTGTTTAAAGAGGAGCATTGCCCCAGGTGGAGGGAAAGGATCATTCCCCTTTATTTAGCTGTGCTTGAAGTACTGTGTCCATTTCTGGGTGTCTCATGGCAGTAGAGACCTGGACATACTGGAGAGTCCAGTCAAGGGCACTAAGGTGTTTAAGGGCCTGGAACAGCTTACATACAAGGAACAGCTGAGAAAGTTGGGACTGTTCATCCTAAAGGGAAGGGTCAGGGAGGGTACTATAAATGTATGTAAACACCTGAAGGGAGACTGCAGAAAAGACTCATCCAGGCTCTTTTCAGCAGTGTTCAGTGACAGGACAAGAGAAAAAGGACAAACTTAAACACAGGAAACTCAGTCTGAACACAAGGACAGCCTTTCTAACTGAGGATGACTGAACACAAGCACAGGTTTCCCAGAGAGATTGTGATTTCCCTCCTTGGACATATTCAAATGCCATCTAGACATGGTCCTGGGCAACTGGCTGTAGGTGGCCCTGCTTGAGCAGGGGGTGACCTTCAAATTTCACTTTCAACCTCAAACATTTTCTAATAGTGTGAAATTATGACCTTATGGTAATACTCACATTTGCCTATCTAAAGAGAAAATAAAAATGAGATCTAATTATTATTCTGCTGCCCATTAATCTTTCTGGCTGACAAAAGCTCTTAAAAACTTATGAATGGCATCACAATTTCCATCAGGAATAGAGAAAAAAACACATAATCGGGGTGGAGGGGAAAGGCCTGCATGAACACACGTTTCATATCTCAGCTGTGTTGTTGCTTTGTCATACAGAAGAGATGAATTAATACCAAAAGTGTGAAAAGCCTCCCAGTAGCAGCAGTTTGGTCTTTAAGAAACAGTTATGAATGACAGTCTCAAACATATTGCTATGAAGAGAGCCTCAAGCCCTGTCATGAGAGATCTCATAAAGCTTTCCCTTCCAAGGTGTTTCTCTGGAAAAACATCTTCTATTTATATCGTGTTAAAGGAAACAAACCTAAATGTAAACATGCCATGTTGCTTTGAAAGTCACATATAAAGGAATCTTCTTTCACCTCAGTTTATCGTGTTTATTCAGGGTTAAATCAGTGTCTGCTGTGTTGACTTCTCAACATTCAGTAGTTCTATTCTAACTCTTCTTATACCTAAAATTTAATGAAATCCATAATTTTATTGAAATTAGTCCCTGTCCATGGCAGAGGGAATGAACCTATATGGTCTTTATGGTCCCTCCTAACACAGGCAATTCTGTCATTTAGGAATACGAAAGACAAAAAAATCTCATTTTTGCGTTTTTAAATCTTTGTATATTACATTTTTACTGAGAAGATTAGATTGATTTTCCCCCCAGTATAATATTAGGTTCATAATTTCTTTACTTCAACTTTCTTAATTAACAATACATGCTTCAAGATCCTTGTCATTTGTCAAAATTCTAATTCTACCAAAGCATATCTTTAAAAATATCTTTACTATCCTTAGTATTTATTACTCTTCTGGCAAAATTTCAGTGCAGTTTTTATTATTTTTACTCAGGTGATAGTCAATGAAGTTGTTTTATGGCTGAACAAAATCCATGAAGTGAGTCAGTGACAGAGTTTTGAAAGTAGGATGGATATTGTTTTTAGTGAATGAATCAAACTTGTATGGCTGTCAATTTATTCCAGAATTTTCTTTGTCTTCCCAGGATGTACTTTCCTCTTAATTGTATCACTTACTCTACTGGGCAGTTCTAATTATGGCTGTTTTGTCTTGATTTACAGCATACAAATATCCTCATTTGGAATGTATTTAAAGCCAAAGATAGTAAATCATAAATCATTATCAATTAACAGTTTATAATGAGAAAAAATTGACTTCTTACTGGTAATTACTAAACATTGTGACAAATGTGTTTCATAAAAAATGTCCTCTTATCAGCATGACATTGTCATAGCAAATCAAAGCAATATCATGATTTCTTCAAAATCCTCAGAAAGTATTTATGGATCTTGTGCTGATATGTGACCTGGGTTGAAGAAAATGTCCAGTATATATTTTTAGATATATACAGTAAAAAGAGATTGATAATATCTCTTAATAAATAAAACTCTTGAATATAGGCTTAACATAGTGTATACCTTATGACACCTTTATGAATATTTTCCTGAATCAGATTCTATATAAAGTATATAATTGTTCATATATTATGTTAATTCTCACCAAGCTGAAAAATAATTGCTTAGCTTAAAAAGATTATAAAATATGATCTTTGTATGTAGAACAAGGAGTTTATATCGTTTAGATTTTGAATGGGAGATAGTGAATAAACATACTCTAAATCCTAAAAAAGTTTGGAAAAAACATTCAAAGTTATTTAACAGTAGGAAGTGTGAGTGGGCACACTCTCAGACTTACTCTGTCAACTCTACTGGTCACAGAGGATTTATTAGTTTCAGGTTAAGAGGGCTGACTCTTGAAATAATTGTCCTTTGAATTATTTCCCTTGGCTCTCCATTTGATACAATACCATTAATATATACTTATCAGTAAGTACTTTTTAATGGAATTTACATGAGTATTAGGTCATTGTTTTATTGGCTATCACTGATCCTCATTTTTTAAATCAAGAGACTTAGAAACAAATATTTATGTACTCCCTTCTCCTAACAAAATGTGTACGGGAAGCAAAGAACTGGAAAGAAGTGTAGTTTTCTTACAATCTATATTTTACAATGTTGATAGGAAGAAAACACAGCCCAAATGAGCTGAGTAAGGGTCTGAATTCCAGGCATAGTGGTTCTCTCCTTCCAAATGGAACAGAAAATCTGATTATCCTTGTGGGAGAGAGCCACTGAAGCCATTTGGCCAGGCACATCCTGCTGGAAGTGGACAGAGAATTATTTGGCTCTATATATCACATTTGGGGAGGGGACAGAAAACTGCTTAAATTTTGTGGTCCATGGCCTCAAAAAACTCTGAGCTCTCCATTAGGAGCATTGAATGTGTTTTTGAAAAGAGTTCACCAGGATATATTAAAGTGAAAACAGATACGACATATTAATTAAAGAATGGCTGAAACCTATGAAGTTAAAATTATAATATTTGTTAAAAAATTTCCTGCATTTTTTTAAGTAAATTGCTTAAAATTTAAGTATATAATTATCTAAATACATTTAAATTTAAGGGTATATATTTGGCAGCATATATACATATATATATATATATACACACATACATATATATATGATGTATGCAAGTATATATAAGTGTAAGTATAAAAATATAATTATTTTATAAATAAATTGCTTTAAAAACTCCCAGTAAAAGAAGAGGTTGTTAGGAGATACTAAGCATATGGATTTACAACTATTTAAATATGATATTTGACAATTATTTAAATATGATATTTGAGATATGGAATTTTATATTTTCAAAATTAAGGAAGAGTGATCTGTTGTGAAAGATTTTACTGGACATAGTCTTTCAGTTCAGAGAAGAAAATGAAGTAATTGGGAAATGATCATGAAAAATTTGATGCTGTTTGCAATTTTGAACAGTGTTTTCTCGTCTTTCTCCTTTGCCTTTCCTGTGGTGGCGTATTTGTGCCTTGTTATGTTTAATCCTTTAAATTTCTCTTCAGTATTTGTATCTTGCTGCAAGATTTTTATCCACCTACATTGTTAGATAGATAAATTGCTAAATACTGACAAAATAAAAGCTATACAGCTAATGTTTTGATTTCTGTGTACAGTGCAGCATACTTTAGCTCCTGAAATCAGAAAATGGATACATGCAAGTCATGACTTATGACTGTCAAGACATACTGGGAAGCTGTTCCATGTGTATAGGCAGCCTGGGTTATTTTCAGACATTTCAGCATGTTTTCTGCAACCCTATACCTGTACTAATCTAAAAAAAAAATGAAGAAAATAAATTGTGGGGATTATTTTCATGAAGAGTTTTTGAAAGCGATCCCTCTAAACTGCTGCTTTTTCAATGAAACCATTCAATTTTTATGCTGTACAAGATAAATATACCTTCACCTCTGCACCCAAAGGTCCTAATCAGAGTGTTAGAGACATCATAACAAGTTGCACGCACAGGACATCCAAAAGTTTGTTTTGTCCGTATGCTGCAGCACGGTTTGCTCTTGTCTGGATGTATTTTTCATTTCAGAACAAATGACTAGAGGCAAGGTAGTCTTTCAGGTTTGTTTACTCCCCTCTCACTTCTGTAGCACAGCAAACAAAGTTCCAGTGATGGGAATGTTCCATGTGAGTCAAGGTTATATATGTGGTGAGCAGTGTGAGGGGCTGGGAGGAAGAAAGATAATTATAAATAGAAAAAAGGGGAACACCCTGCTCTTCACATCTGCAGTCAGAAGAAGAGTGTGGAGGGAGAATCAATGCTTGCACAGGAACTGAGCAGGATGCTAATTGGGATATAACAATTCACTGTGAAATTAATTGGGCTAACACTGATTTGTATTGTAGTATTTAACGTGGCAGTTTGAGATTGTGTCCTCAAATAATGGTGCAAAATAATTATTCCAATGGAGGATGGGCTATCACCTCAGATATTTTCAGGAAAGCACACTGGTTATAGCAGGGCTGATTTGTTGTACCAGTCAGGAAAGTAGAAAATGTCAATTTTTGCAACATAAAATATTCAACCTCAGTTATAATTTGTCATAATTACAGCTCAAATTTTGCCAAATTCAAGCCCTATAGAAGGTTAGTGAAAACACACACTATAGCATACAAGAGATATGTGTTTGGCTGCATATGTGTGCATGCAGAATATGAAGGACTGCCCATGTCCAGTCAGCCCTAGTTACCCTATGCCCATCTCTTCAAGCTTTGGACTAAAAGGCAATGACCCTATTGAAGGCCAGTGTGCAAGAATTGTATTCTTATGTATTTCTGTCCTGCTCTACTCCTGTCCTGTTTTGTTTCACTCATCCCTTTATGCTGCAGTGCTTGTGCACTGTACACAGTACAAGAAAAATGTAACACTCAGAGGGACAGAAAGTTCTGAATGGATCCCACTGGGACCATATGAAAGCCTCTGCTCCTCCCTGATCAAATTAATTAGTGCTTGATAAATCACATGTGCATATTAGACATATGAGGAAAATTGGATTAACAGTGAATATTTCTGTGTAAATGCCATTAAGTTATTTTCTTGTACACTTTTTCACCCAGTGCAATTCTACAGAGTGAGAAACCACACAATGTTCATTCTTTTTTCTATAGTACAAGTAATTCTTAAAAGAATTATTTGTACTATAGAAAAAAGCCATTTCATTCTTTGCAGCATGAAATAACTGAAGAATGAAATTGTGGCTTTAAGTCTGACATTGCAATGCAACACCACATTTTATCAGCATTTTACAAAACTGAATGCATTTTAGTATTACCATCTGTAACAGGAGGATCTCTTTTCTATCACAGCTCCTGAGCAAGGGTACAAGAGAAATTCTGACACTGACTTAACTCCTGCTGAGCTCAGACACAGATCTATACACTCCTTACCTTCTGTCTCCTCTACTGCAATCAGTTCAGATAAGCAACAGGTCTTCAACTTTATATGTTGATTTTTACCTTTCACATTCTCTTCCCTTCCTTGCTATGCTCCACATCAAACATTTTACATCCCAGAGGTCATTTGGTAGGCCAGCCAGCAAACCTTCTGTAGTAACTAGCTATTATCAATTTTTCCCAATGGCTGTAAGTGATATTCAGTTTTATTCTATCTGAGAATACTCTTTAATGGTGTTCTTTTAAAAACACAAAGTATGTAAGTAAGTTTGATTCAATACTCATCTACCTTGCCATTTTAGCCACTCAGACACATCTGGGTCTGAGAAAACACAAAGAAAATAATGATTTGTATCTTCATTATATGTTAGAAAAAAAAAGTTTATTCTTTTTTTGTGTTTACATATAGTTATTGTCCCTCAAGGTCCAATAAGTGCATAACTGGCCTTTTTAACATGCAAATATGAAGAAAGCTCCAAATTGATGCTCACCAGATAGGAAAATCAGTATTTAATGTGTAATTCCCTAATCAACAATATTTTCTCAATAAAAACATGACAAGAACATGAGTATTCACCTTGGTCCTGTTAAATCATCCTACTTTGTGAGTGTATATAGTATAGTATATAGTGAGTGTATATAGTAAGTATATGTATATATACTGCTGTTGTGTTGCCATGCAGCAGTACTACTGATGTGAGCCTAAGCTCTGCTGACCTCAGATCATCCTCTCAAAGGTCACCATAGATGAGGTTGGTGCTAATGTGAGGGAGTCTGGGTAATTGTCTCAAAAAGGATTGCTTAATATTATCTTGTGCAAAGCACTGTAATAAAATAACAAATAAAAATAAAACTAAAAGAAACATTCTAGATTTTATAGCTCAGACTTTTTCCCAATGGTGTCTCAGCTGCTTTATGGGTGAGATAGTGAGGAATGCCACTGAATATTTCCCCATGGAACAAATGACCTTATTTAATTTTGATGGAGAACCACTTCCTTTCTCCACTTGTGCTTCTTTCTGTCTTTCTTGGATACAAAAAATTTTGCAGGCTTTTAAAGTCAATTCATATTTAATAAATCATGAAGCAAACCCTTTATATATAAAGTTGTTATGAAGGAAAGGACCTTGATTTCAGCAGGTAGGTACTCCCATTTCCCAAACTGGAAAAGTGATCAGAAGAGTTTGCGACCTTTCCTTTTTGTTAAACTTAAAATCCAAAGGATATCTTTATTTTTAAAGGTACTATTTCAAGTAATATAGACAGGTACACTGACTGTGTTTAGCAATGGAGTTGGGTACTCGGCTTTACTTTTTATGTCACTTCTTTAATTTCTCTCACCAAATAAAAAAGTGTGATCTGCCAGACAAAGAATATGATTGAGCTCAGAAATTTGCTTGAGGTGCATATTGTAGCACAGTAGTAAGTATAACTTGTCCTGTGGAGTGACTGAGAGAGTTCATATTTGATGTAACTGGAAGGATAATTAAAGATGAAAAAAAGTAGTATGTGCTGCTGCTACACAAACAGTGTTGGGAGCTGTCATAGCTTCATGTAAGATAAAAGCACAGAGATGGATATTATGGCTTGCTATTGATGAAAGTTTAATGGCAGAACCAAGGTTGTAAGATCTTACACTTTTCGTTCTCTAATAACAATTCTGTTTCTGCAGAGGGCTCCCAGAGATAGCATGGAGGGTTGGGTTTTTTGGGGGAGGAGGTGATTTACTTTTGTTTTATTTCATCTGCATAAGATAGCAAATAATATAAAAATCACATTGACATGTCGCGCAGAAAAAGTTAATGGTGACTGGAGAGTTTAAGAGATTTTTGCCTTTTAAAGCATTTAGATCTTGCTAGAATTTGCACTCAGGCATCAGATTTGCAATCTGTAAACAAACTTGCAGACTTGGCCTACTGAAAGTTGCAAATGCTCAGTGTTTGCCAGGATCAAGTATTAAGTTGGCTTTAATTTTCTACTGCTTTGAACTTCCATTCTCATGCTTTGGCTATTTCCTGGCCTTTCAAGTTTTCTCTCTGTTTTGGATACTTGTTTTCTGCCTAAAAACTTTCCTATTGATCCTTCTTCAATTCTGTTTGAAAGCTCAGTAGGCCTAAGAGTTGCTTCTTTGAATCTTTTGACCAACTAAACTGAATTTTCAACCCCGCTTATCTTCAGTAAGCTATTCTTTGATATGCTTTCACTCTGGCTCCAGAGATTGCTTCCCTCTTTTTCATTCATTTCATGCTGGTGAAGAAGTCGCTCTTTGAGTGCACATTGCCTTAAGCTGTTGTGAAATGGATAGAGCTAGCAAAATAGTCTCCATTTGTTAAAAATCATACTCAGTGATCCACAGTTTTCTTTTTTCCTTTTTTTTTTTTTTAAATCCCAAGCAGAATGAAGGTAGACTTTCTTTATTTTTCTGAGGAAAAACAGAAAAAAAGTACACATTCTTAGTATTTATTTTTAAATGCAATAAAAGCTCTGGTAGTCTGCCTTTTGTTGCTGTTGAGGATATTGTTAAACATGAAACCAGCCATTAGTGCTGTTATGTTTGTAGTGTAGCTTTCCTTTGACAGTAGTAGCTGAATGTACCAGTCTAGCTTTTAGAATCAAATTTAAAGTGTTGTCACCCATTTAAAAGACTTGATTTTTCATCAGATCTCTGTGGCAGGAAAAAAAAATACTGGATAAGGAAGTAGTATAGAATGATGCAGGAGAATATTTATAGACCTCAACATCATGACAACAACATTGCTGTGCAAATAAATAATAAGAGTTTTAACTTTTCAAACTGGGTATGAGGAATTTAAGTCATTGATATATTATGTCTATTTTTGTGTAAATTTCATTAGTGTAAACCAGTTATAAGTTATGCCAGCTCTGAAATACCAAACTGATGTAAAAATCACAGCATTCTGACTTTGAATGACTGATTTCAGTCATTTTGTTATTGTTTTCTGCTTACTGGCTAACAAGTGACAAAACCCATCTTAAATTTTAAACAGTAAGTTAATTTCTATTTACACATCTGTTCTATGTTCACCAGTTCTGTTGAATAAATAGCATTATTTCAGACACAATCCATATAAACAATTGGACTCACTTTTTTCTTGTAATTCCATTTATCCACTTGCATTTGTAATGTCTTTCATGCTAAAGCTTCTCTATAATAAGGAGAGGGCATTGTGGATTAAAATCTCAACATCATTATGTACTAAATTGCCTGTATTAAGTAAAGCAAATTCTTATAGAATATATTGCAAGAAAATAAACAGCACATATGTATTCCTTAACCCTTCAATGTTCAAAGAAAGACTGAAAAATTTACAGTGTACAAGAAAAACAGAGGAGAATTTTTTTTTTAATTTATTTCTGGGTTTAAATTCTCTTACTACTCAAAAAAACCCAACAAAACCAAGACAGACAACGTAACAATACTTATTTCTTTTACAAAGTTATGTAAGCAACCAATGAACTTCTGGGATCACTGAGTTGCCCCTGAATACTGTGGGCAGAAATAGTTCTGAAGCTGTCGCACCCATCCATTTCCTCAGTGCTGGATTTGATATGCAAAGAACAAACATAAAAACACCTTTAAATAAAATGTTGTCTCACAGAGAAACATGACAGATGTTCTAGCTCCTCCCTCCTCTATCTGTTGACAACTGGTGAAAAAAAGAAGACAGCTGAAATTTGGATTTGTTGAAGAGCCTAGATAATCATACAAAAATAGGCAAGAAAGTACTGAGATGTCTAAATAAGTAAGAAATAACCAGAAAAATCTTGGTGGGGTGGAACTTAGTGCTGGAAGAAAATGTGATGAGAGATGGGCAGATGCATGGGAGAGGTAGCACTGAACGGGATTTGGGTGTGAAAACAAAAAGCAAGAAGCATGCAACTAAACAGGAAAGTCGATAAAATGGAATGGATTCATAACTGTATGGATGGAAAGTTAACTTAGAACCTCTGTGGTGAATCCACAGAGGAAGGATGTGAGTACAAAATCACTAGGAATTATATTTGACAAAAGAGTTAGAGGAAGAAAAGCTCTCACAAATTTTGAAGGAAAAAAGTAGCCTTTGACTCCCAACTGGATGCTGGATATAGTAACTGGTGGTGACACCGTTTGCAGTGAGCAAAGATGTGCTCAAACAGGACAAGTTTTAATCAAGTAACATCAACGAGCTTCATGTGGAAGACTGAGAAGTTATTAAGGTCTTCTACAGACTTATAGGCTCTCATATATTTTGTCAGAATAAAAGACTGATTTACAGTGGAAGCATTCTCACTGTTTCCTGTATCAGATATTTCATGAGCTTTCTAGCAAAACTTTAATAAAGTTTCCAGATGTAATTGCTAGCTTGATGTAATAATTCCTCTGAGGATTTGAAATATGAATTTTTTTCTTGTAACAAAGGATTTGGTGTTTTTTCTCCTTTTTTTATATTAAAAATTATTTAATTTAATTTTATCTTCCACTTGAAAATTATAAACTCATTAAAAACTGAAAGCAAAAACAGAAATCTTAGAACAGTTTATAAGAATAGTAGTGATTGATGGTGATGGTGATAGTATTCGTAGGACTATAGGTCCAGCCCATTAATTTACAATTTAAAAAACATCTTCCCAGAACAAACATAAGATGATAGATTTTCTCAGTTAAATGCCACCTTTGTGTCTGAAAAAAGTAATCTTTTAATTTCATGGTTGCAATAAAAATGGAATGTGAGGCTGAAATACACTTTTCTTCATTTGGTTGATTGGCTGGTTGATTGCTTGGTTTTTGTTGGTATGTTTTTTTCCAGCAAGAGAATTTCATATACCTATAAATTCAGTGTTGGAAAATTTAAAGGAAACACTGGGACTTTCATAATACTGAAAGTAAAATAGAAGGATCATATCCCAGATCTGAGCTGTCTGGGTTGACTTCTGCACCTGTCAAGCCTACAATAAAGTCAGCAAAATCTTCAAAAACAGATCCATTTTCATTTAGGCACAGGAACATTCTAAGGCCATAAAGGAAAAGAAAAAATAGAAAGGACAACAAGCAAAATCCAATATTTTTCATTTTAAAGCTCACTGCAGTTCATTTTACAGACAACCAAGAGACAAGCAGGCATAGGAATAATATACTGCAGCAAAATGTTGTTGCTTGCTCTGAAGCAACCAGAAACACGTTTTAGATGCACTTTTTTACTGGTATTTTCAGACATATGTATAAGAAGAACATTTATCTTTCATACCTTGTGGATGCTGCACATACTGTAAACTTTGGAGTGTGTGCAATACTAAGAAGATGTACAAGTTTTGACAGAAATGTGTATAATCTGCACTTGTTTATCAAAATACCTGTGTGATCATGTATGGCCTGGGAGCTTTAAAAGAATCATTTTCTGCTTGGACTTCTCAAGCAAATACATACTGGTCTTCAAAATATCTGAAACAGGCTATTTTGACTATTCATATTTAACTGAGACCTCAAAATCACTACAGTTTCTGCTGTCTCAGCCCTTTCTGGCTATGATTTTAGTTTTGACATATTGCTAAAAAAAATGCGAAAATCATAGTTTTGAAAGTTCTGACTGAAGTCACATCAATTATGTGAGAAGGGATCATTCAGACATAGTATTGCCATTTAAACCAAAATAAATCAGCTCAATGTTTGTCATGCAATTCATCTTAAAATATTGCACCCACACTCATCCTGAGGAAGGAGATACCAGACCTTATGTAAGACAGAGGTTCTTGTGGTGTTTCCATTGTGCTCTAAATTGGAGAGTCTTGAAAGTCAAATCATAGCTAAATAGGCACAAATTCACCTGAACCAGCCCATCATTATTTAAACTAATCAATCACTAATTTGATAGCAATGGAGAGAATTTCAGTTAGTAAATTATTTAATAAGAAGTTGTTGTATAGTTATTGGGGCCTACAGTAGGTAGAGAACATTACTGTAAGTCCTTATTTGCTCAGATTGCTACCTGATCAACTTATGTGTTTTGAAAAAATGTTATTCACAAATTTTTTGGAGTGTTTTGGAAGCTTAAATTCATCTAAGATGACAGAGAGAACTGAGTAGCTGAATTGAACCCAGGATTTGTTTTCCAAATTAGATGAAGTTATTTAAATATTTTGTCATCAAAGATTTTAATTTACTCTTGGCACCATTTCAGGTTCAATTTTTTTGATTTAAACTATGACTTAAAGCATTCTGTTTTCCTCTGATATTCCAAGAGATGCTTTCTGTACACATCATTTAATTAATGTACAGATGTTTTGTTTTGTAAGGCCTTGGAGCTCAGCACAGCAGGTATTAGCATGCAGCTTTTAAACAAACATTTCAAAAATTTGTGTATCTAAAGAATTATTCTCTACTGATATCTGACTTCTAAAGTTAATTCATCCATGATCTCAAAAATACACTGAGAATATCTGCAGATGAGGGATATTAGGTTAGCATGGTATTCTTCAGTTAGCATTAAACTGTGAAGCTTCAGTACTGCAGCTCCATATGTTAGGAATCAAGGCAACTTCTTCTAAATAAATATGTGAAATAAGTGCATTAAAGAATTTGACAAAGTATTCTGTGATTTATAATCTTATGTTGATAGGAGGGATGAGCCAATTTTCTGATTAATTTTTCTCAGGTTATTTCAAAACCCTGTAGCAATGCAAATCTGTGCAATGCTTCATGATATATTAAGAATATGACATTTTTAATCTTCACTTTAGGGAGTCATCAAAATTTAGGACTTAGTTAATGTGACAGGATTTGTATTGCCATTATGAAAGTATTCAAGACCAGATGTAATTATGCTTCTTCATGGTATTTACCAAGGCACATACACTCAAATTGCTCTCGGTTCCTTTAGCAAAACAAATTGTGTTTTTCTGCCAGTTGGGACTGTTTTCCATAAGAAGCTGTTGTTCATGTAAGAAAGTATAAGTCACCTAAAAACATTCTAAATTATCATTTTGTTTTTTTCAAAACTGTTAATTTGTGAGAGAGTTATAGTAATATTGAAAGTAAAAATAGAACAGCCTACTAGAGGTGGTTCAAAGTAAATTGAACTTCAATTAACATAGGAAATTACTGTTTTATCTGTCTACTCTCTAAAATGGTGTAGAACAATTAAATAATATAAAAATAATAATGGAATCTTGTAATCATAGACTACCAGGTTGGAAAGGACCTCAAGGATGGAGTGCTGGCAATAGGTTGTAAAAATAGGGAATGAAGAAACAAAAATTGAAGAAAAATATATTTCTAGTTCACAATGCAGATTTTTATTGGATTTCACAATAATAATTTAAAACAAATTTATTTTCTGCACCATATTCTGCAGGAACAAAGTCTTCATTTCACATACTGTCAGCTTAACTGTAAGAGGGAATCAAGTTCTTCTAGCTTGTTCCAAAAATTAGCATAATTGGAGAGGGGTTTGGAATTTGTTCTTGAGTTCTATACTCAGGCACAAATATTACAAAAAATCTCCAATCAAAGCATTCAGATGGAATTTATCAGATCCTCCTCTAGTCAAAATCATGGAAACTGAGGAAGACTAAATGTATCAGGAGAGTGTGCCAGCATTGGAATAGATTACATTTTAACAGTTTATTTTATTCTCCCTTCTCATGTGATTAAAAGCATATACAAAATAAGAGCCAATGAAGTGGCTACCTCATGTATTTGCAACCAGACTTTGTTTGGTGACATGTAGAGAATCTTAAACTGTTTTACTCAGTCTGAAGTCTGTTCATTATTGCACCATGATTTCTTTGTAAAATTACTCAATCACTGAAGAGAAAGAATAATCATAACAAATACATTTTCGAAACACTTTCAAAATAAATGTATCTTAAGATTGGAATACTGCATTATTCTGAAACTAAAATTGAAGCAGCTTTCCCTGAAATTCTTAAGTGATTGAATCTGATAGCCTGAGAAAATAAACTCAGAAGAGCAAATTGTCAAGAACATGTAAATCATTTGGAAGTCTTTACTTGTGGGCTAAAAATCAGCAATAGAAACATTTTTTTTCCATCTCTCATTCTTTTGTTTCTCATTAGGGAAAGGGCTTTCAGAGCATTGTCAGCTAAAATGACCTATTTTTACCCTAAAATTTCTTTAGATCTCCTCATTTGTACCTAGAACGAGAGTGCTGTGATTTTGATTGCTCTGTAGTCTGAGTTCTTAAAGTGTTTCTGACTAATATGCAAAAGTTAACTTACCTAAAAAGACTAATTAACTTACCTAAAAAGTCTAATTGTTTAGTGTTTCAATCGTTATTCATATATCTACAATGTTTTGCCTTATAATTTCTTTTTACACATACTTATTTACACAATAATATGTTTTTACAGAATTTTTCATCTTGGGGAAAATTATTCTCTATTTATTTCCTAATATGTGGTAGCAGTGAATTGCTGCAATCTACTTCAATATAATAAAATATTTATTTGGTTTCAGATGTGAAGTAATCTTTTCTGAGAAAAGAGGTGGAAGGCTATTTTGATCATTTTAATCAGATCAAAACATGTTTAAAATACTTGCTGTAAGTGCAAAGCTTGAATTTTACTTTTGGTCTCTATTATGATAACAATGAACTCTAGATTTCTACATTTTCATAGCCAATGGTTCAAGCATAAATGAGACTCATTTGATTATAAATGGCAGTTTTCAGAGGAATTTGTCATTAAAGCAGCCAGATGACTAAAAATAATTTTTTATACTAGCAGAAGAGGCAAGGAACAAATAAAAAATTTTGATGTTGATGATGGATGAATAAGTGACAACTAATGTTTCATTCAGTAGACTGAGTTGTCATTGTAAACATAGTTATTTATCTTTGAAATATTTATTTATTCATGAAAGATCCATTATTAAAAGGATAACTATTTATGAGTTTGGACTGATTATAGAAAACAATTTCAAGTGATATAAAATGGAAATAGGGAAATGGGATTTTTGTTTTTATATGGAGTAGTCAACAACTGTTTCCCTGATTAGCATTGTGCTTTTGGAGTGTAGTTTATTCTCCATTGTTTGCAGTGAAATACTGTGTGATTTTATTCTATGTTCTAGCCTAACTGTGATTGCAATTTAATGTATCCATTTTCAATTTTAATATTTATATTTCCAGAAAATGCCAGGACAGAATAAGACATAAACCCAACCAAAGGACAGAATTCAAACTGACGTTTTCCTAGGCAAATGGAAGGTCATTGTGGGGAAAAATGGGATGTGCAGTTATATTTCTTCATTTTGGTAGAAATAACAAATGAAAGGAGTGACAGACTAAGTTCTAATAAAAACAAAGACATACAGTGCACACACATAAGTTATTCCACGCTCTCCCCAAATGGGCCAAGTTCCTGTTGGGACATAAAGTAAGTTTGTCCTACAGGAAAAATGAAAAAAAAACAAAACCACCACAAAACCCACAACAAACAACAAAATGCCAACCTCCAATCTTTTAGCAATCTTAATTGTCCAAAGAAAGATACATAAAATCAACTTTTCAAAAAATTATGTAATTTAGTGTAAATGCAAGAAGATTTAGAGATTATTATTAGCAATGTAAGAGTTGCATGAGGTAATAGATACAAAATACTCTAAAGGAAAAATAAATTTAAGTCTAGAAAAAAACATTCTTTTATAGGATGAAAAAAACATGTTTATTTTATTTTATTAGAAGTAGTTTATATTAAATGCCACTTAAAATATATGTTCCAATCACATAAGGTTACATTTGAAAATTGTGTACATATTTGAGCAACAGTTAGGACTTGACAAGGATTTTTGCTTTCACTTTTTGCCACTAAACAAAATAAATTCTTGCTTATATCCACATGCTTTTTGTTTGAATAGCTGTCTTTCTCTAGTAAATTAAGAAAAAATTGCTTTATACTGAATATGTTCCTAGTATTTGTGTAAGATTTCATATCAACGACTGGTGGCTTGAATGAATTTACCACTTGATTTAATGGTCTCTTCTGACATTCATTCCTATCTGTTGCTCTTCCTGAACACTTGTTATTGTGTTGTTTTGTTCTTTGGTGATAGTAGTGTTTTTGTGCTCTAATCATGAACTATTGTATTAGGTGTAAATAAACCCAGAGCAAATAACATCTCCTGTACCAAGGGCTCACAGTATATCAATGTAACTGTGAGACTTTCACATATTATTCACTCCTCTTTTTTATTGTTTTTCCTTCCGTCTTTTCTTTTTCACTTATGTTTTCCAAATTTATTCTTGTGGAGTGGAGTGGAAGAACAGAAGATTATTGTGGGGCTTTCTTTGTTCTGTTTGAACATAAAACTTTTCCCTTGGTTGATTTATAGAAAGGAAATAAATCAGTCATGAATACTATGACAAGAGACCTTGACAGTGTTTAAACACTTGCAGTAAGAGCCAAATAGAGGAGGTTTTTTTATTTTAGAAACTAAATTTATAGGAAATCTAAGTTAACCCTCAGTGCAGCAGCTAAGCAGCTTTGGTGTCTGGTGCAGTCAAGTTTTGGGTTTTCAAATCTGAATTACACAACATGTGGGTTTTTTTATTATCTAATAGCTTTATTACCACCAGTGGAAGAACTGTAAAAAGATCATCTGCATCATGGTAAACTCCTCAGATGTCAGGGAACTCATTACAGCTTGACAACACTTAATTTCTCCTGAAATGTTTTCATTGGATGGATTTTTCTTTGGGAGAAACAGAAGTTGGTCACCATCAGGCAGGTAATGTGCTCTTAGTATCTGCACAAGTGGTTTCACCACGGAGAGTATGTACTTCTAAGCTCTGTAACTGTTGGAGCAAAAACTACTGGGATGCTCAGAAAAGGTGTGTTTCTTTTTTTTTTTTTTTCCACTTAAGCAAATCTCATCAGATTTCCTATATTTATATGGCAAGGTAGCAAAAGATTATTCAGTCTGTTATGGTGAAGTGCAATGTTTGATTGAAGTCAGGAGAGAGGATTTAGTATCACCATCTATTTAGGCAATGACTGCGTATGATGCCAAATATGCAAGTAGATAAACAAACCATTTATCAAGATAGAAGGTTTCCAGCACAAAATGTACAGCAGCCTTAAGAAATATAGCTAAGCTGTTCCAGCTGATTTGAAAAACACATAGCTCTCCATTTTAGCAGATAGTAAATATGCTCCCCTAAAATGGTTGCACTTTTAGCTCAATGCAGTAATTTATTTTTATTTATTCATTTTTGTCATGGACAGGAATCGATGTAAGATTTTTTTTTTTAATTTATTGGAAGATAATCAATGTCTAAAATTAATTCCAATTAGCTGCTGGTATTTTAAACTTTTTCTGTGGTAAGCTTAAAAGTCCTGTTGTGGTCACCCTTTGTGAGTGTATGTTTTGCTTTTCTGAATGATGCGCTATGGTGCCAAGGGCACAAAAAATTGAATTTTTTAATTTTTCAGATGTGTCCACTCCATATTGCCTGTTATTTGGATCAAAGTGAGATGTAAAAAATATCATAGAAGATGAAAAATAATATAACAGGATGCATTGTTCATTTGCCCTTCAGGAACATTTTTAAAATGTCATAGCCTCAAAAAAAAAAAGAAAAAGAAAAAAAAAAGAAAAAGAAATACATAGATATAGGTATATATGTATATGTATACATATATATGTATATTTATATATGACATTAACAACAGGAAAAGTTCTAGAGCATCATATCAGCTTCTAAAGAATAAAAAGTCTACTTTCTAAAATAAGCATAAATATTGGTAAAAACAGTGGGTAAGCTAAATTCACTTTGTATAAGAGGCTAACAGAAAAGTACAGGAAGATTTTTAATTGAATTGCAATGAAAACAAAAGGAGAGGATAAAATTCCCCAAGTTCTTCTATTTGTAAAATCCAGAAGCAGGGAAAAGAGGCATTCTTCATTCACAGGAATGAATATAAAAATCAGGAAAAAAACACGTTTTCCAAACCACAGGAAATATAACATCATGTTGGAAATTACAATATAAAATAAAGTAATGATTTTCTCCACAACTCTCATGCTTAGAAATCACAAGAGCCAACAACCTCAATAAAAAAACCCTTCCACTCAATAAAAAAAGTCATTCTTTAATCTGTTTTTGTTTTGGTTTCATCTATAATGTCTGTGCCAACACTATTATTCAAATTTATACTTCAATTTTAACTGTCTTCCTGCAAAAATAGGAATTATTGCTCTCTGGATGAATCTCAGTAATTACTAATTTAATTCTAATTCTTTGGAATTAATTCTTTCTCATTTTGAAAGCTGTTTTCTGCTGAGAATTTTTAGGAACACTAAAGTACCATTCTAAACTAAACTATTATGTACATCTCGAAATCCTGGCCAGATATGCTGATTGATGGGCTTATACTACCACTTTTCTTAGCAAGAATAAGTCTGTGTTTGATAATTGGTGACTGCAAAAATTGTGGAACCCATTCTGGTTGTAAAGACTTTCCTGGGGGGAGCTTTAAAGCGATGAAATGAGCCTTTGAAAACTGAGTAAATGGATAAATCTTTGATGTTTGCCTACAGGCTTCTTGCTAATTTCTGAGCCAAGTGAGCATCCATTTCTGAAGTCAGCCCTGTCTGAATAGGATGGGCCAGAAGGAACAGGTGGACCTTAGAAAAAAAGTTCAGTACTACAGATGGGTGCTTGAGGAGGTTGGGCCAAGAGGAGAAATAACTCTGATGATCTTCAGAAAAACAGCACTTAGGTATGACATAGATACTACTGAATTGCCAAGTCTGTGGCAATTAATTTCTGTACGTGATAAAACCACTTTCCTTGGCTCATCATCCTGTTTCTCCGTTTCAAAAAAGGTCAGTAAGAACTCTGTTTCTTTCTCCCTGCCCTCATCTTCTACCTGTAGACACAATCCAGCCTGTGGAAATCTGTTGGAAAGAAACCATTAAAGTTTTTAGTTTCTCTTTCATCTCTGATTAGCTTTGCAAATTCAGTTGAATTCAATCCCTAGAGTTCACTCTGTCACCGTTGCCTTTTACTTTCTACACACACTTATCTTCATTAGGAAAGATGAAGGGACTGAGAAACTTCAGAACAAATATTGTAATAATTCTTATCTGATCTTGAGCATTCTAGTATTCCATGAATGTAATTTTTTCCTTTTTTTCCCTTATAAAATATGTCTCTTTCTTCTTACAGCCTTATATTAGCAATTAGTGATAACTTAATGTCTTTTTCCTTCTCCTTCTCTGGAGTTTTTTGCTGTTCTTAATACCTCAATTTTAACAGCGTGATGTTGTACTAATATATACCACATATAATCAAAATGTTATAGTCTGGCTCGTTGATAGCAAAAGGTATACTTCAAAGAAGTTTATTCTCTCTTGAGTAAAATCAAATTTTATAGTAAAAGTTTTCAGCACTCATTTTCAAATAATAAATCTCACACCAACTGTTGAATATTTTTTTAGAGATGTTAGCTTAGATTATTTCAAAAAGTCAGCATCTACTGTTTCCTTCCGAAATGAGTTTGTTTTCCCACAAAGAGTAAGACATGCAAAATGAAACCTTTAGTTCACCTGACAACAGTGTATATCAGTATAGAGACACAGATTCCAGGTAGAAAGAAGTTTTGGTTTTGTAAAAATAAAAAGTAACAGTAAATAGATAATTAGAAATATGTCTTCAATTTCCTCGATGCATCTTCACTTTGAACCTTCCACACACTTTCCTTTTTCTCACTCTACTTTTTATGTTCCCCATTATTTTGTTGGATTAACTTGCTTAGATACATCGTAAGATATATCTGTTTTAAAGAATTTCACAGAAGGATTAATTCTGCCTAGCTTCCAGACTCTAATTGCTCCTAGTTCAGGATTTTGAACACTATCTATTTCCCAGATCTGTCACCCTGTTGATTGCAGAGATCACCTCTTTGGTGAGCTTGGGCTACATAGTGAAAAAATCAACTGGGAAGCAGATGTGCATTATGTGTATTATCAGCAGTTTATTGAAAATCATGAAGCCGTGGAATCGTAGAACTACCGGGGCTGGAAGGGATCTTAAAGATCATCTGGTTCCAATCCCCCTGCCATGGGCAGGGACACCTTCTACTAGACCAGGTTGCTCAGAGGCCTATCCAGGGGTGGGGCAGCCACAGTTTCTCTGCCCTCCCAGTTCCAGTGCCCTACCACCCTCACAGTCAAGAATTTTTCCCTGATATATAACCTAAACCTACTCTCTTTCAGTTTGAAGCCATTCCCCCTTGTCCTGTCGCTCCAGATCCTTGCAGTCTCTCTCCGTCTTTCCTGTGGGCTCTCTTCAGGTACTGGAAGGCTGCAATTAGGTCACCCCAAAGCCTTCTCTTTTCCAGGATGAACAATCCCAGTTCTCTCAGCCTTTCCTCATAGCAGAGCTGCTCCATCCCTCTGATCACCTCGGTGCCTCCTCTGGGCTGGCTCCAGCAGGTCCCTGTCCTTCCTGTGCTGGGACCCCAGAGCTGGATGCAGCACTGCAGGTGGGGTCTCAGCAGAGCGGGGCAGAGGGGCAGAATCCCCTCCCTCACTTGACCACGGGGCTTTTGATATCTGCAAGGGATTTTGAATCAGTGTCTGGCATACACTGACAGACAGGACAGTTCTGGCTGTTCTCCAAGGTCCTTCTTTCCTGCTTCTCTCCAGAGAAATTAGGATATCCTGCTTTATATTAATAATGGATGGTATAAAAAGTAGAGCATGCTCAGGGGATATTTTCTATTTGTGAAGGAGGAATGCAGGCTTCAAACTGGTGCCTACCATAAAATGCAAACCTGGTCTCCAAACCTGCCTGTTTTGCAATATCACTGGCAGGAGAACCTCTCCAGACCTGACAGAAATATGGAGCTCTGCTGTTTCTGAAAGAAGGATGCTATCTTAAGAGGTTGTTAGCTGCCATGAAGAAAATTAACTCTATCCTAGCCAAAATTAGACCAGGTGAGAATGTACTTAATTAGACTACAACATTTTGGTTGAGAAGAGGGAGAAAGGGATGGTCCAAAAATGTTAACATTTAGTAAGGGTTATGAACACTCAGTCTCTCTTGATACCCTTTCCATAAATTGTAACGAGAGGGATCCTTTGAGAGGGTGAAGAGCTTGGATGTTGCCACACTAAACCTTAAGAGTGATTACATTTATAGAATCATAGTATTGTTTGGGTTAGAATGGACCTAAAAGAACATCTAGTTCCAAGCTCCCTGCCATGGGCAGAGACACTTTCCCTTAGACCAGGTTCC
Source organism: Aphelocoma coerulescens (assembly GCF_041296385.1). Taxonomy (NCBI): domain Eukaryota; kingdom Metazoa; phylum Chordata; class Aves; order Passeriformes; family Corvidae; genus Aphelocoma; species Aphelocoma coerulescens. The sequence continues at coordinate 107,801,346 of NC_091013.1, forward strand.
TCAGAGCAACCATTTAACCTGGCCTTGGTTCTGTACCTTGGTGAGTTCTGCACTTCTGTTAGCAACAAAAATATTACCTCAGATCAATCTAATTTTAAAATATTCATGGCGAAGCCCACCAAAGGGGCAGTGTTGTAGAATTAACATAAAAAATTTTACTATAGGATCAGACTTCTTCACAGTAAAACCCAGAGCACATGTTCTGGGGAAAGAAAACTCCAGAGGGATCTTCCATAAGTCCCTCTCTAATTTCTTGGTGGAATTGAGATGTGGTCAAAGGGAGACAACTCTGAAAGCAGAATCAAGCTGGTAGGCATTTTAGTTAGAAATACTGCTTAAAGAAGTTTCTGTCTGTATCTTCTAATTTGCAAAGATACAGCTCCTTTACTGGGGAGAAGCCACCCCACTTGTGGCCAACCTGGGTATCAAAGAAGTGCTTGTCTGTGACATCTCTTGTTGACCCCAGGGCAGTTTATAGAAAACACACATCATAGCTCAGATGATCTTTGTGGGAAAAGAAGACAAATTCTGCTGCCACTGGTACAGACATAAGTGTTAGGGACATGGTTTATTGGTGGACATGGAGCTGCTGATTTAGCAGCTGAACTCAAGGTCTTTTCCAGCCTTAAAGATTCCATGATTCTATTACAGTGTTTTCTATTAGTAAAATGGGGTTATTTATTTGCAAAACCAACAGAAGTATTGTTTTAAATTTTCCTGATTTGGTTTTTCAATACTTTTTGGCCATTTTGTGCTTCTTTTCTTAAACACTCAACTGTTTTTTATACTGTGTTTAGTAATTTTCTTGTGAATGAGAAAATACTGAACGTTCCCTCAAGGAAGTTTCCTAACAAAACACAATAGAGACACATGTTTTGCCCTTTGGGATGTACACAAAACAAGAAAAAATAGAAAAATAAAACTGAATTAAATTAAAACATCACACATTAGAAAATAAAAGTCAGAACTTTTGTATTTTTTCCTGGCCTTTGTTTCTTTTCTTCTGAAATGGTGCCAAATACTGTGTGAGTTTCCCTTTATAACATATCTTAAAGGCTCCTTCAGTATTTTCTCATGTGAAAAGAGAAAATAGGAAACAGCATCAATAAAACATGAAGCATCAAATTTTGCATCAAGACAGGCATTAAAAAATTAAATTCAGTCGCAGATTTGAAACTTAGAGTTGTTATCCAAGAAGTTTGTGATCTGCTTTCTTGTTGTTTAGTTCTCTATTTTTGCTCTTACTAGGTTCTGCAGGTTTTACTTTATGTTTCTTTTTTGCCTTATGAGCCAGGATCTGCTCTTCCCCATTCCCAATGGCCTTCTGTCACCAATGAGGTATCAAAAATGTCTCTTGCAAGCTCTTCTATATCTGCTTCCCTGTTCTGGCACTTGGCCAGTTCAGAGGTGCCCCAGCATGCACTGCCATCAACACATCATAAAGTATGGGATTAGAAAACAACCAGGCAAGTTCTGTCTTCTCATTTGCTTTATTTTAATATGGGAGGGATACTTTACACCAGTGGAGATTTACTTCTTATCATATACTAAAAAGACTTAAAGATAGTTCAGCTAAAAAGTCATTAGAGATCCTAAAAAAAAACCAGCTGTCATATTGTGTTTCTGTTTATAAACTCTTTGAGAATTTATTGAATAAATCAAGATTCAAAACTAGGCATCAGGTATTGAAAAATAGTAATTGAAATGGAAGTGGCTCAGAAAAAGAGGATTCATTGAAATTCTACTCAGCACACATTGCAATGATCAAAAATACAATCAAAAAGACAAGCTAAAATAAGACATGCCATAGACTAGAGAAGATGTTATGAAAATACGTTTCAAAATCTTTACCCCGTAAAATAATTTTAAAAAGTAGATAGATAGACTACACAGATACAATTACCTTATCTGCCATCAAATAAATAGGAAAAAGTATATCTTCGAGTCTTTCATTATATGCTGATGAATACACACTTATGATAGAGTAATTTCAAAAATCTTTTGATTAGTTATCTGAATCCTGTGTTCTAGTTTTCAAGACCACTGGGAAAGGATTTATTTTTCTTACTTTCATCTGATTTTGCCATCTCCTTTTTTTTTTTTTTTCTTTTTTTTAATTTTTTTTTTTTAAGGAGATTCCACAGGCTTTTGTAGAGACCTAATAGAATAATTTTTGTCAGTCTATGGACTAAACCCAGGTTACACAAAATAAGATACAGCTATGATGATTCACTTATTCTGCCAGTTCCATACAGGAACTGAGTGATGATAGATTGTTAATTTAGTTTAATCCTCCAGTTGATTTCTAGATGGGTAATTTTAGATTTCAGATATCTCATTCTCTAGAATATATATATTCAGGTTAATCAATCTGCTGCTGATATCTTGATTTTCAATTTTGGCTCATATTAAAAAATAAAATTTGAGGAAAAAATCCTGAAATTATTGTTACATAGATTTTTCAATATGTTTTAAAGTTAATTTCTTTTATAAAAGGTCAAAGAAAATCTTGGATATGCTGAATTCATCAAATTTGGGAAAAAAAAAAGCAACAAAACAAACAAAAACCAAAATTAAACAAACCTAGTAAAGTAAGTTATTTCTTTATAGGATGATTTCACATTCATGCCTCAGAAGAAATTGAAAGAGATTCTTAATTCCTTGCTACCATATCAAGAAGTGCAAGGATCTTTTCAGTTATGAGTAAAATCTAATTTTGGCAAGCCATGATAAGAGTACTATTCAAATTATTTTCCTGTTTTATCTTCTGTCTCAACCAATACTAATAATTGGAATATAATCCTATGAGTGGTTGTATATTTATTGGCAGCATTTCCTTGCTTCTTCCAACACATGGACTTTAGAGTAATCTTTGCATTTGTTTTTGTAAAGTACTTGGTCCTATACAGTATAAAAAGGAAAATGTGTTCTTGTCATAAGCAGTCAAAATAAACAGTACAAATCAGATACAAGATGAACCTGATGACCTGCAGAGCTCTATAAAGAGATATATCCAGTTATTCTTTCTCATTTTAGCTTAATAGATGACTCTCTTTTCAATAAGTTTTTTAGGAGATTTTTTTTGTGAAGAGTGCAGTTGAGCAGATCACTTTATTTTCATAGGGGGTCAAACACAATTGGTGCTTTGCAGTTCAAAGTTAGCCCTATGGCAGAAGGAAGTGGGTTCAGGGAGGGGAGCAGAAGCCTTGTGTAGTTGATTTTCTCATGGGACATCAAGCAAAATTATCAAAAGCAGATGATCCAGGGAGGATTTTTAAAACCAACATTGAGAAATGAAATTATGAACATAAAGCACAAAATATAAGATTTGTATGTGGTTTGTACATAGGAATACTGCATTTCTAAAGCTAATAGATACCCCTTTTAAATTTGAGTTTTAACTGTTACAGTAAATAAAATGTCCCAGAATTCAGAGAGTATCTGTTGCATAATAAAAGCAAAGTAAGGTGAATTAGGACTTCATTGATAAAAGGTGTTTGTCTGTTTTTTCATAGCTGGTCCTTGAAAAACATGCTCACCCTTGATATTTTTTTTAATTATTTTCTGTAATTGTTTCCAATATAAATGCTGTAATTTTTGATTTACTATGTAGGAGGAACATCCTGTGTTTTCAATAATAAATATTTTTTTTCCATAAAATGGCTGTTTGGAACGCATTAATCAGTTTACATGAGTGTCAAATACAAGCAATTTTTCACAGTGAGTTTACACCAAAACAAAACCTAGATCCATCCCATCCTTTTTTTCATTAAAGTATAGTTATAATATGACTGTTTTATAGCATTTGTAGTGCTCTCATCACTTTGCTTCTCAGGGTTCATCACCAGTTACACATAGAACATAATACAAGTCTTTTTCTCATTCCAGAAATTCAAACCTAATTCGAACTACACTTTTCCAACAAGTTTTTTGAATATTCTTGGCTATTACCTCATTTTTATCCAGGTCTGTACTTTCTCATTTCCAGCAGTATCCCAAATAAGAACTGACAAGAGAATATAGGAAAAGTTTTGTACTGTCACATCATATTTAGTCAGAAGGAAGACACAGCACATGTAGTATGTTCTCATTCTCTATAAATCTTGCAATGGAGATATAGCTGCTGATTCTGTGTGGCACACTCAGGCCTTTTGTGAAACCTGCAGAAACAGACAGAAACAGGCCTGAAATATCTCACCTAATTATAAAGAGCCATTCCTCTGTGAAGAGGGTAGGGATGGACAGGTACTTAAATAGCTTGGAAAAGGGGAGAAAATATGCTCAGAGTTCTTATCTATTGGGCTCCTCTCTTTATCATTTAAGGGCACATTAACTTTCTCTTAATCATATTTGTTTATTTGTAGTCATACATACTATAAATAACAACTATTTAATGAAGCCAGTGTCCTTTCAGCAAGTCCATACAAAAGTATTGAATACACATTTTACAAAATATTTATTTGTTTGTTTTAAAAGTCTTTATGATCTATTTCCTCCCTTTCTGCTGTTACACATCTCATTAAATCTAGTCTTACTGTTTTCTTCAGCAGTTTTATTCTATCATCTTCATTACTATACAATGAACTGGAATGTCATTTCTATATTTATATGATATTTTAGCTAATAAACCTGTTTTTCTGAGACTTGTTGAAGCTTCAATATTCTACTAATGCTTGAGAGTCTATATCTGAAATTATTTCTACAGCAGACACTGATAAGGAGTGTTTAGAAGTCTAAGGGTATACCCTATTGTTCTTATCAGAAAAGATAAGCCAGTATTTTAGATGAGATAAATGAGTGTAGTTCTACCAAAGTCAATTAAAGTACATGAATTTTGTAGCTGTGACTGAGGGCAAGATTCAGTCATCAGAGTACAAAACCAAAAACACTCTTGTCAATCAAGAGGGAGACTGAAAGATAATTCTACTCTGAGATATAAACAAACTTTATTGCTCTATCAGATCTCACTTAGCCTTCATATTGCTGTATTTCATCTGAAAAGAGCAACAAATATTTAACTCTGACAGCTTTTATCAAAGATATGTATCTCATGTAAGGGAAAAAACCCCAAATCCACAAAAGCAAAATCAAATAACCAAAAAGAGTTAAAAATGAAATTGTTCCTATAAGGAAGACATTTATTTGCATGTGTTGTATCTGGATATATACACACATATGTACTAGAGAATTTGAAATATCTGTCATGGGAATGTTTTGAAGACTGGCAAAACTATATTTTAAACTTTAAAATTTTATTAAATTAATTTTTTACCAACATTTTTCTTGCTAGTTGACACTCTATACGTTATTAGTCATCATCATGATCTGAACAAAATTTTTTGTCTTTAGCAGTTAAATTTTAAATTAGCTGTGAGGACACACCACCATGGGGCCATATGGTTATCACTGATGGCTGGGGTCTTCGGTGGTTCTTTGCCAAGTTTGAGTTTTCTTTACAGCTCCTTGGTGGGAGAAGTCGAAACTTAGGTGGGATTGTCTTCCCTGAGTTTCCTTGCTGATATCTGGTGTTTGATACTATCAAAAGAAATGCCATTTGCTCCCTGTATCTTTTTTTTGGTGCCAGTCATCCTCTGCTTTCAGCAGCATTTCCTGCCCATTTGTCCTTCATCTTTATCTTCTTCTCTGTCTTGCAGCTTTTGGTTCCTTGGACACCTCCTATATGCCACAACACCCATCCTTGTTTGCTCCTTTGGGGGTCGCATTGCTCGTCTGCTTATGTGACACATTCATGAATGAAGTTGCCATCACAGTGGTACAAAATACACAACGTGGTTTGTTCCATTTCCACAGTACTTTTATATTCAGGTTCAGAGCAAGTCGTCCTGATGAGTATATTTATAATTTACTACTGTCTGTTTTGGATACATATATGCTGGAAAGAGGTATAATACAATAAGACACCATACTGAAGGATTTTTTCAATGGTTTAAGGTTTATTTGAAATTACTTTCTTCAGCTTTGTCCAATGATTACAGTAATGTGGAAGAGTTTCTAGAAGCATGCTTCACTTTTTCTCTTTCTTGGTCTCACCAGTAAAAAGTTTTCAAGCACTTGCACATGTTGATGAAGTCCCAGTTTCAGAATTCAGAGCACATCTCTTTATAAGGTGCTTTATATTCAGCCAGTGCTATTCAAGAAGTGTATTTTAAATCAGTCGTATCTTATCAAGGCAATTTATATTGCCCTCCTACAAGTGTGGAATTGATTTACAGTAAGTGTCTTTACCTCATAAAATAGCTAAATGAGTTTTCTGCTTCAGAAGTGCTTAAATCATGCCACTTCCTCCATTTTTGAAACAATTTATGTTTTCAGACACACAAACATAATGGCATCAAAATCTGTTAATTGTGGTATCTCTCTTTACATGCTCTTTATTTATATCCCTGTTTGGTTTAATCTTTTTTATTGTCTTTCAAAACTCCTTTTCGCATTATATCTGTATTTATTATAGGGAGTCATATCTACATCACTGTTACTGTTAATTACTTGTGAATTGCATGGTTTGCTATGCCTTTCAAGAGTTTCCTTTCTAATGACTGACCTTTCAGACAGAAACATTAGTGCAAATTGTAGCATATTTTTAACTAGTGTTTGCAGCAGCAGTTTTAACTTGTTATTTTGAAAAATGAGTGGCTTTATGCTTTTTTTTTCCTTGACTAGTAATTAAAAGATCGCTTGGTGGGATACAGCCAAGAAAAAAAATACTGTGGGGTTTTTTTTCACAAATATTAATCAAATACATTCTCTACCCCAGAATACTGATAAGGATGAAAGAAATTAAGTCAATTTCTTCCCTTCATTCTGAAGATGGAAAACTAGAGCAGAACATTCTAAGTTATTTCTCCAAGGCCATGTGATCCTCCTGAAACCCACTTTGACTTTAAATGCTCTACCTGTAATATGAGCTTGTTGACTTTACCATGGAAAAACTTGTGGCCTTATCAAACAGAGGAAACTTTTTGTAGCTCTAGAATACAACTCTCAAGCAAGTGCTGTCTAACTCTCCAGTTCACTTTTCTGTACATTGGTGCTCAGAATGCCTATGTAAAAGCAAGAATCAAATCAAATGTTTTGAGCCATCAGTCTTTATCTATGTCATATATTTGAACAATGTTTAGAAACACAATGACTGATAAGGTTTCTTAAACTTACTAAATAAACTATGTATGTGTAGGCAGCACAAGTACCTGCATGAGCTCCATTATCTCAGTGGCAAGGAAAAAGCAAAATGTTCCCTACAAGGCATCTGTATTAAATGATCCTAGAGCTTAAAAACATTATTTGGTAATCTTTAAATACTGTAATCATAATGCAGTAAAGTAGTGACAGAAATGTTACTGTGGCTTACAGAGCAAAATTTGCCACTTCTTAGTAAAGTCTTGTGCTTGTCAGTACTCTTTCATATATTTCTAAAAGTATGTCAAACACCACTACAATTTTAGTCACTATTGGTCTTATTTTCCTACTGGTTTAGGACATACAGTATATGGGGAAAGTAGCTTTTACTAAATCATAGTGCATGATACTCTATTTTAAGGGAGTAAAATTATGCACCTTCATATTATCACAGTAAATAGTTTGATAACAACCAGCAGAGAAAATTGAGCTGCAGTGAATGAAATCACCTCAACCAAGAACAAGTATGCTACACATCAGTCAAAACAACCTGAGAGAGCAATTTGAAGAATGCTTAAAAGCATTCTTGTGCTGCCCAGTCTAAAACATAAAACATGTGTTACCAAGATGTCTTTGTAACATTAATTTTAATAAGTGAATTCTGGCTTTATGGAAACTACTTTATTTAGCCTTTGAGACTGAAGCAGTATGGATTCAGAACATCTATGCAAGAAATGCAAGGGTTTGACAGGTTTGGGAATAGTCCTTCAAAACACTTGGGAGTTGTTCTAGAGAACCAAATGCTACATGAAACTTGGTTGGCATCTGTGATATGAGACCAGCTCTTGATCTTTATTGCAAGTAAAAGAAAGAACTCTTGGGACACTCTTCCTGGCAAAAGGAGAGAGGATGTTTTTGTAGAGAAATATTAATGTTTTCCCTTGAATGCTACTTTACAATATGTACATTTGCACATACCTGAAACAATATCCCATCCTGTTTGGAGGACATCTGTTGTTTGGACAGTCCTAAAAGAGGGAAAGACTATTTTTTCTGACTGATGTTGTCAACTCTGAGAGCCTATGGAAAAATTTTAAGGACATGCTAGTAGACATCAAAATGCTATACACTTCTGAAATATGTACACTAATGTGAATCATCAGTGATTTAAGAAATATCTGGAGTCTTCCACAAAATATACTGAAAAAATATTGAGTATCCCTGCAAATGCATGTGTAAGCTAAGACATTGCACTTTACAAGACTGTGGAATGTGTAATGTTCCTCTGGCTTTGTCACCTGTTCCATACAAACTGGACCTGCCTGGGAGTTGCACCAGTCCTAGATAAAGAAATTATTGAAAGAGCCATCATTCCAGGAGTCATACAAGGAGACTTCAATTCCTACAATTCCTTTCATTATCACTACAATTACCTGAAAGGAGGTTGTGGAGGTGGGGTTCAGTGTTTTCTCTCAGGTAAGGGGCAATGGGGCAAGGGGAAATGGCCTCAAGTTGTACCAGAAGAGTCTATACCTAATATAGACTGAATATCAGTAAAAATTTCTTTGCTGACATGTTGGTCAAGCATTGGAAGGGGTTGCCCAGGGAAGTGGTGGAATCATTATTCCTGGAGGTATTTAAAAGATAGATGTGGTGCTTAGTGACATGGTTTAGTGGTGGACTTGGCAGTACCGGATTAATCATAAAATGATAAAATTAGATAATTATTAAGGTTGGGAAAGACCTCCAAGGTCATCAAGTCTAACCTTTGACTGAATACCACCATGTCCACTAAGCCATATTGCAAAGTGCCATGTCTACTTTTTTGAACACTGACTTAGAAGTCTTCTCCTACCTTAATAATTCCAGGATTTAATGATTCTATGATTCGGGAAACAAAAAAAAATAAGGGAGGAAAATTTCATTAATTGAATGTATACATTTTTTGACCAACTGTATACACCACTACCACAACGTAGATCAGCTCATTGTTGTAACACATTTTCAGAATTCCTGGTGGCCACATATACACAGTTTTCTATAAAGTCTGTATGTGCCTCTACAGTTTGCCCAACATATCCTCATTTCACAGGCATGATGACTGCACAACTGGTTCAATATTTGGATGTACATGTTTGTGCACATGTGTATGAGTGTTCCTGTCATTCATGCTCTCCCCATGGTATGGGGTTGCTCACCTGGTTGTTTTACAGCTTATCTAGTCAAACATGCAGGGTTTGTGTGGGATGTTTCAGGTAGAGATTAGCTAAGTTAATCACCAGAAAAGGCAGTTTGATTTACTAGTACTTCTTTCAAAGGTAAGGATGCCTTTTATGCCAAGCACTGGGTAACAAAGCACAGAAAGGATGGGTGGTACTGAAGGCTGCAGCCCACAGGGCAGAGGTTTAGTGTAGTCACTTTGTTACAAAAATATTGTGTGTCTTGCCATTACTTCTGACCTCTATAACCACCTCCAACAAGTCTGTAAGAGTACTGGAGAGGCACAATGCCCCTTTCATATCTGAAAGACTGGCAGACTTGTTTGTGGATATTTTCACCACCACCACTTCCTCCTATAGTGTGAAATTAACTATTGAAGGCAACTTCAGCATAGGTGGCTGCTAGAAGAATTCTACAGGAAGATATTCAAAAAGCATTTCATCTTGGAATTTCTGACTATAAAAAAGCATTCCTTCTCTCAGTCCCCCCAGTATGATAACTGTAGGTAGGCATTGCCAAAGTAGTGACACCACTGAGGTGAGGGGGTGTGTTGAGAGGAGAAGAAGGAAAGAGCCTGTTAACACACTAAATAGCTCTGTTATTAATGAGTAAAATGCAGCAAAATCTTGGCATTGTCTCATTACCTTGTTTTCACTGCAGATACTTCTCCAGAATGTGAGTTGCATTAGGGACTCTCATGTCTGAAAGCAAGATTAGGACTTCACTCTTTGCATTTGTGACAGATGTGAAATGGTTAAGTTGAAAGAAACATCATAGCTAAACTTTTCAAAACGATTTGATGCTTTGTCAATATTGATTCAGGCTTCTCAGTGTCAGTGAAGTAAAAAATAATAAAGTTCTGTTGCTGCAGGGACATGAAAAAAAGATGTTTGATTGATTCTTCCATTATCCAATGACAGTTATTGTGGAGCAGGGAATAAAAATGACAATTATATTTTTACTTTATAGAGGAAAAAGAAGGGAAAAGAAACTGTTCTAAGATTTACAGAGTTGACTTATGAGAGTTGAAATATGCCAGAAACAGGAACTGCAATGATTGGTCTCACAGCCCTGTTTCTAGAAGCACAGGCATTTAGCCATAATATTTGTATTCAGCAATTGAAACTAATATGAAGTGATGTTTAGCTATATTGAACAAATAAAGGTATCCAAAACCAGAATGCACATTAGGAAATGGTATAGTTGTGTGCCCATTACAGTGAAAAGTAGATTTAAAGAGACAAAAAAGCCTGCAGACACCTTTTTAATGTTTCCTTTTTGCTTAGATTAAATTTAATCACAATAAAATGTTTCCCAAACACTCAAACACATTATAAGGCACTTCTTATTTTTATACCTGCAGATAATAGTTGCTCAGAGAGTGCTTTCTCTTCTTCAGTACTTTCCCTAATTGTCACATATTTCAGAGACAGAAAGCCCACTTGTGCAAAACTTATTTTACAGTCTGTGAAAAAAAGGCTGCTCTGGATTTTTTTAAACTCTGATATTATCTAGACATAAGCACTACAACAATATATATATATATATTTAATTTGGAACAACCCTCTCCCTTTCTAACTCTACAAAAAACTCAATTAAACATGCTGGGGTTTTTTTCCCTCTTTTTTTAAGACAGCCTCCAGATATGCAGTGGAAAAGGGAAGTGAAAATATGTTAGCTGTTCTTGTTTCTTGAGACAAAGCAAAATAATTTTGTCAAATTGTCCTTTAATTCTATTAAAACATCACCTAGGGCTTCAATTTTACCAAGCAGGTTGTCTATTTTGTCATTTCATTGACAGAACGAATTAATTTTTATTTGCTTATCTTTGTTTTAGTTGGTCTAATTTTATTTGTGTATAAATGCAATGTTGAAAATGATTTCTTAATATAGGTCTGCTGATTACACAATCTATGTCAATAAAGGATGAATTACATAAATTACTCTTTATTTCTCAAGTCATCTAGCTGAAAACAATACAATCTTAGATATTGCTCAAGCTGAAGGGCAAGTTAGAGAAGAAAAACTGCTTCTTATTAGTGATTTTTTAGTTGGCATCTGTTTTCCCAAATAGCATCTGCCTTTGTGCTACAGTGCAATTGCTGCTCATCAGGACCTCTTTGCCAGTTTTGGTAATTTACAATGTCTGCTGTTATAGTTTGCAGTAAATATATTTTTTCCCAGGCAGAAACTCTCTCCTCTGTTAAAACCTCTCCCTCCCACCATGCTAAAAAAAAATTGCTTCAAGATTCTGAAGGATTTTTTGGCCACCAGGACTTAGAATATGTGTCTCTGCTTTACTGTCAGCAAATGCTGCCCTTGCCAAGGCTAACAATTCACCCTGGCCTTTGACTCCACTTCCCACTGCAGGCTGGATAAGTCACAGGTGTGTGGACAATGTCAACTGGCCCAAAGCCATCGAGCAGATACCTGCTCTCAGACTGGAAATGCACAGCCAAATGTTATCCAAAAGTGTCGCTCCCTGACCTTGCACACAGCACTTCCAAAAGAAAAATTAACATCATAGCACTATCTGAGCCTTTGCCGTGATTGCAGAAAGTAAATTCCTCTTTCAATGGTAGCTGTCTTTGTCTTTTTCCTCAGGGAAATACACTTCCCTGAAGAGGTCTTAACTTCCTTTTGGTGGTTGTTTGTTGACCTTCTTCAGAACAGGCTGTGACCAGTCCTTTCTGACTGGTGATGCTGCAGTGGCAAATAGACACTTGAACTTATTTTCTGGTGAAACACTCAACAATGCACTTCACAGTTTAACAAGAGCATTGCAGCTAGACTGGGAAGAATGAGGAAAAATGGGGAGCAGCATAAGAAGTCAAAAGGTTTTTATTTCAGACAGCGTATGATAGCAGCTGTCATGTGTGCTACACCTTTTAGCAGGGCCTTATCAAGAGTCTAACACTAGAAATACTTTTGTGCTGTGAACATTAATTCATTACATTTTATCAAGTTGAAAGTGTCATGTCCTCTTACATCGCAAAAGGAAACTAAAAGTGAAGATAGACATCAGTCAATAACGTACCAACAGAAAAGGATAACAACTACTTCTACAAATTGTTGTCTCAAGGATATGCAGAGTGATTGTCATTTTGCAATAGACATCGTAGTCTAATGTCTGATCTCCAGCAACATTAAATACCATGAGAAAAATGAGTGTGTATGGATGATACAATTTTTGGAATGGGCATCTTTTTCCTAAGTTTTCTCAGTGATATGCCCTAGCATATTTCCCTAATTTATCAAAATGAGAGAAATTTATTTTATGTCAATTCTTTCCATTATAATTAGGAGCTCCCAGCCACCTATAATAAAAACTGAAGAAAATTATAGTTATTTGAATTCATTAATAGCTAGCAGATGACTGATTCTCTGTCAAACTTTTAATGACATTTTCTTTATAGCATGGGAGAAATATATTTATCTTGTTGTGCCTTTCACTATATAGACAATCCTTTCAGGTGTATGTTAGAACTGTTGAAAAGTCCTTCACTTTTCCTCTTCCTCTCTTTTCATTACTTTTGACCCCAAATTCAAACACATCAAACTGGGGTTTTGTTTGTTTGCCTGTTAGTTTGTTTTTCTTAAGGTTATACACACTTTTCAGGAGTATTAACTTGTAAGGTTTGGAGGTTTGGCCTGTTTGGGTTTTTTTCATAAAGCACTTGTGATGAAATATAGTACAAAGATGTGAAGTATTTTGAAATTACATAAACACTAAGACTATAACATAAAAATAAAATCAGGTCCTTTTCAAAACAGAAAATAACTTTTGCTCCTTCTTAGCAATAAGTAGATACCTAACATTGCATTAAACTATTAATAAGTTACAACTACATTACTATTTTAAATTTTCCAGTTGAGTAACTAATTATTTAAATTCTTCACAAATACTCTACTGCTGTATAATAAAATATTTATTCTGTCTTCAAAACCAAGGGTTAATCTTAGAGAAGGATTTAAAAAATAAAGTACCAAAATCCCAGAATGATGGACCACAACCTCAAAAAACCCAGGGTGGTGGTTCATCCCAGAAACACTGGTCACCACATGTGTGATTCACTGATCACATCCACTAGTCTGTTGGTGAAGGAAGCAAGAACCAGTCTTGAAATCTGCTTTCAATTTCCTAACACAGGCTAAAACATGTTTAACTTGTCCGTGCAAATCATGTTCAGTGCACTACTGTGAAAGCAGGTTTTACATCTTAGTAATTATACATTCTTTGAGGATCAGGTACTGAGCCATTCTTTAAGTAAGCCTTAGGGGTTTCCTATGCTGTGTATCAAGCCAGGACACATGAGAGCAGATTCAAACCCTCACATCTACTTTGAGTTTTCAGGTACTATCTAATGGGAGAAGAAGGAAGGAGAAAGTCCAAGAGGCATTGTAGCATGACTGCAGCTGTGTGCTCATGTAAGTTTGTCCTGTTAGTGGACATTTGGAAAGGTGGAGCATGGATACTGACAGATTAAGGGATATAAGAGAGGCCCAACCCCTGGCCCTGAACAGAACACCCCAACAATCTCACCACATGCTTGAGAGAATTGTCAAATGCTTCCTAAACTCTGCCAGTCTTGGTGCTGTGACCACTGCCCTGTGAGCCTGTTCAGGGCCCAAATTCCCTGTAGGTGAAGAACCTTTTCCTGATATCCAGGCTATTCCTCCCCTGGTTCAGCTTCAGGACATTCCCTTGGGTTCTGTCAGTGATCATAAGAATGAAGAGAGCAGCACCTGCCCCTCCTCTTCCCCTCACAAAGAAGTTGTAACTGCAGTGAGGTCTCCCCTCTGTCTCCTCCAGGCTGAACAGACCAAGTGCCCTCAGCCACTCCTCATATACTTCCCCTCAAGGCTTTTCACCATCCTTGTGTCCCTCCTTTGGATGCATTCTAATATCTTTATATATTCTTTTATGTTACAATGCCCAAAACTGCCCCCAGCACTCAAGGTGAGGCCGGCCCAGTGCAGAGCAGAGCAGGACATTCCCCTCCCTTGCCTGGCTGGGATGCTGTGCCTGATCCACGCCAGGACACAGCTGACCCTCCTGGGTCCCAGGGCACTGCTGACTCGTACCCATGTGTGCTAGCAAAGGCCCTATTTCAGAAGTAAGCAGATGATTAGTGGGTATTAAAGCCTTCCCTGTAACACAGGAGAGTGACATGACAAAATGTAGGCAGCAAAAACCCTCCAGGTGGTTCAGGAGCATGCACACAAAGGGCTGCATCCCTCTTGCCTCCATGCAGCTGGAGAAAGTTGTCCTCTTTTATTAACAAGCAGAAACTACCAACAAAGAACAAGTTGCTACCTCATATCCTCTATGTATGCCTGCTGAAAACTTTTCCATATATTTCCTGGCCACTATTTACATCTAAATTAAATCTAAGTGCAAATTAGTATTTGCAAAGTGTTCTTCATTAATTTTAAAAACAAAAATTGGCTTTTTAAAAAGTCATCAATATATTCAACTTCAACATTTTTTAAAAAAAGCAAACAACCCTTTAAATTAAATAATATAAATAAACTTTTAAGGATTTTTAAGGTTTAAATGCAAATAGCATTTCATGAGCAAGTCTGATAGTAGTTCCACTTATTCATTTTTTCCTAACTAGTTTGGTGGAGAATTTATCTTTTTATGCTATGTGCAGCAGTGCAATTTTTCTATGAATTCTGCAAGAAAATGTGAGGTCTTCCTTATTTTCATGCCTGGAATAGCATCTAAGGGGAAGAGAGAATGTTTTCTCTCTTCTGTGCATTAACATACCCAGTCCTCATGGACTGAGCATAACTCTCAGTGATTTCACCTGCCAGAATGTGACAGGATGAGTGACAGATGACCAAAATGCAGAACAGCTGCTGTTGATGTCAGTTTTTGCTATCTAATATGTTTTAATGCTTTATAACTAGAAAATAAAATTTCTCATTATGTATGTTTATTGAAATCTACAAAAAAAAAACCATAAAAAATGAGCAAATAGGATCACAATTGAAGAGACTTTTCCCATAGACAACATTGGGGTCTGATCCTGAACCTATGGCATGAATATACAGATTTTTTTAAACTAGTTCTGCAGTAGGTGTCATTTATTTTTGTTGAATTGTTATTAGGTGGGGGTGGTGTGTGGAGAGTGGGCCAAGGTACTCATCAGAGAGCAATAACAGATTTCAAATAAGAAACCATAGCTCTTTGGGAGGACATAGGAAATTGTGTGTTTGTGAAATGCAGAGCAGCTGCAGGGGGAGGAGTGCAGACCCCAGAACATGAAGCAGGTCAAGAAGAAGATGAGCTTTTTGTGTTTTATGACTGTCACCATTATTGAATGCCTACTTAATTTTAAGCACTTCTTCTAAATAAAAAAAAAGGTAATAAAAATCATCATGTTACTAGTATTAGCCAGTGAAAAAAAAAATGAGCCTTTGACTTCTACTGTGATGTTTTTGCCTAAAAGCACTTGTCACTATGCAAAAAACCATATTTTGATGTGTAATGGGGAAAGCAGCAGGATATATTTCATCTTTGTCTTTTCCGTAAGCAATTTCTAAACTGGATGCTGAAGTAAGATGCCATGACAGCTCCTCTTCAATACAAATAGAAACTTCTGCACTGTAAGTAGCAAGCTAGCAATAACAATACTGAACAAAACTCAGGCCAGGAAAAATATTTAATACATTTACAGTTAATTATGATAAAAAATATTAGATTAAAAACACAGGAAGGTTGTTATTTCTTTCTTCTGTCACTTTATAAGATAGTTATATTCTATGCACTGTTACTTTACCAGTTTTCATACAAAGTTTAGAGGTTTACATTTTAGAGTTCATCAAAACTCTTTAAAAGAGAGAAAAATTACTTTAACATTTACATAGGATGATGTAAAACAACAAAAGCAGCAATCTTTATCTAGTTTGTTTGTTTGGTTTTTTTTTTTTTTTCAAAAATCTGTCTATTGACAATACCGAAGGAAAATACAGAGATGTAATACTAAGAAAGAAAAGCAAACCTGCATTAACAGGAAACAGTGCCTGGCAAGATGTATATGTCTACTAAGACCTATGCCTGCTTTCCTCCTGTTTTCCTCATCTGAGACTGACCTCTGAATCTTTAAATAGTTGGACAATTCATCTGTAGCAGCATATGTCATCACACTTTTCTTATTTTTTATTCTTATTTTCTTATTTTTCCACTTACCTCTTCCCAAACACAGCCACTGAGGGTGACATATAACTGTTTCATACGTCCCAGGAGGATATTTTCATATCCCCTCCATGAGAAGAAGAGGAGGGGCAGACACTGCAATGCAGACACTTTTCTCTGCTGACCAGTGACAAGGCCTGAGGAAATGGCCTGGAGCTGTGTCAGGGGAGGATTAGGCTGGATATCAGGAAAAGGTTCTTCATCCAGAGGGTGGTTGGGCACTGGAACAGGCTCACAGGGAAGCGGTCACAGCATCAAGCCTGACAGAGTTCAAGAAGTGTTTGGGCAATGCTCTCAGGCACACGGTGGTATTGTTGGGATATCCTGAGCAGGACCAGGAGCTGGACTGAATGAGTACCTTCCAGCTCAGGATATTTTATGATTCTATGTTTACAATATATGATTTTATTGTCACAGAATCACAGAATTAGCTAGGTTGGAAAAGACCTTTGAGATAATCTCTCTACCAGATCAGTGACAGTGTGCTTCCCATCACCCTAAGAGATTAGTCCCTGCAGAAAGCTAAAAACTTAAAACTTAGCAAAAAATACATCTTATGATGCCTTTATTACTTGCTATATAGTGTCCCTTGTGAAGTTTAGTGTTGTTAAAATGTGCTAAAAGAAAGAGACAGGAAATTTTCATTTAATGTCTATGGCACTACAGATATAGTCTTGTCAAATTTTGAGATACAAGTGTGTTCATGGCTTTGTGACAGCCCTTTTCTATGTATTTCAGAAAGACAAAAATGTCTGGGGATATGGGAAAACATGGCGCCCTCGTGCAGTTCATTTTTATATTTTTGTGGGTTGCTTTTTGAGGCAGATAGAGCTGGTCCAAGGAATTAACAGAGTCAAGGGGACGTCTGCCTGTCATTAGAGCAGCAGAGTAATGGAACTGATTGAATGCTACATTGTCACCAGGAGATAGCTGTAAGAAGTGCTGAGAGCTGCAGCAATGAATCCAACACAAACATTCATTTCAGGAACATAGCTGTAGGTCACACAAGAAAATAAGGATGAGCAATTTGCATAGCCTTGTCTCTAATTAAAACTTCACTGAGCTACTAGGTTAAGAATAAGAAATCACAGATTTAAGACACACACTACCTTTGTCCTTTGGGTCTCAAATTAGGTAATGACCACTGAGAAGAACCTGACCGTTGCAAATCATCTAATGTAGAGAGACACAGGTGCCATTTTTCATTATTCCTGTGCATTAAATGACAGACACAAATCAGCCATAATCACTGCTGAAGGCACAGGGATCTTTAAGTTTAGCCTTGGATTAAGCAATATTCCCCCTCGCTCAATGTGAGCTGGAACAGACCCAAGTCAGACTCATTGACATTAATCAAGAGCTTTTTGGGCTAATGCACACACAGCACTGTCCTGCTTGTGCCTTTCTCAAATGCATCTTTGTTACTGATTTTGCTGCCCTGGGAAGGTGAGAGTCCTAAAACCTACACAAATGCAGTACAACGATCAACAGAGCTTTTCTTGAGCTTGGAGTTCTTATCAGATCCATTTGTGAAGTTAAGGGGATCCACAGGTCATCTGCCTGGCTCTGAAGGGGTGGCAGCTGATATCATTGAGTGCTGCTGCCAGGTCTCCTGTGCCTAAATGGAGGAAACTTCTTCCAAAGGACCTCTGCCATGAGACAATTGCTCAAGCCAGAGCCAGCAGTGTGCAGAAAACTGAGTGTGAACTTGGAAGCAATCCTGCAGTGTCACTCCTCCATCCTGGTTCAAACAACCGGTGATGGGACAACTGGCATTAAAGAGAATTTGGACCTTTGGTGATTAATGGAACCCACTGTATGCCTGCATCACCAAGGCCAAATATCTGCCCTGAGATTTATCAGGTTTTCCTGTGTCCATTTCTTGTCAAGGTTATGAAGGGCTGTAAGTCAGTGAAGGACTTGGATGGAGTCCTGTCATACAGAGCGAGTGGACACACAGCCACACTTCCAGCCAGAACAAACTTCAGGACTGGTGATAAAAAGGGGGACAGGATGCAAACTAGAACATAAAGAAAAGAATTAGGTATCATGTTCCATATGCACAGCCTCTCCCTTCTCATGAATATATTGTACTTGGAAAAGGATACTTTTGCTCTTTACTTAGGGTAAGTCTCCACAGTGGATATAACTTTTTGCTTCTTGAGCTTTGAGGTTTTTTTAAAAAAAATCTTGAACTGAAAATTATGAACCTTTTTAAAATATTTATGGTGTATAAATATAGCTCCCAGGTGGGAAAAGAGAAAACCTTGGGAAGTTGCAAGTGGTACCTGCAGCTTAAACAGGATAGCCTCCCTGGCTTTCTTTTATAGCTTACATAAAGAGATGGCCCCTCTGGGGAGAACATAAAATCCTGTTCCTATGGTGAAACACTGCTTGAGGTGCCTATCTCCCCTCAGAGATCCTAGGGAGGGCTGGCTTCTTCAAAGTGTGTCCCTTTCTGTGATGACCTGAAAGCATTCATTTACAGGTGAAATTCAATGATGTGTGGAAGCCATGCTGGCAAATTCCCCTGCACCATTAGATTACACAGCTGGGTCAGGGCAGGAGCAGCAGACAGAAAACCTGAAACACCTACACATCTCAAACTGTGCAGCTGTCATGGCCTTCTGAGATGGGATCCACCAGGGCTGACTTACATTGATCTCTCTCTCTATCCTGTTCCTTCTCACAATAGAATATTTTGGAGTGGGAGGGTAGCTGGTTTGGTTACTAATATGAAATGATTTCTTTAACTTGTCAGTATGATCATCTGAAGTAGAATATTTCAGCATGCAAGCTCTGAAACTTGTTTTCATGTTCTCCTCACCTTTCTACAGCTACCTGAAAGGGGGTT
The DNA here is from genome assembly GCF_041296385.1 of Aphelocoma coerulescens. Taxonomy (NCBI): domain Eukaryota; kingdom Metazoa; phylum Chordata; class Aves; order Passeriformes; family Corvidae; genus Aphelocoma; species Aphelocoma coerulescens. Next base: position 107,820,761 of record NC_091013.1, read on the forward strand.
GTAGCCAGGTGGGGGTCAGGCTCTGCTCGCAGACAACCAGAGACAAGACAAGAGGAACTTGCAGCCTCAGGCTGCACCAGGGGAGGTTTAGGTTGGAGACCAGGAGGGATTTCTTCACAGAAAGTGTTGTTAGGATTTGGATGGGCTGCCCAGGGAGTGGTGGAGTTCCCATCCTTGGAGGTGTTCAAGAAACAACTGGATGTGGCACTGACTGCCATGGTATACTTGACAATGGTGATGTAATGTTGGACCTGATGAACTTTTCCAACCTTAATGATTCTGTGATTCTGTGATCCATGCAAATTAGTCAATGAATTTGACAAAAATGTAGAAGTTGCTTGGGCCACTCTGAAACTACCTTAATGATGAGGAAAAAAATGATGAAGAAGAATTCCATGTCTAGATATCATTTTTCAGTCCTTAGAGACATTTGTCATACCATTAATGTTTGTAAAGCAGCACATCCCTCCATGACAAAAGAAAGCAATATTGCTGCATTTACCTGTCTAATACAGAGATAAACAAGAAATGCCACTTTGTTTTTGGAAGATACTACAAAAAGCAATGAAAAATGACAAGCTATAAATTGCTTTATTAGCCTCTTGTGCTGAGCCAGGATGAGATCTCACTGCTTGCCAGAAAACAAGACACCAGGCCCACCTGGTGCCTATGTCCCCAGTTTCCTGGGAGACAGAAATGCTGAGAGGCTTCTGGCTCTCCCTTGGAGGGGTGCAACCTGCCTGCCTGCCCCAGACACTGCCAGCCTTCCTGCAGGAGCCATAGCTTTTCCGGCAGAGGCTCAGAGGTTGTTTTCAATAGAAAGTGCTTTCATTTCTATTTTATTTCACTGTTGTGGGAATGGGAAAAATGCTTGGGTCTAAAAGACCAGTTCATGCTGTATTTACTGCTTTTACAATGACAAAAAGTACTGAGAAACCACAAAACTATTATTTGTTCTGATCTAATATCCTGCAAACTACAGTAAATGGATCTTTTTTCCTACCCAGTGAGGATGATATTTTTAGCTTTAAACATTTATTTTTTTATGTCAGAAAGACTTGTGATCAGATCTTAAGATATTATGATTGCTTTCTGGGTTTTTTTACCCTTTCTTTTCTTTTTCTGACATGATTTGGGAATAAGGTGGTTCAAAACCAAGAGTAGAAGCTAACTATACTTAGAAAATCATCACAGCCTGAAGATGCATTACTTTCTGAAGTATTAGAACTGGAAAAGTCCATTTTAATTCCTCAAGTAAGGTTGGAATTTGAGTTTCCAGGTAACATAAAATACTTACTTTTCACTCCAATGCTTGTGAGATATTAGCTGTTAAAATACATGTGGAAGAAGCTTGTAAAGTAGGGGTTTTTGTAGGACAGTACAAATGACTTCAGGATCAGTATGCTTTTCCAAACAATGCTCCCCAGCTACTGATCAGACAGAGGGAAAATGTGGTCCTCTTTCCACCATTCTTCAGCTGACTGAAGCACCACAGGAAAGTGTTGATTGACTGTCTACACAATCCAGCTACATGTTGTGTTTTCCTGATTCCTAACCATAATTTACCTTTCAGAGAAGGTAACCATGCTAATTGTACACGCACTTTTTCCCCTGAGACACACGGGAGCTCAGCTATCTCATGATGCTTTTTGCTATGCCTTACAGCAAGGGTAGCAGAGGAGAGTCAAGCAGATGCTTTCTCAGTCCCTGAAAACCTCTATGTAATATAAGGATGATTTTTCAACATAATAGTGAGCTGTCTTCAGAAAAAATAATTTTTTTAACATACTAATTTTAGGTGCCTTTTAGGTTTGGGGAAAGGGATTTTGGGGTTTTTTGTTGGTTTTTTTTTTGTTTTGTTTTGTTTTGTTTTGTTTTGTTGATTTTAATAAAGAAGACTTTATGTATTTCTGACAATGAAATAATTTTGAAACCAAAGTCTTTCATTTTAAACTGTACAATTCATAGGCTCTGGGGTGATCTAATTGTGTCCTCCCAGTACCTGAAGGGAGCCTGCAAGAAAGATGGAGAGAGACTGTTTCCAAGGGCCTGGAGTGACCAGACAAGGGGAAATGGCTTCAAACTGAAAGAGTAGATTTAAATTAGATACCAGGAAATCATTCTTTACAGTGAGGGTAGTGAGGCACTGGCACAGGTTGTCCAGAGAAGCTGTGGCTGCCCCATCCCTGGAAGTGTTCAGAGCCAGGTTGGATGGAGCTCTGAGCAACCTGGTCTAGTGGAGGGTGTCGCTGCCTACGGCAGGGGGATTGGAACAAGATAATCTTTAAGATTCCTTCCAACTCAGGCCATAAAATCCTGAAAAACTAACCAGAAAAAATCCGGAAAAAACCTTGTATAGATACCTGATTGTGTGTTTTCAGGTCTATGCAGATAAGAAGGTTTTTTGTGATTTTACTTTGTGAAAAATAGTTTGAGACGTTTAATCTGCTTCATATTTATTCCCTAGGTTATATCAGTGGCAGCAGCTGAGGTAGACAAGTTCACAATCTAAAACAGTTGTCTGCATATCCATAAAAATTGAAAAAAAAAAGATTAAAAAAACTAAACAAAACAGTGTAGATACTTCTGAGATCTGATACCTTTTCCATAAATTTAATTCCTAAAACACAACAAAAGAAATTACCCAGAAATTCACAATCTTCAAAATTCACCTAGCAGCATTGTTTCTTGTTTTATCTATGGTTGGTTTACCTCCTATATGGCTGATATAAGTAAAATGAAAAACAGTTTTTAATCTAATATTCAAAGAATGTAGCATGGAATTCCCTAGTCTGTACCTGCAGAACTTAAGTGATGGTGTTTGATTGCAATTGTAATTAGTACAGAAAATGCAGTCTCTGATTTTGAAGTAGCCATGCACTTCTTTTTGACCTTACCTGAAATAACAGCAAGGCTGACCTTGGAATGTTTCAGAAATAAAAGAGAAGTAAAAGAAAAAATAATTGAATTAACTTTGTGTTTAGCTATAAACTATCAGAAATACACTGATGGCTTAGTTTGTGTCAAGGATCACTGGCTTTGGACACCATTGACTAAATGAGGCTGATTTGGTGGGAAAATTATTTAAAGTCTCTTTAAATATCAAGCAATTCATTGCAGGATGCAGTCTTTGTCTAGAACTTTAGTTTTTTTAATAATGTTGCAAAATGCCTTCAAAAGGTAACTATGATGAACATCTGCCTAAAATGCAGGAGAGAATATCAGAACACTGTATCTCTAAACCTCCTTTGTGGAGAGAAGCTTAATGATGTTAAAGAAGGAAAAAGTCAACTGTGCTATTTCATGTTATGGTTGAATCAAACTATAACTCAAAACAAACTAGGAATCTACTTCTATGGAAAAGGGGAAAAGCTCACTTCCTTTCTCCTCTTTCTCTGTTTCTCGAGCCATGTGATGCCTTCCCTTCTCATGTTTCATGTTTGGTGACTATTAGTTTACCTAATTCACTTTACTGACATGGCAACATATGCTTTCTTCCTTGTCTTCGCACCTCAGCTTTCTTGCCATTTAGCAATTGAAAGGAGCTTGTTATCTGATCATCTGAGTGCAAAAGTCAGCAGGAAAGAAATGCCAGAAAGCACAGAGAGAAGTAAAGTGGAGGCATCTCCCTTTTGACGGCAACAAGCCACTGCACCAGCTGAGTCCAGCTGTATCAGCATGATGCTGGTGGTGAGATGTGCATGAGACTTAGAAATCATAATTACCTTAAACAGTGTTACGATCGACAAAGGACTTGGGAACCTGTATGAAGAAGCAGTGATCACTGAAGCCCAGCCCCTGAAAATGCCTCCTGAGAGGAATTTGGACTGTGAGTTAAGCCACCTGACAGGAACTTGGGGTAAGATAAAGGTGACACTATTGTCCAATTATTCCAGGTCTAGGGAGACATAAACAAGGCTGATGGAGAAGAATGTATCCACAAGGAAAGCCAAACCCGGCAGCTGTGCTGAAAATCAGCTCTGGTTGGGACTCAGGGGAGGCCACAGCCCCCAGACTCATTTGCTGAGGCCAGGATTGCACACACTCTCTCCCTCAGCTGAGGGGGAGAAAGAGAGTTTTTGAGGGTGTGATGGCAAAACCTCCGGTACAGAGTGGGTGAACACATCACCAGAGGCTACAAGCCAAATAAAGAAGCAGGTACTGCAGAGTCCTCCTTAACATGAACTGTCTTTCCTGGCAGAAGGTCACATTCACCCTGAACATTCACATGAGAGGCAGCTGTCATGTCTTAGAATGTGTCATAAACCACAAAAGACTCCCAGAAAACTGCCCCCCTACTCATTTCTGAGGCCCTTTACCACCAAAGGACTGCAAGTGATCCACAAGTGTTGCAACAGATCCAGAGTCTGTTGTAGAAGACAGTGCAAAACTTGCCCCCTCCCATGGGAGGTACCTGGGCGTTCCCACAGATACCTGAATGCATTAACCTGCTGAACTCTGTGTTACACAGGACCTCCAAGAAGACCAAAGAAAGGGACAGACCAGATGCTCTCAGGATACAGAGAGTCTCTCTGTCACTCTCTTTCTCTCCTGCTCCCTTCTGCTTTTCCTATTTCCTTCTGTCTCTCTCTCTTCCTCACACTTCCTGTTAAATAAAATCCATATTATTGACTTCAGGATATGGTCTGGCTTGCACCTCAATTCAGGCGGAGGCATGTCTCTATGGATCACAGCAAGGTGGCATCCTGGGACTGTGCTCCCAGCTGGAGAACATCACTATGGGAAAATACCAGGAGGTCTGTAGTAGGTTCAGTTTGTAAACTGGGGAGAAACACCAATTAAGTGTAGTGGTTTTGGTTTGAAATCCTTTATTTACTTATTTTTCTTCTGTGAGATAAGAATTAGGAGAAAGCAAAGCAGGCACAAAACTTAATATAAAGAAATTTATTAACAGAACTAAAAGAAAAAAACAGTAAGAGTCAGACCAAACCTTCAGAACACTTCTCTTCCCCCCACCTTTCTCCCTTCTCTCACTGACAACGTAAAAAGACAACCCTTGAGATTTTTTCAGTCAGTTTACCACATCTATAATAATCTTTTTTCAGTTCACTTAGGGAGATGAGTCCCTCTTGCTGATGCCATGGAGACATCTCCACAAGAAACAGTTCTCTCATGGCTTCAATGTCACAACAAGACAGCTACCCGGGTTGGTTCTCTGCTCTCATGTGAAAATCCTTTCCCTCGACTTACCGCTTTCCCCACAACTGCTTTCAAGGGTCCAATCTTTAGCTAATGGGGTACTATTTTAAGGATGAGCTGTTCAGAAGCAAAGGTTCTCTCTATCTACCTCTGGGATCATCTTCATCTCTAGGAACTGAAGGTCTTCCTCCCTGGGAGCAAGGGTCTTCATCACTTTCATCTCTCTGTTCAAGCTCCTCACCAGATCACAGCTACTTCAACATTTGCTTCTTTCAGCACAGGTACTTTTGCTCACAATTACAGTTTGAACTCTCCACACCCCCCCCATGCTTTCATGAAATTACAAAGGGTACTCTGAGGTATCATAGTCCATCACCATAGCTTTACAACAGAATTTCACCTTCTAGGTTTGAAGTATCTCCTCTTTCTCCTCAGGGTTTCAGCTCTTCCTTCTTCACTGACTTTGGTGTCTTTATGGTGTTTTTTTCACATGCCTTCACCTTTCCCTTTCCTTTGACTTGGGAGAGGATTGATGTCTGCAGGTTTCATCTGTTCTGGAGAATCTTACAGCACTAAGAGAATTAATCTCACCTGAGCCTTGCAGCTGGAATTCTCCTCTCGCTGTTGCTCACATGATCTTTGCCAGGCAGAGCAGCGGCCTCAGATGAATTTCGGCCGCATTGGGTGAGGGCCAGCCTGGCCGAGCCGCCTGCATGGAGCGGGGTGTGTGGAGGGGCCGGCCCACACGGAGCAGGGCCGTGGATGAAAACAGGGCTTCAGGAGCTCCAGGGTGGCTGTCTCCTGGCCAGCCCAGCCTGCACTGGGGGGGTCTGCACCAGGTGTCCAGCAAGCAGAAGCGGCTGAGATCTCAGCCAAGCCACGCCATGGCCAACCTGGCTGGGCCACCCTGAGCCCGGCCTGGCCCGGCCCCTCTGGGAAGCACCCCAGGTTCCCAGTTACCTGTCCAAAAGCCAGACGCAAGAGAGTTTTCCCGGGCTTTGTTCATTCTTAAATGTGGATCACAGAGGTGTGTCAAACTTCTTAAGTGGCTTAAAAAAGTTGCCAATATTCAAACTAGCCAGCTGATTGGTTCTGTTGGGTCTAGAGGAAGCTGTAAGCACCTCTTTGCAAAAGAATCACTTCCATGGCTGATGGATTCCTCCTTAACTAAAAACCCAAACTAGGCTAAACCACAACAAGGTCATGAACCAGACAGCTGGAAGAATATTATCAATATTTTTCGATTATCAGTTATTTTTGACACAGCCCTGGAGCACAGTCACATGAACACAAACTGGTGGAGGGAAACACCTTGTATGAGACTGAGTCCAGCCCTCCACTTCAGGTGCCTCTTTGGCTACAGCACAGACACCTTTCTTTATCTGTCAACTTCCCTTCTGAGCAGCTAGGTAAGGACTGTTGTCAGTTTCTTGGCTCTTAAGATCTATATTTCAGAGATTCACGTGAGCAAGAGAAGGCTGGAGTAGAACTCTTTGATGTCAGTAAGGACAAGAGATTGGAAGATATCTATCTCAGAAGAATGATAGACTGGGAAGTCACCAGTCATAAGCGTTAGTGAAGGATCAAGTGCTGAGCTGAAACAGAAAGAGAAATGGGCTTTCCCACAGGTGGTGTGCTTTTCAGGTGTCTGCCTCGACCATAGTGTCACTTGCAAGACCTTTGCAAGTGTTCATCTTTCTCACACCTCTTCATCTTTCAAAAACTAGGGGTATAATTTCCAGCTTAGTTGTACTCAAAATCACCAAGTGTTTGAATTTTTGCTGAGATTCTGTGATGCCTCATCTGCTGTCATTTAAATATATGCAGGAATTGGTTTCTTTGTAGCATTCTAAACAGATAAAAATTTCTTTATCTTCACCTTAGAAACAGAATTACTGAGATTTATATAAAAATATAATAAAACATAACAAAGCTATCTGTCTGAAGGGGTAATTTAAACTCCACTTAGTCTTCAATAAAAACAAAATAGCACACCATAACCATTTACTGCATGTACTTTAACACAATTAACAGTCTGAGTGTTCTGAAGAGCTTCTAAAATTTCATTTTACAGAGGAACAGTGATCTTTCCAATATTTTTTGGGCCACTGCAAGAGATTAAATACTACTTTATTGTGCATTCATAAAAGTAGTTTCAGTTATTAAAAGCAAAACCTCGAGCTGTTGCTTCTTTTTTTAAGCTAAATATGTTGATCTAAGTACAACAACCTTTTAGCTTACCTATATACATAGTTAAGTACACATAAAAATATATATCCAATTAAAATGTTTGTGTTGATTATGGAGGACAAAATTTGAACTATGTAAAAACCAAGTAATGACAATGGGTTTACAATAAAGCAGAATATATTTAGAGTTTATAAATTACTTAGTCTTTTGGGTGTTCAGTCCAGATGTTTTTAATACCTTTTCCCTTAATAATAGTCAGGGAATAGGGTCAGCAATAGAATAGGTTAGAAAATTGGAAGGGATTTGTAGGAACCCAGAGTGCAGAGAATATTTCTCTGCCTGTTTTGAAGGGTTCTACCCCCCTGGCCAACATTGGTTTTGACCTTCATCCTTGGAGAAAATTGCTTACCTTCTGGGAAGAATTAGAATCTACACTGGTGTGAATTAGGTGATAGGATATTATGTAAGATTGTCACAGGGTGAAAAATTTAGAGGATTTGGGTTTGCTAATATAGTAAATAGATAAAAGCAAAAAACTTCAAAATAGAGGATTGTTGTTGTTCTCCAGACTTTCTTCTTCTACTGCTCCATATTCTGCAGTAGAAGTAGTTTGGGATGATTGGACAAAGAATTCCACAGTTCCTGTCTATGTGACTAGATGATTTCTTATACATTGGTGGAAAAGTAAAAGTAATGTACACTTTTAGTGACCATTGGTTAATTTACCTTTAAAAAGACTGTGTAAATCTTGATAATTGGGCATTCTCCTGCATTCTCTGCTCTGTGCTATGTCTGGGTCACGTTGGTGGCTCTATTTCTCTGATAAGACTTAATAAACAACTATCTGGAAGCAGAGAAGGCTGAAGGTCCGTTCGTCTCTTGGACTCCTGGCAAAGACTCTAAAATTCTCCCTCATCAGGGGAGGCGTAATTACGGCACAGTTAGTGTCAAGATTCATTCCTATTTTCTGAGATTAGATCATAAACCCCTTGTTCAAGCACATATGAGTAATATCAGAGAAAAAAATAAATATGAAACTACAGTGACAAGGCAGACAAACAACAGCTAAATACCTTCTTACATCTTGCGTCAGTACCCTAAGAAAATAAAATCACCTTTCTGAAAATACACCATTTCAAAGAAAACAAAAAGACAAGAATCTCTTGTAACATCAGCAATAACATTGGTTCTGTTTTGGTTACTTTTGAAGGAGAAATTTAGTTGCCTCTTTTCAAGGATGCAAAACGCTTTAACGAGGTACAAACACATACATGTATAAAATTTGGTGACTAATTGCAATAGCTCTGTATGTGCCTACATTGGGCCAAAGTGCACGCTCAGGGCAGTAGGTACAGCCCTGATGGTGTCAATCTGTGTTCCAGGAATAACTGCAGGCGGCACTCAGTGCCATGGTCTCCACAAGGTGGAGATCGATTAAAGGCTGGACTTGATATCTCATAGGTCTCTTCCAGCCTAAGTGATTCTGTGATTCTGTAGCACAGTTGTGAATGCACTACCCCTAGATGTGGGCACATATCTATTTCAGGAACAGGAATAATCTTCAAAGGGACAACCAGGTCAAGAGTAGGTGAGGGGGGATGCAAACATACATGTTGGTGAAATTATTTTTCTAGGTAGTTCCAGAAGTGGGTATTTTTAGAGGTAAGAGTTCTTATCACCTTTAAAAAGGTAAAGATTGCAGTAATCATGGTATGTTGAGTTAGAATTTCTTAACAACAGCTCTTTTACAAACACATACAGAACAAAGATGTAGTAACAATATAGATAACACAATATATAACAAAGTTAAAAGCAGTTAACAGCTTTACGGGTTTTTCTTTCATTATGGCATTTTTAAACTTTTTTTTTTTAATTGCTATTCCAAGAAGCAATAGTATAACTATGTACAGATCTTTGTTGTTTTGGTTTTTTTAAATAATAAATCCATTTATTTTCTGAACCAAGTAGTACTACAGCCAGCTTTATATTGTAAGAGGAATTAAATCTGTGATGGCCAGAAGGCAGATGTTGTGCCAGCCCGGGAGGAGAACTCCTTTCTGCATGAGGTTGGGAAAAACAACCTGTTGGATTCCAGAAGTCACAGGAAAGTCCTGGAAGCTTGGGAAAATGCTTCATGTCTGAGTGGAACTGAGAGAATACGGTTCTCTTAGGCATTCTTCCAAAAGAACTGAGTAGCAGAAAAGCTCAGCTTCTTGCTCTCCCTTCTTCTCCATGCCCAGAGGCCCAGAAGCTGAACAACTTCTTTTTCTTATGCAGTTCAGTCCTAATTACTTCATCCTGGAGTAAATAGCCATTTCAATCACAGGCTATCCCATGTTAACTGGAGAAGAATCTACTGAAATAGCACAGAGGCAATACAAATTTTTAGATAGTTTTTTAAAATTTTTAAAAGCTGTAACCATGGATAATAATGACTCTTCTACTACAGGGCAGATACTTGTGTAAACAGCATTCTTTGGCAATAAATTGCATATTTAAGAGTTCCATTTCCTGTGGTCTCTGTAAGATAGTACATCAACTTCAAACACAATAATAAAACTGACCAATTCCCAAGAAAAAAACCTGAAAGTTACTTTTCAGGTCTTGCCAGTGACTCATAAATAATAATGCAAGCACCGATCTAACATCAACAAAATTACTGTATTATCTTCTGAGTAATCTTTGTATCAGTGAATCATTTACTAGCTTAAATTCTCCTTATCTCCTAATTTTTAGACAGCATGGAGGTAAAAACAAATTTAAAAACAAAATGTGATGCAACTGAAATGTTTGTGCTCTAATGCCATGTAGATTGTGCCTTTCCAAGTTATCTTTTACCTTTTGAAATGTTTTGGTTTTTTTTTTTTAATATTACCATTATAGGAATGTGTGAATATTCGTTTAACCAAATGGCATTTGCTATGGCTCTGTGGTGGTAGATGTCAGATTTCTCCTGATGGTCTCTGTCAGTAAAGGTAGTGATCAAGCTCTGAGCATGATGTCCTCCTTCCCTGTGATTCTCACTTAGCACAATTTCCTCCTCACTCAGCACAGCAGTCAGGACACCACCTTCAAGGAGGAAAACTAAAAAAAACCCACAGCAAAGCACATCACATTAATATTTCTTGCATAGCACTGTCTCCTGAGGAACTTGGAAAGAAATCTTCATTAATTTAATGTAGAGGGGTAATGAATTTTAATAACTTTGGAGCAGTGGCAGGCAAATCTTCTCCCCTAGATACTCCAAGGTAGAGTCAAAGTTTGAATTTTAGATGAGACAATCTCTACAGGCTGTACTTTAGGCATGGCCTTGTACTGTGGGAAGAAAACCAGACCTGTGGGAAGGTTTGGCTGAGATGGAGTTAATTTTCCCATCGCAGCCCTCACAGTGCTGAGCACAGAAAGGTGCTGAGAACTCACGTGTGTTTGGGTGCTGCTGGGCAGTGCTCTCACAGCACCAAGGCTGTCTGCCCAAATCAACCTCCATCAGCCCCAAAAGGCCATCAGGCTGGGCCTGGACAGGAGCCTGAGAGGGGACACACGTAGGACAGCTGACCCAGGCGGACCAAAGGGATATTCTCTTCCATACGGCATCTGCTCAGCAATGAAAGCTAAGGCAGAGGTTGGAAGGCACTCAGTTTTTATGGCATTTGTCTTCTAAGGCAGCCTTGCATGTACTGAAGCCCTATTTCCTGGGAAGTGTCAGACATTGGCTGTTGATGGGAAGTAGAGACTAAAATCTTTTTTCTCCTTTGCTTCTGCACCCATGATCTTTGCTTTTGCTTTATTAAATTGCCTTTATCTTGACCCATGAGATATTTTTCTATTTATTTTCTCCCCAGGCCCTGTCCTGCTGAGGGAAGGGAGATTATATAGATGTCCCTGGATCAGGAGATCTAGGGATAGAGCACCTTGCACAGACCCAAGGTCAACACACCACAATGCAAAAAAAAGGCTTTTCAACAAACCCTGAGAAGGAAAGGCTCCAAAGCAACTATTAAAGAAATAATTGTCAGAAGTTCTTTCCATCTATATGTTTTTCTTTTTTCTCATGGCTCTCGAATTCTTTGCAAGAACAAAAACAAATACTGCTCCTGGGAGCCTCAGAGTTGTATTAGGCTTGAGAACTACACTGCTTTTAACAATGGCATAGTGTGTATGAGGACCTAATCCTTCCTGCAGATAAGTTGAGCCATTGCCTAACATTGCCAAAGGCTTCTCAGAATTGTTTTTGCTATTAAAAAAAGAGCAAAGAATCATGGAAAATCAAAGAAGAAATATCAGTATAGGAAAACTAAGAGAAAACAGAGAGAAGCAGTTGAGACAGACTTTAAATGGGAAAGTGACAGGCAACGGTGAATTGGCAAGGAATCATTTGAATACATAAAGCATTTAATCACACAATTAGTGACTGAAAGGAAAATCAGTGCCAAGCTTGCTGTGATGGTGATGAGACTGATCCAAGGCACACAGGAAAGGAGTTGTGGTAACAGTGGAAAGATAACAGTTTCCATTCCTTCATAAACAATATTTCCTCCCATTGCCCTTACCTCACTTCTTAAAGAATATGGGGTGGGCATAATTCTCATTCTTTTATCAAAAATCAAAATTTGTTTTGAAGATGAAGGAATACTTGACAGAAATATGGTGAAATACAAAACCAGGCAAGCACATACCACTTCTTCTTGCTTCAAAAAGTAAATCAGTACACTTGTACTCAACCCTGTCTTGTCAAATGGATCTATTATGAGAGTTAGCTTCACACGCATGTACTTTATGATTGTTGTAGCATGTACACTCTTATATAATCACAATTCTTATAATTGCTATTGCAGTAAGTCTCAATATTTTTGTGGTAAAGGCCACTTAAAGTAGAGTTTTGGTTACTTTTCTACAAGGGACCTGCACTTGAGGGAGAAGAAACCAGGAGTTTCCATTGCTATGCTTGTCACATATAATAGATAGTGTGACTGTCGTGGTTTGACACAGCTAAACACCAAGCACACAAAATCTAATTATTTGCATAAGGGGAAATAAGGATTACTGTGGAAAGCAGAAAAGACTGCAAGGCAAAACAGGCTCACACTTAAACAGTTACAATATAAAGTTTATTACTAGCAGAATGAAAAGTGAAAAGAGATAATAAGGAAATTAAGGCAAACTTTCAAACTCTGTTCTTTCCCAGTGCCTCCCTCCTTCCTGCCAGGGATAAAAGAACATGGGATTTGGTCAGTATTGCATTTCTTAGGAGTCCCTTTTATGCTTAAGGAAAAGAGTTTCTTCTGCTGTGCCGTGGGATTCTTCACAACCCAGCAGTCCTCCTGGAAAAACAATGTGCTGAAGTGAAAAAAATATCTCTCCCATGAAATCTTATAGTCTTCTCCCACTGCCAGTCATGGGCCATAACATAGGGTTTAGTCTTTTAAGGATGAGTTATTCTAGCCTAAAAACAAAGGCTCTCTTCTTCAAAATCTTTAAAAGCCTCTCACAGCTTCTACATAACCTGGCATAGGCATTTTCTTATCTTCACAGGCCACGAGTGGATTTTCTATCCCCCCATGTACTTTAATGAATTATAGAGAAAACAGTCTGTAATATTACAGTCCTCGCCACCGCTCGCAAAGAGAATTTTAAGCTCCAGCACTAGAAGCGCCTCCGCCCTCTTTTCCCGCCGCCATTTTGGCTTCCTCTCATGTGACTTTACTTTTCCTTTCTTTTTGACCTTGGAGTCACCATGTTCTTCTTTCTCACGTGACTTACTTTTCTTTTCTTTCTCACTGAAGAAAAGGTGGCCTCATCGGCTGTGTGTGGTGTTCTTTTCCTTTTGGCACAAGCTGTGCTGGCTGCAGAGAGGCTCCACCGGCCCCCGCCGGCTCCATGCGGGGCTGCAGCGGCTTCGGGTGAAACCTGGGCCGCGCGGTCCCAGCTCGTGGCTGTTTCTCGGCTGCCCGAGGCTCCGGGAAGGCTTTTTTTCCCCAGCGGCTTCATCCGTGCCACCACACCAGGGGAGGGAGCCTGGGCCGGAGCCCAGGCCTGTGTCCCCCTGGCTCTCCACATGAAGAGAAGGACAAAAGGGAAATTTCAGTGCCTCCGTGTCCTTTAAACGCGCAAATCGCCGAAGCGCTATGAGCTTTCTTATTGGGTTAGCAACTTATCCATGAACTAAGTTTCAACCTAGTACAGTGACAAAACACAGCTCTGATGTCCTTGTGACTGTGATCTTGAATTAAATAAGCTACTTGACTACAGGCTTTTAAGGGTTATACCTGCTATAACTGTATTGGAAGAGAGATGCTGGATGATGTATAGAACTGCATCGGACCTCCTCCCACACTTTGGAGAACAAACAGCAGTTGGAAGGCACAGTCTGTTTACTCTAGGTAGCTTTTACAACTCTGCTGTCTCCCAAATAGATGCTGCTTAAACTGCTTAAAAAAAATGACATTGTTGAACTTTCCATGGCACAGCATCCTCCTGTGTCATAGGATAATTAAAAGTAAAGCAGATTCCAGAGCTGGTACAAAGGGAACAACCCAGTATTCATGCTGGGACTTACTGAAGTATTTAATGTGTACTCTCAAAGCCATTCCTCTTTCTTCACTACTTGTGTAAATCTAGAGAGTGGCACGAGCACCTGTATGTGTAAACATTTATATGTGCATTTCTATTTATATGTTATTGGGTAAATGGCTGATGTTTTGAATTATAAATCTTTCAGGTCTAGACTTAAATTTATTGGATTGCATAATTTGCTGGTTTTCTTCTGTGGCTGTTTGAATACTACATACATTACAGAATAGGCACATTTTCTTCAAAGTATTTTATACTCTGGTATTATTCATGGCATCATGATACTGAATTGAATCCAGGAACACTGTATCACTCACATGGTTTTACTTGGTTTGGGGTTTGGTTTGGGTTTGGGGGTTTTTTTTGTGTGTGTGGACCAAAAAAACTTGATACAAGAGCATTCAATAAGCATTTTATAGCTCTCAGAAGCAATTTTACTTCCATCAGTTAGCATCTTTGAGATCCTTAGGCATTTAAGCTTAGTTCATTTTGTGTCTTCAGAGGGGGTTTTTTTAAATTTTGAATGATTTCTTCTTTTCTGCTGGTTTGGGCATGTGTAGGGTTGATGTATTTTGGGGGAGAGAGAAGTAAAGTGTCTATATAATCTGATTACAAAACACAGATGTTTAAAATGTAGTTATTTCCCCACTTAAGGATGAGTAAATTTAGGAATTTTTTTCCTCATGATGATTTAGACTGTCCATTTCTTACCTCCGTTTGTCAGCAAATAAGCGGATGGCCATGAACAGATGAGTTACCACTGGTTTTACAGGCAACCTCTCACAGTTCTCTCAGAAGGAAAATCAAGGCTTGGTATTTTTCTTTCACTGACTGACATATTTCAGCAGCATATCTTTTTCAGTACTGCATCTGAGAACAAATCAAAATTACAGACTTCTTGCATGTACAAATCTTCAGGAACTTTCCACATAAATATCAGATTCTATACAGAAAAAATTGAGTAATGACTTCCTGTATACTTCAGAGTTTGTTTTTATTAGCATCTAAACTAGTTTCTCCTCATTTTGTACTATTAAGCAAAAGCTATTCTTTCATATAAAATTTTTAAGAAATTTCATTACTCTTGATATTGTTCATGACTATTGGACATCTAAAAAATGAAAAACTCATCTGTAATGTAAATGTAACAACTATTAAGTTATGTATTCTAGCAAATAAATAATTTAGAATATTTACTGGGAGTTCAAAATAGCTACATAACATGCATCCAGAAGAACACATCTAAAGGCTGAAAAGAATGAGAAAAGTAACGTTAAAACTATAGGGATAGAAAAATATAGATATAGAAAGCTCCTGTACAACTGTAAAATGCAATGCAAATCAAATAGTCTCAACAAGTGGATTGTGCGTGAGCATGAAACCCCACCAGAATTCAAACATATTCATCTCTATCCTCAGGCCACTAATTTCTACAATCATTCCTTTCATTTGCTTTCCTTTTGCACTCTTATCTTCCAATTTCAAGTGTTCATTCTTCTCTCACAATATTTTTTGTCTTCTTTTTATATAAGTAGGCTTATGAGTGTTATCAATAATATGTTGCGTAGCTTTATCCTACCATGGAAAAATGTAACAAGACTAACTAATTATTTCACAAATAAAGACTTGCCCAGCTGAAAAGATACACATCAGTAGAGCAGAAGATCAAAACCTATTGTCAGAACAGAAGTTCCTTTGAGAAAGAAAGTGTTAAAAAATATATGCAGAAGGTGTAAAGGTTATGAATTTGCAGAAATGTAAGATGGTGGAGATTCAACAGAGATGCATGGGCAAAACCAAACAGAGACCTGAAGTCTTTACAGCCAGACAGTGGAAAAAAATCAGCAAGTAAGACAAATTCATGTAATAATCCTCTTGCTTCTAATATAAATTAAAGTTTATTCCAAAGAAATAACAAAACCACATTGCATTAGGAAGGACTGACTGACATCAAATACACAATGTGACCCCAGCCATGCAATCATTAAAGTCAACTGACCACCTCCTCAACTCTAGTAGCTAATCCATCAATCTTTCTAACCTCTAGTCATTTAGGAAAATGCATTTCAATACAGAATGAAATACATTTGAAAATATATTGAAGTGGGATTTTTCTATGTTATTACAAATTACATGGATTATTTAAAGTAGTTCATTTTTCATTTTATTTTGTTGTGCTACCTGACTTCATTGGAGCTTAGCATGGATTACAGGTAGATTCAGTTTCTCTGCACTTATAACCATTCCTAAAACTATTGTATACACATTTCATTATGTGTATAATGTGTATATAAGGTAATAGATCAGAAAGTACTTCCTTATCTCTTTAGGCTAAATGAAGTTATTGACCCGTCAGAGACCACTGGTAAACAGAAGTGCTGAAGTGTTATTTTTCTGTAAAACTTCTATTTCCTCAGAAGAAAAATAAAAAAGTTTTATTTTCTCAAGCTCTTTTGACAAGTAAAAAGGGCTATTTCTGTGTGTTTCACACCTTCTACAACTGTTAGCAAATTCTTGTACTACCCACTGGTACCAAATAAACAACATCATCAGGTCACTTCTTGATTCATATGCTTGTAATAATGTTGACATAAAGTGTTATAAAATTTATTTTGGATTGATTAAAACAAAAGGTGTAAATAATTGCATCAGTCCTATGATTATTGATCTTTGAGATAATATTGACATACTCCAGATGCTTGTATAGTCTGGCGAAAAATGAGAAAATTAGGGGTTTTTTTTCTAGGGGAACACTTTAAGCAAAACAATAAAAAAGTTTTTTTCTGGAATAAAGCAGTTTAAGAATAGTTTACCATTAAACTTTGATGTTATTTAATGTTTGTAAAACAATTGTACAATGTACTTTGACCAGTGATGCACAGAGAAGATAGGGACAGTTATTTCTAGGTAGGAGACAGGGGCCATGTGGCGCCTGATTCAGCTTCTTATTAATTGTCAGAAAAGACCCATCCCACAAAAACATAATGTCTGTCAGATACCATAAATGTATGTCCTAGTAAAACATCCCTAGATGCCTTTGGTTTTGCTGTTAGACTTTTCTAGCTCATTAGAGGGAGGCTTAGGCAGAAGGTTAACCGTTGTGGAAGAAGGAGAGTCAAACACTAACCTCTAGAAGTAACTGCCTGCAGCTGCATTCCCACTGAGATTTCATGGGAAGGGAGGTGCTGTCAGTAGGTGGATATGAATGCTGCAAATTAAAACTCAGTTATAGCACTTTTTAGTGGAGGACTACCTTTCATAATTTCTCTTTTTTTTTGGTAAGTTACAAAATTTCTTTTAGAACTCCAAACAATGTGAAACTGATGGACATTTCTCTAGCATGGGTGAAATGAATTGAACTGCAGACAAGGAAATAAGTGCTCAGTTGTCTTCTGAATTATTTTCAGTCTACTTTAGGAAAATTTTGCTACACATGTATGTTAGTCATACAATTAGTTGTGCTATGTGCTCAGAAACTAGGTGAAGGAGTGGATGCAAGAATTTTATAAAACAGAACGGAGAAAAGGTCTTATAAGCAGGAAGAACATGGGATTGAGAATTATAAAAATTATGACTAGAAGATCATTATATGAGCACTTTTAAAATAAATTATCAAATTAGTTATGTTAATACATTTTGTATTTAGCAATTGTTGCAGATAGAGATGAACTTAAGTGCTGGAGGAATGTAAGGGACCAATATGGATTTTGTCTGTACTCCCCAAAAGGCTGAGGGCATATATTTTTAATAGCCAGAGACTTCTTATCATCAGATACTTCATATCACATGTATTACTACCTCTTAATATTTTTTCCTGTTTCTTGTCCTTAACTATCTTTTTGATTGAATTATAGCAAGCCTTCTGAAAATGTATGTAAGAAGGAAATGTTATGACTGCTCTCAGTAAACTCCTACCCAGCTGAAAAATTCATGTCTTGCAGAAAGTCCTGTGATGCTAAAAAAGGAAACAATCTCATAGTGCTGTCTTTTATTCAGTCATGAAACATAGAAGGGCTTGCTCTCTTCAGCAGCCTATTTCCATGATATTTGTGAGAATGGTGTTCTCCATCAAGTCTGTGTGACACAGATTAGTGGTAACTTCAGAAATTAAAAAAAGAATGAAAGACAAAGGCATGTATATATAGAAAATTCATGTCATGTACCACACCTCCTTAGAGAAACACATTAACATGTCTTTCAAGTAAAAAATAAGAATGAAGGCATGTTTGTTTTTGGTTTTTTTTTCCTGTAGAGGTTATATTGTACTTACACTACATTGAAATCTGAACTTCCTGTGTTTCTTAGATTTGCTTTTGTTTAAAATATGGAGGAAAATGGAAGTATCTACTTCCTTATATTAAGAGTTACCTAACTCCTTTTGTTTCAGAATTGGTTAAACAATTTGCCTAAGAATTTTTTATCCAAATAATGTGAATGTGAAATTGAAATTTTAGGCATTTCACTGCAGTTTGATCTGCTGTGGCTCAAATCACCTGTAAATGACATTTCCCTCTGGTGGCATATTGGTCTGTGTGGTACTTTAGTCAGCTGATGACCTTAATTACAGAATCTGTAATTCAGTACATGCTTAGATAAGGAAAGAGATTATATGGATTTTTTTTTGTGTGTGTGCAGTCAGTGGGTTTATAATACATGGCATTGTAAGTGCTGTAAAAAAACCTAGTTTTTCATTGAGGTGAGAAAAAAATAACATTAAACTTTACATTATCTCAGCTGAAGCTATTATATATGACTGCTTTGTGTATTTTTATTACTTTTGTTGACCAGGGAACAATAGAGAAGAATAGTTTTAATATAGCCAGTGCAATTTTCTCGAGGCAGAAAAAAATCAGATTGCATTTAAGGAACAGTGCTTCTACTAGCAAAAAAAGAAAACAAGCAAGCAATTAACATAAAGAATATATCCATATTCAACCCTTCCTCTAAGTATGCATTGTAATATACTGAAACAGAAAGTCCATTTAGTTTTATTTTATGAACAGAAAGCTCTTATACTTCATCTGACAATTAATTCCCATAGTCCAATATCTTCCTGAAATGTTTGGGCAGAAACAAGTGATTGATAATTACACTTAAAAATATTTGCAGGATAATTTAGGGGAACTCGTAATTCCTGTCCATTGATGACTGAGTACAAAATCCTTTATTTTAGTATAATTCCTCTTCTCTTGGAATGTACATTGAATTCCACAGCCTGATATCCAAATAGATGTATTTTATGGTATTAGATTTACAACTGTCCATTTTGTTTTCTGTAATCTTTCATTTAAAAAAAAAAAGGCATACTAAAAAACAGAAAGATTTTATAAAACCTAGTTTTTTTTCAGAGAGCCATTAGTAAGGTGTACAAAAGTATGTTGTCTCTTAGTATGGAAATGAACACCTATATTTTTAATGTGACATTTGAAAAATAACTAGGATATGTAAATATATGCATTAAAAGCAGAACCTAGCTGTGAAAAGTGAGATAGGGATTATTTTTCAAAAACAAAATGAAGGTATAGATACAGTCAATATATATAATCTTGGTAATTCAAGTACAATGGTGTTGACCTTGTATTTTGTTTTTTGTCCCATCTAAATTGACACATATGAAATTTTCTTTTAATAAGTAAATAGGTAATTTGAAGATGAGAAATCATTGAAATATTCTGCTTTCTGCAAGAGAATTTAGTCAAGAACATTTTTTATGAGCATAGCATGAATTTGTAGTTGTTTTTCTTGAAGTTCCTATCATAGCACAAGGTGTTCTTGATTTCCTGTTAAGTCATTGCTCTAATCTACTCCCAGCTGGACTAGTATTGGCATTTTCCAGATCCGGATGATGACTGCCTGAGAACTGTATGGATCTAATAAGGAGTAGGTCAGAAGGCAGCCCACCCTCAGGTCTCCATTCTCTTAACACCTTGTCATGATTAGTTTTCCTAATGAATCAAATGAAAGTTTTTTGCTACTTCGGTCCTCCATGAAACCATTTTTTTCCATAATATAGTATGATTAAACTTTAAACTTGTTCAAAACTGCAAATTCCTAAGAAAATGAGGTTTTTTACATTCCAAAGAACACTTATGAAAATGATCTAGGTAACATCTCAAAACAATGAATGAATTAAAAACTTAGCTTTTCATAGCATATTTTGATATCATTCCATGCCTCACACCCCACTGAGCCCAGATTGTGATTGGATTTGCATGGGTATGTTGGGTTGAAAGGTGTTATCAACCATTTGCTATTAAGCTCTGTATCTTGTACTGTCTGTCTTTTCTATGAATGTTAGCCAGTGTTCATTTGGTTTTTAATCTTGGTAATAGCTTCTTAGTACTTTTTCTGCTGTTTCAGTAATTGTTTTATGTTCTTTCTTATTGTTGTGAATTAGCTGGGTTTAATTTATGTGATAATTTATATCAGAAAGGTCTGTGCTGCATAGTTTTTCCCCTTAAGGGCTCCCAATGGTGTGTTTTGCTTTCTTTTGCACTTGTTTTTTGTCAGTTCAGACAAAACAAAACCTATTTCCACTAATGAAGATGTACTTGAATTTGTAATCTGGCTGGATGATGGGTCATGCTCTTCTTGGCAGTGGAGTGGGAGCAGTGCAACAGTGGGTCAGTTTCTCAGGCAAAACAATGGGATATACTGTAGTTACTACTCCATAATCATAGAATCAAGAATGGTTTAGCTTGGAAGGGATCTCGTTCCAACCCCCCTTCAATGGGCAGGGACACCTTCCACTAGACCAGGTTGCTCCAAGCCCTATCCAGCCTGGCCTTGAACACTTCCAGGGATGGGGCAGCCACAGCTTCTCCAGATGTGTTCCAGTACCTCACCACCCTCACAGTAAAGAATGTTTTCATAATATCCAATCTAACCCTACACCCTTTTCAGTTTGAAGCCGTTCCCCCTTGTCCTGTCACTCCAGGCCCTTGTAAATAGTCTCTCTCCATCTTTCCTGTGGGCTCCCTTCAGGTACTGAAAGGCCACAATCAGGTCACCCCAAAAGCCTTCCCTGCTCCAGGCTGAGCAGTCCCAATTCTCTCAGCCTTTCCTCATAGCAGAGCTGCTCCATCCCTCTGATCACCTTGGTGGCCTCCTCTGGACTGGCTCCAACAGGTCCCTACCATCATTTTGATTGTAGCTGCTGCACATCTGTGGCAAAGACAAAGGGCTGAGACCTGCTCCATGTGGACATTTGTCATCCAAGACTGCACTATATCTATGAGCAGATCCTGCTGGTTTCACTTGCCTGGTTCTTATGAGCTCCATGGGCCTGACAGCCCAGTGAAGTGACTCATCCACTTAATGTCCTCTTCCCAGATGCCACCAGGACTGGAGTGAGGGAAGGGCTCTGGCACTAGAAGGAAGGAAAATGAGAGCAGGGCCACCCTGATGAGCACAGACAGAGTAGTTTTTCTGTCTGGCATCAGCAGCTGACTTAGAAAGTGTCTCTTGTCTCAGTGATTTGCTGTCCCTTGTTCACTAATTGCTGCTCTCTCCCCCTGGCAGGGGGAGATCATGTGCACAGAGTCAGTGTTTGAGGCCAGACATTCATTTCCCTTTGGTGGAGTATGTCAGCTTCTATAGATATTTCTCTTTTTAAGACTTTCAGGCAATCCAGACATTTAATATTTCCCCTGGAAGTTCACTGTATTGTATTCTTATCCAGAAGATAGTGTGTGGATATTTTTCTTAATTACAGAAATCTTTTAATTTTACAGTTCCTAGCTATCTGCAAATGTTTCTTTACAAGATAAGATTGTATTTGCCTGGTTAACTCGCTATTTATTGTCCCAAAACTCCCTTTTCCCCACTGGAGTGTATATTTTCTTCTAATCTGCATGTTAACAAATGTACATTTGTAAATGGAACTTATAGATATAGAATATTATTGGCTCTAGATTTTTAACAGATATGTCATTGTTCATCATTTGTGCTGTTACCTAGATTTAGTCTTGATATTGTTCAACAGCACATTAAAATACTTCTGTGATTCTAGCATTAACATAGCTGGAGTTGCTCTGTCCCCTGAAGGCTGTGTGAAGAATAGGCTGATTTCGATATTATCCTATTTCAAAAATTTTCCTTTTTAAAAGGTTATGGAATACTCTCAGGTCTTCTGAAAATAAGTATCTTTGTGAGAAACAATTTTCAATATATGTATATATTTAAGTTCTACACATTTTATGAAAAAAATATTAATTTTCATTAATTCTCAGGTTTTGAGTTTTCCTAATTTTTATTTAATTCTCATCACTTGAGTAAAAATGTGGTTTATTTTCCTTTTAAAAGTTCATAAATATTTTAAATTTGGATTTTTCTATCTTTTGCCTTTTCCTGTGATACCATTTTAAAAACTGCTTATTGCACAGGAAATGGCAGATGGATAAAATTGAAGGGGGAAAGTTGATACAGTTCTGCTGATATTTTTAATTAAAAATTCAAACAGGAAATATTAAAACCACAAAAATGTATTAGTATTACTGTATTTATAGAGATAAAGAAAGTATGAACAGCTTTTTGAAGTGTTTCAACTAGTTTTGTTAATAGATTTTTTTCTCTAGGCATCTGAATCTGAACTTTGGCACAGATTTGACAAAAATCTGAAATCATGATAATGGTTTTCCATTAAAAGATTAGATATTTTTAAAAAATGGTTGCACCACTGTTTGACAATAATTTTATGTATATATTGCCTAAATTGCTCACTACTTCTGTCTTTGTAAAACTAACTTTTTGACTCACTTTTGTTAATTTTTTGAAAAAAAAACAAGATAAACTGATTTTAAAATATTTTATAGCAATGGGTATATCTACTATTATTTGTTACATAAACTGCTCAAAATCAGTTGGGGGGTCTTGGCAAGTTTTTTAGCCAGTTTTACTACTAATTCTCTTACCCAATTTTATATAAGGATGTAACTGACAGGAGTAATTAACAGGATTGTTGTGTTAGTAGTTCTCCATAGGAAAGCTGTGCCAAATACTAACTCCCATGTAACATTTACAGACAAGAATTCTATCTGCATTGGAATGTCAGTATGTAATTTTATCTGCAGATTAGGGGTTTTTTTCCTCCTCTTTGAACCACAGTGATCACTGCAGGTTGCTGATCACCTTTGCTTTCACATCTATCTATTCTTGTTTACTTCTTATAATTTGAACCCTTCTATTTAGCTCTTTACAAATTAGTCTTCAAATTTGATGATGTTTTTTAGCAGAAGCATTGGGATCTGTCACAACCAATGTAAGGATTTTTAGAATGGATTCATATAAATCCTTTGAAATTCTACTTTTTTTCTTATGCCACAACTCAAATTTTCCCAATAGTTCAAATTTATACATTTGTATTTCCTCCTCAGCTAGTAATACTGGCTTTAACTCACTGGGTTTACGAGCTACTGAGGTCGTACATCCACCGTGTTTCTGTCAAGTCTCCTACATAATTTTTCCCTGTTAGTCACAGCTTCCAATTTCTCCTTGTTTGTCCTTCAGGCTTCTTGTGTTAGCATGCAGGTATTTTATTATATTTCATATATGCCTGAAAGCTCTCGGGGATTGATGTATCATCATCCTTGTGAAGTATTTGAAAGTTCTTCATACTCATCTTCTGCTAAAGAGCTTTTCTCCTTTCTCCTCCTTACCATGCTGAAGAATATTATTTATTTAGTATGTGTGATTGATCTAGCCACTAAATCAGTGGCCCAAACCAACCAATTCATCTGTATTTATTCAAATCCACTGTTAGTTCTCATCACTGCTTAAAGGCTGCAAACCACAAATGTATATCATGCTGTGCCAGTTTGGGCAAATTTGGAGGAAAATACCCTCTGCTAGAAGGCAGGTTACAACCACCCCTCCCCCACCAGGTTTGGGAAAAAAGAAATTTTCCTTGGAGGAAAGTGAAAGAGATAAAAACTATTTCTTTAACAAACACACAGGAAAAGGATAATAATGCTAAGTAATAAAACCTCTCACTGTGGAGAGAAACCTGGGAAGATTTCAGAGCCCTTCTGTAGGTGTGGTCTCTCTCCTCCTCCTCAGAGCTGGGTCGATGTGGGCCCACCTCCAGGGCCTCGGTGGAAAATTCTCCCGGTGTGTTCTGATGTTGAAACAGTCCAGAAGAGGAGAAAAACTGAAGTCCCAGGAAAACAAAGTTCAACTCTCCGTCTCCCTCCGGAGAAGAGGAGCTGAAAGCTGGCTGAAAAGCAAGAAGGATGCTTCCTCTGCTCTTCTTGCTGCAGCAGGATGCAGAGGAGTGTGTATCTGTATCCTTGAACAACTGTTTTGAAAAGTTTGCTTGGTTTTTTTCCTCTCCCCCCTCTCAGGCTCAGTTTAAAGGCACAGAAAGGCACAAAGTTAATTTCTGGGCATAGAGTAGCGATAGGGGGTACACATCATAAAGTCACCCCAAGACACCAATGTAAGATAAAATACTTAATTTCTGGAAGACACCTGCTTAAAGAAAGATGGAGAGAAGGGTAAGAGATATTGAGAGGGATTTAGGAAGATTTAGGTTGCTGCCATAGCATTGTACAAAACATGTTTGTCTTATTCCCTAAAGAATTATAACTTGTGTATTGCATGAAAGAAAGTAGAGGGATTAGGATTTACATCAATTATCTTTATGCCAAGAAAACCCTCCCAAAATAACAACAGAGAGAGTATGAATTCTGGTGTCCCATAACATGAGAGGCTAAAACCACCACTTACTGATGGCAGGGCCAGGCTTCCCATGGCCCCTTTCCAGCCAGCCTGAGGCTGCAGATTCTGGGAGTGGGTCTGCCCTTGCCTTCCTCATTTCCAAGCCACATGGACCCAGACTTGACATGAATAAAATGAGCATTGCATATCAGCAGTAAAAATTTTGCAGAGAGTGAACAGAAATATTCTATTATCTTCAAAAAGCAGAAGTTTCCTTCAGTTAGGATTGCAGTATGAAGGGGGGAAGGTAGGGTATGATCTAATTAGTTTTTCAATAAAAATTATCTGACAACTAAATAAGCAAAAATAACCAATGGACCACATAAAAATTAGTTATATAAAGAAATGTGAAGAAAATACTGGTGACAATTATAACCTGAAACCTATGGTCAGAAATTTCAAAAGTAGAAGCCTCCTTCTTTCAGCTAATTGTGCACAGACTTTGCAGTTACAGGTGCAAAACCTTCACTGAAGAAATGACAGCTATCATTCACTAAGGCTGAAATCTTGCAAATGCAGCCATGTGACTAATCCCCACTGAAGTCAGGCATCTGCTTATCCCACCTTAGTAGGAGAGTAGATCAGGAACTCCAGATTGTTCTGTTTTGTCTCAGGGGGAAAAGGGAAAATAATTAAAATTACTGTTCAAGAGAATGCAAATAAGGCTGGCTCATAAAATGAGCACAAGGGCATTTGTTAAAATTACCAGGCAAACAATTTAAAATTAATAAATGAAAATGTTTGTTAATGTAATGAATAATTAGACTGTGAAATTTACTGTTAAATTATGTTATTGATGCAAATAGCTGAGCAGGAATAAGAAAAGATTTATAAACTGCATATGAATAAGAACTGCATAGGCAATAAAAACAGAATGGGCAGAAAAATATTAGGTGCTATTGGCTGCCATAGTGCATGTCAGAATGCAATGCTCATCAGCTGTGGTCATGAAATAAGGGAAATGAACTTGCCTGTATCTCTATTTTCCTTTGTCATTGAACATCAGGCAGGATTTATGTGCCATTGAGCATCTATTTTCTCTACCTTGCCGCATACTTTTAGCTAATAAGTTTTGATTTATAATACTCTTGAAAGTCTCATGCTGTAACTCAGCAAAATTTCAAACTCTCATTTGAAATTTTGAAATGCTAAAATGCTACTTTGAAAACTCTAAACATCCATATTAAAATATTTCCCTAGTAAGTGTGATCAGTTGGACAGAAATAGCCAGAAATATCAGAAAAGTAGGAATATACAAGTACCGCGATACCCACACTGCCACATGCTTTAAAAAGGGAACAAGAAATGCCATCAAGTCATATGATCCATAGAAGCCTTCTAAAATAATCTTGCTGAGGTTCAAGAAGAGAGGTTTGCAGTCCTGCCTATAAATCATTTTGATGTTTTCTAAAAGACCAACAAAGTGATAAGGTTAAAATAAAGTATTTTATTTCTCCGAGTAAACTTTATCAGAGTGAAACATGAAATCACTTTGATTTTGTAACCAATATTCTTTATGAATTTTCTGCTTTTGCATACTAATTATCTGATAACCCCTACAGTTATCACATGATTTTTTTTCTATCTGACTCTGTGGCACTTAGATTACCAAAGGATACTTTGACAGAGAAGGAACTGAAGAAAGAGCGTTAGTATTCCTGAAAAACTTGCAAAGTAAGTTTGTGATATTTCATCTGGGAATGTACTTCTTCTTTGCCTAAGGGACTTACTGTCTTTTATGAGGCCTGCTTAGTCTAACACAGATTTTTAAAGAGAGAGAGAGAGAGAGGACTAGGAAACATCTGTAAGTGACTAACTTGAGGTAACTAGGAGGATGATGAAGTGATAAAACAATAAAAAACATACCTGTTTCTTATTCTTACCACATCCTAGTGCTATGGAACGTTTTAGGAACCCACTGATGCATTTAATCTGTACTTGTGTTTGCTCATGAACTTCTGTCTGGAAAATGAATGATATAATGAAAAGGATTACATGAAACTGCAATTCATTCCCCAAACTTTACCATGAATATATGGATGGTTCTTGTCCTTGGTTGGGGTCAGTTTAAGAGTAGCATTAACCCTTACTCCAAGTGTACAAAATGAAGTATTTCCCCTCATAGTACCAACTGAACTGATGAAACAAACAGGAAGAGTCAGCTTTCATCTCTGATTTTGGGGGACTGCACAGACATGAACCCACCCTGGTCAAAACTAGCAAACTTGTACCATTGGTGCAGTCTAATGTTTCCCCCACTTCCCAACCCTCTGATTCATGGACCTGGTTAAGGACAGTAGATGGACCCAGCTGAGAAGTCTGCTGTGATTAATTCTGATGTTGTTAAGGGGCAGATGGCTCAACACTCCTTGGCTTGATAGAGTTATCAATTCTGCCTCTGAAAGAGGTGGTTTGCCATATTCCTTTTGCATCCTTGAGGTTAAAAGGAAGCCTGTCTGGTTGGGGGTTGAGGCACGGTGCTCACTGAATCTGAAAATTAAAGAATCAGCTACTTGTTTGGACAAAAGCAAGAATTACTGGCATGACTCAACAGACCTTAGTTTAATTAAAAAAAAAAAAAAAAAAGGGAATTATTCCATCTATGAGAGTAATGAACAGTCTTTTCAACAGAGAAGTTAAATATTCTTCATCCTTCTCTGGAAGGTATTGTGATAACTATTTCTGTATTAGCCTATTTGGTTGTTTGGAGCTGAACTGGAAAAAACACCTGTTTGGGGTCAAACTGATTCAAATCTTCAATTGTTTCAGTAAAACAGAATTAAATAGAGAACTTCCCTCTTTTCCTTTATAATGATATTATGTTTTGTGTTATAAACATGTATCCTTGTACTTCCCTTTCACAGGAAGGGGAAAGTGTAGGCTGACTTTCTCAAGCAGGGACCCGGAGTAGACTCTATATTGTAATAGTGGGCTGATGAAAGAGAGCTATTACAGCCTTTTCTCTCTATATTATCTTCCCATTTCTTCTCTTTATCAGCTCAAGTATTTGACCTTTTCCTGAAATTACTAATAGATTTGGAATGAGCCAAACTTCATTTTTCATCAAATTTAATATTTGTAACACAATAGAATAACTATATTTAGCTTTAGTGCCAGTGATGGGGAAAACAGCAGTGATGCCAGAGCTAACAGAAACACTGACTGGGACCACAGTGAAGGGCTGTATAGTACAAGTCAAAATAATTCCTTGGTTCTCCTGGTGTCTCCTGAAACTGGATTCTCAAAGCTGGCATAACTTCTCTTTTTCCTGATGTAATTACAGAAAGAAAGTATGGTAATCACACCTAAAGATTGGGTTTCTCTGTCACAAGTGTGCTCATTCTTGTTAGGGATGATCCTCATTGGGACAAAGAAAAAACCCTCAAAATATATAAATTTAGTTAATATCACTTGCTGCTTTGTGATTTTTGTCTCTCCTCCTGATCTTCCCATTTTAACTTAGATCCATGACACAACACCTCCTTGGAATCTGAGTAACCACCAACAAAGTTAACAGAGATTTAAGTAGTCACAGTTTTTTGCAGATGGTGAGATTGAGGAAAGTTCTAAGGAATTGAGAAGCTCCTGTGATTTTTATCTCCAGTGAGTTGTAAAGAAAGGATGAGAATTTATGGTGATGGTCTTCATCACTAGTGACAGTGTTTGGAATCTGCTGTTTTGGCTGCAGTCGAAGGAAAAGTGGGCATCCCATAACAGCAGGAGGTGTACGTAACACCTACATGGACCACAGGTGTTCCACTGGGAAATTAATGAAAACTAATTAGTTGGATTTCCCTGGCTGGTGTTTGAATGGCTGAGTTAATTTCTAAATTTATTGGTTTTCACTGTCAAGACCACTCTGAAAGCAGCAGAATTACCCAGCCTGTAGAGAGCCAACTTGGCTCTCCAGCTGTAGAAAAGAAGGTCACAGGGACTACATTTTTATGTAGAGGACAACAATATTTTCTACACTATTTTTTAATTGAAGATTTATACAACATTTCTAGGTATACACATATCTGTTAGCTATTATGTGTTAAGGGTAGGAGTGAAAATGCAAAGCCTGATCCATATAAAAGGGGAAGAGAAATATGCAGCTAAATACCTGCACCACGGTTGTGCCTCAGTTGAAACATCTATTGTTGAGGCTTTAAGGAAATATTTGTGTCACTTCATTCTTTTTTGCTTAAAATGAAGGCACTGTTGTCCCTTAAACTTTCATACCAATAAAGTTTTAAGACTGCTGAGGTGTCTAGAAATAACAGTGTCAGGTACATTTTACTGAACATATTGTTGCCATTTATCAAATATACTTGTCTAATAATTGCTTCATTTAAATCCTTTCTGCCTCCATGCAAATTAATCATGATCATCTAACAAGCCTGCCTAGAAGTCCATAACATGGGGTAGAAGGAAGAGATATGTTTTGCTCAGCTTATGTCCACATTATGTAATTTATTCAATTCCATTTCTGTTTGGATTATTAAGAGGGAAAGGATTACATGTGGAAAAATCCAGACTTCCTTATTTGCATTCCCACAAACAACGACACTGCAGAAAGCACAATACACTTATAAGAAGCATAAAATAAGTATTTAATTATTTAATATTTTATTTAATTTTTCATTCTGTAAATTATAGTTACTTGTATATTAACTTCTAACATGCCTTTTTCATGTTAGTTTCAGCAGATGAAACCTCCCCTAAAATTTTAAAACACAATATATATACTTATCTAATGTATAACCTATCATCAGTTGCTGCAAAATCTCTACCTGCCAGAAATCAGATAGAGAAATCTGCCCCACTAATTTCATAAAGTCAAATTCATATGTAAAAGTCTCTGATGTGAAGATAATGTCAACATTCAAATAGCCAGATAATAAAATTAAGAAACATTTTCCCTCTCCTGCCTACACTGCAGCTTCAAATGTCACAACTTTTAGAGGCATTGCTCTTGTTTGAACCTGTTAAGTGAGCCTAGAATTTGGACAGCAGCAACACAAGCTTTCAGCAGAAATACTGAAGTCAGCTGATATCCTACATTGCTGTTACTTTCCTAGGCTTTATATTTCCTCAAATGGCTTCTTTTCTTTTATATACTGTAGAGTTTTGTTGATCAAGATGGCTGTTCAGTTTAATTATCCCAAATTCCTGCTCAGAAGAACTTTTTAGTCTTAATTATGTTGATAATTAAATATTAATGCCTTCTTCCTGAAGATATGTTTGATGTGCCTGGCCTGGTTCAGAGAAGGAGGTACTGCCTTGTATTAAGCACTGGCCCAATGGGGATACTCATCACATCTCACAGCCCATGGTACAGGAATGGCCTACAAAGCCAATCAACAGGAAACAATGAAAATACTACATATTTTTTTTATTTTTAGAAGGACATAGAATCATAGAATGGTTTGTCTTGGAAGGGACATTAAAGATCACCTTGTTCCAACCCCCTGCCATGGGCAGCAACACCCTCCCACTAGACCAGGTTGCTCAGACCCCATCCAAGCTGGCCTTGGACACTTCCAGGGATGGGACATCTACAGCTTCTTAAGGAAACCTGTGCCAAAGCCTCACCACCCTCCCAGTAAAGAATTTTTTTCTAATATCTGATCTAAACCTCGCCATTCGCCCTTGTCCTGTCACTCCATGCTCTGTAAATAGTCTCTCTCCATCTTTCCTATAAGCTCTACAACCTGAATGAAGTTTTCCTGTGATTCAGTTATATTTTGTTCATAAATTTTGTTCATATATTTTGTTCTCCTTCTCCAAGGATCTCTTCTCTTCTATCAGATTTTAGTTCTGGCTGCTGCCAGCCTTACTAAGCACCAGCCACTGATCTTGCAAACTACTGTGTGTAATCAGATCTTAGGGGAATGCATCATCTGTGAGTGGATTTCCCAGTTCAGTACATCCTAATTAACCAGCACAACCTAATCATAGAGAAGTCGACCTTGTTAAAGTTAGTTTTATTTGCCAAATTCCATTAAGTCAACCTTTTTGTCTTTTAACTTAAAAGCACACAGAGTGTGAGAATTGATTATATTTTATTTTTGTGGTGAAAGAAAGTTTTTCCTCCTGAGGTGTTTGATCATGAAGTTGGAGTCCTAAAACTAGCCCTGAGTACTTGATATATCAATTAGATTGTCTGTTACAGCATTTTATTTCTTGAAGATTCTTTAGAAATAGCATTTGTTGTTAAATGATTTGTTAGATTTTTCTTCCCTTGCAGGACTGTCCTTTTAACCTTTCTTTTATTTCCCACATGTACAGCTGAAAATGCTGAACTTTCAAATACAGATGGCAGTAACAAGACTTGTATGTGTCATACGTTCTGCTTATTTCAATAAATTCCTGTCATCCTGTGCATTTTAATTTTTCAAATTCTTCCTACCTAATATGTTTATCCATGATGATTTTTAGTGACTTATTTTAAACAGACAAGTGGAACTATTTAATTTCATCTTGATTCATTTTTCTAGTGGAACAAAATTGTACTAAGTAAAATATTCATCTTCATTGCCAAGATCTGTTCTATAGCAACCATATTTGTCTTCAATATCATTAAAAGGACCAAAGCATTTACTCTTAAATAGTATCTTCACACTATAACAAGAATAGTTTCTTTCTCGCAGTTCTCATTCATTACAGCTTTTATGAACAGCTTTTTCCATTACCTAGGCTGCACAAAAATGTTCTTCTGCCTTCTGTAAAATAAAAAGTTAACAGATTAGTAAATAGTTTGTAGGAAAGATACATTGTGTTATTCCAGAAAACCCTAATAGCAGAAGATCTAGTGCTATAGATATTTTATTCAATTGTGCTTTACTAATTGGGTTGAACTTCTTTTTCTCCTTAATTCATCACATGAACATCCTTCTTTCCCAAGGAAATCTGATAACTCTTGAATGCTGTAATCAATGAATGCTTGATCAATACATTCTCACTCTGATGCACAGAGTTAATACAGCCTATCATCACAATGTTCAATTGACATATCTAAGGAAATATTAGGTCAAGATTATATCTTCTGAGTTAGAAAGTGCTTCTTTGTCTAAATGAGCTTTTTAAAATAAGAGGAAGATGTATTTGCAGTTTGCAGCGTAAGACATATTTCACCAAACTTTCAGTGTATTTCAGCTGAACTCTATTCTACTAGAAATAGGGTGTTAAAGTGGAAGAGACTGGCAACTAGTACAAAATAATTCCTTGATGGGATTATAAATTTACAGTTTTGTACTTGACAGTGTGTGTATATTGCAGGGTGGTGGACTTTTAGTTATGCAGTGCATTAAGTAAAAAGCTTTCATAAATCCCTCTAATTTACAAAATTCATTTTAGAAGGTTTTAGAAACAATAATAATTATCTACCTAAATTTGTCTAGTTTTTATCCAACTGCAGTGAGGTGAGAGGTGAGGAAGAAACCAAAAAACAAAAGGATATAGTATATTTTAGTCAACAAAGAACTTTTCCATTAGAAATGGTGACCAGTCCGGCACCTAGTTCCAGCTCTGCAAGGAAGTTTGGGAGAAGTTCTGCAGCAAAATTCAGCAACATGGTCTCTTCATGTGTAGGTTGTAGGGAGAGCAGATACTCTAGATGGCAGAGTAATTAATGAGAGAGAAATGAATACTGAAGTTATTCCAAATTTCCTGTGCAACTTGTAGGAAGTTTTGCTCCTAAATCAACCAGAAAATAGAAATATACCCACTTGCAGAGGTCGGAATTATATAATAATTGAATCTATGTTGTGCAGAACAAGCCCAATTGAAAAACATTATTATGTACAGCAGAGCATGCAATTACCCAGCACACAGAGCATGACCAATCTCGCCTTTGAAGTGGAGCACCAGATGTATCAGCTCTAATTTGCCAACATCAGAGCACAACACTGCACACTTTGCTAAGTTTGGGTTTTATTTGATCTCGGGTTTAGTGTAGAGAAGATCTAAAAAGATTAATTGTTTAATGAGAACAAAAGTGGGAGGTTTTTTTCCAAAGATGTTCTTGAAAGAAGAAAAAGAAGTAACAATGTTATAGAGAATATAGGATTTATTTCCTTTTAATAAGTAAGTACATTTCGTGATACATTTTAAACCACTGAATTCTGACTCCTTCAAAATAATTGCAGCCTTTGGCCAAGCCTCTGTTACTGCAAGATAAATTTAGAGTCTTGGGTTTTTTTGTTGTTGTAAATTTTTCTCTGAAAAATTAAAACGTTAAAAAAAGAATCAAACTCAAACCGACAAGACCAACATTAAGGTCCTTCCACCTTCTTTCTTATCATCTGTCCAAATCACACACATGAAAAGTCCTCATCACTGCTATCAATGTAGCATATGCAGGAAAAAAATAAAATATAAAAAAATTGTAGAGCTCAGAAGCTCTACTGACTTGAAGAAATGTTTTCATTTTGTACATTAGTTCTCACATAACCAAGCATTTCCCAAAACAACCACTTTCACAGCTCAAGAGAACTGCATATTTTTATCAAATTCCCTGCTGCCTATTTTGCTGCAGTTATGAATATTTTAGGTATGTTTTTAATAGCTTAGTTGAAGAAATATTCCTTCTGTACAATAAGTAGGATGCACAATAAAACCATGTTTATTTCAGTCCAAGAAAGCAGCCAGACTTCTCCACTCTGTGGAGATGGGCACTGCAATATAACATGATGTTAAGCTAATGATGGGGAAGATAAGCATTCTCATGGTGGAGTTTGAAAATACTGCCAAGTCCTTAATGTTCAGAAAATGCCTGAAAACTTGCATCTGCTCTCATGGGAAGCTGCTATAGCAGTGAATTCTATCCACAGAATATATAACATTTTTCATTGCTCTTTGATGCCATCTCTTCCCTGAGGTAGCTTACACAAGGTATCATATTTCCAACTGGAAGCCAAATTAAGATCAGACATACAGTAATTGCTCTTTGCTGATGTTTTCAGTAATTCTTCATGGATGGCACAATATCTTATCTCTGCTTATATCTCTGAGAACCTAAGTGAAGAACACTCCTTTGCTGAGAATCAGGAGTTTTTGTCAAGCCTAAGGGATTTTTTAAATTCTAAATACTGCAGGTTCCTGACCTGAAAATTTGCATTTTGTTTAAAAAGACCGAAAAAAAAGGGGAGAAGGATGCCACATACCAGCTGAATGAACAGATGGGTAGGAGGAAATTTTTAGAGTCATCATCTGGCTTTGCACAAAGAGAAGTGAAAGTTTGTCATTTCTCAGAAAAACACTTGATGCTAGGTCTGAAGTCTCACGGATGAAAAGCTTCAAGCTTTGGATGAATGCTGGCTACCTTGTCTCTTCATTGCTTTTGTTAAGTTATATTTAATAGAGGAAAAGACTGGAATTTTCTCTTTCTATATGTATTCATTGCTGTGCTCAGTAAGACCAGTTCTAAATATTGTCTATGTTTGTATCTAACCTTCTTAGGCTAACATGAGAGAATAATAAGGGTTTTTTTCCTCACATTGTTACATTCTGGATTATGACATCTATATGAAGAAATACAGGAGTTTTGTGTTTGTTCATACAAATGCAAACCAAATGAAGCAACAAATATGACACTGACACAAAAGCCAGCTTATGTGAGCCAGTGGCTTTGAAGTATTTTAGCATCATATAAATTGGGGAATACAGGGAGAAAGGTTTGTTTGCTGGTTGTTGTGGGTTTTTTTTACTTGCTGTCAACCCACAGGAAAAGCTGGTTTTGTAGTAATAATCAGTAAAATAAATTTGATTTAAAAATTTGAGATCTTCTATGAAGCTTATACCATCTGAATGAGTACAGGACTTATTTTTTTCCTGAATTATTACATCCAATGGACTCATTTATTTGCTTTATAAATCTACATTTTTTTCTGAAGAGTGTTTATGAGATATCCTCAGCAAATTGTTGGTCCTTTTTAGTCAAAGGCAAGACAGATCACCCTTTCCCTGAGAATATCTGCACTGTATTATGCATAGCTCATAGCAAAGTATCTCACAAATGTCTTGACATGTGTTTGGTTACACATTTCTACTACTAGAGTCCAAAATACTCCAGCCAGTTTCCACTAAACACAGTAATGGTGTATGCAAACCATAAGAGTTAGTGTGGTACTTTGGCAGATGCCACACTGGCTCTGTTTCACTCTTTGTTCTCTATCTTTATATTTTGCCACTGCTGTCCAGGCCAACTTAAAACCTAAACTGTATTTGCCAAATGTTACGTGTTTTCAGTTATGTTGTTGTTCATAGATTTGATTAATTCAGCTTTTGGCACATAAAAGCTTTGAAACTAAAGCTACATCCAATGTTGGAGCCCCTTTCTGGTGCCTTGGTTTATTTCAATTTTAGATTTTGTCATCTTTATTTAAATAATTCTAATATGGCTGTGGGTAGCAATCACTACGCCTGGTTTGGTGTTGACACAAGCCTTGTTCACAGAACGGCTGGTACAGCAACATGATCTACTGATTCAGATAGACGAGGTCACCATAACATTACACACCAGATGGCATCAGCTTCTGTCTCCCACATCCAAGCACTGCCATCAGACTTTTCAGTAGTCAGGGTGGGAACCGTAGAACGGTTTGAGCTGGAGGGGACCTTAAAAATCATCTCGTTCCAACTCCCTTGCCATGGGCAGGGAACCTTCCACCAGACCAGGTTGCTCAGAGCCCCATCCAACCTGGCCTTGAACCCTTCCAGACATGGGGCAGCCACAATTTCTCTGGACAACCTGTGCCTCGTCATCCCCACAGTAAAGCATTTCTTCTTTATCCCTAACATAAAAGTTCCTCTTTCAGTCTGAAGCCATTCCTCCTTGTACTATCACTACAGTTTCTGACAAGGAGTCCCTCAACAGGCTACCTGTAGCCCCTTCAGATACAGGAAGGTGCTCTGAGGTCTCCATGCAACCTTCTCTTCTCCAGGCTGAACAACCTCCACTTTCTCAGCCTGTCTTTGTAGGGGAGGTGAAATATCCTACAGCATCTTGCCTGTTCAGAAATAACCATCCATGGATCATTCCTTGAGAATCAGATTCTTTTTCATTAGAGAATGCCAGAAGAAAGTCCCTTTGCTATTTTCATGAACAGAAACACAAATCCTTTGTTTCCAATTTCTGAAAATGAAACTCTAACAAGTGTAATCCAATCTAAGCCAAGGAAAAAGGAAACAATATGCATGGAAAAATTATTTTTATCAAACCTCAAAAAAAAAGAGTTCTATGAACAGTTTCCTAATTTGCAAGGTTCCTAAGCTTGTGAAAAATAAATATTTAAAACCTGGGCAACTAATTTGTCTCAAGCTAGATGAAGAGAAGTGTGGAGTTTTCTTTGTTTCTGTTTCTGATTTAGTTCCCCAAAAGCTGTTTATACAGAAAGATCAGTTTTACCAATAAATGAGAACTGAACAGTATTTATGTAAATGTATGAAAGGCTCCTTTGCATAACTCCTAGGAAAAAAAAATCCTTGACCAGATCAAATGGACTGACACAGAACCACATATTTACCCTCTGAGAATTTTGTTATGAAGAGATAGACATGTGTTCATCTTGGAGCTATTTCCTTGCTCCTTAGTTTGAAAATACATTACTACAGTAAAACAATATTTATGGTAATATATGCATAAGGTGTATTTGTATACATAAACCACATTTAAGTTTATATGGGACAGCTTCATTATGCATCTACAGTGTAATATTAGCTGTCTTCAGAAAAAAAAGCAATTCTTACAGATAAATACACATTTCTCCATAGCTAAAGTAGTCAATATAAGCCCATTTTTTCTTTTTTTTTACTTTTTTTTTTTTTGCACTTTTGCTCCTCATATTACCTTTTAAGAAAATATGTCTACTGATATACAAAGATAATATAAAATATGTAACTCACAAAATATGCTATAATTATTCCGGATAAATATTTATCTGTTCATTTTTACATTAATATTTTGTCAAAACCTCATGAGATATTTTAACAAATTTTCTATGAACATTCATGCCATATCTTCCATTTTTTTTCTTCCTAATTTTTGGTGGTTGTTGTTTTTTGTTTTCCTCTGCTAAATTTCCCAGTCCCAGAATACAGAATTTGTTTGTATTTTGCTCTTCCTAAATATGTATAATTTGAAACAATATGCACCATTATTGAATTTTAGTATTAAATAAGCCTATAAATGGGTTTTGGAAGGTTACAGAAGAGTTAAACCTAATGTTGTGGGTTTTTTAATCTACACATTGTATCTGCCTCATTGACTTCTCAGTGTGTTTGCTAATGAACTACATGGCGTTGTGGCAGATCCTGAGGCAGAAGCTGGGAGGAGTAACAATCTTATGAATAAATGTTATTAAAATCATTACATGACATGCTATCCTGCCATGATGTTAATCTGTTTGGAGATACAGTTAAGATGTGGTGCAAGGGAACTAAATTTCTCAGCAAATGGTATAAAAAATGAAACTTGAACTAGACAGCTGTTGGAAAGAAATTGATTTGTCACCATTCACGCTAAAAATTTGATCTCCCATTTATATTAAAAAGAGGGGGGAAAAAAGGAAAAAAGAAAATCTGCATGCTTGCATGTTTTATTGCTTTCTTGTTTCAGTACCCAAATTATTCTTTGAACTATAAAATATGTTTTAAAAGACTGAAAGCTTTAAGATGCTAAAAAGCCTTTTTATTACCACTGCTATTATCAATATGTGTCTGAAGCCAAAAAGCTCTTTTTGGTGCATGTGGTATCAGCTGAGATTTCTGTGATTTGGTCAGAACAACCAAACACAAGTAAGTCTCTCAGCATGTTGCAAGCATATTCAGGCTCTCCTACATCTTCCAAGGGCACCTCTATTTAGGCAAGTGTTTCTAGTTTATTAAAAATGGATGGTAAAGGGGAAAGACAGCTGAAGTGTTTGAATTTGTTTGCTCAGCTGTTGGTTTGCTGAGTGAAGTCTGGGTAAACACCTTGCAGTTTTTCCTGTAAAACCTTATAGTTGGTGAAAGCCACTGATGATAGAGGCAATCACAGTAATAAGAAAAACACTTGGCTGTCTATTTGAGGTGAAATTTCTATTATTACCTAGGATAGGATTTAGCTCTGCAAAGAATTTTTTTTCATACCTTTACAGTCTTTGCAGAAAACCAGGTATTTCTGAGGCATAGTGTTATTTTCGTATTTGCTCTTGTGCAAGATAAATAATTTTAAATATTTATTGTTTTTTATTGTTTCAGTCCAGGAGATGGCAACTTGGGCACCATTCAATTATCTTTAAATACATGTGCTTAGTGCACCTGGAGATGTTATTCCTTCTGTAAAAAGCAGAGAGATACAACATCTGTTTTACAAAGTGCATTTCCTTATGGAAATAGATACACCCTTACGAAACAGAATAGGAGATGAATGCCAAAGAAATTTCCCCATCATGTCCTATATGTCACATCCACCCATTGGAGGAAATTCAGAGGAGGACACCAAGCTAATTAGAGGGATGAAACACCTCTCCTATGAGGAAAAGCTGAGAGAATTGGGATTGTTCAGCCTGGAGGAGTCTTTGGGGTAACCTGATTGTAGCCTTCCAGTACAAGGGAGCCGACGGGAAAGATGGAGAGAGACTACAGAAACATGGAGTGATAGCACAAGGGGGAATGGCTTCACACTGAGCAAGAGTAGGTTTAGATTGGATCATAGGAAGAAATTCTTCCCTGTGAGGATGGTGGTGCTCTGTTACACACAAAGTTATCACTCTTTCACACACACAGCCGGTATATAATTATGTATCCCTTTGTGCTTTGCAACCTTCTTGGAAAACTCTACATGACCTACATTTACATGTGTTTACAGTGCTGTTTTAAGAAGACATAAACAGCATTGTCTTAATTAATTTATATTTTGACTGCAGTTCTGATAACAGTACAAATTGCTGCAACTTCAGGTATTTTAAGTGTGACATCACATACATGTGTTTCTTTTTTAGAACGTGTAGAATCTGGCCACTGCATTACATTGTTAGAACAATTTACATTTGAATCTAGTTTTATTGCTTGTGCATTTTTCCCTAGAGGCAAATCAGAGCTTGACTCTAAATGTTTATCACAGGTTCTAGGCAGGTTTTGTTGCTCGGTCAATAAATGAGTTTTTTATTAAATTCAATTTTGTTCATTATAGTATTTTATGTATACCATGTCAGATAATTAAGAAAGTTTTAGTTTCCAGAAGAGAATAAATATCTATATACTTACTTTTCTTTTTTTTTTTGATAGAGTCATAATTTTATTTCAACTTAATTGAATCTTAATTTACAGTGTTTAAGCATTAAGTAATGCATGCCCTTCAAGTTCAGTGTGGTATCTGACGTGTTGTAGTAGATTACCTATGCTTCTAATATCTTGAGGAAATATCTCAGGCATAATTTGTTAAAAATTGTTGAGAAAAACTTTGTTAAAAATAAAGATAAACTCATCTGTTTTTTCTATGGGTTTTGCAAATCCAAATATATTTTGTGCTGCTGATAGCTTACTTGGATTCATACTGAAAAACTATTGTCAGAGTGGGGCAGTTCAATTTTGTGGCAATCAAGAAAAGAAATTATGCTACCATAACTCAGAAATAAAATATAGAAGAATATGGTCTTACTGTTACCAAAGTACTGTTACTGACACTGTTGCCGAGAAAAGAATGAAATAAAACTTTTGTCTCGTCAGTGCCTTTGAAAGATACCATTAGCAAATTACCTATCATCTTGTCTTATGAAAAATTCCTGTAACCTTTTCTTGAACAAAATAATTCTTTCAGTGACATATTCATTATTTGCAGCCTCAGCTGACTTTCCCGGGCTGCCCAGCCTCTAGCTGCAGAAGCGTTGTTTGCCTTGTCCCTGCCCCACTGCGCGCAGCTGCTGCTGACACACACTCCCCTAAATGCTGCTGCTTCTCTTACACACTTTCCTTCTCCAGGGAAACTGTGGCATTCTGCCTGAACCATCACTAAGATGTCAGGACCAGACTGCCACCACGAGGAAAAATGTGGCTCTGCTGAGTGCCAGGGGAAGACCGGCAGAGTTCTTACCTCTTTGTAACAATGCGTGACGACATGGGACAAGACTTGGAGGGTGGAGGAGGAAGTCACTTTTTCCAAATTGTCCCTTGCTATGTCCAGCTACTTTTTTGGACCTTCTTGCCTCCTTTGCCTTGAGGGTACGGCCAGCCCTGCCAGCCTCCGCCCATCCACACCAATCAAATTACAGAACTCCAAGTGACAGATCACAAAGCTGTTATGCACAGTTTTTAAACCTGCATCTCCTGTGTAACCATTAGCATGTGCACTTTAATTACAGACACTGAGAAATATTTGTATTTCTGCCAAATTTATGTCTTAGTGAATGTGTTGGCTGCACAACAGAACCAGCTGGAGTTCATGCAGAGGCTCCAAAGCAACGCCAGCGGATGAGGAGCCCAGCTCTTCACGGAGCTCTCCTGTCTACAGATGGTTTCACCCCCTCAGTGAGTAGGAGGGACTGGACATGGAAATATCCTCTCATCAGGAACCATACTCATAACAACATGTCTCCTATTTCCTAAGGAATATCAAAAAGTGTTTCTAGGAGGGGGGGCACAGCATGGCATGCAATGGTGGCGTGCATCTTCTAATGAAAAAACATCTAGTGGGGGTGAGTTATTAAGATTGGAAGTACTTCTTACAGTCAACAAGGCAAAAAAACCCATCGAAAAATAATGAAAATATTACCAAACCTGTGAAGTGATTTTTTTTTTTTTACTATATATTTTTTATCCTTTGCTAAGTGTACCTGATACTTCATCTCCATGAATTTCAGAAAATTGTCATGTTTGCCTTTAATATGCATTCTTTTTTATGGATTCTATAGGGGTTTTATACCCCTTTTTGTCCCCCTTTCACTTTACCATGATACAATACCAGAATGATGGGCCGGGAAACCTACTGTGAGTAGGAGTCTAGGTGCAGACATTCACTTTTAACAAGCTAACCTAGTAAAGCTAAGTATAGCACATTTTTTATCTACTGCTGATAAGCTGTCCTCTCCACCTCTACAATTAGGATTCTTGAATAACATGATGTAAAAATGGTTTCTGTGAGTAATGCAGAATGCAAAAAATAGAAGCCTCAAAAAGCATGCTGTAGTCATTGCTTGCAATAGGCTGCATTTGCATAAATTACGATGTCTTCTATCATATTTTCATTAAGTTTATGATGACTTTTAAACAATAATTTAATCTTAATGCAATGCACCCAAGTTTTAATTTAAAGAAACCATCTCCTGTTCGTCTCATGTTTAAAGCTGATGATAACTGTCTTTATAAATGAATTACCACTGGACCGTGACCAACAGGATCTGAGCTGAATCCATTAATTTGTAGTTCATCTTCAA
This sequence comes from Aphelocoma coerulescens, assembly GCF_041296385.1. NCBI lineage: Eukaryota > Metazoa > Chordata > Aves > Passeriformes > Corvidae > Aphelocoma > Aphelocoma coerulescens. The sequence goes on from NC_091013.1 coordinate 107,861,794, forward strand.
AAACAAGTCTGTCATTAACCTTTTTGTCCTCCATCCCTTCACCTAAATAATTTGCTGCATTCTTTATCAAACATGAAGTGCAACAACTTGGACACTTGCAGTCAAGATGCTGAGAAATTTTTGACTAAGAGCTTTCATTGTGGAAAGCTTGAAATATCTTGTCACTTTCACTGAGAGCTTCAATTAAATTTTGATCAGTAATGTTACCCTAAATGTGGAAATTTCTGGTTGTCCTGGTTTGAAAGACAGGTGTCTGCTAAGGAATGCAGGAGTCTCCCTTGGAATAGCAGATGCGACCCCCCTTCCCTCCGAGTTATTATAATTTTGAAATCAGAGGGCTTTTAGGCAAAGATGTGGGAAATAGGAATAACAGTTCTTTACTATTATATATATATATATATGTGTATAACCAGTCAAACAAACAACAATAACTATGGCAGTAACAGCAAACAATCACAAACCCACTCCCAGCCTTCTTGACTGTCAGGCCCTTTCCCCTCGGGTGCAGTTCCGCTCGCAGCCGGCAGGGGCGCTGGCGGCTCCCGGTGAGCAGGGCAGGTGCGATGGTTCCCCCGCGGCTGCAGGGGTCGCTCCGGAGCGAGCTCGGGGAGCACGCGGCACTGGTGGCCTGGGATCCCGGGAAGGGATGGGACAAAGGCTTTACAAACCCCTGGGCAGCCGATCCCAGTGTCTGGCCGGACCCTCAGGAACAGCAGGTTGGAACGGCAGGCTGGAATGGCAGGGACAAGCAGAAATCCCAGGTGGCAGACGAGATGTATCCAAACTCTGGAGCTGCAGTGGGAACCCCCCGGAGGTCTGGGCAGGCAGGGCGAGCACGGCTACAACATAGCAAAGGCTCAAAGCAACGGCGGGGGCAGGGCAGCCACGGCCCGGTTCCCAGCGGGGCAGGGAAGGCGGGCTTGGGATCCCGGGGTCTCTCCGGCAGAAGGAAAAGCAGCCCAAGAAGCAGCCTCCCTCTCCATCCAAACGCTGGGGACAGACTGTCCACACACCCAGGTGAAACAAAAGAGTAGCCAGATGCACCCCACCCCAATGGCTAGCTCTCTTGTTTTTCTTAAGTACCCAGCAATTTGTCCCCCTAGCAACATGTATGGGGAAAATTCCTTTAACAGGAAAAAAAACCCAGGAGAACTCCTAAAACCCCAACACTGGTTTAATTGAGAGACACAGACAGACAGATTTCAGAATAGCACATGACAGAGGAGAGGGCAGAATGTTTCCATTAAAAGCCTGAGTCACAGAGTCCTTCTGAGCACTTCCAGATACATAAATTTACATCCCTTTGGTACCCCTCTTTTTGTCTGCCTGATCACCACATGCCCTGTTCCCTGCTGCTTCCAACCCATTTCTGTGGTTATTATCTCTCTTATCAGTAGATAGTGAATAGGGTGGGAATGGCAAAAAACAATGAAAGGAAAATTAAATGGTCTTGGATAAAATATATGCTGAGGGGGAAAAAAGCCAAAACAGATAAGGAAAGAGAAATGGAAAAAGGAAAAATTAGCAAATTTAGTCAGTAGGAGAGAGAGACAATTAAAGAGCTCCATGAAATAGCTAGAATAAAAAAATACAAATTAATGTTGTCATTTCCCTGTCACTAGCTTTGTAAATCCTATCTGTATTAAAATAAATTATTTCAGAGCAGTATTCATATTTGTATATTATCAGTTCAGTAACAATCAGACAATTGCATTTATGTAAGCATGTTGTGCCTGTAAGCAATTATGAGTGTCATTATCACTCAGATGTCTTGGTGACGGTTATATAATAATTTATTGTTTACAAATGTTTCTTTATTTGATGTTCCATACAAACCTGATCCAAATCCTCTGATGTAGTTATTTGCTAATAGTCCAAGTATCAATGTAAACCCTCAGTGCACTAATCTGTTCTTCATTGTCAAACTGGGTGAAGTCTTGCTCCCCCCCCCCCCCCCCAAAAAAAAAAACGTGGTAGGGCTGTAGGTGGATTGGCAAGAGGTTGTCTGAGCTCTAGCAGCAGCAGCCCGGCCAGCTTTTCTTCTACTTTCCATGACCTTGGATTTGCTGGTGTTTGCTAAGCCTTAATCGTTATCAGCAATGTGCCCCTTTTGAAGAGAACAGAAAATTCTGAGGAAAATGTGTCCCATGAAAGCAGGAGCTGTAGTCCAGTGGCATGTATTTAACCATGCATTCATCTGATCCTTCTCAGAAATTTCAGGGCTTATATCTTTTACTCCAGGGAACATTATAAAATAGTCTCCCTTTCAGTGCTGTGTCTGACTGATATCTCTAAAGAAAAGGAATTTATTTATACAGTAGGCTCCTGTGCTGGGGATAATCCATGTATGTTAAAGCAGTCGTCCTTTGTAAAAAGAGTCACTTATACAGCCAGTTGCAAACTCTTTGGACCTCTTGATACAGGACACAGCTGTAGCAGCAGGGGCAGAAAGGGCCTGGAAGCATTCCTAGGAAGCAGCTTCACTCTAACACGTGTGAAAACTGTCTTGGTAAGGATATAGAATCATAGGATCATAGAATTGTTAATGTTGGAAAAAAATCTAAAATCATCAAGTCCAACAGTTAATGTATCACCACTGCCATGCCCACCACATAAGCATGGTCTCAAGTGCCATATCCACACCTTTTTTGAACACTTCCAGGAATGGTGACTTCACTACTTCTCCAGGCAACCTGTTCCAATGCTTAACAACCTTTTCCATTAAGAAGTTTTTCTTAACATCCAGTCTAAATCTCTCTTGGCACAATTTGAGGCCATTTCCTCACATTCTGACTCTTTTTACTTGGGAGAAGAAACTGACCCCCACCTGGTTCCACCCTCTTCTCAGGGAATTGTAGAGAGTGATAAGGTTTCCCCCTGAGCTTCCTTTTCTCCAGGCTGAGCCCCCCCAGCTTCCTCATCTGCTCTTCATCAGACTTGTGTTCTTCCCTTCCTCAGCTCCGTTCCCTTCTCTAGACACTCTCCAGCCCCTCAATGTCTTTCTTGCAGTGAGGGGTCCAAAACTGAACACAGGATTTGAGGTTCAGCCTCACTAGTGCCCGGTACAGGGGATGTCACTGCCCTGGTCCTGCTGGCCACAAGCTGACATCCCTTACTCCACATTGCCCAGACTTCTGTGATCTCCTGACCTTTTCCTTGTCCTGTGGGAGGGAGCATATACATGATGAAGAAAAGTTGGTCTGGCCTAGGGCATTGCTTACATCCTTTGGTCTTTCACCATTGCAGAGACTCAGAATCTCAAATAAAATAAATAAATAAATAAATGGCTCTAAAATCAGCCTCTATTGTTTTAAGTCTATATATCATATGTCCTATATACAAGTTCTTCTTTCTTTTCCAGGTTCATAAAAATTTGATTTCTCATAAAAATTGAAATATCAAAATCTCAATCCAAAAATACGCTGCATCCTTTAAATGCATTATTAGAATGGAATTTAAATTTTTATTTCAGTCCTTAAACATTTTCCACTATTTTAGTTCTTCATTCTCTTTGAAAAATAAATCATTGCTCTTGTACCTTAGGGTCTTTGCTGTGATGATAAATAATTTCAAAACAGCTCCAATACATGTTTGTTTGTTTGTTTACTTTATAGGAGCTAAATAACCATAAGGATTATAATTAATAGAGGACATTTTACACTGAGACTGCAAGACATCTTTAATACTTATTGAGGCAGATAATTTAGTGATTTTGTTTCTTTTGTGAATAAGTGGGGTTTATTTTTTTTCAAATGAAAAATATGCTGCAGATACTACTGATTCTAAATGTACTATTGGCCATTCTTCCTGTTAGTTTAAAATGTAAGATCTGTAAAGGACAGTCAATGGCTATGAGCTATCAGTAAAACTCTCAGTGCTTTCTATGTTCTTATTCATATGTAATATAAAACATCACTGAACTTTTGTTTTTCTTGCACATACTCATACTAATGTAAAAAAAAGAACTTTTGACCACTACCTTTTTTTTTTTTTCAATGTTAGTATTAAACTACCTCTTTTGACTTAATAGTTGTGGTAACTGTCATAGTTTGACACCAAATGCCAGGCACCCATGAAAGCTGCTCGCTCACCCTCCCCTGCCACAGCTGGGCAGAGGAGAGAAAAGTTTGATGAAGGCTTTATGAGTTGAGATAAGGACTGGGAGAAAGCACTCCAAGGCCAAAACAGACTCAACTTAGAAGTACAATGTGAGTTTATTACTAACAAAATCAGAGGAGGATAATGAGAAAAACAAGCCCTTAAAAACATCCTTTTTTCCCCCAACCCCTCCCTCCTTCCCACCAACAGCATGGGGAGACAGGAGAGTCAGGGTTTTGGTCAGCTCATCACCTGAGGTTTTCTTCCACTGCTCAGGGAGAGAAGTTTTTCCCCTATTAGACCGTGGGGTCCCTCCCACGGGAGACAGTTCTCCATGAACTTCTCCAGCTTGAGTCTAATCTCTCAAGAAGCAGTCCTCCCAAAACTGCTGCAGCATGAGTCCCTCCCACAGGCAGACAGTCCTCCCAAAACTGCTGCAGCGTGGGTCACTCTTCCACGGGGTGCAGTCTGTGGCTTTTGTCAAGGTGGACATAACAGCACACACTAGTCATAATCCATAGTCGAGAGAGATAGAAAAGATTTTTTATTTTCTCTACTGCTGTTCTTATACCTCTTCACAATCACTGTGGCCTATTGAGATGGGCTGCTTAGCAAACAATGACAAGGCTGTCTAACAAACAATGACCATTCAAGCAGTAAAACAATCAGCTATACAAGCAAAGGTATAGTTGCTACATATTGTCCACAAGTTCTTCCTTGTACACTCTCAATGTCCCATAACAAGAACATCTTCCCCTCGTGTCCAGAACATCTTCTGTCATTGATTATCTTCTTGGCCTTCTCTGTAGGTTTCACTGAAGCTGCAAAATTTCACTGTAATATTCTCACGGGTAAATTCTGACTGTCTTTAGGTCTAATTCTGTGAAGCCCCCAGTCCAGCTGTCAGCCTCATCAGGTTGCCCCTTTTGTTTTTGTATAACAAAGGCAGCATTTATTGACTTTTGCAGGGCCCTTTACAAAAAAGACAATAAACACAGCCCAATGTGCAGGATGCAAAAAATAACCAATAGGATTAGGCATCCAATTTTAAGTAGATTTTTGATCCATCCCACAATTTGCCAATTGCCAAACAAACTATTGAGCCAATCAGATTCTGATTCTTCACACAATTTTGACACGCTTTTTTGTAATTCTTTAATGTGGGCATGAATAGATTTTGAATGATCAAAGTCATACAACACATCCCATCGAAATCCTCACATCCATGTCCATATGCTAATAACAAAAAATCAATGGCAGCTCTATTTTGCAGTGTAGCATGCCTTACTGAACCAACATCTGTTAATAATGCAGCTAAAGCAAGTGAAGTAGCATTATTTTGTCGAGCTAACCAACATCCTAACTTGTTTAACAGTCCCGATGCTTTAGCAGCTGCTACTTGTGAAGAAAGGAAGGAAACAGCCCATTGAGTACCTGGTGGCCAAAAGTTGGTGTTGTCATCACAATCAGGGGCAAGCACATGGATGCTGCGTTTTCCCCTCCATGGTTTATGCTGTAAAATCATAAATGTGTTAGGTGTTAACAGTGAGAGTCGTCCTAAGCTGCAAGGACCTCCCTTGATATGTGATGGAATCGCAGCCCATGCTCGGTGTCCGCAAATAAAAAACCACCGCTGGTGGCAAAGCCAGAGGAACAGTAGTAGAGTGTGAAATATGTGGTGAACTGTAATTGCACAAGGCACGTTCATTTGCAAATATGGGTTGGTTAGGAGAAACATCCCATACTTTGGACTGATCAGACCCAGAATAATTAAACTTAACACAAAGGTCCTTTTTTACAGATCCTAAAAGCTCTATTTCTTGCAGCTCAAGAGTTGCAGGGGGAAGGTATGAAACCCACTGATCCCAAGCATCAGCGTGATTGCGTGATTGTAAAAGCTTGCAAACTGTCCTAGGCTTTGGCCAGTCATCTATTGGCAAGCCAACAAGGCAAGTAGAAAAAGGATTGCCAGGAGTAGCAGTGGCTAAGCTCAGAGTATCTTGCCCTGTCACATTAGCTAGGGTACACATTGGTTCTCAGCTGACTAACAGGCCAAGCAGGCACTAAGCTCAGCAAAACTGACAAGGACCATATTGGCACCTGCATTTTTCTGTTATTCGTTGCCATTTGCACTCCAGTACATCCCAGTGCAAGCCAACACCCTTTGATCACAGTGCAATACAGTCCTCCTTGGTCACCGGTGCTCGATGCCTTCTCTGGTCAGAGGTAGCTCAAACTATGCTGCCAAGATCATCAGCCTGTGTTGCTGTTACCCTCAGGATCTGGCCGAACAGGCAGTGGGATATTCTGCTGCAAATCAGGACACACACACCTTGCTGGCACCCACCGTGGTCCAGTATCTGTGCAAACACAAGCGGATCCACGCCCCCAAGTGACAAGGTCCCAGGGGCCTTCCCACTGGCTGGTAAGCAAATTCCTTACCCATACTTTAGCTCGAGGCAAATGTGTTTCACTGGTGGATTGCAAGGAATAAAAATGATTTAAAATGGAGGGATTGTTTGAATGAGTCGGTATGGTCAAGTGATTTATGGTATATACAGCTTTCAAAAGTCTGGACTGTGGGGTTTCCCCTTGCATTCTCCCTTTTTGTTTTTCTGAAAAAAAATTTTAAGTGTGTGATGAGCACGTTCAACGACAGCCTGGCCAGTGGGAGAATGAGGAATACCAAATTTGTGAGAGATACCTCACAGACGTAAAAAATTCCTAACTTTCTGGGAGGCGTAGGCTGGCCCATTGTCAGTTTTCAAAGGCTTGCTGCCAGGGCAAAATTACATCATGGGCCTTTTCTCCAGCATGAGCAGAAGCCCATATCACAGAGGAAAAGGTGTCAATAGATACATGTACATATTTAAAATGACCAAATTCTGAAATGTGTGTAACATCAGTCTGCCAAAGCTGTAGGGCCAAAAGACCACGGGGATTTACTCCTAAGGGTAAAGGTCCATTAAAGTTATGACAATCTGGGCAAGCACTAACAATAGCACGAGCTTCTGTACGTGTTAGTGAAAACTGTTTACACAGTGTGTGTGCATTTTGATGAAAAAAAGGTATGACATGTTTTAGCCTGGGCTACTTTGTCTGGCTGAGGAACTGCCCAAACAGGATTAGCTAATGCATCAGCACGAGCATTACCTTCTGCAAGAAATCCTGGTAGGTTTGTATGGCTTCTAATATGCAAAACATAAAAAGGATAAATGCGTTGCAAAACAGCTGTCCATAAAGCCTTTAGCAAAAGAAACAAACCAGCATTATTAACTTCTTTCAAAAGGTAACAATCTACTCGTTGTACAACATCTGCAACATAAGCTGAATCAACAATTAGGTTAAAAGTTTCATTAAAATGATGAAAGGCCAGAGTAACTGCTTTTAATTCGACCAATTGTGGGGATCCAGTACCCTGACCCTGCAAAGTCTGCCATCAGTCCTCATTTTTCCAGGTGACAATCACTGCTCCTGTTTTTCCTGACCCTCTGTAAATACTGTAGTCCCATTTATAGGAGTACGACTTAATTTAGGTTTTTCTGATAATGGGGTGGTATTCAGTGATTGTAATAATTTATGACTGGGAAAATGGTAATCAATTTGTTGTGTGTAGCTCTGCAGTGCGCTCTGCAGTGCTGAACTATTGGCCAAGGACCATTCAAAATAATCTTGCTGAATAGGAATAGTAAATTTAGCAGGATCTTTGGCAGCAATTTGCAGGCATCGGTATCGACACAATAATTAACTGAGCAATCAATTCAAAAATTGTAGTGACTGTTTTTTTAGGTCTGTGAGGTAAAAACATCCATTCTAGAATATGCAATGGGTCAGGGGACCAATGATCAGACCATTGTGCAATAATACCTGTTGGATGAAATTCTGGAATTACAACAAAAACAATGATATCAATTTCAGGGTCCACACGGTACACACGGCGATTGGAAATAGTTTGTTGGAGCCCCCCCACTGGGTCTCTTACTGGATCACAGCCTCCTCCTGGCACCCACCCACTCTGGTGTGAACACCTCCCCCACGGGCTGCGGGTGGATGTCTGCATCCTACATGGATCCCCATGGGCTGTAGGGGGACAGCTGCTTCACCTTGGTCACCAGCACAGCCTGCAGAGTTATCTCAGCTCTGGTGCCTGGAGCACCTCCTCCCCCTCCTTCTCCAATGACCTTGGTGTCTCCATGTTTTTTTCCTCACATGTTCTCTGTTCCTCCTCTTCTCTGGCTGGAAATAACAGTGCACTGCCTCTTTGTTTTGGTTTTCTTGTTAAATAGGTTATCAGAGGTGTTACCATCATCTCTAGTTGGCCCAGCCTTGGCCAGCAGTATGTCCATCTTCAGAGCCATCAGGGACTGCCTCTGCTGGACATGGTGGAAGCTTCTAGCAGCTTCTCACAGAAGCCATCTCTGTGGCCCCCTCGCTACCAAAAACCAGTCAGTGCAAAACTAACACAGTAACCTATCTCTAAGCATAAATTCCCAGTAGGTCCACAACAGATAAATGAGCTAACACAATTTTTGGTTTCTTCTTTTAAAATTTTGCCTTTTTGATGTCACATATTTTCCCTAAAAATTTAAGTGGAACTGTAAATATATGATAGATCCCATTTTTGAACAGCTAGAATAGTTGACTCCATAATTATATCTTTATAAGGTAAAAAAAATAGGAATCGTAAGAAGAAATTCACTTTAAAATCTTAATTGTAGGTTATTCATGTTAAGTGTTTATGTTGCTTCTTAAGGGTACTTGGAGTGTGCATTTGTGCTCTTACCAGTGCATAAAACAAAATAATTTACAAATTTGTTTTGAAGTGTTGCATTTGCTGTGATCAATACTCATATTCATGCTGTTCACATTTTTATGAACATTGTTATGAATTAGCTTTTGACGGGTGTGACATAAGAAAATATAGTTTGAATTTATTGGTAAATATAACTTTTAATTTATCCCATTCATATTCATACTGTTGACATAATTTAAAGAAATATACTTTTCTAGGAAGAGAACCACAGGATTCTTTCTAATCCTTTTTACCAGGTTTCTTTGGGGAATTTATGATCATACAAAATTTTTTTTCTACCTATTAGTAAGAAAAAGTTAGTGATTTTTAATTAATTAATCTTACTAGAATAATATCATCCTAGAGTTCAGTTAAATACAGCTGGATTACACTAGATCCATGCATGGGGCTTATTTCAGAACAAGAGTCTGTGTAAGAGGTTATTCAATAATAACTATATGAATTCATTAATCTATTCTAATTTAGAAATAAACAAAAGTTACCATATGGGATCGCAGGAAATGCCAACAAGCTTGGGTGTTTTTTTTACAAGATTGGCCTAAGTTTCCAATAGGACAAAAAAAATCAACAACTTATTTATTAAATCTGTTGGAAAGGCCAAAGTATTTCTGAAAGTGCCAACTTTAAACTGGTCTGAGTCTTCATGTAGGTAAAACTTTTTTCTGAAGTATAAAATAAAACAATCTTTTCTGTAGTGTACACAACAACATAAAATAAATAAATCAATGAACATAATTGTCATTGACAAAAATCACAAAAGCTTTCCCAAGCCTGCAGTCCTAACATAGAGAAATTGTACTTCACAAGAAAAAAAGGAGCACGTGGTCTAATAGATAAGAGGCTACTCATACTGATTACTCTAACTGATAAACCTTACAAATCAAATCAGGCTCATCAAGTGCTCTTGACTAGAAAAGAGAATAAAAAGAATATGTTCTTTATATTTGAAGTATACAACTTTGGGCAAAAAGATTTATCAGTAATATGAAAACCTTCAAACAGTGGAAAATTAATAGGTGAGATAGAAAATAATATAATATTGAATATAATACTATTCAAACAAACAAAAAAATCCCCATAGTACTTGTGACTATGGGACAGTGAGAGGTACTCCATTAATAGAAGCAATCAGTTTGGCAAAAGACTGTAACAACTTAGGTGTTCTCAGCAAGAATTGAAGCACTTCTTCCATGGGACCCTCAGGTCTTTCTCTTGGAGCTATAGAGTGAGGTATTAGGTGCAGTCAAAAAAAGTAAAATCACTTTCCTTTCCTTTTTGATCAATATTCTACAGTGACAATTAGAAATTCCTGAACAACCTGAAAATAAAATTAAGTTACCAGAGTAGAATTTACAGTGTTGTGTGAAGACTGTATATGACTTGCTAAGAGACTGGGCTTTAGGAGTTGACATAATATGATGTTTTTATCTTCCTCTCCAGAAAATACTAAGGAAATTTTTTGCTATCCTGCACCATGTCTTCAATGTCTTTTATTTCATCAGCACCAATAGTTTCTGGTCATATTATCTTTACATTTAGGGGTACAATTTACAATTTAAAAAAAGTGATTTGGATACAAATCCAGAGCAGCTTTGCCCTCTCCATTACATAATATTGACTATTGATCAATATTACAGGTTATCAACTAGGATGATCCTAGGGTTGCCTTCTGGACTTTTTAATTGTTGAAACTCAGGGAATTCTGTTCAGAGATAAGTATAACTTCCTACCACAAGAAACATCCATAAAAAAAGCCTTAACAAACTAATGTGTTGTTAAACTGTTCTAAGTAATTATTCATCGAAGACATTCTCAAGTTCTTTCATGTTGTGGACAATTTTTCATGCATTCATGACTGCTTTCCTTTTGGGCCTCCTTTTTCCAGATGTTATTTAAGCAGATACAGTGCTTCATTCTCTTACAGACAGTGGCATTAGGACTTGAAGTGACAACTGATTCAACAAAAATTCAGTTTCACACAGATATTTGAGCTACTTTATTATATTTGAATAGAACAGCAATGTATTTACTGACTCTATTTTTATTGAACATGGTCTATCTGCATCTTATTTTTCCAGGTTATTTTTAAGACCCCTTTTCTTTGCCAGTGTTTGCGATCCTTTTCATTTTGCTGTTAATTGCAAGTTTGGACACAAGTGCATCATGATAAAAGTCATAATGAAGTTGGATAAATTGCAATCATGAAAGTACAGGGAATTTTTTTACTTTTTCAGCCAGTTTAATTATATAAGATCTTCTGGAAAGCTTAAATAGGGGACAGAATTGACTGCAGACTTCATCAGCAGCGTCATTAGTCAGATAGTTGCAGTATTTGGAAGGTCTTGTGACTGTGTGACAGCGTAGTACCGACTGATGGCTGAAGCCAGAGTTATTCATTACATGATGGTGAGTCAGGCCCTCAGTTTGCAGTAGAAGTCTTCTCTATTGAGTGCAAAATAAAAGAGAAAGTTTTTGAAAGGTCCTAACAATCTTATTGTCATATAGATGGAATTTAATAAATTATGTTGCTTTAGACACTTAAACGTTCTATCAACATTTGTTATGGTCCTTAGGAAAGAACAAGTCCCATTGAATTTTTAATAACAAAGCTCTGACAACACAGGCTGAGTATTTTTGAATCTACTAGTACTACAAGGTGCTAATTTTTGTTGTTGACAATGAATAAATCCTAACAAAACCAGGAATTATCTGTGAATTTGCCGAGATCACTACCTGAATCCATAATCAGAAAAGATAGCTTGAGTGAAATCCTGACAGCAATCATACTGCATGTTTGTTTCAACACTTTGATAATATTACTTTTGCTCCGATGGCTTCTTGTGGGACATTTTATTTCAGGTGGTATTGTAAGGAAAAAATAATTGTACAATAACAAATTTTTTTGGTTGGGTCACTTTGTTTTCCATATTTTTATAACATATTGCAGATGGCCCAAAAGATTAACGCTAATGACCAAACCCACTGAAATGTAGGTAGCACATAATTGCTTCCACAGGCTGCAGCATATCATATCTGGTCCTGAATTTTTCTGCTAAATCCAAAGCAGCACAGAGTATTCCAGCTGATTCTTTCCCTGCATCTAAAGCACCATAAGTCTTTAATCCTTTACAGGACAAGCTGTAACTGGAAGTCAGTTGTAACTCACAGTGTTAAGAATATTTGGGATTGGCAGTTGCACGTGTGTTAACTCTGTCCCACTTTTGCATGGTCTTTTGGGTGACAATCAAAAGCCAGACAGACCACAAGAATTTCTATATCTTTTCACTAAACTGTCACCTACAGTGACATCCCCTAGAGAGCATGGTTAGTGCCATGCAAACAGTGTCAGCCTATACATTTTGGGTATATTGGGATCCCTGTCACTAATCTTACTACAAGTCTTATTTTCACATATAGTTAATCAGGTGGACCTCAGTCCCTTCAAGTTCAGATCATATCCTCGCACCAAAAGGTTCTGACATTCTTAACCATCTTAACCTTCTTAAATTAAATAGTGATATTTGAGTGTCACTGACCTGAGTTCTGCTGAAGGAACCCTTAGCAGTGAAGTAAGACCAGAATCAGTGTTCAACAGATGAGCAGGTTTCAATGAAGTTGTTCCTTCTCTGCATGGGAACTTTAGAGATATGTATATGACCTTTTACCACTACGCTAATTCATGCTCACTGTATTTTTTAAGTTTATATTCAAGAAGTAGCAAATGTATTGGAATTATTTTCCAAATAGTTCCTACATTATTACCTTAATGTGTTGCTGACATTTTATTCCTTATAGACAAGATGGCAACCATCTTTTATGAGGAAACTGAGAGATAAACCTACTTTTTCTCATTCCTTGCAAAAGCTGCAAAGACATCCTTCTTGTTAAGTATAATCATTACTATTAAAAGTCAGCTAGGTACATAAATATCTTAGACTTTAATCCATCTACAGTAATTAAAATTTTATAAAATTGCTCTGTCTTTCTCGATTGATTACCTGTGACTTTAAGCCACTCCAGAACTTTCATTAAGTATATCACTTTTGATATGGAATATTTCACAAATGCATTCAGCACATTATATGATACAAAAACTTCGGGAACAGTTGCATTTAACAGCTATTATACCCACATGTTGTTTAATCTGAGCCAAGTTCCTTCAGGCAGAGCTTAACTGTCCCTTCTGCTCACATAGAAGCATCTGTGCGATGAATCTGTGAGAGTATTTCATTGTGTGCTCCACCAGAGATAGTTCCTCAGAACTCTGCAACAACTTGCACTGTGGGCATCTGAAGTGATGTCTCTGCATATTTATGAATTCAGGTTTCTGGGGACTATCTGTTATTCACAGAACACAATATAGGAGTGTTAAATGTGTATTTTATACAGCACAGGAAATATGGCATCTTAGTTATTATGATATCTGTAGATTTGGTTCTTATTCTTTTTTAATTTCTTCTAAATATCAATTTGTATATTTTCTTCCCCTATATCATATTGATTCTATCCCTTTTTGTTATGTTCTTTTGCAGAGAAAACTGGGTGTGTACCATGGCTGGGAGGAAATTGGGTGAGAAGGATACACATTCTGTAGGATATTGCTGTTTTTGCAACCTTCCCACGCAGAAACTGACATTCATGAGTTCTATCAATGTTCATTATTTATACAATTCCCAACATGAATTCATTCTTCTGAAAACTGTGCCACTTACTATGCATTTCACATGACTAAAGCCAAGTAGCCACAAATAGCATCCTATTGTCCCTACTTTGAGAGGTACTTACAGCACGTGAAATTTGTAGGATTTTAGCTTGAAACCTATTTAAATAAGTTCTAAATCTGTGAGTTCTAAATCTTCTCTAAACCTATGATTTTATTGTTATGTATTTTCACAAATTCTGATATTTTTTGCCAGTGGTATAGCAATGTCAAATCAGGCTGTCTGGTTTACTCCTACCATTTCAAAGAGTAGCTTAAAGAAAGGTAAACACTATAATTTCCCATGATTGGAAGAACAAAAATATTTTAGCTTTAAAGTTATGCAAGGGATTTCTTTGAATGTAGTTTGTTCCTTTGATATTAACACTACCAAGTACACAAATAGAGATATCACAGAGCTGTGAAATCACAGCTACAAGAGGTAAACACTTGTTTAAGAACACATACTTGTTCTAATTGCTTGAGTAATTTACAGTCATTTCCTTTGTTTCTTCTAAGTGCTTATGTAACATAAGAAAATTTAGTCCCAGAATAACAAAATAAGGGAAAGAAGTTTTGTTTCATCTTCAGACCTAGGGCCAAATATCTACTTCTACAGGTTTCAATGCACTTTTGTAGTCAACGTATGAATTCAGATTCCTACTTTTAAGCATTGAAAATTGAATATACTGGCTATTAGGAATATTTGGAACACAGAAACTGCTATTCCAGTAACAGTGGTAAATGCTGCAGAATTTAAATATCTCACCCTGAACTGTGGATATTCTTGCAGTTTTCTTCCATGAAAGACCATTGCCTCCACCCTGTTGTGGGTGTGTAATAAAGTGTGAACATGCTTGCAGAGAAAAGTTGTAATTACATGAGGATTTTTAGGGGTAGTGTCTTCCTGAAAATCCTTTGACTCTTATTAAGTACATCTTTATCCTGGAATGAAGGGATATTGTACAGCACTGAACAGATATTGGAGCAGAGAATGGGAAAGGAGGCAAAAAAAAAAGAAAAAAAGAAAAAAAGGCGGGGGGGTGTCTCACTATTGCCCCTGCTCTAACTGTATTTTAATAGAAGAGCAGAGCCTAGCAAGCTGTCAGTGTGGCACCTTCCACGAACACATCTATAAATACACTTAAAAAAAAATGGCCATAAATCATGTTTTGTCATTAGAGAACATAGAGGGAAATTATAATTTTTCCACTGACAAAAGCGGGGGCAGGGGGAGGGGGGAGTCATGGCTCTAAAGTCACCTCTACTCTTTATTTTCCATTCTAATCTAGTCTGCTTTTCATTTTGCAGCTGAGCGATTGATTCAGTTAGGCATTAGTTTTCTTGGCTTGCTTGATATCAAAGACTTTAAGCATTTGCAGCTAAAGAGTGGATTCTTTGTCTGAGCAATCAAGGGTTGTATCAGGGACTGCAATGCCTGTGGGGAGGGAGAGCAGCAAACCCACCAGTAACAAGGAAAACTTAGACACACAAAAAATTGCTTCTATGCAGCACAGAAACAAGAAGCTACAATGATCTTGCTAATAGCTCTGTTTCTGCCCTCTTGACCTCAGCTGATTTTGATGTTAAGAAATACTACCCTAATACAGCCTCAAAATCTAGCAGCCTTTCTGCTCACAGAGGGGATGCTATGTGTTCCACTGCAGTAAAACCTCTCTGCTGTGTGGAGAAATAGCAACAGTGATTGTAGGACTTGGCCCTTAACACTGACACATCGAGCTCTGCCATTTCCAGCACTTATGATCAGTGAGGAAGTGAGAATTTTAAAAACTAGAAAAACAATTGTGCTTCTGCTAGCAGTAACATTTGCCAGGTCAAATGCTGGATCCAAATATATGTTTCCAAATCCTTGTGAGGATGGGCTGGTTTTGACTGGAGTAGGGTTCATTTTCTTCATGGTAACTTGTATGGGGCTGTATTTTGGATTTGTGCTGAAAACAACATTGATAACACAGGGATGTTTTCATTATTACTGAGCTTTGATCAGTGATTCAAAGCCTTTTCTGCTGCCAGAGAGCTGGCTGGGGGTGCACAGGGAGTTGAGAAAGAGAGTGCAGCCAGGACAGGTGACCCCAGCTGACCAAAGGGATATTCCATAACATATGTCATCAAGCTCAACATATAAAGTGTCATGAAGAAGGAAGGGGGGATGTTTGGAGGGATGGAGCTGGTCTTCCCAAGTCACCATTATGTGTGCTGTGGCCCTGCTCTCCTGGAGATGGCTGAACACCTGCCTGTCCATGGAAGAAGTGAGTTAACTCCTTGTTTTGCTTTTCTTGAGTGCACGGCTTTGAATTTCCCTGTTAAACTGCCTTTAACTCAAGCCATGAGTTTTCCCAGTTTTACTTTTCCAATTCTCCCTCCCATCACTGTGTGGGAGTGAGCCATTGGCTGCAGTGCTCAGTTGCCAGCAAGAGAGACAACCATGACAAAGGGACAAGATCTGGGTAATGCTGACTTCTGATATTTAGTCCCAAACCCGTTTTCAGAGAAACAAAATGGGTGTGTAGGCTCAATATGAAGGATAGTAGCTCTAACATGTCCCAAACTGACTGATGAAAGATCAATGAATCTTTTTTGTGCTAAAGCACTCTTGAAAAAAGTTGTTATAATCATAGGATCATAGGGGTTGGAAAAGACATCCAAGATCATAAAGTCCAACCTTTGACCAACCTCTACTATGCCAGCCAAACCACAGACCAAAGTGCCACGTCCAGTCATTTCTTGAACACCTTCAGGGATGGCCACTCTACCACCTCCCTGAGAAGCCCGTTCCAACGCCAGACCACCCTTCCACTGAAGAAATCCCTTTGGATAACTAACCTGAACCTCCCCTGGTACATCTCGAGGTTATATCCTCTCATCCTGTTATTAGCTGCCTGAAAGAGCCTGACCCCACCTGGCTCCACCTCCTTTCAGGCAGTTGTAGAGAGCGAGAAGATCTCCCCTGAGCCTCCTTTTCTCCAGGCTGAGGCCCCACAGATCCCTCAGCTTCTCCTCATCAGACTTGTGCTCCAGACCCTTCCCCAGCTCTGTTCTCTTCTCTGGACACTCTCCAGCCCTTCAATGTCCTTCCTGTAATGAGGGGCCCAGAACTGATCCCAGAATTGGTGGTGTGACCTCAGCAGTGCCCAGCATAGGGGATGGTCACTGCCCTAGTCCTGCTGCCACACTATTGCTGATACAGGCCAGGTGCCATTGGCCCTCCTGACCACCTGGGCACTGCTGGCTCATGTTCAGCTACTGCTGACCAGCACCCCCAGGTCCTTTTCAAGCTTTCCAGCCACTCTGCCTCCAGCCTGTAGCACTGCAGGGGGTTGTTGTGACCCAAGGGCAGGACCTAGCTCTTGGCCATTTTGAACCTCAGACAACTGGCCTCAACCCATGGATCCAACCTGTCCTGATCCCTCTGCAGGCCCTTCCTGCCTTCCAGCAGATAAACACTCCCACCCAACTTGGTGTCATCAGTGAACTTACTGAGGGTCCACTTGATCCCTTCCTCCAGGTCATCAATAAAGATATTAAACAGGACTGGTCCCAGTACTGAACCTTGAAGAAGCCCACTAGTGACCAGCCACCAGCTGGATGTAGCACCATTCACCACCAAAAGATACAGGCAGAAATGATTTAAGTCTCTTTTTCATTAAAATATTCTAAGCACAGCCTAGAGCTTGGGACAAACATTTGATATATAAAAAACCCCAACAAAATAAAAAACCTCTTGAAGTCTTAAACAGGTCTTTAGAAATTGAATTAAAACTTATGATTTTCATGTGTCACTGAAACATCAAAAATGGCACTGAATGGAGAAATTAATATATGTTTATAAAGGTCTGGAAAGAATCCAGAGATGAAATGCTGAATCTGAGTTTAGAATACTTTTAAAATAAAAAAATATCAGTCCAAGGCACATATAACCCTTTCAACTTCAGGACCAACATTATCCAGAACATGTGAAGACATTATCGAAGGCAGCCAACATTGGCACAAAAAAACCCACAGGACTTGGTAAAGACTTGAGTAAAAGAAAGGGATTAACTAAAATATGGTAACAAGAATTTGAGAGAATCTGACAAGCTTCCAGTCAAAAAATCATGTGTCATCTGTACACATGGCAGCAAAATTACAGCTCCCACAGCTGAGGACACTGTATCAAGGCTTTCCTATTGATATGGAGAGCCACTAAAGTGAGAGCTGGTATGTTCACCTTGCTGTTGAAAAAACTTGTGACTTATAGCCATTGACACAAGTCTTTCCTTCAAGGATGTGACATCCCATAGAAACATTTTAAACCTCACATCTGGACAAAGAAGCACGACATTCTGGGTTTTTTCTTCTTCCTTACAAATTCATTAATTTAATGTTAAAGAAACATATTCCATGGCTGTTTTAATGGCTTTCAGCCATTTTTCTTCCTCTGAATTCTGTGTGCCTTCTATGAAGAGATAAGTTTCAGACATAGGAAAACTATAGACATGACTGTATAATTCAGAAATTGGACCAACTGAGCATGAGACTAGGAATGGATCCCTTAGACAAAGAGAATTCATTTTGCTTGTACTCGTAGCTCTCATATTGCACACACAGAGAAATATATATATATATATTGCCATGGGGATGTTTATTATTTGTCTGAGGGAATATACCTGTCTGAGGGCATCTGTTCAGAAGGATTTATGACTCCTGATTATATTAACAAAGAAAATTCAGAAAAAAACAGAAAAAACTTTCATACTTCCAATCAGTTTACCGCAACATGAGCATTTGACACTGCATAATATACCCAGCAGTTTTAAGCCATTTTCATTTGCACTATGTATCAGTAGCAATCTTACCAAGACTAATGCCTGGAGTCAAGTTGCAGAATTTACAACTAATACATTGGATGTGATTTCAGTGTGTGTCTGAGTTTTGGGGCATGGGGAAATATAAAACTTACCCAGAGCAGCAGGTGATCAGACTTCAGTGACAAGTAACAGAAAAACTTGATAGAATCACCTTAGACTCAGTAGTCTCACATGGGCATACCAGCAATATGAAACTTGGACATAAAAGATGGGTGAAAAGAGAATTTGAAAACAAAGAAAAATTTTGAAGAAGGGAGAACTGTAGAAATACAATGTTGTTAAAGAGTGAATTAGTAAGGAAGGAATTATTGAATCATATCTTATATGTATCTCTCAGAAGATCTGAGGCTGTAGTTATCAGATAGGAGATGTAAAAAGCTTAGAAAGAAATAATGCCGTGTCCTCTACTTGTGCAGAGTCACCTTACAGATCACTTGATTGTCATGATAATCTATAGCAGGCCTGTTATGCTAATTCCATTGTGTACATACCCATTTCATCGTGCTCCAAACAATAACAAGTCTGGCAAAAACTGCTTTATGACACTGGCTTGCAGATTGATCAATAGCTGAGGAGAAACTCACATACTTTTAGCACCTGTGCAAACATATATAGATTTGCAAAACCAGAGGAACTCCACTGCCTCTGACTTTAAAGCTTGCACTGAGCATCCAAAAGCTTATTGACTGAGGTGAGAGCAATAGTGCCAGTTATCCTGTTCCTCGATGAAAAGAGAAGCACATTAACGAGCTCCTTTTTCCTTTGGCACAATACTTTACTACAGAAAATAATGCACATTCCCAGACACTTGCCAAGAGAGGATACACAACCCACTTCCCCACCTGCACCTACTGCTGAAAGTAACTTTAAAACTCTAATGTGCCCTGACACTTCTGAGTACCCTGGGAGAGCAGAGCTGGCTTTCTCCAGTAATCCAGCCTGTTAGCAGGTGCTGCAAATCCAGAGGCAGATGTTAATTGATTCACACTGACAGCTTTGGCAGATTCTGCTCGTTAGACTACCCTGACTCTAACTGCAGCCAAGAGTATCTCCCTGAGCAGAGGAACTGAGGGTTAAGTAGTCCTAGTGTGCTAATAAGACTTTGCCTTAGGAGGTACATAAGCTTGTGCCTGTTTTCTGTTTTGGCTTATAGTGTAACTAGAGAGGGACCTAAGTGTGAGGACTATGCATGTGTGGGTGATGTCAAACCTGTGGTGACTTTGAGATTATCCTTTCACGTACA
Organism: Aphelocoma coerulescens; assembly: GCF_041296385.1. Lineage (NCBI taxonomy): Eukaryota > Metazoa > Chordata > Aves > Passeriformes > Corvidae > Aphelocoma > Aphelocoma coerulescens. The sequence goes on from NC_091013.1 coordinate 107,881,515, forward strand.
AACCCCTAAAGTTTTAGCTGCTTGCTTATCTTAGTTTTGGTTTATCTGTCACAGTAAAAGTGTTTTGGATTAGAGCTATGTTTTACTGCTAGATGTGGTGATTAATATTGACTCTGTCCTCCAGGAGCTGCAGTGAGGAGAGTTTCAGAATGGGTGTTTACTCCCTGTTTGATGGAACTAAGTCTCTGCTGATTTCTTTTCCCTAGCCAATATCACTAAAAAGTAAATACTGGAATAAGAGGTAAAAAATCTTGTCTCATAAGATGCCGAACACCTTGGTTGTTCTAGAAAAGACTGAGATTCCCTTTGCGATGGGATCTGAGTTAGGAAATGATGATGTTTTGCTTTTGTTTTTATGTGCAAGGAAATAGGAAAGTGTCAATACCAGTAGGCTTCTTTAAATGTCAGTTCTAAAATACCTGTGGTATGTAAAGGGTTGTTTTATCTTAGACTAAATGTGATTTGAAGCTCTTTTTCAAGTACAATGACAGGAAAAAACCACTCAGGTCTTACAGCTCTGTATTTTGTTTGATAAAACAGACCTCTTATGAAGTGGAAAGGATTTTTTTAGGACATGTTGTACAATTTCTAGACTTATAAACTAATATTTCCCCAAGATACACAACTAAACTCTGTGTTGAGACCTAAGGAAAAGAGTAGTCTAAGAATAGGCAGGACTCTATGCCTCTGAGTGAAGACATTCACAAATGACAGTCCTCTTGGCCAGTGACAGTGTAGCTATTAAATGTTATGAAAATGATGTTACTGTGGAAAAAGAAATAAGTTATTCTTAAGAAATAGCTCAAAATCCATCATGTCATTTTGAAACACTGAGAAAGCAGGTTGGTTACTTTTGAAGCCAAGTATGGAAGAAATTAGATATTTTCACATTATACAAATGTTATAAAAAAAAGGGACATTTTTGACATCCTAACTGGAAACTTGATAAAAATGGGAGTCAAAAGCAAAGTATTCTCTTTTCTGTCTCAGTTAGTGGCATTGCATACTGATCTTGCACTGCCTTGTCTCTCTGCACCTCTAAAACTTCTGCAGTGCCAGCTATATTAAGCACTTGCAGTACTTTTCTATTTACTTCAGACCCCAAACTTTACACTCATTTTCTGGGTTAGTAGATGATGACCAGCTACATCATTACCCTCTAAATCCGTAACAACAAATGTTTGTCTGTCTTTGGGGAAGGGAGTGAGGAGAGATGCTAGGCTGTTTAAGAAATCTTATACCATTGTTCAACAGAGATAAGTTTTTAATCCACTACAGGGAGGAAAAGGAGTGTTTATGTGATAGAGGATATACTGGCATGGTGAGAGAGGGAGATAACTGTTGAAAGAGCTGCCTGAAGGGACTTTCGTGCTTCCAAGTCATCCAGACCTTAAGAAGCATTTGAGGAGTGTCTGTCCCTTAATTAAGGCAACAGCATGTGATAATTTAGCCTCTGAGAAGCCTGGGTTTGAATTTTTTTTTTTTTAATCTGACAAATAAACCAAGAGGATTTGCATTTTTGTTTAGGAGGAAGTGAGGGGGAACAGCTTGGGGAAGCACTGAATACTTAAACTGATTTGAGCTATGTAAAAGTTACAAGTGATAGCTTATTTCACCTAACATGCTGTTTGCCTTGTGTAATAAATGTAAGCAGGCAGTTCTTATGGCTCAAAACTACCAGTGGTTTATATTATATTTGTGATATCACAGCTTGGACTACAAATAATTTAAATGTAGAAATCTTCTTGAAAATCAGCTGGTTGGCTCATTTGGAGGAATCCAGGCAGTGTAATAACTGCTGTGTCAAAACTGGTACTTTCCAGTGTCTTACTAGATATGCATTTCAGGCACACCAAGTGTGTCCACACAAATAACTTTACGTAAACACATTCTCCATTTCTCTCTATGGTATGACTCTGACTTGTTTAATTTACATTGGGAAAGAAATTTATTTAGAAGTTTCAGTATATGAAGGAACACACTGCCACAGTTGACACATTTCTCCCTCCTAACTCATATTTCCAGGAAGTATCTTAATGTAATGATAGCTTCTAATACTTAAAACTTCAGACTGCCAAAAGTCAGAAGCCAAGTGGACTCTGTTGCAAGTAGATGCTCATTGCAGCTTCCTTTTGTGACCTGCCTGGGTACTGCTCTTTCTCAGTAAGCCATTTCATTACACTAGTGGTAAAAAATAATTTTAGCATAGGAGAAATTGTCCTTGTTGTTTCAAGGTGTGTGATGACAGACCATGTACTGCAAGGATTATTTGGCTCTTGTCATTATTTTATTTGGAAAATTAACAGAAATTAATACCTGTAATAAATATTTTCACCATAAACAGTAAGACTGGAAATAGCTTTTTCCTTTCTTTTTTTTTTTTTTCCCCTCCTTGTCCTCACTATGCTCCTACTCCTTGTATTTAAAGTTTTGCTACTGTCAGATATACTGCATTGCCATGGACTTAGTTAATGGTACTGGGTACTGCATTATTTACTCTAGAATTACTGACTTCTTGTTAACGCTTTCAGCTAGGAAATGACCTGTCACTAGGTTGATGTAAGTAGTTATTGCTCCATGTTGTCATTCTAAGCCCTATTGTACCATTTAGGTGCACCCTTCTGATGTGTCTGACCATTCCTTGACAAATAAAGACAAAAACTGTGATCTAATACAGTGGCAAGAGGCTTCATGGGATAGTCAGTAACAATCCTCAGTGTCATGCATGACAGACTACTTTGGTTGCCATAGTGATAGCAGCACCATTTGTCTCTAAAAGGTGACAGTTTTTTTCCCCCCAAGCTCTTTAAATGTTTGATTGAAAGACTCTGACACAACTATTGATATTGATCAGTGAGTGACTGAATGCCCATTGCCAGCAATAGCATTGCATCTTTCACCAGAATGGGCTTTAATGAACAGATTCAGGCACTTTCATTTTTCCCAACCTCCTTATCAGTTTTATTCTTTTGTTTTTGTTTTTGTTTTTTTTTTTTTTGTTGTTTGTTTTTGTTTTTGTTTTTTGTTCCTTTTAATAATAAATAAGGATAGCTTTTGTAACTCAGCAGAACAATGGTGCTACAGTTTTCTAGATTTGAGAGTACTGATGAGGGTTGGCCAATAGCGTCATCCTGTGATAGCTGAAATAATCCTTCAAGTAGACAAAAATATTTCTTTGTGGTTCATCACATAGTGCACTGGTTCCCCTCTGCCCTCTGGTTCCGGGGTACCAGCTGTTGAAATTCTTGGAAAAGGTTTTTAACTTTTGCTGGAGTCTTTTTGCCCTATCCTCTTCAAGATAATATTTCATTCCCACTCAGATTTCTCTTCTCCCAGAAATGTGTCTTCTTTTCCAGTGCCTAGCAGGACAATGATTAATTGTCAAGAAATGCTCAGTTGAGATTCCAGCAAGTGAAAGAGACAGGATCTGTCATGTACCTTTCCTCAGGAGTGTACAAGGATTGTTGTTCTGATGGACTGAAATTCTACTTTCTCTTAAATATGTCCATTTCTTCCTACATGATTCTTCAGCAGCTGTTTCTGAGGTTGGTGATACCAGTCAGCCATATGATGCCAGATTTTCTCACTGCATGGGATTTCTTTCTTCTCAAGCCTTTCAAAGCAAACCCATTATTTTTTTCTCAAGGGTTTGTTCCAGTGGCTTGGGTTTGATGGGGTCCGCCACCTACTTCATTTGTGAGTAGTTTAGTGGAGATGTATAGCTCATGTAAAATGGTAGTTAATGTCACAAAATAGAGAAAAAAGGCTCATCTAGCTAAGGAGAAATATTATCTCAACACTTAGGGCTGATACTTAGGAAAAAAATTCACAGTTTTCTTTTCTTTGACCACAACAATTCCTGTTCTTTCACTGATGAGACACTTCCCACCCCACCATGCATCCCACCCCACCTTTTATTCCCACATGGCGGAAGCTGTGGAGATGATGTATGTTAGGAGGTGGGGTCTTGTCCTTGTTTGATCTGGAGCTCACTACTGGCTTGCTGCAGGAAATGTTATAGGGGTTTTTATCAGTGTTTATAGCTGCAACATCAGTGGAACTAGTTCTATGTGACCTTTATTCACTGCTTCTTAGGTGTGTCCTAAGCTCTCCAAAAGCAGTGTTTCAGGATCTGACTTCCTCATGATAAAACATGAGGAATAACAGAGGCACTAGGCAGCTGTAGGTCTGGAGTGAGCGGTGTTTTCTTGCATTGAGTCTGTGGCAACTTCTGCCTGAACTGGTGTGAGCTTTGCCAGCTATTGTCAAATGAAAAGAAGACAGCAACTCACAGAAATAATTAATGCATTTCAAAATATGATAATGCCTTTGCAGAAAACTGCTACAGAACTCTATTTTAAATAGTAACAGGGATTCTTAAAGGTGCTTTTGAGTTGCTGCTGGGTTATTTTGTTGGGTTTTTCCCCCTTAGCCTTTGCAAACCAAAGACATTTGCACATGGTTATTTTCCTGAGTCTTTTAGATGGACTTTTTTCTTTTCAGAAAGTTTATTGTTTATAATACATGACACAGAGGAATTCATGCTATTTTGTGGCCTTGAAGTACTACTGAATAATAATGTCTAATAAAAGAGGTTGTCTAGACTGTTTCTCTGTCCTTGGTCAAATCTCTCTCACAAGTGTTCACTATTCCTCTTCTCAGTGACTCATTAAAGTTTTTAGAATTGGCATGTTGGACACTACATGAGTAAATAAGCTTGGTCATCTCACTCAAAGAGCTGGCAGGGTTCTATGAACAGTCTTATATTTACTGCTCTTAATAGGTCTTTGGCTACTCTCTTGTCCCTTTTTATTTTTTCTTTTTCACATACTCAAATTAGAAGAAAATAATTGACTTTGAACTTTCTGTTGGTATAAGCTTTTTAAATTTGCCTCTCTGAAGACTTACATATTTGCAATACGATTTTGTCTAGTCAGGGAATGTAAGCTTACTAAGACATCTTGAAGTGATTTCATGGTTTGTATATTTTAAAAAAAATTGTATATTTTAAAAGTAATTGTTCCCAATTTAATAATGAGTAATATTAAGTGAGCAGTATTCAAGATGGTCTGCTTTTAAAACTTCAGAGAATGTGAACTCAAAGTACAAAAGTTTGATTTTTTTTTTTTTTTGGTCAGGTACAGGGACAAAGGTTTCTTTAAAATTCCCTTTTCTATATTACTGTGTTTTTAAGGTGTCCTTTATAGCACCCTCAGGGGGCTGGGACACATTACCATTTCTGCTGAAAAGGGGAGCAGGAATCAGTCTGAAAAGACTACAGATTTCACTGTATTAGAATTACCAAGTGAACCAGGCACAGAAATGCAGGCACAGAGACAGGCATGGTAGACTTAAAATGTGATCCTTTTATTCAGAAATAAACTAGATATAAATGGTTGTGACCTGATGTGTTTTGTTGGGTTTTTTTCTTTAAGACTTCTAGTTAAAGTCGTTATCTTAGCAGTCAGAGAAGTGGTGATAACTTTTCAACAAAAAACTGAAATAAGAACTAAGTGGTACCTGGAGCGTAGTTGAACAAAAAGATGTCTTGGCACCACTCACATGGCATTCCTGTTTCAGATTTATCTTGCATATATGCATCACATTTTCTAAATGTCAAACTGAAAAGATCACAGAAGAAATACCGTAATTTATTTTACTTCTAATTTCCACCCTGTGATTTCCAAAACTTTAAAATCATGTGTGCTCTATGGCCTTGCATTGAAGAATTGAATACAAACTCAGAGAAAGAATGAGTTTAATATTCTGTTGTTTTAACTCCCATTGTGCTGGTTTGGCCAAATTTAGAAATATATCCTCTGAGAGAAGGCAGGTCACCACCCCTCCCCCACCAGGTTCGGGAAAAATGAATTTTCCTCAAAGGAAAGTGAAGGAGATAAAAACTATTTATTTAACAAACAAAAGGGAAAAGGAAAATAATGCTAAATAATAAAATCTCTTGCTGTGGAGAAAAAACCTGGGAAAGTGTTAGAGTCCTCCCTTTGGTCTCCTCGGAGCTGGGGCTTGGCCCAGGGCCAGGCCCTCTGTGCCCGGTGGAAAGTCCTCCTGATGTGTTCTGATGTTACAGCAATCAAGCAGTCCAGTAGAAAAGGGGGAAAATCCGAAATTCCAGGGAAGGAAAAAAAGTTCAACTCTCAGTCTCTCTCTGGAGAAAAAGAAGCTGAAACTGGCCAAAAACTGACCTGGGAGCAGCAAGCTGGGTGCTTCCTTGCTCCCCTGCCACAGCTGGGAAAAAAAAGTCGCTATTTCTGTGTGACCTTGAACAAGCTGCAAACTGCTTTGAAAAAGTTTTGCTCAGTTTTTCCTTCCCCCTCTCAGGCTCAGTTTAAAGGCACAGAAAGGCACAAGAATTTCTGGGCACAGGGCAGCGATATGGGATACACATCATAAAGTCACCCCGAGACACCAATGTAAGATAAAATACTTAATTTCTGGAAGACTAAATGTATGACTCAATCTACAGCTATTTTGTTATGTTTTTTTATTTATTCCAGAAATAAAATGTGCTTTGTAAGTGATCCTTTATGGGTTTGTTTGGGGTTTCTTAATATGCTCTTGGTTTCATAGTATTAATCTGAAAGCACATATTTTTGTGAATAAGAACTACAAGAAGGTTAATTCAGTAATTCAGTAATGTGTTTAGTTGCTTCATTCATTTGCCCACTTGAGGCAGGTTTTTTTAGGAAATAAGTCTTAGTGCTATATTGCTTTTCTAATTTTAATCTTATTTGTGCCTTAAGTGCATTCCTTCGTGGCTGAAATTAAAACTACCAACAACAAAAAAATGTGTCAGATATCACAATGGGTAATCACATTGGTAAGAATCTAATATTAAGAGCAATAACTAACTCAATGAGAATGACAAAAAATGTGGTAAATTCAGTTAAAACCACCTAACATATCCTTTGGAAAATGTCATGAATGGTTGTATTATTAGCTAATAAAGATGTCATCTGATTTGTTTCCCTAGTGATCAAGGCTTTAAAACCTAATCTAATAAACAGTTTAGTATGTTTGTCTGTGATTCCTAAGTAATTTAATTAATCTGACCACATATTATTGCAGCTCAGAACTGTGATTTCTAGGAAATTAAGCCAACATGACACTGGTTCATTCCATTTAGATAGCTGAAATGTTTTCTAACACTTCACTGTTTGGTAAGTATCCTCATAATTCTGGATTTTAAAAGAGGCCTTACAGTAAATGTTCTCACAAGAGAGAGGTATCTATTACAGTTTCTACTTCAATGGAAAGTTTCAAAAATAATAAAACAATAAAAGAGAATATTTCATTTCATGGCTAATCATAGGATGGCTATTTATCCCAACTCCCCACCCCCCCTTATCTCTCTAAGAGGAACTCAAGTTTTTTTTGTTGAACTCTTAAATTATTTGCACTAAGATCTTTGAGGAAATATGCAACATAGGCCATTTCTTCATTAAATCATCTTAGAATAGCTAAATGTGTCACATAATCCTTTTTATTTGAAAAAACAAAGCAAACAACTCTTGTTCATTAGCACATCAGTGACAATTCCACAGGTTCCAGTTAGTCTTTCAGTCATCATACCATGCCACCATTTTAACAGAAAAGATTAATGGAATTCAAATAGTCATCTTGTCTCCTGTATGCACTGCCAGTGAATCTTCAGCCAATGTGACAGCTGATAGGAAAACACACCTGTTGATTTGGAAGCACTCTGCATTGCTTGGTAACACTGAAGAGCTTCAGGCTGCAAGAAGAGCAGTCTGTCAGTCCTTCCAGTTCTGGAAATCAGTGGTTTGGCAAACGAGTCAAAACACTAAGTGGAAGAAAATTCATGGGGAACGTTGGATAACCCTCATAAGTTTCGGGTGAAAATCTAGTGGGGATTGCCTGGGTAAATCTTTGTTGGTAGAGACAGGAGGGAGTTGAGCTTGTGTGCAAACCTTGCATCCTACCCAATTCCAGAAATCACTGAGCTGTGGTTTCCACCACTGGTCTGGCCTACTATACAAATCTTGTTATACATTTTTAAAGGACTAGCCTAGTATTGGATTTTAAACTATCAATTCCCTACTTTGCAAAATGGCTGAAATGATGAGTGGATTTAGAGCCTCCCAGGAAAAATGGTCTTGTCAAACAAGAGGCTGATAAAGGGCAGACAAATAGGGATTTGTTGCACAGCATTTCAACTCCAGTTAATAAGTAATTAAGAGAATGTACACAAATTTGCATCAGTAAATGCAGCTGTTGTGACCGAATGCTCATACTTACTTTGCTAAAATTATACATTTAAAAGTTTTTTACAGTCACCCAGAAATAAATGTTTACTCTAGATGATATCAAATGACTCATTTCCAGTCTGGTACAGGAGTTATGGAAATCCATATATGGGTATATATTTTATTTTACATGGGCTGAACTAGGAACAAAATCCCCTGTTTTTCCCAGCAAAATAGGAAACCAAACTATTTCATAGGTATAAGATCTTGGGTTTTATTTGGAGATTGAAATTCTAGTTTTCTTAATGTTGGTTTCCTTTTTATAGTACTTTAATGATAGTAATTTGTTTTGAAAATATTGGATTGTAAGATTCTAGTATCTCCTAATTTTGATCAGAAAATACTCCTCCCTGGATGAAGGAAAAAATGAGGAGGCTCTAACAAAATTTCACTTTTTCCCCAGTAAGCAGGTCTATTCTGTTATTTGAAAGAGCATTTATGCATATTTTCTTCATCCCAATTTACTGTCAAGAGTGGGTTACAGAGGGTGATTATGACAATACCAAGGTTAAACCAGTAATGCTTTTCTGTGGATGCCCAGCACTTTCAGTCTTTCTGTGTTCTCATTACTGGAGGGCAGTTCTTCCTTTCTTGCACATATAAGATTTTACTCAGCTTTTATGTAGGTGATAAAACCTCGGAAACTTTCAATCTACCTTGTTCTGATAGCATCTTTCTTCACTTGTTAAGTTTCTTATTTTGTTTCTTGGTCTTTCTTGATTAAAGTCAACTGCCTGATCTTCCCAGGAATGATCTATTTTGGGCTGGCTTTTTCTTCCTAGAAAGTGGAAGATTATTCAGCTGTCAGTATTACCTTGGCTCCGACATATCAGTGTTATCAATTCTTTGAGGTGCCTGACAGTGTTTATGGATGATCATATCTGCGTGGGAAGATGTTCTGCTTCTTTCTTGCCCTTCTGAGCCTTTTCTTACAAGACAAAAGGCAGCTGTAAACCTAAACTTGATATAAGGATGTTTTTATTATAGATTTATCAGAAGTTTACAAACCTGATTCCTACACTGAAACAGGCTAATTGAGCATGTGCTAAAGGTAACTTGTCTAGATGTTCAAGTCCTATAACTTAATTTTTCTGAGAATTAAGGCATAGAGAACACCCAACTTCAGCCTTAATGAGAAGGGAAGAGTCACTGTGACAGCAATTTCAAACTGATTTTTGTATGGAATTTCTATCAGTTGTTTTTCATCTTGTTTTGCAATATTGAAAGTGGATTTGGTTTTTAAGTAGTGTTACATTACATTGGTATTGAGATACATTACTGAGCCTTTGAAGTGAAATATCTTAATTATCTACAACTTGAATAGCTGAATTCAAACATCCCCAGGGATCTGCTGCTCTGCCTGCCCCACTCCAGTTTAAATAAATCTGAACTCTTAAAAGATTCAGAAACTCGATGTTCTCTTCTCCATGACTGCTCCCCAAAGCCTTTGTGGCACAGAGTCCCTGCGTGTGAACATTTCATTAAAGACTTGTACTGCCTGAAAGGCTGTGAAGATCCATTGGTGTGTATGAATGCTGCAGAAATAGTTGTTTAAGAAGACAAGCTTTCAACTTCATGAACTAAACGAATTTCAGGTCAAGATGAGCACACATGGGAGAAATAAAAACAGAAATAATGAAAATTGGGTTTTAGTAAATGCTCTTAATGTAGACTGGCAACATTCTCTTATCTTCACCCTCCAAACTACAAGGTTTCTTTGTATGCACACCTTTCACGTAAGCTTATATAAATACCACATTTGGCAAAAAACAGTGGTCTTGGGCAGTCTGTTTCTTTGGTTTACATTAGGAGCCTGATTTCTTTATATATTAGACTGGATTAAAGTTGCTCAAGTTCTTTCTCTCCAAGATGTAGACTGCTTCCCCTGGGTATTGCTAGAACACCACTCAGGATTACAAGGTTTTGGATGGGATTTCTTTGTGCTGTGGTTTCTTTACCATGACTAGTGCCTTGCTGTTGGAAGCTTTGGTCACCTGTGGAGAAAGGACAGCTGAATGTATGAAGTGTAATGGAAGCTCTGGATGTGACTGCCAACATCTGATGCCAAGAGCTTGAAAATTTTAAAACACTTTGTCCACTAAAGATTCCTTATAATGAAGGAAATTCAAACAATAAGCGGTTGTCTTCTAGGAAGTTAGAGTTCTGGAACAAGTGCACCCTGAGAACAAGTGCTTCATAGGTTTGTGCATGTAGGTTGTTTGTTACATTACCTGCTTATTTTTTTTCCTTTCTTATGCTGTCTCGTTGCTTCCTACTAATTTGGATTATTGCACTTTGGTTGATAATTGATAAAGATGTCAAAGCAAAGTGAGGAAACAAGTCTTGCTGGCATGTAAAGAATTTGATACAAGAATAATCATCATTTCACAGAATCCCAGAGTGGGTCAGGTTGGAAGGGACCACAGAGGGTCATCTGGTTCCACCTCCTTGCTCAAGCAGGGTCATCCTAGAGCACATGGCACAGGATGGCATCTGTTTTGGAATATCTCCAGTGAGGGAGACCCCACACCCACTCTGGATAATCTGTTCCAGTGTTCAGTCACTCCACAGTGAAGAAGTTCTCCCTCATATTCAGGTGGAACTTCCTGTGCATCAGTTTCTTCCCTTTGCCTCCTGTCCTCTTGTTTGGCACCATTGAGCAAGCCTGGACATTTCTTGGCACACTTCTTGTTCAGCATTTGAACAACAGCCAGACTGTGCTGGGGGAAGTGGGCTGAGCAGCCTGTGGCTCTGCTCTTGGCAATGCCACCTGCAGCACGTGCTCCTTGCCCAAGCTGCAGAGATGCGTTCCTGCAGAATGCTGCTCCCAGTGAACACCAACTCAACTCCCAAACTCCCACTGGGGATGAGCAAAAAGAACCATGGAGTTTTCACATGCCAGAGGTCAGGTGAGGAATAACAGTCGCTCTTCTAGCTCATAAAACTTTTCTACCAGTGGTTATAGGACACAGAGCTCACTGGGAATGTGGTTAATCTCCCTGCCTAACTTTCTACAGGGTTTTAGAATTGCTTGCATCAGAAACCAGTGAACACAGTGTTGTATGCAAGGATGTATGCAGAATATCTGTATCTGTTCCTTTGAGACATTACTACCATTCTTATTTTCCTTTTACCCACCTGGGGTACTTGTACCAGTGTAAGTGAGGCTGAAGACAGACTTAGTTCCAGCTGAAATGCTGCATCCATGTTTAGATCTACCTTGCCACAAAGTTGTGCTAAAGCATGGATGGGCATGTGTCCTCCACAAAAGTGTGAGTATGCAACAGGGGAATTGTTTATAAACCACCCCAAAAGTTCTGATTTATGTAAAAGAATACTTTTTCTCTTAGTTAATAAGATCTATTAAGTGCTGCTCATAGCAAACTTATATTAAGGGCAATTTTATCTCAGTTTCAGATATTAGTTCAACCCAAACCTTCAGTATTTCTTTACAAAACGCTGTATACTTGGTACTCAACTGCATGAGCAAGTAAGTTCATCATGGACAAGCCCCTGACAACTGCAGTGAATTGTAAAACAAGCATTTTCAGGTTCACATAGTGGCTGTTTTTCATGTGCAGTTGTTTTGCAAAGACAGGGTTGATGAGAAGCACTTGCAGTTTGCTCCTACTGTATCACATTCTGTAATGATAAATGTGTTTTGAACAAAACAATATTGGGTCTATAAAAAAGAAATTATTCATGTGTAAATGGTAGTGGAAGTCCTGCCAAGGGAATAATGAGACTCTAGGAGTGTACTTATTGGTATTCAAAGAAGGGAAAAAGCTGAAGGCAATGGTGTCAGCTTAATATCCTTTTCTGGTCAAATGTTGAATAGTGGTGTAGTCTTTGTAGCTTGCAGAGAACGTGCACAGATTAATTCCATAGGAGTTCCTTATATATGTCCAGTTCTGGGCTCCTCACTAGAAGAGAGACATGAAGATCCTGAAGCAAGTCTAGTGGAGGACTAGGAACATGATTAAGGGGCTGGAGCAACTCACTCAAAAGGAATGGTTGAGCCTCAAGAAAAGGTGACTGAGAGGGGATTTAATGTCTATAAGTATCTGAAGGGAGGTGCCAAGAGGCTGGAGCCAGGCTCTGCTCAGTGGTGCCCAGCAACAGGAGAATGAGAAGCAATGGGTAAAAACTACAACACAGAATGTTCCACCTGAAAATGAGGAGGAACTTTATTTTGAGGGTGGCAGAGCACTGGAGCAGATTGCCCGGAGAGGATGTGGAGTGTCCTCTTCTGAAGATATTCAAAAGACATCTGAACACAAGTCTAAGCAGCAAGCTCTAGAACACCCTGCTTGAGCAGGAGCTCCAGGGCTCACTTCCCACCTTAAAAATTCTGTGGTTGATTCTGTGATTTTTTTCTTCAGGGAAATATATTTCTTGAGTAAATTGGATTCCTGCACCATAAGACTCATCATTAGTTATATTTCAGTTTGGTATATTCATGCAGAAGATGAATTGTTGAGATGATCAATAAGAAAACTTTGTATGGATAATAAGCTTGAGGAAAATCTGTGGACAAACCGCTTTTGGGTGCCTAGGAGGAAAAAAATACAGGCAGATTAGGAAATAAGTCTCATCTTTATACCAATGTTTTGGGGTTTCCTCATGGAGTCCAGTCCTTCATATCTATCTTCTCTGCCTTGCCAGATTTTTTGATCAAGTTGTGAGCTGGAGGATTTATTTTTTATTTTTTAATGTAGGGGAAAGGGGAAAGAAACTCACAGCTGTTTTTATACATGTTCAGTGATACATACAGCATTCTGTACATTAATGTGATCACAAAACCATCCAGGTATCAAATACCTTTTACAGAATAAATTGCTTACTGGCCAGTTACCTCATTATTCTAAGCAAATTGTTGTCTCCATGCACAAGAAGATTTTTTTGAAGTGGGGAATTGTTTTGTAGGGGTTTGCTTGGGGAGGTGCATTTTGCATTTATTGGAGGGTGGTACTTACCACAGCAGGAGACACCTTTCTCCTCTCAGTATTTTACAGAAGTATTATATTTCAGATGTATTGCCTCTTTTCTGTTTCTTTTTTTCTTAACTTAGTCAGCTATGAACTCATAAAGGTGGCTTAACATCTTAAATTTATCACTTTCAAGACTTCAGATGAAATAATAATTTTTTTCTTAAACACCCATAGCCCAGAAAAATATAATATACTGGTGTGTTGTTTGTAAATAAGAATTTTATAGCTGTATATAGCAATCACTTAGTTTGCTGTATGTTTTGGAGGTTGCTTCTTTGTGGTTTTTGTTTGTGTTTTGTTTGGTATTTGTTTGTTGGTGGGGTTTTTTAAGTTTAGTCCTTCTGATTGAGGAGGATAGCTAAAGCACAGATCTATTCCAAATGCCCAAAACTCTTTCTGATCTCTTGGTTAGTTTCCTGACAAATGATATTGCAGTCTGGATCGAATCTCCAAAGAAAAAGCCCATCAAATATAATGGCAAGACTCAATTGTGCCTTACACTGGCTGCCATGGAAACTTCCTAGGATAAGATGTCAGATGTCTGAGAATCAAGGTGAAGAGAACAGCTTGACTAAGCCAGAAGCAAAAACCCAGGCTCAGGTGGTGAGTGCTGAGAAGAGCTGAGTGCTTAGTCAAGAATTTAAGTTGTTGGTTTCCGATTAGCAAATCAAGTAGTAAGTGTGATAACTGAAAACATAAAATTAGTGTCCTGGATCTGTGGCTGCAGAGTTGTCACTTTGTGACTGAGAACCACTTCAGGTTGATCCATGGGTGGTGTGCAGCACAATTCCTCCCATGGGAAGGAATTAACACCAGTTGATCAAACAATTTCTCAGAGTTTGGTTTTTCCAGAAAACAGATTTCCCAGAATTGGTCTGTGAAGAATTGGTATGTTTGTGAAAATTTAACAGTGGATCATGGAGGTCAGTTTTCTATTTTATAATGATCATCATTCTTTTTTCACCTTTATTCTATAAAATCGAAATTATACTAATGTGATTTTTAGCTGTTTTGATCATATTAGGAATCATATAATTAATGTGAGTTAATGTTCATTGAAAGAAGTTCTTAAAAGAAGGGTTAGAAGAGCACTGCAGTAGACTGATATGAACCCTGTGATTGTATTTATTCTCTGAAAATCTGGTAATCCCTTTCTTTATCTAGTGAAATTATTAATTGGGAAATGGGTCTTAATATCAGAATAGTCCTGAGAGAGGAAGATTACAAAAGTACATCACACGTCTCATCTTCTGTAGCTCACTCTCCTCTATTTCCTGGACTCTGTTGACTTCTTTGCAATTGGCATCAGCACTGATTTTAGTACTTTATCACAATAGTATCTAAAATCATTGTTTTGTTACAAAAATCATAAACTAGAACAACTTTTTAAACACTTTAAAGATTATTGACATTCAAAAAGAATTAGGAAAAAAGTAGTATAAGGGTAAGGTGAAGACAAGTAAAAATGTGCTTTATTCTCACAAAACGAAAACAGCTTCTACTTGTACGATGTTGTCTTTCTCTCCTCTTTGATACAATTATTTATTGCTCCCTGACTTGCCAAAACAAATCTAACAGATTAGAAGACAAACTAATTTGCCAGAACATGACCTATGTCTTCCTTCCCAATTTACATATTGAAGCAACAAGGGTAGACTTCACAGTGTGTATTCATGTATTTCTACTCCTTTGGTTATTTTCTTTTTGCCCTTTCCAAATCCCCTGTCAAGGTGAAAGATTTTGAGTTGCCAACATTGTACATTCATATCTTAACAGAAAGGTGTTGTATTGAAGCTCAAGTAAATTTTGAAAATAACGGAAAATTATCATTCAAACTGTAAGATCTGTCCAAAAATGATTAAGGAATCACATTTTTTTGACACATAGGTATTCAAAGCACATCAGTAGTTGAACACAGTGTGCTGAAATCCTCCATGCATTAGCCAAATTACTCATTCCCTTCCATGATAAAGAGCTCTAACCCAATAAATAGATCATCAAGCCTCAAGCCATCAATACACACCGCCTTTAATTTCATCTCTTTACCCACTGGTGCTGCTTTTCTTTTGTTTTAATGAAACTGGTTGCCTAGCAGTGTAAAATAACAGGTGTGTGTCTATCATTATTGTAATTTTTTTTTATAATTATTTTTTCCTTGCACTGCTGCTGGCAGGTCATTTAGGTTGCAAAATTAGTACTTCTGTGGGAATATTGCAATTAAAATGAACACTGCTATCAAATGATTTCCTTTGAAACACTTGAATATACTAGCTGTATTCTTAAGAGTTTACACTCATAAATGAAAGGTAATTCCCCATGGCTGCATTATCTCCTCTTTAGATGT
This sequence comes from Aphelocoma coerulescens, assembly GCF_041296385.1. Lineage (NCBI taxonomy): Eukaryota > Metazoa > Chordata > Aves > Passeriformes > Corvidae > Aphelocoma > Aphelocoma coerulescens. Next base: position 107,897,135 of record NC_091013.1, read on the forward strand.
ACTGTTATGTTTCAGAAACACTAGCCTGAACCAATTTGTATCAAATGATTTTTAAGGCATAAAGGAAACATTAAAAGTGTGGTGTAAATCAGAGGTAAACCTAGTTTTGCATGAAGCCTTCTTGCCTTCATGTGCTCTTTTATAATGAGTTTGGGGGGGAAGGGGGAGATGAGATAGACTTCCACAGTGTGAGCTGCTCAGCTCACTAATGCAATTTGAACTGTGTATCAACACATTAATGTTAAGGTCACAAAGTTAATGATGTTTAAAACTGTATTGTAAAATTTGCCTCAGCAACCTCATAAAAAGCAGGAGCTAATGAAGTACCTTTGATTTGTGGTTACACTAACTTTCTTTCTTCAGCATCAAAGCACGAGGTTCAGAATTGTTGCTGGAATGCTGTTTTGATTTTTGTTCTCCTGACCCTATTTCTCACACCTATTTTAATGGGCCAAATCAAGCTCCTTCCCAGAGAAACAGCATCTATCCTCCCAAAAGTTTCAGTATTGTAGGCAGCCCTCAGAGCTTTCACTGGAGCTCTGCACATAGAGAACCTTGGCATTGTAAAGTTGATAATACTCTTGTAGTTTGCACTGTGTAAGAAACAAATCTAAGTTTTTCTAACTATAAAACTACCATTTTTAATTTTTAGAATTCTAGTTAAACTGAACTGGGATAGTCAAAACAGGAAATGTGGGTAGAGTTTAAGATTTTACTGTTAGTCCAATGAACTGTAACAACTCCAATAGTCCACACTGAATAATGAATATGCTAAAGCCTTTTATATGATGTTAAAAAACATCATATAAAAAAGTCATACCTAGTACCTCCCCCTTTGTTCTTATGTTCTTATCACTCTTTTAATGTTGCCCTGCTCTTTAAAGGTGATACTGCAGTCCTCCTTGGGCAAAATCAGGGAGAGGGAAGTAAAAACGATTTCTCCATTTGGCATTTTGGTATTTTCATTAGGATGACAAGGATGATTCTCAAGGCAACAATGGCAGGAGAAACAATGATGTTGATGCTTTCTTCCTCCTGAACTTTGTGTCTCCTTAGATTTATTATTACTTCTTTGCATCCCTGCCTTCTCCCTGCTTCCAGGGAAGATGTGAAAGATGCCCCACAGTCCCCCAATGTTGCCCAGGGACTTCTTGGGGCTGCCAGCTCCTTCTCCGGCAGCATTCCCAGAGCTGAGCTCAGAGAGGCTGTGCAATGGGCACTCAGCCATGGGGCACCTGGAGAACCCAGCTGAGCCCTGCTCAGGGCAAGGGGTAAAGCCTAAGGAGATCTTGGTATTAATACCTTAAATACTATTTTTATATGTCCAGACATATGCATTTTTGGTGGTATGTAAATAACTAGATGGACAATTGAAGTGAATACTGAATGTATGTTCTGTCTTAGAAAAAGATGTGACTATCCAAGGGGGAATTACCAGGAGGTTTGGGAGCTCTTCTACCTTGAAGTAAATGAAACATTTCACTTACTAAATACTTCCTCATATTCTTCCTGTTAGGGTTTATCCAGTCCTGCTCAAGGCCTCTCAGTTTTATCCTTCTTGAATTAATTCTTGCACTAGAAATATCTCAATTAGGAGAAACTCAGAAACTAGAAAAATATACGCAAAACTTCCCTTTAAAAACAAGAAAATTCTTCCCAGAAGACAGCAGTATTTTTAAGGACCTGGGTGAAATCCTGTCATTTTTCTCTATTATAGCTTCATTTGAGATTAATGAATTACTGGATGAATAAGCATTAAACAGTTTGGGAACAAAAATAATAGCTATTTATAAACAAATTTTAATTTTCTTTTAGATTTATATCAGCTGCATTCCATCATGCTTCACTCATGGATCTGCTAATGTAGATAAGAACTTCATAAGGAATTATGTCCATAATAAAAAGTATTAATATATTGTGTGTACTCAGTAAGCTGCCTTAATTTTTTTCTTTCCTCTTTTTTCTACTGCTGTACCAATTCCACTTAAATGGTGGCAAAGCTAAGCCCAAGAGTATAATTAAATTCTTTTTGAAATGTAATTAGTTCAGTTGTGATATCTTTGATTTCTGGAAATAGAGAATATGTTAAATATATCTGCATAAGAAAAGCATTTAAGACATGCCAAAACATAGACAAAGGACTACAGACAAATATAACCACAGATAGGCTATTCTGAGTAATTTATTGCTCTGATTTTGACTAGGTGGAGTTCATTTTCTTCACAGTAGTTTGCATGCGGCTGTGTTTTGGATTTGGGCTGGAAACTGCCAAGAGTTTCCAGGGTTGTTGTCATGATCACTGGGCGGTGCTTGCAGATTGTCACCCTCTCGGACTGCCGCGCCAGGGAGTGGGCTGGGGTTGCACAAGAAGGTGGGAGGAGACAGCCAGGACAGCTGACCCCGAGTGTCCGAAGGGATATTTCAAACGTATGTCATCGTGCCAGCATACAGAGTTGTGGGAAGAAGGAGGGGAATATTTGGAGTGATGGCATTTGTCTTCCCAAGTCACCATTATGTGTGACTTGGCACCCCCTGCTCTCCTGGGGATGGCCAAACACCTGACTGCCCATGGGAAGTGGTGAATTAATTCCTTGTTTTGCTTTGTTACTGTGCATGGCTTTTGCTTTCCCCTTAAACTGTCTTTGTGCCAACCCACGAGTTTTCTCACTTTTACCCCTCTGATTCCTAACACAGGGGGAACAATTGAGTGCCTGTGTGGTGTTAATTGCTAGCTGGAGTTAAAGCATGACAGTCAGGAAAATACTTTGCATTTCCCAGCAGCAGTGCCTGTAGCTAATTATTATCCTTCTTATGCTATCCTTAAATCCAAGAGAAAGTGTCTGTTGGACCTGGTTTCAGCAAGCAGCTCAAGCAGGGTGGTGATAGTTTCAGAGGCAGAAGAGAACAAAATCATCTCTAGGAATGTGTCTCGATCTACACTCGATTTTAGGCTACCACCAGTAATTCTGCCTGCAAACCAGAACAGGACTATCACTGCCACTTAATACTGTTACTGATGGACTACGTTCTGTACAGGGATTTTATTTTTAATTATTTCTTTTGTTTGGTACCTCAACAACCTATCCATGTAGGGGCAAGTTTAAGGCAATAGATGGTGCCTAAATTTCCTAGTTGTTCTCTGTCTGAGGCCTGAATTCTGAAAACAAAAGGTAGTGAAATAATTGCTTATGGGATACAGAGGAAAATTCTCTCCAGATATGCTACTGACAGACATCTCTCCCATATGACTCGAGTGCATTCTGCAGTGCTTTGCTCTTAGTAGTCCAAAAATAGAGCAGTTCCATTTAGAAAAAATTAGAAACATTCAGCTGTGCTCAAGGTAAGAGTACTGAAATTGGTTAGTAAAGTTAATAAAGGAAGAATGAAGAAATTTTTTGTCTGGCTGCACCAATTCACACAGGTGCAAAAATGAATAAATTTTGCAGCTTTGGTGTGGATTAATGCTTTAAATTCCTGTACATTTATCGGCAGGCACCACATCCATGCTCTGTAGCAACCTGAAAACTAGCTACATCAATCAATGCAATTAATTCTGTTTCAAAACCTGCCACCCTTATCCAAGGCTGCTTGTTTTATTTATATTTTTATTTTAATTTTGCCTCCTTTCCTCACTCATCTCTCATTTGGATGCCAAGGGACATTCAGATCATGAGACCGGACTCTGATTAGCCTGAAGGGTTGCCCCTAGATTTCATCTGTTTTATATTTGGATCCCCAGCATCAGATGTGTAGCTATATCCATGTGGCCAAGTAAGTCTATGTTTTATGCATAATTGTAGGGTATTAACTTCATCTTTTGGGTTTTTTGAGGTGGTTTTTTTTTTAACTGTTTATTGGCATTTTGTGTCCTCTAGCTTCCAATGTCTTGCAGAAGTCTTCAAAAACTTGCCTCTACTTCTCCAGGTTGTATGGAGATGATTCCTGGTGACTTACTTTAGCCACAATTACTAAATCAGTATTTTTCTCTGATACAGCCAAGCTGCTCCCTTTCTTTCTGTGTTACTTTTCTAACTGTAGATTGACAATTTACTAGGGAATGAAGAAGTGCAAAATTCAAAAAGGAAAAATTCAGCCACTTTTTATAGCACCTCTACAGAGAGTGCTGTTTTGTTCTCAAGTAAATGAGGTTACAATTTCTTGTCAGTTCTAAAACTCCCAGGCTTGGATTTGATTGAGATTCCCAGAAAAGATGATACAGAACCATAATCTCATTCTGGGGAAAAGAGGAAATATTGTTCATATGTTTTTGGAGCTAAAAAGTCATTGTTAGTTCAGTGAATGATTTAGCAATATAAAGCTGGAATTAACTAATATTGAAAAGCTTCATGAATTATACGGATTAATTCTATACAATATTTTATATGGATATAAAAATATAAAGGACTTCCTGTCTCTTATCCATCCCTGTGTTGAACCTTGCAGTGTTTCCTCTAGTCTTAGAGTCATCAGTTCCCATATTTCTCAGTCAAAAATGGTGTATTCTATTAGAATTACCAGCAAAGTTTTTTTCTTCATGGAAGAATTATCATGAATAAAGAAAATAGGAAATGGTCCTGATTTTGATGCATAGATGTACTTTTTCTTTCATGCACTTGTAGAGGGTTTTGAGTGAATTTGAGACAAGTATTCAATGTTAATTAAAAGCCTCTTAAGGAGACATGCCAATAAAAAAAATATTGCTGAATTAGTGGAATGAAGAATTCAGATAGAACTGAACAAAAAATGCTGTCAGAAACTATCACAAAAATTGAAGGAAAAAAGTGATTGATTCTATGGAATGAAGAGGATCTGAACATAAACTGGAATCATAGAAAAACCTGTCTAAGCTCACAGATTGTATGCATACATCTTATTTTTTAAGTGACAATTTTTTATACTTTTCAATTTTTGGTTGATCTAAGCTGCTGAGGGATCTTAAATATGGAAGAGAACATATATTTTTAGTTTCATCCTGACTATGCCCTTTCAAAATAAACTCTAGCCCTGTTATTGCGGGCCATATTCTGCTAGACCAGATTCTACCTTGGTGTAGACCAGATAAATGGAGAGCTTGTACCTTCTACCCCTTTCCAAGTAAAGAAATTTGGCAAGACCACCACAGCTCCTGTCATTACACTATACAATGAACAGTATGCTGTATAATTTCATCATACTGATATTAATATCAACATTGTGCAGTCTCAAGAAATCTTTTTATCAGAAAAATCTCAGCTCTTGACTTCAACACTTGCATCATTTAAGTTGATGCTTGTAATAAGGACGATGGAAAAAAATTTTGCAATATGCCAACTGTCAGTGAAAGGCGGAAGGTAATAAACCATCCTGGTCTAAATGTAGCAATAGATCAGAAAAACTATTAACCATGACTGCTGCTGAAGATCTTAAAATGTCTTTTTTATTTAAACATAGCACAAGGTTTGCTGTAAATGTACATATGAATATATCTAAAAAAAAAGTCTACATGAAATGGTATTCATTTTGACCTCAACAATCCATAATGCAGAACTTCTCCTTGTTGCATTCAGGAACTCCATGAACATTTCAGTAAGAGTTTTGGATGACTGATAAACTCTTTGCCTTAAGACTTCATATGACTTCACTTTGTGAAGTCTCAAATAATGGCTTTTTTTTTTTTCATTTTGCTTAGAGCTTTGCATTTAAAGGAGTGAAGATTAAAGGATATAGGAAAGAGACTTCTTGTGTGCTGTATGGGCTTGTATATAATTCTTGATAGCTCTAGGAGCTGTTGTTACACAGAACTGACTGAGCAATCATTGCAAGACACTTTGTATTTGCTGTAGCAGCAGCACATGAACTACAGTCAGCAGGGTGTGTGAGCAGGCAGTTCCTGCAGTAAAATATATGTACTGGGATATATGTGGGTCTGGGAACTGCATGCCTGAGCCTATGGCTGATAAACCCGGGCAGAAGGGAGGCTCTAAAGAACAAATGGGTTTTTCTGCCCATCTGTGTTCACGGAGAAAAATAGTTTTGAGGAATACTACATTTCACAACTACTGAGGTGGAGAACTGGCTTTATGGAGCTGTTCTGGAGCTGGACAAGCTCATGGCGGCATGGGGCACAAGGGTTTCCTCTGGCATGGACTTCTGAGAGGATTTGATTTCAAAGACAAAACTGCTGGGCAGGAGCAAGGGTTTGATATGCACATACTTGAAAGAATATGCACTTTGGGGGAATGGGGATACTTAAAATACAACTTCCCCTTGTCAGCATCAAATGTAGTATCTGATACGCGGGAACATGGTGAGATAATTGATTAGATTGCAAGGTCAAATCTTGGTGGTCAAAAGAACCAGTCTTCATGAAATTGAAAATAATTGCCACCTTGTTCAACTACTAAAACCATGATGGATCACCTTCTTTTAATACCTAAGTGGCAGAAGTATGTCTTTCTTGGCTGTTCATTGCTACATATTCTTCCACCATTTTCAATGTATTGGCATATTAGAAGTATAATTTGGTCAATTTTTGTTTCTGAATATTTTGTTTGTAGAATAAGCTGATAATCTCATGATTTGTTTTTTCTTCTCACTTTTTAATATCATGTCCTCAAGAAATTGTACCATAAAAAAAAAATTTGTTTGGCACAGTGCCATTGAGAACATGAAGATCTGAAATGAATCCTGACATTGAAATTTCATTCAGAAGTTACTGTTATATTTTTCATGAAGATGACTTTCAGTATTTTTTTTCCAGAGATAAAATTTGAGTATGAATGTATGTATTTGGATAAAACCGATACTTAAAATGAGGTCTTTGTTATGAACTAAGAAATGTCCTTTGGAAATGTGAACTTTTACATTTTGCACTTATAAACTTCTGAGTGTACTACATTTATTTGAAATCTGTTTTTCACCTCAATATGACTTTTTTTGATGGTTGAATTAAATTACAAATTCTCTATGAGAACAGATGTGATTGATAGCACAATTTCTTAATATTTTTGACAAAATTGAAGACTCTTAAAAGAGGACAAAAGTAGTTTCTTCTAGTTCAGGAATGAAATACAGGAATGCATATGAGGTATTTAACTGAATCATAGCATTTATAGCACGTTTTAAAAATACAGAAACAACCACAGAAATGTTTGAGTTAATGAACATCAAGAAAAAATTTTAAAATATCCCACAACTCCAAAAACCCACCAACTGCAACAACCACAACAAAGGCCATCACTCAATGGAAAAGTGTTTGCAATTAATTTACGATTCTTAGAAAAAGAATTTATAGGTCCTATATATTTAAGGTTGTCATTAATTATTTTCTTAGCCAAATGACTTTTTTTTAGAGTTAGTTTCCTCAGAGTTATGACTGAACTTTTGCTGAGCTGTGGGGCTTTTTTTCTGTGTTGTTTTGGCTTTTTTACTTCCCCATTCATTTGTTTATTCTTTAACTCATACACAGAGTCACAGAGTCACAAAATCACCAGGTTGGAAGAGACCTCTAAGATCATTGAGTCCAACCCATGCCCTAACACTTCAACTAAACCACGGCACCGAGTGCCACGTCCAATCTTTTTTTAAACACACCCAGGGATGGTGATTCCATCACCTGCCTGGGCAGACAATTCCAGTACTTCACCACTCTTTCAGTGAAAAACTTTTTCCTAATATCCAACCTATATATCCCCTTGGCTCAGCTTAAGACTGTCCTCTTGCTCTGTCAGTTGCTGCCTGAATCTTATATGTAATTATGTTTGTCACTATAAGGATAATATATATATGTGGGCTACTGTAAGAGCCTAGCTGGTATTTTCTCATACTTGTTTTCTAGATTTTGGAACTCTGCTAATTGGGCTCTTAGCCATATCTTCAGCCAAGTAAAGTATAAGGCAGGGTAGTTTTTCAGAACTGTTGAAATACAATTCTTGTTCTTCTTTATTGGAACTTGACTGGAATATGCTTTATTTTATGGAAGGTTTTATTGACTTTTTGTTTTAATGGAAAGCCTAATGACATCAAGAAAAAAATTCATTATTTAAACAAAATTATTAAAAGCATTTTGGAATAGTCGATTACGATAGTGGAATAGAAAAATGAAAATACTTAAAGAGTTAAAGAGAACAAGGATAAGGAAGAAGACCAAAAAGTTGAAATTCCATTGCAATTGTCAGGGTCATATGTCATATTTCAGAATGTTTTCAAGAACTGCAGAGTAGCATTCTGAAAATTACATTAAAAATCGTGACGTTTTCTACAAGAAGAAAAAGTTTCTACAAAAGTCTCGCTTCTGTACAGAAGCAAAAGTCCTTGGAAGTACCTATTAATGGGTATTTGGGGACTATGACTTTTCAGTAGTTGGGTTACCCATCTAATAACAATTCGAAGATATCCTAGAATTTCCAAGAGATTCCATTCAATTTCTTGAGTCTGGGTCTGCTGTGCTGATGTTTTCTAACATTAAAAGCTGGTTTAACAATCACTTTTTTAAAGTGATAAGATAAAACCAAGAAAAACTGTTATCACATTTGTTAAAGGCTTTCATATATTTTTTTTTCTCTTCCTTTCCCCTCATTAGTTCATCAAGACATGAACAGTTATAAAAGCACATGCACTATGCAGCAGTTGTGTTTCAGATCTTTTAATACTGATAACAGTTCAGTAACAGAGTCCTAGCCCTAGAGGTGCAGTGTAGAATCAGTGCTGTAGAATGTGGAAAACAAAGGGTCCATCTGAACTTTAGACACCTTTTGCTATTCAAGCAGAGCACTAAAAACTTCTCCTGCATGAGAGATTCCCTTCTCTAAAGTGGTGTGAATGGACTTCTGGTGACATGTCTCACTGGAAGTTATCCATCTTCCTAAGGCTGCAACTGAAAAGCAGCATTCCTGGGCACCGCACGTTCTCAGCCTTACTTGTCCTCTGAACCCAGAGGAAATTAACTGTAAACTAAGAATTGTGGAAAAGGGTAACAAATACATCCATAAGATACAGTAGGCAGAGTTGCTAGTCATGAGAGTTCTGGGTTTTTTAGCTGGGGCATGTGGAGTTACAGTATTCCTATGGATACAGAAAGCACTTCAATTTGTGTTTCTTTTTTCTAGCAGACTTTGGCTAGAAGCACTTTCACCCTTGGGAATGCATCTTGCAATAGGAAGACATTGCTGTTGATTCTGGTACTTTTTACATTGCAGAACCCTTTGATGTGCTTAATTTTACATCAGTTTAAGGCTTTTGCCCCCAGATGAAATGTAGAATAATGCCATTCATGTCAGCCTGATATCTTTCCAAATGTGTGTGTGCCTGCCTTCAGCAGCTGACTCAAACACTAAACTCAAGTCCACATCATTTTTCTGCACACCTCAATTTTTTTCTCTAGCGCAGGAACAGTTAAATAACTACCAGTGTATTTAATCTTAGCTGTGGCTTTTCCAAAATTTTCATTAAATATCAAGGTTAGGTTAATTCTATAAAAGAATGTTCAGATGTTGGATCGAAGGAACAGGGCTGTTTGATGAAATACCTGGCTAGAATGTAACTCTACTTCTTTTTAGCTTGGAAATAGCAACATGAAAGCACAGTGTTAAATATATTTTCTACTTTGCAATCAATTCATAAAAATCCTCCATTTTCCTCTGAGTCTGGGATAAAAATGTGTGCATGAGATATGAAAGTGAAATTTGAGTTAACTTTCCTCAATTTAGTGAAAGTCTGCAACACACTAATTTTACTCATAAAGGACTGAAGCTTAATTTCCCTTTGCAGCTCTAAGATGTAAAGGGCATTAGTTTTTAATCGAGGAAAATCTGTAATGAATTAATTATTCCAGTATTAGGTTGCTCCATACAATTATTTGCAAGTGTCTTTTCAGTTGAGTGTATTTTTTGAGTGGCTTGATTTTGGATATCTCTGTCCTTTATCTTTTTTGTGATATAAAAACTACATTTGCCCCTTTTGATCCTTTTTTTTTTAGAATATTCCCTATGGCCCAATTGAATTCTCAGCATTCTCTTTCTTTGGAAGAATATGTCAGCTCTCAAGTGTCCAGTAGTTCTTTTTATCTGATGTGGACTCTTTAAAACCCACAAGCATGTCTAGGATATCAGATTAGCTTTAAAACGCTGCCATTCATCTGCTCAGTTTAATGCATTCTCAGTCGGGAGTTGCTGTGCTGGCTAAAGGCTATGCCACACTGCAGTTTAGAAAATGAGAAAAGAAAGGCAGCCAGGCTTGGGCTAACTATACCATTAACTTTCCTTCAGCCTGCAATACATCAGCAGAGCATCAGACCTAATCATGTGGTTTGGGGTTTTTTTTTATAGCTGCTCTACCACAGCAAATAACGATCAGAGATGTTTATTCAGAAAGGAACACTGTTTAGTCCTCTGGAAATTTGCTGTTCTCTTAAATATGATATGCAGTGACTGCCCATTAATCTTATCAGGCATTTTTCTCTTTACTTTTAAAAAAATAAAGCTATTCTTTGAATGCTCAAGTAAAGGGGAGAGGGGAAATCTTTACCTGCAAAAGGCAAGATAATGTACTTGACTAATCCCAGAAAATATCTAACATAAATGGTGTTACGTTGCTTTTCCTTCCAGTGGATATTGTAGAACCGTGTATATTGATTAACTAGTGATGCAAGCAAGCTCTTTTCTGTGTCCTATTGACTGGATCTGTGTTGTACCTAATTGGGTCTCAGGGCAGTAGAGCTTGCATTTAATTTATGGACAGTTTGCTTTCATTCCATGTTGGAAGAATCAGGTTTTAAATACCATGGGAGCACAACATTCAAAACTAATCACTTGTAAACCTTGAGAAAAAAATCAGTTTGAAGCAAGATCTCTGCAAAATATTTAACTACTAGAAGGAGGGAGGATGTGTCAGTAATAGCAGAGAAACACCAGCTCACTGGGGGATTTGTCTATGTGACTTGTGAAAGACACTGGGTAAATTCAGTAAAAATTACAACAGTGATCTGCAAATGAATCTCAGCCAGAACATGCATTTTAATGGATTTTCTGCTTAGCCTAAGCATATACTATCTGCAAAATAGATATTAGCTGTCAGAGGTTGAAATTTTTATTTTAGTTTAGAATACTACTATTCAATTTATTTCAGGAAGTAGAAAGCCAGCTGACTCATTTGGAGCAAAATGTAAGGACCTTCCATTTTATTTTGTGAGAATAAATGTGTGGATAGCTATCACTTATCATCATTTGTGTAAAACAGATCAAAAAGCAGTATTTTTATTTCTTGCTTTTCAAATGTACACCTACAAATCATCTTTGTAGAGAAATACTTGAAAGGCTGAATAAAATTTGGTTTGTGGCCAGATGTGCTGTTTCACTATATTGCAGGTGTTAAATGACATCACTTTAGGCATGCTCCCTCATCTCCTGAACAAAAATAAGACCAAAGAAACAAAACCAAACACCCTGTGGCCACCAGCCTGCACAAGAGTAGTTTCCCAGGCAGTTCCCATGTTACTCTGTGTGTGCCAGAGGAGAGGGGTGCAGGGATTCCCAGGAATGCAGGAAAGGCTGCTGAGCAACTGCATAAGAACATTAAGGACCACTCAACCTCCAACGCTGTTGTATGAGTCTTAGAGCTAAAAAGGCATATGGAGGTGAAAAGGGAAGTTCAGGTGTTTTTTAAGGTAGTAGAGTTGTATTTTTACCCTCATTCTAGTAACTACACCTTAGTCCTCTGTTACTTAATATGATCAGAAAAATTCTTATATTTTTTAAGGGTTTCCTGTTGGTTGTCCCAGTGTCCAGGTCCCTCTTGTGAAGTGTGTCTGCCATCCCCATCGTGCAATCATTGCTCTCAGTATGAGAAGTACATACATACCTGTGGCTCGTTTTCTCCTAGAAAAGGTACTCTCTCAAGCATGGCTAGTGCAAAATGACACACTGCTGGCAGAAAAACATTTACCCTGGCCCCATTCTCCCTAAATGTTTAGTGACATGCTGACACTGCAGACCTTCCTCCCCTCTTCGATCTTTACTTCTGTTGGTTATAGTTCCAGTGAGGCACAGTCTGTGAGCGTGCCTGGACTCTACTACACAGCCTATCTACAAATAATTTTGTCATAACAGCTTCTGACCAGGTACATTTGTTGACAGCTTTTGATTTTTCCCTTCACACCTTTTTTTTCTGGTAAAGCTGATAAAAGAAGCTCGATGAGACCTTACATCTTCCCACTGCTAATTAACTAGGAAAAGTTTGCCTTCATTTCCGTAGCATAAACTTGCTAGCATTTCTCATCCTTCCATTTTTGTGCTGCCAGTGTGTGTTGTAAGGAAATTGGTGAGGAGTTGGGAAGGGTCAAATGTCGAATGTTTAAAAGATGAAGATGTGAGAAAGCTGCAGGAAAGTGACAGACTTCAAAAATTGAGTAGAGTGTGGGAGTGATAGTGAATGTCTAGAATGTTGGCATAGAATTTATAGTGGCAGGTCATGAAACAGATCTTAGTCCCATTTTTGTTCTTTCTCACAGTAAGAAACAAGGTATGATTCAAGCAGAAGACTTTCAAGGAACTGTAAAGCCAAATTCCTTCACTTCTTCCTTGATGTCTCCTCAGAACTGGGAGCATGGGTGCAAAATAATTTTGAACTAAAAAACAGCTGCAAAAATCTTATCATGCTTTGTTTGAACTGTTTGCCTCAGCCCTGCCTAATCCCCAAGAATACTCCTATCTAAGACTATTTATGAAAGATCTAATAACACATGTAAGCTATTCCCAAAGACAGATATGAAAATGAGACTTGGGGGAATATGTACAGCATTATGTCTTGTGCCATAGTGAAGTGCAGCTATCCTCTCTCTGTGTGCTTTTCTTGTGATAGCCACTGTCCTGGGGATCTTTTTATCTCTCTGCTAAGTAACTGCTCATCTTGTTCTTAGCTGGGGGCTCTCAGTGCTCCTTGAACAGAAATAATAAATTTCCAGGCTTTCCAGGTACTCCCACCGAGCTGTTTGTCAGATTGCTCGTGGTGGCCAAAGCCACTGCTTCATGTTTGGGGATTTGGTCTTCAGTCACCTGCCTTAATCTGCCAACCATGTGGCTGGAACACATGCTGAACTGAAGGGGGCTTTTGCTGGAGGCCCAAGAAACGTAATGTAGGCAAAAAATGAGACACAAAACCATGCCTGTATTTGTTGCATGCATTGCATAAAGTCCATTTCCCAAATCTCTGCAGAACTTTTTGTTTTCAAATAAATTCTTCTTCCAAACTGAGCTCTTTCTTACTTCATTGCATTCACTTTTAAAGTTAAAAAAACTTCCAATATATATAAGAAGAAAAATCTATAAATGAAGGTAGAGCTCTCTATGTTTTTAAACAGTTAGCTCTTTATTTTACTAAACTCTGCTTAAAGGAAAAAATGTTTTATTCATGCAGATCACTTATGTATTACGAGAAATCTCAAATAAATATTGAATATTTAATATATCCTCAGTATAGTATGTAATTCATGCTGGAAGCCTTTTCCTGAGAGCAATTAGGCAGTTATTAGAGACCTTAAAAAAGAAAACAAAGTATCAAGTTGATAGTTTATCTTCAATGGTTTGTTCAAAGTAGTATTTTGCTAAGCTTCATTAAAAAACACCACTGTTGTGTCTTTATTTCCTCCATACAACCTCTAATAAAAATGTCTTTTAAAAATGTTAGCTGAGATGATCTTGAGAAAATAATTTTTTTGTACTTTACATATATGTCAATATATCTCTTAGCACATGTAGGAATGGAGAGCTAGGAAGAAACCTCACTTCATTCACAAAAAAAGAGTAGATACACCATTTCTCTGTGGTTCATGATGTGTCAGAATAACCTTGTGGCTTGTTCATATTGAGAGGTTTTGTACTAGAAGAGATTCCTGAAGGATTGCAATGGCATGCACTGTTATCTTCTAATGGAACTGGAGTCAGGACTGATAGGCAGACTATCTGATCAGCCAGGCTAGCAGGGAATAAAAAGGTATTGATTTGAAGAAATGCTTGAGGGGGTGGCCATCCAATGACATATGTTTAATGAGAAGGCTTATGACTTGCCAATAAAAAGCTTAACCATATCCCTATGTTATTTGGGCATTATTGTTCAAAATATTTTAAGGGATTTTTTTACTACCTTTAAGTGCCTTTAAAGAAAATTGTGTTCAGGCACAATTATAGTCAATATGCTTAATAAGTGTTTCTTATTGATAAAGATCTTGCTTCTCCTTTAGTAGCTTAATGCAGTAGTAAAGAAAAAATTCCCCAGAAGTCTGGTCATCTCAAATCTAGGATTTTTTTCACCCTGGGTTCCTTCTCATCTACATTTGTCTTGCCATATTTAACAGGGACAAAAAATCTAAAATTTCAAAGGGAGAAAATGTACCTGTAAATCCACTCTACAAGACGTATTAGGAGTTTAGTGATCCTGAGAGAGGTAGGTTTGCTAACTTCACAGCCCTTAAACATGGTCATTACACCTGCAATACTGAGTAAATTTAGAAAGTGCTAAGAAATGGGATTGTAAGAGGTATAACTCCTGCTGCACAGCCATGTCAGCTTGGGAGCCCTGCCTTATGTTGCATAAAGCCTAATCGCTGCTGGAAATGAAATGAACATTAGAATTCTTGGAATCAGCATAGATAAAAGCACATGCCTCTTTAGCTGGCACATGTGCTGCTTATGGACAACACATTCAAACCCTATCTGTAATTTAAATTCCATGTGGCCAAAAGTTCCTTAAAGATGATTAGATTTTCTCTTGGGGAGTCTGTGCTATGAAAATCTCATGTAGCACTGAAGTTGCTGTATGAGATGTGGTTCTGTCTTCAGTTTCCTGTGTTTTATACGGGCAGGAACATGGGAGAGGAGAACTGTACCTATTTGGGGGCTTCATTCCATTCCTCTGGGAAGACTTGATCATTTTCAGGCTCTGCTTTCAAACCACAAATTCCCAGAAATTTATGAGATGGGTTCTTCTGACTAATGCTGAGTAGACCAAAGTTCTGTTATTGCAGTGAACTTTGTACAAAGAAGGAATAACTCGCTAAATTCACAAAACTGAAAAAAACCAAACTGTGTTTTATTTCAGTAGGTGTATTGTTTAATACAAATGCCTTTGTAGCCACTTTTGAAGGCTTCTAATGCTACCAACCTGTTAACTGCAGGGCCACAATACATTTTTCATTTGATAAATATTTTCCCAAGTCAAGGGAACTATAAATTATGAATAAGCCTTTAATGAAAATACATGAATAGGTAATACCAGCTACGATCTCCAATTATTAGCAGCACAAGATATTGCCTGATGTTATATTTAAATTATGCAGATTAGAATAATTTGGTATATATCAAGGGATAAATTATATTGTTCTGTGTCACCTTAATTATATCTTTTGACATGAAAGAAGCTATCTGAGTGCTTTGCTAATTAATCTTGTCACTCTTGACCCAGAAACATACTCTGTGTGGGTTGTTTCAAATTGCTGCAGTTAAAAATGCTAAATATATAATTTAATTAATATTGATATTAGAAGGAGTTCAAATCCATCCTGCTGTCAAGGTAAGTTTGAAAGCTGGTTGTTTCTACATCATTATGCAAGTGAGAGATGTGCAGAATTTATTTATTTCATATATAAGGGTTTTTACTTTATTGCACTTACTGCTTTCTCTTGCACTGAGTGGTCATTCTTTTTCTCCTATCAGTGTCCAAGATGATCAGGCAGTTTTGCCTGTTGAAATCTTTTTCTTATGCCAATATCTCATACCTCTAAAGCAAATATAATTTCCTATATCAGTTTCTTTAAAAAAATATATTGTGTAGGTAGGATCTCCTTAAAGATGTGGTACTTTTGCAAATGAAGAAGCTAAAAGATATGCATTTGAGACACAGAATAAAAGCTGTATTTTTTCTCAAGCTCAGTAGATAAAATAAATGGGAAGGCCTCTTTAATTTTAAGCCCTCATTATGCTGTCAATAGATCTAACCATTTTTAACACCTTAGTTGTATAAAATAAACAGATTGCTACTTAATGGGTTATTTATTCAGGGCTCCCTTACCTATAAGTTATCCCTCCAGAACCTCTGGGTTAAAGCAGACCCTTGTTTCTTTTCTGTCCTTAATGCAGAGACTATGTTTATTTTTTCACTGGGGTCAACATCTCTTCCAGTGATGAAAGGATTCACTTATTCTTTCTTGCAATATATAAATGGATTTTTAAATATACATGCCCTCTTAGAAATTACTTCCTTGACAGACTAGGGGAGTTTGAGACACCTCAGGCAAGTTTTAGGGAAGATGATGATTCAGGACACGTAGGCATGTCTCTCCTTGGTACACAGTAACACCTGTCTGTGTTACACCTCAAAGCAGTCAGCCCCCAAAATATGTAGTATACAATAGTACAATATTTTTCTGGTGAATATGTTTGTTCTTCTCTACTTTCAAAGTTCAAAACTGTGATGTTTTTTTCACTTTTCATATGCTACCAGGATTATCTAGTTTAAAATTAGCTTCCTTTTGAAATAAGTTGAGAAGAAATTTTAATATCTCTGTAAAAAAACTCAAAACTTTATTGTAGTCTAAGTAAGTCTTGAAGTAGAAAATCAAAAAGAATCAGTGGATTGTGTGTAATTATATGTACCCCTTTATAGCTGGTTATAAAACCTAGTAAACACCTTGCATTTGTTTTAGTACTTTTGCTATTTCTCCCCTTACCAGGGGTACTAAAACCTCCAAGTGTTTGAGTGAGAAACTCTTTCAGATGCAAGGACAATGAAATTGTTCCAGGTCTCCATAGGACAGCTGTTGTGGTGGCATATATTTGGCCATTAGCAGACTAGCTCACCTAAAATCACTGCTATAGAGGTCTTTTCATGCTCTTATTTATGCATCAGTATTTTTGGTTTTTTCTGAGAAATGTCCTCTGGGATATGACTGAAGGAAAGAATCCTGCCAAACTCAGGGATGTTATAGAAAACACCTATGACTGGGAGGCTCCTTGACAACTTGGAAGGAATTTGAAGCAGCACAAGTCCAGGCTGCACTGCTTAGAGGAATTTTCCCAGTCCACTAGTTGTCTTGAGTTGGAATTAATATCAGATAAATTCCCATAGCTGAAAGATTAGTGTATCACAACACTGAACTCTCAAAACAAGATCCAGAGTTTTCAGTATGAAGGTTTTTACTAGCTCTAGGATTAAAGCAGTTACATTCAATTTGCCTCAGTCCCTCAGGAAATTTGCCAGGTGCTCTCCCAGCTGTGAGATGCCTCTGGCTTGGCCATGAGAGCACACAGGCACAGGATTTGTGTAAAGAAAAGTAACAATCATCCAAGCATGAGAGAGACAAAACTGAAAGAGAATTTGGGTCGTATCAGTCATTAATGTTTCTGCTCGAGTTTGATCTTGCATTCCTATAGACAACTGTGTTAATAATCCATGCCTTAGTTAGAAAAAGGTGTGAACAGCTGATATGGAAAATCTGGATTCTAGCATGGGTTCTGATGCTTTCCATCAATTTCTTTGCCAAAGGCAGCCAAAATAAACAGCTTTGTAAAGTCAGGAAGTGGCTAGTAAACTTGTGCTCTAATTTCATTTATTTTTTCATATTTCTGTTAAAACTGCATAATATTTTATAAATTCCAGTGAAACAGATCCCAATATTGTATTCAAAAACCTTTTAGCTAAACCAGGTTCTCACTGCAGATAAAAGCCGACGTAGCCCAGCTATGTAAATTTTATTTATCAGAATAAACTCAATAATAATATTGTTTACACTTCTACATTTAATTAAATTTCATTACAAGATAAAATTGTCTTATAAAGAAGTCTTTAAAAACATCATCATCAAGGTGCAATATTAAATTTTTGTAATAAATAAATAATGATTCCCTGTATTTAAGTGGTGACAAAAACATTATGTTAGCTATAGTCAGAGTTTATTTCAAATCAGTAATAAAATATCCACTTTTAGCATACAGCAGTTTCTAGTTTTTACATGGAATATTGTATATACTGAAAAATTCTATAGTACTGAAAATGTACTGGTAAAATCAAAATGCTATATATAATGAACTTAAATGAAGCTCAATCAGGAGATTTTGACAAGGAAAATCCTTAACAGGTGAGGCCAATGGCTTCAAAAATGCTGGTTTGCAAATGAGCAATATTTATTCAGTTTATTATTTCTTGGGAGATTATTTAATTTCACTTAAAGGTAACATATAGATTTATTTTTTATTAGTTAATAATTTTGAAGAAATTAACTGCGTTCATAAGGTTTTACCAGCCTGCTAAGTGTTGAGTCTTTCCTGTTCCTCCAAATGTAATACAGTTTTTACTGGGATTTGTTGCACATGTTCCACCCCAAAGTAGGATATGCATTGCTTTTTTTACTTGGATACTGCAGCTGATCCATTTCAGCATTCCATTTTACATATATATAGTTCATGAATGAGGAAACATTTATCTAAAAAAAGGAATCTCTCTGTGCACATTTATTTATTTATTTCTCTTGAAAGCAAGAACAATTACCCTGCAGTAATTATGTCTTTAATTACCCCTTTAAAAAAAAAAAAAGCATGCAAGAGGATGTAACAAACCCATTTTCACTAGTACCAAATGGATGGAATTGGAAAGATTCTTTAAATGTCCAAATATAATGTTCTTGTCATAGAAATTGTTAACAGAAGACATATTACATTTCTTCCTAGAACAAGTTAAAATATATTCCACATCAAGCAAAAAAAAAGTCCTCTTCACTGAAGTGTCAATGTTAAACTGACATTAAAGTCAAGAGGTGCTAAGGATGTTGTGGGAACCAGAAGAGAGGTCAGAACTGAGTCAGCCTTTGCCTTCCTTCCTGCTCCTGAGAATATGTGGAGGGATGGAAAATCTAATGCTTAAAATAAAACTAAGAGATAGGATATTGCCCTGAAGGCTTCCTTCAGGAACTGTCAATTATATTAAGGGCACATTGATAGCCTGTCCTGGAAACCAGGTCATCCACATTCCTTGTAAGCAAAAATTGCTTAATTATTCTGCCTTAACACATTTATTAGGAACTGTGGGCATCCTTATATTTAAGCACTTTATTGTTTAAACTCATTTTAAGTGTGCAATGCCATCTTGTTACTACAATTCTCCATACCAATTTAGGTTTTATTAGCTAAAAAAATATAATTCAGTTACCAATTAGAATAGAGCAGCCAGACAGAATATACCTCCATGTAAATTGTGCCTAAACTAATTTACTGGCATTAGAATGCTCAAAAAATATTCTTTGTCAATTGGTTCAAGGTCCTCAATGTTTTTAACTCTTAAAGGAAAAAAAATATGCCTTTCTAAGTCTTCAGTTAAAAAACAAAATACTTGTAAGCAAGGCAAACCTCATTGTGTTTTAAGGATATGATCTGGTCTTCGTTCCTTAAAAAAATTGTTCTTTTAACAAAAGTTTCTTTTTCATTAGCATTGTTTGTTTAATTAATGATGAGATGGATGCTGTCCAATGGTATATTAGGGTTAAAACTGATAAATTTTTTTGTAGCATGATGTAGTATTTCAGTGCCCAAAGTGTCATTTGTTTTTCCATCTACATCGTGGTCAGATTCTTTCTTAGGGTATAAACTCAATAGCAAGAAAGTGCATCTTATAGAGCTGTTATTTATCTCAAATGCTTATTACCTTTTATCTGTCACTCCCAGTTTCTCCAGCACAGTTTTCTCTCTCAATCACATAAATGCTCTTTATTCTCCATATAATTTTTATATCATCTCCCCCCACCCCCCCCCAACATTTTCTCCAGGATAGATGGCAGTAAACTTTCAAAGTCAAGGCATCAGACCCAGTCCTCATAGCTCTGGTTGTGACATATATCAAATATAAATCTAGATCCATGGTATCTGATTTTTCAGTTTTCAGGTTAGTCAATATCATCCATCCCTGCTTTGTGTCCATATTATTTTAAAATATTTATGTCAAAACTTCTTAAAAGTTCTGAAGTATCAGCTCTGTCTTCCTTTGTTATACATCAGATTCTCCCAAATCAGGATGGGTGTTGAAAGGACTTTCCCCAAGACATAAGGTAAAGTCTGAAATAGAATTCAGCATTTTGGAAGGGCTTTTTCTTTAACTAAAGCAGAAGGTTACCTGGTGTGCTTAGTGATAGCAATGATTGTGTTATTTTGGGCTTTTCTCATGCTGTATTATTAAAAATAAATCAAAGTAATAAACACAGGACTTGTTAAACAGAATGTTCATCTCGTGATAAACACTTTCAAATTTTCCATGAATTAAGATAATTGCATTTTCAGAACTTTTAGAAGGAAAACAACTCCTGTGTAGTATCGATGCAAACATCAAAACAATCAAATTCTTTTCCCTATCATACTTACATTATTAAGCAAGTACCTAAGTGAATTGTTGCAAAAAATAAGTTGGTTTAACATATGTTCTATGGATGATGTAGTAAATGTGCTGATATTATTCTTACTTGATTTGAATGAAAAATGTGTTTCCCAAGAGAAAATTTCTTGCTCAAGTATTTCCAGTAGTTCAAGTATTACTGACTTGTTTTATTTTAAAACTAGTTCTGGTTCTAGATATATCTGGAAGAAAATGGCCTAATTCTTCACAGACATTTTTAAACATGGTAATTTCAAAGTATTTTTTAGGACGAGGGTGTGGGCACAAGGAGCAGAGACAAGAACATACATGACACAGGACTGAAACTTAAGATGGTATTCTGGATATCACATGCTGCTTTTTCATTTCTGTAATCTTTAATTATTGACATGATCCATATTGATCCTGATGAAGTGGTTTAAGTGTCCTCTACCTGGACATTTCTATTAACTTTAAAATACTTTAAAATCATTGAGAATTATACAATTTCTTATAAAATGTCATGAAATTCCAGTAACTCAAAATTCTATAATTACATGGAAATATCCAAGAGATTCATAGAGTTAAGGACCAAATTCATCGAAAGGACAGAATCATTTTTAGAAAAATACACATTTTTATTAGAGGTTTCTTTATAAGTTGTCTGCAGCTTGATCAGCCTTTCAATAAATAGATAACCTAATAAAAAATTGCATTTAACAATTTCTTCTCCTTTTAGGCATCCTTAAAATTTCCATTACAAACATGTATAACATTTTAATCTACATTCATCCCAATAGACTTTAAGTACAAGTTTCACTTTTTAATCTGAAAAAGCTAATTCACATTAATAGCATGTTAATCTATATGCTTAACATTTGTCTTTGGTAATAATTGCTGTTTAGTTTTATAAAACATTCATTAAATATCTTGCTAAATTACATAAAGATCGTAATAGGCATTTAATGGATTCTTTTAAAACTGAAGTAGAAATCACTTTAGATTATAAGTAACTATAGGTTTATAAAGCCATCATTATATATCTATTAAGACCACTTAACTTAAGTGTTCCATAATTAGGAAAGAGCCAGAATTTTAATTGCACATTTGCAAACTGCTAGCTAGGATTTCTGAAAATAGCTCTCCTTTTAGCCTAAAAAAGAGTTTTCACTCTCTGCAGGTTTTATTTAAGAAAGCTTTTTTAAAAAATTGTAAGTAATATCCTTCTAGATGGTAATCAACATTATGGGACAGAAATAAATCATCTGATATATTAATAGTTCCTTTAAAATTATCTCTAATATCTGAAAAAAATAATAAGATTAACTTTAGTTTACAACATGTTAAGACTGACTCTCTATGAACTGTTTCAGCCGAAGTATTGACAAGGGGAAGCAGAGTACTTTTACCTCTGGATGACTGACTGAAAACAGGCAAGAACAGTAACTTTGACCAAATTGAGTTCTTTTGGCATAAATCTCTCTCTTACATAGCTGTCCAAATCATACAAATATACTTGTCCTTGGTTCTTCTGAATTCAGTATCCTTGGACATTCCAAAAAGCTTTTAATTTAATCATGGAGAAAATAAAGTGTGTTGAGCTCTTGACACACCCCAGTTTAGAAACAGGGTTCCTTAGAACACCAACTTTGCCCAAGTCCCTTCTGTTCCATTCTTAATTCAGTTGTCAGATCTCACTTTCCTAACAGCTGACACTCAGAGTTTTAAATGTTCTTCCATAGCAGAAAAAAGAGATTTTTCACCTAAAATCTTTATTTTTTAAAAAAGTAGAAGAAAAAAGTACTTATCTTGGATTATTTCTTTACTTCCATGCAAACACAAAACAGGCTCCCCAAAGCCAAGGAAATATGCAGAAAGACCATTGGTTTCTCATTTCTTTCAAAACACAGTTTAATGAACTTCGTGATACATCAGCTGGTATTTCCCAGGATGGGCATGTGGATTCAGAAAGAGAACATCCTGGAGTGAGATGGTCTCCCATTTGAAACACTACATGACCTGCTTCTCTTTAAGCTATTTTGAATTTCCCACTGTTTTGATGTTCATATTTTCTCTTCAATGTGGGCTCAAAGCAAAAGCAAAGTATTTGCATTTGAGTAGTAGAACATTAGAAATTGAAAAATGGCAGGAATGGTTAAACTTCATCTCACATTCATCACTGCTCCCCATTTTATTGAATCTGTTTCCTTTCCATTACCCTCAGCTCAAGGCTGACAAAATTGTTTTTTTCTGTTTAGTTTTGTTATGCTTTCTTCTTAAGTCTTGCATCAAGTACACTGTGTTAGTGTCTATGGGCCCCCAAGAGAGAATTAAATGACGTGACAAACAGTCGTGAAGGCAATTTTCTATTAAAATACAATTCTTGTTTTCTTTTGTAATTCTTCCTGGTTGAATTTAAAGGTTTTTCACTCAAATACATTTAGTCTGAGAGCAATTTTATAGAGCATACAATCATTGTACATGGGTAACTGTATGCCTTTCTAGTCTGAAGTTCATCTAATATTCCATGGCTGGGAGAAACCAGAGAGCTCCTTCTTTTTTAAAAAACTTAAGTCTTTGAGACGAGTTATTAAATTTTTCAAGAAATATAACTACCCTGTAAATCGATTACGTTTCCTCCACCTCTGAGCTGTTTTTCTTTAAATATGAGCTCTGGCCAAGCTGTTCTCCAGGTTTGCTCTAGAGGGTCAGTGCCCTCTTTCAGTTCAGTCATAGACACACAGCAGAAAACAAGTCCCAGATAATATTCTTCTGATGTAGTTTAGTGCACCTACTTTGCAAAATAATTTTGCTGTTTATTTATTTATTTATCTTGGTTTTGAAGAGAGGCATTAAGTAGTATAAAGAAATAGAAAATGAGAGTGATTTGTATGAAGACTAGATGGCATAATAGTTAACTCCTAAGGATAAAAGTGGAAAAAAAAAGTAATAGGGGAGGAATAAACATATGCAAAATCACCTGTTACTAGGAGAAGAGAAAGATAAAAGCAGAAGATGGAAAAACAAAGAGAAAATAGGAAATAAAAAAAGGAGTAATTCATTAAGTCAATTTAAAAAAGAAAAAGAAAAAACACAAGTTGAAGAGCACAGCTGAAGATGTAGTCAGTTACCTGCACTGAAACACATTTAACAGCAGGCCTGGCAAAAAAGGCAGACAGATTATACTAAATCCTGCAAACTGAAATAAAATTATCAGTTAACAGTTTTACTTCGGGCCAGGAATACTTTGCCCTGAGAAGAAGTACAACTGCTGTTTTCTAGTGGAGATGCTGGCATTATACTCTCATGTGGGGTCATGTAATGCTACGAAAAAGCAGCTCTAAAGATCTTATTTTTTCTCCTTAAAATATTAGAAGGTCTCTGCCTGCTGGAGATGGCATTCAAAGGGAAATGCTTACAGATGCTGTTTTGGACATGTTTTTCAAAGAGAAAGGTCTGAGTTTGATTTGCTCTTTCATTAGGCCTCAGAACAATTTAGAAATTTGTATTTTCTTATATATCTCAATTCTTTACTTCAAGCCTTTTCCTTCAGTATCCGAGTTCATCGGCTTGATTTGAGTAACAACCCTAGAAAAAAAACCAAAACCTTTGTTTTCTGGATTCTATGTTTAGTTCCTGATTGCTTGATATTTTAAGCATATAAATATTTAAGCTACTGTAATATCTCAGTGGCACTGCTGTGTTCCAACTTCATTAATCAGTAAAATACTGAGGCAGGATCCTGCTTCTTGTGTGACTGTACCAAAGCTTTAAGGTTCATTAGTGACTGTGATCTTTACCTTCTAAAATCACCAATAATACCCTGGTTGTGCAAATATGGAAGTAAGGAATTTAGTGCTGGTCAAAGTAACAGTATAATACTGGCAGCCCCAAGTGAATAGCTACAGAAATCAAGAGGTGCAGACAGCCTCAAAATCATGACACCAAAAACTGTTGTTATGGAAACTGAGTTTCCCAGGACACATCTGCAGATCTTAAAATATTTCATCTTAGCTCATAGGTAGAAGTTTGCAGCTGCTCTCTACTTATAGTATAAGAACTTACTAACAGCTTTTCAGCCATCTGTGGGTCAGAAATTGCTTTCCTCTGAGACTCCAGAAGTATTTT
The DNA here is from genome assembly GCF_041296385.1 of Aphelocoma coerulescens. Lineage (NCBI taxonomy): Eukaryota > Metazoa > Chordata > Aves > Passeriformes > Corvidae > Aphelocoma > Aphelocoma coerulescens. The sequence continues at coordinate 107,921,624 of NC_091013.1, forward strand.
CCCAAAAATGTTCAGCTTTGCTACCTTCTTCAAGATATTGTTGCTGAATAGAAGCATCAGTTTTTAACAGAATTCTGACATAACAACAAGGAAGTGCTGACTTGCTACTTCCATAATAAACCCTGATGTCTATGACAATTTCTTTTAACACTGCAAGTCATCAGTTGTGACATTTTCCTAAAGCTCCATAATTTTCATTTGCATCAGATGGATACTATACTCCATTAAACCATTTGGATTAATTTAGCTCTTAATTTTTCAACTAGAGGCATTTCTATTTTCTCTCAAATGGAAAACTTAGGAAATGACAGAGACAGCAGCAGACCATATGCAGTGATTTCTTTTCCTGGAAAGGATCTGACAGTCAATATTTGTTCTGTTTGATTTCAATGCCTCAATTCAGCTGGGTTTTTTGGTTTGGTTTAGTTTGGCTTTTTTTTTCCCTCTTCAATATATCACAATTCCTCTAGAAATAAAAACTGCATTCAAGGTTTTATTCAAGCCTATAATGGATGGTAATATCTGGTCTTGGAATACATGATTATTCATTAGTCTGCAAGCATTAGCTGATCTTTATGTGATGTGTTAGAGTAAAAACATAATAAATAGTATATGAGAAAAAATGCCCTGAGGTGAAATCTTGGCTTCATTGAAAATCAATGGCAAAACTCCTATTTCCCAACAGTGGGACAAAGACATTTCTGTCCATGTGAGAAGTGAAAGAGAATTTAATTTCTCCACTTGTGAGAACTTGTATTATGTGATTATTTTATTTGGGTTTAATTCTCAGTTATTTCCTCAGGCAAAGCTCCAATTGAAACCTCTTGTCTCTAGTAATCAGTGGGAATTTTTCCTAAGGAGAACATTTTGCCAGTGCTGTGCAATTTGTTCTTTTTCAATGCTTATCTTTTGTCCATTTTATTATTTATCTTATGGAAGAATAAGGGAAACAGGCAGCTTTTTGGAACTGAGTAAAGTGAAAAAGAAAAATAGACCACAAAAGAGAAGCAATGATTAAATGGGGTTGATCAAGGTTAAATTTATATTGTGAATATGGATATAGGGCTGCCTGACTTGCATTAAGGTCCTCTCACTTCTTTATCTTTTTTTTTTTGGAGTCTGATAAGACAGTATAGAAAAAGGGCTGAAGGAGTTGGCCCTAGAGCCTGTGTGTTGCTCAGGACACTCTGCTACGGAACTTTCTGGAAGGCATCTAGTCTTGCTTTGAATATTTAACACACAAAGAGTCCATTCCTTGGTACCTAGTGGAATAATGGATTTGCCCTTGTTATTACTGTATATACTTTCTAGTATTATTTTGCTTTTACCTGCTAGAGGAAAAAGCCACCCAATTAGGTTTTCTAATATATTTCTAATAAAATACTTGTAGACTAAAAGCAAGGTGCATTTTACATACAGATTGAGCTAAGGTTTGTAACTACAGACAGGTTTTAAAAATCCAAGTTACTCTTATACAACTACTTTTAAATTCTAAGTACTCTATTGATGTATATTATTTCCATCAGGAAAAGTTGCTGTATTTCAGTAATAGCCTCATTATGATTTGGATAATAAACCCCATTCATTGAGGATTCATCCATTTTAAGGCCTCTGATAACTACCTACATCATCACAAAGAAAGGTACAGCTGTGTTACTGAAAAATTGCTTAGAAACTCAACAAAATATGCCTGCTAAAGTCATGTTGCAGGCTGGGTACTAGTGAAAGCCACAGAGAAAAACTGCAATAGAATTTACCCCCATATTATTATTACATTGAAATGCGTTGTCTTTTTTCCTTCATTTCAGAAAGGAACTCATATTTGTGCAATTGATTTAATAAATATAAATAAACTGCATATCTAACAAAATACTCAGAAGTTTCCAAGTCGTTTAGCAATGTAGATCCTCTAAAAATGATATTTTTCCATGTCTTTTGTATTTTTGTCCTACGGTTGATCTTTTGGTCCCATCTTTGCAGCCCACATGAGAGGAATAAATAATGTAGACTTTGAACTGCAAAGATTTTACAGCTGCTGCAAAATAAGGGTAGGAAGCATTGATCTTTGGATTTCCTAAATGTTTCAGCAAGGTTTCAATACTGTAATTTTTAAAGATGAATTTAAAGTCTAACTGGTGTCACTTCTCTTCCCATGTAAAAACTAAAAATGCTGATATTAATTTTAAAAAACAAATCCACCCCTTTTTTAAAAGCTTAAGACAGGCAAGATGCTAAAGAAAGGAAGGGTGGAGAGAAAAATACCTTAATTCTATCTTGCATAGTAGTTTCTTCCACTATTTATTTGATTCTGATGTGGAGAGCTGCATCTGAATGGTGCCATGTGTCCTGAGGGTTAGCTGCAGGTACTAAAAGAAATGGTAAAAGCTATTTCACTCTTCGTACACTGCTAGAAATAACAGGAGGGGGAAAAGCAGCCTCCAAAAGTGAAGGGAAAGAAAAAAGTTCCCTGTAGTCTCCATATATTTTGCAGCACAAAATTATATAACTCTTCTATTTTTTTTTTTTTTTTTTTAGCTTTTGTTTTTATGAAAGAAATTTGAGAAGGATCTTGAAAATAATCTTTGCCTGGAAAACACCCAAATATCCTATTATATACTATAAAGTGAAGGCAGTTTAAAGCAAAATTTATAACTAAGACATGACAATATTTCCAAATTACATGCTAGTAGAAAGATATAAACACTATAAATTAAATTGTGGTATGCATACAGCTGTATAATACAACATACACAGATAAAAACAGCCATTCTCATAGGATGAAGATCTAGGTTCTCAGCCCTAATCCATTTCCCATGAATGATCTTGGGTTACGTGGTGATTTTCTGTTAAGCTTTTTTCACTGTTGATGGCAATACTCCAATACTTCCTGATGGTACCTCCAATACCAACTTTAACACTGGTCAGCTACAGCCATTATTAACTGCCCTTAAAATGAAATTTAAAAAATAGGACAATAAATATCATCTGGAGAGAGCTGTAGAAAACAAATTATCTATGGATGCTGAGTTTCTGTATATAATATGTTATTTGTCTGTGTGAATAAAAGATACAGAGCAGGTTTTATTGGGTGTGTTGAACAGAAGCCCAAATAATTATCTGTGACAATAAATACATGACAATATTATCACCTTTTATATAACAACAATATTTTTTCTATTAATAAGATCAGTATTACTCTGAAATAGTTGTAAAATTAGGAAATTTGCCTCTCATCACAAGTGTTTTAAAGCTAATTTTAAGACTGCAGGCACAGTATGGATTAGAAGCTTTGGATTTTGGCTACTATACACTAAAACATCAATGGAAAATATTTATAAACCCTTTTTTTCAGTAGAATGGATGAACTCCATGCCAAAAATGGCTAGGGAAGAGAAAAGGGAATAGGACAAGCTAAATAAATTATATGGCTGGTGTTTGATTAAAAAAACCTGTGTATTTAGTGATTCAAATTCAAGTCTTTAAAGTCAGATTTGCTTAATAACAGATTTATTATTTGCTTAAAAACAGATTTAACGTTAATATTATGTAAATGACACAAAATACTTGAAGAAATTACAACTATTTACCTGTTTGAGAATTTTATTGTATTACTGAATTATTTCTGCTTTTTACAGGGTTTTTATACACCTATTCTTCTAAAAACCTTCAGTTCATATGGATGAAACCAAGCATTTCCAGTTCCTATGGGTTTCTATTTCCATTCTTTACTTGACATTAGATGGTTTCAAGAAATCGTTCTTTTTTATTTTTTTTTTGTCCTATTCTAAAACACTAAAAAAGGAAAGGGAGACATTCTTCATCTGATTCACTGAGCAAATGAGGGGCACATTGTAACATGACAATAAAGAAGTGGGTGCAAGCCAGGTGCAAGCCAGACTGTTTGCAGAGTGCCTGGCTGTTGTATAGGAAAGAAGGACAGCAGAGAAAACAGATGTCCAGGTATGATTTCTAAGGCTCGTGAGGCAGGTGGAGGAAAACATTAGTCTCCAGTTAACTTAGCTTTGAAAATACACCAGTGTTTTAGCTTAGAAGGACAACACTTCAGTAGTTTTAGAAAGCCAGGCTGTACTTTAAACCATGATATCTAAGAAACTTAATCAGGTTGGAGAAACAGGCTAAATACAAAGTCCAGAGTACCCTTTCTTCCATGAAGGTTCCCACACATTTTAATTCCTTAACTAGTCCACAGATGTCTGTTTCAGAATGGTACAAAAGTTTGCTAAAAATGTCTGAATTTGATAAGGACTGAAGTGCATTTTGTAGACTAAGTGCTTGACCTTTGCTCAAATTTAGAGCTGTGTTAACTAAATTATTAAGCAACAGTTTATAACAAAAAAAAAAAAAATTATACCTAAAAGAATATTCTTTCTTTTGTCCAGGTTGAAAGAGCCAGCTGATTTTTATTCTACTGGGAACACTCAGGACTTGATAAGAATTTTCATATCTCAGAGTCAGTCCAGTGGGAATAGTTTTGACATTTCTTAAAAAAAATTCTAAACCCTGTTCCTCACCCTCACTCACTCATAGGTGACCAGTGAAACGCATAAGCCATTTCTGGTGCCTCAGATATTGCTCCCAGGATCAAAAGGCCACTTCTGGCTGTGAAGTTCTGGAGATTGAAATGTTGTTGTGTATTTCAGGACACAAGGTTATGCTTCACTAAAACTTCATCCTGGAAGTAAATATTCAGAACTTGAAAGAAAAACAAGTGTATATTGAGAAACATGACCTAGATTATTCTAAATCACTAGTATTTTTAATTCCTGCAAAAATGATTCCTCAGGTGTTCCTGTTTTCACTTCCCTGTTTTAGCATGACCATATTAATTTAATAAGCAGGTTGCACTGCAAAACTGAAGTGCATATAAACTGCCTGTTATGTTTTTCTCTCACTTTTAAAATACATCCCTCACGTATTTTCAATGCCTTTATCATTCAGCACAAGACAGGACTCACTGATGAAACTGAGGGCAGATTGGCCTTGAGTATTGATTTCACAGAGGTGTCTCTGCTGCTCTTAGCATTTGCATTTGGGATCAAAATGATGCCATATTCTTTCATTGGGACATTTTTCACAGTTTTTTTTCTTCCTGTCAGTCAGTTCTCAAACCCTAATCAGCAAGAAGTGTTATTAGTAATGTTGTGGAAGAGCACTGCAATAAAACATTTTAGAAATAAAGTTTAAATTAAATAATCCATTATTGTCAAGAAAGCACTTCTAAATGCAGGTATAATTATCTTGCATGATCACGTTACAAATATCTTGTGTCAAGATACAAAATCTGAAAAATTCTTGGTAGTCCAATGTTGAGAATTTACATTAAAATTTGATTTTCCTAAACCCCAACTGTTCCTCTCCTGCACAGGTGCCCTCACACTCTCCTGCTCACACATTTATACACATTCACACACATTCACACACATTCACACACATTCACACACATTCACACACATTCACATATACATTTGCACAACTTTACAATCAAAGAGCAAATGTTCTTGGGCAATGTACTTTACCTGAAATGCAGGTGGGATAGTAAAACCATTCACATTATTTAATTATTGAAGAATGGTAATAAACCCATTCATGTTCTTTGTGGCCTCAGATGTTGTTTTGTTAATGTTGTTGATTTTGCTTTCTTTTATGTTTAATTTCTGAAGTTTGAGTTGTTCTTTGGATTGTAAAAGCAGAGAATTCAAACCAGAATTCAGCCTCTGTCCCATAACCAGGGTATGGCCCCCACTGCCATTGGTACCAGGTCCATGTGACAGAGAATCTCCTACTACCAAACAGCTGACTGGAATCTGACAAAGATGTGTAAGCCTATTTTATTGATTAACCTTAATAATTCAGAGTGCACTTAAGAGTTTATGCTACATTTCTGGGTTTGCTGGGTTTCCTTGGTGTGTTTTCTAGTTCCACACTTGTTGCAGGAGACCAGGTGTCAGTGGGGTTTTTCGTTTTGTTTTAGAAGGATAACATCGAACTACCACTGACATCTTTGAACTGCAAGGTGATTGTACAGAAGGAAATGCTCTGCCAGGTCTTTAAAGTAAGAGCCTTGGAGCCAGATCTGTGGTAAAACTGCAGTCTAACACTTCTGTGTCTATGAAACAAGGGATACAAATAAGGTAATTCCCAGTTTCAAGTCCATACTTTTGATTTGTTACCACAAATAGGGTTCTGAGTCTTATCAGAGGACGTCATTGTGTCAGGTACTGAAGAAACAATGAAAAAAGAAAACAAGATGGTGGTGTCTTTTAAGGTAGCACATCATATGGTTTTCTTCATTCTAAAGAAATCACCTACCAGTGATTTGTTTCCTGCTCCATGAAGTGACTCATGGCTTTTAAATAACTCTTTCATTCACCTGACAGTTCTCTCTGTGGGCCTCCTAATCAGCAAGCTCCTGACCACCTTTTGTTATCTTTTTCTATAGATGATGCTCTTGTTCCTCCTTTTCTTTGCTTTTGTGTCATTCCTCCTGGATTACTGTTTCAGAAAGCTCCAATCTAGATAAATTTTTGCAGCAATTAATGTACCAAATAATTTAAATAATTACACACTTAAATAGTTGAAATATGAAAGTAATTAAAAGTGATTACTTCTTTTCTGATAATCTTTTACCATACAAACCTACCCAGACAGTTTTGATAAATCTATTTCATGGCACTAGTGTCAGATTGACATAGAAACATGACTGTTGTTAATAAAAAGTCTTAATTTCTCTGAATTGAAAATGATAGGTTCTTTCATTAAACTACAGCAAAAAAAAAAAATACATGCCTATTCTTTGTGCATTAGCGGAGATATCACATCATTTGCCCACAGAAGGTGAACACAATCTGGTTATAAATTCCACAGTGTAACACCAAGCCTCTGGGAAATATACAGGTAAGGCCAGGAGGATTAGAATTCAATGGCCAGAAATACTAGGAATTCAGGTTTTCTGCCCAGTAAATGCAATAATTTCTGGAACTTGGATTTTCTTTGCTTCACAAATATATAGGATTGCTCTTCTCTTTCTTTCTTCATTAAATCTTTGCTGTAACTCAAATACTTGTTAAGTACTCATTCAACTTGTGGCTGGATAGATATTTGAGCAGAATCATACAAAAGGCTTCCTTTCAGAACTTTTAGAACAGTAGAGAAGGGTACCACTTCAGGCTATTCTAACTGTTCCCACAGTAAACTGAAAATATTATCAGGTAGAATAAGGGTCACAAAGTAAAGGAGAAAGGATAACTTAACTTTTTAGATGCAAAATCAGTATTAAAACTTCATGTTTTCTTATAAAGAGAAGCAAATATAGAGAAAAAATTTAGAGAAGAGCCGTGAGAAACAAGACTTAATATTCATTCAAAAGCTTTCTCCCATGTCAGGCACATGGGCTGTGTGAATCTTCACAGCTTCTGTTGGATTAATGGAGTGGTGCTTGTTTGCCCCGAACAAAAACTCTGGTCCAAGAAGCCAAGTGAATATAATAATTCCTTGAAGAATTAAGCATTTTGCAAAGCCATGGAAACCTCTGACTTAATGATATGAGGCAGAGGAGTCCATGCTTGGTATGACAGGTCTCAGAAGGGGAGGCACACGATGCAGCACAAAGGGGTACCAGGCACAAGGTGGTTGGGAACCAGGACTGGCACTGGAGGACACATGGCTGTAGATGGACGTCCAACAAGGAATGACCAGAGAAGCAAATACAGAGCTGGAGTTGGGAAAAGCTAGCTTTAGGGAACAAAGAGAACAAAAATAAAGTGCTTAAGGTAAGTAAAAACACTCCATATTGTATGGATTGGCTATAATGTAAGGTTGGATGTTACAAGGAGTTGCAGGATCACAGAAGATCACGGTGATACCAAGCAAAAAAAAAAGGAGAAAAAAAAACAAAAAACAAAAAAAAAAAAAAAAAAAACAAAAAAAAAATCTTCTTCCTCACTCTGGGATATGAGAGCAATATTCAACATCATATTCCTCCCAGGAGAAGACTCCAGATGCTGCCATCTCACCATACCTTTCCACAGACTGAATCCAGTACTTTGGGACCCAGGGAGGCAGTGTAAGTGTAAAGAAGGGGCAGGTAACAGGAAGCTTTTGTGCAGTACTTTAAAACACATTGTCGCATTTTGTTTCTTACCTCTTTTAATGTGTAATACTAAGTATGCAGAAAACTGACACAGGCTGGCTCAAAGGTTGAGCTCTGGCATGGCCCTTGGTCAGAGGGAATGCAGTGTCACTTCCACGATGTCCCAAGGAACGCCTCTGGCAGCAAAGGAGGGCGCAAGCTGGCCGCGCGTGCTGCTTCCTCCTCAGAGGAGGCACGGCAGGAAGCCGGGTCTGGGCTCACGTCAGCCCGGACGCAAAGGAATAGAGAGGGGCCTCTGGTGGGGATTCCAACCTGGGTTTATTGCCACAGGGTCCAGGGACCAGAAATGCCCCGAGGGCAGCCGTGCCTGGCTTTATAAAGGGGGGTGGAACAAGGCGGGGAAAAGCAAAGCAACCAATGGAGTACAACCAAGGGGGGGAGGATACCATTAAACGCGAACCAATGGGGAAAACAGGGAGGTGGGAGTCACAGCAGGGAACCAATGAACAACTGAGAAAGAGAGAAGTTTCTAGAACAGGGGGAGGTAACTTGGGTCTCAGAACCACCCAGGAGGGTGCGGCTTAGATCTCCGAGCTGTCCCATGATCCGCCCTCTGACCCACTGTCATGGGCGGGGAAATCCACCCAATGGATGGCCCTGACTTGAGTGGCACGTAACAATCTCGGCTCCTGAGTGGGCTGAGCCACCCCAACAGAAAACAAAGGAATCCTGTGATTAGGTGTGAAGATGGCAATAATAGTTACAGCAAATCCTCAGCTTTCTGTTTCGAATGTCTCATTTTTGCCTAGAACAAGGCTTTAAGCATAAGAGATTGTATGTTATCAGTTTTTCAGACACCAATTAATGAAAATAGTCACATTGGAAACAAATTTCCACATCTTCATTGTTTTCAGGTCACAGTAATGCATCTTTTCAGAAGACAGTTTTTTCAAAACAATGTATAGATTAATTAAATATAAGTTATTTGCTTCACTACAGAGGTGATTCCAGAAAATGGAAAATAATTCAAAAACTAACAAACAGGATAGCCATAAAATGTATTCTAGTAAGAAGAATTGTTGTGCTAGTTTGAAAACAAACCAGTGGGAGGCACCAAGTCAGAATAACAATTTAATGGAAATTAAAGGAAAGGAAAAGAAAGTAAAAAAAAAACCACTGACAGAGTCAAGATACAACCTGAGTCCCTGTTAGACAGGGTGGTGGTAGCAGTCCTCTGAAGTGGTGATCCTGTAGTAGAAGGGGTCTGCTCTTCCTCAGAAAGTCCAGTGGTGGCTGTGTAGCTTCTGGCCTCTGGAAATCCAGTGGAAAAGAGTGTCTCTGGTGCTCAGTCCCAGATTATATCCACGATGGGATGCTTGGTTCCTCCCTCTGGGTGGAGCATCTCACAATAGGGTAATGAGTCATGAGGCCAAGTGTTGATTAGGCTCGTTAACAGAAGATAGTCTGGAGGGAGTTATCTCTGAGTCATGCAGCAGGACAATGATGGGCCATTAACAGCAGGATAGTCTGGGGGGAGGAGGCAAGGAAACACCGCCCCACCTGATTTCAACAGCTCATGAGGATGGTAATAGAATACACTTCAACCCAGGACAATTGTATAAAATCATTAATAAACTTACTAAAAAATAATAAAAAATTTTTTATAAAAGAAATTAAATGGAAAAAAAATTATTTTCCACAATATTTTTCTCTAGATTTCCCTGGTGTAGAGGTAAATGCAGGTAAAGGAGAAGCATATGTAAGCTCAGGTTTTCCTGAAAAAAAATTATTATTCATTGCATTTTCAGCATTTTAACATATCCAATAATCATCTTATTGGTCAACAAGGTTTTACTGAGACTGTGTGTTTTTTTCCTTCAGAGAAATCTTTTCAGGCTACTCCTTGATGTTTAGAAAACAGATGGTATTTAATAAGTAGACTCTAATTGCAATCAAGAGTGAATGATGAACAAATTTAAAATTAGATTAAGTTTGCAGAAGTACCCTGATACGTTGTTTCGCAAAAAATTATATTTCTTTTTAAAATCCGAGCACTAATCAATGATGATTGGATGTGTATGCTATTAAGGTTTACATCACTCTTGAATTCTCCTCAGCTGAAAACAGCATATTGACGAAAAATAATTGAGAAAGAAGGTTAGTCTAAAAATTGTGAATCTCTTTTAAGTGCAGGTTTCATGTGGCTATAAAACTGCATATGGAATTTAAAGGCATTGTCCTGAATTACTTTCATGGTAGTAGCAGTGATACAGGCTCATCTTTTCTAATAAAAGAGAGAAGAGAGAATCTGAGTTAACACATTCAATGTAAAAAGGAGCTGCTGACAAAATTGATAGGGATGATGTCCAAGCTAGTTGTGACACAGAATCAAATTTACTGTTTGTAGGAAAAGTTTGTAGGTCATACTTTTTTTTTTTGCCAGCTACAGTGGGTTTCTCGGTTTCCAGAAAATGTGCCAAAAATGTCAATTGAACTAGAGAATCCTCTGCTCTGTTACCTAGGCTGTCTTCTGACCAGGGCTATTTCATTTCATTATTTCTAAATCATCTGTGATGGATGTTCATACCCAGTCTGCGTAACCTCTGAATATTTATAGCAGTGGCAATTCTGTGATCTCCGGCTAGAATCTAATTATTTGACTGTCTATTTTGAAAGTTTATCGGCTGTTTCATTCTGCTAAATTGAATCCTGTTTTTTCAGCTGCACTTTTTTTTATTATTATTATTCTTAACTCCATTCAAAGCAGCACAGGAAAATGATCTGTAACTGTAAAGATCAGCAAAGGGAAAGACAAAATTGAACAAGTGTTTCTTGTTTCTTATGATATATAAAGGGGGGGGTTGGAGACCAGAAAAGTTTTAAAGAAATTTAATATAAATGAAGTGACACAGGAAATGGAGGTAAAACGTACTTGAAATGTTGATGAACAGATAGACCACAGGTAGGATTACACATTAGAAATGCTGATCAAATGAAATTTGAGTAAATGTGAATGGAGAGGTTCAGACGGTTAAAATGTAGGTTTTGGTATCCCTTTTTGATGAAATATCTTGCTATATAAATCTAAAATCACTGCAAGAAAAGAATTCTCTTATCAAACAGAATGTATTTGAATTATATGTCTGAGGAATTATTGCAATTTTAAAGAGTGGGATGCAGAGCTGAGTGGGAACACACATTAATTAAGCTGCCTTGCATGGAAATTCACTGCTGCCAGAGTTCCTTGCTGGGGAACCTGGATGGCCTCCTGCCCCACTCCCCTCAAGGCTCTCAGGGGTTTAAATTTATATCTGGCCTGTTTCAAAAAGTAGTACTCAACCCATTGAGAAGGGGCAGTACTACCAAGGCTTCTGGTGAGCTGACCTGAGAAGCAATGCAAAACACCAAACCTCCAGGTAGCGACATCACTACTAGATGTCAAATGGTAAGATTAGATGTTTAATTAAATTTTCAAAAAGGAAAGGGTGGAATTAACTATATGAGCAGGTTAACTAAACAGAGCAGAAATGAGGAGAAATACCTCTGAGATAAAACTTTGTCCTGCTGTGTATTCTGACTCCAGAGACGGGGAAGGAAGCTCCTTTATCAGTATTGGAGACATGAGAAATACTAGATAATAATGAAGTAGAAGTAATAATGCAACTGGGTTATTCAGTAGTATTTACTGTTGTTAAAAAGAGAATAATTACTCTTGAAAAGCCTCATGTCATAAACGGTCTTCAATTTTAGAGTTGATATTTGTTTTGTGAAATTTTCATCCATTTTTTAAAAATTGGTATCTTAAAAAGAAATCTCCTTTAGAAACATCTAAAAGACCCTAGTTACTTTAAAGTAACGAGCAAGGGACTCAGCCACCTGTTTTGATAGGTTAGTTAGAGGTTCCTTTATTTTGCCACTGCAGATGCAGGAGTGACTTTGAAGGCAGCTGGCACTGCAGCCGGAATGAAGACAGAGAAATAAGTCTTTCCCATGGTACCCATTGGCCATTGCTTCTCTCTGATTTGAGGTCAGGTAGGGACTTTTCTGCAGTCAAAGTACCTGTCAAGAAGATCTACACTTCACACAGCATGAGGGAAGGGCTGGCCAGCATACTGATGTAAATCTATTGTACAGCACAATTCATGTGGCTGGGAAATAGAAATCCTCCTTTTGTTCTGGTCGTGACATTTTCCAAGTGTTTTGCAACACTTTTGGGAGGGGCAGAATTTATGAGCTCTACTGACTTCCAGAATTATTTGGAAATGTCTATACTAAAGGCAGGAGAGGGTTACTCTTCATAAAAGACAAGACTATTCAAAGCACTTGTAAGAAGTCCATCTCCAGCCTTCTTGTCGGCCTCCTTCAGGTACTGGAAGGTGCTCTAAGACCTCCCTGGAGCCTCCTCTTCTCCAGGCTGAGCTACCACAACTCTCTCAGCCTGTCTTCATAGGATTAACAATTTACTTTAAATAAAATAGAACACTCCAGTCTAGACTGAGAACTTTGTGCATAGAATACAGAAAATAGTGTGGTACTAGAACAAAGGAACAGGGAGGTACATTGACAGTCATATCTGGGAGATGCTGGCAGTTTAAATGAACAAAAATTGGCATGAAGACAGCACTTCAATCAACAAATGCAGAAACACTTGCTTTTGGTAAGAAATATAGTGGGATTTCATTATAAGTCTGGTGCTTTAGTTTCTACCCTGATACACGGCAGAAGCAAATGTGAGAACAGGAGGCATTCCCAGAGGAGGTGATTCCCAGTCCAAGCTGTACAGGCACAGCAGTTCTTCAAAATGTTACAGCTAGGATTTTCCTAACTGATTCCTGCTCTGTTAGGATTTTCGATATGAATTAAATAAACTCAGTCTTTAACAGGAAATAAATGTGCATACCTGAAGAACTCTCTCCTTTGAGTCAGCTGTTGGTAAGAATCGGCTTTGGAAATGCTTTTAATAAAACATCTTTAAAAAAATTCCAAAGATGAAAACAAAAATTCTGTATTAGGTTGAAACTCATCCTCAGAGTATTAAGAAACACTGCAGAAGGAATTTTCAGTAAACTACATACAGCAGTAACAAATATGCATCCTGCTGAGAAAATCTTGTAACAAGTTTCATTTACATGGATCTATTTATTATTTATTCCTTTGGAAATCCCTCTTCTAGAGAAGGTCACTTCTCTAGAAGCTGTATTAATGTCTGCATCTCAACTGCCATTAGCAATGCTGATGATGCACAGCTTCATCTTTCTTTGATTTTCCTGAAAAACTATATTTAGAATTAAGGCCTCAGTTTCCATTATAATTGTACCTGAATAATGATCAGAATGCAAGGCAAGAGCAGTATAAAAAGCATTGAAATCAGTAGTTTCTCGTGTTTGAGCTGCTCTGAAACACATTTAGTCCTGTGTTTGATTCTGCAGCCTCCAGATTTTGGTTCCATGGGTATTCAAATGGAGTCTAAAGCTGAGGTTTCTGCACATCACCAGAAATGGGACTGCAATGGAAGTTTTTCTGGGCATTCTCAATTAGCAGTTATTGGCTAAAGAATTATATCTGTGCTACTAAAGATGCCTATGCAGGGCTGTCTTGAGACCAAACTCAACCCCATCTTACTGGAGCCTTTGTTGCCAACTGGCCTAGCTCCCACTTGGGGAATTCCACCCTCATCTGAAGGTTTGGAGTCTTATTCTTGTGACTTCTTCCAGATATTCAAAGGTTTTGTTTGGTTTTATACGAGGCTTGGGGGTAAGGGACTTTGGTTAGTCATTGTTTAGAAAGGTTGTGTAAGAAACCCCGTAAGACCGATTGTGCAAAGCATGTGTGCTTTGTGAGTCTAAAATTTTCACAATATAAACATACTGTCAAACAAGGACAAGACTCAGCCTTGATATTTCATAAATATTTTACAGCTTTGGCATCAGGAAATGAGAGTAACAACCTATACAAATGAAGGAAACATTTGGAAAGTTAGTTGGTTTAGAAGTTCACTGATATCTTTACGTGCAGATGCAGAGTCTGATTAGGCTGCAGGGAGAGGTGCTCAGATACATTTAGCATTTTCTGGTTCAGAATTACATCTTAAAAGTAGCTATCTTGTGAGGGGAAAAGGAGGAGCCATCTTTTCTCTATGGTGACCAGTGACAGAACCCAAGGGAATGGCCTGAAGTTGTGTCAGGGGAGGTTTAGTATGGATATTGGAAAAAAGTACTTCACCCAGAGGATAGTCAGGCACTAGAATAAGCTCCCCAGGGCAGTGGTCAGAGCACCTGACAAGTCTCAAGAAGTGTATGGACAACACTCTTAGGGACATGGTGGGATTCTTGAGGTGTCCTGTGCAGGGTCAGGAGTTGGACTCAATCCTGGTGGGTCCCTTCCAACTCAGGATACTCTGTGATTCTGTGAATATATGCTTACATGCAACTCTAAATCCCCATTCACCACATAGTAGCCTTTCTACCCGTCATGGCCTGTTGCACTGTGTATTTTACTGGATGAATTTCAATTGGCCAGGGATTACTCGTGTTAAATATCTCTGCAGTGTGAGTCAGAGTCCTGGAACCTTTATGAGACAGCAGAAAAATTTAAAATACAGGATAATATAATAAGTCTGTTTCCTGGGATATCTCTCTATTATTTTATTCAGATATAATGCTAGTCCACTTCTGCAGAATATTCCCAACAGCATAGACCTGAAGTTAGAGCCAATTCTTGAAGTATTTTTTTTTCCCAACAGAAATAGTAACAAACTAGCCGTAACTAAGCCATCTTCAACTGGAGTTAAATTGCATAGAGAAAAAAGATAACTTTTCAACATTTTTTTTTTCATATTACAAAGTAAAGCTAGGATAGCTGAAGTATATTTTCTTTTTTATTCTACTGTGCAGTAACGCAACTAATTGTATATTTCTATGTACTTGTGCATAAGTTTTCCCTCAAAACTTATACGCAAATTTTCTAAAACTGCTCACTTCTACATAATTCAAGGATGATTTCCTCTACTGCCAAAGTTACTGACTGAAACTTCAGATTCAGCACTACATGGGAGACTTAGGCTGTGATCGTGACTATCCATTTCAGCCTAAGACTCTCCAGCTTGTCTGGCACTGATATGCCATCGTTGTACTGTGTGCACATCCTTGAGCTGCCTGACACTGTAACACCAGCTCAGAAACTAGCACTGCACACATTTAGGGTATTATGCTTTAAAGACTTTATCTGCTGATGGATTTCTGTAAAATGCTAATAGAGTCAACATTGATACCGTCTTATACTGTTAGAAGGGCTGAGACAGCACATTTAAATCCAAAGATATAGCTCAGCTGGAGTCTAGGAGTATGGGGAATTATAAGAGAGAATTGGGTTGTGAGCTGTAAAACCTGCCTGCAGAGGCACATGGCAGCACAAAGGAGCACATGGTGGCACACAGAGAGGCTTGTCTCCACCAGACCCTGGGGGGAGGAGGTGTCACATGGCAGACCCCCACAGAGAGAAGCCTGCTGGGAGCTGACAGATGGGTGAACAGCGAGTGATCACCCCATAGAAGGACATTGAGAAAGTGTGTTGCTGATGTGGCAACACGGGATAGATCACTCCATATAAGGAAATACCGTGCCTTAGAAAAGCGTATAAAACCAACTCACTCCTTTGAATAAACCATTCAGATTCCCTGCTGATCTGGGTCCGTGATTCGATCGCCGACATAGGAGCATTCTTTTTATTGAAGCACAGTTTTATGTTTCATTCCACTCTTTTCTTTTTCAAGTCTATGAGACTTGGTTGGTTTGTCCTCAGAACTCACCTCTTGCTCCTTGGTATTCCAGACTAGATAAAATTTTGAGTTACTGGTACAACTTCCTTATAAGAAAGTACAGTTGTAAATCATATACCAGAGCATCTAATTAGAATAATTTGAGGAGTGTTAAAGCCAGCCAAGTATTTCAGCTCTACTGAGTCACAGCAAGATTCATTTTCCTAGATCTGTTACTAAATGGGTATAATGGTTTCTTGTGCTGTTCAAGCTCGGTCACTTGACAGGCTTAATAGTCTGCTGGAAGCAGCTGGGTGTCATTTCAAGTCCCTGCCCAACAGATAAATATATATGTCCATGTAAGCCCTCTTCTAAAGACGGACTAATAATATAGAAACATGAAGAGGGAATGTTGGATGTTGGGTCACCTAATACCTTTCTGTAAAAGAATATTTCATTCCTGCTGAGAAAGCAATTTATATTCAGAAATCATGTTTGGGTGTTATTTGGTATGTTTTCAAGATGATTTAGGTGTACCCTTTCCATAAGAGTCAGCAGCTCTATATTCATGGCAACAGCAGTTGTAGATTGCCTTGCTTTGCAGATTTCTTTACTTATTTTCCCTTCTGCTTGCTATCATTTCACATCTCTTTTACTCAGTCTTCTTAGATAAGCTATCAGCAGGTAGCAGGGCCATGTAGGAAACATGACCTGCTTACAAATTACATCTCATCCCATGTAGATGCATTCTTTCAACACCACGTAGTACACAGAACAAGACCTTTCTGTTTACCCCAGGGACCTTCTGCTGAGAGAACAAGTGTAAAGAAATGAAAGGATTCAAATAGTTTGTAGGAATGCCTCACGCCCAGTTTGAAGCCAGGAAATCTTTGATATTTTACGCATGGCAAATCTCTCCGGCCATTGCAGCACTCTCACAGTGCACATCTAATCTTGGGTGATGCGACTCAGGCTAAATGAATTCTCTCCCTTCAAAATTGCTAACCCAGACCCTGAGCAGACACAGGTGAGGGCATCGGGCCTGTCTTGCAGGGTGAAGGCTGTAAAGGAGGAAGGATCCCATCCAAATCCTCCTGGTATGTGCTGCTGTGGGATGTGGGAACAACGTCCAGGGCCACAAGGGTGTTGGAGGATGGGATGGAGTCAAGGCTGTGGTGGTGCCACAGAGCTGGTAGCAGCCACCAGAAGTCCTCTGCCTGCCAGCCCATCCCCTGCAGACACCCTTTCAAGAGCTCCTGAAGCCTGGGACCTTTATGCTACAGGGCCCCCATGGCACTCTGGAGCTAAACTGCTGCCAAAAAGGAGACAGGGAGGCTGAATCACACTCAAAACAGCTCAGTCATTTTTGCCCAGGCAAGGGACTGAACCAGAAATCTTAAATTTTCTGAATAATTAGTCTACATATGAGATATTTTTGCATATCATGGGGCTGATCTCTGTCTCATATTGTCTGAGTGTGTGGTATCAGTCACTTCATTTTTTTGCACCCATTTTCTTGGATAGTGTTTCATTTTCCTAGCAAACCTTTTCTAAATGTGTTGTTTTCTTGACAAGTTATTTCTCTATTTTCTGGTAGAGACTTCTGCCTCTTTTTTTGCATTCATGGAATCAACAAAGAATTGGAAATATTCATGAGACTTCATTTCCTTGACAAGCATTTCTTCTCTTCAATGAGTGGTTCACTGTCCTGTATCTAAAAGAAGTTTCATTTCTCTGACAAAAACTAGGTCTTCAAACAAATCTGGAATTTATGCTGTAATCTGCAGTACTAGTCATTTTTTGTGGTCATGTGCAAGAATTATTGAATGAAAAGTCTGGGGATTTTTCCCACAAGGCATTATAATCCCTATGGCATTGCTCTTTGCAAGCAGCAATGTTAAAGGAAGAGAATTCAGTCCAAACCCATTTATTTTCTCAAAAGAGATGACTTATGATGGCAGAGTATCTTTCATTAGACTTCAAGAATAAACAAAACAGCTAAATTTGAAAGTGATGATTTTTTCCATCAATGACTACAGATTTGGAGAACATTTTCATATATAATCTTGGTCAATTTTTTTCCTTCTCTAAAACTGCTGTGTTCACACACAGCTAAAACCTCTGTAAATTATTCCATATTCTCTAGATTTTATGAGCATGATTGTTTCTTCAGACTTCCATAAAACTAGTGTAATGCCTTTGACATCAGTGAAAATACTATTGATTTATATGGGTAAGTGCATATTGGAAACAATTCTGTAAGTAATGTGTACATTTTTTTAATTCCAGGGTGTATTCCGAAATTTCTATTTTTTTCAGAAAAACTTCCCTTAAAATTGTGGCTTTAAGAAATGGTGGAATTTGGTGGGATATAGAAAATTGATTTCCCATGGTATGCAGATTACTAGAATTTATTATAATATTCTAATAGTACTGACACCAGAATATTGTAATACATATTTTCTTTTTTTTTTCCCAGACATTGAAATGTTTGTTTTATTTTTGTGTTTCCAGCAAGTGCATCACACTATCATAGCAGTAAGGAAATTTAGAACAGATTGTGAAATTTCACATAGCTATGTAAATGTGGAACAAACCTACTAAGATGATGGAACTGCCTGACATTAACAGAAATTTAAATGTTGATTTGCTCTAGATTTACAGCAGTGAAGCTGAGATTGCTCTAATTTTAACAAACAGGGAATTTACTTTAGTCAGGTGTGTGATATATTTTGATGAATCACACTAGATGAGTCAATTTGGTGACTGATCTAGTTATGCACAAAATACCTATTCAAAAACTCCACATGGACCTAGCACAATTTTAAATTCCCTTTATGGGCTAAGGCTACCATTGATTAAGAATTTTTAAGTAAATAAGAAAGTATTTGCGTAAACTTTTGCTAGTTGTACACTTGAATACTCACTCGTTCCATGATCCCAGCTGATGAAAAGCTATGGCACAAAGCTGAAGCAAATAAACCCAAGTGTTTGTGTGGGTTTAGTAGCATATGAACTGCAATGTAATGAACTAATCACATCCATAAAGCATCAGCCAAACACTGGGCAGAATGAATAGTTCATCTGTTTGAAGCATGGCAGACGAGCCTAGATCCAGGAAAACTTGAATCCTTCTGCTATATATTTTGAGCATTTAAAAAGACCTGCATAGAGCCCCGTGGCAAATTTACTTTTTAATTTTCAACATCAAATATTTCAGAATGTTACACAGCAAAGTGAGGGTTTTGTTTTCCTTTGTTTCGTTTGTTTTTTTTTTTTTAAGTGAAGCTGATTTTGTTGCAATTTAGAAGTACAAAAATCAAGGGAGTTGCCTTATGCTCTTTCTCAGTGGCCTATGAGTTGTGTGGAACCATGCTGATGAATTGCAGAGATACCTACTGAGAAAACTCAACAAACAAAGGTCTATTTTTAGAGATCTCCCTACTGGCTAAAAATTATCTGCACTCTGAAAGAGATACCAAAAGCCCTGGAAAATTCATGTTATGCTTTTGCAATGAGTTTTCCCTGATGTTTCTACTTTAGATGTGGCTGATTGCTTGCATTGAATATGTAATGTTTTACCTTGATACTTCACCTATTATCTTTCGAGTATTACAGAGCACTTCATAAAGCTGTAAATTAAATACCAATGGTGCACTAAATGTGTAAGTAAAGGTAACAGCAGTTATGCATTCAGCTGTAGCTTATGCTCACCTATGCACTTTAGAATTCTTTTTATTAAGAGGAATGCTGGCAGGGATTCCTAAATCCTGCCCTAACCTTTGAGAAGAGTGTTCCATACTACAACCCAAACAGATCAGATTTTAGAGACAGACAGAGGCTATCTTAGCCCAAAACTACCCTTAAATGTAAACTATAACTTTCTGTGTGTCTTTGTGACTGAGATGTACATTCAAATGTCAATCAGACTGGATGGAAACATGAAATTTCATTCCTACTGTTGACAAAAGTAGGAAAAAGAAAGAAAGAAACTTGCACTTCCATTGTTTCAGTCTACACTAAAGCTGCAAGCGCATCCGCCCCCCCCCTCCCCCCCCCCCCCCCATCCATTTAAACAGTAGTGTTTAAACCTTTTGAAGAGACCAGGTCTAGAAATTAGAACTCAGACAGAGACTTTACTTGTATAGCTTGTACCATTCCACCCTTAAAGTAAAAAATAAACAAAACTAACAAAACCAAAATTTATTTCTGATAAGCTGAATTGCTCTCTGGAATTATTTTTTTTTTGTCCATAAAGAAGAGAGTGAAACCAGAAAAATTAGTTCCTAACTTAATGCTTTAACTAAATTGGGATAAATCAGTACTTGAGATAACGATTGACTAGATTGCAGCTTTAACCTGACCTACTTCCATTATCTTATAATCACAACAACCCTTCCTTCCTTTATAAGTTTACCCTCAGGGATAGCAATGGGCATCCTCCTCTGATGTATGACTCAATTTAGAGCAGTCTCTGGAATGTCTAAAGGTTCCTGATGAATATTTTGTTTATAGCCACTGTGACCCAGTCTCATCCTCTCCTGCACCTCATATGATTGTGGTGCTGTAAAAGCCATTAAATTCTAGAGAGATCTGTAGTGGATGGTCTCTGTGGCTTGTTTGGTCATTCTTATCAACCTTTACATTGTGACTCCTATCACCCTATCAGACAAGCTTGGGAAACTCTCAGATCCCTCCTTCCTCATCTCCTGGACTTCCTTTGTCAGTCAATAGGACCCAGGTCCATCCCAGTCCAGCTTGGTCCCTGGTCTCTGCAGTGGAAAGGTGAGCACGTATTTCAGACAGGGACACTGCTAAATGCTGTGTATAATGTAGAGTTATGCACTGATGGCCACATAAATACGACACACACAGCGCCCCCAGGAGAGTGGCAGCACCAGATGTCTCCTCTCTGATGCATTGGGATGGGTTTGTACTAGTAAAAGTAAATATACACGTGCACATAGGTGGAAGGTGGATCTCTCCAGCAGCAGGGCTCACACTGCCCTGTCTCTGTCTCTGGCCCCTGGACTCCAGTCTGTCCCATTCCTGGCACTTGGACATACAAAACGCTGCAGCCACAGCCCTACTGCAGTTGCTGGCACAACCATCAATCCCACCCCCCTCACACTCTAGGACTCCTCTAGTCCCCATATCTGACTGCCTATGCTCTTGTCTCTAGAGATACACACTTGTATCACAGCTCAGGGATGTCTCTTGGAGATCCATTTATCTCTTCAGCTCCCAGACCACTACACCTGCTTGTCAGCTCATGTGGTTTATCTTTGCTATCCATCACACGCTTGCACACCCATCCTGACTCAGTTACTGCAGCACAGACATGTAAAGCAAACAAAAAATCCAACATTTGCATGAAGATCTTTATATATGCAATATATGATGTATATTTTTATTATGTCAAAATTGTCAAGCAAAAGTAATGAAAAGGATAACATCCTGTGTGATGCTATTTCTTCATACCTTTCAAAACTGAATTTTTCATTCTAGTGTCATGCACAGTCTCATAAATGCACATGAAGGTCTTTGAATGTCAGATAATGCCACATATCAGCCACTGAAAATTAACTAGGAGTCTGTACTTCAGGTAACATGGTCACCTCTTCATGTAAACTTCTTTGATTTTATCCCCTTGTTATGACTACAGGCAGTTTCCCATTTACCTTTACATAAAAAGTAAGTATTCCTTAAATTGTTTTTTTGAATGTGTATGATGATTGAACAATGTGGGGTTTATATTTATTTAATTTAAAAGTAATACTGCTCTCAAATAATGATGAAGTTGTCATCTTCTGACTTGCTTTAGATCTCCCAGCTTTATTAAAAAAACATAGCACATCAAAATTCTTCCTACCTCTTCTCTACCTATCTCTCACTAGCAAAAAGAGTAAGTTTTCTCAAGACTCAGTTCACAGTTGGACCTCCAAATGATGCTGTGGCAGTGGAAATAATTGGGAGCCTTTGTTCCATTCCTCTTTGTCTGGAGGGCCAAGATATGCTCTGTCTGATGTGGTACTTATTTTCCAGTGCACATATAAGCAACCAAGGCAGAAAAAAAAAAAAAATCAAATTAAAAATATCTTTTTTCTTACAAAACAGGATATGAACTCAGTCTTTTCTGACTGATTACGCTCATATGCATGTTAGCCATATTCCCTCCCCGTGTGTACAATGAGGGTGGTTTAGCTCACAGTTATATAAATTTTAGCTAACATATGGTTCTGGGCTGAATTTACTAAACATGGCCTAGTTAGGAGATTGATTTTTCAATCTACCACTTACCACAGTAATTATTAGCGGCAGATAAAGTAATTGGAAAACATCTCATGAGACACTTTATGAAGACTCAAGGATCTGTTCTGCCCTATTTATTCTTATCCTTACAAGATACTGCATTCTTTAAGTTATGTCTTCTATACACAGTTATGTGTTTTATGTTTATGAGACATACAGCTATATCTTATATATAGTCACATGAAAGTTTAAACAAACTATGAAATTAGATCATTTTATAGTAAATATAGAGCAACTAATGAACAACTGATTTTATCTATTTCCCTACAATCGTCCTTGGTTAATCTTTCTTTCACTTACACAAGGAAATTATTCAATTCCCCAGTAACTTTCAAGTGGAAGTATACTTTGCAGAGTAAGATGGCATTTAATAAAAATTAAAGCATGCAGTTTGAACAGCCCCATAGCTGAGAGAGCCATGGACTTCATGCTGTAGAGGAGTAGCTCTGCTGGGCATCCAGCTGGGAGCAGATCACTTGCACTGGGTCCCATTCTTCCTTCTTTCCCTGCTAGGAAAAGAGCTATGGCTGTAGTGTGACCTCTGGTTTGGGCTGTACAAGACCTGTCACCTGAAGGGGTAGAGCACACTTGTCATCATGTCACAGACTCAATTTTCGAAGCCAAGACTTTAACAAGGTTCTAAAAGAAACTGGAAATTTATGTGGGTATTCAGGCAATCGTTTCACTTCAAGATTTAAGATGGAAATTAATCCATATTTCCCACAGGAGTCGTATACAGACTTCTGCAGCACTTGAGCTACTCTCAGCATCATACACAGAATAGAGGATTCAGTGAACCCTGGCTTTGATGCGGTACAGCAATTCCATATTCCTAACTCTTCCCTAAGGAACCAAGGTGGCTCACTGTGACCTCTGCAGTGAGCCAGACTCACTAGCTGATTATAGGATTATTATAGGATGCTCTGAAAGCACCCTGTATCATTAATGAGAATACTGCAGATTAATAATTAACTATCTTTGCATGTTCAGATTACAGAAACATGACAGAATGTGCTGACGGACCTCCTCCAAAGGAAAGTAACTCCAAACATTAGGCTAGTCAGAGTCCGTTTCACAGCCACAGAACTGACTGGGAGAAGAAGAAAGAACAGAAAATTTACTATTTTACTGTAATAAATTACTATTTCCAGGCATGAAAATTGCATTAAAAAAAAAAAAAAGGTGCTAGTACATGATCAAACACTTTTCTGCCATTAAAATCACAGTTTTTCCTGTATCTAGAGCTGCATATTTGAAATTTGACAGTACTTTATCCTTAAAAAGGAAGAATTTAGAACAGGTGCAGCATTGTGGTTTTTAGAATGTTATTATGGAAACATGAATAATGCCATTCAGAAGGTTAGCCATCTGCTACTGCTGGTGCTATCTGTTACTACTGGTGCTGCTGCAGCAATGTGAAAGTGGTACACAGGGTTATTTCTGCAATGGATTTAACAGAAACCTTGTGCATTTTATGGAGAAAAGTATGTTCCATTTTCAGGTTGTTTTTAGTAAGCATCAGTAGAGTATGTGTTTTGTAAATATTGTAAAGATGACTGTAATGGGATGCACTTCACTTGAGCAGTTTGCATCCTCTTTTACTGAGATTTAGCAGAACAGTTTATGCAAGGTGAAAGCTAAAGGTCAGTATTTTTGTGATGTAGAATAGTTTTACTGAAATGGGATTATTTACAAAATATAAACCGATGGAAAAGGAGTAGGTAGATCTCAAATGCTGACTAAAGAGAGCATGCTTCTAGAACATCAGCTGTGACATGAGTACTAAATTAGCACCTGAGACTCAGGGCAAGTGTCATCTGACAAGAATGGAAACGTGAGAGGGCAAGCTAACTTCAAAAAGCAGCAGAATCTGTGAGCTGCAGTCAGCATTTACAGGGACGTCGTCATACCAGATTTATTAACAAGCTTTTGAAAATGACAGAAATACCACCTTTTAATGCTGTGAATAACAAGGAAATCTGTCTTTACGGGGACAAAACATTTTCATTATGGCACAGAGAATGAAACCTTCCCAGAAACTGACAGGAAACAAGGAAAACTAAATAACTGCTTAGAGACATGCAGGAGGAGAATAAATTTTAACAAGGTCAGGACAGAATTCATAGCTTGCTGTAAACATCACAACAAAAACTGCAGATGCACTGCTGGCTACCAGGGATCCAGCAATCACAGCTGCCCTAAACACATATTTACAGCACTAAAACTTCTAGAAGTATTTAGTGAGTGACAATGAGGTGGCAATTTATATCAGAGGGATTCAAAACTTGTATCAGACTGAATGGAGTTAAGCACTGGAGCAATGGTAGAGGAAACAAGCCCACTGCGAGTGCAGGAGATAGAAATCAGACACACAAAGCAATTTGCCTTGCTCAGCTGGAGTAGAAACACTTCAGGGGGGAAAACGCTGGAATTCTTTCTAGGTGGCTGCTGATGTGCTCTGCCACAATCTGACCAGAGATCAGCTCCCCACAAGGAGGGCTCTGTGTTGTACAGATGAGGCAATCAGAAGCAGGGGTCCATCACTTGCACTATCAGGGCCCCAATTACTATCATAAATATCAAATGTACCTTCTACAAAGCTCCCCCTGTGAGCTGTGAAGTCAGAAAGACAGATCTTTGCTCTGCTGTGGCCTCCCTGGTGTGTAAGAAGCCACTCACTACACAGGCACAGGCTTATCTGTTGCCACAAGGGAATCAATCAAAGAGAGCTGACCAGGACACAACACCTGTGTCCTGCGGCTTCAGAGAGTGTGACAGGAAAAAAAAATTCCAGCTACAGGCCCAAAGTGGGTGATCTTCACTGTATAAAGCAATGCATGGACTAATTAACCAAAACTCTGTATTTTATAAGCAGGAGGGAGCTTTGAGAAAAATACAACAATCTGATCTTTCCTTGTTACAGAGTATTTGGCTGATCAACTTTCATATTCCTTTAGTGCAGGGTTTTGGTTGCATAGTTGTGTGTGTTTGAAATTCTTTATTTCTACAGCAAATAAAAATGCTCCTGATCTCTAACTCACCATGGTACTGAGGAATGAGGAGGTCAGTCACGATGAAGATTAGTTATTGCACTAATAAATAATTATTTACCAGATAGGAAAACTACTGAAAGGTCTGAAAGAGTTAGGCAAGGAAAGGAATCTATGATCATATGTATTTGAATTTCCCTGCACTCAGATAAAAAAAGGCTCCAACCAAGAATGGCTCAGAAATGCTCATCAGCATCCCTCTTGTGTACAAAACATTGGATTAAAATTAAGGATTAGGAACACATTATTTAATTAGGAATTAGAAGGTTGCAGATCCATTATTAAGATTCACAAATCCTATCCCTTAGCAGTATTTCCTTTCTGTAGTTCCAGAGCTGGGAGGCAAGATTTTTTGAGGCTTAGGGTGAACAATGTATGTGTGAGGCTTCTAAACCACAGGAGATTAAACATCTACAGCAGAACTGTCACACTGGAGGGAAAACAATTCCATCCACATTAACTGGGAGAACATTTGGGCCAGCTCGGGAAGCAGTACAAGTCCCATGTGTGAAAAGTGACTGAACTTCTTCAAGGGCTTCACTACAGAAGTCAAGCCTCACACCATTTATAAAAAAGCTAATCTAACACTGTTCCTGGCTCGTTTCCACGAGCTCTGAAATGTCCCCAGTCAGAGGAAATGCAGCATTCTTTCTGTGACGTCTTTCTGGACTGGCTTAGCAGAAAAGCGCTGGCTGGCTGTGCGTGCTGGCTCCTCTAAGGAGGAGGCACTCCAGGGACCCGATGGTCTGGGCTCGCATTACTCCGGAGGCAAAGCAAAAGAGAGCAGCTTCTGGTCTGGCTTCTAACAGGTTTATTGTCAGAAGTTTAGCAACCAGAACATGGCAATGATCATAATGGTGCCGGG
The DNA here is from genome assembly GCF_041296385.1 of Aphelocoma coerulescens. Classification (NCBI taxonomy): domain Eukaryota; kingdom Metazoa; phylum Chordata; class Aves; order Passeriformes; family Corvidae; genus Aphelocoma; species Aphelocoma coerulescens. Next base: position 107,947,717 of record NC_091013.1, read on the forward strand.
AGGCTTTTGCCCTCAGTTTTATAGGGAGTGTGAAAACCGCGGGGAAAGGGGAAAACACCCAGTGAGTTACAAGCCAGGAGGAGGATACAATTCAACAAGAACCACTGGGGGAACCCGGGAGGTGGGAGTTACAACAAAGAAGCCATGAACAACCGAGTAAGAGAGAATTTTCCCGAACAGGGGGAGGCTGTTTGGATCTGAGCGCAGCCCAGGGGGATGTGGTTTAGGTCTTTGTGCCGCCCATCGACCCTCCCTCATTGTCACTGTCCTGGGTGCGGAATTCTACCCACGGGAGAGCCTTGAATTGACTGACGTTCCCCTGTCCCAGCCCAGCAGTGGGCTGGGTCACAGCAACACTAATCAACAGCCATCTGAATTCAACACTTTTTTTTGTGAACCACGGCAATTAATTTCCTTTTTTTTTCTTTCTCCCACTCTACTCTGCAAAAATGAAATAAAAACCTTTTGATTCTGGCATGCAAATACTATTCCTTTTGTGTGCCCACAGATACTACTCCAGCAACTTCTGCCTTCTGGAAAATTCAGTCAGTTTAAAGTTTAGCTCATTTCTCAATTCATTTGCATGATACAAATTGGTCATGATTACCTTGCACAGTAATTATTCTCAGATTTACTAGAAACATGCCCAGAATTGTCATGCTGTGTATAGAAATACAATGGGTGAAAACAGAAAAACAAATAGAACATTTAAATAAAATCTTAAATAAATCAAATCTAGAGTAGATAGATGTGAGATTAAACCTAGGATGGAATTCACTGGGGCAAACATCCACCTTGTGCTACTGGGATGGATTCCTTCTTCAGTCACTCTTCAGTATTAACACTAATACTAATATTAATAAATACTAATACTTTATTCTAACACAGATATTTAGAAGATATCAATGTGAAAAATATTTTAAAAGTGCATTTATACAAACTATGTAATAGCATTTTCTTATGTTGTTATTATTATCATTAGTAATAGTATTAACTATCAGTATATCAGGTGCCCAGTTTCTTGAAAGACAGGAAGTAGTGAACCTGGAAAAATTGTTTGAAATGAGAAGCGACTATGGCCTCTGACTGTCTTTGGTCAGGGAAGCCATTTGAATGCAAATGCTTTAGTGATGATCGGATAAAGAACGTGCTGACTTACGTAGAAGAGAGAACTTGATAAGGAATTGAGGTTTATAAATGAAAGGCTAGAAGATTCAAAGGGAAGGAAGGCAAATTGGGAAATCACAGGAAAAAATTTTAAAACTTAGTGAAAGGGAGCAAAAAGGATAGGGGGAATGGTAAACCTTAAATCATATCCTTAAGTTTTATTTGAAGATGTTAATTTAGTGAATTTCACCAAAGTTTGTTGTCCTGTCTCTCCACTGTGTTCATGCAAAGGGTTGTTTGTAGCGACACCACTATCACTTTTATGTCCTGAATCTTAAATGGTGCCAAATGGTCATGGTCTATGACACTTTGTCAGCATCAAAACTCTGTCAGGCTTTGACCAATCCAGTAGAAATACACCCTTGTGTCCATGCAGGATCAATGCATACTGTTAGGACAGTAAATATACTGCTGTGTAAATGAATAGTCTTCTTAAAGTTTATTTGTGTCACAAAAGTAGAATTACAAAATTTGGGAACACTTCATGACCATACTCCAGGGTCAGTCTGACCATCATTAACAAAAATAATGCATCATAGGTTTTACATACATATATATATATATATATATATATATATATGCATGAAGGACTTAGCGAGTATTTTTCTGATGGATCATATTTCATAATTTCATTGTATGTATTTTTTAAATTCCAGTTAAATGTCTGGAAGTACAAACAAATGCAACTGTCTGAATGTGAGATAATTATCCATATTTATGATAAAATCTGTGGCTTTTGCTTTTCAGATCTTTTTCTTTCCACAGAAATTCTTAGTGGAGGCTGTATTGGGTTTATGTGGCAGTATTTTGGCTTCTGCAGTAGCTTCTGTGAGAAGGCATCAGAAGCTGTCTCCATTCCTGAAAGAGCTGGGTTCACTCAGCTTCAAGTCAAACCTGCCACCAGCCAAAGGTGAGGCCAGAAGCACTGGTAGCACCACTGTGATAACAAATTTAAGAGAGGATAAGGGATGCTCCTGGCAGGAGCTGTGGCCCGTGGAGAAGCAGGGTTTCTGGCAGGAACTGTGCCATGTGGGGGTCCCACGCTGCAGCAACCTGTTCCCGAAGGACTGCTCTATGGAAAGGACCTGTGCTGGAGCTGTTCTGGAAGAACTGCAGCCTGTGGGAAGGACTCATACTGAACAAGTTCATAAACAATATTTTCCTGGGACACCCCATGCTGGAAGAGGAGAGTGTGCAGAGGAAAGAGCAGCTGGGATGAAGCACTGTAGACTGACTGTGGCACTCCATCCCCCTGCACCACTCAGGAGTTAAGGGTGAAGTTGAACCTGGGAAAAAAGAAGGGAGAGCAGATGTTTTGTTCTCTCATCCTAATCTCTTACAGATGGTTGGCAATACATTAAATTATATTCCCCGAGTTGAGTCCATTTTCCCATGACAGTAAAATGTAAGTAATCTCCTGTCCTTATCTCAAGCCAAGAGCTTTTCATTGCACATTGTCCCCATGTCTCCTTAAGGGGAGGGAGTGATAGAATGTCTTAGTAAACACCTGGTGTCAAGCCAAGCTCAACCCACCACAAAGGCTTTAAAGTATTATTCTGCACAGTAACACTGAAAAGTTAATTTTTGTTTTGGGTGTTCCAGAATAATTGACTATCATTTTAAAGTGGTTATCTGAATTTCTGTCAGAAATGGGTTTTCAATCTCAGAACAGTAGAGAGTCTTTTTTTCCTTTCTACAAGAAAAGATCAAACACAGGAAATTAAGTTATTCTTAAATAAAAAATTAAACAAATTACAGCCTAGTTTTCTCCACTCCACAAGAAAATACCATTGTCTACAGTTTCTTGCAAAGCAAAACATTTTGGCTGTTTGTTTATTAGCATTTCAGTGAGTGTTACTTTCATTTCTCTTAAAAGATGCTGAGAGGCAAAAGCCCAGTCCTGTTTTTCTAAAATACTTTAAGTTATGGGCTGGGTGTGTCTTGTTGATTATGCTTGAATATATTGTACTAAGGCTTTTCACTTTCTAGCTTTCCCCTTCTGGTGAAATACAAACCCCCTTCAGCTGACTCAGCACAGCTCTCTGTGGCACCTTCTGCACAGGAACTTGTCACTTACTCATTTTACAGGGTATTATCTAGTGTGTGATAAACTCACTGTGAAAAAAGCAAGGTCTGGAAAAAAAAGGTGCTCAGAAATCTTTTAAACGAGGTTTGCCACCAGGGAAACTGTGACATGAAATTCCACCCTGGGATCTTCTGCTCACCCTCAGTTACCACCCACCACGAGGGCAATTGGCTCCCGGCTTTATTGATGAATAGAGTGTGTGTCAAAGCAAAGGGACAGAAATCTTCTGTGCAGCTCTTTATTAAGTGACCCCAAAAGACACACATTTCAAAGCTGCTATCAAATTTCTGTCAAATGCAAATATTTACTTACAGCTACCTATAACTAAATGTAATTTCCTTTATGAATCCCTCTACATAAAGAACTAGATAGTTAAAGGGTAGTGTAGGAAAACAACAGTGCTAGGAAAGAAAAACATATACGTTGTCGCATACCTATGCTTATTTTAAAATTAGTCCATTTTTTCTGCTTCATTACACATACTTTTCTTACCAGATAATTATTCAGCTGTCTGAATGCAGTCATTCTTGTTATTAACACAGTTTAAATTGGAATTAACCTTGTTACAGCCTATAGTCTTTTATAAAGAATGATCTTCATGTCTGTAGACTAATTGCGCTGAGAAAGTGAACTGCAAAGACATAATTAATAGTCTATAATGTTTGGGAAGGTGACATTTCCTACTTTCTTTGAACTCTCAGTCTGGTATTTGAAAGCCAGAATAAGGTACTGAATCCAGGATATTTAATCTGGAGTGGTGTCTAGTCGATAGTTAACTGAAACTGCTTCCCTTCCCCTAACAGCAATAAACCAGAAAGGACTAATTACCCCTTTTTATAGGTGCAATTTGAACTTAAAACTCTAGAGAGAGCACAAGTAGTAAACCACCGTTATAGCTGATTTCACCATCTGCACCTTAAAACTGGGACTGTGGAACCAGCAAAAGAATACACAACGTATTTAGCACTGAGTCTCCCTAAACAAATTTGGGGTGTGTTGTAGGGAAAATTTTCAGAAGACAGTGATAATTGAGGAATATTTTCTGAATCCGTGTAAAGTCACTTTATTTAAATGAATGCATATTCTGTTTAATCCATCATTAGTACTTAATTGAAGCTCACTGATCTACAGATGATGCATTGATATTTTTGTGAGTTTAATGAACCCCTCTCTATTAACACATTTTTTGCTTAAGCCTATCTGAAGAAGGAGGCCTTAGGTTATTTCTCTAGGAAGAATGGCAACCATCAGTTTTCTAAACCTAGAACTTATTCCAATACATTTATTTTCTTCTGGTGTTTATTTATTTATTTTTTTTTCTATGAACAGGCAGGATCTGTTACCATCAATCTAATTCCTCAAGCTTAATACTTTTTATTCCTTCTGTTTTACTGCTAAGTTGCAAAGTTCTATATGTTCCATTATCTTCCAAGTTGTTTACATAAATGAGAGACTATTAAATTTGAAATTGATTACTTAAACATGTACTTTTGGTAGGCTGGAGTTTTCAGAAGAAAGCAAGTTTTCTGATTGGCAGCTGAAGGGCTGTCCACTTTCACCATATTACTGTTCTTTCTAACCCTTTGTTGCAGATTTTCGAGTCTTCAATGCCACATTCATTATTTTCAAAATTTTTAACACTCACTCACAGATTTTGCTGTGCTTTTGACTGTTAATGTCACCAAGCCACCTCACAAAAATTTCCTGAACTGATGCACTCTTCCACAGCAAACGGAATGATTGTGGCACTTTGATTTTATAAACAGCCACTTGAATTGTCTTAGTGTCTAAAAGAACTTTCTGTCCTGACTCTGAACTGCTTAAAAACCAGAAAAAATTACTTTTCTACAATATTTTTTCCAGGTTTGTTTGTTTTTCAGTTATTTTCTCTTCTTCCATGCTTCCCTGAAAAAAATAGACAATGCAGAATTATACCAAAAGAGAAAAGTCAGAGTTTGTCACCATTTTCCTTGACATAACCTTGAGCATTTGAAGAAGAGACTTGTTTTCCTTTGGGGTGTGGTTTTGGGATTTTATTTAACAAAGGATCATTGAAATTTCAGGGGAAAAATTACAAGCAGTAGCTATAATATTTCAGACGACTTAAAAAAAATCCACAACCTCCAAGGAACTCAGCTTTCCTTTCTCTGAAAGTATGTGGATGACACTATTTTGTTCTATTCATTGACATAATATCAAGTCTGAGAAATGCTGGACTGTGTGGTTTTTTAGGTATGATTTGAAATGAAACTAGGTTTCAAAGGGGTTTTAGATTCACTTGACAGTAGCCTGGAAATTGAAAGATAGGCTCTTGATTTTTTGGACACAAGCAAAGTTTCAAAGTAATTTTGACAAAGAGACAAAGAATAATGTAAATTTATGGCTAGTACGAGGTATACTTTGGAAGAGACAAAGTGCAACTTGACTTTGAGCCATTTCTGCAAAGCATTTGGGGAAAGAGAAAACTTATTAGTACTTCATGAAGTCATATATTTGCATGTGTATATGTTACTGTCCATAAAGTTAGCTCAGCCATGAATGTCCTTAATTCCATTGAAAAAAGTTTATATAATAATATATAAGATAGTCTTGGGTGATTTAAAAACAATACTTGCAAATTTCAATTTACTCAAATTCCTCTAATATATGACTTTATCTCCTTTTCTGAAAAGAGGTCTCACTGTCTTACCTCAAATGGTCTTTTAAACCTGAGTGTACATATAGAGCTTGAAGTCTATTTTGCACTTAAGTCACTAGACCAGTCAGGTTAACTACACAGTGTCTTACAACTCTATGTAGTAACCAGGATGTACAAATACATATAAAGGATCTCTGAAAAATTAAAGAGAAAGAGAAAATAAATCTTCCATAAATTTGAAAGGTGCTTGGAGAAACTTATTTCAAAGACTATAGAATAATACCTTTAAATTTCTTTCTTTCATTCACTATAATTGCTTAGTTAAACATAAAAGACAAAAGTAGAAAATATGCCATTTTGTTTACAAAAGAAAAAAGTGTTGATGCATCAATCCATTGTTTGTGACTTTGCAGTGATTAATAAGTTCTGACAACGTCTGATTGGGACTGACTGCTATCTGAAAATTTGTTAGAGAACAAGTTGTCTAAAAATAAGATAGATTTGTAAGTATTAAAAGAAGGTGATAACAGGAAATCTTCACAAAGTTGTGTGAATTAATTTAGATTAGACTGTGGAGAAATCCCTTTAGTTAATGAGAGAAAGATCATTCTTTTTAAGTTCATTTGAAAGAAATCAAAATGTGAAATCTGGAATCAACCCCATTTTTTATCTGGAGAGTATATGAAAAATTGTCAGAAATCTTTTTTTATAGTGGACTTTTAAAAGACACCACAGAGCTTCCCAAACCAGAAGACAAAATCTTTGTAAAGCCAGAAAGAAAATAAACAACTGAGGAAAATGTAACTCCTTAAATCAGTATTTTTCATCAGATTTTGGCAGAGCTGGGGGCAATAAATGACAGACAACAGAAATCGTGGTACTAGACCTACATTGGAGATGATAAATTTTTCCAGGCCCAGCAATGTTCTTTCCTCTTTTCTGTTGCATCCCCAGACTTTCCAGTTTATTCCTAATATCTACCCTGGGACAAAGCTGTTTCTGTAGATTTACATTGCCTCAGAGCACTCTGCTTGTCAGTACTGTTGGCTGATGCTGTCCACCATGAGCTGTAGTTGTAATGTGAGGAGAGTTGTAATGTGTTTCAAGGGACAGGAAAAGAAAATTGAGAAGTTGGACAAAGAAAGAGCAGATTGGTCAGAAATTTTGCCCTGAACTGTGTTTTTCTCCTCCAACACATACATAATTTGTATACAGAGAGATTCTCTTATGCGTAGCTTTCATGACAGCACAGAAGGAGATTTAGAAGCCTGCTTGGTATAATACACCACTTTTCTGAATATTTATCTTGAGGGTTTGGATCTGCAAGAGTGAGTGTGGATTGAAATTGCAGCCATCTCAGCTGGAGATTGGATTTGTTGTGTGAGAACATAAGACTCCCCTCTAGTCAAACACACAGACGCAATGGCATAGCCCCAAGTTGCATAATCTTCTCTGTGGTGCCTCTCATTTGGCCAACCACCACTGAGCTGGCTCAGCAGGAACACTTCGCCTCTGCAAATTCATCTCCAGTAGCCAGGGACAGGGGGAATGCAATGATCCTTTATTACGATTATTTTTGAGAGCCATCTGGTTTGGCCTGACAGAGGTCAAGGAGGTACCTGGTGTATCTAAGACGCCTGTTGTGGTGGCAGAGCAGGGATCCTGGGACTTCTGTCATAGGGATTATTCTCACAATTTCTCTACTGACACAGGAATGGGCTAAATTATCTGGAGATGAAGAGATCAGCTGACAGAGCAGAAAATAAAAAATGCATTTTGAATTTTTTGGCACCTAATGAGAGAGGAGATTGTCTCGCTCTACTTTGTGCTGATGTGGCCTCACCTTGAGTCTTGTGTGCAGTTTTGGGCACCACCATTTAATATATAAAGATATTAGAGACTGTCCAAAGGAGGGCCATGAGGATGGTGAAGGGTCTGAAGGGGAAGCTGTATGAGGAGCACTTGGTCTGTTCAGCCTGGAGAAGAGGAGACTGAGGGGAGACCTCACTGCAGTTACAACTTCCTCCTGAGGGGAAGAGGAGGGGCAGGTACTGATCTCTTTAATCCCTTGACCAGTGACAGGACCGAAGGAAATGGCCTGAAGTTGTGTCAGGGGATGTTTAGGTTGGATATCAGGAAACGGTTCTTCCCCCAGAGGAAGTCACAGCACCAAACATGACAGAGTTCAGGAAGTGTTTCGACAACACTCTCAGGCACATGGGGGGATTTCGTGCCTGTCCTGTGCAAATGAAGGAGTTGGACTTTGATGATCCTTGTGGTCCCTTCCAACTCAGGATATTTTAAGTTTTTATGATTCTAATAAGGTAGGAGCTGTAATTGTGCTTTTCCCACAGCTGCAGCAGGGTCTCTAATTCATAATAAGAGGAAAACCAATGTCATAGGGTTTCTTGCGCTAGAAATGAAGACAGACCCACTGCAGGGCGTGGTCAAGCCCCTCAGCTGACAGAAGCACCTCAGGAACAGTCTGTGTAAGGAAGGGCAAAACCTACCTGGCTGTGAAGGGTGAGGGGAACAGTGTGAGAGACAGGAGTCTGAGCAGGGATCCCCTGCAGCCCCTGGAAAGACCATGGTGGAGCAGAAGAAATGAGTGAGAAGGAGCAGGACTGGCCACGACTCCATTCCTGCCGTGAAGGGACTTGGTGTACCCCATGGTGATAACCAGGTCACAGGGAGAGACCTGCTTGGGGTGAGGCTCACCTGGGTGGTTTTCATCTTATTCCCTTCCCTGGCCTGTTGAGATGGAGGAGATAGTGGCTGGGTGGGCTTCTGGCCAGCAGCCAAGGTCAACCCATCACAAGATGAAACACCATTCTCATTTTATCTGGGATGAAACCAGTGTTTCACAGAGGTGAGTATAGCCTTTCCACCTGGGAACCATGTGCAGAGCCTGTAACTGTTGTTATTATTAATTTCTGTAACAGAAATCTGTATTATATTTTTTCATCTGAAAATTTGCATTGTTACCACAGGTCATATAGAAAATTGTGTATCTGGTTTTTGTTTTAAAATTTAAAAAGTAAACCAGAACAAATGTAATTTCTCCCCAAAACCAACCCAAAAAAAAAAAAAATGTATATATATATATAAACACATGAACACATAAGCTAAAATGAAAAGACCTTCAATCACACCAAAATATTGCAGAAATATAAACAAAAAAGTACAGATTGAATATGTCCTGTGTTTTTCTTCAAGGAACATCACATGTAAGTTCTTGGGACAATCTAGTGCCATCACAAAAGAAATTATTTGATTCTCTAATCATATTATTACATATTTATATTCAATTAAGGAATGTAATTCTGTGCACAGTATCTTTTGTTGTGATTGCACAGTAATTTACATCATGCTCAAAAACTTTCATACTGTACAAGAAAACCTTTGATAATCCATGTTGCAGGGCACTTGCTAGAAGTTTCTGTAAGATTCTGAATAATATGCTGAAAGATTTCAGTAATAATGCTCAAGCACATACAGTTTAATGAAATAGTAGCCATATCATTTTTTATTTTTTGTCTGGTGGTGGAGGCATTGCTGCAGGTTTAAAGGTGCAAAAAATTTTATATCCTAGAAACAGGACAACTGGGTTTTGGGAGGGATGTTTTTGGTCAGTTACTGCCATTTTTATATAAACAAAGTAATTAACAGCCTTAACTGTAATCACCCAGAAATACAATTAAATCACACTCATATCTATCAAAATGGTTCCCAGAGGTTTCTTTCTATTTCATTCCACTGACAAACCGTCTCTTCATTTATACAGCATCATAATTGGGGCCCAATATTTGAAGATAATGCTTTCATTACACACTCCTTTCAGCACATATGTATCTTCATATCTATACCCAAATGCCCAAAGGTTTTGCTTGGATTCAGTTTTCTCTGTCTTGACACAGCATTATCTGGTATTGCTTTTTGAAGTTGTTATGTAATAGGTTGTAGTATTTTGTAATCTTGAATAGTTATGTTCGAAGAATCATATTTTTATGATGAAAATGTAATCCCTTTATTTATGTTTTCCTTTTTACTTCTACTGCCTTCACAGGATGGCTAGGATTATGTATATTGGAAGAAGTTTTGACTTCTAAGAGTTTAATAAATTGAGATTTTAATGGGTTAAAGAATACAGATAAAAGCAGAACTAAGTAGTCTTAAGATTCTTCAAGTACGACTAAGGCTTTAAAGTCTCTTAAAGATTCAGATAAAAATATTGGTAAAAATAAAATAAATCTGCTTTTATAGTACAGCTGTACTGAGAGACTTAAGGTGACACATATATTTTTGGATGGATAACTGAAGGCTATGTTTCAGAATTAGTGATTGCTGGTTTGCTTTGAGGCTGTCACAGATGATCATAGCCTCAGTCACACCTTCCTTCTCTTCCTTCTGTAAGGAAGAGTGTAAAAGAGTGCAGATGGAACAGTTGCACTTGGTTTTCTTACAGAAACTTAAACTGTTTGCAGACCAGGATACCTCTTTGTGTGCAAAGAAGACTGTGTGACACACAATTTGAGCAATGTGATGATGGTTTGAACACATTATTTCCCCCATCTTCTTTTCTTTTTAAATATGTTACAGGAGAAAGTTTGCAGGGATGTGAAAAGGAGTGTCTGTAAGTGGAAAGACACTGTTGAAGGGAGGTAGAAAAAAACAATTAGAGGGAAGACACAAACAGCTCAGCTGCTTGTTTCCTTGTGTATTAACAGTGATATTGCAAACCCAGGTCTAAAAACCCTTCCCGAATGACAACACTTCCCACTTCCTACAAAGCTCCTACCTCTGCAGAGTTCCTGGAATATGCAGTGCATTTATTGTCCCAGGACTGCCTAACACATGTAAACTCCTTAGTCAAGGATGTAATCTACAGCTATACAAACCAAAGGAAAGCATCAGGAGAAGTCAAGAGCAGTATTCAATGTGCCATATGCCTGCTGAGTCAGGAAATCTGTTGGGTAGTGATAATAATCCCAGGAAGTAGGCCACCAACTATGCTATAAAGAAATGCACAGGGAGAGGGGGAACCATCAATAAATCCCAAAAGTCTTTTCCAAACTAACATGAAGACCTGTCCTATCCTGATCTTTAATGACCAGTTAAAATAGTAAAGAGGCAGGTTGAAAGAGCTCATATTTCCATGCTGTGTAATAATTGATGCTAGAGAGGGGAAAGCTCCCTCTTCCTAGGGCTTCTGTTGAGGAGAAAAGCTTCTACTGATATAGCTGATGGGACAGGGTTATGGTTTGAGTGTTTTTTATTTTTAAACACCAATTCTCAGCTGTAGTGGAATTAGCTTTTAGGTAGGGTCTCTGAAGCACAGAAATGAAGGGCACAAAACAGTCCTCCTCTCTATTGGTCTGCTTGCAGATATTTGCCATATTTCAGTGATGCTGGAGCCCAGTTCTGCACTGAGATTTAACTTCTCCCTCCATTCTTTTACCTGATGAACTTCCACAGCTGACAGTAAAGGCAGATGGGAAATCTTGTCTATCACTTCAATACTGTTTAAATTCCGAAATAGAGGCAAGCCATTCCCCCCACCTGAACTCTGCCCCAGGGGCTCTGCTGATTCTTCAGTGAGGGCATTACTAGTCTAAACAGGAGATTAATTAGCCTGGACTGTGTGTTCATTTGGAATATATGCTTTGGTATTGCAGACCCCAGCATAAGTATCATCAGTTAAGCATCTCAGTTCTCACCATCTGTGTGTCAGTGCTGTACTGGTTGACATTGTTCCAATTCAGGCACATACCTGAAGTTCACAGTCAGGTAAATATGTGTTTAATGTATGCTGGGGAAAGTCACTGTAATGAGGATTCTCAAAGGTACTGAAGTAGCACTGGGTACGGTAGGAACTTCTGGATGTACAGTCCCTTTGCAGTTTCATTAGCATAACTGGAACTGGAACTTACTTTAGTGCTACTCAAATTTGGATTGATTGTATAATTGGATGATAATAGTAATGCTTAGCACTTTAACAGTGCTTTACATGGTCAGAAAGCTGTGCAAACATTAACTAAATAATCTTCACAGTGCCCCTGTGAGGTAGTAATTAGAGATGGAAAAGGCCCATTACTAGATCATAAAATCCCATTCTCTTGCCAGGGCAGCATACAGTCACCCAGCAGAGGACATAGAAGATACTAAACTACTGCTATGTTCAATCTCTGCTCCCCTTGAGACATTATTTCAATCTGGGACTTCCCTGAGGCTGTAAAGGGACTTTACAAAGTTTTTAAATAATGTAGGAACTGCAGTGCTCCTTTTTGATGAAGGTAAAACAGGTTTTTACTGTCCTTCTCCTTGCTTACTTTTCAATGTCAGCAGAGACAAGTGTATTCAGTTCTCCTCAACAGGAATAGAGAGAAGGATGAAACTATTTAAAGATGGGTTCACAGTTTCTTGCTTAGAATAAAAAGAGACAGGAAAGACTCCTGCCTCTCCAAAATAAACATCCCTAATACTAGCTATCAGCCAACAGTTCAACACTGATGGTATAAAAGTGAGACATTTCATCAGTAACTATATAAAATCTCTTTCCATTACCAGTTGCCTTGATAGAAGCACCACTCAATGTTTATATCCTGCATTTCATCGGGTTTCCAAGGTTGCGAAGCTCTTTGAATGTAAAATATCTGCTCAAAATATAGAAATCAATGCAACAATAACCTTCACCACTATCAATCTTTGTCTTTTTAATGTTATTTTGACCAAATGTTTCCCTTGACTGTTCCTATAATCGTGACAAAACAAGTACATCCTCTGAATAAGCTCTAAAATTGTAGCCATTAAATAACTTTCAGAGTGTTCAAGGCCATTTTATTTCATTTGCTTGAATATCCATGCATGTACGCCCATGGAAAGTGAAAGTCTCAGGAACACACGTGCTCTAGTTCTGATGCTTGTGGCATTAGCAATCAGTCTGTTCAGGGAGGTGAGCCAGGGAAAATAGAAGCAGGGACTGTTGTTAGTCTGTGGCAGACCAGTTCCCTAACCAGAGTTTGTTTCCTTCACAGCTGAGCAGAAGATAGACTTATTACAAATTTTGGCAATTTTTCTTAAATGAATGCTAATTTCTTAATCATTTATTAATTTCTTTTTAACATGAGAGGTTTGGATGGTTTAAATTCATGTGTGTCCAACAGGGATTTCTTGATTTTTTTTTTTTTTTTGCTTTTTACTTCTATAGAAAAGGTGTTTTTAAGTCTAAATAGGATAGGTAGTACACAGTAGATAAATTTCTCCTTGAGTTTGCTACTTTAAGAGTATTAGTTTTTGACCAATATTAGCAACTCTGAAACTCCAGGCAGGTAGCTGTAGAACTTGGATAACTAAGGCTCTTGGTTAATAATTTTCCACAAAGACCAGACTGGAAGGTGAGACAAGTAGAAGCCAGAAAATTGCAGGCACTTACCTGAGACATTGTTGTGCTGGTAAACATAAAAGCCTTAAGTACTTCTTAGTTTCTTTGTCTTGTAATTTTCAAGTAGTATTCATTATAGAACCAACAGAAATCATTATCTGTGAGTGCAAGAGAGCTCTTGTAAACAAAAGGCTTGGGTTTTTTTCAATTATCAGAGTTTTGCTGTGGTTTTGTTATCAATCTGAAGTGTTACTTCCAATCTATTTTGCTGTAACAATGGAAACACCTGAACTATGAAGAATCACAGGGGAAAAGCCCTACTTGAGTCACACTTACTGTAGTATTAGCTTCTATGTTAGCATGAGGTTCCTTTTCCCAAACACATTTGAGACCAAGAGTTTATTTCCATCCATCAAATTTTATTTTACTAATAATAACTGCAACTATCCATTTTCAATGCTAACAGCTGTCTTGGTGCCCTAATTATTGCTAAGTAGCTTTGAATAGGATCCAGTCACATCCATGGCATAATGGTGGTTATTTTTCATTTTTAGTATTAATTGATGATTTTAGAGAGCATATATTATTTTAAAAAAAGGGAAATATAGATGACTTGACTGGTGAACTGAGTGCCTGCTTACGAACATTTCCATGTCTGTATAGACATTGTAAGGCTACTGAAAAAATATCTATTTACTTTAAAGTAGATCAATGGCAACAAAATATGTTTTTCATATCTTATAATACATCTATTTTTCATTCAGCTACAGATAAACCTAATTTGAGGTTGTGTTAGATTGAAAAGACCATTTATCTATTATTTTTTGTATTTTTGCCCTGATTTTAGGCAGCACATTTTTCAAGTACTAAGCAAAATGTCTCGAAGCCTTGACTAAAGTTAGAATGCCACTGTGAAAAGTGCTAGTCAAATAGAGCAAGATAAGTGGCAGGGCTTGAAGAGCTTAAAATTTCAGTATTTTTAAATTTGAATGCTTAAAATACACTAGCAAAATAAAAGGATCATGAAAAAATTATGAAAAATTTAAATTAATTTGAAGATCTTTTATTATCTGGTCTTGCTTATTTTAGAAAGCAGACTTTGGAACTCTTTTTACCCCCCAATAAGAATCTGTATAATAACAAAACTGGAATTTGAGTCATGAGAACTTTAGATCAGATCCATGGCAACAGTGTGTGAGAGCTGGCAACTAAGTGAAGTAGCAAAATGAGGTGATGTCTTAATTCCCCAAGTAATTCACTGATAAGCCCTTGAGTACATGTCAGGCCAGCAAGCTGTTGCTCTGGTGCCACATGCACCAGACCACCTTGGCTGAGGGTAAAATTTTAGGGTGGACCTTTGCCAATTTAGATGCCTCCTTTCTTCATGTATCAGAGGCACATGAGGATGGAAATCTCCTTCTTAAACTTTTCTAGTAGAGATTAAAAGTAGAGAGAAGATGGGAAGGGCCATGACAATATTTTTACTGGATAAGGAAATTGCATTTGTGTTGTTGTGAGTTTTGAGATAGCTGACTTGATAATAATAATTATATGTAGGACAAACTTGGCACTGCACTGTCAAGGGCAAAGTCTTCCTATAGGAATGAATTTAAACATCAGTGATGCAAGAAATTAAAAACTTGGATAATTTTTTTATAGACTAGAATAAAACATTGCTGGAATTGGACCTTGACACAGTAGCTGATAAGGGCTACTATGTTTTATAAAAGCACAAAATGGTGATGCGCTTCACCTATATTTGAGGACATATACTGGGAGGCAAAATTTCTGAATACCCAATGTCACAGTTGTAAAGTGTTGATCTCAGAGGGCTGTATAGTAACTGAATATCCTACGAAGGATAAAGCTACTTCTATGTGTAAACCTTGACTGGGAAATCATGATAGCTGTGCATGACACCAGAAATCTGACACTCAAAACTCTTTCCTTCTCCTCTGAACATGAGTCTTTGACCCAGGTCCATTGTCTTAAACTTTCCTCCTCTCTGTACCACACAGCCTTGTGTTGCAGTGCTGATGAAAATCAAACCAAGTTTGGGTCCATTAGTGAAAAGGGCTTCAGTTCTCTGAGAGCTGAAGCATCTTTAAAGAAAAACTGGTCTGGATAAGGCTTGAAAAAGTGCAGTTTATTGTTGAAAGATTCAATCCTCTCCTGTAGGTGTTAATTAATGAGGCTTCAGCTTCAGTCTTGTTAAAATTTCTCTTTGGATTGTGATTGGGACTTGAGAAGTAAATGAGGAAAATCAAGGAATGCTTGAAGACATAGTGACTTTCCAGCACCTTTATTGCAGCTAAGGAAAAGGTTTTATTGGTTCATCTGGACAACTGCCCTGTCTGCTGTTTGATCTTTTTTGAGTTATCCAAAAGATGTTTTTTCTTCCAAAGAACAATTCTGTAAATGATATCCTCTAATGAGGTTTCTCTGCTTGCAGAGAGTACAGGATTGAACCTGGTGTGATGTAGCCTGTGATGTGGTTTAACACATGAAAAAAATACTGAGTCCATAAAAAAAAAAAAGAAAAAGAAAAGAAAAAAAAATGCCTAATACCTTTAATCAGTTAAATTGGAATGACAAGGGCAATGTTTATTTCTTACTGTAACCTCTGGTTTCTAAATCTTTAATCCTTCTCAGCTGAGTTCACGCTAGAAAACGCTGGTTTTAATTGAAAGTTCCCATTGCCTCAGTCTCCTGGGTTATGCCAAAAGCATGAGAGCTGATAATGTTCCTGGATGGCAAATATACAGTAGCTGCATCTATGGTTCTGTCACGGAGTGTAGGATGTGGTGCTGCAGATAAAGTAGTTCAGTATAATGTTCTCTCCACTGTGTCTCAAAAGTTACACTTGAAATCACATCTGATAAATGATTATACTTTAGAAACGTAAACAGTAAAAAAGGCATGTAGAATAAGAAGTGACCTGAACTGAAATTGCATTGCAAAGATGTCAGAATGCTGTAGTAGCTTAGTGATAAGTTATTTCCTGACAGTATTTATGCATTAATCTTTTTTTACTTCTTAATAGAACTTCTAAAAGCTTTTTACTCTCTGACCTCCAGCTGTCAGTAGTCACCAGCAACAGTATTTCATTTTATCATTATGTTTTTTTATTAGAGCAATAATTGTGCAAACATATGTAGATTAAATGAGGGATTGGACATACTAAACAGCTTTTCTGAAATCCATTTTGGACAACGCTTAAGATAAATTCCCAAAAAGCTCCACAGGGATTTGAGTTTTTCCTGTGGCTTGCCAAATATATTTTCTGTTCACTCCTGAAAACTAAATGCTTCAGCAAAATTCACATGTCGTTGTGTGGGGGTGGAGAAAATATTTTACATGAGTTTATGCAAGGGTGATTGGAACTAGCAGCAAAGTCGCTGCTGATATCACACATGCACAGATGTTTTAAGAAAAAAAATACCTTGAAGCAAGCACATAATTTTAGCAATTGATGTGGTGGCAAACACTGAATGCAAGATAATATTTTAAAATGTGGTTTTATAAAACATTGCATTGACACATAATAAATCTGTGGTGGTGTGATTGTAAACAAGATTATTGCCCACACAATACACAAACATGCCTTTATGCACTTCCAAGCAGTCATCTGTTACTTGTTAGTTATTATCTTTTTTTTAACCCTAATGATCCCCCAACCATTATCCTCTCTGAGTATCCTAAATTATAGGCAACAAATGAGCTCTGTTCCCCATGCCCCTCTTGGTGCATTTGTGCAACTCTGACCCTAACCCATGGATTTGAAGGGCTGAGTCTTTGGCACAGAATCCTGACTTTTCCCTTTTCAAGCTAGAAAGCACTTGCAAAAAGTGGCCATCTGGCTTTGGCATAAGAGATTGAGACATTCCCTGCTCAACTAAAGGACGGTTGCCAGGTCTGACTCAGCTGTGCCACGTAATAAAAGGTCTCAGGAGTGAGCAAAAACTATATTAGAAAATTTCAAAGCAGAGATTTGGCTTCTGCTGACTTAAATCCCTACCACAGGATTGTTTGGTTATGCTCGTGCTGTAAGAGATGCAAAATAAGATCAAATAAAATAAAGACACCACCACTGACCAAACATCTAAGCCAAAAATAAAATTACCATCTAATGAATGTTTCTAAATCTTCTCTTGGGTCTTTGGGGCTTTGTCATATGCATACCATGGATTTAATGGGAAGGTCAATATGGGAAAATTGGTCCTTGACTCTTTTTTTGGACAGAAGATAATAATGATTTTGCTTTCCACCAATGCTGCAATCTGCTGGCACAACAAACTTTTGAATTCAACCTACTTTTAAGTCTTCAGTTTGAGGGATAGGATGAGGAAAATATTTCCAAGTATTAAGAAAAATGCACTTTTACTAACTTAATTCAGTATAAACGGAAGAAAGGTTGCAGATGGAACTTCCCCTGCCAATCTCTTCCTTATGTTCCCTATGAAAATACCCTGATAATATAGGCACCCATATAATGCTTCCTTTTGGCTCCTCTTTTTGCAAAAAGAAAAGGCATCCCATACTTTAAATATGTGATAGATGCCTGGACATACAAAACTGATTGAGACTCAAAAGCTTTCCTTATTTTTGTCCAGCTAAATTCCAACCTTTCAAGTCAACAAAGGGGATTAACCTAATACTGACTACTCTGTGTATTCTTACTGCAGTCTTGATAGACCCAATTTACCACTGACATCTCTAAAAGGATTCCCCATTTAGCTTGTTCTCCCATTCTCCTGATAACTCATTAGTGAGCCCTGGCTTTGCTTAATGCCTGCAATACAAAGAGTAAACTGATTTGCATAAATCGTTGCTACCTTCAAGAGACAAAATATTTTGGCGTGCTCTGGGTTTATATTTCCTTGATTTTCTGTTCAATGTATTTAGAGACCAATTTTACAGTTTCCCCACAGGCAGATCCTGTGTCTAGTTTGGTGTAGCAAACACTGAATTTATGTGAAAGGAAGACCATACCACTAAGCAAAAGTGTTTAAATATAGTCTGTCATGGAATAGAATTGCACCCATGGGATTCAACAGTGACTGGAGCAGCCTGCTCACTGATGAATGTAATAAACAGTAATGATGGTAACATCTCTAAATGGGATATCTTGCATTTCCTTCTGGCTATTATCAACTACTTAGAAAATGTCTACATTCCCTACTTCAATGTACAGCTCTTTCTAATTTATAAAGTTAAATAAATTTTGAATAGTAGAGGTTGATGCTATTACCCATTATGACAGAGGATGCATACAAAGCCCAATTAAAATGCTGGGGAATTCTTGAAAAGCATAATTAATCAAAAGAAAATGAAATTTCAAAATGTCTCACCATCCCTGAGCAGACAAGTTAGCTCAAGTTGAATCTGCAGACATATTTTGGTGCATCTTAAGTTCTTTACATTAAGTACTTTTTTTAATGAGATGAAATTTGGGGTTTTTTTTCATTAATTTGCTCTTTTTTTGAAATTTCATTAAGGGAAGATGAAAGAAGACTGAGTTTCTCTCCTTTTTTCTCTAATTTTCCTTACTCTGCCTCATGTATTTATTTTGCTATCCCCCTTCCAAAAAGGTGGTGTCTCCTTTCCTCCCTTTCCTGCTTATCTTTTTTTTTAATATTGCTAGTCATTCTTCTGGTGCATTTGGAGTAAGTTCTGCCTTTCAATAGTCCTTTATGTTTAACTTGTCTTCTTTCTGACAACATTTTTTTTTAATTTTTAGTTTAGATGTCTCTAACCTGTGACTATGCCTGTCTGTTGTGTGCCTTAAGTAGTTGCTCATGCACTTAGGTAAAATGTTTACACAAAATTTATACACTAATATCTCTTATGCTATTTTAGTATGCTTAGATTTTAATTCAGTGCAAGGCAATA
The DNA here is from genome assembly GCF_041296385.1 of Aphelocoma coerulescens. NCBI lineage: Eukaryota > Metazoa > Chordata > Aves > Passeriformes > Corvidae > Aphelocoma > Aphelocoma coerulescens. The sequence continues at coordinate 107,966,881 of NC_091013.1, forward strand.
TAAATTGCAAACCTGTTTATAATTTATAGGTGTCACAGACTTCCAAGTTGTCTATATCACCCAAATTACTTTCTGACAGAAGAATGCACATGGAAGGACTTTGTGTGGTGATACAGGATTTCCAGCTTTATGATAGTTGCTGTGCAGTTCATTTTGACATCCCTCTGAGGTTTTTTGGTTGTGTCTGCAATGTGCAGGCACAGATACAGTCCTGAACGTGGGGAGCATGCCTGGAACCAATGAATTTATTATAAATGATCTCACAGAGTGTGCTTGCATTTTTCTGTTTGAAATTTAAGGAAAACATAACAGCATCTGTCAGCTGAATAGACTCTTTTCTGTCCTGTTGATGTAGGTTTTTTTCATTCTGAGTCCATGTGCCTCAACTCATCTCCAGTCTATGATTTTATTATATTCCTTGTGAGGATCATATAGTGTAGGGATGCTGTGAGATCATAGAACGGTTTGGGTTGGAAGGCATTTTAAGATCATCAAGTTCCAAGCCCCTACCATGAGCAGCAACACCTTCCACTAGACCAGTTTGTTGACAGCCTCATCCAACCCGGCCTTGAACACTTCCAGGGATGGGGCTTCCACAATTTCTCTGGGAAACCTGTTCCAGTACCTCACCACTCTCACAGGAAAAGCATTCCTTCCTGTCATCTGATCTAACCCTACCTTCTGTGAATTTGTACCCTTCTTCCTTGTTCTATCACTACAGTTTCTGATGAAAAGTCTCTTTCTGGCTTCCTTGTAGGCCTCCATGGGAGAAGATGTTGCCTAGCATAGTTTGGATCAGTGAAAAGTCTCATTCAGATATTTCCAATCATTTTACTTAAATGGTATCAGCACTTCATAAAACCTCAAGAACTGAGGAAACAATCTTGAAAGAGAAGAGCCTTGAGCAATGTGTTATAAAAGCTTGCGTATAAATCCCTCCTGTGATCAAATATACTGAGGTGCAGCACTACAATGACAGCACTACTGCTGTAAATGAAAGTAGTAAAGCAGTCATAAGATCTCGTGGGGAAAAGAAATGAAAATGGACTATGCTTTCAGCAGGAAAACCCTTAGTCAGGAACAGAGTCTAGAGAAATGCCACAGGCGAGTAAGTTATATGTCCTCCCAAGAAATATGACTGTTTGTCATCTAGGGCTGGTAAATTCCTCCACTTTCAGCTTCACAGTCTGAGTCAAATGCTGCAGATTTGAGGAGCTGTGCAGCCTTTGACTTGCTGCTATGAATGTTAGTTTTGTTCTCGGGTATTTTATCTCAAGGCTGAACGGGATGGAAGTACATCAGCAGCTAGTACTCTGAAAGGTGAGTGGAGTTATTTCTATGAAAATAAATAAAGGAAAAAAATCTAAGCAACTCCAAGGCCAATAAAAATAAAGAATGAGCTATGCTGCCCCATTAGATGCCTTTTTTTTCCTAGCTAAAGATCAAGATTATGCTTTTCTGTTTCAAGTTGGTTTTGCTTCCTCCCAGTCCATCAAGAAATCTGCTGACAAAAGGGAAGACATTTTTCTTTCTGCCCCACACACATAGCATAAGCCTTAAAGGGAGCATAAAGAAACTTCCAAATAATTTCTTAGCAATACCTTGTACAACACTAAAAAAAGTAACACCTTAATTTCCCTTATGACTAGTGGGAAACCTTTACCTGTCTCCTACCCCAAAAATTACCAGCTTGTTAGAGAACTTGAGATTTATGGCTCAAATACCTCTTATTTCATTCCCCTGGGCCTCAGCCTGCGCAAGGAAAGCAGTATTGATCACTACAGTGATTTACCCCTATTTTTGAATAGACAGCAACTTGAACATTAAGCAGACTAAGTCCTTTCAGCCATCAAAATAAAACTTTTTAAATTGAAATTCAGCTTTGTAAAAGACTGTAAGTATCTGAGATGTGGAATATGAAGGAAAGCCCCTGTTACAGCGAGGATACTGCAACATGTGTATCAGTCAACCAGGCCCATGGAAAAGAAACATATATGGACAGATTCTTGATAGATGTTTCAGAGATGGTTATTTCTCCAGCCGCATGGCCGGAGCTCTGCCGAGGAACTCTTACAGTCACGGGAGCCGAGGGTCCTTGCCCGTGCAGGGAAACACAAAACAAACCAATGGGGAACGAGGCTGACCAGGGGCTAGGAAAGCCCGTCCCTGTCCCCTCAGGGCCCCTCTCCCAGGGCTACATGGCGGGGGGAGGAGACCCCGACATTGCTCCTTCCTGGAATGAATGTTTTCATGGAGGAGACTAGCAGTAGCACCAGAACAGCTTCAGCTGCTGAGTTTCACAGGACAAAGAGATTCTAGAGAGACACTGTGACGTTTCCTTGTGCCTTTCTGTGTTTCTTGCACTCTGGAAAAAAAAGAATCGGCCCAGCCTCTGATAGTCTACGCTCCACTTGCTGCGTGTCTGGCTGCGGCAGCTCACGTCCAAACACAGCTGCGTCCTTGCTGAGCACGGCAATGGATGGCCACAAGCAGGGAGGTTCCCCAGGGAACGTCAAGGGAGACACCTGGGGAAGCGCAGAGGATAGGGATAGCTCGGGGAGAAGACGCTGTTGGGTGTCTCTGATGACGGTGCCAGCACCCTGAAGGAGCAGCCAAGACAGACGCTGGAAGAAGACATGTCCTGCCCTTTTCTGCTGTCACAGGGACACAGGACACACTTGTTGCCACAGGTCCAGCAGACTTGATCCAGGAACAATGGATCAAGTGGCCATGCATTGGTAGGGAATGGCCTCCAGCTCCAGCAAGAGCAAAGCAGGATCCTCTAGCAGCAAAGCCTGAGCTTGCGAACTGGGCCGTCTCCTCAGCAGACACCAAAGCGCTTCCCGCCACCCCTGGATGTCTGCCACCGCTCCCTGCTTTTCTTCAGTGCCGGCTGCTTCTTCCATTGCTCCAAGCAAGTCCAAGCTTACTTTGGAAGCTCATGCATGTGTCTTTAAGGGGCCTGCATGGAGGAGAAGGACAGCAGCTGCAGCGCAGGGCTTGTGTCCCATCAGAGCCTCTCCCTCACCATGGCACCAATGCGGCTGCCTTGGGACGCCTGTCTGTGGAAGGCGAGTCTGCCCTTGGAATAAATGAATCGGTTTTGGGGTGTTGATTGTTACTGTTTGGATGAGATATAAAAGAGGGGAGTTGATAGTTGAACAAACGGGCCTGTTAACTGAGGAGATTGCAAGACTGTCCAGGTGTGATATCAGAGTGTGAGCACAATAATATCAGGGGGAGACACAACTGGGGACGTGATGACGTGATGGACTAGAAAATGACCTCATGCAGGTGATGTCAGCATCTTGGACCGCTACTGGATAAAGGATTATGCAATCATTCAACGCCCTCGGGAAATGATTGGACAAAAATGCATCTTGATAAAGACCAATAGAAGCCCTGGAAGTGAGCCAATCAGAAGAAGGATCCCAAATCCACCAGTTGTGAAGGGACAGAGGGTAAAAGAACGGACCTGGGACTTTAACCGGGGTCCTCCTGCGGAACTTGGGGTCCAAGGGAGCACCCAGTGGGTCGCACTGTCCTTTTTTGTGTGTTGGTTTACTCTGGCTTGTCGCACGGAGCCTGGGCTTATCCTGGGTTCCCGCTCTCAGTTGTTAATAAAGAAAGGAGTTGGCTTTTCTTTTCAAAAAGTCTCAGCCTCGTTTACAACACCCTCAAGCACGGCCACTGAAGTCAGTCAAGGGCACGGGCTGCAGCCGAAGCTGCCGAGCGTCGCTGTGAGGCTGGCAAGGCAAGAGAAAGCCATTGTGGCCAATTCTGCTGGAGCCTTTTGCCAAGCCACGTGCAGTTGTGCCCACATTATGCCCCCGTTTGGCATCCCGGCTGGTGCGGATGCCTTGGTGAGCAGGCGTTCGGGCTGCTGCTGCTCCTGTGCACGCTCTGCTGCTGTTTCTGCGGCGTCCAGAGCCGCTTCGGCAGCAGCGACTCGGCAGCCCTGCTCGAGGAGACATCGCCGGCCTCCCCGTGGAGGCAGCAGCTGTGCGGGCCCAGAGCTCTGTGTCCGGGGGGCCTCGGTCACAGCACCGTGGCCTGGGCAGCCGCGGGGGCCCGGGCTGGCCGCCGGCCCTGCCTCCGCCCACTGCCCCTTATTGGCAGCGGCCAGTGGCCGTGCCCGGCATGGCCCCCCGCCCTCCTTGTCCCCAGCCGGCCCAGCCTGTGCACCTTGGGGTGTTCCCCACCTCCTGCTGGCCTCGAGGGCTTCTGCCGCAGGCCTGGGAGACAGACGCATCGGGGAAGTGCCGGAACAGCCGGGTGGCAGGAACGAGGCGGCTGCCCGGGGGCTGCTTATGGTCTTTGACACCCGGTTCCTCAGGCCTTCCCACCACCCCGGCCCCTCAGGCTCTCCCCCAGCCCGGCCAAGCAGCGCCGCAGCCCCGACGGAGCTGCAGAGGGGTCGGATCAAGAGGCACCTCGGAGCCCTCAGCAGTCCAGCCAGCAACGCACGGGCAGGAGGACACAGGCGGCGGTTCCTGCCTGGGACAGGAGTTGCGGCCATCTCCAGGCACCGGTCTCGCAGCCGTCCCCGCAGCTCCGGCCCCTGCCCAGCCGCTCTGTCGGCAGCATTAAGGCTTCAGCAGAACCACCAAAGGCCAGGGGGCTTCTGGCCATTTCCCCTTCCACACTGCACACCCGGGCAACTTGCTGAGCACAAGCATCCTTTTTCCCCTCTTCCCCTGTGCCCTGCGGACACTGGGCACCAGAAGAAAGCTCCTGGGAGTCTGTGTATTAGAACACTGTTACAATTCCTTTTGAAGGTTCTTAGAAATGCTTCTGCCCGAATTAAGGTGCAAATGAGACCATATGCCAGTGACAATACTATGGGTTTTATTTGATGGTAAATATTAGAGAGAGAAAGAAAGAAGTAGAAAATAGTTGGCAGGGGACAGAAAGAGTGACAGGGACAGGATAAGGAAAATATCACCACTCCGTGGATCCCCACCATGTTCCGCTGATCCAGCTGATCCAGCTGGTGTTCTTGGTGGTGAAAGTCCCCCCAGAAAGCACAGAATCGGATGGGTTTATATACCCTCGAGCCAGGTAGCAATGTCCAGGCATGTCCCCCTGGGGGAGGGGGGCAGTCTCTCACCACCGACTCTGGATCTGTTGCATCACGTGCAGTCCTGTGGTGCAAAGCCTCTCAGGTGAAAGTGCCGTGCGTGTGGCCTGTGGGGTTTGGGAGTTCCACAGCCGGGCCGGTTTATGTAACGGAGGATGGGTGCTCAGTGCCTCTGACCAGAGGTCACTCCGTGAACCTGAAACCTCCTCCCTCCCCCTCCCCCCGCCTCGATTGGTTGGGGTGGTCTGTGTAAACCTGGCTTCTGTGAGCTGCGCTCTCCCCCCACCCCAAACTCAACCGGGGATGATTGAACCATGGGTTTCCCTTTATGTAATCAGCAGTTTGACTTCCAGTTCAAAGTCCCACCATTCAGGGAGTCATCTTTGGTTGTAGCTTCTTGATAATGAGAAAAAACTTTATATCGATGGTTGAGGCATGAACCAATTTTAGTCTCAGACAAACACATTCTATATTTACATATAAGGGAAAAACCAAAAGAAGACAAGAACCATCTGAAAAAAAAATGCCCGCTGGTTCAGGTGGCCCCAGCAGAGAGAACCTCCCAGACCAGGTCGATGAGGAGCTCCAGCATTGCAGCCAGCCACGGCCCGACAGACGAGGCCGTGTCCTGCATGCCCTGCGGAGTCGATCTCGCAGCATCTGGAAGATGGAGCGCGGAGCTCTCTCCAGTGCCCGGAGGACGTAGGCTGTTTGACGCGCCAGGCTGGAAACGGCAGGGCTGATGTCACGGGACGCGTCTTCAAGGGCTGCAAGAGAGAGGAACAGAGGCACGGTCGGACTCCAGATCTGCGGGGACCCGAGGAGACCCCCCCTGCCAGGGCCATCCCAGCCTGCTCTGGCCACGGCCAAGAGGGAGCAGAGACCAACGGGATCGAAGGTCCCTGGACAACCAAAGGTGCTGGCCACAAATCCCCCACGTGCCCCTGAAACCTCTCTGTGCTCTGCCCACACCACCCCTCGTCCGCGCAGAGAGCAGAGCCCTCCGCAGCCGGGGCAGGGATTGCAGCTCCCCCCGCCAGCCCCCGCTGACAGCCGGCTGCACTCACTCACCCTCGCAGAGGAGCTGGAGCTCTTCCTGCTGGCCCCTCAGGTGCCGCCCGGCGATGCCTGGGAACACAGAGCCTGTCACGGCCCCAGCGGCACAGCTCCCTGACAGCGGCGCTGCCAGCCCTGCGGCCACACGCTCTCCTCGCCCCGGCAGGGCTCAGCCCGGGCCCTCGCCGCATCCCGACGCCCGAGGGCACGGCTGCGAGAGGGCGGTGGCAGCCCCGAGGGCAGGCGGAGCCCCACGGCCCCTGGCCCGGATCCCGCTGCCGGGGCAGCAGCCGGGGCTGGGGCCGCGCTGCGGCGGGGCGGGGAGGGGAGGGCAGGGGCCCCGGCCTCGTGGCTCACCAATGAACCTGATGGCCGCCTGTCGCAGGGACTCCTGTGGGCTCCGCAGGTACGGCAGGGCCCGCCGCAAGTGCTCGGCCGCTCGGCTCCTGTCCCCTGCCAGCTGGAGAGAGCGCCAGGAGGGAAGGGTTGGCGCGGGCTCAGCCCCTCGGCCGGGCGCTCCCTGCTGCCCGCCGTGGCCTCCCCTGCCCGCACAGCCCTGAGGCCCGGCCAGCAGCCGCTGGCGCCGGGCTCTGGAGGGGGCCGAGGGCCGGGCGCTGCCCGGGGAGCCGCGGTGCCCCCCCCGCCCCAAAGCCCAGCGAGGCCGGGGCTCCGTGGGCACCCGGCTCGCGGCCACAGGAGCCTGGAGAAGAGCCCGTGCGGCCGGGGATGGGAGCAGCGTGTGGAGCGCAGGCTGGAGCCCCTGGCTGCAGCGCCGGGCGGGGGGCACAGCTGCCAGCCCCCCACACGGAGCACCGCAGTCAGGGGGCTTCTCCAGGCTGCGACTTGGGCTTCCAGGCCGTCCTTACCAGGCCCTCGCCGAACCTCCATGTCTGCTTTGCGTCCAGCACGCGTTCGAGATCTCTCCTTTTCAGGAAGCTGGCCGCACAATGCAGCGCTTCCCGGGAGGCCTGGAGAGCAGCAGAGACCGGGAGATGGCACCACAGCCCAGGGCACAGGACCCGTGTCCTTGTGCCGAGGCCAGGGGGGTGCTGCAGCCCATGAGGCGCCAGGGCAGGAGGCGGCCGAGCCCCCTCCCAGGGGAACCCCGGCAGCCCAGGAGTCCTCACATCGGCCACGTGCCCGTCCTCGTCATGGCAGTGGAAGGAGAGTGGGAGCAGGCTCTGGCGCACGTGTGACTTCAGGGCCTTTTTTCCCTCTGCCGATAATAAGCCCATCATCTCTTGGAAGATGCACGTGGAGCGCAGCCGCACCTGGCTGTCATCCTGTATGAAAGGAAGCAAGACAGAGCTCCGCATCGGCCGCTCCAGGCCCACCTGGGCACGGGCCTGAAAATGCACAGGGCACAAAGTGTCTGGGCAGCAGCCAGTGGCCGTGGCTGGGGGCACAGAGCCTTACGTTGTCAAAAAGTGGCAGGAGCGCCTCAGCCAGCTGCAGGGCGATGGGGCTGGGTATCGGGGCACCACTATGCAGGAACAAATAGCCGAGGACGACGATGGTCATCCCAGCCATGTTGCTGTCATCTTCCTGCAGGCGCTCCACGAGGCTTTCGCTCAGGCTCCACATTCCTTTGTTCTGTGTGGAACACAAGGCTGTGCAACCCCACCCTGCTGCTGCAGGGCCCAGAGGCCAAAGGCCTGTCCCGAAGCACTCGGGCAGCTGAACCGGGAGGCAGGAGAGCTGGGAACAGCTGCCTCAGTGCCCGAAGCCCAGCCAAGCCCAGGCGACTGCCTTCCCCAGCCCCACGCTGCCAGCGCAGCTTCAGCCGCTGCCCCCTTCTCACCATCGAGGGATCCTCGCTGAGCACCACAAGGCCTCTGAGCGCCAGGCGACGCCTCTCCCTGCACTCGCTCCGCAGGTTCTTGGACATGATCTCCAGAACGCTGTCACTGCATCTACCCCAGTCCAGCCAATGCTGGAAAGGGGGATCTGAGAGGACCTGAAAGGCACAGGGGAGTGACGGGGGAGCCGGCCGGCACGAGCCCGCAAGCGTGCAGCGCTGGGCCCAGGCAGCAGCACAGGGCGCGGGCACCGTCCCGGGCAGCTGCGGCTACGAGAGGGCAGAGAGCTGGGAGGCAGCGGGGCGAGGCTGCGCTGGCCATCGGGCTCACCTCCACAATGAAGGCCAGGGCAGGCAGATCCTGGCATGGCTCCTCCCCGCTGAGCAGGCTGAACAGGTGGCAAACGATCCGGAAAGGCATGAATTTGGAGGCCCGGGACATCTCCCTGGCAGGAGGAGAAAGGAAGCAAGACCGTGAGCCGGGGGGGCAAACCTCTCCCAGGACAGACTCACACAGGTCTGGTCTTTCCCCGCCACCCTGCAAGGGGACCTGGGTCTTTTGGGAAGTGGCTGCTCTTGGGGACCCTCCTCTCCCAGCCTTTTCCAGTGTCCTTGGCCGGCCGGCCGGCCCTCGGTGACAAGGCCCTCTGGCCCATGAGCACGGGGACTGTGTGGGGCACCCGGGACACAGGGCACAGATGCCGAGGGCAGCTGGGGAGGAGGGGGCCTCACCTGGCCAGCAGACCCACTGCGTGGTGGTGGGTGTCAGCACAGAGCAGCGTGTCCCAGCCACGCTTGTGTTCCACGGCCACCACCACGTCCTCATAGTAGAGTCGGCAGAGCAGGTCCTTCAGGGTCTGCACTGCAAACCTGTGTGCAGAGCAAAGCCCAGGTCACGCTGGTGGGCACTGGCTCCTGCGCTGGGGACATGGGAGGGACAGGAGGACTGGCATGGAGCACCTGTTGGGGTCGGTGGCAAGGCCATGTTGCTCCTGGCATGCTCTCCACAAGTTCTCAACCTTCTCTGGCATCTGCACTGTGCTGAAGAACACTTGGAAGAGCAGATGCACAAAGAGGTGGGGCAAATAGACTGTCACTACGTGTGGCACACAGGGCACCTGGAGGATCTTCCACATCACCAGAGTTGCCTGCAGAGGACAGACCACCCCGAGACAGCGCTCACTGCCGAGGTGTCCATGTGGCAGGGCCCGAGCATGGGAGGGAGAGGCCAGGGGAGACGCAGGGGGGAGCACCGGGCCTGGTGCCCCTGAACCTGCCCCTAGCCCCAGTTTCAGCCCAGCGCCTGAGGCAGGCAGATGCAGTGGGGGAAGGAGGATGGAGAACTGCTGGAACGGCGAGCCGGGGGCGAGCAAGGGCCGGTTCCAGAAACTCACAGCCAGGGCAAAGACGACTGTGTCGTCCCCGTCGGAGGTGCGCGTGCTGTGCTCTGGCCAGCTCCCCAGCACATCGAGGAGTAGCGGCATGACTGTCTTTGAAGTCCTGACTGAGCACATGAGCGTCTTCCACATGGTCGTGGCAGCTCTGTGGGGTCAGAGCACTGTCTCAGGGGGGATCTCGGCCACAGCACCGTGGCCTGGGCAGCAGCGGGGACCTGAGCTGGCTGCCAGCCCTGCCTCTGCCCAGTGCCCCTCACAGGCAGCAGCCAGGCAGCCCACCCCTGTGGGGACGGGCCCCTGAGGGGCAGGGAGGGAGCATGGCAGCAGGCTTGGGGGCTGACATGCCAGGGCTGGGAAATGGAGGAGCCAGAAGGCCCTGGAACTCTGCGTTTGTCAGACACCTGGGACGGGCTCCACAGGCCGATGGGCTGGTGAGCCCTGGGCCCTCTGGGCAGGTGGGCCCCATACCTGTCACATGATGGGGCCACACGCAGGATGGTCATCACCACATCAGTGGGGTAGGCCTCAGTCAGAGCCAGAAGGGTCCTGGACAGTCTGGAGTCAGGATACTCATTGGACAGGAGCCACTGGTGGATGTACCTCACCATGGCGGGCACCTGGAGAAGGCACGGGGAGAGTTGGAAAGCTGCCAGAGGGACTAATGTCCCCTGCTTCTCCAGAGGAGCGCTTCCCTTCCCAGCACACTGTGATGGCCTCAAAGGCTTAAAGTGACCAGCGGGCGTGGCTTGGGTGGCCAAGCGATTCCTGGGGGGCTCCAGCCCTGGCCACAGGCTGCTTACTCTCTTTGGGCTGGAAACGCCCTCCTCCACAAGCATATCCAGCAGGGCGGCACTGGTCTTGGTTTTGAAGATGTGAGGGTGTGCTCTGACCCCAGTGCCTGTGACGCTGCTCTCTTCCTCCCGAATTCTCCTGATGAATTCGCAAATCATCTGCAGGAGAAGGGCAAAGAAGGGAGGGATGTTCCATGGGGTGCTGCCAGCGCGGTGCTCGGCTGAGCAGCGACAGCAGGCCCAGCCCGGGTGGGGATGGCTGCAGGTACCTGCGCTGTTCTGCGGAAGCGGCCACGGGCGGGGCCCTGCTCTTGTGTCCGGTCCACGGCTGCATCTGGCAAAGAGCGAGCGCGGCCAGAGCTGAGGGGCCGTGGGAGAGGCCGGAGAACACAGCCCGGGCCTGGGCCGAGGGATGGGGCACGGCCGCTGCGGAGGGGTCTGCCCTGGCCCCTCTTCCCTCCTGTCCATGGGCATGTTCCCAGGGGATGGGATGGGATGGGATGGGATGGGATGGGATGGGATGGGATGGGATGGGATAGGATGGGATGGGATGGGATGGGATGGGATGGGATGGGATGGGATGGGATGGGATGGGATGGGATGGGATGGGATGGGATGGGATGGGATGGGATGGGATGGGATGGGGCCTAGCTGGCTGCAGGCACCAGCCCTGGGGTCCAGCTCTGCCACTCACCCTCCTGTGGCTGCTGGAACTGCTGCACCTCTGCAGGCTGCTGTGCTGGGGCAGCTGCAGGGCCTTCTTCCTCACTTTTCACCAAGGCCTGCTTGGGCACGGTCAGGGGCCTCTGCTCCATGACACTGAGTAGATGTATGGCTTCTTGCAGGAGAGATGCCTGGGAAGGTTCCGGGTCAGCAGGTCGTGCACTTGTGCCTTGAAGGCACCTGCGACAGAGGAGCCTCAGGAAGGCTACAGGAGAGCAAGTCCTGCACTCCGGTCTCAGAGGGCTCCGCCACAATGACAGGAGACTCCTCGTAAATGATTCAGGTCACCAAATCCCACGGTCTGTCCTCGAGGGCAGCAGCCGCAGGAAAGGGAGATGCCTTGGAAAAGCTCCGAGTCACCAAGTCCTGCAGTCTGGTCTTGAGGGCACTGCAGGAATAACGCCTCGGAAAAGCTCCGGGTCGGCAAGGAACGAGTGGGCTGTGCGGCACCGCTCTGTCCCGTCCTGTCCCGTCGCGTGCTCCGAGCGCTGTGGCGTGGCCGCGTCGCCGCCAGCACCTATGTCAGCAGCACGTGTCACAAAGGGCCCTGGGACACCCACGGTGACCGTGCTGCACCATGTCACAAAGGGCCCTTGCACACAATGCCACCTGCCCTGGGCCGCCCCCAGCCCGCCCCAAGTGGCCCAGCTTGGAAGGAATCCCTTGCCCCAAGTGTCTAAGACAGCCCGACAGGAACTTAAGCAACGGCTCCAACCATAAGCAAACGCTCCCCTGCTCTGCGGGTTCGGGGCAGCACAAGGAGCCCCCACGGCTGCCGACGCAGCCGCGGCGGGACGGGCACGGGGCCTTCCACAGAAGCTGGCACGGCCTCCTTGGGACACGTCCCGGCCGGTGGCCGTCCTAAGCCCGGGGCTGTGACACAGACGAGGAACGTGTGGGCCAGGGAACGAGTGCTGCTCTGAGCCCTGGGGCCCGGGGAGCGCTGAAATGGGCAGGTGTGGCAGAGTCCCTGCCAAAGCAGACCTGCCACCCCCCGAGCCCTGGCAGCACTACTGCCCGTCTCCTGCCCCAGAGACCTGTGCCCCGGGGGTCTTCTCTGCCCATGGGCAGCCAAAGCCAAGATGCACTGGGGTCTGTGCTCCTTCCTACAGGGGGCTGTTGGCAGGAGCAGCTGGAGCGGCTGGGGGCAACAGATTGGTATCTGACAGGAGATGTTGCTCTGTTACAGCGGGGATACTGTAACAAGACGTATCAAACCAGGAGTCCCGTGGAAAAGAAACATATATGGACAGATTCTTGGTAGATGTTTCAGAGATGGTTATTTCTCCAGCCGCATGGCCGGAGCTCTGCCGAGGAACTCTTACAGTCACGGGAGCCGAGGGTCCTTGCCCGTGCAGGGAAACACAAAACAACCAATGGGGAACGAGGCTGACCAGGGGCTAGGAAAGCCCGTCCCTGTCCCCTCAGGGCCCCTCTCCCAGGGCTACATGGCGGGGGGAGGAGACCCCGACATTGCTCCTTCCTGGAATGAATGTTTTCATGGAGGAGACTAGCAGTAGCACCAGAACAGCTTCAGCTGCTGAGTTTCACAGGACAAAGAGATTCTAGAGGGACACTGTGACCTTTCCTTGTGCCTTTCTGTCTTTCTTGCACTCTGGAAAAAAAAGAATCGGCCCAGCCTCTGATAGTCTACGCTCCACTTGCTGCGTGTCTGGCTGCGGCAGCTCACGTCCAAACACAGCTGCGTCCTTGCTGAGCACGGCAATGGATGGCCACAAGCAGGGAGGTTCCCCAGGGAACGTCAAGGGAGACACCTGGGGAAGCGCAGAGGATAGGGATAGCTCGGGGAGAAGACGCTGTTGGGTGTCTCTGATGACGGTGCCAGCACCCTGAAGGAGCAGCCAAGACAGACGCTGGAAGAAGACATGTCCTGCCCTTTTCTGCTGTCACAGGGACACAGGACACACTTGTTGCCACAGGTCCAGCAGACTTGATCCAGGAACAATGGATCAAGTGGCCATGCATTGGTAGGGAATGGCCTCCAGCTCCAGCAAGAGCAAAGCAGGATCCTCTAGCAGCAAAGCCTGAGCTTGCGAACTGGGCCGTCTCCTCAGCAGACACCAAAGCGCTTCCCGCCACCCCTGGACGTCTGCCACCGCTCCCTGCTTTTCTTCAGTGCCGGCTGCTTCTTCCATTGCTCCAAGCAAGTCCAAGCTTACTTTGGAAGCTCATGCATGTGTCTTTAAGGGGCCTGCATGGAGGAGAAGGACAGCAGCTGCAGCGCAGGGCTTGTGTCCCATCAGAGCCTCTCCCTCACCATGGCACCAATGCGGCTGCCTTGGGACGCCTGTCTGTGGAAGGCGAGTCTGCCCTTGGAATAAATGAATCGGTTTTGGGGTGTTGATTGTTACTGTTTGGATGAGATATAAAAGAGGGGAGTTGATAGTTGAACAAACGGGCCTGTTAACTGAGGAGATTGCAAGACTGTCCAGGTGTAATATCAGAGTGTGAGCACAATAATATCAGGGAGAGACACAACTGGGGACGTGATGACGTGATGGACTAGAAAATGACCTCATGCAGGTGATGTCAGCATCTTGGACCGCTACTGGATAAAGGATTATGCAATCATTCAACGCCCTCGGGAAATGATTGGACAAAAATGCATCTTGATAAAGACCAATAGAAGCCCTGGAAGTGAGCCAATCAGAAGAAGGATCCCAAATCCACCAGTTGTAAAGGGACAGAGGGTAAAAGAACGGACCTGGGACTTTAACCGGGGTCCTCCTGCGGAACTTGGGGTCCAAGGGAGCACCCAGTGGGTCGCACTGTCCTTTTTTGTGTGTTGGTTTACTCTGGCTTGTCGCACGGAGCCTGGGCTTATCCTGGGTTCCCGCTCTCAGTTGTTAATAAAGAAAGGAGTTGGCTTTTCTTTTCAAAAAGTCTCAGCCTCGTTTACAACACCCTCAAGCACGGCCACTGAAGTCAGTCAAGGGCACGGGCTGCAGCCGAAGCTGCCGAGCGTCGCTGTGAGGCTGGCAAGGCAAGAGAAAGCCATTGTGGCCAATTCTGCTGGAGCCTTTTGCCAAGCCACGTGCAGTTGTGCCCACATTATGCCCGCGTTTGGCATCCCGGCTGGTGCGGATGCCTTGGTGAGCAGGCGTTCGGGCTGCTGCTGCTCCTGTGCACGCTCTGCTGCTGTTTCTGCGGCGTCCAGAGCCGCTTCGGCAGCAGCGACTCGGCAGCCCTGCTCGAGGAGACATCGCCGGCCTCCCCGTGGAGGCAGCAGCTGTGCGGGCCCAGAGCTCTGTGTCCGGGGGGCCTCGGTCACAGCACCGTGGCCTGGGCAGCCGCGGGGGCCCGGGCTGGCCGCCGGCCCTGCCTCCGCCCACTGCCCCTTATTGGCAGCGGCCAGTGGCCGTGCCCGGCATGGCCCCCCGCCCTCCTTGTCCCCAGCCGGCCCAGCCTGGGCACCTTGGGGTGTTCCCCACCTCCTGCTGGCCTCGAGGGCTTCTGCCGCAGGCCTGGGAGACAGACGCATCGGGGAAGTGCCGGAACAGCCGGGTGGCAGGAACGAGGCGGCTGCCCGGGGGCTGCTTATGGTCTTTGACACCCGGTTCCTCAGGCCTTCCCACCACCCCGGCCCCTCAGGCTCTCCCCCAGCCCGGCCAAGCAGCGCCGCAGCCCCGACGGAGCTGCAGAGGGGCCGGATCAAGAGGCACCTTGGAGCCCTCAGCAGTCCAGCCAGCAACGCACGGGCAGGAGGACACAGGCGGCGGTTCCTGCCTGGGACAGGAGTTGCGGCCATCTCCAGGCACCGGTCTCGCAGCCGTCCCCGCAGCTCCGGCCCCTGCCCAGCCGCTCTGTCGGCAGCATTAAGGCTTCAGCAGAACCACCAAAGGCCAGGGGGCTTCTGGCCATTTCCCCTTCCACACTGCACACCCGGGCAACTTGCTGAGCACAAGCATCCTTTTTCCCCTCTTCCCCTGTGCCCTGCGGACACTGGGCACCAGAAGAAAGCTCCTGGGAGTCTGTGTATTAGAACACTGTTACAATTCCTTTTGAAGGTTCTTAGAAATGCCTCTGCCCGAATTAAGGTGCAAACGAGACCATATGCCAGTGACAATACTATGGGTTTTATTTGATGGTAAATATTAGAGAGAGAAAGAAAGAAGTAGAAAATAGTTGGCAGGGGACAGAAAGAGTGACAGGGACAGGATAAGGAAAATATCACCACTCCGTGGATCCCCACCATGTTCCGCTGATCCAGCTGATCCAGCTGGTGTTCTTGGTGGTGAAAGTCCCCCCAGAAAGCACAGAATCGGATGGGTTTATATACCCTCGAGCCAGGTAGCAATGTCCAGGCATGTCCCCCTGGGGAAGGGGGGCAGTCTCTCACCACCGACTCTGGATCTGTTGCATCACGTGCAGTCCTGTGGTGCAAAGCCTCTCAGGTGAAAGTGCCGTGCGTGTGGCCTGTGGGGTTTGGGAGTTCCACAGCCGGGCCGGTTTATGTAACGGAGGATGGGTGCTCAGTGCCTCTGACCAGAGGTCACTCCGTGAACCTGAAACCTCCTCCCTCCCCCTCCCCCCGCCTCGATTGGTTGGGGTGGTCTGTGTAAACCTGGCTTCTGTGAGCTGCGCTCTCCCCCCACCCCAAACTCAACCGGGGATGATTGAACCATGGGTTTCCCTTTATGTAATCAGCAGTTTGACTTCCAGTTCAAAGTCCCACCATTCAGGGAGTCATCTTTGGTTGTAGCTTCTTGATAATGAGAAAAAACTTTATATCGATGGTTGAGGCATGAACCAATTTTAGTCTCAGACAAACACATTCTATATTTACATATAAGGGAAAAACCAAAAGAAGACAAGAACCATCTGAAAAAAAAATGCCCGCTGGTTCAGGTGGCCCCAGCAGAGAGAACCTCCCAGATCAGGTCGATGAGGAGCTCCAGCATTGCAGCCAGCCACGGCCCGACAGACGAGGCCGTGTCCTGCATGCCCTGCGGAGTCGATCTCGCAGCATCTGGAAGATGGAGCGCGGAGCTCTCTCCAGTGCCCGGAGGACGTAGGCTGTTTGACGCGCCAGGCTGGAAACGGCAGGGCTGATGTCACGGGACGCGTCTTCAAGGGCTGCAAGAGAGAGGAACAGAGGCACGGTCGGACTCCAGATCTGCGGGGACCCGAGGAGACCCCCCCTGCCAGGGCCATCCCAGCCTGCTCTGGCCACGGCCAAGAGGGAGCAGAGACCAACGGGATCGAAGGTCCCTGGACAACCAAAGGTGCTGGCCACAAATCCCCCACGTGCCCCTGAAACCTCTCTGTGCTCTGCCCACACCACCCCTCGTCCGCGCAGAGAGCAGAGCCCTCCGCAGCCGGGGCAGGGATTGCAGCTCCCCCCGCCAGCCCCCGCTGACAGCCGGCTGCACTCACTCACCCTCGCAGAGGAGCTGGAGCTCTTCCTGCTGGCCCCTCAGGTGCCGCCCGGCGATGCCTGGGAACACAGAGCCTGTCACGGCCCCAGCGGCACAGCTCCCTGACAGCGGCGCTGCCAGCCCTGCGGCCACACGCTCTCCTCGCCCCGGCAGGGCTCAGCCCGGGCCCTCGCCGCATCCCGACGCCCGAGGGCACGGCTGCGAGAGGACGGTGGCAGCCCCGAGGGCAGGCGGAGCCCCACGGCCCCTAGCCCGGATCCCGCTGCCGGGGCAGCAGCCGGGGCTGGGGCCGCGCTGCGGCGGGGCGGGGAGGGGAGGGCAGGGGCCCCGGCCTCGTGGCTCACCAATGAACCTGATGGCCGCCTGTCGCAGGGACTCCTGTGGGCTCCGCAGGTATGGCAGGGCCCGCCGCAAGTGCTCGGCCGCTCGGCTCCTGTCCCCTGCCAGCTGGAGAGAGCGCCAGGAGGGAAGGGTTGGCGCGGGCTCAGCCCCTCGGCCGGGCGCTCCCTGCTGCCCGCCGTGGCCTCCCCTGCCCGCACAGCCCTGAGGCCCGGCCAGCAGCCGCTGGCGCCGGGCTCTGGAGGGGGCCGAGGGCCGGGCGCTGCCCGGGGAGCCGCGGTGCCCCCCCCGCCCCAAAGCCCAGCGAGGCCGGGGCTCCGTGGGCACCCGGCTCGCGGCCACAGGAGCCTGGAGAAGAGCCCGTGCGGCCGGGGATGGGAGCAGCGTGTGGAGCGCAGGCTGGAGCCCCTGGCTGCAGCGCCGGGCGGGGGGCACAGCTGCCAGCCCCCCACACGGAGCACCGCAGTCAGGGGGCTTCTCCAGGCTGCGACTTGGGCTTCCAGACCGTCCTTACCAGGCCCTCGCCGAACCTCCATGTCTGCTTTGCGTCCAGCACGCGTTCGAGATCTCTCCTTTTCAGGAAGCTGGCCGCACAATGCAGCGCTTCCCGGGAGGCCTGGAGAGCAGCAGAGACCGGGAGATGGCACCACAGCCCAGGGCACAGGACCCGTGTCCTTGTGCCGAGGCCAGGGGGGTGCTGCAGCCCATGAGGCGCCAGGGCAGGAGGCGGCCGAGCCCCCTCCCAGGGGAACCCCGGCAGCCCAGGAGTCCTCACATCGGCCACGTGCCCGTCCTCGTCATGGCAGTGGAAGGAGAGTGGGAGCAGGCTCTGGCGCACGTGTGACTTCAGGGCCTTTTTTCCCTCTGCCGATAATAAGCCCATCATCTCTTGGAAGATGCACGTGGAGCGCAGCCGCACCTGGCTGTCATCCTGTATGAAAGGAAGCAAGACAGAGCTCCGCATCGGCCGCTCCAGGCCCACCTGGGCACGGGCCTGAAAATGCACAGGGCACAAAGTGTCTGGGCAGCAGCCAGTGGCCGTGGCTGGGGGCACAGAGCCTTACGTTGTCAAAAAGTGGCAGGAGCGCCTCAGCCAGCTGCAGGGCGATGGGGCTGGGTATCGGGGCACCACTATGCAGGAACAAATAGCCGAGGACGACGATGGTCATCCCAGCCATGTTGCTGTCATCTTCCTGCAGGCGCTCCACGAGGCTTTCGCTCAGGCTCCACATTCCTTTGTTCTGTGTGGAACACAAGGCTGTGCAACCCCACCCTGCTGCTGCAGGGCCCAGAGGCCAAAGGCCTGTCCCGAAGCACTCGGGCAGCTGAACCGGGAGGCAGGAGAGCTGGGAACAGCTGCCTCAGTGCCCGAAGCCCAGCCAAGCCCAGGCGACTGCCTTCCCCAGCCCCACGCTGCCAGCGCAGCTTCAGCCGCTGCCCCCTTCTCACCATCGAGGGATCCTCGCTGAGCACCACAAGGCCTCTGAGCGCCAGGCGACGCCTCTCCCTGCACTCGCTCCGCAGGTTCTTGGACATGATCTCCAGAACGCTGTCACTGCATCTACCCCAGTCCAGCCAATGCTGGAAAGGGGGATCTGAGAGGACCTGAAAGGCACAGGGGAGTGACGGGGGAGCCGGCCGGCACGAGCCCGCAAGCGTGCAGCGCTGGGCCCAGGCAGCAGCACAGGGCGCGGGCACCGTCCCGGGCAGCTGCGGCTACGAGAGGGCAGAGAGCTGGGAGGCAGCGGGGCGAGGCTGCGCTGGCCATCGGGCTCACCTCCACAATGAAGGCCAGGGCAGGCAGATCCTGGCATGGCTCCTCCCCGCTGAGCAGGCTGAACAGGTGGCAAACGATCCGGAAAGGCATGAATTTGGAGGCCCGGGACATCTCCCTGGCAGGAGGAGAAAGGAAGCAAGACCGTGAGCCGGGGGGGCAAACCTCTCCCAGGACAGACTCACACAGGTCTGGTCTTTCCCCGCCACCCTGCAAGGGGACCTGGGTCTTTTGGGAAGTGGCTGCTCTTGGGGACCCTCCTCTCCCAGCCTTTTCCAGTGTCCTTGGCCGGCCGGCCGGCCCTCGGTGACAAGGCCCTCTGGCCCATGAGCACGGGGACTGTGTGGGGCACCCGGGACACAGGGCACAGATGCCGAGGGCAGCTGGGGAGGAGGGGGCCTCACCTGGCCAGCAGACCCACTGCGTGGTGGTGGGTGTCAGCACAGAGCAGCGTGTCCCAGCCACGCTTGTGTTCCACGGCCACCACCACGTCCTCATAGTAGAGTCGGCAGAGCAGGTCCTTCAGGGTCTGCACTGCAAACCTGTGTGCAGAGCAAAGCCCAGGTCACGCTGGTGGGCACTGGCTCCTGCGCTGGGGACATGGGAGGGACAGGAGGACTGGCATGGAGCACCTGTTGGGGTCGGTGGCAAGGCCATGTTGCTCCTGGCATGCTCTCCACAAGTTCTCAACCTTCTCTGGCATCTGCACTGTGCTGAAGAACACTTGGAAGAGCAGATGCACAAAGAGGTGGGGCAAATAGACTGTCACTACGTGTGGCACACAGGGCACCTGGAGGATCTTCCACATCACCAGAGTTGCCTGCAGAGGACAGACCACCCCGAGACAGCGCTCACTGCCAAGGTGTCCATGTGGCAGGGCCCGAGCATGGGAGGGAGAGGCCAGGGGAGACGCAGGGGGGAGCACCGGGCCTGGTGCCCCTGAACCTGCCCCTAGCCCCAGTTTCAGCCCAGCGCCTGAGGCAGGCAGATGCAGTGGGGGAAGGAGGATGGAGAACTGCTGGAACGGCGAGCCGGGGGCGAGCAAGGGCCGGTTCCAGAAACTCACAGCCAGGGCAAAGACGACTGTGTTGTCCCCGTCGGAGGTGCGCGTGCTGTGCTCTGGCCAGCTCCCCAGCACATCGAGGAGTAGCGGCATGACTGTCTTTGAAGTCCTGACTGAGCACATGAGCGTCTTCCACATGGTCGTGGCAGCTCTGTGGGGTCAGAGCACTGTCTCAGGGGGGATCTCGGCCACAGCACCGTGGCCTGGGCAGCAGCGGGGACCTGAGCTGGCTGCCAGCCCTGCCTCTGCCCAGTGCCCCTCACAGGCAGCAGCCAGGCAGCCCACCCCTGTGGGGACGGGCCCCTGAGGGGCAGGGAGGGAGCATGGCAGCAGGCTTGGGGGCTGACATGCCAGGGCTGGGAAATGGAGGAACCAGAAGGCCCTGGAACTCTGCGTTTGTCAGACACCTGGGACGGGCTCCACAGGCCGATGGGCTGGTGAGCCCTGGGCCCTCTGGGCAGGTGGGCCCCATACCTGTCACATGATGGGGCCACACGCAGGATGGTCATCACCACATCAG
This sequence comes from Aphelocoma coerulescens, assembly GCF_041296385.1. Taxonomy (NCBI): domain Eukaryota; kingdom Metazoa; phylum Chordata; class Aves; order Passeriformes; family Corvidae; genus Aphelocoma; species Aphelocoma coerulescens. Next base: position 107,986,821 of record NC_091013.1, read on the forward strand.
AGGGGTAGGCCTCAGTCAGAGCCAGAAGGGTCCTGGACAGTCTGGAGTCAGGATACTCATTGGACAGGAGCCACTGGTGGATGTACCTCACCATGGCGGGCACCTGGAGAAGGCACGGGGAGAGTTGGAAAGCTGCCAGAGGGACTAATGTCCCCTGCTTCTCCAGAGGAGTGCTTCCCTTCCCAGCACACTGTGATGGCCTCAAAGGCTTAAAGTGACCAGCGGGCGTGGCTTGGGTGGCCAAGCGATTCCTGGGGGGCTCCAGCCCTGGCCACAGGCTGCTTACTCTCTTTGGGCTGGAAACGCCCTCCTCCACAAGCATATCCAGCAGGGCGGCACTGGTCTTGGTTTTGAAGATGTGAGGGTGTGCTCTGACCCCAGTGCCCGTGACGCTGCTCTCTTCCTCCCGAATTCTCCTGATGAATTCGCAAATCATCTGCAGGAGAAGGGCAAAGAAGGGAGGGATGTTCCATGGGGTGCTGCCAGCGCGGTGCTCGGCTGAGCAGCGACAGCAGGCCCAGCCCGGGTGGGGATGGCTGCAGGTACCTGCGCTGTTCTGCGGAAGCGGCCACGGGCGGGGCCCTGCTCTTGTGTCCGGTCCACGGCTGCATCTGGCAAAGAGCGAGCGCGGCCAGAGCTGAGGGGCCGTGGGAGAGGCCGGAGAACACAGCCCGGGCCTGGGCCGAGGGATGGGGCACGGCCGCTGCGGAGGGGTCTGCCCTGGCCCCTCTTCCCTCCTGTCCATGGGCATGTTCCCAGGGGATGGGATGGGATGGGATGGGATGGGATGGGATGGGATGGGATGGGATGGGATGGGATGGGATGGGATGGGATGGGATGGGATGGGATGGGATGGGGCCTAGCTGGCTGCAGGCACCAGCCCTGGGGTCCAGCTCTGCCACTCACCCTCCTGTGGCTGCTGGAACTGCTGCACCTCTGCAGGCTGCTGTGCTGGGGCAGCTGCAGGGCCTTCTTCCTCACTTTTCACCAAGGCCTGCTTGGGCACGGTCAGGGGCCTCTGCTCCATGACACTGAGTAGATGTATGGCTTCTTGCAGGAGAGATGCCTGGGAAGGTTCCGGGTCAGCAGGTCGTGCACTTGTGCCTTGAAGGCACCTGCGACAGAGGAGCCTCAGGAAGGCTACAGGAGAGCAAGTCCTGCACTCCGGTCTCAGAGGGCTCCGCCACAATGACAGGAGACTCCTCGTAAATGATTCAGGTCACCAAATCCCACGGTCTGTCCTCGAGGGCAGCAGCCGCAGGAAAGGGAGATGCCTTGGAAAAGCTCCGAGTCACCAAGTCCTGCAGTCTGGTCTTGAGGGCACTGCAGGAATAACGCCTCGGAAAAGCTCCGGGTCGGCAAGGAACGAGTGGGCTGTGCGGCACCGCTCTGTCCCGTCCTGTCCCGTCGCGTGCTCCGAGCGCTGTGGCGTGGCCGCGTCGCCGCCAGCACCTATGTCAGCAGCACGTGTCACAAAGGGCCCTGGGACACCCACGGTGACCGTGCTGCACCATGTCACAAAGGGCCCTTGCACACAATGCCACCTGCCCTGGGCCGCCCCCAGCCCGCCCCAAGTGGCCCAGCTTGGAAGGAATCCCTTGCCCCAAGTGTCTAAGACAGCCCGACAGGAACTTAAGCAACGGCTCCAACCATAAGCAAACGCTCCCCTGCTCTGCGGGCTCGGGGCAGCACAAGGAGCCCCCACGGCTGCCGACGCAGCCGCGGCGGGACGGGCACGGGGCCTTCCACAGAAGCTGGCACGGCCTCCTTGGGACACGTCCCGGCCGGTGGCCGTCCTAAGCCCGGGGCTGTGACACAGACGAGGAACGTGTGGGCCAGGGAACGAGTGCTGCTCTGAGCCCTGGGGCCCGGGGAGCGCTGAAATGGGCAGGTGTGGCAGAGTCCCTGCCAAAGCAGACCTGCCACCCCCCGAGCCCTGGTAGCACTGCTGCCCGTCTCCTGCCCCAGAGACCTGTGCCCCGGGGGTCTTCTCTGCCCATGGGCAGCCAAAGCCAAGATGCATTGGGGTCTGTGCTCCTTCCTACAGGGGGCTGTTGGCAGGAGCAGCTGGAGCGGCTGGGGGCAACAGATTGGTATCTGACAGGAGATGTTGCTCTGTTACAGCGGGGATACTGTAACAAGACGTATCAAACCAGGAGTCCCGTGGAAAAGAAACATATATGGACAGATTCTTGGTAGATGTTTCAGAGATGGTTATTTCTCCAGCCGCATGGCCGGAGCTCTGCCGAGGAACTCTTACAGTCACGGGAGCCGAGGGTCCTTGCCCGTGCAGGGAAACACAAAACAACCAATGGGGAACGAGGCTGACCAGGGGCTAGGAAAGCCCGTCCCTGTCCCCTCAGGGCCCCTCTCCCAGGGCTACATGGCGGGGGGAGGAGACCCCGACATTGCTCCTTCCTGGAATGAATGTTTTCATGGAGGAGACTAGCAGTAGCACCAGAACAGCTTCAGCTGCTGAGTTTCACAGGACAAAGAGATTCTAGAGGGACACTGTGACCTTTCCTTGTGCCTTTCTGTCTTTCTTGCACTCTGGAAAAAAAAGAATCGGCCCAGCCTCTGATAGTCTACGCTCCACTTGCTGCGTGTCTGGCTGCGGCAGCTCACGTCCAAACACAGCTGCGTCCTTGCTGAGCACGGCAATGGATGGCCACAAGCAGGGAGGTTCCCCAGGGAACGTCAAGGGAGACACCTGGGGAAGCGCAGAGGATAGGGATAGCTCGGGGAGAAGACGCTGTTGGGTGTCTCTGATGACGGTGCCAGCACCCTGAAGGAGCAGCCAAGACAGACGCTGGAAGAAGACATGTCCTGCCCTTTTCTGCTGTCACAGGGACACAGGACACACTTGTTGCCACAGGTCCAGCAGACTTGATCCAGGAACAATGGATCAAGTGGCCATGCATTGGTAGGGAATGGCCTCCAGCTCCAGCAAGAGCAAAGCAGGATCCTCTAGCAGCAAAGCCTGAGCTTGCGAACTGGGCCGTCTCCTCAGCAGACACCAAAGCGCTTCCCGCCACCCCTGGACGTCTGCCACCGCTCCCTGCTTTTCTTCAGTGCCGGCTGCTTCTTCCATTGCTCCAAGCAAGTCCAAGCTTACTTTGGAAGCTCATGCATGTGTCTTTAAGGGGCCTGCATGGAGGAGAAGGACAGCAGCTGCAGCGCAGGGCTTGTGTCCCATCAGAGCCTCTCCCTCACCATGGCACCAATGCGGCTGCCTTGGGACGCCTGTCTGTGGAAGGCGAGTCTGCCCTTGGAATAAATGAATCGGTTTTGGGGTGTTGATTGTTACTGTTTGGATGAGATATAAAAGAGGGGAGTTGATAGTTGAACAAACGGGCCTGTTAACTGAGGAGATTGCAAGACTGTCCAGGTGTAATATCAGAGTGTGAGCACAATAATATCAGGGAGAGACACAACTGGGGACGTGATGACGTGATGGACTAGAAAATGACCTCATGCAGGTGATGTCAGCATCTTGGACCGCTACTGGATAAAGGATTATGCAATCATTCAACGCCCTCGGGAAATGATTGGACAAAAATGCATCTTGATAAAGACCAATAGAAGCCCTGGAAGTGAGCCAATCAGAAGAAGGATCCCAAATCCACCAGTTGTGAAGGGACAGAGGGTAAAAGAACAGACCTGGGACTTTAACCGGGGTCCTCCTGCGGAACTTGGGGTCCAAGGGAGCACCCAGTGGGTCGCACTGTCCTTTTTTGTGTGTTGGTTTACTCTGGCTTGTCGCACGGAGCCTGGGCTTATCCTGGGTTCCCGCTCTCAGTTGTTAATAAAGAAAGGAGTTGGCTTTTCTTTTCAAAAAGTCTCAGCCTCGTTTACAACACCCTCAAGCACGGCCACTGAAGTCAGTCAAGGGCACGGGCTGCAGCCGAAGCTGCCGAGCGTCGCTGTGAGGCTGGCAAGGCAAGAGAAAGCCATTGTGGCCAATTCTGCTGGAGCCTTTTGCCAAGCCACGTGCAGTTGTGCCCACATTATGCCCGCGTTTGGCATCCCGGCTGGTGCGGATGCCTTGGTGAGCAGGCGTTCGGGCTGCTGCTGCTCCTGTGCACGCTCTGCTGCTGTTTCTGCGGCGTCCAGAGCCGCTTCGGCAGCAGCGACTCGGCAGCCCTGCTCGAGGAGACATCGCCGGCCTCCCCGTGGAGGCAGCAGCTGTGCGGGCCCAGAGCTCTGTGTCCGGGGGGCCTCGGTCACAGCACCGTGGCCTGGGCAGCCGCGGGGGCCCGGGCTGGCCGCCGGCCCTGCCTCCGCCCACTGCCCCTTATTGGCAGCGGCCAGTGGCCGTGCCCGGCATGGCCCCCCGCCCTCCTTGTCCCCAGCCGGCCCAGCCTGGGCACCTTGGGGTGTTCCCCACCTCCTGCTGGCCTTGAGGGCTTCTGCCGCAGGCCTGGGAGACAGACGCATCGGGGAAGTGCCGGAACAGCCGGGTGGCAGGAACGAAGCGGCTGCCCGGGGGCTGCTTATGGTCTTTGACACCCGGTTCCTCAGGCCTTCCCACCACCCCGGCCCCTCAGGCTCTCCCCCAGCCCGGCCAAGCAGCGCCGCAGCCCCGACGGAGCTGCAGAGGGGCCGGATCAAGAGGCACCTTGGAGCCCTCAGCAGTCCAGCCAGCAACGCACGGGCAGGAGGACACAGGCGGCGGTTCCTGCCTGGGACAGGAGTTGCGGCCATCTCCAGGCACCGGTCTCGCAGCCGTCCCCGCAGCTCCGGCCCCTGCCCAGCCGCTCTGTCGGCAGCATTAAGGCTTCAGCAGAACCACCAAAGGCCAGGGGGCTTCTGGCCATTTCCCCTTCCACACTGCACACCCGGGCAACTTGCTGAGCACAAGCATCCTTTTTCCCCTCTTCCCCTGTGCCCTGCGGACACTGGGCACCAGAAGAAAGCTCCTGGGAGTCTGTGTATTAGAACACTGTTACAATTCCTTTTGAAGGTTCTTAGAAATGCCTCTGCCCGAATTAAGGTGCAAACGAGACCATATGCCAGTGACAATACTATGGGTTTTATTTGATGGTAAATATTAGAGAGAGAAAGAAAGAAGTAGAAAATAGTTGGCAGGGGACAGAAAGAGTGACAGGGACAGGATAAGGAAAATATCACCACTCCGTGGATCCCCACCATGTTCCGCTGATCCAGCTGATCCAGCTGGTGTTCTTGGTGGTGAAAGTCCCCCCAGAAAGCACAGAATCGGATGGGTTTATATACCCTCGAGCCAGGTAGCAATGTCCAGGCATGTCCCCCTGGGGGAGGGGGGCAGTCTCTCACCACCGACTCTGGATCTGTTGCATCACGTGCAGTCCTGTGGTGCAAAGCCTCTCAGGTGAAAGTGCCGTGCGTGTGGCCTGTGGGGTTTGGGAGTTCCACAGCCGGGCCGGTTTATGTAACGGAGGATGGGTGCTCAGTGCCTCTGACCAGAGGTCACTCCGTGAACCTGAAACCTCCTCCCTCCCCCTCCCCCCGCCTCGATTGGTTGGGGTGGTCTGTGTAAACCTGGCTTCTGTGAGCTGCGCTCTCCCCCCACCCCAAACTCAACCGGGGATGATTGAACCATGGGTTTCCCTTTATGTAATCAGCAGTTTGACTTCCAGTTCAAAGTCCCACCATTCAGGGAGTCATCTTTGGTTGTAGCTTCTTGATAATGAGAAAAAACTTTATATCGATGGTTGAGGCATGAACCAATTTTAGTCTCAGACAAACACATTCTATATTTACATATAAGGGAAAAACCAAAAGAAGACAAGAACCATCTGAAAAAAAAATGCCCGCTGGTTCAGGTGGCCCCAGCAGAGAGAACCTCCCAGATCAGGTCGATGAGGAGCTCCAGCATTGCAGCCAGCCACGGCCCGACAGACGAGGCCGTGTCCTGCATGCCCTGCGGAGTCGATCTCGCAGCATCTGGAAGATGGAGCGCGGAGCTCTCTCCAGTGCCCGGAGGACGTAGGCTGTTTGACGCGCCAGGCTGGAAACGGCAGGGCTGATGTCACGGGACGCGTCTTCAAGGGCTGCAAGAGAGAGGAACAGAGGCACGGTCGGACTCCAGATCTGCGGGGACCCGAGGAGACCCCCCCTGCCAGGGCCATCCCAGCCTGCTCTGGCCACGGCCAAGAGGGAGCAGAGACCAACGGGATCGAAGGTCCCTGGACAACCAAAGGTGCTGGCCACAAATCCCCCACGTGCCCCTGAAACCTCTCTGTGCTCTGCCCACACCACCCCTCGTCCGCGCAGAGAGCAGAGCCCTCCGCAGCCGGGGCAGGGATTGCAGCTCCCCCCGCCAGCCCCCGCTGACAGCCGGCTGCACTCACTCACCCTCGCAGAGGAGCTGGAGCTCTTCCTGCTGGCCCCTCAGGTGCCGCCCGGCGATGCCTGGGAACACAGAGCCTGTCACGGCCCCAGCGGCACAGCTCCCTGACAGCGGCGCTGCCAGCCCTGCGGCCACACGCTCTCCTCGCCCCGGCAGGGCTCAGCCCGGGCCCTCGCCGCATCCCGACGCCCGAGGGCACGGCTGCGAGAGGACGGTGGCAGCCCCGAGGGCAGGCGGAGCCCCACGGCCCCTAGCCCGGATCCCGCTGCCGGGGCAGCAGCCGGGGCCGGGGCCGCGCCGCGGCGGGGCGGGGAGAGGCGGGGAGGGGCCCCGGGCTCGTGGCTCACCAATGAACCCGACGGCCGCCTGTCGCAGGGACTCCTGTGGGCTCCGCAGGTACGGCAGGGCCCGCCGCAAGTGCTCGGCCGCTCGGCTCCTGTCCCCTGCCAGCTGGAGAGAGCGCCAGGAGGGAAGGGTTGGCGCGGGCTCAGCCCCTCGGCCGGGCGCTCCCTGCTGCCCGCCGTGGCCTCCCCTGCCCGCACAGCCCTGAGGCCCGGCCAGCAGCCGCTGGCGCCGGGCTCTGGAGGGGGCCGAGGGCCGGGCGCTGCCCGGGGAGCCGCGGTGCCCCCCCCGCCCCAAAGCCCAGCGAGGCCGGGGCTCCGTGGGCACCCGGATCGCGGCCACAGGAGCCTGGAGAAGAGCCCGTGCGGCCGGGGATGGGAGCAGCGTGTGGAGCGCAGGCTGGAGCCCCTGGCTGCAGCGCCGGGCGGGGGGCACAGCTGCCAGCCCCCCACACGGAGCACCGCAGTCAGGGGGCTTCTCCAGGCTGCGACTTGGGCTTCCAGGCCGTCCTTACCAGGCCCTCGCCGAACCTCCATGTCTGCTTTGCGTCCAGCACGCGTTCGAGATCTCTCCTTTTCAGGAAGCTGGCCGCACAATGCAGCGCTTCCCGGGAGGCCTGGAGAGCAGCAGAGACCGGGAGATGGCACCACAGCCCAGGGCACAGGACCCGTGTCCTTGTGCCGAGGCCAGGGGGGTGCTGCAGCCCATGAGGCGCCAGGGCAGGAGGCGGCCGAGCCCCCTCCCAGGGGAACCCCGGCAGCCCAGGAGTCCTCACATCGGCCACGTGCCCGTCCTCGTCATGGCAGTGGAAGGAGAGTGGGAGCAGGCTCTGGCGCACGTGTGACTTCAGGGCCTTTTTTCCCTCTGCCGATAATAAGCCCATCATCTCTTGGAAGATGCACGTGGAGCGCAGCCGCACCTGGCTGTCATCCTGTATGAAAGGAAGCAAGACAGAGCTCCGCATCGGCCGCTCCAGGCCCACCTGGGCACGGGCCTGAAAATGCACAGGGCACAAAGTGTCTGGGCAGCAGCCAGTGGCCGTGGCTGGGGGCACAGAGCCTTACGTTGTCAAAAAGTGGCAGGAGCGCCTCAGCCAGCTGCAGGGCGATGGGGCTGGGTATCGGGGCACCACTATGCAGGAACAAATAGCCGAGGACGACGATGGTCATCCCAGCCATGTTGCTGTCATCTTCCTGCAGGCGCTCCACGAGGCTTTCGCTCAGGCTCCACATTCCTTTGTTCTGTGTGGAACACAAGGCTGTGCAACCCCACCCTGCTGCTGCAGGGCCCAGAGGCCAAAGGCCTGTCCCGAAGCACTCGGGCAGCTGAACCGGGAGGCAGGAGAGCTGGGAACAGCTGCCTCAGTGCCCGAAGCCCAGCCAAGCCCAGGCGACTGCCTTCCCCAGCCCCACGCTGCCAGCGCAGCTTCAGCCGCTGCCCCCTTCTCACCATCGAGGGATCCTCGCTGAGCACCACAAGGCCTCTGAGCGCCAGGCGACGCCTCTCCCTGCACTCGCTCCGCAGGTTCTTGGACATGATCTCCAGAACGCTGTCACTGCATCTACCCCAGTCCAGCCAATGCTGGAAAGGGGGATCTGAGAGGACCTGAAAGGCACAGGGGAGTGACGGGGGAGCCGGCCGGCACGAGCCCGCAAGCGTGCAGCGCTGGGCCCAGGCAGCAGCACAGGGCGCGGGCACCGTCCCGGGCAGCTGCGGCTACGAGAGGGCAGAGAGCTGGGAGGCAGCGGGGCGAGGCTGCGCTGGCCATCGGGCTCACCTCCACAATGAAGGCCAGGGCAGGCAGATCCTGGCATGGCTCCTCCCCGCTGAGCAGGCTGAACAGGTGGCAAACGATCCGGAAAGGCATGAATTTGGAGGCCCGGGACATCTCCCTGGCAGGAGGAGAAAGGAAGCAAGACCGTGAGCCGGGGGGGCAAACCTCTCCCAGGACAGACTCACACAGGTCTGGTCTTTCCCCGCCACCCTGCAAGGGGACCTGGGTCTTTTGGGAAGTGGCTGCTCTTGGGGACCCTCCTCTCCCAGCCTTTTCCAGTGTCCTTGGCCGGCCGGCCGGCCCTCGGTGACAAGGCCCTCTGGCCCATGAGCACGGGGACTGTGTGGGGCACCCGGGACACAGGGCACAGATGCCGAGGGCAGCTGGGGAGGAGGGGGCCTCACCTGGCCAGCAGACCCACTGCGTGGTGGTGGGTGTCAGCACAGAGCAGCGTGTCCCAGCCACGCTTGTGTTCCACGGCCACCACCACGTCCTCATAGTAGAGTCGGCAGAGCAGGTCCTTCAGGGTCTGCACTGCAAACCTGTGTGCAGAGCAAAGCCCAGGTCACGCTGGTGGGCACTGGCTCCTGCGCTGGGGACATGGGAGGGACAGGAGGACTGGCATGGAGCACCTGTTGGGGTCGGTGGCAAGGCCATGTTGCTCCTGGCATGCTCTCCACAAGTTCTCAACCTTCTCTGGCATCTGCACTGTGCTGAAGAACACTTGGAAGAGCAGATGCACAAAGAGGTGGGGCAAATAGACTGTCACTACGTGTGGCACACAGGGCACCTGGAGGATCTTCCACATCACCAGAGTTGCCTGCAGAGGACAGACCACCCCGAGACAGCGCTCACTGCCAAGGTGTCCATGTGGCAGGGCCCGAGCATGGGAGGGAGAGGCCAGGGGAGACGCAGGGGGGAGCACCGGGCCTGGTGCCCCTGAACCTGCCCCTAGCCCCAGTTTCAGCCCAGCGCCTGAGGCAGGCAGATGCAGTGGGGGAAGGAGGATGGAGAACTGCTGGAACGGCGAGCCGGGGGCGAGCAAGGGCCGGTTCCAGAAACTCACAGCCAGGGCAAAGACGACTGTGTTGTCCCCGTCGGAGGTGCGCGTGCTGTGCTCTGGCCAGCTCCCCAGCACATCGAGGAGTAGCGGCATGACTGTCTTTGAAGTCCTGACTGAGCACATGAGCGTCTTCCACATGGTCGTGGCAGCTCTGTGGGGTCAGAGCACTGTCTCAGGGGGGATCTCGGCCACAGCACCGTGGCCTGGGCAGCAGCGGGGACCTGAGCTGGCTGCCAGCCCTGCCTCTGCCCAGTGCCCCTCACAGGCAGCAGCCAGGCAGCCCACCCCTGTGGGGACGGGCCCCTGAGGGGCAGGGAGGGAGCATGGCAGCAGGCTTGGGGGCTGACATGCCAGGGCTGGGAAATGGAGGAACCAGAAGGCCCTGGAACTCTGCGTTTGTCAGACACCTGGGACGGGCTCCACAGGCCGATGGGCTGGTGAGCCCTGGGCCCTCTGGGCAGGTGGGCCCCATACCTGTCACATGATGGGGCCACACGCAGGATGGTCATCACCACATCAGAGGGGTAGGCCTCAGTCAGAGCCAGAAGGGTCCTGGACAGTCTGGAGTCAGGATACTCATTGGACAGGAGCCACTGGTGGATGTACCTCACCATGGCGGGCACCTGGAGAAGGCACGGGGAGAGTTGGAAAGCTGCCAGAGGGACTAATGTCCCCTGCTTCTCCAGAGGAGTGCTTCCCTTCCCAGCACACTGTGATGGCCTCAAAGGCTTAAAGTGACCAGCGGGCGTGGCTTGGGTGGCCAAGCGATTCCTGGGGGGCTCCAGCCCTGGCCACAGGCTGCTTACTCTCTTTGGGCTGGAAACGCCCTCCTCCACAAGCATATCCAGCAGGGCGGCACTGGTCTTGGTTTTGAAGATGTGAGGGTGTGCTCTGACCCCAGTGCCCGTGACGCTGCTCTCTTCCTCCCGAATTCTCCTGATGAATTCGCAAATCATCTGCAGGAGAAGGGCAAAGAAGGGAGGGATGTTCCATGGGGTGCTGCCAGCGCGGTGCTCGGCTGAGCAGCGACAGCAGGCCCAGCCCGGGTGGGGATGGCTGCAGGTACCTGCGCTGTTCTGCGGAAGCGGCCACGGGCGGGGCCCTGCTCTTGTGTCCGGTCCACGGCTGCATCTGGCAAAGAGCGAGCGCGGCCAGAGCTGAGGGGCCGTGGGAGAGGCCGGAGAACACAGCCCGGGCCTGGGCCGAGGGATGGGGCACGGCCGCTGCGGAGGGGTCTGCCCTGGCCCCTCTTCCCTCCTGTCCATGGGCATGTTCCCAGGGGATGGGATGGGATGGGATGGGATGGGATGGGATGGGATGGGATGGGATGGGATGGGATGGGATGGGATGGGATGGGGCCTAGCTGGCTGCAGGCACCAGCCCTGGGGTCCAGCTCTGCCACTCACCCTCCTGTGGCTGCTGGAACTGCTGCACCTCTGCAGGCTGCTGTGCTGGGGCAGCTGCAGGGCCTTCTTCCTCACTTTTCACCAAGGCCTGCTTGGGCACGGTCAGGGGCCTCTGCTCCATGACACTGAGTAGATGTATGGCTTCTTGCAGGAGAGATGCCTGGGAAGGTTCCGGGTCAGCAGGTCGTGCACTTGTGCCTTGAAGGCACCTGCGACAGAGGAGCCTCAGGAAGGCTACAGGAGAGCAAGTCCTGCACTCCGGTCTCAGAGGGCTCCGCCACAATGACAGGAGACTCCTCGTAAATGATTCAGGTCACCAAATCCCACGGTCTGTCCTCGAGGGCAGCAGCCGCAGGAAAGGGAGATGCCTTGGAAAAGCTCCGAGTCACCAAGTCCTGCAGTCTGGTCTTGAGGGCACTGCAGGAATAACGCCTCGGAAAAGCTCCGGGTCGGCAAGGAACGAGTGGGCTGTGCGGCACCGCTCTGTCCCGTCCTGTCCCGTCGCGTGCTCCGAGCGCTGTGGCGTGGCCGCGTCGCCGCCAGCACCTATGTCAGCAGCACGTGTCACAAAGGGCCCTGGGACACCCACGGTGACCGTGCTGCACCATGTCACAAAGGGCCCTTGCACACAATGCCACCTGCCCTGGGCCGCCCCCAGCCCGCCCCAAGTGGCCCAGCTTGGAAGGAATCCCTTGCCCCAAGTGTCTAAGACAGCCCGACAGGAACTTAAGCAACGGCTCCAACCATAAGCAAACGCTCCCCTGCTCTGCGGGCTCGGGGCAGCACAAGGAGCCCCCACGGCTGCCGACGCAGCCGCGGCGGGACGGGCACGGGGCCTTCCACAGAAGCTGGCACGGCCTCCTTGGGACACGTCCCGGCCGGTGGCCGTCCTAAGCCCGGGGCTGTGACACAGACGAGGAACGTGTGGGCCAGGGAACGAGTGCTGCTCTGAGCCCTGGGGCCCGGGGAGCGCTGAAATGGGCAGGTGTGGCAGAGTCCCTGCCAAAGCAGACCTGCCACCCCCCGAGCCCTGGTAGCACTGCTGCCCGTCTCCTGCCCCAGAGACCTGTGCCCCGGGGGTCTTCTCTGCCCATGGGCAGCCAAAGCCAAGATGCATTGGGGTCTGTGCTCCTTCCTACAGGGGGCTGTTGGCAGGAGCAGCTGGAGCGGCTGGGGGCAACAGATTGGTATCTGACAGGAGATGTTGCTCTGTTACAGCGGGGATACTGTAACAAGACGTATCAAACCAGGAGTCCCGTGGAAAAGAAACATATATGGACAGATTCTTGGTAGATGTTTCAGAGATGGTTATTTCTCCAGCCGCATGGCCGGAGCTCTGCCGAGGAACTCTTACAGTCACGGGAGCCGAGGGTCCTTGCCCGTGCAGGGAAACACAAAACAACCAATGGGGAACGAGGCTGACCAGGGGCTAGGAAAGCCCGTCCCTGTCCCCTCAGGGCCCCTCTCCCAGGGCTACATGGCGGGGGGAGGAGACCCCGACATTGCTCCTTCCTGGAATGAATGTTTTCATGGAGGAGACTAGCAGTAGCACCAGAACAGCTTCAGCTGCTGAGTTTCACAGGACAAAGAGATTCTAGAGGGACACTGTGACCTTTCCTTGTGCCTTTCTGTCTTTCTTGCACTCTGGAAAAAAAAGAATCGGCCCAGCCTCTGATAGTCTACGCTCCACTTGCTGCGTGTCTGGCTGCGGCAGCTCACGTCCAAACACAGCTGCGTCCTTGCTGAGCACGGCAATGGATGGCCACAAGCAGGGAGGTTCCCCAGGGAACGTCAAGGGAGACACCTGGGGAAGCGCAGAGGATAGGGATAGCTCGGGGAGAAGACGCTGTTGGGTGTCTCTGATGACGGTGCCAGCACCCTGAAGGAGCAGCCAAGACAGACGCTGGAAGAAGACATGTCCTGCCCTTTTCTGCTGTCACAGGGACACAGGACACACTTGTTGCCACAGGTCCAGCAGACTTGATCCAGGAACAATGGATCAAGTGGCCATGCATTGGTAGGGAATGGCCTCCAGCTCCAGCAAGAGCAAAGCAGGATCCTCTAGCAGCAAAGCCTGAGCTTGCGAACTGGGCCGTCTCCTCAGCAGACACCAAAGCGCTTCCCGCCACCCCTGGACGTCTGCCACCGCTCCCTGCTTTTCTTCAGTGCCGGCTGCTTCTTCCATTGCTCCAAGCAAGTCCAAGCTTACTTTGGAAGCTCATGCATGTGTCTTTAAGGGGCCTGCATGGAGGAGAAGGACAGCAGCTGCAGCGCAGGGCTTGTGTCCCATCAGAGCCTCTCCCTCACCATGGCACCAATGCGGCTGCCTTGGGACGCCTGTCTGTGGAAGGCGAGTCTGCCCTTGGAATAAATGAATCGGTTTTGGGGTGTTGATTGTTACTGTTTGGATGAGATATAAAAGAGGGGAGTTGATAGTTGAACAAACGGGCCTGTTAACTGAGGAGATTGCAAGACTGTCCAGGTGTAATATCAGAGTGTGAGCACAATAATATCAGGGAGAGACACAACTGGGGACGTGATGACGTGATGGACTAGAAAATGACCTCATGCAGGTGATGTCAGCATCTTGGACCGCTACTGGATAAAGGATTATGCAATCATTCAACGCCCTCGGGAAATGATTGGACAAAAATGCATCTTGATAAAGACCAATAGAAGCCCTGGAAGTGAGCCAATCAGAAGAAGGATCCCAAATCCACCAGTTGTGAAGGGACAGAGGGTAAAAGAACAGACCTGGGACTTTAACCGGGGTCCTCCTGCGGAACTTGGGGTCCAAGGGAGCACCCAGTGGGTCGCACTGTCCTTTTTTGTGTGTTGGTTTACTCTGGCTTGTCGCACGGAGCCTGGGCTTATCCTGGGTTCCCGCTCTCAGTTGTTAATAAAGAAAGGAGTTGGCTTTTCTTTTCAAAAAGTCTCAGCCTCGTTTACAACACCCTCAAGCACGGCCACTGAAGTCAGTCAAGGGCACGGGCTGCAGCCGAAGCTGCCGAGCGTCGCTGTGAGGCTGGCAAGGCAAGAGAAAGCCATTGTGGCCAATTCTGCTGGAGCCTTTTGCCAAGCCACGTGCAGTTGTGCCCACATTATGCCCCCGTTTGGCATCCCGGCTGGTGCGGATGCCTTGGTGAGCAGGCGTTCGGGCTGCTGCTGCTCCTGTGCACGCTCTGCTGCTGTTTCTGCGGCGTCCAGAGCCGCTTCGGCAGCAGCGACTCGGCAGCCCTGCTCGAGGAGACATCGCCGGCCTCCCCGTGGAGGCAGCAGCTGTGCGGGCCCAGAGCTCTGTGTCCGGGGGGCCTCGGTCACAGCACCGTGGCCTGGGCAGCCGCGGGGGCCCGGGCTGGCCGCCGGCCCTGCCTCCGCCCACTGCCCCTTATTGGCAGCGGCCAGTGGCCGTGCCCGGCATGGCCCCCCGCCCTCCTTGTCCCCAGCCGGCCCAGCCTGGGCACCTTGGGGTGTTCCCCACCTCCTGCTGGCCTTGAGGGCTTCTGCCGCAGGCCTGGGAGACAGACGCATCGGGGAAGTGCCGGAACAGCCGGGTGGCAGGAACGAAGCGGCTGCCCGGGGGCTGCTTATGGTCTTTGACACCCGGTTCCTCAGGCCTTCCCACCACCCCGGCCCCTCAGGCTCTCCCCCAGCCCGGCCAAGCAGCGCCGCAGCCCCGACGGAGCTGCAGAGGGGCCGGATCAAGAGGCACCTTGGAGCCCTCAGCAGTCCAGCCAGCAACGCACGGGCAGGAGGACACAGGCGGCGGTTCCTGCCTGGGACAGGAGTTGCGGCCATCTCCAGGCACCGGTCTCGCAGCCGTCCCCGCAGCTCCGGCCCCTGCCCAGCCGCTCTGTCGGCAGCATTAAGGCTTCAGCAGAACCACCAAAGGCCAGGGGGCTTCTGGCCATTTCCCCTTCCACACTGCACACCCGGGCAACTTGCTGAGCACAAGCATCCTTTTTCCCCTCTTCCCCTGTGCCCTGCGGACACTGGGCACCAGAAGAAAGCTCCTGGGAGTCTGTGTATTAGAACACTGTTACAATTCCTTTTGAAGGTTCTTAGAAATGCCTCTGCCCGAATTAAGGTGCAAACGAGACCATATGCCAGTGACAATACTATGGGTTTTATTTGATGGTAAATATTAGAGAGAGAAAGAAAGAAGTAGAAAATAGTTGGCAGGGGACAGAAAGAGTGACAGGGACAGGATAAGGAAAATATCACCACTCCGTGGATCCCCACCATGTTCCGCTGATCCAGCTGATCCAGCTGGTGTTCTTGGTGGTGAAAGTCCCCCCAGAAAGCACAGAATCGGATGGGTTTATATACCCTCGAGCCAGGTAGCAATGTCCAGGCATGTCCCCCTGGGGGAGGGGGGCAGTCTCTCACCACCGACTCTGGATCTGTTGCATCACGTGCAGTCCTGTGGTGCAAAGCCTCTCAGGTGAAAGTGCCGTGCGTGTGGCCTGTGGGGTTTGGGAGTTCCACAGCCGGGCCGGTTTATGTAACGGAGGATGGGTGCTCAGTGCCTCTGACCAGAGGTCACTCCGTGAACCTGAAACCTCCTCCCTCCCCCTCCCCCCGCCTCGATTGGTTGGGGTGGTCTGTGTAAACCTGGCTTCTGTGAGCTGCGCTCTCCCCCCACCCCAAACTCAACCGGGGATGATTGAACCATGGGTTTCCCTTTATCTAATCAGCAGTTTGACTTCCAGTTCAAAGTCCCACCATTCAGGGAGTCATCTTTGGTTGTAGCTTCTTGATAATGAGAAAAAACTTTATATCGATGGTTGAGGCATGAACCAATTTTAGTCTCAGACAAACACATTCTATATTTACATATAAGGGAAAAACCAAAAGAAGACAAGAACCATCTGAAAAAAAAATGCCCGCTGGTTCAGGTGGCCCCAGCAGAGAGAACCTCCCAGATCAGGTCGATGAGGAGCTCCAGCATTGCAGCCAGCCACGGCCCGACAGACGAGGCCGTGTCCTGCATGCCCTGCGGAGTCGATCTCGCAGCATCTGGAAGATGGAGCGCGGAGCTCTCTCCAGTGCCCGGAGGACGTAGGCTGTTTGACGCGCCAGGCTGGAAACGGCAGGGCTGATGTCACGGGACGCGTCTTCAAGGGCTGCAAGAGAGAGGAACAGAGGCACGGTCGGACTCCAGATCTGCGGGGACCCGAGGAGACCCCCCCTGCCAGGGCCATCCCAGCCTGCTCTGGCCACGGCCAAGAGGGAGCAGAGACCAACGGGATCGAAGGTCCCTGGACAACCAAAGGTGCTGGCCACAAATCCCCCACGTGCCCCTGAAACCTCTCTGTGCTCTGCCCACACCACCCCTCGTCCGCGCAGAGAGCAGAGCCCTCCGCAGCCGGGGCAGGGATTGCAGCTCCCCCCGCCAGCCCCCGCTGACAGCCGGCTGCACTCACTCACCCTCGCAGAGGAGCTGGAGCTCTTCCTGCTGGCCCCTCAGGTGCCGCCCGGCGATGCCTGGGAACACAGAGCCTGTCACGGCCCCAGCGGCACAGCTCCCTGACAGCGGCGCTGCCAGCCCTGCGGCCACACGCTCTCCTCGCCCCGGCAGGGCTCAGCCCGGGCCCTCGCCGCATCCCGACGCCCGAGGGCACGGCTGCGAGAGGGCGGTGGCAGCCCCGAGGGCAGGCGGAGCCCCACGGCCCCTAGCCCGGATCCCGCTGCCGGGGCAGCAGCCGGGGCTGGGGCCGCGCTGCGGCGGGGCGGGGAGGGGAGGGCAGGGGCCCCGGCCTCGTGGCTCACCAATGAACCTGATGGCCGCCTGTCGCAGGGACTCCTGTGGGCTCCGCAGGTACGGCAGGGCCCGCCGCAAGTGCTCGGCCGCTCGGCTCCTGTCCCCTGCCAGCTGGAGAGAGCGCCAGGAGGGAAGGGTTGGCGCGGGCTCAGCCCCTCGGCCGGGCGCTCCCTGCTGCCCGCCGTGGCCTCCCCTGCCCGCACAGCCCTGAGGCCCGGCCAGCAGCCGCTGGCGCCGGGCTCTGGAGGGGGCCGAGGGCCGGGCGCTGCCCGGGGAGCCGCGGTGCCCCCCCGCCCCAAAGCCCAGCGAGGCCGGGGCTCCGTGGGCACCCGGCTCGCGGCCACAGGAGCCTGGAGAAGAGCCCGTGCGGCCGGGGATGGGAGCAGCGTGTGGAGCGCAGGCTGGAGCCCCTGGCTGCAGCACTGGGCGGGGGGCACAGCTGCCAGCCCCCCACACGGAGCACCGCAGTCAGGGGGCTTCTCCAGGCTGCGACTTGGGCTTCCAGGCCGTCCTTACCAGGCCCTCGCCGAACCTCCATGTCTGCTTTGCGTCCAGCACGCGTTCGAGATCTCTCCTTTTCAGGAAGCTGGCCGCACAATGCAGCGCTTCCCGGGAGGCCTGGAGAGCAGCAGAGACCGGGAGATGGCACCACAGCCCAGGGCACAGGACCCGTGTCCTTGTGCCGAGGCCAGGGGGGTGCTGCAGCCCATGAGGCGCCAGGGCAGGAGGCGGCCGAGCCCCCTCCCAGGGGATCCCCGGCAGCCCAGGAGTCCTCACATCGGCCACGTGCCCGTCCTCGTCATGGCAGTGGAAGGAGAGTGGGAGCAGGCTCTGGCGCACGTGTGACTTCAGGGCCTTTTTTCCCTCTGCCGATAATAAGCCCATCATCTCTTGGAAGATGCACGTGGAGCGCAGCCGCACCTGGCTGTCATCCTGTATGAAAGGAAGCAAGACAGAGCTCCGCATCGGCCGCTCCAGGCCCACCTGGGCACGGGCCTGAAAATGCACAGGGCACAAAGTGTCTGGGCAGCAGCCAGTGGCCGTGGCTGGGGGCACAGAGCCTTACGTTGTCAAAAAGTGGCAGGAGTGCCTCAGCCAGCTGCAGGGCGATGGGGCTGGGTATCGGGGCACCACTATGCAGGAACAAATAGCCGAGGACGACGATGGTCATCCCAGCCATGTTGCTGTCATCTTCCTGCAGGCGCTCCACGAGGCTTTCGCTCAGGCTCCACATTCCTTTGTTCTGTGTGGAACACAAGGCTGTGCAACCTCACCCTGCTGCTGCAGGGCCCAGAGGCCAAAGGCCTGTCCCGAAGCACTCGGGCAGCTGAACCGGGAGGCAGGAGAGCTGGGAACAGCTGCCTCAGTGCCCGAAGCCCAGCCAAGCCCAGGCGACTGCCTTCCCCAGCCCCACGCTGCCAGCGCAGCTTCAGCCGCTGCCCCCTTCTCACCATCGAGGGATCCTCGCTGAGCACCACAAGGCCTCTGAGCGCCAGGCGACGCCTCTCCCTGCACTCGCTCCGCAGGTTCTTGGACATGATCTCCAGAACGCTGTCACTGCATCTACCCCAGTCCAGCCAATGCTGGAAAGGGGGATCTGAGAGGACCTGAAAGGCACAGGGGAGTGATGGGGGAGCCAGCCGGCACGAGCCCGCAAGCGTGCAGCGCTGGGCCCAGGCAGCAGCACAGGGCGCGGGCACCGTCCCGGGCAGCTGCGGCTACGAGAGGGCAGAGAGCCGGGAGGCAGCGGGGCGAGGCTGCGCTGGCCATCGGGCTCACCTCCACAATGAAGGCCAGGGCAGGCAGATCCTGGCATGGCTCCTCCCCGCTGAGCAGGCTGAACAGGTGCCAAACGATCCGGAAAGGCATGAATTTGGAGGCCCGGGACATCTCCCTGGCAGGAGGAGAAAGGAAGCAAGACCGTGAGCCGGGGGGGCAAACCTCTCCCAGGACAGACTCACACAGGTCTGGTCTTTCCCCGCCACCCTGCAAGGGGACCTGGGTCTTTTGGGAAGTGGCTGCTCTTGGGGACCCTCCTCTCCCAGCCTTTTCCAGTGTCCTTGGCTGGCCGGCCGGCCCTCGGTGACAAGGCCCTCTGGCCCATGAGCACGGGGACTGTGTGGGGCACCCGGGACACAGGGCACAGATGCCGAGGGCAGCTGGGGAGGAGGGGGCCTCACCTGGCCAGCAGACCCACTGCGTGGTGGTGGGTGTCAGCACAGAGCAGGGTGTCCCAGCCACGCTTGTGTTCCACGGCCACCACCACGTCCTCATAGTAGAGTCGGCAGAGCAGGTCCTTCAGGGTCTGCACTGCAAACCTGTGTGCAGAGCAAAGCCCAGGTCACGCTGGTGGGCACTGGCTCCTGCGCTGGGGACATGGGAGGGACAGGAGGACTGGCATGGAGCACCTGTTGGGGTCGGTGGCAAGGCCATGTTGCTCCTGGCATGCTCTCCACAAGTTCTCAACCTTCTCTGGCATCTGCACTGTGCTGAAGAACACTTGGAAGAGCAGATGCACAAAGAGGTGGGGCAAATAGACTGTCACTACGCGTGGCACATAGGGCACCTGGAGGATCTTCCACATCACCAGAGTTGCCTGCAGAGGACAGACCACCCCGAGACAGCGCTCACTGCCGAGGTGTCCATGTGGCAGGGCCCGAGCGTGGGAGGGAGAGGCCAGGGGAGACGCAGGGGGGAGCACCGGGCCTGGTGCCCCTGAACCTGCCCCTAGCCCCAGTTTCAGCCCAGCGCCTGAGGCAGGCAGATGCAGTGGGGGAAGGAGGATGGAGAACTGCTGGAACGGCGAGCCGGGGGCGAGCAAGGGCCGGTTCCAGAAACTCACAGCCAGGGCAAAGACGACTGTGTCGTCCCCGTCGGAGGTGCGCGTGCTGTGCTCTGGCCAGCTCCCCAGCACATCGAGGAGTAGCGGCATGACTGTCTTTGAAGTCCTGACTGAGCACATGAGCGTCTTCCACATGGTTGTGGCAGCTCTGTGGGGTCAGAGCTCTGTCTCAGGGGGGATCTCGGCCACAGCACCGTGGCCTGGGCAGCAGCGGGGACCTGAGCTGGCTGCCAGCCCTGCCTCTGCCCAGTGCCCCTCACAGGCAGCAGCCAGGCAGCCCACCCCTGTGGGGACGGGCCCCTGAGGGGCAGGGAGGGAGCATGGCAGCAGGCTTGGGGGCTGACATGCCAGGGCTGGGAAATGGAGGAGCCAGAAGGCCCTGGAACTCTGCGTTTGTCAGACACCTGGGACGGGCTCCACAGGCCGATGGGCTGGTGAGCCCTGGGCCCTCTGGGCAGGTGGGCCCCATACCTGTCACATGATGGGGCCACACGCAGGATGGTCATCACCACATCAGTGGGGTAGGCCTCAGTCAGAGCCAGAAGGGTCCTGGACAGTCTGGAGTCAGGATACTCATTGGACAGGAGCCACTGGTGGATGTACCTCACCATGGCGGGCACCTGGAGAAGGCACAGGGAGAGTTGGAAAGCTGCCAGAGGGACTAATGTCCCCTGCTTCTCCAGAGGAGCGCTTCCCTTCCCAGCACACTGTGATGGCCTCAAAGGCTTAAAGTGACCAGCGGGCGTGGCTTGGGTGGCCAAGCGATTCCTGGGGGGCTCCAGCCCTGGCCACAGGCTGCTTACTCTCTTTGGGCTGGAAACGCCCTCCTCCACAAGCATATCCAGCAGGGCGGCACTGGTCTTGGTTTTGAAGATGTGAGGGTGTGCTCTGACCCCAGTGCCCGTGACGCTGCTCTCTTCCTCCCGAATTCTCCTGATGAATTCGCAAATCATCTGCAGGAGAAGGGCAAAGAAGGGAGGGATGTTCCATGGGGTGCTGCCAGCGCGGTGCTCGGCTGAGCAGCGACAGCAGGCCCAGCCCGGGTGGGGATGGCTGCAGGTACCTGCGCTGTTCTGCGGAAGCGGCCACGGGCGGGGCCCTGCTCTTGTGTCCGGTCCACGGCTGCATCTGGCAAAGAGCGAGCGCGGCCAGAGCTGAGGGGCTGCGGGAGAGGCCGGAGAACACAGCCCGGGCCTGGGCCGAGGGATGGGGCACGGCCGCTGCGGAGGGGTCTGCCCTGGCCCCTCTTCCCTCCTGTCCATGGGCATGTTCCCAGGGGATGGGATGGGATGGGATGGGATGGGATGGGATGGGGCCTAGCTGGCTGCAGGCACCAGCCCTGGGGTCCAGCTCTGCCACTCACCCTCCTGTGGCTGCTGGAACTGCTGCACCTCTGCAGGCTGCTGTGCTGGGGCAGCTGCAGGGCCTTCTTCCTCGCCCTTCACCAAGGCCTGCTTGGGCACGGTCAGGGGCCTCTGCTCCATGACACTGAGTAGATGTATGGCTTCTTGCAGGAGAGATGCCTGGGAAGGTTCCGGGTCAGCAGGTCGTGCACTTGTGCCTTGAAGGCACCTGCGACAGAGGAGCCTCAGGAAGGCTACAGGAGAGCAAGTCCTGCACTCCGGTCTCAGAGGGCTCCGCCACAATGACAGGAGACTCCTCGTAAATGATTCAGGTCACCAAATACCACGGTCTGTCCTCGAGGGCAGCGGCCGCGGGAAAGAGAGACGCCTTGGAAAAGCTCCGAGTCACCAGGTCCTGCAGTCTGGTCTTGAGGGCACTGCAGGAATAACGCCTCGGAAAAGCTCCGGGTCGGCAAGGAACGAGTGGGCTGTGCGGCACCGCTCTGTCCCGTCCTGTCCCGTCGCGTGCTCCGAGCGCTGTGGCGTGGCTGCGTCGCCGCCAGCACCTATGTCAGCAGCACGTGTCACAAAGGGCCCTGGCACACCCACGGTGACCGTGCTGCACCATGTCACAAAGGGCCCTTGCACACAATGCCACCTGCCCTGGGCCGCCCCCAGCCCACCCCAAGTGGCCCAGCTTGGAAGGAATCCCTTGCCCCAAGTGTCTAAGACAGCCCGACAGGAACTTAAGCAACGGCTCCAACCATAAGCAAGCGCTCCCCTGCTCTGCGGGCTCGGGGCAGCACAAGGAGCCCCCACGGCTGCCGACGCAGCCGCGGCGGGACGGGCACGGGGCCTTCCACAGAAGCTGGCACGGCCTCCTTGGGACACGTCCCGGCCGGTGGCCGTCCTAAGCCCGGGGCTGTGACACAGACGAGGAACGTGTGGGCCAGGGAACGAGTGCTGCTCTGAGCCCTGGGGCCCGGGGAGCGCTGAAATGGGCAGGTGTGGCAGAGTCCCTGCCAAAGCAGACCTGCCACCCCCCGAACCCTGGCAGCACTGCTGCCCGTCTCCTGCCCCAGAGACCTGTGCCCCGGGGGGCTTCTCTGCCCATGGGCAGCCAAAGCCAAGATGCATTGGGGTCTGTGCTCCTTCCTACAGGGGGCTGTTGGCAGGAGCAGCTGGAGCGGCTGGGGGCAACAGATTGGTATCTGACAGGAGATGTTGCTCTGTTACAGCGGGGATACTGTAACAAGACGTATCAAACCAGGAGTCCCGTGGAAAAGAAACATATATGGACAGATTCTTGGTAGATGTTTCAGAGATGGTTGTTTCTCCAGCCGCATGGCCGGAGCTCTGCCGAGGAACTCTTACAGTCACGGGAGCCGAGGGTCCTTGCCCGTGCAGGGAAACACAAAACAACCAATGGGGAACGAGGCTGACCAGGGGCTAGGAAAGCCCATCCCTGTCCCCTCAGGGCCCCTCTCCCAGGGCTACATGGTGGTGTGGGGGTGGGCCCCAACAAGCCCTGCTTGGTAAGGGACGTTAGGGAAATGAAAGGGAAAACTTGATAATCCACAAATGGAACCAAAAAAATTCAACTTTTCTTTCCTTTTTTTTGTTGGAGCCACATAACATATGTACAAAATGTCCAGAACTACACATATTCACAGAGATTTGCCTGCAAGAACAAATCAGTGAGTGCTCTTGGCACACACTGCACACTGTGTGTAAAGGACCTCACCCTGCAACAACCGAGCGGATGAAAGATTTTCAGGCTTTAGACCATTACAGTGTACCGTCTCAACTACTTAGAGGCTGAAACTATAAGAAGACCTTGGTGTCCACTAGAGCAGATTAGGTAAGAAATGTTTACTTTGAGATTTCTGTAGCCATGTATTTTTATAGGCAACTTCTTACAGAACAGATTATTCTTATTTCAGAAAAAAAATCTTTGCTTGTCATATTTTTGTTGAAAGCAATCATAGGAAGAAAGGCTGAGAGATTTGGGATTGTTCAACTTTGAAAAGAGAAGTCTCTGGGCTGACTTAATTGTGGCCTTCCATTACCTGAAGGGAGCCTACAGGAAAGATGGAGAAGAGACTATTTACAAAGGTCTGGAGTGACAGAACAAGGTGGAATGGCTTTAAAATTAAAGAGAGTAGGTTTAGATCAGATTTTAGGAAGAAATTCTTCCCTGTGAAGGTGATGAAGCACTGGAACAGGTTTCCTTGGGAAGTTGTGGATGCCACATCCCTGAAAGTGTTTCATGCCAGACTGGATGGGGCTCTGAGCAACCTGGTCCCTGCCCACGGCAGCAGGTTGAAATGAGAGAATTTTTAAGGTCCCTCCCAGCCCAGGCCATTCTGTGATTCTAGGAAAGCTGCTGTAGCTGATCTTACCCACTGCAGAACAGCTACTCCATGAAGTTGTAGGGGAGAGCTGCTCCAGAATAGGGAGAGTGAAGTTAATAGGAGAAAGAGGCTTCTGCTGTTGGAGAAATTGTTAGGTGATGGGGAGGGATCTTTCCTGTCTTCCAAGCTTTATGAGATATTTTGAAAGTGCAGAAGAGACTTGAATGAGCTTATTTAAACTTCCCCTCAGCTTTTGTTCACACACATCTATTTTACACCATGCAGAGCATCACAGGAATTCTTAAAATGCATGACCCAAAGTTCTCACAGGGAAATGGATACAAAGACATGGCATCTTTTTACCTCACAGGCTAGAACAGCTTTGGATGAAAGAGTTTCTACTGAGAAAAACTCTTATCTTTTGTTCTGTTATATATAAATCAGACTATGCTCTAGCAAAATTTTAAAATATAAAAAGAAAAAAATTACTTATCTCAAATTACTCAAAAAATTACTTCTCTCAAATGCAACAAAAGCTGTTCTGTCCCACTGTCAGAGACTGAAATATTGTAGTTTATGACTTAAATATTTTCTTAAAGGACTTTTAAAACTGTATTACAAAAGCTGCAGAGAAGACTACCACACCCTGAATGGGGCCCTGACTGAGGCCTTACACCTCTCGCTGATGAAGATAAGATAAAGTAACAACTCAGGGCTGGGGACATTCACTGAGCACAGGCTTAACACCTCCAAGGTGGAGACCACAGCCCCAGGGCTATCAGTGCCAGGCTCGAAGAGACCCTCGAACCAAGGGGTGGAGGGAGGAGAGGCTTTGGGTATCAGGGAAAAGCCTCTACAGTGACTGCCCATCCTCCAACTGTGCAGAGGAGCCCAGCTGAGGGGTCCTCACCGTGGGAGGGAAGCTTATCCACAGCAGAAGGGGTTGACATGGCCCATCACAGGGGCCCCCCTCAAAGGGCTCCCCAGACCCTGTGCCAGAGATGATGCAGCAGACCCTCAGTGTTGCCAGGCACAGTGTGTCAAGCTGGCCCCTGCAAGGGGAGACACATGGGCGTTCCCACCTGGTCCAAAGTGTGTATTAATCCACAAGATTCTGTACTCTGTGGTGTAGCGGCGTGTGGCGGCATGGTGTCGCATGTGGCGGTGTGGCCACGGCAGCAACCCTCACCACCAGCAGAGCAGATGGAGGGGAGCAACAAGATGTCATTGGGACCCTCAGATGGGTGATTTGCTTCCACCTAACCCCTGTCACCTCTCCCTGTCCCCCCACCCCCCCACACACACTTCTTTTTTCCATTTCTTTCTTTCTTTTCTCTCTTCCCTTCTCTTTGCCTCTTTTACTATTAAATAAAATACATCCATTTTTTGGCATCAACATCTAACCTCGTTTGGTTTTAATCTCATTTCTGGGGATATTTTGAACCTTCTAAGTTCTTTCCGGTTTATGCAGAGACTTAGCTTGCTTTGCTTTTCTGGGTTTAAATGGGATCATAACACCCACTCTTACTGTTTCCCATATGCCAAACAAAAGTAATGTACTTTTTCCAGACATTTCCCTTAATCAGCAAAAAGCTTGGAATAAAAGCTCTGTCTGATTATTAGCCTTAAATCTTAATCTCCTTAACTTGTCAGGTCCCTGCCATTACTTTTGAATGTTTAAATATAGATTAATAGAGAGAAGACATGTCTAGCTAGACACTGCAATCATGTAGTTATTAGAAGAGCAAATATCTTAAGAGCTCAAACAGAAGTAAACCCCAAGAGAGACGAGGTTTAAATTCAGAAGAATGCAGTTTTCAAGTTAGGTGAAAACAAGGTGGATTATGAATTGTTTGTCGCTACAACCTCAGTGTTTATTTTGCTGAAGATTTGTAGTGGTAATTAAATGATGACTTCCAAGTAGTGTTGAGTATCCATGGAAATAAATAGAGCCTGTCTTTATAGACACAGAGATGAAACGAAGGTATTTGTGGAGGGAGAATCTGTGTTTATTTATTAATTTAGCTTGTAGTACTGTGGGAATATCTGTCTTAATTTAAAATATTTGTTTATTTGCAAGTCCTGTGTTTTCATTTTTGTTTCCGTAGTGGGAATAAATCAGACTTTCAGGTTTTTAAAAGAACCCAAAAAACTTCAATACATCTTTTGCATTGCACAGTGTCTTCATGAGATACTTTGGGCAGACTTTAGTCTGGAGATAGTTTTAGACTGAAATTACCAAGGTATTTTTAAATTACAGGCTGAGCTCTGCAAAATTATCTGTGACTCTATAGTCCACGAGTTTTCAGTACATTATTCTCTTGTAATTGAAGAATAGCAACTTTTTCCTCTGTTGTTCAATTCTTTTCTACCCTCCAGTTCTCTTCCCCATGCTTTGACCATTGCAATAGGCACAGTCTTTGGATAATTGCATGCTCAGTAAAATGGTATAAAATAGGAATTTTCCTTTGACTGGATTATTGACACTTACATTGATTTTTCATTAAAATGTTGTTCCAGTCTTAACTGAATAAAGTTGGCTTTGCTCAGAAAATAGGGCAAATTTCCACTTTCTCCTAAAACCAAAACAAATAGAATTGCAACAACAAAAGCCAAAAACCCTGGAAAAAGTGATAGCTTATGTTCAGACCTGAGTTCTATGCCTACTTTGTGTCAGTGTTAGTGTCTCCAATTGTGTATGGAGTACCCCTGAGAGAAAAATCCATTCCCTTCCTCAAAATAGAAAAGGAAGAAAAAATTAGCAGCTGATTTATTTTCCTGGTTCCCATCTAAATGTAAGGCTTCCAGGGCTCGTTTGATACCATTTCTCATAATGAATATACATCAAGGAGTGTTTCCAGATTTCATGATAATCCCCTGGTTTGGTAACTGATTTCTTTCTATCTTTTTTTAAGGCTACAGTGACAATATTTTTCAAAGCATTTCCAGATGACTTTTCTCCTTACAGCACTGTTGAGATTTAAAGTAACAAAGAACAAGAGTAGAAAATATTATGCTTTTCTTTTTTTTGGTGAAAGGAAGTTTCCCTTTTATCTCGTGTTCCTTCAATGAATAGAAAAGCATAAAAGGATTTGAAGTAAACTAAGTCCAAGAGGTAGATAAAGGAGAGCCTGATGAACTGTGGTGTGTTGGGAAACCAGTGCCAGTACTGCCTATCTTATCTGTACAGATAATACAAACAATAGAATGTCCTATTTTTATGGCTTGACCTTTAAATCTTTTCCTATGGCCATAAATTACTTTGAACTACTAACAGTCATTGTTGGCAGTTATTTTCTAGGCTTAAATGCTTCAGATGAGACTCTGGACTCTTTTTCTGTTTCACCCTGTATTATAGAGCAGTGGCTGTTGCTGGGCATGCAAGGTCGTGGCTAAAATGCCATTGCTTTAGATGTCCACACTCAGTTATTTTCATTTGCTGATGAGTATTTGAGACTAGTCAAGCAATTAAACTAAATGTAGAAACAATTTTGATGGCTCAGTGGTTTCCTTCTGAGAGTGTTATCCTACTTGGCCAAACAGCTGAACAGACATTGTGCTGCTTATATTCAGTCTGTGTAATGGGCATTTCTGGGTGTTCCTAGAAATTCAGGAGACCAAAGCATGGACAGAAGCTTCTCACTGTGGTTCCAAAGCAGTGCAGTCGTGGAGTTTCTTGGTATAAATGAATGACCCTTCTGAGACTGGGTTTGGTTATTAACAAGTTTTCACACAATAAAAAAAAGGACAAGACTTTGTGAGTGAGAGTGAAGGTTATACAATTTCAAAATTATTTCTGCTGGTTAAAAAAAGAAGTCTAAAGGTATTTCAATAAAATAGATATTATAGTAAGTTCATAATCATTCAGATGGCAATGAACTAATGTCAATTGAATTAGTTTGAATGCTCTGGGTGTGTGTTTCACTTTTTTTGTTTGTCTTTGCCTATATAATTGCACGACATTCACTGCCATGAGGGACTGCCAGGTCTCCAGCAATTTTAAGAGCAGTCAGAACAGTAGATCTTCCATATTTTAAAGTGGGAGCTTTAATTTATATTTCTCTTCCACCATCAATCAGTAATGCAGTTGTGGGAATATGTCCGTCATGTCTGTGTTGTGTGACAATGACCCATGAAATGACACCCATGATGGCAACAGAGGCACAAACAGAAGAGATCACTAGAATGATAGGAACAATAAAGATGGAATTGTTATGATATGCTCGTGGATGAACTTAAAATTTCACATGTTTCAGGCACAAATATGTCTTCAGACTGCACTCTTTCTTTATAAAAATCACAAATGCAGAGCTAAGCAGTGTTCACTCCTGATTAAACAGCCTTACACTTTCATAGCAAGTGATTTAAACCCACCCTAATTCAAGCAGAACAAGAACAACATAGTAAAGGATGAAATGTCAATTGTTTCTCCATGTGGAAGGCCAAAGATCACAGAAAAAATGGAAAACTGCATTGCAGAGGAGGGAAGTGTTTCTTAGTTTTGGAGTTATAGATCAAAATATCAGTAATACTCATGCTGTCTCCTGAAACCTGGACTGGGCTACTTAGGAAAGCATTAACCAAGTGAGAAGAAAACTTGAAGATATATTTCTGCCTTCACTTCTGTGCAACAAAGAAGAATTTTCTAGAAAGGTCTAGATTCACTCCCTTTTTCAAAAAATGATTGTAAATGGCCATAAAATCAATGAACAGTGCAGTGGGAAAAGTTTACTTTCAGTCTGCCTTCATTTTTGGGTGCCTAGCCCATGTTCTCCATAGGATGACTGTCATCAGGACATTTTGATCTTGTTTTCTGCCTTTTCCAAGATACCTTATGCTCTGCTAATAGCTATTTTTCCCCCAAAGATGATAGTTGCTCACAGCTGCTATCCCTATCCTTTGTGGATGCTTGGCAGCCCCTCTTCTGTCATGCTGAGAACAAACACCTGGTCCTATAACTGAGAGGCTACTGGGGCCTTTGGAAGGATGACAACTAAGCACCAGCTGTTCTCACTGAAAGAGTTCATCCATTCCTCTCCTCATCATCTCCTGAAATGTTTAAAGGAAAGAAAGGTGACCAGGAGTAGGCTGAAAAAATTGTTGCCCAGAATAGAAGTACTTAAAATCCTAAAGACTTTGTACTCCACGTGATTAGAAAGGCTGGGTGCAACTGCTTTCTTTTGTTCTAGTTCTTACTTAGTTCCTGTTCCTAGAATGCTGGAAAATATTTGCTGCAGTTTGAACTTTCCCTAAAATATATCACATTTTTAACTCCCATCCCAATCACTCACTCATTTGTAAGTACACTGATCCTGTCAGGACTGCTACGCAGGAAAAGGACAAGGATGCTGTGTTAAGTCATAGTTAACGGCAGCTCAGGTGTCAACTTGAAACTTCAGGAAAATTTAATTACACTTTTTGGGTTCACTGAACTGATTTTATCTGCTTGCTAATATCAACTAGTTGACTTTATTTTATCACACATAGAAAAAGAACACCCCAAAGTAGAGAGATAAGGTAAGATAACTATTTTACACTCTGTAGTTGTAACTATTTCACCGTTCACTTCTCCAATGAGATTATGAGACAGCTGCTACATCAGCTGATTGCCTTCTTTCTGACATGGAGCATTCAACTCCTTCATAGCTTGATCTTCACAAGGTGCTGCCAGGTACCAAGTCCTTATCTAAGCAGCAACTTATCATATGTTTGAGCTGTTTCTCCTCTGATACCTATTCTTTACTTCCTGCATTTCTGTCATGTTTGGTTAGCTATTCCCTAGTCCAACAGTTGTTCCTTGCTGCTCTTTCCCTAATTGTTGCTTACTCAGTGGCCTGTTCTGTCTAATGCAATTTTACCAATAATTTCTGTTAATTCATCTCTTTCAATACAGACACTGCTGGGGGCTGACACAGCCTATACAGCATCACTATTCCAACTTCCACTGCTTTCCTGGAAATTCTGAAGTAAAATATCCCACTTTTCTTTTTTCCACAGCACTACAGAACTACTGCTTAAGGTGAGCATTTACCTCAGAATTAGACTTGTGAGCTGACCTGTATTTTCCTATATCCTTACAGCTCCAGACTTTTCTCTGGTTAGCTGTGGACCTACTTTTCAGTAACTACCAAACACAATAAAACAGGACATGTTAAAAAAGGTCACATTTCATCAGTTGCTTTCATTTGTCTTCCTTTCTCTCCATCAAAAATCCACAGAGCTGTCTATGGTCTCTGAAAATCTCTTGTGATTTTCTTTTAGGATCCAACCATCAGGCTTAATTGAAAATGCAGAATTTCTGCTCTGCAAGTGTAGGACTATAGTAGGATATGGAATAGGATGAACCCCATTCTCTAATCCTAGGATTAATTTTAAGTGTGGCATTCTGCTTTTCTCTTAGAATTATTTGTGCCATTCAAAATTCGGAAGACATCTGACACAAAAGTAGGTTTCCATCCAGTAGTGGCTAGAAAAGCAGCATCAGGATAAAGTACAAAGCCACGAGATCCAGGCCACACTCTCTGACTTTGTCATTAATCTCAATTTTAATTAATAGGGGGAATACCTACAGTAAGAATAGAAGTAGAAATTGTTGTTCAAAATATAGAAAAGTGAGCAAGGAAGGAAATCCACTTCAAATGGATGAAACAACGAAGGAGGAAAAATCTTGATTTTAGGAAGATTTAGCATGGTAATTCACAGCTGCATCTGACTTGTATAGCAAGCTGTGGACAACCAGCAAAGTTAGTCGGTTTAAGAGAAATGGCGTTAACAGCATTTAACCACCACTTTCCTTTAACAGCTCAGTGTCCTAAGGTAGCATCAGGAAAAATTGCCCCAGGCATGTGGTATCACAAAGTGCTGGTTTGCCATCCCACTGACAGCCAGCACAGCTTGATCTGATTAGAAGTGGTGACATTGTTCACTGAGGAGACACATTCATTTTTGAAAGTCATTAGACTTCTCCAAATGTGGCCTGGGATGTTCTGGGGAAATTGTCTTTGCCTTCCTGGAAAAAGAGTAAGTACTTCTCATAAAATTCCATAAGGGTCTCAGTGTTTCCATTTACTGCTGTGATGTATCACAGAGCTATTTGGTGCTCCCTCTCAAAGAGTCTCAAACCTTTAATGGATTAAGATATTTACAGTTTATCACACAGAAATAAATTCCCTCTCTCTCTTCAAACTCAGATCTTACTGCAGGTTATCACACACCTGGCTGTTTTCAAATGCCACCTTCCTTGTGCTGTTAGCTGCACGCACTATTTCATTCCTTTTTTTCTCAGTAAGAGATAATCTCCAGTTCCTGTGGATCTATTTTCTTTATATGGGTTCTGGACTGCACATGTGGTAAAAAACACACCTTCGAAGTGAGAGCAGGGTTTTTCTGAGCAAAGGTTGGCAAATATGAGCTCCATATTCACAGTAATGGTCAGTGATGTCCTCTACCTCAAACAGTCCTCTTTTCCTGAGAAATCTCCTTATCATGCACATGCATTATATAAAGGCATTGACTGGATTCACCTTTTTCTTGGTGTCAGTTGTCTGTAATAGCCATGGGCTATGGACAATAACTGTGACAATGGCAGCTGCTTCTGTCTGTCTTGAGGAAGCACAAAAGCCCTGGACTGTCCCCACTCCAGCCCTGATGGAGGGAGCACCTCAGGGCATGAGCTCAGTGTGAAGGAAGACCTTTTAGATTAAAAAAATATATTGTGTGGACTGCTGTGTGCCGTTTTTGTACTATGGAAAAAATAGTGACAAGAGAGTTTCATTACCTTTGAGGGTGCTGATGTTTAACAATGGATAGACCTCGTCAAGAAAAAAATTTCACAATACTTTTATACCATCTTTCTAGCTGCTTTATTATGCTGAAGCAGCTGAGTCTTGCTCAGAATGTGGTATCTTGCAAGCAGTGTATTGAAATGCACTTGAATACAGTATTTATAGAGCAGATACTGTTGAACAGAACATTCACAAATGGGTGCAGCTACCATTTTTCCAGGGGTCCCTTGTAGCTTCTGCAGAGTGACAGCCACATTCTCTGAAGATCCACCCCAGAACAAATTATTTAAGCCAGTTTCCTGTTGGCCCTTGCACTAGTGAGTGCTATGTTCAGAATGAGAGTCTGACATTCAAGATACTTGGTATCGTTTCTTCAAAGGACAAGTGTTGAATCTTGTCGTCTGAAATGAGTGATGGTAGATGGAGGCACTGAAGTGAGTAGGGGGTTGGTAAACATTCCTTGCGTGGAAATAATTTTTCTGGTATACCCATGTGGGTGCCTTGAATGCTTTAGTAAAGATCTGTTTGAAGCAGGCAGCAATAGAGGAAGCATGCTGAAAATTTCTCAGAGGTATAGAGAGAAACTGTCTCATATGATGTCATTAATGGCTTGTGAAATGGAGTTGGGTGTTTAAGTAAAGCAATTCTGGCCAAGCTACATATATTTAAATTGGTTGCTAAGTTAGCTGTGAAGAAAAAATATCTCCTTAAAGATGTTTTCCATTCTGCACAAAATCTTGCCTTTTGAGATCTTTTCTTCAGCAAACTTGACTTAATTGAATTTCTAAGAGTAATAAATAAGTTTTGTTGAAGATGTGAGACTTAATACCCATTTGAAGCTAAGCTATATTTCAAGTATGAACATGCAGTCAAGTATGAACTGCATCTCCTAATTTGGAGGAAATACTGTTAATACCTACAGTGAGTCTGGTAGATCTTATAAACTGATACTTATCTAAAGCAAATAATCACTGGTGTGTACATTTGGCTAGTACTAACCATGAATCTGAACATGGATTTTCCTGGAGTAAAATCTAGGATGCACACCACTTTGTGTTTGATGTCTTCTAGAAAGATCTTTGTTTGATTTGGGCAGCAAGGAAGTTTAACACACTCACTCATGGTGTTCTCACAAAAATGTAACTCTTGATCAACTCTTGCCAGCATGACCTTGAATTCTTAATTATTAATTTTTTTACACTATTCCTTGCAGAGATGACACTTAACTTGTTAATTTCTCTGCACTCCCTCTTCGCAAGATGTTTTTTACTGAAGGACAAATAATTTTATTTGGCTACTTATTATCTTGATTTACAGGTTGCTTATATAGATCACAGACTGTCTCTGTTTAGGGCATTAAAATTTATCACTTAGGTGCAGCAAATAGCTACAAGTGTGTGGCTGTTTACTGTCCTGTAAATGATCCCATTTTTCACAGCAGCTAGATTGAGCCGGGGGATGTAATCCCTGGATGTCACATGCTTTCCATGGGGAAGCCTGTTAACAGAACACAACTACCTGCTTTTGCCTGCCCTGAATGGGTGCAGCAACAGCAATAATATCCAGCAGCTGCTTAGTATGATGTTGTTTGCGTAAGAAAAAAGGGAAAAGGAAGAGGAATTTTGGGTATATGCAAAAAAAAGTCTTCAAATGCGTTTCTTTTAACTCTAGCTGTGTTTTGCAAGTTTACAAGCACAGGACTCTTGACAAACACAACTGCATGAAATATATGTTGAGTTTTGTTTGGTGGCCAGTGTTTCCTGCACTCCTAACTCTGAGAGTCCCCCTGAGCAATATAGGCAGGGATGAAGTCACTACTGCCCATCTTCTGGTCAAAATCAAATGGTTCTGTTCAATGTTTTTCTCTCTGTAACCTTTATAATTACTCTTTCA
Source organism: Aphelocoma coerulescens (assembly GCF_041296385.1). Taxonomy (NCBI): domain Eukaryota; kingdom Metazoa; phylum Chordata; class Aves; order Passeriformes; family Corvidae; genus Aphelocoma; species Aphelocoma coerulescens. The sequence goes on from NC_091013.1 coordinate 108,019,717, forward strand.
CAAATTCATTGCCAATTTTCATTTGTGGAAAGTCTCTTTCTTCTTTTCATTTTGCTTGGCCTTAAGTGCTAGTTTTTCAGCAACAAGAGGCTAGGGACCTTGGTCAGCCCCAAGGAAGCAAGAATTTTTTTCTAGGCTGGACAAAAGAGCAAATATAGGGCCACTCATATGTATTCTTTCTTGTATTCCTTGTGTCACCCTTCATCATCATAAAAGATGCATCACTGCACATTAACCCCTAAGCTTTTTTTCATCTCCATCCTTCCTACATTAGAAACTGAGAGAATTGTCTCAGGATGTCCAGGGAGAGAAAGTAAAAGTCATGGTCAAACTATCACCCTCTAAAAGGACAATTCACTCGCTTTTTTCTTCTGGACCTGGAGCTGGCTCTCGGACTCTTGCTTTAATCGTGTACAACCTAAACCATTTGGGGATTGTAATAATATCTTGTTGCTGCTTACCCAGCAGATTTAGTTTCTCATTCATTTGATGAAATACTGTATTTGTTGAACTTACCTGTGACTGTTTGACTGGGTGCTGAGGCTATAAAAACTGCTTACCTGCACTTAATAAATAGCATTTGCAGTCATTTTACAAGTATCTTGGCTATTTAAGTCCTGCCTTCTGAATATTGTGGATATGGAACAAACAAATCTGAATTTCCCTTTAAAATTTCATCAAAGGCATAGTTCTCAAAAGTCACTAGTTTTTTGACAGACCAGGAGTGCCATCCACAGGATGAAATTCATATTTTATGCCAGTATGTTTTTTGGTACTTTAGTTGGAAAAAAAATAGTTTTAAAAAAAAGAAGAAAAATCAGCAATTTACTTTTGATGCCACTTAAAATTTACACTGTAACCAAATAGGAAAACCTTTCTCTTTTTCTGTTGGAATTGATTGACAGGAAAATATATTATTTAGATCTTTAGATGGTTGATAATTGACTTCTGAGAGTTTGTAAAAATTTAATGATACAAATATAGCTTACCTATGGTTTGGGGTTTTTTTAAGACTGTCCTGTGATATTGACACAGAACACATTTCTTCCGTATTCTTTGAAATCACTAGTGAAAATATTCTTTTGACCAAAAAAAGGAGCTTATTTGATAATAAAGCCAGGAAGTTGTGCAGGTCTGGATTGTCTAGCTAAGATGATAGCATACAAAGCCAATTTCCCAAAATAAGTTGATATTCTCAGAAATTACTTCTTAAATAGAAAAAAATTCTGTGTATATATTCTGTTATTGAGTCTAACACTGCCTTGAGAAACTATAATGAGAATAAAGAAATTATGGCAATTTCATGATATGAAGGTGGAAAAAAATCCACTCTCAAATAGAGGGGAATCTGCAACTAGAAAGGAGTATGCTTATTAAAAGATAACTGTACAGAAAGTATAAAATTGTAAATCCTCTGTCACATCTTTCAAAATATCTGTGAGTTACTATTTCTTTGAATACTTTCATACTGTGAATCCAGATATAGAAATTACTTAAAACTACAATGTTTTCAACATAAGAAACCATTGAAGGGCATCTTCATTATATCTTTGGCCAGTGTTAGTATCCACAGTGACAAAATCAGGCTTTGGTAGGGAGTCACAAATTATTTTTAGTGGTCCTTTGCTATCAGTGGTATTGGTACCATAGTTCTGGAATGTCTGGCCTGAAATTTTTGTGAGCCTTCTGCCATTAGTCGCAATGAAGCAAAAGATGGACAGCTACTCAAGGTCTCCTTATTGTCAGGAAAAGTTTTCCTTGTCTTTTCCTTTCCCTATTCTCTATCTGCCAGTACTGTTTTCTATGCCTGTTATGGTTTGCCAACTCACTCCAACACATTTTCTCTCCTTCCCTCCATGCCATTTGTCTGTTTTGCTGTCTTTCCTGTCCCTGCTAAGCACAAGGTTGTGCTGAAGTATGTATGAAAAAAATTATGAATTACCTCAAGTCAAAACCTACTGAATCTGTTAATTTCTTTGACCTTGAATGTACTTTATCTTGGTAGAATTGTTAACACAGTAAGTGTAACTATCTCCCCACTGTCCAGATTTTCCCCATATTCTATGCTTTTTGTGTAGCTAGGTCAAACACATTTTCTTTCCAGTCCACAAAATACATTCCAAAAGGTTCCAAAACAAAAGTGATTATGAACCAGCTATCATTTTGGTTTAAGAGATTGGGTTTGATTTGATATTTTTGGGAAAGCTATGCTGGGGAAGCTAAAGACCAATAAGCAGTTCATATGGCCAGTATATCTTGCAAAATTAACCTTCCATGATTAATTAACTGTCACGGTTTGACACTGCTTAAGCACCAGGCACCATGAATAACTATTCACTTATTTTCCTCTAATATAGCTGAGCAGAGGAGGGGGAATTTTCATGAGTTAAGGATTAGGGGAAAAACATTTCAAGGCAAAACAGGTTCAAAACTTAAACAGTATAAAGAAGATTTACTATTGACAGAATTAAAAGTAAAAAGGATAATGAACACCAAAGCAAACTTTCAGAACACCCTTATCTTCCAGTCCCTCCATCTTTCCACCAACCGCACAAGGAAACAAACATGGGGTTCTGGTCAGTATTTCACTTCTAAGAGTCCTTCTTTATGTTTAAGGAAAAGAGTTTCTTCTGCTGTGCCATGGGATCCTTCCCATGGGAGAGAGACCTCTGCGAACTTTTCTAGCGTGGTTTCAACCTTCACAAGCAACAGCCCGCCCGAACCTGCTGCAGTGTGAAATCCCTCCCAGGGGTCATGCAGTCTTCCCACAGCTGCCTAGAGTGGGTCATAGTAGTTCATGGGGTTTAGTCTTTTAAGGATGAGCTGTTCTAGTTTGGAAGCGAAGACTCTCCTATCTCTAAAAGCAAGGGTCATCTCTCTCTGTTCAAATTCTTTATTACATCTCAGCCTCTCAACATCTCTAGCATGAGCACTCCTCTTCATGGGCTGCACTTGCATCTCTGCACCCCCCTGCCATGCACCTCATGAATTACAGGGAAACTGTTGTATTATAGTCCTCACGACGGCTTGCAGGAGAACCTCAGCTCCAGCGTTTGGAGCACCTCCTGCTTCTCCCTTCCCCCACCGACCTCGATGCCGGCATGTTGGCCTTCCTCATATGACCTCACTTTTTCTTTTCCTCTGACTTGGAAGATAATTGGCATCTGAAAGTTGCAGCTGAGAGGCTGATTTTGTCTGGGCTCCGCATCAGGGAAATACTAGCCATGTCTCTCACTGCTGACCACATGGAGCTTCCGCCTGGCTCTGCGCAGGCTGCGCCAACCCCAGGAGGGTCGCAGCCGTGCAGTCCCGGCCTCAGGAGGGTTCTGGCTGCAGGGGTGCTCACGACACCGGGGTGGCCCTTCCCTCCCTGGTGGCACGGCCTCGGCCGCTGTGCCGGGAAAGGCCCAGCAGCCTTCTCTGGGAAGGGGCTCAGGAGCCCTCCCTCACCACCCCTCGGAGGGGACCAAGAAAAAGAGAACTTCTTGCGCTTTCTCTTTTCTTAAATATGTCATCACAGAGGTGTTGCCAACTTGTCTAATTGGGCTAGTAACCTGCCCATCGTCAGGGCTTTCAGTGATTGGCTCTGTGCCAGACAGAGAAGTTTCGAGCAGCTCTTTTCTTTTTTTCTCTCTGCCACCAAAAACCAGGTTTTTGTTAAACCAACACATTAACCTTCTGTGCCCTCAGATGAAAGTAACACTGAATGGGATGGGATTACTTAAGTGCAACTCTACATACGCATAGAAATAGAGTTATTAGGACTGATACAGTAATATATAGTCCAGACAATCTGATTCCCAGCTGAAACTGCAGGAATGGTGTTTTCATATTGGTTTATTAGGCAAGAATGGAGAAGAAATCCCTGCTGGACTTGTAATCTTATTGTACAGAGCAGTATTTCAGAATATCCTCCCTGAAAAGTGTGAACTGGAAATTTATGCTGTTTTTATTTGCCAGACTGCTGGTTACTATTGCACAGGTCAGTGCTTAAATAATGTATCACGTAACCAAAAGGGTTATTTTCCCCTCTCCATTTCTACATGTTCTTGTATCATGGGAGTTCTTTGCTTATGCCATTAATCTCTATAAATTTCACAGCTGAAAATGGAGAACAATTCTTAAGTGTGGACAAAAAGCTATCTCAACAATTTCAAGTATTTTTTTCTGGGCTTCAGACATTTTTTAGCTTTTTATTTTGCCTTGAAAGAATCTTTATAATGTTTTCTCACTAGACTAGTGACTCCACATGTCTGATTGTTTCTATTTACACCCACTGCAGCCTTACTCTTCCATACCCAAGTCTGCAAGAAACTGTTTGTTTAGAAGTATCAAGATCTGTGTCTTGCCATCAACATATATTAAGCAAACCAAAATGTCCCATTTTCTCTGTATTTTCCTGTGTTTGTCATTATTGACAGTATCACACTTGGCCTTAAGCTTTTTTATAGCTCTAAAGCTCTTTCTGTATTATCACAGCATTCCTACAGTGGAATTTTGGCCAATCATTACAAATACAAAAACTCAGTAATTTAGGTCATGGTTAACATGGATAAAACAGCCATTCCCAGAAACAGGTACCTCTTCCAGGATCATAGTGGGAGGCTAGAAAAAGAAAAATGTAACTGTTCACAGATGCAAGACCCAAATCAAAGGTGCTGTGAGATACCCAGAGAAGCTGGGCTGCTGTGGCTGCTCCATCCCTGGCATTGTTCAAGGCCAGAACACTGATCTAGTGGAAAAGGGGTTGGAACTGAGTGGTCTATAAGGTCCCTTCCAACCCAGGTCACTCTATGAAGTTTGTATAGGGGCTAAGAGAACAACATAGCTTCTACTGTGTCACCAGTACACACTAAAAAAATCTGCTGTCATTTTAACAGACAGAATATAAACACTGAGAATTCTGCTACCTCTAAGTGAGTCACATTTATTCCCTGATCAAATATTGATATGATGCTCCTTTCTGAAATCCCATTAGTAACCTGTGTAGTGGGGGAGAGCTGCAACATTATTTTTAAATTTGGCCGCTTTAGAAATTCTTGCCTAAGATATCTATAAATAATACAAATCTCAGGCCTGCCCTAAAAATATCAAATTCACTCTGAGCTGCTAGTCTTTACTGGAAACAGATTACAAAGGGTGGATGAGGTATGATTTACTCAGACCTCTTTTTCAGGACGGCTCACAGCATTACGGAACAGAAGTGCTGATCACTTTTGGAAGGTCTCATTTGAGAATTAATCTTCAAAAGTGACTTTCCCAAACCTGACAGAGGAGATCAGCCCATTGAATTTTCTGAAGTAAGGGCAGGGACTGCTGGGGGATGGTCTAAGGCTGCAAGGGATTGCCATCTTTGCTCACAGGCTTTAAAGCTGAGTAAATGAGCAGGAAAAGTAAAAAAAAAGGAAGCCCACTAGGCCAAGGACAGATTTATTTACTCTACAGGCAGTACAGAACATGGTGCATTATAAGCATGTTTAACAGGTTGCTTGGGAACCATCTCAGACTTTTATAACATGATATGACAACCTTTGCTCAAATTTGTGCAATACCAGCCTGCATGCAGCTGTTCCAAGGGCTCCTTATCTTGCTTTTCCACCTGGTCTATGAATTCAGCAATCATTAACAACTTTACTGACCCCATGGCTAGCAATGCTAACTAATCATTAAGTTAATATGAACATTCATAGTAACATTATTTGTCCTAATCACAATGCCATGTGTGCACCAGAGGAATGTGAGGTCCTCTTTCAGTGAACATTATTGTCACAGTCTATTTGAATATCTTAAATTTAGAGAACAATGATCTCTCTAAATTAAGCTTTATTTTATGAACTCATTAGCAAAAATAAAACCAAACAAGACAAATATTGCCTCAATTCCCTTTGTACAGACTCACATGTCTATGAGCAAAATGGTTCCCTAGACAATGGTGAGAGCGCTCATTCTTCATATTCCTCCCCTGCATCTCTCTAGGAAGCACAACAGCCTGGGCAGTCCAGCTGCTGCTGGATCTGCTTCAAAAGCTTTTTTCAAAGAATCAAGCAATAATTATGGTTGAAAAAGACCTCTGAGATCATCGAGTCCAGCCTTTGACTGATCACCACCTTGTCAACCAGACCATGGCACCAAGTGCCATGTTCAGTCATTTCTTGACCACCTTCAGGAAATGGTGACTCCACTACCCTGAGCAGCCCATTCCCATGTTTAACAACCCTTTCAGTGAAGAAATTCCTCCTTATGTCCAACCTGAATCTCTTCTGGCACAGCCTAAGGCTAAGCTTGAGGTAAGCCAATGTATTTATACCTTCCATCTTGGAAGTTTGGTCTGTACCACATCCATTATTTACTGGATTCTGAAGAAACATCCAGACAATTGCTATGCAAGAGAGCAGGAGGTGATATCCTCAGGAGAGGGTGAGCTGAGGGTGATAACAGCTGCAGAGTGGCCTCTACTCCTTCCCATGCATTGCATCCCAACAGCATGTTGTTCTGGCTTTGACCAGAGCATCCATCAGGTCTCAGCACAAGGAGTGTGTCAGGCCAAAACTGGAGCAGGAGATGAGCCAACAGTCAAGAGTTATGCAGGCATGAATTCAAAACTTCCAGAACAGCAAAACTGATTGTTGGGTATGACAATGTTATCTTTATTCAAAGAAGAATAGAGAAGAACATTCTGTTCTTCAGTAGACTGCGTCAGAGAGTCTGTATGGAATGTATTAACCTCAAATGCTTTGGAAGTGTCTAAAGGAATGCAACATAGTCACCACCCTCTTCAAAGTCAAAGACATTGAAATTCACTATTCTGTAATTGAGGCCCAGGAAATTCTGACCCCGGAAAGCTGGAATGATAGCTGGTGGATGACTTCTCAGAACTTCTGTGAAAGGAGCTTCAGGCATCTGCTGCCATGAGCAAAGCCGACATGCATTTTCTTCATGGACTGATTTCTTATCTTTATAAGAAACGTCTATCTTTCATAATCCTTGACTGCATTTGGACGACTCTCTCAGAAAGTAGTATTTATTACAGACAGTTTGTACCTGTTTCCATTTATATGGATGAAAGATTGTTATTTTTTCTTGCACTTGACACAGGCTGGTCAAAGTAAATATTCTTTGCATAGCTAATGGTAGCCCAGTAAGGGATCTTCCCATCAGTGAAGTATTCCTTCATGGATTACTTGGATTCCTTCATGAGATAATTTTGATGGGAGAAAAAACAAAGAGAAAGGGAGAGAATGTTTTCCCAAGTTAAATAAGAGAAATGAAAATTAATATTCTCCTTTTCCAATCTGAGCTAGTTTATTTTTCTAGATTCATTATTGACTCTATGTGCTAAATCTTGTCTCCTGAAGACTTTCTTCAAAAAGATGATATAACTTACCATTTTCCATATGTACATCTTCTGGATCCACTTAGTCAGGAGTAGGCTGATTGTGGAAGCTGTTCCTTCTGCTTTGCAAAAGTTACTGTGGTAAAAGGATATGAAAGATTTTCTTTTCATTCTACTTTCAGCCATTAACTTTAGCAGAAATCAACTTTCTGATATAAATTCATGTGTCTCTGGTGTTTTCTTAATTTTTCTTCTAGTTTCTAGAAAACATCAAAGTGAGTTGGTGTTTCGATCATTACCCCAGTAACTAAAATAGTCATCATTTATACATGGAACAGACTGTTTTCATACTGAGGCCAAGAAAAATTCTTCAGACTGCCTCAAGTTGTTGCAGTGAACCATGACCAACCCCAGGGTCAGCCAAATCAAGTGGACCAAAACCTCCATAAGTTTGATGCCTCCACAGCCCAAAAGCCTTGATGTCACAGGCAGCATCCAAAAGGCTGTGAAAAATATGTAGATCCATGCCTTACCATTGGCCGCTTCTCCCCTGCCCTTATTTCTCATATTTGGTTGTCTTTCCAGAGAGTTCTATGTTCTTTGGTAGTTGATTGGCCCCTTGTTACTCCCCCCTGCCTACTCCTTCTCCCATTTGCCACAATTCCTTTCTCCCTGCCTTTATAGCACCCCCTAACTGATGTAGTATTGGTTACTGCGTGTTTTCCACGCCCATTCTGTAAGGGTATAAAACCCCATGTCAGCCCCATTTTCATCGGCTTCTTTGTGGTTTTCCTGTGTTCTTCAATAAACCCTCTCCCCCACGAAGAAGTCCCTCCGCTTCTTTCCTGCCTCCTTCGCGCACTGTCGCCATTGCTGGGCAAGGCGAACCCCACCAGGAGCTCCGCCTGCCCTCCTGCGCTGGGATCGGCCCCCGTCCTCCCGTTCGGGGCAGGCAGAAGATCGCGCGGTGCTCGGGGCAGTGTGCTGGCCGGCAACGGCACCGCGGCATCAGGCAACCTGCTTAGAACTATCAGGGATGCGTTTGTCTTCTGGGTATTATTTGCACTGCTCTGTCCATGGAGTGCCCTTGGCCTGAGGGCTCGGTCTGAGCTCCAGCTCTGGAAGTGCCACCAGGGAAGGGCATGCACGCCATCCTGGGCGATACTGGGGGCCTGTAGGGAAGCTTTCACCCTTTCTCTGGGAGCAGGGGAAAGGCAGCAGGTGAGGCAAAAGAAAATCCACCATCAGTTTCGTTCTCCTGAAAAGTCTTTGAGATGCTGATGCCACTCTACATCTCTCTGCTTCAATAAAATTGTCCCAATTGACTGCAGCAGCCAGAAAAAAGGGTGAGCATAACACATAGAGGCACAGATAACTTGTAAGTCTTCCTGTACAACTCTTAATTTTTTATAGTCAGTATTTTTTATTTACCAGTTTGAACTATGTGTTAATGTTTTGTAGCTGTAATAACTACTGCTTCATTTGCATTTATGCTAAGATTTTTATTAGGCTAACAAGAAATTCTTGGCTCTATGTTTAATGTGTAGTCCCCTCCACCCATCACCTTATTTTTAATGATGTTCAGTGCTATTCATACTGAAGCTCTGTGCAAGGCAATAAGCAAAAATTATTTATACATCTGTTTTTAAGTTACAGCAAACTCTGAAGCAGAATCAAGGCCTAGCACAACAAACACAAGAAGTGATGAAGATGGGAAGATGAGTACATATGAAAGCGTAGAAGAGTTTACATGCAGAACCTACAGCTATAACAGCAGATTACAACAGCCTCCATTGCAAGAAAAATTAAACCCTAATTTAAATGAAGAGTTAGAAAAAGGTGCAAGTAGACACCTTTGTTACAGAGATGCTCTTTATAAGCTGACGGCTATTTTTCTCTTATTTTTCTTCAAATGCTCTTGTTGACCATGTCAACAGCATCTGAGATACCAAGGTCATTTTAAAGATGATTTGTGGCTATTTAGCTCTCTATACTCCTTGTTCAAAGGTTAAGAGAAGTGAGCTGAGTTTCCTTATTTACTGATTATTTGCAGTCTTGTCAGCTTAAAACCCTCTAACAGGAAGAAAATGAAATAGAATAATTCTTTATGAACTGTCTGTCTTTCTCCTCACAGCTTCTGACTATGCTCCAGCATTATGAAAACATCCAAATGGAATTTGTTGTGGAGCTAAAAATCAGTGAATTTGAAGACATGGTGATCTTACTAGAAGTGAGCTGAGGATGTGGAGAGGAGGCTGGAAGGTGACAATGTAAAACTTCTGGGGCATGCACCAGGTTGAATTTTGAGCCTAGCCATTACCATGCAAAACTTGTCCTAATTTAATATCAGATCAGATCTGCCTCTGCAGTTGTGAGAAGTGCAAGTGGTGCTAGTACAGATTCAAAAAATCTAGAGGGATCTTTTCAGTTATCCAACAGGGAAGTTGCAGGTTCAGTATCCAAATCCTTTAAAAAATGGTGATATGAGCAAGAGTGAGAGGAAAACAAGAAACAGGAAAATGCAGTCAGAGTAAAACTGTATTTCCTGCTCTTTATTTGAGAAAATACTTCCTAGAAACTATTTTTCAAGAAGCAATCTAATTTGGCAATTAAACTAAAGAAACTAAATAGGACTATCATTCATTTCACAAACAGGGCATCCTCATTCTTTTAATTAATATCTTTTTTGAAACCCATGTGACTGGATGAGAGTTTCAGGACTATAATTCTTTCTCCAGGACAGCTATCATTCTCTTCTGCCTAGAAATAATGATCCACATATAAATCTCCTTTGACATACTCAATCTTATTTCCCATCTGCAGCTGTTGTTAAGCTTGGATGGATTTTGTCAAAAATCCTGTAGAGAAGACTACACTAAATTGTGAATAAAATCACCACCATGCTGGAGATGCACCATCTTAGAAATCCTTGCAGGATATTTCTGGGTTTTCTAAACAAGGTTTCCATGAAGAAAAAATTTTGAAGCTTTATTTTTCAGTGCTGAAATCCTGAGTGATTATAATCCATCGTACCCCCTTCTCACATTTGAAGTTGATAAAATAGCAGTATTTAAATAGGTAAAGCTGGACCTAAGAAATGCTTGTCTTGTCTTAATGAGTGCAGTACTGAGGGTGAGAACAAATGCTAATATAAAGCATCTCTATTTTTCTGAATAAAAACCACAACAGCTTTTAGTCCTTTTTTTATCTTTCTTAAAGTTTTCAACAAAAATAATCTGAATCTATTTTTGTTTGTATACTACTTTGTTTTCAAGGATTTGAATAAAAAATTACTCTTGCAGATACATAAACGTGTGTGTTGCTGAAAGATCCATGCCTAAGGAGCCATCTGGAATGCATTGCTTTCCCTGATCTTTTTAGGAAGAGGCAATCCTTTTATCAAGAAGCTGAATTGTTCTAGCATAGTCTGTGTGATCATCAGTTTCCAAGTGAATGAAAGAACAAAAATTATTTTGGTAATTACTCAGAGATCAAAATTTAATGCTCGAAGAATAAGTGGAAAATTTCTGATAACTGCAGTTTTTCTCAGAAACAATGCTTGTTTGCAGTGGTTTTCTAAAATTTCGTAGCTGTAACCATAATAAAAAATCAGCAAAACCATCTCTCAGGAGCAGGAAATCAAGCCTGTCATTTTCAGAAATAGAGCTTATTGTTAAATTCTTTCTTTTTTATATAATTCAAACTGAGATCTATTATTTATATCAAAGTTGCATAGGCTGAGTGTTGTCAAATCAGGGTGAAACTGTGAATTGTGGAAGCATCAACACAAAGCTTTTATGTGTACGTGGTTTCACTGGTTAGTTAACTCCATCCAGAACATAACTTTGGGAAGGTTTCTGTGTGTTTTCCCTATCCTAAGCTGTCAGTGCAACACTAAGAGCATCAGTACAGCTGCACTTTGCAGAGATGCACCCTGAAACCCAGGCTTCTAATGCTTGTTCTTTTTTCCCTTCCAAATAAAGGAGGAAAAATATGGGATTTGGAAAGAGCAGCACTGCCCTCCGGTGGGCAGCTTGATCCTTCACAAAGGGAAGCCTTGGTTTTCCTTCAGCTTTTGGAATACTTAAAAAGCAGTGCCTAGAACTGTACTCCCAGCAAAACATATGTGCTTGGATTGAAACTTTCAGGGTAAGGTTCGAATATGAATAATGAAAACCCTTTTATTTTTGGAGGGTGTGGGGGTGTATGCATTGTGGTTTGGGTTTTGTTGGTTTTGGGGTTTTATTTTTTTCCCCAGAAATCTGTGAAATGCTTCTATGCAAGATGAGAAATCACTGAAAAATAGAAGAGGAGTATATTTTTCTTTGATAACCTAAAATCACTATAGTGTCAGTAAAGGTGAGTTCACTTCCTTCATATCTCATTCACTGTGTCACATGTTTTCAACTCCAAATAAACACTTACCATTAATCTGATTAAAACAAAATATTCTGGTTTTTGGGATCTTAATATTTTTGTTATTGGACAAAGCATAATAAAGTCTAACTCAAATCAACAGCAAAAATATTTCTATTTAAAGTTAATCAGAAACAGCAAAGGAATAAAATGTATATGCTTTACATTTGCATATTTACAACTATGTTTACATAAAAATAATGTTGTCAAGCAGTTGTTTCTGCTTAGATAGAATTTTTATGAAGCCCTTTCACAGGCTTCCTTCCAGGTACCAAACCACTGATGGCAGCTTTCTGAGAACAGGTTTTCAAAAGCTTTGCATTCACCTTGCAAAACTTCATTATGATAAATTTGCATATAAAACAGAATCAGAAGTCTACTTAAGTCAAAACATCTGACTGAGTCAATATAAAATCTTTGCTAATTTTAGAATTCTGGAATGCTGTGGGTTGGAACGAACCTTAAAGATGATTTGGTTCCAACCCCCCTGCCATGGGCAGGGGCACTTTTCACTAGACCGAGTTGCTCAGAGCCCCATCCAGCCAGGCCTTGAACACTTCCAGGGATGGGGCAGCCCCAGCTTCTCTGGGGAATCTGTTGCACTGCCTCACCACCCTCACAGAGAAGATTTTTTTTTCTAGTTTCTAGTCTAAACCTACTCTTTCCTTTCCTAGGGAAAAGATTTGAAAGACATTGTTCTGAGTGAATTGTTTTTAAAAGGTTCATGTTCTAACTTCTCTGGTTTTGTATCATCTCTGTGTCATTTGGGATGCTTCTAATGAATTGGAGTATTTTTTTTCTGTTGTTTTTCAGACATTTGGCCTGGGAATTGAACCTACACTGGTACATTTGGGGTTTTTGGCCACCTCTTCCTTCTTTTTTTTTTTTTTTCCTAAACATGCTACATGGTGAAAGTCCTTCTAATGTCCTTTAACACTAGTATTTTGAGATTAATTTAGAGAGAGGTTTGGGGCCTTTTAAGTTCCTTAAAAATTTTCCTCAGGTCCAGTTAGCTGAAAACACGTGTTTAAGACTAAGTGCTCTTTAACCAGGACTTTTTCACCTGTAGTTAGAGCTGAGGCCTTGACCTGCTCTTGCAATACTCACTTCTCTAGCCATATGAACATGGCTGAAATTTCTAATAAAGAAATAAACTTTGCTCCTTTGCTGGTATCATTGGCACATCTTGCCTTAAAAGTGTATTTTTCATGCTCCAACTCATTTTCTACCCTTAGATAATCTGCTGGCTCAACAGATATTCCTCAGAGGGAGGACCTTTTACTTCAGTTCGAGGCTGTCTTGACTTACCAGCTCTGTGTTAGCTTTAAGCATGTGTTTCCATGCTTTACTGAATCAAAGTTAAAATTATGAGTCAGGTTTAATTTTCTCTTGTTGATTAAACAACTGCTTCAGCAATATGTTTCCCCCAACAATTAATTTGTTTAGTATTCATGAACATGCAAGTTATTGCAAAACCATTCTCAAGGTGATCACCATCTCATCTCACCTAAACATTTGTCAAAATGTGAGGCTGAACTTCACTGGTTTTCAAGTAGAGTTATTAGTTGAAATAATTTGGAGACTTTTAATGTGGCTTCACTTCCTTTTATATGTTGAGATGAGTTTAAGCTGACACTTTTATAAATGCAATAACTGAATGGTATGCATTACAGTCTGTTAGAAAATGAATTTTAAACATTGTTTCTTAATTAAATATATGTTTTAAAAGCTGTGTTTGAATATAGATTTAAAATACTACTGAAATCTGAGATATTCACATTGAATTTCAATTTAAGTCAACCACTATAAATATGTAGTGCAGTAAGATTACAATGTATGTATGATTTTAAAAAATACTTTTAAAACACTTTTTAAAAATATAATCACTATTCTGTGAAGTCCTGGGGCTTGCTCTACAACCAGTGATGGCTGCAATGGTGATGTCAGTGAGAATCTCCCAGTCCAGGTGGGCTTTGGATCGGGCCTGCTAACAACCTCCAGCTATGACCAGCTGGATTTATAGGAGTTAGTTGACATAATTCCTAGAAAAGTTGTGGGCTGTTTCTGGAGAAACATGTACTACATCCCTAAGCTTAGCTGATCCTTCCAGATATTAGAACAGGCAACTTAATGTTCTGTATCTGTCCATTCTGGGTAATGAAAGGGACATATCTCCCTGCTATCCAAATGCCAATATATGGAAAAAAAGACCTAATGAAGCTGAACTCACAGCTCCAGGAAAGAACATTTTAGTTCTATTATTCTCTAAAATTGCAAGAGGACTAATACAGCCTAGGGAAGATTGTAAAATGAATTATCCTTAGCTGCTCTTTTCCTTATGGCCTGATTCCAAAGCAAAGCACTTTCCTTTCACTCCCTATGAATATCTTCTGCTGTCATCCTCTGGTTTATTTTACTTTAGGGACATGTTCAGCTTTTATCTGCCATTAAAGACCCATTTCTGACAGCAGGTAATGGCATTTGGAACCTTTTCCCTAAACTATCACCTTAGATTCTTTGTGCCATGAAATTGGTCCTTTTTCTCTTTTTGCTTCTTAGTTTGCAGGTAGTGAAAGTTGATGCATCAGCCTCCTTTATGTTTCCCATTGGGCACTAGGAAATGACCAGGAATGACCAGGCAAAAAGCCAAGTCTGGATGAGATCAACACAGAGAGAAATACAAAAACAAAAACAAACAAAAAACCAAAAAAAAAAAAAAAAAAAAAGGAAAAAAAGGGTTTTTTTCCTCAGCTTTTCATTTAGCTAGAATTTTGTATTGACTCCAAAGCAGGAAAGACTGACTCTTTCCAAAACCCCCTTTTTTAAGAACTGAAAGCTTCAGTTCTTAGCTTAAAAGCCGTCTTTAAAATTATAGACAAAATCTATAATAAGTTTAGTCACTTTGCCTACCCTGATGTCTAAGGTCAAGGAAGCAGCAGGTTACTCAGGGTGTTTGCAGGACTGCCAGACTCTGGTTCCACGTGTAGCCCACTGAATTGAACCTGAATAAAGGTCCTGAATTTGTGTCCCTTATCCATGCTACTTAACCTATGTATCTCTTCATCAGCACCACTATGCCCTGGATCACCTGCCTGGATTTTCTTTGATGTGGTTAGGCAGCATGAGCAGGCCACATGCTGTGTCCTGTGAGCAGTTTGGTGGTATGGAGTGAGGGGTTAATGCTCTCTGACCCCTCTTCAGTCATGTCTGGTTTAGCTGAGCCAGCTCAAGGAGCACAATTTTAATCTGATATAGCCCAGTGGCAAAAAAAATTCTCCTTCAGAGAACCCAGAAAGTCCTTAGAAAGCATAAAGTGTTGTACCACTCAGAGAAATCTGTTGGGGGTACATATTATACAGGCTTTGCCTAAATGTGCACTTAACCAACAGAAGGATGTCATACAACTGAAAACAAATAGTCTAATCTGTTCCACATTATCACAGAATCAGAATGGCCTGGGTTGGAAGGGCCCTTACTGATCATCTAGTTCCAATCCCCCTGCTGTGGACAGGGACACCTTCCACACATTCAGAAACTTTCAGAAGTTCTTGAAAAAGTTCCTTTAATGTACCAGAAGCCTAAAATCTTTGTACATTAACTAAACCTTATGAAAGAGGGCTTTTAGAAAGATACATCTTAAGGTGTCTGAAAATAGACTGCTGTCCAGCAGATCCCAAAATCATTGCTACTGGTACATTGTTCAGTGAGCCCAATGGATATGCTACAGTCAAATCTCTGGTTAAAATTTGGAGTATTGACTTCAATGCACAGTGGAACTTCACTGTGAAAGTTAAACAGAAGAGATGGTCAGTGTAAATCCTGTAGCACAAAACAGAAATCCCAGCAGATCAGGCAGTAGTATAAAACCTGATCAGTGAGAACCAAAAATCTTGTTTTCTAACATGGAAAGAGAAAACTATGTTTTATTTGTCTGAGTTAAAATAGGAATAATGTGCAGATAATAAGATTCAACAATAAACACAGTGTCTGCCTCCTGAAATTGAATATATTGTTTCCAAAATGGCGGCAGATCAAGCAAGGAGTGTGATTTCTAACAGTAGTGGTCTGACTGTCAGATTTATTAATGCAGGCATTCATAACTTCTTGAAACTTCTCAGAGTTAAGCTGTTAAGAGGTTCCTCTGCTGGAGGTGAAAATTCCCTATTACCTAAATAGTGGTAAGCATTGCAAAAATCATCTCTACCTTTTCTTTTTTTACTCCTCTTACCTTGTCATTTATTGTCACCAACTGTCACCCATGTGAAATCTTCATATCATTGAAATAGATGAAGTGGTTATCATATCTACTTAATTAATATTTGTTTACTCACTAAATTACATCCTTAAGTAATATTCTTTTTATCTGTTGTACTGGCTCCAGCTGGGGTGGAGTTAATTTTCTTCGTAGCAGCCTGTATAACACCGTGTTTTGTATTTGTGTCTGAAACAATGTTCCTAACTTTGTCATATTTTGCCTGTGGCTGAGCAGTGCCAAGGTTTTCTCTATTTCCCGTTCTGACTCCCATAGTGAGCAGAGTGTGGTTTGGCAAGATGCTAGGCTGGGACAAAGTCAGGTCAGAGGGATATTCCATGCCATGTATCATGCACAGCAATGAAAAACATTGTAAACACTTGTAGCTAATCTTGTCAGGGAGATTTCATTAAACCTTTGGAGTTCCTTGCTATGGTTTGGAAGTGGGGGTGTCAACCCAAGACTGATGGCACCTCTGTAGGGGTCCCTGGGTGTGTGTTTGTCCCTATCCAGCTGTGCTGCAGATAGAGCTTTAATATCAACAAAGTCACGTTCAGGAAGGGAAATTTAGGGCACTCTTTCCCAGATCACTGCAACCAGGCTCCAGCATTGCAGGCAAATGCAGTGCTCTGACACATTCAGTAGACAGATTTCTATTCAAAATTTTAGAGGTGAACATGTTCCTCATTCTTCAGCAACTCAGAATATAATCATAGAATGGTAAAGGGTTGGAAAGAACCTTAAAGACCATCTTGTTCCAACCCCCTTCCATGGGCAGGGACACCTTCCACTAGACCAGGTTGCTCAGACCCCAATCCAACCTGGCCTTGAACAATTCCAGGGATGGAGCAGCCACAGCCTCTCTGGGGAACCTGTGCCGGGGCCTCACCACCCTCACAGCCAAGATTTCTTCCTAATATCTGAGCTGAATTTCCCCTCTTTTAATTTGCACCCATTACTCTATCCTATCACTACAGTTCCTGATGAAAAGTCCCTCCTCAGCTTCCCTGTAAATACTCAGAGTTTCAACAGCTTGAATAGCATTTACCAAATACTTTCTTCACTGTTACATGCAAAATTTCACATTACTGTAGAGAAAACAATGAGCTACTCTAAGAAAGAAAAATTTTAATAGTTAATGCCTGAATTACTCATAGTTGACAGTAATTTTTTTTGCACATTATGTCATAGTTCAGTCTATGCATTGTGATGTTTTCAAAATTCATTACTTTTTGTATATATTTTTTTAATTTTACTTTTTCTAATATTTCTGGTATATTTTTACCTGGATTTTATTTTTTCTAGTTTTTTGACGCAGCCTTCCAACCTGTTCCCTCTTTAACATTCATCTTAGCAAATCTAAACCTCGCTTTGGACAGAATGTCTCCTAATTCTCTGTATTTTTATTTTTTCACTGATGATTGTTTTAGTCATGAAAAATTAGGTGAAAATTGTGCTTTATTTAACAAATGGTTTGTCTCCATTTCTGTGATTTTTGAATGAGCAAGTATATTTTGTTGACTTTCCCTAGGGTGGTGTAAATGCTATTAACTATCTCGTCTGCTTCAAGTGTCATGTTTTTCACGTATTTATAGAAGATGGTTTAAAAATATTGTTAAACAAAAATATCTCTAAATATTTTTAATTTGTTTCACATAGCTCCTAGCCAATAAAGATAATTTGAAATTATACAATAGTAAGAAATTATATTTATAATTCCATTATCCTTTTACTTCTCAAGTGTTTAGAATTTGTATAAATATTTTGATTTGTACTGTTGTACTATTACACCATTTAATAGGCATTTTACTAGCCTGTTTCCCCCTGAAAGGTTACCTTTTTCTTTCTATTTGACTGTTCATGTGATCACATGTGACTGCAGTGAAAATCATTTTTGTGGGTGATTATGCTGTTTTCAGCCTCTACATACTCTTTCTTTTGAAAATGCTACAAAAATACGTGTGGCAACACAATTTGACTTTATTATCTAATGACCTCCTTTTTCTCTCGGATAAACTTGATCTCAAAGATAAAATCTCAAAGATAACCAGCAAGAATAAATATTACTGGGGGACAAAAGGAAAATGCAGGATATTAGTGCCCCCAGTTGAAACTCTAAGCTCATGGAAGAAATTCAGGCATGTGCTATAGTGTGGAAAAAGATTTTACCTAAGAAATAAGAAAAAACCAAACAAATTTAAGTAAACCGGCTTAATTTGTCATGCCTGTTCTTTTAGAAGCCATCATCTATCATGATTATTCTTTCTTACTTCTGGAAAAGAAATAGAAGCTTAATATTTGTTATAAAATTTGTGGGACTCTACTAATTCAGCATTTATGGATACTGAAGGTTACATCTGTGTTGCTCTGTCAACTTAAATCTCTAAAAACTTGTTAGACTTAAGAGTCAGCAGACTGTGCTAAAAGCTTTTGTCCCCAAGACAATAAGTCTAATAACTGTTAAATTTCTATCAATTTTTTTCAGTTGATAGTAACAGGAAAATCTTGCAATAAAGTTGCACACTAACAATGACTACTTAAATTATATTTTCAGCTCAATCTAATCTTATAATTTTAAATTCAAATTTACTCTTTTGTGACTGAAGCATTTTAATTTTCCATTTATAATTTGAAGAACAGACAGAGGTATGAGAGAGGGAACTTTATCCTTTTTTAGCAATAGAATTTCCAACTTGGTTCCACTTCTGTAATCTTTCATCACTTCTATGTGTAAATGAAAAAGAACAGAGATCTCAAATCCTTCTGCTGGGCTTGTACTTAGCAAGACAAATTGTTAATGGTAAATTGATTTGAAATGTGTTGCTTCTGAAAAGTTGGGAGAAAATCAGGGGATTCATGGGCAATATAATGATTGTAGGATTTTGACTTTTCTATTGAAATAATTGATATATGTGTTAGCTGGAAATGCTAAAACTCTTGTATAATTGTATAGTGATGGATGAATGCAAGCTAAAATGCAAATATATTTGCAAGCTTTAAAATACTTTTGTAGAATTGCACTGAAGCATCCCCTTCCCATTGTCTGTCCCTTCTTTCCTACAAGAGAATAAAGTATATGACATCTGAAATATTGGTCACTTCTACAAGGGTTTTGTAAGGCCTGATTTTTGGCACCATTGCATTTGATCTGTTTCTAATAATTTTTATGCTTTTTCCATGTTTCAGACTGACTTAAAAGAGAAAGTTTTTCTCTCCTTGTTTTAGTTTGTTTCTTTTCCTCCAAAGCATATGAAATCTGTCAGAGTTGATTTACACTGGGATGTAAATCCTTCCACACAGAGGAAGGATTCCTGTGTCTCAGTTGTCCAGTTCTCATTGTTTTTCAGTGGCAATTCCAATTTCTAAATGAAGAAAAATTGAGGCTGAAAGCTAGTAATAGGAAAAAGCTATACAATTTCAAATATCGTTAGTATTTCATGCGTGCTGCTGTGTTTGATATCAGGTATTTTTTTCCCAATTTAGGTAGGCATTAAAACAAAGAAGTAATTGATAGTTTTAGCAACAGAGAGTTGTAAAACATTTTACCATTCAGTATCTCGGGAGCACTTAAAGAGTTTTGAAATAAGAAGTGTTCTCTTTGTAGCACCTACAATGGGTAATGAGGAAAGATTTGAACACAATGACCAAAATTTGAACTCCTGTTAAAATAGATGAGCCCAGTTATTTAAATCTTTGAGAAAGTAATTACATGCTTAGTTGACCTCGTTTTCAAAATCCAACAGCATTTTCCTCATCCTTCTGTGTTACCTGTCAGCTACTGCTAAAATAATTATCATGATAAAAATAAAAACAAGAAACCAATTGTATATAATTTTGTTTAGTTATCATCTTGTCAAACGTCTAATGTGAAAAGTTAATTCAGTGCAAGAAGCTAAATGGTTTTTCATAAAGGTCTAACCTGAATATCTCTCCACATGTGTCTAAAAGAATATAAATTACCTTTCGTTCAGTAGTTTTTGTGAGGGTCATGTACAGAGGACAAGAAAATAAGAGTGACCAAATAATTTAGTGCTCTAATTTGAGATCTGTGTTACCTGGTTTGGGGAATCTTGAAAGATGGAGTACAATAGTTTACTTGTCATATCTTTCCTCCAAAACCAACACATAATTGTTGTCTGGCTGTTATGTTAGGTGTGAAGTGGGATTTTTCAAAGGGTTCTGCACTGATATAAATCTTTTTCAAGTCAGCCTCAGCTTCTACTGAAAGCTGTACTACGAAATTCAAAAGGAAAGGAACAAGTCTGAGGCTGAATGTTTTTGGAAGGATGTATTGATAATTTTTTAACATCAAAAAAAATGTCATGCTGTCAAAGTGCTCTGGAATATGTGTATTTAGAGAGTGAGCTTATGCTTACATTGGACACACTGAGCACTAGGTAAATGCTTATCAGCTCTCTTTTACAGCTTCTCTGGCCTCAGCTTTCACCTCATTTTGTGTGCTATTTGGGAGTGAACTGCAAGGATTTCAGATTTATTTCTTCCTATCTTCTCCTTTTATTTGAGTAATCTGTTTCTGACACATTTATCTGATTTTCCTTTGCTCTGCCTGATGTGGACAACAAAAAAGTTACTTCATGTGGTGGCAACAAAAGGTATAATAATGGAGAAATTTGAGGGTTTGTTTCTTATGGTCTGCCCTTCAGAATCTCACCGTTAAAAATGTTACATCCATAACACAGCTGCACAGGAGTACAAATGTTTCATAAAACCAGATTGAATTTCACATACAGATTTCCAAAATCATTCTGGAGGCTTATGGACAAGCTACCTTTGTATTATTGATTGTATAAGTCAGCAATAGAGATAATTATTGTTCCTTAGGCATTTCTTACTACTTCTCTTATGGAAATACTTGTGGTTAGGGTTTTTCAGGGTCATAAGAAAAGAGATCAGTAAAATATGAGTTGGCCTTAAAGAGACAGATATTTAACAAGAGGACCTGGGAATTTTAGAGTACTTAAATTTCAGAGAAACAGGTGCTATTCACATTATTAATAGTTAAAATTTAACCACCTTTTAAGTACCCGTAGAACAGGGCATAGCAATGGTTATCAAGATCTGCAGTCAAGAGTGTTTATTGAACAGTTGAAATAACATTCATGAAATACAGATTTTAATGTTTTAATTAATATTTGAACATGAAATTTCACATTTTTCATATTTTTGAGACAAAAAGCTCTGAATATTCATCAAGAATACCAGTTTTCTAAGTAGTGTGGACAAACTTGGGAAAGACTGCTGGAAACTGCATGAAAGATGAAGATGCATGTTAATGACAGCAAAATTTTCCCCAGTATTTTCCCCCATATTTTGCAGAGGTTTTAGACATCTTGAAATGGTTTACATAAAGAGGCTAGACTACCCCATATCTAAGTCTTTGTTTCAGACCTTTTCCTCTTCTGTGTTTTGTGGCCCTTTAAACTGCACAGATATGAAGATTTTATTTCAAAGCTCCTTTGGAAACAGATATATACCAATAAAGCCCTGTGATGTATAGTATAGAAAACTTAGTTTGCATTTATTCTATCATTCTGAATAAAAGGTAAGGGTGAAAGAGGCGAACCATTCCCCTGCCACTTGAATTTTCTTTTCAATGCTTCCATATTAGCCTACAAGGCACAAATATCTGTACACAGCAATGTTCCTGTAATTGGTTTTATTCATAGGAACTATTACATTGTGGCAAATTTACTGCTGGTTTCAATGACTGCTCCACACTGGCTTTTACATCAATTAATCAGAGAATTCAGAGAAGCAATAGTATTGCTACTTCCCCTTGACCTTTGTCTTTTACCTGCCTATTTTGCCCTGCAAGTGTTATTGGCTGGGGTGAGACTCTGATTCTTTCCCTTGTATGCCATATCTGTTCCTGACTCCTCCCATTTACTTGTCGCAGAGAACTTTGCATTGACACGTTCTTTTCATAGTTCAGATGGTTCATGTTATTTTCTGTTTTCTTACTGATTGCTACCCACTTCACTTTGTTCCCAGGATCCACACCTTTTTTAGCCTAACAATAAGGGGGAATAGAAGGAAGTATGTGCATGTAGTGGTTTAAACTCAGCTAATTAATTCAATGTGGCCTAGTAATTTATTTTTTTAATGCAAGGCATCATGTTATTCTCAGTTTATCTAATTTTAATTTACTAAAAATTAGAAATTTATGATAAAATATTTATTTATTATATTTAGTCAATGTAGAAGGATTGTTTGCCTCTAGAAGCAAATTCTTACCCTCACCATTGGGTGTCTAAAGTTAGGTGAAAGTCTTCCTTTATTCTCAGTGCGTGCTGCTGGCTCTGTGATCACTTCTGTTGAAGTCAACTGGAGTCATCACAGATTTCGTTTCTGGAGACTCTTAATTTGCCCCATTTTTATTATAATATATTTAGAAACACATTTCTCTGATTCCGACTTAAAATAAGATTCTTTGATTCTGTGTTGGAAAGTGCTGGGAAAAGGAAGTGAATGTTGAGCTGCAGCTAAGCAGTCAGACAAGATATGGATTGACCCAGAAAAGAACCTCAGTGCTGTCCTGTGAGATCTTCCTCGATGTGCTTAAACAAGGAGAGTTTTTGTTTTCTTTAAAAAGGCCTTCCTCCAAATCGAGGGAAAGGTGATATATTCCAGTGTTGCTTTCTGTGCAATTTTTTTTCCCAAGGTAGTCTGAAGAACTGTTGCTAATGGCAGCAGTGTCTTTTTAATTACTTTCCTGATATAGATTGGTTAACATGAAGACAGATTACTCCCCAGCAATTTATTTGGATCATTTCATTGAACAGTTCTGCTTAATCCATATTTCTGAACATTCCTCAAGGGATGTATAAAATCTGTAAGGGATTCATAGTTTTTTCTTCCTTTTTATGGTCTTACTGGAAGTCAGAATTTAAACTATAAATGCACAAAACAACGTAGATATTTGCTCATGTGATAGGAATCTAAAACTCCTCTGAACCCTGTGTCAGTTTCAGTATGGTCTTCCACACAAAGTATATGTGTGTATATGTATTGGTTACTTAATCCATTGCTATATGATCCATTACTATATTATTTTGCACATTACATATCCCCTCTGTTTAGTGATCACCCCTAGGAAACTTGTGAGGTGTGCATGTGAAAGTTCTTGGGCAGTATCTTACAGCAAACACTCAGATGACTCCATGAAACAATCTTCCCACCACATTAAATCTTCCAGTGTGATGAGGTCACAAGATATCAACTCAGAGGTTTCAGTAATTGCTAGCTCAATATATATACTTAGACCCAGGATTTGGGGAATGCTTAGGGATTGAAGCATCAGGTCCAATTTCCTTCTCTATCTTCCCACCTTTGACATATCATAGCCAAATGGAGACCTATGTGACCTAGACCTTGGGGCACTAATACTTGTTCCATAGCTTTGAAAGCAGGTTGGGGTTTTTTCAGTTTGGTTTTAAGGGCTTGGGATGGTCAGTTGGTTGGATTTTTAATTATCATAAACTCTATGACTTCAGGGGGGAAATGGAGACACTGTTCCTTCATGCCTTTCACTTGTGTAAAATACATGTATTCACAAATTTGTTCAACACTTTTGTGCTCTACAGCATAGTTTTCTCACCACCTCTACTCCAATTTAAAGAGAACAATATTGCTTATTTCTGAAATCTTTAACAATGCATGCACTTTTAAAAGTTTTTGGTCTTGTCTAAGAACCTCAGGATAAGAAATACCATTCCAGAAAACTGAAATTCAGTAAGTCCTCCAAGTTGGGTTATGCTGGAAACAGGTGAAAAGAGGGTGAATACAAAGACTGTGTACTCCTCTGCAGCCATGACTCCTCTGCCGAGTTACGTCTTGCTCAGTCAAATGTGAGAAGATCTTTGAAGACAGAACAGCACATTAGTGATGTATATTATGTGACTTTTAGTCAGGAAACATTTTAAAATGAATTACACAAAGAATTAAATATTTCTAACTACAAAAATTCTGTTAACTTGTTTAGTAAATGAGGTCTATGTTCTTCCTTTCGTATTAAGTTTTACAGTTGGATAACCACTACCACGGATAATTTTAATCCTTGTGGGGTTTTTTTGAATATGGCATTACTGCAATCCAGCTCTGGGGTCCCAGCACAGGAAGGACAGGGACGTTGGAGCACATCCAAAGAAGGGTCACCAAGTTGATAGGAGGGATGGAGCACCTGTCCTATGAGGAAAGACTGAGAGAATTGGGATTGTTCATTCTGGAAAAGAGCAGGCTTTGGGGTGATCTAATTGCAGCCTTCCAGTACCTGAAGGGAGCCAACAAGATGGAGGGACACTATTTACAAGGGCCTGGAGAGACAGGACAAGGGAGAATAGCTTCACACTGAAAGAGAGTAGGTTTAGATTAGATATTAGGAAGAAACTCTTTATTTTGGGAGAGGTGAGGCACAGGCATAGGTTGGATGGGGCTCTGAGCAACCTGGTCCAGTGGAAGGTGTCCCTGCCCATGGCAGGAAGGTTGGAAAGAGAGGATCTTTAAGTTCCCTCTCAATCCAGGCCGTTCTATGATGCTATGATTACTGAGAACTTGTCCTTCCATATGACCGCCCTTTTAAACTTCTTTTGATGCAGTGATGAAAATAGCTCATAGTCCGATTCTGCACTTTCCCAGCAGATCTTTTGCTTTGGTTTTCTATCTCCCTCTCTGGAAGTCTGCATAGGGAAAAGGACATAGAACTTTAAACATCTGAAAAGAGTTGCCATAAGAAAGCTGATTTTCATTCCATTTTGATAGGAGAGGACTCCTGTGGGGGTGACAAAACATTTTCCCACAGAGAGCTAGTTATTGATGCAATGTCAGGCTTTAAGTATGCTTGTGATAGTCTGTGTGTTAGAGGAATTATCTGAGAACACCATCCCCTCTCCTTCTATGTCAGCAGTTTTTTCACCTTGTGCTGGAGACTGATCAAACAAGGAAATAAAAACAGCCCAATAAGGCTGCAAAACATGTGAAGCTGCAGATGTGGATGCAGTATAAATGACCTAAATTGTGAGTCTGTCAGATTTCTACCATGTCGATGGCCTATTTCTTTAAAAATTACCTAACCTGATGTTTCACTAGTATGGCTACAGTAATAATTAAAAAAACCCCAATTATCAATATTAAATAAGTTGTCATCTTTCTCTGGGTTTTATCACATTAATAGAGTATTTGCTTTTATATCATTTAAAGTATTTTAAAATAATGTTGTATTATTATATAGTTCACAAGTAGTGTCATAAAAGTAGAGTTTAGAACATAACAAGCAACAGATTTTATTTGTTTCAACTGAGTAATCTGATTTTTTATTTTTAATTTTACATTATTTCCTTAGGTGAATAATTTCTTTGCTGCAGGGTGTCCATGATCTGTAAATATTCACAACTTGCAGTCGATGATAGTAATCTGTTAGTTACAGTGGTTAATGCTCACTCTTTTCCTGGATGGATCATACCATTTCATCAGTTTAGTCATGTAGCAAACCAACCAAATCCAACTTTCAAGAGTCCTATCAATCTGCAGTGGAAATTAAAGTGAAAAGAATATTTTAGAATTATGCCAAAAATAAAAAAAAAGTTTAAAAATGCAACTAAGACTGAAGAAGGATGGACAAGACAAGTAGTTAAATGAGGAATAAAAGTAGAAGCAAGTGAAGTCAATGTCCAGAGGGAAGTTTGCAGTCACAGGGTGTGCTCATCATTAAGAGACATAGAAGTGGACTGGAATAAACTTCATAATGTTCAACAAAGTTCAACAAGTGCAAAGTCCAGCATCTGGTGTGGAATAACCCAATGTCCCAGTACTGACAGGACTGCCAAGCTGATAGGGGTGTCTAATTGCTGCCCTCAGATATCTGAGGGATGATTGCTGGGAAGGCAGATGGACTCTTCACAGAATTGCAATGGGAAAGTCCAAGTGGCAACGAACACAAATTGCAGCAGCTGATATTCAGACACAGAGGGGGGAAGAAAATCACTATGCAGGGAGTCAGTGCATAGTATTTATGGGGTCTTCCACCTTGGAGGTATTCAGACCTTGCCTTGACATGGCCCTGAACAGCCTGATCTAATTTCAGTTAACTCTACTCGAGCAGGAGGTGGGACCAGATGCTTCCCATAGGTCCCTTCCAGCATAAACCACTCTGCTTCTGTAATCCCTGACTGATGGCAAGTAAGCACTAGCACATTGTGAAAGTCTTCTCCCCTCATTTTGAAGGTTTACAAATGAAAATGTGGAAACATTGGTCCTTATATGGTTTTATAACCAGCTCATCCTAGTACAGACTATAATATTTTGTAAACAAATTAATGCAAGAACTCACTTTTAATTACTACAGGCTCAGTGTCCGGGGCTTGCCTGTTAATTATTGCTACCATGACCTCATTGCCAGCTAAAATTGTTTAGCAAATGAGTTCATTTGTTGGAGTCACAACTCCAACTTGAGGCTACCCGTGCTAAGTTATATCCTTGGCCAAACTGTAATCAGTATGTGTGAGCTGTAAGTGGCCATAATTTTTGTCCCTCTGGGATAATCTCTTCCCCATCAGAGCATAAATCCAGAATTTAAAATGCAGAGGCATCTTTGGGTAATAGTGTTTTTCTTTTATTAGTGATATATAGTGTCAATGGTACAAATAGTGAAATTATGCAAAGAATGAAAGAGGAATCCAAAGTCCATCTGCACAAAACTCCTCAGATTTGTGATAAAAAAATGTTTTATTAGGAATAAGACAGGGCTAAACTGTTTCAGGCATGGACAATTGCAGTTACTTAACCTTGCCTGGCTGCCAGATGCCCACCCAGAAGATTCCTTAGTGCTCTCCTCAACAGAGCAGGGCAGGAAGGAAAATTCCTGGGTCAAGATGAAGATGGGGAGGTCACTCACCAATTACCATCACAGCTAAAACAAACTTGTCTTGGGCAAAACTAGTTTATAGCCATTCCCAAATGGTGCAGGGAGATGGGGAGTGAGGGGTTGTGGTCAGTTCACAACAGCTCTGTTTGTCCCTCCTCTTCACATTCTTCCCCTTCTCCAGTGTGGGTGCTGTAATGGCACAACTCTGCTAAGTGTGGGATAACCTAATACGTGTAGCTGAGCAAAGTGAATTATTTAGAGGCATCCTCAACTTGTCTGATAGAATCAGTGTTCAGAAAAATGTAGAAACTTGAACCCCTTGAAATGAAGGGTGTTAAAATTATTGCTGAATTAGCATGAAAAGTTACAAAGACACTACTGTGCCACAGTTCAGCAGTGCTCAGCACTACAAATATAATCTGGTTGTAAGTATACATATATATCTGCACACATTTGTATCCATATATGTGTGTCTGTGATACACTATACACAAAAGCAATTGCTACTCTATCTAGCATAATGACCCAGAGATCTCATCCATTTGCAAGATACAGAGTTTGCTCTTGCTCTGTAAGGGCAATATGATTAAGCTGCACTGAATTTTGTTTTAAAAGTTTTGGGTTTAAGTAAATAGTTATCTCTTTTTAGTAGGGTGAAATATTACTATATTGCTTTCATTATGGTATGATATTACACTAAATCTAGGATCCTACTGTCAGGCCAAGATTTTGGTTGTGATTTAGTGCTTTATATCCAATCATTTGTGTTGCAATCCTTTCAAATACTGCAGTTCTCAAAGACTGGGCAGAGAACTGCTATGTCATCCAAGAGTCTTATTTCAAGACTTTCTCATTTCTTCCCAATTTATATTATCTCCATTTCTGCCAATTAACAGATAGGTAGAGCTTCTCTCTTCCAACGATTGACTCAGAAGTTTCTCTTTCCTTTGACAGGCAGGAATATGGCTGGTGTGCTCAGATTCTCCACAAGGAAGAGTGTCATACCACAAATCTGGGTTTAGGACTCTGAGAGTCAAAACCAGTAACTCACAGGGCACAAAACATAGAATCAGTATGACTTTACTTTTCTGAAGCTCAAAAGTTTTGACAGATTAAATTTATAACCAAATGTTTATACTGGTTGCTACACTGCCTGTTTAATTTACTCTTGCTCTACTAAGGCTGCAGCTCTGGCCATCCACAGGGCTTTAACTTTATCAAGGACTTGCATCCCATGGCACATTTATACCTGGCAAGAAAATACAAAACAAGCATGCATTTCATAATGTCTTTTCTGATTAGTTCTCCAGTTCTGTGGCCAAAGAACCATGCCTTACACAGACTAAATTTGTGGTGTTGAATTACTGTTCAGTGCTGAACATGTTGCTGAGCTATGGCACATTACTAAACAATCCATTTCCCAGCACTTCCTTTACAAATAAAATTATTTTTAAAGGAATTTTTAAGTAGAATGAGGAAAGATACAGCTTTCATTGTTGTCTTCATAATTACCCTTGTGAAGAATTAGCAAAAGAAAACTCTCTAAGCAATAAATTTGGCAGCAATATTTTATATCATCACTTAAAAATATCAAATTACAAGAAATAGTGCAAATCCAGTGACTAACCTTACATTTCTATGGGTTTGCTTGTTCTTTATCTGAGACATAACCTTCAGTGTTTCCCTTCTGAGGGAATTTCTTTTCTTCTTATTTGCATATCCTGTTCATTAATATGACTGTTCAAGAATGTTGTAAAAACCTATGTCAGTGAAGTTTTATGGTGTAATTAATTTACAAGCATCTCCTATATATATCTATCTCCATGTGGATTATTACCCTCCTTTTCAGGCTGCGTCTTTTGTCAGTCCTTAATTCACACGAGTTTTTGAGACAGAAATGAAGCAGAAAAGATCATCTGATGAGAAATATGTTCCTCTTACTATCTATGAGATTTTGTTTGCTTCTCTGCTTGCAATTTTTGTGTGTGTTTGTGTTGGACTGATTGTACTTTCTTGGTTATCAATCCAGGAGTTGGAACGAGGTGAGTAGCCAAGCTTTAGCTACAGACCTTTAGGAGTTCTTCAGACTTTGAAGCCAGTGCTGCTATAATTGTTAGTTGTATTTCTTATTTTATGCTATGCTTTTAATGCTGGGGGCAGGGGAAGTGGTGTTTTGGGGTTTGTTATATGTGAGTTTTTTCCTTCCCTGAAAATTGATGTGAACAAAATAGGGGAAAAACAAAGCATTGGAATCATGCTTTGAAGCCATATAAAATAATTGTCATGGTTTAGGCTTTGGGAAAGGTCCTTGAGATGCAATCCAAGCTATAAAGCTTTGGTTATTCCACCATATTCATCAACTAGAGAAGGTAATATGGAAAACTGAGAAATTTTGCCTTTTTCTCCATGTATGAGGTTTGACTCAGAAGACAAATTATTCACTGAAAGACTGATAACCCACTGGAATTTGTGGGGCCCATCTCTTGGAATCTATTAATTATTTTATTTAGTGTGAGACAGATCCAGCCCCAGTCAGCTGCCAGCCCCATGTAAAGCTCAGGTAAAGCCATTCTTAGTCCTTGTCCAATGCTCAGAATGTGATGGAAGAAGTTACTGATACTCAAAGCAAACTAAATTAAAATATCAATGTTGCATGATTTCCAAATGAGATTGAAATTTTGGTTAAGAAATCTTGTGGATATAAGTTAGATGGAAAGGCCACACCTGGAGGACTGCCTCCAGTTAAGGGCTCCAAAACACGTGAGGGATATGGAGCTATTGGAGTGTCTCAAGTTGATTTTTTTAGCAGAAAAATTGTTCTGCTACATTAAAAAATATTTCTAAATATCAAAGACCTTTTTAATGTCCTGTAGCATATTAAATCAAGATTAAATTTGCAGCAATGACCAATTATCTAATTTCTTTATAAATTCTCCCAGAATTTTATTCTTGTATTGGTGAGAAAGGTCAGGTCAAAAATAGTTTAACTATTCTGGATGTTTCCTGTGCCGTCATCAAAACCAGCTTATAGGTAAGAAAAAGGGCATAGCACAAATACAGAAAGTGTGAGGCAATAATTCATAATATTTTTAATCCAGAACATATGAAAAACTCATGATTCACTATTTGCCTTCCCATGTATCTCTGTCCCCTGTGTTAGACATAACTGGGCATATCCTTTGTATGCCCATATTGTATCCTTTATCTACTCACAGTGTTCCTGGAAAACAGCACCTAAAACAAAATTGAAAGTAGTGAGAACAAAGGGCAAATAGTATTCATAAAAATATTATTACAGTTGTAACTATTGTAAACATCAAAAAAGTCTATTTTTTTCTTTAAACTCAGGACTAGGCAGAATGACTCTGATTGCAAAGCAAAACAAAAATCTAGAAGTTATTGCATTGACGATCTGTGTGGAATAAAATCTAATGCAGTATTTTTCATTTCTTTCTATATGATTAAAACGCCTTTTTTTTTTTAATTATCCAGCTGAAGGACATGTGAATACTCATGACTATATGGGAATATTTAAAATAGTCTCTGGCACATCTTTCACTCCTGCTTTGCAAAACAGTTCATCAGCTGAGTTCAAAGTCCTTGCCTTTGATGTTGAAAAATTGGTAAGAACCTATGAACCTGTGGTTAATTCAAGAGTATTTGTACGTACATTAATTCCCTAACATTAACTGCTGTTTATGGCTTTTTCTTTCCAAAAAAGAGATATTTCAGGTCTTAAGCCTGGTCGGAACTGAATATATTCCTTGTTTGTGAAAATCAGCGAATCATCAAAGAAATGCCTTGCTTGTGTACTCTACAAAAAGTTATTTCGTACTAAAACCATGATTGTAGTGTGAGAATTTGTGTGGTTTTGATTCCTGTATTGTTCAAGATTTCTCTTTTTTTCATATAGATACAAAATATCTTTCAAGAAAGTGATCTGAAATACAAATTTGAGACATGTGAAATTTCCCAGTTCAAGTAGGTACAACTTAATTTAACTTTGAAAATAAATGTCAAAAATCCTCACTTAGATATTTCTCTCAGAGGTACTTACCCTGCTTTTCAAGTCATCCTTGGTAACGTCCTATATTATCCCTTTCATATCTTCCATCTTCCAAGTGCTACTGTGCTAAGTTTGACACCAATGTGTTTCCTTGGGCAAACTTCCTTCTCAAGCTGATGTGTGTCTATGCCTTGACCAAATCAGTAAGGCTGAGCCCTAAGACCCACTCACAAAACTCTATATTTTATAGAACTGCTGAATTTTTTTTTTGCCAAGGTGCTGTTTGCAGGGTTGCTGATCCTTGCTATCCAGAAGAAATTTGAGGTTAGAAATCTCCTGGCATAAGCGTCGAGGCTCAGGCACTCATATGTCCCTATGGATATGGATCCACTTAAGTTATATTCCTTAGGGCGTTAGCAGCTGAGGCTGTCATTTGACACCAGGAAAAGCTGGAACCTGTGTGTCCACAAGATTCTATAAAATTGGTACACTAAGATCTGCTTCATTTAGTAAAGCTTGTTTGACCTCATTTTCAATATCCTGGTGTGTTGGGTGTCCTACTGAAGGCCAGCTGACAAAAATGTCCAGGTTACACAGCCAGGTCTGTAGTGTTAATTGCATCTGCACTATTCTTAATTAGGTCCTGATTCAACAAAACATGTATAACACTATCTCCCATTACTAAACAGTTCCAGGACATGCTTCCATCCTGTCCAAAATGTTATAGTCTCAATGGGAACCCTTTGGTGTTGGTTGGGATTTTCCCTTTCTTTTTTTTATTGTTCCTTTTTTTTTTTACAGGAAATCTGAAGGTGACCGTGAAAGATTGATGTCAGAGACCAGGTATATGTATATAATAAAGTTTAGTTAAAATATGGGCAAGAGACAATGATGCTACTAATTTAGACAGTTCTTCTGTGGACAGCGTATAGATTAAAAAAACAACAACAACAACAATAAAAAAAAAGAAACAAAACAAACCAAACATTTTTAGAATTTGGATAAGTCACTCTAAAGAGGATGAAGCTTCAAGATATATCTTTTCTCTAAAAACTTCCTTTAGGATTAGATAAAAAAAAGTGATAGTCCCTGGGACTGTCAATTTAGAAAGAAAAATGGAAAGGAGTGAGAAAGGTAAGAAACTATCTAGAAAGGAAAGGATATTGGTTTATGCTGAGTTTGCTTGTGTAAAACTGCTTAAACTAGAGTCAGATCTCATGTCATTACCAGTAACTCAAGTTTCAAATTAAGAAAAGTATGAGGACCACTGTGATAGGCAAGAACAAAACAGAACACAAAAGATTAAGATTCCAGCAGAACTGAAGAACCTTGAGAAAGGAACGGCATAACTGGCTGTCTCATAGTTGAACCCAGAAAATTAAAGTACACATTACATGACAACAGATCAATAGTTCTGTGGTATCACATGCTCTTGTGGCTGTAAATACATAAAGTTGATAAATATGCAAAGGAGATTAGTTTATTTGAATGATTGTCCTTGCAAAAAAAAACAGAACAAGATATTGGTATATTAGTTGACCATGAATATCAGTAAGTAATGGGAAGCAGATTTGAATTGGAGCAATCTTTTGATTGGATTAGTGAGGACATAACCCCAATTAGTTAGAAAGTGGAGTATGATCACTTTATGAAGGATTATGTCATGTTAAGGGAATGGACTACACAGCAGCAGGAGTAGGCCACTTCCAAAATGTTGTCCTTGTGAAGGTAGATCCAGTCAGGAAATTCAGTTTCTGCACAAAGAAAGGGACTATTCTCGTCAAAATATGAGCATCAAAGATGGAGACATCTCTGAGCAGTTTCCACAAGACTGTCTTTGGAAGTGCTGGATTTTTAGTTTTCTTGCCTGGTCAATTAAGATACTTTTTTTTAGGAGGAGACCAATTATGCCAAAGAACAGCTTATTTCTTTCTATGAACCACGATGGGAATCTAGATATCTACACTGTGAATAACTGGGTTGGGCAAAACTCTTTCTACCCCTGTATCTTGGCACAACAATCACAGAAATCACAGAAAATATGATGTTTGTGAATGTTGGATCTGGCTTTTAATACATCAGTAAGGATCTGTCTTCACTTCTGCTTTGAATAACTTTGTCTCAGATGTTACTTTCTTTTCATTTAAAAAGTGTTTACCCCTTCAGGCAATCTGCTTGGTATTTCACCCTTGAAACGCTGTTGCTGAGTCACAAGGACAGCAATAAAAGGTTTTGTTTGCTCAGCATGGCCTAGAGGTTATCAGAAATATGCAAGAAGGAGAGTTTTTCTACATATTGCAAACTACAAACTATGCTCAGCAAAACGACAGGATTAATCACTCCTTAGAAAGAGCACTACTGAGTCAGTTGCAAAAGGGTAGTTTAAGGATAAAAAAGTTTACACCTAAATTTAAGTAAAAGAAGAAAACCTTTATGTTTGGCAAGTCTCATACTTCAGCACTACCTTACTCTAGCTACAAATATAAAACTTCATAATAGTGTCTAGAAAGGATGGGAGAGAACAAACAGAAAACACTCTGGATAAAAATCAGACCCCATAGAAGTTAAATGCAGTTTAACCACAATTTCTAAACAACTCTGTTTTCAGCCATCACTGTTTCCTTGTGAGAATCCAGTCAATCACACAGCAGATCTGCAAAAAATAAAGAATCCAGAGATGGTATTTGCTTTGTAGAAGTGGTCACTTTGTATTATATTTTGCCACATGAAGTTATTATGCAATTTTCATAATACTTCAATGTTCACCTTCAATATTTTAGGGCTAAAATTAATAGACCTGTTGAACGACAGTAAAGCTACTTTAGTTTCCCTCAAGTTCAGCTCCATTGCAGCAATTGGAATGAATGTTGTCTTGGTTTTTTCCAACAGTGCAAGTAACGGTAGATAAAGAAAGAACAAAGTTGCTCCAAGGTTCAAACCTACCTGATAGTTAAGAGGTGCTTCTTTATGAGTCAACTTTGCCAGTCAATACTTAAAAAACAATCTGCCTTTGCAAATGGAGCCAGTGTTAGAATGAAATACTGTCTAGATGATAGGTTGTATAGCAGATTTATTTCATCAGCTTGAATAACTAATTAACTTCTTTGTTTTGTATTTCTAGTGTGGTTGTGATCATCACCCTTTATTTTACCCAGATGGTAACAGTTGAGAAAGTAAAAAATGAGCTGGTTATGGGTGTCATTGCAAATAACCCTAATCCTACTCAGACTTTGAAAATTGATGTGAACAGCATACAAATCACAGGTAATGTTAGTAAGCTTTTTGTTTGGTGGGGTTTTTTTTGGTTGGTTTTTGTTTCTTTGTTTGTCTATTTGTTTGTTGATTCTACGAATCCTTAAGAACTACAGGTAGAAGGAATGAAAGCTTTGGCTCCCAAACAGCAATCAGGTTGTTACTTTTAATCTTGGGTGCCCTCCTCCTCCATTACAGACCTTTCAGTAGCAGCTGGGAGAACTATTTACAACCTTTTCTACTAGAAAATATGAGCCAGCGCTGTGTACATTCACTAAGGAGGGAGTAAAGGGCAAGGTAGTAATTTCCCAGTGAAAACCACACAATCTCACCTCTTTTATGAAACATAATATTTGTTATCTTTTTAGCCCTCTTATTAAAGCAATTAAGCCCCAACTGTGTTGTTTCATAAGTAAATACAGTTATAATTTTGTTCTGCTAAAAAATAAGGAAAGGGCTCAGACTCGCAAAGAGTAAAGTAAATTCATTTATTGAAAATATGTCAGGAAGAAAAACAAACTGCTTTTGGAGAAGTGCACCCAGGGAACTGGCTCCATATTCCTGCAGAGCTTAGGTAAATGTAAGTGGGTGGAGAAAGGAATAAGGCTTTAAGGACTAGGTAGCTTTAAATCCTGCAAATATACAGATATAGTTATTTTATGTAAGTAGTAAAAAATTTATCAAAGCCTAAATGGAAGACCTTCAAGATCAATGGGCATCCTTTTTTTTTTTTTTTTTACCTGAATAAAGCTTCAAAACAGCCCTTCACTGAGGATGAGGTTAAAAACCATTCTGAATTCTTTGAAGCAGAAGTTGGTTAGCTGACATTTGAAGACCTGCTGGAGTTACTATTAAGTAGAAACTGAGGAGTGGGAATCTGGCATGCCATGTCTCTTACTCTATACACAGAAGTGCATTTTTTGCTAAGTGCTTCAGGTATTCAAAGGCTAAATTCAGAGTCTTGGCATATTTAATTCTCTTTACTACTTGTTTATTCCAAATTACTGCAAAACACTGTGGAAATTGATTGCTCATTATATGTCAAAAATGCCATAAAAAATAATGAAGAGCTTCTTAAAAGGTTCTATATCCATTTATGAACTTTGAAGTAGTCAAACTTTTACTGCTTTGGATCATTAAAATGCCTCTTTTCACATGAGATATCACCTGTCCATTCCACCAGGAGTGCTTCAATAAACTAATTGTAACTAATTAACAATCACAATAATATGTGGCATTTTTGCATTGTATATATCAATACGTTCTGCCAGAGATATTCTTATTTCAGAGAGGGAGAGAGGTGTAACAGAGGTGTGACTTGCTTGAAATCAGTTTTCACTGTGATTAAAAGTAACTTTCTTTCTTGTAAGCTATCCCAAGTTAATTTTCACTCATCCATCTCTTCTAAATACTGTTCTATAAGACACAGGTGTTCTGAAAATCTCTATAGAATAAAAAGCTTCGAGAGAGATTTCCCAGGTGAAGACATTCTATATGCAATACAATGAATAGGGGCTGAGGATTGAAAGGAATTGCAGTGGCTATGAAACCTTGTAACCTCAATTCATTTTTGGGACCTTTCCTCCTTGGGAAGATCATGGAGTTTGAGAAAAGATTGGGAACAGGGTAAGATAGGCAAAAGGAGGGAAGCAGGACACTGACAGTGATTCAATGAGAAATAGTCACAGCTAATTTCTTTTTAATCTTTATTTCTGTCATCTAAAACTAGACACTGTGCTACAAAAAAAAGTTTATACTGAACTTGCTTTCTTCCAGTAGCTGCTGAAAATCCCTCTACAGTGATGCCTTTAACCTCATCAGGTCAGTATCTTTCACAAAACAGGCACTAATTTTTGTTACCAATACAAGATGAAGGAAAATAAGGCTTGCTGTTTCAGCTCTTATAGCTTAGTAAAACTGCCCTGGCTGCAGCTGGGGCTTGACTGCCATGGTCCATTCAGTGATAATTAGCTGCTTTCACCATTTCTGACTATTTGAGAAAGCAGCGAGTGATCTGAAGTCTGTAAAAAAACTGTAAGAGCTTATTAGGGCATCAAACCAAAAGCTGAGTCTCCATTAACCAGCTGAGCTGCAAGCTGAAGTTTTTGTGGATTTAGGGAGGTAGATTACACTGGGGAGTCCTACTCTCATATTGTGGTTACTGATTTACTGAGCAATGTTGACAGACAGACTTTCCTTCCACTATCCCTGGAAGTTTTATGATGATAAGATATGAAGCAGACACAACTACCTTGGTCTCACAAACCTGCCAATAGTCAGCTGGAGAGATAAATAATACAGTAACTGCTTTGTAGCACTAGGTGCAGGTAGTCACATACAAACTGCATGCAAATTATCACATACACTCTCCAGGCAGGCTACCAAACCTGAAGCTAAACAATTGCCCCTATGAATATAGGAGGCAAATATTTATTGACATTCTAATTACAGCCATAGTAATGAAAGAGTTATTATTAGTCTGGTTACAGGCCTAATGATGTAGTAATGTAGTAAAGTGTATAGTCCAAAGTGTGCAAGTACTGTAGTTTATTCCCAAAGATACAGTTTAAACTGCTAACATACAATTTTTTCTCCTGTTTATCCCTTCCTGTGGTATGCTATCTTAGTGCTCCCCTGGGTCCTAAATTCAATGTTGCTAATCATCCTTAAGCAAAAGGTTGGAGATAGGGGCATGTTTCAGAGGAAAGGGGAAGGGAACAGGGAATTGTCAGCACACCAGGTTGGGATGGCAACAATATTCCTGGTGTGAATTTCTTCTCCCTTGGCCTTGTGTCTGCTTGAGGTCATTTTTGTATGTTTGTTAATATTGTCTGCCTCCTCGCTCTTTCTGTTTCAGTCCAAGTGTCATGATATACCCAAGTTTTTCCATACAGTACATTTACATCTGCTGGATGCAGAGTTATGGCTCTGCTGACCCTGAAAACATCCTTTACCATCTCAACATGCTACTTTAGCAAGATTTTCTAGTAATTATGCTTATATCACTGCTGCCTCTGCCACTGCCCTGTGTTTTCCTCTATGGATTTTGCTTTCAACTTGTGCATGCACTTTTGAGAATGTCTGTAACAACCACAATTTTTCAACAGTCTTCAAGATGTAGCTTCCTGATAATTGTTTGCTCCTGCATGCATCTATGTTTTAGGTCTTGGAACATTTAATACCTTCTAAATTGGTTATCCTGTAGTAAATCTATCAACAGATATGTTGATATACATATGTGTATAACTCTTTGAAAATATGTGAAGGCATGAATTAAGCTTCTTTGTCTACAGTAACTGGGAACAGTCCATCCATTCCCTGTTCTCCTCTCTCTCTGCCAAATAAACTGTATCCTTAAATTTGCTGACACAGAATGCATGGTAACCAGAATGACCTTATTTAACTTAATAGTATATGTTTAATAAGCATGTTTTGATAGAAAATTGGTAGGAATTCCTCCTGCAAGTTTGTGCACTAAGTAGGTCTGGGAGAGCACGAACATTTAACAAAAGTAAGCTGCTGATGGCCAGTGGTCAGCAACTTCTGCCCACAAAACTGATGGATGACAAGCCATAGAGAAAGCCTTACTGCATCTCCCTCTTTATTCCTTCTCTCCCTTCACCTTACAAACTGAGGTTCAGGATCCACTACCTGTAGTGACATGGGGATTGTTTTCAGCTGAAGACATCATCATCCTACTCACATATTTGAGTCTTAATTTAGAAAGTAAACATAGTAAACAGGGATGCTAATGCAAATTCAAAGAGGAAAAGAAAAAAGATAATTTGGGAGCTGGAAACACCAGGTGCATCCTTAATGAAGTGGAACTTCTGTTGCAGCAATCACAAATACATATTCCATTTTTCCAGACTGTTTTGCAGTTTACTATCACTAATACAAATCTGCTTATTTACCTTAGGCATTTGTTCATGTGTAAATATGTACACCTGTATTTAAATAGACAAATACTAGATAGGTTTGAGGCTCCTAATTGATTTGTAGAGCAACATTATTTGTCAGAAAATGTACACTTACCTTTTAGTACTAATGTTAAATTTGTTATAACATGTCTTGTTTCAACAGATCCCACGAGTTTAATTACAAGTTCCCTGACACCAACCTCAGGTCAGAACTTTTACAAGGGAAGACAAGAAAGAATTGATCTTCTTTTAGTGGGGGGAAGGTGGAAGGAGGACAGAAATCTTTTAAAGTTATGGAAACACTTGGGTTTAATGTAATTTTTTCTTATATTTATTGTGACACTTGAGCTTCAGGATCAAGCCACTCAAGCTGACATTACCATATCATTACCTGGAGTGTGGGGAGCAAATAATGCAGATATAATAGCAGATTAACTGCTGCTTAATTCTGCCCAAGCAACTACAGAGGTGTTCCCAGAGAGCAAGCAGTAGAGTTCTAACCTTGGGTTGTGTTTGTCCAGATTCAGGACTACTCACCACAAGCGAGTCCTCAACAACTGTGGGTGAGTAACTGTGTGTGTGGCAGAGCAGGGAGGTTACACAGAACAATCTGAGATTGCAGAATTGCACTGCTCATGTACAGCCTCTCCTCACAGCATTCAGCCCTCATATTCTGTTCCTGCAAATGCAGGATATGCAGGTTTACCTTAGACCAAGGAGACCTGTTCAAAGAGAAAGGACTTCTAAAACTGTACATGTTACAAAAATGCTGCATGTGTTACATGTGTTGATGCACACATCGACACTAATGCTGGCTGCTCTTTTTTCATATTATTTCTTGGCATTTATGAGGAAAATAAAATAAACAAACTGATAGCAAAGTATGACTTCAAATAGACAGAAAGCTGAAGATGTTTGAATCTTTGAAAAACATCCTCCCACCATCTTACATGGTGAAATATATATGACATCTACAAGCAGTCTCAAGTGATAAAGTCTTATGTGTGTACCGCCCTTGTTTAATTGAATATAGCACTTACAGCACAATTTACGTAATTTGCCATTTAAATGAGAAGTCAGAACGTTTTACTAGGAAAAGTTGATTTCTTTCAATCCAGGAGGTGGCAGTGCTGTTTAGTTTTCCGAGTTGAAAAAACCCAAAACCGGTCATGTCCTATGTAAACAATGTTTCCTTGCCTGTTGGGCTACTGCAAAACCTATTCCTGGGCTGTTGGTTGGAAGTTTTGCTCTGGGTCTAGAACGCACAGTTTTGTCTCTGCTCATCTGTGGAAATTCATTCACTGGCACTGTGCCACCTCCAACACTTGACTGGAGTATATTTGGTTCATTTTAATTTCCAGCTGGATGCAACGTGGTAAATCTTTTGGCTTTGTAACGTTTGCATTGCCAACACCGAGAGTGTTTTGCAAAGCACTTTGAAATGCTGCTAGACATCCCCACCTATGTCAGTCTGGGATACACAATATGATATTGTACTTAATATGATTACAGAATAATATCCCTATGGAAAAAAAAAAAAAAAAAAAAAAAAAAAAAAGAAAATGAAATTTTACAGGTTACTATTTTTCCTTCTTGCATCAGAAATTTTGACCTTTTCCTGTAAGAATTTGTTGAAGTAGAGACAAGGATCTCTGTGAATAGTTCTATAGAATTTAATGCAACTTTAAGAATTTTGAAATTATTAGCTATCTAAAGCTTATTTTAGCTGCATGTTTCTATTCACTTTAATAGGACCTACTTGAATTCTACAGATGTCTAAGACCAAAACCCTCTAAAGACTAAAAGAGTTTGTTGGCAATAGATGAACATTTCTTCTTGCAGAAATTTGCTCTTAACTTACACATTTAATTTGGAAATCTGACAAAAGTATGGCTTCTGATAATTCTGGTGTTTCAAAATCTAGTCTAAAAGGCTCTTGTTTTTTAAGATATGCTGGTCAAAAAATCATGATGAGGTGAAACAGCTTGATGTGTTAAAATTGAAGAAATAAAATTGAACTGTATTTATGTAAACCCAGAGATTTTTCACTTTTATTTAAATCAAAGTACAGTTTTCTCACATTATTCGAACATAAGAAATTGGAAAATGTCATTTATTATATTGCATAAAGTAGTTTATTTGTGTAAAGGAAAAAAAAGAAAAGGAATTCATAGACATTTTCTTCCAGCCCTACTTCAAGCTTAGTTTCAAAAAATATTTCACTTCTGATAAATTTCTCCATTCTATGGCAAATTCATCTTTGTAGTATGTGATATTTCATTCCAGGCTTCTAAAAATGCAGTTTTGTAAAACACAATAGAGTGGTTGATTTGATTTGTGGTAAAGCAAGCAGAGGTAAGTCAATTTTCCTTTGTAGTGAGACTGCATTACTGCTGTGCTCTTATTGCTCTCATCTTTATTATTCCAGCTGAGTGTTTGCCACCTGCTGAACTCTGTGCTGATGGTGTAACCTGCATTAGCGAAGATTTCTTTTGTGATGGAGTCTTGAACTGCCCAGATGGTTCAGATGAATCTGAAAAACGATGTGGTAAGAATGTAAACCCCTGTAAATCAGTCTTTTTTAAACATGCTTAAAACTGTCAGTAGTTTGTAAATAGTTTATGGGCAATAAAGTGCACAGTGAAGTCCAAATCAATTCTACTAAAAAATAATGAGAGTGATTTTTATACTATTTATCTTGCAAGAGGAAACAATTTCCTTTCAAATTCTCACTAATGAAGAATATACTTAATAAATAATGAAATATTAGAATCTATTTAAATATAAAATTCCAGAATTTGTTTCTTACTATAGAAATATTGATAAAATAAATACTATGTAAATTACAAAATTATATAGAAATTTACTATGAGGTTGCGCATCAGTGACATCAAACAATGTTCAGACCAGATGACCTCCATGGGTCCCATTCAATCTCAGCCCTCCTGTGATTCTGTGAAACTACAGACCTGAAACCCCATTGGTGTTTAACTCAGAAAGTTTTTAACCTGCAGTGCAATGAGTTATTTGCCTCTCCCTTATCTTTGAGTACTGTGTCCATTACAGAGCCCCCCCTCTACAAGAAGGACATTGAGGGGCTGGAGAGGGTCCAGAGAAGGGCAGTGAAGCTGGAGAACAAGTCATGTGAGGATAGGCTGTGGGAGCTGGGAGGGCTCAGCCTGGAGAAAAGGAGGCTCAAGGGGAATCTTATCACTCTCTACAACTCCCTGACAGGAGGGTGCAGCCAGGTAGGGTTGGGCTCTTCTCCCAGGCAGCCAGCAACAGGACAAGAGGACATGGCCTCAAGCTGTGCCAGGGGAGATGCAGGTTGGACATCAGGAAGTATTTCTTCACAGAAATGCTTGTCCAGCATTGGAATGGGCTGCCCAGGGAGGTGGTGGAGTCTCCATCCCTGGAGGTGCTCAAGAAACAACTGGACATGGTCTGGTTGATAAGGTGGTGGTCTGGCAAAGCTTGAATTCAATGACCTTAGAGGTCTTTTCTAACCTAAGTGATTCTATTCTATGATTCCTTCTGACTTCCTGGTTTCCCCAAAAACTTTTTGTACCAAGGAGTTTGTCAAGCAGTTTAGGTTAGATGTTGGAAAAAAATTCTTCACTGAAAGTGATTGGGCAATGGAATCATCTGCCCAGGGAGGTGGTGGAGTCACCATCCCTGGACATGTTTAAAAAAATACTGGACATGGCACTCAGTGCCATGGTTTAGTTGATGAGGAGGTGTTAGGTCATAGGTTGGACTTGATGATCTCAAAGGTCTTTTCCATTCCTTTTCATTCTGCGATTCTGTGATTTTGTGACTACAGTGCTCCTTACCAAACAGCTGAGCAGCATTTTGCTGGGGAGGCACATGGGTTAATGCTGCCTGCATTGCTCTCCATAGCCTCAGCTCTCAGTTAAATGTCTGTCAAGTTGTCTCACAAAGAGAATATTGCAAATATTTTAGGAGAAGTTGGAGCAATTAACTCCCTGAGTGTTTTGTTTCCTTGTTTGTTTTTTTAAAATATAGACTTGTTGCTAGAAATCTGGAAAGTTTCTTTCCATTCTGCTGTGAGAAGAGGAAAACAGTGGGGACAGTCTGCTTCGAGCTTTCAGAAATATGTGAAATGCTGGGTCTAAAAACAAACAAGCAAGCAAAAGACCAATTATGTTTTTAAAGAATCTGAAAGCTTGATCCTGAAGGTTTGTGACAGGCTGAACCACTCTGTCTTAAGTGTAATTTTCTTCAGAAAAAAAGGAAAGAGAATTGCAGATTCTCTGCCCATTACCTGCATTTTTTTTCTGAGTTCAGTCAGCTCAGAGGGGAGACTTAGCTGAACATTTTGGGCAAAATATCCATCAAAATACTTCAGTACTATATCCACTGAAACACATCAGAATGTCTATTTATCATAACAGCTGCATTTAGATCATAATAATTATTGGCTCTGAGTTGGTCCTTCTACAGTTGAGGAAATCAGAAGATCCTAATGCTCAGCTAGATCTTAGTTCCATGGAAAGCAT
This sequence comes from Aphelocoma coerulescens, assembly GCF_041296385.1. Taxonomy (NCBI): domain Eukaryota; kingdom Metazoa; phylum Chordata; class Aves; order Passeriformes; family Corvidae; genus Aphelocoma; species Aphelocoma coerulescens. Next base: position 108,062,294 of record NC_091013.1, read on the forward strand.
TAGGTAACATGACCCCAAGAAGTTATTCAGTCATTTAGTTCTACTGTCATACTTTTTTTTTTTTGAGAAAGGGATCTTAATAGGGGTAATTGTTTATTTATATATATATATATATATACACATATATATATATATTTAGGTATCGCTAAATAAGAAAAGTGTAGATTCTTATATTCATAAAGTTGTATTATACATCTCATAAAATGAATGCTTTTTATTTACTATCATAATCACAGAACAGCCTGGGTTGGAAGAGACCTTAAAGCTCATCTCGTTCCTCACCCGGCCATGGGCAGGGATACCTTCCACTAGACCAGGTTGCTCAGAGGCCCATCCAGCCTGGCCTTGAACACTTCCAGGGATGGGACATCCACACAGCCTCTGAGCAACCTGTTCCAGAAGTTTCTCCTAATATCTGATGTAAACCTATTCTCTATCAGTTTGAATCCATTGTCCTGTCACTCGAGGCCCTTGTAAATAGTCTCTCTCCATCTCTCTTGCAGGGTCCCTTCAGAGAAAGGACATAGTTAGGTCAGCCCAAAGCCTTCTTTTCTCCAAGTTGAGTAACCCCAGTTCTCTCAGCCTTTCCTTGAAGCAGAAGAGGTCCATTGCTCTGATCAACTTGGTGGCCTCCTCTGGACTCACTCCAGCAGGCCACTGTCCCGACTAGGTCTGAATTTACAAGTTTCACCCCCATTTTATTGAAGATACTACATTCATACGTGTTATAGATGACAAAATTTAATTGATATTATATATTGGTAGATACAAACAAAAATAAGCTCAAATACTTGAAGTCAAGGCTGTGTAGACATGACTCATCTGTGCCTTGGAATCTACACAGTGTTTTAAGTTATGAATTGTGCTCGAGTAGAGTTTTTCCGCTGAGGCACCGACTCATGCACATGGCTTTTGGATCTGGTTTGCATATCTCCCCAGATCTCTACCAAATATAAGTTGTGAATGCTTTGCCCCTTTGTAACTGAGGATATTATTCCTCATTTCAGCACAACTGAGCTGAAAATTTCAGGAATGGGCATACTTAATAAAAGTAGTAAATAAATAAGTAAAAATAATGAAAGTAATAAAAGTAAAAATAAAAGTATAAAATAAATATTAATAAAAATAAAAACAGACAGTGTTGTAGGGAAACCAGCTGTAGTTACAGTCCACTTCAGAGAGCTGGATGATTTAGCCCTGTTCATCTTCACTGATGCCTGGTATTTCCAAGCAGTTTGGCCAGTTACCATTAGTGCAGCAATTTTGGCTCATAACCTTCCAGAAGTACAGTTCTGGCTGAAAGAAAAATTGTTAGTCCATGTCTCTTATGTTACATTTTCAGTCTTTTCTATCCAAAACCTCAGACTTTCTCTAATTTTATGTATTTGAGTATCTTAGCAGATTTTACAAAACCAGTGGAATGGGGGGTAAGAGCCTGGATGCACATTTGGGATACCTGCCAATTTTTCCACCTCTTTGATTCTTCACTTTTGTCCCATTCCTAGAGAAACTTAATATGGTCATATGAAAGCTAAAATTGTATAGATTTTCAGAAGCTCTTCAGAGCTTCACATTGAGATTTATGACCAGTTCATGCTACAAGTGCTCTTGCATACGAAAGAGTTGCTGTCCTTTAAAACCCTTGGTTTGTTTTTCATCTTGATTGTTATTCCCTCTAGTATTTCTGATTTCATAATGTGTCAATGGTTTAAAAATGTAGGATTAAAAAGTGAATTTTAGCAATCTCTTTCCTGCATTAGAGAGAATTCAGTAAAATCTCAGATTCTCAGAAGAGATTCAGGAAATTGAATACCTTTTATTTTCTTGTTTTATTGATTAAAATTATCTTGAAATGTTTCTTTCTGGTTCTGCAATGCAGTGCAGTAACAAAAGGCTTCACAAAAGTACAGCTAGCAATTTCAGTGAAAGGGTCTCTAGAGAAATGTGAAGTCTGAACAGCAGCAACTAATAATGACTGGCATTGCTGTAAAGCAGCCGTGTAGCACGTAGGGGTATGGAAAGGGAGGCTGGAGGCTCATCCCAGGAGGGGTTTCTGCAGACTCTTTGCAGTTATTATATGTCTAGACTATCATTTTGTGATTAACCACCTCACAGCATCACTACAGCACTGAGAGAGATTAATCACAAAGTAATGAACTGCACTTGGCAGAGAAAGGTCCTATCAAGTGAAATATGTGGGCTTGATTTGACCAATTTGGGGAGCTTCTCCCTCAAATTCAAGGCTAACAGGATGAAGCCCTCATAATGTCCCACGTATGGAACATTAGTAAATAGAAATGGATAGCAAGAGGCATGTGGGGGAAGCAGTGGAAGTGGTTCCTACAAAGGATATCTCCTGTCTCCTTAGAACAACTGCAGCTTTTCTTTGGGCTCCAGGAAGTGGCCAAATGTAATGAATTCTGTGACCCTGCCCATCTTTGACCACAGCTGCCTTCTCCCTGCAAGGAGGAAGCAGTGGGAGGTTCTCTAGGGAAATAGGACTAGTCCCTGCTCTCTTCCTGCTCATTCCTGATGCACTAAGCACTGACTATTGCTAGGCTGTGGATGACCTGCCTAAGGACCTTTTCCAGAGACTTTCTGTCCTCTTTCAATTTACTCACTGTCTCTTAAGAGATAAGGAACAAGTAAAAGGAAACAGTAAGAAGTTAAGAACAATCATAATAATAGGGGACTGGAGCATCTCTCTTATGAGGAAAGGCTGAGGGAGCTGGGGCTGTTCAGCCTCGAGAAGAGATGACTGAGAGGGGACCCCATCCATGTCTGTCAGTGTCTGCAGGGAGGGGTCAGAGCATGGACCAGGCTCTGCTCAGTGGTGCCCAACAATGGCACAAGAGGCAATGGCAGAAACTGGATGCCCAGGAAGTTCCACCTGAACATGAGGAAGAAATTCACTGTGCAGTGAGCGAGCACTGGAACAGATCACCCAGAGAGGGTGTGGAGGCCCTCACTGGAGATATTCCAGAAGTGTCTGGACACAATGTGCTCTGGGATGACCCTGCTTGAGCAGGAAGGTGGGACCAGATGATCCACTGTGGTTCCTTCCAACCCAACACATTGTGGGATTCTAACAGAAATGAATAACCAACACTTGACATTGATTTTATTAGAACAGTATGCTTATCTTTTGTATTTTTGTCCATCCTATAAGATTCCTTTTAGATAAGATTATGTCTTGTAAACAGCACCACTTTTCTGTAATCTTCATTGATAACAAGCTGGGCACTTTCCTTCTTCTCACATCAATTTTCTTCTTCTCATTGGCAAGGATAGGAAATACATGAATTAAAGTGGTGAGAAAAAGTACTTCTGTATCAATACCCAGCTGGTGCTAATATAGAATAAAAACTATCATTCATGGACCTTTTTTCTCTATGTATTTAAAAACTTATCTGTTCTGTTTTCCTCTCAAAGCTTGCAAAAAGGAATATGTTTCTATTTCAGCTCAAGCATTAGGCATGTTGGCAATGTTCATCCTGCACAGTCTTTACTAATGGTGTATGGCTGACTGAAACAAAGCTTAATTTTAATTTTGTGTTTGCTACAGTGGTAGGCAGAAAGAATTTTACACTTATAAAATGAACACACAAGGAGCCCCAATTTATTCTTTTATATATGTCATTTCCCAGAGGAGAGCTGTGCTCAATAAAATTCCCATTTAATTTTCAATATGATTGGTTATTCGTAATTGGGACAGTCATTATAGGTATGATTTCACTTCTGAAATTAATGAAAAGCTCTATCTAATTTCTGATCATCTACCTCAAATTGATGAACTTGTCCTTACCTCTCCTGATAATCATGTGTGTTACTGATTTTATACTTATGTGAAAGTCTATGATAGTTTTTGAAAAACTGAAGAAAAAACATCATTAGACAGATTCCTAACATAATGTTCAAGGGACACAGTAAAAGCTTCAGCAGTTCTTCAGTGACTGCTGAAATAAAATAACTCTACATGAATTATCATTTCCAATCTTACTAAGGCTTAAAAATACCTTTTTTTTCCTAAGTAACTGGTTTTTAAAGTGAAGAACTTTCATAGAATGGAATAGCAACACCAAGGAAATAAAAATAATAAAAGGCCTTTGAAAAAAGAGATGATGATGGATGACATTTACCTCAGCTGAATGAATTCAATAGCTGGCAGGAAACTTGAGAGATCCACTTATCTCTTCGAGTACCCAGTAATATATAAGGCGACAAACAAGGAAGCTCATAAAAGTAGAGATAACTGTAGCCAACCATATCCCTTTTTGTTTTTATTCACATGATATCAAATTGTCTCTGGTAGTACAAACACAGTTTTCTGATTTAAAGTAGCTATAGATAAGAACTGGTAAGGTAAGATCCTGTCTCCTTATAAAAGTATAGAATAAAATGAAAGAAATAATTGGATTAACTAAAACTAGTTGTTGGATTTGAATTATTTGAATTGGTTTAGACTAGTTTGGATTAGTTGCATTGTATCTAATTTAAAAGTGAATTTTCTGTACTGTTTTTCTTCTCATACAGTATTTTGAGATCAAATATTGATAAGAATTAGAAATGGGAATAAGTTGATAGTGTATTTTACTCGGTCTTCCTACTGTTGCTTACAAAGCAATTCCAAGGTAATCCATGTAAACCAATATCCAAGATCACCCTCATTTTGGCTCTGATTCTGTTTTTCAAATGTCATTCTGACAAATGTTCTTCATTATATCTTTACAGCTGCAGTTTGTGATGGAAAATTCATGTTGACTGGTTCCTCTGGATTTTTTCACTCTATGAATTATCCAAAGCCATATAATGAAAATATTTTTTGCCAATGGATAATAGTGTAAGCCATTTTCCAATAATTTTGTACCTAACATTTTTTTGATTATGTAGTGATCTTGTTTCCTCCACAATAGTCTTATGCCATTTGTTTTTATTCCCAAACATTCCAGCATAGAAAATATGTAATACCATTTTCTCCTTCATATTTATGTAACTTCTCTTTAAAAACCTTCATGCATAGGCTCCATAATTATATCAATAATTTTCCCACTTACAGAAGTTCTTAGGTATGATTTTGAGAAATCTTCTGTGTTATATGCATCCAGAGGAACAGATGTGTAAACTCAAAATAAATCACAGAAAGTAATTGCAAGATTTTTTTTCAAAGTATTGCATTAAATAGTAGTCTTCAGGTAATGCTTTTATATGATGTAACTCTTACTTAACAGAAGGGATTTTCAAGAATTCCTTTGTCATTTGGAGATACAGGTTTCATCTGGGAGTTAAGAGTACCCATGTTTTATGTAATTTAGGAATATGTTAAAGAATTGCATAGTTAGCATTTGATATAGTAGCACCAAATGCCTTTTAAGCCTTAGGCACAAGAAGTGGAATTTTTTTATCGCAGATATATACCTACAGACAGGGAAAGCTGTTTGATTTTGACACTCTAGGTCCACTTCATAGGCCAGGGAGAAAAAAGATAGCCACACTATATGAAAAAATCTCATCCTAAAGTATATCTCTAAAAAAAAAATTAGATGATCACAAGTTAGTCCTAAAAATCCTTCCTATGACTGCCAATTCAGAAGTTACTGCTTTGAAAGGCAGTAATTCTTATTATGGTTTTGTAATAATGGCTGTTCTTTGATTCTGAGATGTATTAATTTGGCAGGAGATTTCAAAGGAGATTAAGAAATTGCCTTTAAAATTGGAAAAGGTTTGGACTTCTCATTCCAAAGGCTCCTTTGAAAATGCTAGGCTTTGATTTTGTTCAGAACTTTCATCTTCACCTTGAAGTCCTGATTTTCCTTCTGTTTAGTACATTTTTTCCTTCTCATTTTCAGCAGTACTGTTCACCAGTAATTACTGGCAACACCTGGCTTTAAAATATAGGTGTGTCCCAGGAAAAGAACAAGATTTTGTCCTTCAGAATATGTCTGCCTTGTTCCTCACTTCACGGTGTTGCAGAATTTGAGCACAGTAAATAAACATGGTCCAAGGGCCCTCCTTCCTTCTAAACTGTTAACCTTGCTCCAAGTGCTGCTATAACTGCAAGCAGCATTGTATTAGGTAGATATCTATACCAGGTACGTAGCTAATAAAAGCTTCATTTTGGAAAGAATCATGAGCAATTGCAAATAATACAGTAGAGGTTATGCAGATATGTGTAATTGCAGACTGAACAATGACAAAAAGAACCGTTTGAATTTATTTTCCACTTAATCTGCTTTAAAAAATCTGGCAACGCTGAGAATAAAGGCCTAAGAAATTCTAAGTGGCACTCAAATTTTGTCTTTCTTTCAAATAGAGTTGTTTCTATGAGGGAACATTTTAGGTTTTCCAGTAACCCATGTTTTTTATTATCCCTATAAAAATGTGTTAAAAGGCAACCTATAATACATCTGAGACTGGATTTTTCTTGTGGCTGCCTTTGTATAGATATATTTCCCCATTACCTTTAGGAAGAGCTTTTACATTTTCACCCCATTTAACTCCAAATGAAGATCCAATCTCCTGTCCTTTTAAAACAGCAGTATGCTCAATATTTGCCTGAAAGTTTAGCTTCCTGAAACTTTCAACTCTATGTTCTACTCTTTTCTAAACAAGGCTATTTCTTCCCTCTGGTGAAATATAAAACAACAGAAACAACAACAACAATTTAAAAAGGCAAAAAATTTTAATTATTTACTTCACACTTCTCTACTAATCATTACTGATAAGCAGGAGCAGATTGCTGTTGAAAGCCTGTTTTCATTGAGTCTCTCAATTTCAGAAAAAAGCAAATAGTGGTAGCTAAGATGATAGTCATAATAATGTTTTAGAATTTGGACTACCATATATGTGGAAACAAATGGGAGAACAAATTAAATATAGATTACTCAAAGAGCATAACTGTAGCAAAATAAAGCCAAGATTTTTTTTCATTTTACTTCAAGTGAGTTTTGTCATTAAAATTTCTGTATGATGATTTGGGATTTATAACAATTTCTCAATGAGTGGGTTTGAGATCATCAAATCTGCATGCAAATCCTGGTTTTGTCATGAGAGACAGTATTTTGGACTTACAGGAGATTTTGATATCTTGCTCTTCATATTGATATTTTGATACTCTTCCCCTGGCCATGGGAAGTCTTCCTGAGCAGTGAGATGATATCTAAGAGTAACATGTATGAAAAAGTGATTGCAATTTAATGAGATGCAGAGGACAAAAAAACCCAACCAAAACCACATGAAAAACCCATTGTAGAGCTGATAATCACATTCTAGAGTTCCGAACATTCAGTTTCTAGAATATACTTAACTCTGATGAGTAAAGGTGTATGTGTGCTGTTACAAAAAGTTTATGCCCAATTCCTTTGGCAATTTTACAAGCTAAAATTTAGACAAATAGGTCATCTTGATTAATAACCTTAATATAATTTCATGTTGCTTCTGAACTTATCATTCAAGCACTCATTGACTTCAATGAGTTAACTACAGTCAAAGAATACATTTTCAGTTTTGAGTTAATTTTTGTCTTGTTGCCTTAGAGTGCCTCAAGGGTTGTCCATTAAACTGAACTTCACTTCTTTTGAAACACAACCGTATTCAGACACATTGAGCATTTTTGAAGGATTAGGACAAAACAAGGTTTTAAGAGGTAAGTTTATTTTTCAGCTAATAATACTTTTCCATTAATAGAATCTAAGTGGTAAAATAAGTATTTTGAGGTATAAAAAGTTGCACATATACATTTAAGAGGAAGACTGAAACTGTGTAAAGTTGCCCTGTTAGACAATTAATCTCAATATACCTGTCTGCCCTTAAATTTGATTAGATAAATGCATCTCTTATATATTAAGAAATTCTACTTGTTTTTTAAGATCTTATTTGAATGATCTTGATAACTTCATCAGCCTCATGGTCTTGTAGTGTCCATGTTTCATTGGAAATATATTGTCAGAAGTTCCTGTAATATCACACACAGTAACATAAAACTAAAGCATCTAAACTGAACTGTGAGAAGTGCTACCAAACTCACTGAAAATCATTACAAGTATGGCATTACTTTCCTCAGATCCTGACATACTGATGATACCTTATCTCTATCTCTATATTCTACTCTGAAAACGGGGATTGTACCCATTTTTTACAAGACTCAGTCTATTCAGCTGAATTCCATCAGAGGTGGAAAACATCTACTGAAGATAAAATATAGAGAGAGAAGTCAGAAAGATATATTATTATTTATCCTTGTTTTTGGAAGCAGGTAGAGAATGGGAATGGGAAACTTTAAAAGACTAGCTGATATCCATACTGATGGATATGAGAGATGGAACATGCAGAATATTTATATGTCAGCCAAACAGCTAAACGCTTCAGGGGTTTGAAGCTATTGTAGTAGGATCACAGTACAGCAGGGAAAGCATTCCATAAGACTCAATAAATTAATCCACTGTGCTTTTGTGACAACACTGGAGATTTTAATCTGCATGGGATTATTTTCTCTCTGACTACATGTTTTCTTATTTGTTTTCAGCTTCTCTGTCAGGGACCAGTCTTGAAACAATTTACATTTTTTCCCATGAGGCTACAGCACAGTTTATGTCCGATTATTCAGAGAATTATAATGGCTTTAATGCAACATACACTGCATTTAATGCAAGTGAACTAAACAGTAAGTGTTCTGTGTGTGTGTGTGTTTGTTTTTTATCCCAAAAGTTTGGTGAATCTATATTTTCAGTTTGAGAAAATGGAAGTGGAAAGGGAAGCAGCATTTTCTGGCCTCAGTCCACTAACTAGTTTAACTTTGAAAAATTTCATACTGTTTTAAATATCAAATAAATTATTTCAATAAGGCCATTCACAGGTTTACAGGCCTGTATCTAGTAGTAGGGTGATGTCTAACAAAGCTCATGTGTGTAAATAAGACTGTGTCCATACCTCCATCAGATTCCTCTCAGCCAGTCTGTTCACTAATCGACACTATGAAATCATTGACCACATATCTTTATAAATAAACATTCAGAACAACAGTTGCAAATATCATTCAGGAAAACACCTGCTTCAGTAAAATGGCATTAGGAAAAGTCTGGATGCAGTAAATCTACAGTGACAACAAAATCCATCAATATGACTCATGCTTTGTTGATTGGATAAATGAAGGCTTCTTGAGCTGCTAAATTTGGAGCAGGAGGCGAACAGGGAATGTGGCTGGGCTGGAGTATGCTGCAGAAAGCATCCAGAGGGCCAGCAAGCTCTTGTCCTGTGGAAGCTCTGACAGATGTGCATTTCAAGGCACCATGGACACTGAAGTATGAGAACAAAAGTGATGAGGATGCTGCAGAAAATACATGTGAGCAAAAAAGGAGCAAATGAGAGGAAAGAAAGGGGCAACCCAGGGGCGTGGAGCACAGCACTGGGCTCTAATGGTGAGCCCTTTCTTCTGGAGCAATCCAGGCCTTGGCAAAGAAAAGAGGAAAAGAGGGATCAGAAAAGAAGGTTGGTGAAAGAGTGAGAGAATATGTAGGGCCACCCTTCAAAAATAGTGTTTTGTTAACAAGTACAAACAACACATTTATTTGAGTAATTCTGTTACATTGCATAAAGATGAAATTGAGTCACTGTGGGCTGGTTTACAAACATATCTAAAAATTTACATTGTTCATCATCATTCATTCTTGTATAATTCTGAAAAAATACCATCTCTGTCATCTTTTATTTACTAGAAATTCTTATTCACAGATTATGAGAAAATCAACTGCACTTTTGAAGACAGCTTTTGTTTCTGGATACAAGATTTAGATGATGATTCAGACTGGGAGAGAGTTCAGGGTCCTACTTTTCCCGTGATGAGTGGTCCTGAATTTGATCATACATTTGGCAACTTGTCAGGTAAGACCAAAAAAAAAGTGACTTGAAGATTAAAGGAAAAACTTGATTTAGCTTATATCACAGCATAATGAGTTCTTCATAGTGGTATTACCAGGATGTCATTTTATTCTGCCATAAAAATGAGTCAGGACTACCAGACAAAATGTTTTATGTTACTGATTGCCATCTTGTGGAAGTATGCCAAAACTAAAAGAAGAAATAAAGAAATAAGTAAAATGATAAAAGTGTCAGGTTCTGAAAATTTTCAATGCTATTATTACACTAAAATGCCTTATGTGAGAAAGGAATTCCTATTATGCAAAAATGTTATAGGTCAAAAACCTGCATGTTGAGGGAAAAAAGATATAATTGCATATTAGGCAAATCACTTCTATTTCATCCCTCTCTACTGCTGACATCCTCATGGCTGTCACAAAATAATTTTGATTTAAAAAAGTTGACCTGCAGTTTACAGGGGGCATCTGTGTCCCCAGTTACTGCACAGCAAACACACCAACTGTGCCAAACACACAAACACTCCAGTAACTATATTACAGTTAAATAACTTAATTGGAAGAGTGGTCATATCAAAAGAGGAATTTATTTAAAGAGACAATACTGATAGGAATTGGATTTTGAGTGTATCATGAATCCTTATCCCAGAATAAGACCCCATGCATTTTTTACCTTTTCAACAATAAAACCAAACAATCACTTTCTCAGTTGATTTATCAGTCCATCTAAAACCGAGTAAAACATAAATTGGATTTTGCAATGCTTATATTTAGTCTATGCAAGACTTACATAAAGCTTATTCAGTGAAAAATAACTGGGAAAATTGCAAATTATTCTGAAAGAGGTTACTCCTGGGAAACGAAAAATAGTATTCTGCACTTTATCAGATAGAAATTATTCACCCCTCTCTGAGTAAATGCACATTTTCTAAACAATCTCCAGAACACTGTTTTGTCTTCCCACTTGGCTCCCAGAATGCAAATCAGATGAAAGAATGTAAAATTTGTTTAATAAAACATTTGACAATGATTTTTCTCTCTTGAAAATATTAATTTATTTTGGGTGTTCTCTATTTCCCTGTGCCAAGTCTAAGCTGACATATGTAATGTTCCTATATGTAATGTTACTATTGTGTTGCATATTTAAATTTCTGTGACCTGTGTTTTGTGTAAAAATGTGAATCACATCATTAATATCAGGCTATTACATTCAGTGAAACTCTATTTTTGTTTTTTTTCTCTTGAAAAGTAAAGAATTTAATACACATTCAAAAATTGATCCTGAATGCTCAGAGAATTGAGGAAACAAAGATCAAGAACTGTCCCTTTGATTATATGAAGAACTTTTTCCTATAAGTTAGACACCATTTATATTTTAATGCATGCTCTCTAAGTCAACAGATGAAATTAAAGTCTTGGTTCAGATTTCAGACTAATTTTCAGGTATTTTAGCCTCCTACATTAAAAAAAACCAGATAATCTGGAAGTGTAAATAACAGAATACAGTATATATAATTTAAATGACATAATTATATTTATATTCATTTGAAAATTCTATTAATATAATATTTGCATATAAATGTATTAGATAGATAGAAGTAAATATGAGATTACACCCATGATTTGAATAAAGCAAGATTTTTATTTTAAATCTGCCTAAGTTTGCATTTCTTATGACAAACCCAGTGCTTCTGTGGCCTGGCCTCATATGGCAACAAGAGGTCCAAATTCCCAACTGCAACAAATTATCTCTGAAAGGGCTACAAACTCATTTTCACAAATAAAGGGGTTTTTTGGTTTTTTATAATGCTTCACCTTGCTATAAAATATTCACATAGTCATTCTGTCACCCTCTCAACATGCAATCCATCTTTCCTATTGTCATATGGATACAAATAATGAAACTGTCAGGAAATTCTCCTGCAACATCACAAGCAATATCAAGCAGGAAGACATTTTTATAAACCCAGTAGAATTGCTGCCTTCACTACATATAAGGCAGGTTTCCCACTGACTTGAACAGGACTGGTTTCCCATTGCTTATCTGGTTCTGAGGAGTATCCAAGAAGCTTAAAAGCTCAATTTAACATGTCATTGACTGATGAATACGTCTTGGGATAATCATTCACATTTACTGTGTCAGGAATCTTCCAAATCATGCAACACTATCCGTGCTTGATGTTATTTTAAATGTAAACACTCCAATAAGTAAAAAAGAAAAAAGAAAGTTCTTCTGTCCTGGCTAAAGTGTGCTCATTACCTTGTAGGATTTTATATTTCAACACCTATCGGACTTGGATTCATAGAAGAGCGAGTCCGGATTCTGAGTTTGCCTTTGGTCCCTTCGGATATGTATTGTCTAAGCTTTTGGTATTGTCACATCATTCCTAAACCTATACTTACCTAAAGGGCTTTCTTTCAGATAAAATATTAATCCCACTCAGCGTGCCAGCAACACCAGCCTGGTTCTGTTTGGATTTCCATGATCATTCTCAACTCCAGGCGTGGAGTTTAACTCCTTTATAACTTTGACTCTTGCAGTTAACTGTAATGTATTTTCTTTTTCACCCTTCATCCAATATTCATTTCTGTACATAAATAATATTAAGAATCCCTGAAATGTTTTTTGTCATGAAGCTTAACTTGGCCTCTACAATTCCAGGTGTAATCCAAACATGCAATTAATTTTATTTTCATGCTTGTGTCAAATTAATCCTGATTTCATAAACCATTATAATTTTTTAATGGAATTTGACTTCGTTTTAATAATACCCAAATGCTTTTCCCCCTCTAGGTATTTCATGTATAGTGATAATGTTTACCGTTTAAGAGTTAGCATAGGTGATGAGCATGGTCAGGAAAACATCATTTTTGAGAAAGAAGGAAACCATGGAAACAACTGGAATTATGGACAAGTAACTTTAAATGAAACATCTGATTTTAAGGTTTGTTGAGCTGCCTTTTTTTTTTTTTTTTCATTTATTTTAGCTAAATTGATATCAGAGTTTTCTGTGTAATGAACCCAAAGTTACACAGCTTCAAAGATACTTAGTATCATTTAACAATGCGTGCCATCAAATAAGTATAGCATGCAGAAGACTGGAATCCCCATTTGAATTCTCACATCCCCTTTTCCTTACTCTGGGATTTAAAGATTTTTGTATTGCAGAAAACAGAAAACCTGATCATTGTCAAGGAACAATGAATGTTATAATGAGAGCTTTCCACAAAACAATAGTTTTCAAAGCCTATCAAAATCTGCGGTGGAATATAAAATCTCAATACTGATGTGAAGCACTGAGCCATTAGAAGACTTAAATTTAAATTACTTCAGATTGTGAATCAGTGTTTTCACTAATTACTTACAGATTAATCCACTGAAAGTGTGTTGCAGATGGAAGTGATTTTGACACCACATGGTTAACAACTGACTTGACTTATCTGTAAACAACAGGAGGAGATTTATTCCAGACAATTCTTTCAACACCTCTCTTTTGAAAACAATTTCATTTTATAGGTATATGGGATGGTTTGTCCTGCTACAGTAGTTTTGATTGATTTCTGGCAAGCACTGCCAGAGAGATGCATTTAACATCTAAGGAAATAAATGCATCGGTGACCTGGCTGCATCAGATTTCCAGAAAATATGTGGTCATAACCTCCACAAAATATGTAACCACATATGATCTCAAGAAGATTGCTATATGTATTTCACCAGCACGAATTCCTTGTTTGCAGGATTGCTTTAAATACATGGATATTAAAGAACAATACAGAACAAACGAGATTAATTTCAGTTTTTCATGACATTAATTCAGGAGAAGTTTGGCCTGATGAGCAATGCAGAATTGTTTTGAAAATTACATGGATTTATATATAAAAAGGAAAGGTATTGAATATTTTTAAATCACGTTCATCATTTAAATGAAGAAGGTACTACATTCCTTAGAATGATCCACTCAGTTTGCATAGTGCTGCTTTGTTTTGTGAGGAATTCTGTCTCATCCCTGATGCTTTCCCCTGAGTATAGCACCAGTGTAGCTTACAGTGGAAATAAGAGCATTCAAGAAAAGACAGAATGACACAGTGCAGGAAGCTGAAAAACGTTCATTAAATCATACAATTCTATTTTTTTTTCCTGAATTCAGGTTATTTTCGATGCCTTTAAAAGGGGTGGTCCCAGTGATATTGCCGTGGATGACATTGGCCTGACAAAGGGAAAGTGTAATGAAAATAATTATGTAGAGCCAACTGCGAGGCCAACTGTTGCTACCACACCTTTAGTTCCTAGTAAGTAAACACTAAATCACTGTTGATTTCCTATTACTCTATTTGTGTATCAGTGGATCAGAATTTTCAACCTCAATTTTATAAAAACCTCTCTTCAGAATTATAGAGTTATCTTCAGAGTAACATACTAAGATCCAGTTCCATGCCTCTCCAGACACATTGTACAGCTTGATCCAGACCCTTCCAGCTGCAGAGCATTTTAGAGGAAAGTACATAGGTTTAAGCTTCCTCAAAACATTCCAGTTTCCCAGAGCTAGCCAGGAAAATCTCACAGAGAAAAACAGAGAAAGTACCTGTAACCATCCTTACAAATCTGGATGACTTTTATAAAAGAGAGAAGAAAGATTGTATACGATGTTAAGTCCGAGCACATTCAAAGCAAAACCCAATACAAATACAAATAAAGCTTGTGGAAAAATCATTAAAATATCTAATGGGGTTTGCTTTGTAATTTATTCTGAAAGAGGATGAAATTTTGGGAAAAAGAATTTTTACAAAAGACCTATCCACACATGGCTTCAAATCATTAAAACAAACACTGAGCATGTTCCAGGGCTGCCTCTTATTAGATTTACTGTGCCTTTTGAAGCACAGCTGGTTACTCTCTTGACAGCATTTAGTAAATAAAAATGGTCTAAAACTAAAATAATAGTAAGACCGTTTGCGTTGTATTCACGTTGAAACACTGTATAATAATATTGTCGTTCTCTCAAATCTGTCACCTCCAAATCTACTGCAACAGGACAGGTAAGAAAACAAAACCTAAATATAAGAGCAAAATGCAGTTTTAGAGCTCCATCATGAGACACAGGGAGGTAAAGTTCAACAAGGTGTGTCTGTCAGCAAAATTAAATTTTAATAGCAGTAGTAACTTCAGTCATAATTTCCCAAAATGAGTTTTGGAATTTATTTGCAATTTTTATTAAGTAATTTTGTGGAGAGATGCTGATGTCTGCCCCCTCCATCAATCCTTCAGTTGCTGTGGGTAAACACGCCTCACGAGTTAGCACCAGTCTAATGATCAGGGGTAGAACAGCCCTGTGGTAAATAGTACCTGAGTGATTCTGAAAAACACCAAAGGAATATCAAATTATAGATCTTTACCCAAAATATGCCGATAAAATTTTAATATTCAAGAAAAGGACATGGTAATATGGCTTATAACTCCTTATGAATGAGTTTAAAGAGATCCATGATACAAAAGGACAGTCCAAGCTCTTGCTGGCAAAAAAATAGCTGGTTTTCATAACTTTGTTGGGACATGCTACTACATGCTATCTGTAACCTGATAAAAAAAAGTGAATGCTTTCAATCATCTTCAAAGAAGTATGAAATTACTTTGATGAATGTGTACAAGCTTACTAACACTAATGGTTTCACTACAAATGTCATGTCCACAAACAAGACATAAAAGAATTTGAACTGAGTCAATTTCTTTTACTAGAATTAGAGCTTCAGTACAAGTCACTGGCATCATTCACAGTGCCACAAGACTTCCTTGAAATGTAAAAAAGAATATTTTTGATGGTGGCATAGGGAAGCAGGATTTGCTTTTGTCCTTTGCACAAGACTGTCAGCTTACACTTTCATCTAAAACAAAGATTGCTTTCATCTTTGTGTTAATAACCTGTCTTTTAACACAAACAATGGTGTGGATATGACAGTGTAGATTCCACACTTAAGATGTGTATGTCAATACAAACTGAAGTTTTGGCCAAAGCACTGAGAAATTTATTTATGCAAAGGTCATATATAATTTCTAAAGTGTTGAGAAAATCATCTGTTGTGCTCAACCAAGATTGTTGGTAGGGATTACTATTTGGTTCTCTAATGAGTAACAGCTGTATGAAAAACTCCATATGAATTTGTGTTTCAAGATCACTGGAAATTTTTACAACATTTTTTCAAGACATGAGCGAATTCAATTTCTTCTCTCATTTCTCCATGCAAGACAAAGATCACTACTAATGTGCCTTACATGTAGTCAACACTAGATCAGATTTCATATGCCATGATGTTCCATTAAAAAAAAGCAACATCATCTTTATCTGTTGTTCGTGGTATTTATAGAGAAAATAATCCTCCTTGTGAGCCATATGGCTGTAACATAACATACTTATTAGTCAGGGTGGGAATGTTAACAGTTCCTCTTTCTTTCCGAGAGTTCGGCTTTTCTTTCCAGGAGGGATTGGTGAAATTGAAAATTCTAGAAGATGGCTGTTGTGAGGAAGTTCAAGTTTTTCTTGTATTTTTTTTTTTTTTTTTGAGCTTTCTCCCAGTGGGATTCAATGGTCAGACTTGGTAGGACTTGTAGATTATGCAGTCCCCAACCAAGGGGCTCAGAGTGTGAGATACTGTTAGACGTCATGGCATGCAAAATTTGAGCCAAAAGGGGTGGGGAGGACAGATTTAAACATTAGCCAAAGTCTGCTAGTTAAGAAAAATATCAATTTTAATTCAAAAAATAAAACAAAACCAAAACAAAAAAAGCAGGTAAATCTGTTTTGCTTTAACTACTATTTCCTGAAGCAAGTGGAGGAGCACTGTTCATTTTTCAATAAAGTAATTGTGAGCAACAAAAGTGGGAAAACACCAAAGTTCATTCTGATGGTTCATTCAACCATTCTGATGGCTAAAATAAAAATAAATAGTATTTCTCAATATCAAGTAAAGTTTTTGAACATGAAACTGACATATTTGGATGTAAACCACCATTAAAATTATATATTGAAATAGAATATTGAATATATAAAGTACAGTTAGCTGTGTCCACGTGTGTGAGTGCATGTATATGCATGTAGACTTATCCACAATATTTGCTTTTACAGAAATTTTATCAATTTTTGCCTATAAGTACATATACATCTTTATGACAAAGGTATTTCCTACTAGAACAGTTGTTTTAAGGAAAAAGCAAATGGCTGTTTTAACCACTGACAGCATTTATCTGTAAAAGTTTTTGGGGTCCTGATGAAAACAAAATAATGGTATGAGGGGTTTGGGGGCTTTTGCTGTAAGTTTACTTGCTAGATGACAAAAAGAGCTTTAGATTTGCATATCTCTGCTGATGCTGAAAGAATAATTTCTCAACCAAAAGGGTGGTCAGGCATTGGAAGGGGCTACCCAGGGAGGTGGTGGAGTCACTGTCCCTGGAGGACTTCAGGAAACAGCTGGATGTGCCACTCAGTGTATGGTCTAGTTGACAAGGTTGACAAGGTCTTGTTGATCAGTCAGAGGTTGGACTCAATGTTCTCAGAGGTCTTTTCCAACCTTAATGATTCTTTAATTCTAAGATTGATCAGGTAACAAGAAAACCATACAAGCAAAGTGCATAAATTGCTTAAATTCAGGGGCCTCTCTTGACATTTTCTAGCTTTTCTAATACTGTACTAGTAAATGACACAGATGACTGTATCACATTCTTGTCTTCATATTTCTGTCATGTGCACAGCTTGCAGACCAATAATCATGAAAATTACTTTTAAAAATTATCATTGTTACCTCAGATTGAAAAAGTAAGACAGTAAATTAATTATGTTCTTAAATGTTTTGTTTTTCAGCTGACTGTGGAGGGCCGGTTGAACTCTGGGAGCCAAACAGTACATTCAGCTCTGCAAACTTTCCAAACAATTACCCTAATTTAGCTTCTTGTAAGTCATTCTTTTCCAAATCTTTAGGAGAAGTTTAACCATATAAAAATAGAGATACTAAATCTGCTTTTCCAACTCAGACGCTGTCAAACAAAAAAAAAGATCTAAGGTACATACAGTGGAATCTTCTAACTGCATTCTATATGGTACTGAGCAGCAGCTAAGGAAACATGTGCCAGTTGATTAAAAAGGGATGAAGACAAGCATATTCCAATGGTATGAGTCCAGACAGGCCAATTCCATCCTGCCTACTATGTCAAATGTCTTTATGTCAATGCAGAGACACATAAGGTGATGAAAATTCCCATTTTACCGTAACCTGGTGTATTTGCCAGGTTAATATCATCACTTCTGCTGTTAAATAGCTCAAGTTTTCTGGAGGCAAAGAATATGCACATGCATTTTGTAAGGAATCCTGTCCTTACTGAATGATTCTTAACATATTAGTGAGAAGATGTTATTCTACAGATGTTACTTGATTTAGATTATGCTAGAGCTGGCAAAAGTGAATGCTTCAAGGTATTACACTATGTGCTGTTGATGGATAAAGTGAGGAAGAGAGCATTGTCATTGCTTCTTAATGAAATTTTAATTATTTATTCCTTCAGTCCTGGGGAATAGTGTTGGGATGGTAATCATAAGAGTTGTCATTTTGTGTTACTGTTCTGCTTGAGATAGGGCTCACATTTCCAGTATTCATTTCACAAGTTCCCAAATGAGACTCCTACAAGTGAAAAAATACTTTTCACTCCATTAAAATATTCCAAATTGGTTGGTTTGGGTTTTTTTTCACTTTCTTTACGAGATTTCCATAGTATCCACACTTAGATTAAATATGAGAAAGTATAGGC
Source organism: Aphelocoma coerulescens (assembly GCF_041296385.1). Classification (NCBI taxonomy): domain Eukaryota; kingdom Metazoa; phylum Chordata; class Aves; order Passeriformes; family Corvidae; genus Aphelocoma; species Aphelocoma coerulescens. The sequence goes on from NC_091013.1 coordinate 108,080,954, forward strand.
TAAACAGAAGCAAAGAGCTACTTTAACCTGAAAGACAGGCTCTGTGATTGATTATAAAAATTATCTTATGATCAAATGAGGCTTAAGTGTCATGACTGTTTGTCACATTGTCACAGTCAGAAACGAATGAGCTTTACTACTTTAGGGAAACACATAGCTTTTAAATACAAGATTTAAACTTCTTAATCTCTTGGGTGATTATTAATAATTTAGGAGAGAATTTTTCCCCCCAAAGCCCTTCAACACAAAAGTGGCACAGTAAATTTAACTACTGAGAAGGTGATTTGTGTGTGTGTGTGTGTGTTACTATTTTCCAGGTGTGTGGTACTTGAATGCTGAAAATGGAAAAAACATCCAACTTCATTTTCAGGTTTTTGATCTGGAAGCTATTAATGATGTGGTTGAAGTCAGAGATGGCAGAGGACCAGATTCCTTACTTTTGGGCAAGTAGCAGCAGTGGGTACTAAAATGAATGTAATCAGACAGCTAGAGCAAACTGAGGGATATAATATAAAGGAAATTAAATTCCTCTCATTTCATTCGCACTTTTTTGGCCTCAGAAATTTGGAGGAAAAATTGAGAAAGCATACTCTATGTGACATCATGTTTGCAAAACATTTGCACACATTCAGCTCTCCGTGCAATCCATGTGAAACTGACTTCTCAGTAAATCAGACTGTTTATGTGTGTGGACAAACAGAAGGATAATCTTTTAGTTGAGCCTAATTGTTCTGTGCTGATTAGTCAAATCTGGTGCTGGGCTCTGACCATTGCAGTCTGAGAGCAGTTAGGTTTGGGGAAGCAACTACATCCCTGTGGTGGTAGTATTTGCTTTTGAACCCGAAACATTTTCAAATATATATGAACAAAATAGGCTGAATGTACTCATGTTTTCCTGGTGGATAGCTGTCTACACAGAGAAAGACCCGCTGCCAGATATCTTCTCTACAACAAACCAGATGACAGTGATCCTCCGGACGGACAACTCTACAACAGCAAAGGGATTTCTTGCAAACTTTACTACTGGCTACCATCTAAGTAAGCATCTGAACCTTTGTCTTTAAGAGGTTGTACCACTGGCCAAATATATTTCAGAAAATGTGGAGAGTGCAACGTGACTTTCAGCACTTGCTCAGTAGAAATACGCAAATGTTAAAGAGAAAAAGGCTGGCTACTCATCTGTACTTTGTATTTCCTGTCATGAAACATGATGAGTTTGTTTCTTAGTGTAATTGAAACAATGTCTATATCATGTGAAACTCTGTGATATTGTGTGGAAAATTGAGTCAGTATTTTGAGCAAAATCTCTTCAGATATTAAGAGGGCAAATGCTAACTATTCCCTATAAAAGCCCCAGGAAAAAACATCACTTCGTAAATCATTCCAGGGTGTCAATAGTGTGTGTTTAAATGCATTTGTAAAATATTTATTATTGATACCATGCATTAGAAAAGAAAACTGTGTGTGGTAACTCTGATCAAATTTGCAATATGGTCCTTCTTGCATCTTTAAAAATTTGGTCTTCAGTGTGTGAATAATCTGAAAGAACTAGTCTCTTAAATATTTGGACAGCAGTGTTTCTGGTTCCAGCCAGATCCCATCTGAAAGACTCTTGATATTCTTGGGGATTGCAATTAGACTTGTCACTCATAATTCAGCAATCAACTCTCCAAAAATATGTAAAATGAAGCGTAATGCAAATTACATGGAACAGTAATGTGCGTAGCAGGACAAATAATTATACTAACTCTTGGCCAAATCTTGACTGAATTAATTAGAGACTTTGTATTACTTCTGTGGGAGTCTGACAGGAGAAAAACAGAGGAAAAAAAAAGCAGAGAGACTTTTGAGAGATATGTGAAGTACCATGCACTTACATGAACAGAAATTCAACAAGGATCTAGGCTCATTTTCTTATTTTAACTATCAGAAATGGCAAGTTTCTCCCAGCTTGTTTAGCCAGTGGCAGATTTTTTTATGGATTCACAGTAGTAATAATAATAATATTACTTTTCTTAATAATTAAAAAAACCCTTCACCATTGGTCTACATTTGTAAAATTAACTCTGTTTATTCCCATTGTGCAAGACTGAGAGGTTGGTTTAGATGAACATATGACAATTTTGCTGCTTCTTGTTCTGCCTTCTCTATCATATTTGTTCAGTCCAACAGCTCTGCCTTTTTTTTCAGCTGGTTCAGCATCTTTACTGGGCCAGCCCTGTCCGTATTTCGTAAAATGAAAACTAAGCTTAGCAAGGCAGAATTCTCAGAGAGGCCATTGCCAGTTCTGGTTAAATGTATTAAAAAATTTCCATTTGCAAAGGAATTATGCTTATTCATGATCTTTGCAGCCAAAGGACAGACTAATATCATTAGCATGCTGGCCTAAGGATAAAAGGATTGTCAGTAAATAAATTAACTTTAGAAGAAAAGCAGACTTTTCTTTGCATTTTATTTTTTTTTCTATGAAATATTGGTTTTTTTGAAAAGTAAGAACTATTTGAACAGAAGTAACTTTTGTCAGCATGCAATATAATAAATACACTGTCATTATTCACAAAATTCTGTGAATAACTGTCATTAGTTATGGACACTGAATGTGTGAAAATCTGGTTCAAGCCTTTTATAAACCATATTCTTCCTCTTCCATTTGGTACAGGCCATGATGATTTATGAATGAATCATTTTATAAGAATATTAAAAATTCAGAAGTAAAGTAATTATCTCACTTCAAATAAGACTTCTAGATAATTAAATATTTCTGTCAGAAAGTCCAAGAAAGTAAAAGAAACCATTTTTTGATGGAATTTAAGTTTATGACTGTATATTTCCTGTAAATGAATGAAGCCATTAAAATACACTTTGGCCATAGAAAGAAATATAACTTAATATTTACTCTCTCCCTCATCTGCTTTTATTGTATAACTGATTCTGAAGTAGCTTAATCCTATTTTCATGAATGCTTTCCTCATTCATTCCTTTTACTTTTGTCTCTTCCACCTTTCCTCACAAACAGGTTTCAGAAGGAGACTGGGCTCTCATTGCCTCTTTGCTCGATTGCTTGACTTGACACACTTTAAGATCTTTAAAATTTGTGAAAGTGCTGAACATTTGAAAATTGAAATCATTAGTCACTTTTGACAGGATTTGACTTTTCACTCCTATGTTTATCTCTTGCAAAAGAAGAAAACTACTAACTGAGCAACACTAACTAGAGCAGAAGCTACAAGGCAGAGTGCTATAGAACTTATTCTTAATTAGCTTCTATTTATCTGAAAATTATCTTTATTTTGAAAGAGACATGGATGGAAATGGAAAGAAATCAAAGGTTCTGGATACTACCTACACAATTTTCTTGAGGTGAACTGTAAGATTTCCTGTGAACATCAACCTTCCTCATAATTATGGATTAATTTTCCTTTCTTGTTTCCCTTCAGGGGCTTGCACAGCTGATGAGCATCAGTGTGGCAGTGGGAAATGCATCCCGTTGGATAACCTGTGTGACAACGTATCTCAGTGTGAAGATGGCTCTGATGAAGCAAAGTGCAGTAAGCTTTCCTTCATACAAAGAAATCATAGAATCATTTAGGTTGGGAAAGACCCTTAAGATCATCAAGTCCAACCATTAACCCAGCACTGCCAAGTTCACCACCAAACCATGTCCCTCAGTGCTATGTCTGCATGTCTTTTAAACTCCCCCAGGGATGGTGACTCCACCTCTTCAACCTTCCAGGGCAGCCTGTCCCAATGCTTGACAACACTGCTTTCTTCACTTTTGGTGAAGAAAGTTTTCCTAGTGTCCAACCTAAGCCATGCATATTTGGCAGGAATTTCCTAGGAAAACAGCACAGAACCTCAGCTAATGTAGAACGCTGCAGATGCATGCAGACCATGCCAATTTACACAGCAATATCTCATTGAGTTTGTCAGGGCCAGGAGAGCAGTCACTTTTCTGAGATAGTGTATGGAATCTGATGAAGAACTCTGGAAAAGGTAGGAAGCTCCTCTGTGCTGAAAGCTATAGTTGCTCATAATTAAATGCCCTCAAAATTAAATGGAAACTCAACATATGCTTTTCTTCTGTATCCATTTTATATTTCCAAGTTCTACCAATTGTTGCTGTAATTAATTTGAGTTCCACAGCAGAATAAACTCTGCAGTGCAGGGTAGAGAACAAACATGTCCTTGGTGAAAATTCCCCAACAGATTTGTGAGTGTGAAGCCAAACTGTAACACATGGCACCCTCCAGCCCACCTGGACTCCACAGAGTGAATGGATGGCACAGCTTCAAAAGCAGCAGCCATTGCTCACTGCTATTCCTTAGTTCTCCAGTAAAGTGGTTATTTCCAAAATGCTTGTGTACATTACATTAATTCATTTCACATAGCAGGGAAAGAAGATTCTCTAAACCAATAATTTAAATGTAAAACTAATGCTTAAATCATGTTTGGCCTAGCACAGCAGTTAAACTGCTCTTTCTGAAAATCTGCTTTGGAGAGCTAATGGAAGATTTAAAAGTAGTCTTTAAGCTTAGCACAATTCCTTTGTTTTAAAGATGTCTACTAGGAATCAGATATATTTTTAGGTGTGTGATGACAGTTGTCATTGATTTCAACATTTTTTACGTGCATATATAGAAATATACATGGTATATGTAAATACATGCAGATAGATAGATATAGATAGATGAAGACACAGATTCACTTCTCAAATTAGTGCCATTGGCTATTTTGTTGCAAACATATTCTTCCTTTAAAATGTATAGAATAAAATTCCCTTCAGTTTCTTCTTAAGCAAAGAGCACTTGAATTTTTTTTTCCAGTCATTGCTAAAGAAGATCTGAACAAAGTAACCATCACCTACATTAACACGAAGTACATTTGCCCAAAGATTTATTTTGCCACTGATTGTCTATTACTTCATAACAAATTACCTCACATGAAAAGCCTGGGAGATTTGTTTCCAAAAACCCATTTAATCCAAACTTTGGCTAGATCAATCTACGTGTTAAAATGAAAATTCAATTAGAGACTGTCACATTGAGTCTTTCCAGTGTCCAAAAGCCTTGTTCATTTTCCTGAAACCAATTTCTTATCAGAAGTGGCAATTTGAACTAGACAAACTCTTTTCAAATTCCCCAGCTTCTGAAACTTCCAGGGACTGCAAAGAAATGGCATAATTATAAAATACATGATATCTGAATTAAGCAGTTGTTGGATGCTCCATGACTTTATTATTCCTTACCAATAATGTATTTGGAGAACATGGATTTGATGAGGAGAAAGGAAAAGGAGTTAATAGTTCAAGTTCTCTCAAGAAGAGAGGTGTCAAAAGTAGTTTGGAGAAATCTTGCAGTGCATACAATTCTGAGATGTTTAAGAAGCTCAAAAATTTAATCTAATTTAATCTGACATTTATCATTAATTAATCACTGTATATCACTTCTTTCATAAATGCACTCCAGGTGTCACAGAGGCATTTCTGAAAATCTAAATTTTTTATTTACTATTCTGGGTACTCTTTTTGAAAAAAACTTTGTTGGAAAAAGGTTTTCTGCACAAGTAAGTTTTTTTAAAATAAAAATATTTTGATAGCCAGTAAATGTCAATGCATTGCATGCTTTTCTCTACTTCACAATGGCAATACCTGTCATCTGCCTGACATGCAGCTGTAGCTGCTAAGACATATATGACACTCTATTGACCTTCTTATTATATATATTTTTAATATTACATAATAAAATTCTTATTTTCTATATATATGTATATATGAGATTCTGTTGGCCTTATGATCCAACTTCCTTAGTCACTATGCCAATAGCATAAGATTTTTTACCAATAAGTTAATCAGTTTCTGAATTTTTGTTCTGAATATTTTCTTTTGGGAAAAGTTTTTATAGAAGGACTGGTTTTCAGTGAGCTTTTATTATTAGTGTGAGTGTTTTAACTAAAGCTGCAATGAAAACAGTGAAAACTCATAGCATTTGGAACTGGACATCTATTTTTTCTCTGTCAAGACTCATTTTAACCTTATTTCCAGTCAGTGTTACCGAGCATCATGGAGCTAGAGCTTTTTGGAAATTATATAATGCTGACTAAGAAAAAAATTCATTGTTTAGAGTTGATGGAAAATGTACTGTTTATTGTCTATTTCTGAGATATTTGCAAAATGCAAGGTATGAAACTCTTGTGTGGCAGAAATATAGGAGATAACAATAGCATTTCCTTCCTGTGGGAACACAACATTCTTGGAGATGCTGGGTTTATTACCTCTATAATGCATTTTAACTTGTGTTCTCCATTTGCAATAATAAATCTCTTTACATTACATTTCTGTTTGCTTGGTGTGGGGGAGGAATGTGGTTTGCCACCTATCCAAAATGCTTCTGCCCATTTTGTTCTCCAGTGAGATTACTCAATGGCTCTCTGAGCACTGAAGGGCTGGTACAAGCCAGGATTGGGAAGATGTGGCATCTGGCATGTGCAGATGATTGGGATGGAGAGATTTCAGACAGTGTTTGCCAGCTGTTGGGGTTGGGGTGAGTAATAAATATTCATTGTCCTTTGCAACTTGTTTGCTGATTTGTTGAGTGTATATTGGCATTTCCTCCCTCATTTTACTGGTGTATTCTCCAAAAACGTGGCAAATGTATCTGTCTCTGTCAAGTGGAGTGCTTGGTGTGCCAACAAATTTGAAAGTTTGGCAAACCCTGTTTTGATGGCATTCAGAGCAGGATTGATGACTCTGAACATGGCAGGTTGAGCATGAGGATACATACTGGAGAACATTGGGAGAGTGATGTGAGTGCATCAGTCTTTTATCACTTTATGTCATCATTTACATCTTCACTTTTGTAAGGGTGGCTCAAGAGTAAAGCTGGAGCAGACAGCAGTCTTGGCTGCTCTGCTTTCGTACTGCTGCTGTTCATTCCAAGTAAAGATAATCCCTTGGATATTCTGCTACTGGGCTCCCAATAAATTTCATACCTCTCACTAGGTCTGAGCCATTGGGAGAGGAAATGGAATTTCTCTTGAGTAAGACTTAGAGCAGGGAGGGAGGAGGGAAGTATATGACTGAAAAATAGATTTGGCTTCAGTCACTGCTTAGAAGAATTTTTGGTGGAAACATGGGGATTGTTGAGTGAGGGGTTTTGCATTTTTCAATCTATGGTGAAATTAATGGCCTGCATTCTGGCCTTACTTACATCATGTGCTACTCCACTGTCATCCACTGAATAATAATTAGCTTTCCTGCAGTGCTGAGGTATTTACAGAATGTCGGTCACTTAACTAACAATCAAATTAAATTCTAAGCTTGCAATTTGTTATTTTGGTCTCTGACCAAAGAAAGATACCTACAAATCCATAGAAAGAAATATAACTTAATATTTACTCTCTCCCTCATCTGCTTTTATTGTATAACTGATTCTGAAGTAGCTTAATCCTATTTTCATGAATGCTTTCCTCATTCATTCCTTTTACTTTTGTCTCTTCCACCTTTCCTCACAAACAGGTTTCAGAAGGAGACTGGCCTCTTCTGATAAATTAATTGTAGCAATTAAAGAGTTAGAATGACTTAGGAAAATATCAAAGTGTTATTTCAAAAATACTTCTAATTGGATGAATATGTGCTGGTTTGTTGTTTTATTTTTACTTTTTTGCTTTAGATAGGTACTGAGTTTACATAAATATCAGATAGCTACATGCACAAATCCTGACTATAATTTATGTATGCATGCATGTAAGAACATACAAAGCATGCTTAAATGTGCTTCTGGTCAAATACCTTGCTCTTTAGAGTGGCAGAGGCCTTTTTCCTCTGATTCTTCCCCCCCCCCGCCCTGCCTCCTTTCTCTTCTGGACAGGAGTAATTTTGTCATCTATTGATTTAAATGATATATTTGAAAAGCTTCAACAAACTTTGTCTTTCATGGTACTATACCTTTTAAAAATTACCTCATGCTTTTGTCTCCATAACATTCTGTGGCAATACCTTTCAGGTTGTCTCTATAAACTACTCAGATGCACTTGCTAAAAAGGTTCCTATTAAGCTTCCTAGTTATTTCTTACTAATTCAATTTCTCAGTTCATGACATATTCCCATGGTCAAGAAAAAGTATTTTTAAACCTAACTTGTATCACATTTTTGTAACCTGGGTGCTACTGCAGTCACAGATCCTGCAGCATAGGATAAAATTCTCATATGTGTGTGTATGTATAGGTATGTATATATTGGTATACGAATAGGTGTGTATATATATATATATATATATATATATAAAACTCCTGTGAGCATCACACAATTCTGCTTTCCTTGAATCCCCCTGTTGCAGCACATTTGTTAACAAGTGTCACCATATTTGTTACTAAATGGATGTTTGCAATAACAGGTCCTGAGCAGGCCATAGCTCATGCTCCTACACTGAATTACAGCCCAGAATCATGCTTTATTAGAGAGACAGGCTAAGGCTCATCTAGGACAATTTACTTTTGCTGTTAATTGCTTATACATTTGCTAGTCTCACTTGCTGTTTAATTTATGAAAAGGACTGAGCTGACAGGAGTCCTGTATCATATCCTGATTATTTATGTAGCTGGGCTAGAAAGTGCAGTGTTCCTCACAGGTTCTAATAAATCGCACGTGTGAATCCTTTTGCCTCCATTTTTCAGATACGTGACTGTTGCATTTGTGATTTACACCAAACAGGAAGCCAGTCTGGGGACATGCTTATCTGTGCATCTACAAAATACACCTTAGGCAAATAATTTACAAATCTTTTTAATGAGTCTGAGGTGCCAGATGAACAAATTGATGCTCTGGAGAAGTCTGAAAATAATCCTTTTTTCAGCTTGCACTTGTATCTGTGCGCATCTGGCAGCACTGCTAAAATTTGAGTCTTATCAATATCTTATTTCCTGGAATCAAGAAAATCACACACTGAGCTTTTCACCATTCCATTGGTCAGATGCAAAACAATCCTGTTTCCCTGGGACCAGAGCCAGCTGGGTCTTTGCTGAACTGTACCCAGGAATACGGGTAGACCTGGCAATTTTGTCACACTCAAAATCCAACAAGACTGAGAGTTTAGCCTTTACTCTAAAACCCTTAATTCTATTTTCTTCATGAACATGCAACTTTCTTCAGAAGGAAGTGAGTTCCTGGGAATAATTTCCTGGTCTCAGCAAAGTTTTTCGTCATAGAATTTGACTCTGCCTCCCCAGCTTGGCACTTTACTGCTCTCAGACTGCCTAAAAGGCACTTCCAGGCTGAGAAATGCAGCAGTAGTGACTTTCCCAGCAGGTGGATCATACAACTCTCCTGGTGGCAGAGCTGGGTTGTTGAACACCTCTTTACTCCAGACTCAGCTGATTTGCAGGCAGATTCCAGACTTCATCCTTCCCAGGAGAGTGAGATTTACTGCATTTGAAGAGAAGGAATGGTACAGGTGCTCCCTGTGTATTACACCTGCACAAATGATTCTCTTCTTGCTCCTGAGATGTGTAAGGCTAAAGGGCCAGATGGCAGGCTGTCACCCCCCAAAAAATTATGCAGTCTGACCACAAGAATCTTTTTTCCCCATGTTTCCTCAAGGGAAAGCAAATATGTTTCATGGATATGTGTTCCAAACTGGTCATACGAAGTATCACAAAGTATATGATGCAGATGGGCTATAAAGAAAATCTGGATATGGGTTCTAAATGTCAAAACAATTTATCTCACCAAGAGTACACAGAATTCTTAGTTCAAAAAGCCATTACTACCAAAAAAAAAAAAAATTAACTGGATGACCTTTAAAGGTCCCATCCAACCCAAACTGTTCTGTGATTCTGTGACTCTATGACAACATCCCACTCCTGCTCACTAGCAAACATGACACTATTGACTTATTCCACAGCAATCTTGATTTCAACAGATCTGTGAGGTGAAACTTAACTTTTTCTTTCTTACATTCTTCATGATACAAAATATAATTTCATTTCCTTTCTAGACAGTGTGGTATAAATGTAACTGCACCCCTCAAAAAAAGCAAGACTGTGATACCCCAAGGTTCAGCTATTGCTGCTGTTTGGTGTATTAAGTTTTAGCTCCATACATTTAACAACTGGTATTGCAAACCCTTCCTTGTGGCACAGAAAAGCCAAAATTAATATTTACTCCTGTCAAAAGAATTAATTAATGTCTCTTTCAATATTATTGTAGCATTAGAGAACTTAGAATAAGATGCAAGACTGGAAGTAAGTAAATCACATTTTAATCCAAATGAGTTTCAAGCCTCAAAAATCTCCTGCTAAAGGGTCATTATTTCAGGGGAAAAAAAAACCCAACAACCTGATGTTTATTCTACCAGTATAACTATTTCCCAACTATTGCTCCACTGGTGGAACAGGGTAAATACCTAAAAATATGCGTCTTTTTGTCCCAGGGATGCAAATATGTCATCAGCTGTATTATTCACTGGAGATGGCCCATTTGTCACCATTGCCAATGGAGGTAACCACAGCCTAATTTTCACAAAAAGGTGGGTACAGTGAGGTTTCTTCCTTATACAAATGATGGCTTTAAGTATGGTGGTGATTATTTATGCACTAATATATAGCTCAAATTAATGGAAGTCTTCATCTGTTTACTGTGGAAATTATATGCTCTTTTAACAAAATATTTCTTATCTAGAAATATATGACTACATAATACAGTAGAATTAAGACTATCTATACATAATATAGAAGAATTAAGATGGAGTGACATTCACTAACAGTTACAGAGTAGTTGTCACAGTAGGTTCTCTCTGCATTCAGCAGAGAAAAATAAGCACTCCAAAATGTGATCCATCAAGGCATCCCTTAAAATACAATGAGTCACACTCTATAATCCTCTGGCTTTATTGATACAGACTTTGGATACTGTGAGGAATGCTAAAATAAGCCATCCACAGACAGGTATCAGTATTTAAACAAACTAGCCCCACTCAAAAAATGGCTTCTGGATTTGTCTCCACATTTACAAGTGAATTATTTGATTACATGATCCTCAGGATACATTTGATTCTATTCTAACCTTTCTCAGCCCAAATAACAGCTGAAGTGATTCTGAAGGGTGCTAGGAACTGGTGGTTTCTTGTAGATTAAACAAAAACATGATGTTAGCCCAGGATTACATCCTCAGGAAATTGTGGGATTTACAGTACAACTCCCAAGGAGAAAGGCTTGCCATCATCAATTTGAAGAATTTTAATGACTTAAATTACTTTTTTCTGCTTATAAGAGGGTTTACTGTACAAATTTTTCTGGATATCTACCAGAAACACTGAGCCAGAAAATTACTGTCTAATTGCTAAAATGCTGGAACCACGTTGAGGACAGCAAGAGCCCAGGTTCTTTCAGTTTCCCTTCATAAACATACCACATAGTAATAAATCAGGAAAGACTTCTTAATTTTCTATGGTCTATTATTTTGTCTACAGAAAAAAAAAAAAGTGTTACATTTTATGTTCTAATTCTACTCTGTTAACCCCAAATATTTATCATTCTCACTGGTGGTAAAAGTATCTTAAACTAATGGAATATCATTGGAGGCTATTTTGCTTTTTTTCTTGAGTGAATGTCTAAACCAGCACTGCCACAAGACATCTTGAAGAGCAGTAATGATTTAAAGATGTCTTCTGTTAATACCTATTTAACACTAAAAGTGATTAAAGCAGGAGAAAAATGAATAAATTCATTTATTTTAGTTGTATTTCTGTTGCAGAAATAGGTGTCTTCTCCCATGTTTCATTTGGACAGCTGACAGGAATAATTTTGCAGGGTGGAACGATTACAGATTCACACATGGATTTTGTACATATAAAAATTATAGAAAGATCACACAGATTTGATAATTTAAGCAACTGAATTCATTAACCCGTAATCTAATTATAAAATGTATTTCTCACATTGTCTTTGGTTTTTATTCAAGTGCATCCACCATTGAAACAAAGGAGGGCACATATAATAGGGTTTGAAAGCTGCAGTGACAGAGACAGCAAAAGCATTCTCTGGTGCCCTTAGGTAATGTGATTTTTGGCAGCATAGTTTTGTGCCAGCCCCAAATCCTGCCTTTTAGATACATGTGAGCAGATTCCACAGGGACAATTGTTTTTGCCAGTTCTAAGTGAAGATCATGCTCACAGATATCCTAAGTACTCCAGATTTCTGCCTGGCGTGCTGCTTGACAGCTGACACTCAGAGAGGCACAGAGGAGGGTGTTCAGCACAAGCCTCTGGGGCCTTTTGGCCTCTCCTGTGCTGACCAAGAGGCAGCTGAGAACTGTTGGGCTGAAGCGCAGGCAAGAAGTGCTTTTCCTACTGGGAGCTAGCTTCACAAAGAAGAAAAAGCAGAAGCCAATGAAGTAATTTCGACAAAAGCAACCAGTAGGGACCAGCAACTCCCTTTACACTGAAAAAGTAAAATTATAGGGACAAATCTGACATTTTTGTGGTTAGTTTGGGTAGTTTATGCATCTACCTATGGGAAAGCGTAGGACCAGATAAAAAGCTAAAAGACCTAATATGCAGCACTGCTGACCACCCTTTGAAACCCTATGAAGGCATTGTGGGAAAGGTATTTAGTTGCTACAAAGTTTTTGCAGAAGATAACATTGGTTTCCTGGGGGTTTATGCATTTCTGGTTGCCCTTGATGTTTGTCTGGTTATGAAGGAACACCCTGCTGAAGTCAATACAGATCTGAATACAAGCCACAGAAATTGGTTTCCACTTTTAAAATTACACCTTTAAAAATAGGTACCTACCTTGAAGTGGAAAATGGCAATGTGGGACTATTCGGGGCTGGAGGAATATCTCATTTGCACCTCCCTATATTGAAGGTTTAATTGGGGAGGTGGTGGGTAGTTACAGTTCCCACTGTACTTCTTTTACCACTATGCCATTGGGAAATTACTGGGTCACATCTCACAGCAGATACCAAATTTTAGAGCAAAACCAGTGAAGTGCATCATTCCCTATCATGTTTAAAGTATCCTTCACCTTTTCTATTTAAAAATGGAATGTGGAAATGCACACTGGAAACAAACTGTTGGAAGAGTTTGTTTTCCTATTTTCCTCTAATTTGTGGTTCTGTTTGTATCAGATTTGAATTGCTAGCACATACACTGTCCCAAGTGTTTCAGATTCATTACAGGCTATGAACATAATATTGAAACCTCTGGGTATCAGAAATGCTTGAGCAGCTTTCATCTGTGATCTTGTGCTCTTCAGACTCTGGCTTTATATCTCTGCTAAATAATTTCTAACCTAGCATATGCAGCTATGTATTTTACAGCCACATTATTCAGAGATATAAAACTAACCTCTTAAATTCTTTGGCCACACTGATCTCTAGTGGTAAGGTATTGAAAACATCTCAAAATGTAGGAAAAAATACCATAGGCAGCTATAACTTTATTGCAAATCTGTCACGGACAGATGACTCATTTCCCTAAAACATGAGTCTACTTTTATTTCCATAATATAAACCAATTAAGTGCTCATTGAAGAGGAATATGTACATTTAATGTTGTATAGCATATCATGTTGCATATTTAAAATATAATTTAGACAGGTAGCATTAGTTATTATACTTCACAGGTTGATATTGCTAAAGGAATGTACTTTCATATATATGATTTTATAAATTTCTCTCTCTGTGTGTATGTGTATCTATTTGACAGAGTTATTTGGTGTGCAGATACTTATGATTTAATTGCACTTTCATTGTAGAGAACAGTGTTTGGACAACCTGGTGGTTCATCTGCAATGTAACATTCAATGTAAGTACACAGAATACAGGAATATTTCACAGAGACATCAAATTGTTCAGACCATAAAGCCTAATGTTTATAGCTTGAATAGAAAGGTTAGGGAATGGACTATAAATGCTATACTCATGATGATATAAACACAGGAAAATTTAGTCTCCACTTGATGTCAGTGTTAAGTGTACACCAGAGATGGACCTGTAGCAAAAACACATATAAAATAAATGTGTAAAAATTCCAGAAGGTCCGAGGAAAGGAAACATTCCACAGTGTTTTTGAATAGCAGTTCAGATTCTAGGAAGCCTATTTTTTCCAAGAAATTGACTAGTCAAATGAAATATGTTACATCCCCTTTATTTTTTATTTTATTTAATTTTATTTTGCTTTAATCTTAGCTTGTGGAAAACACCTGGTAACTCAGAATAATCAAACAAGAATTGTAGGTGGAAGTGACGCCAGAAGAGAGGCTTGGCCTTGGATAGTTTCACTCCGTTTTAATTTCCACCCTGTTTGTGGAGCTTCCCTTGTCAGTGATGAGTGGCTGGTGACAGCAGTACACTGTGTATATGGGTAATTTCTTTTATGTGCAAGTTCACTAAGGAGGCATCAGATTATGAACAAATTGTGACAGTGATATGAAAAATTAACAACTAACTCACGGTTTAATTACCACATTTTGAATCACTTGTGGGCTTTACTTTCTGGTAAATCCTCAGTCCTTACTTTAATGCAGAGAATCACGGAAACTAAGCAGCCTTTCCTGAACAATAAGGAATTGCATTTTAAATTTTTAATACTGAGCATTGGTACTTAATCCATAATTATTGTGAGCCTCCATAAATTAGGTGAATCCCCACCAGTGGTATAAAGGGTGACATCATATCCCATAAAGTAAACCCAGAATTCCTGCTGTATATTATAATGGATTGATTTACTGTGCATCATTGGAATGAATCTTGATTTATGTGCATTGATTAGGCAGTATTGGATATCCTCTTGATGGTGCTATTTTTACCATTCAAAAAGTGATGCATATTTAATATTTTCTAGGATTTGCTTTCATAATAGCTACAATAAAACAAGTGTTGTAAAAGACATACAGAAACTGGAATGGCAAAAAGAAAATTAATATTCAAAATTACAGTAGAGCTTTCATTACAAATAGCTAAATAGTAAGGCAGTGGAGACTGTGCCAAAATATTAATGCTGCCTCATGGCATGACAGGAGCTACATTCCACACAAAGTCACTGAAATGAAAAGGATCAAGCCCTCTTAATTTCCACACAATAAATCCACAATTGTCTTGATACTTCCTTTTCACTTGAATCACCTTTCTATTTTCACCTAAATCTGATTTTGTCATCTTGCCTTTGCTAGAATTTTCCTAAATTGAACCTTGCCGCTTCATACCTTCCGAACATTAAACACTCCTAGTTTAGAACAAAAGAACATCTTAATGTCAAACCAAAAGAGAAGCAGAAACCAATTCAGTCCAACAATCAGGCTGAAAATGTACTTTTTAAACCATAAAGTGACTGATTAAACAGTAACGAATATTTAACTTCTCAGACAAATACAGCCTCAAATCAGCATGTGTAGAACAGGAAAAAAAAGATGCAGATTATTTCATATTTTGTCTTAGCATATCTTTTTTGATTTAGATTGAACAACT
This sequence comes from Aphelocoma coerulescens, assembly GCF_041296385.1. NCBI lineage: Eukaryota > Metazoa > Chordata > Aves > Passeriformes > Corvidae > Aphelocoma > Aphelocoma coerulescens. Next base: position 108,096,417 of record NC_091013.1, read on the forward strand.
AAGAGACCAGTTTTCTATGAGCTGCAGCATTTCCAACAACATCTCAGACCTATTATTCTTTAGACATTCCATTACCATTTTCTAACTGGGACCAATATTAATTGCCTGCTGGGCAGTCAGCAGTATTCTTCATAGTGCTTAAAAAGCCATGGTAATTTAGTTAATGTATTTTCCTCCTCTGCACCACCATCTGATTAATTCATTATAAATAATGCATTATAAGCTCACCATAAAAAAATCAGCAACTTATACCTGCAGCGTGGATGTTTAAGATGGTGATACTCTCATGGAATTCTATGCACATCTACTCTGTTCTGTTTATTTGACAAAACATGCAAATGCTATGGATTACTGCGAGGCTAAATATCAGCATTTTATCTAATACATGTTTTTCAAAACTCTCATTAATTACTCCTAATTGTGAATACTCCTTGAAACTTGTAGGAGACAATTAAAGCCATCCCGCTGGCAAGCAGTTCTTGGCTTGTACATGCAATCAGATCTGGCACAGCCTTCAACAGTGGTGCGAAACATCGACAGAATAATTATGAATCCTCATTACATGGTAGAAACAAAAGACAGTGATATTGCTCTGATGCACCTTCAACACAAAGTGCAATATACAGGTGAGTTTTTATTTTCCAAAAAACCCCATTTATTCTATTATGCAAAACCATGCTAAGCATATGGGGGTGGTGGGGAGTCTGCTCAGTACTTCCTGGATATCTTGGCCAAAAAGTGGGTTTGAATTAATGAACTTTTTCTGTTCTGACTTAATAAAAATCTGAATACAGGGAAGAGGTTGAAACTGATTGCTTGTTTCTCATTCACAGATTACATACAACCTATCTGCCTACCAGAAAGAAATCAACAGTTTTTGCCAGGAATTAACTGCTCCATTGCTGGCTGGGGACATACTAGGAATGAAGGTGGGTCGTCTGCTTGGAAAACTCTGACAGGCATGGAGCTGTGAAGGAAAGCTTGCTCCTATTCCACAGGAGTTGCTAAGGTCAAATAGTTTAGAGAGCTATTCTTCCATGTGAAAATGTAGGAACTATTCCATTCTACTATTCCTTCTCTGAAGCAAAATTACAGTTAAAACATATTTATTAGAAGAAAACATGCATATCTAAGCTCATTAGGCTATGAATAAAGCTTATTACATCCACTTAGAAGTTATAATGACTACTTTTCTCAACATGAAATATGTACATCTTGGTTCCAGATATTGGGTGGGGGAAGAAGATGATTAGTCTTTCTGACAATGTGCAAATGATTTTCCCTAGAAGTCAAGAAAACTGACTGCAGTGTGAAATGTATGTTCTGTTTGTATGCCATATGCTCCAGATTTGGAGTCTCTCTGAAACAATAAATATACCATTTCACTTCTACAGTGGAATACATTGACTTCTACATTAAATTGCATTTAAAATTTTGGGTAGGAATTAATAAAAGAAATTTTTATAAAAACTTCAAATAACCAAAGTTACACAATGAATCGTGAGGAAACACAGGACAACTCACGTTCCTAAGCCTTTAATCATCCCTTAGATCTCCCCACAGTGAGTTCATATTCATTGATTTTAGTAATCTTCATTTAATTATGACAAAATTCAGCCCATTACACAAATGAAAGACGGGATTCAGTTAATGAGCCCTGTTTCCCAGTGACTGTGTTACAGGAGCATAAGCCTGAATAGTACAGCAGTAAGGCAGGGATTCCTACTGCTCAAGAGCATGCTGAGCATGCTGGAACAGGAACAAAACCATCAGTGTTCCCAGCGGGATGTAGGTATCTAATGCCACAGGTAAATGTACTTTGTATTTTCATCAGGTTCCCCTTCAAATATATTGCAAGAAGCAGAAGTCCCTCTCATTTCCAATGAAAAATGCCAACAATGGTTGCCACAACGTAATATTACTGAGAATATGCTCTGTGCAGGATATGACATGGGAGGAATAGATTCCTGCCAGGTAAGTAGAAGCAACTCATTTCCACTGCTGGCATAAACCACATCTAGTTACTGAATAAAATGCTCCCTGATTCTCCACTTATGAAAACCAGAACAATCCCTGTCCATGAATGTCATTTCTACACACAATATTTTGCCCATTTAATAATTTATCAAGATACAAGTTTAACTTGTTTGTGTGTGTCATCTTGGCATAAACAACCATGGAGGGAGATAAATATGACAACTGGAATTTTTCTGCACTAGGCTTTGAATAATTCCTGCTGAGTAATTCCATAAAGGAGAGAAGCACATGCTTGAGGAAATGCAGAGAACAGAGAAATAAATGCCAAATAGACTGAAGTCTCAGAAATGCTTCATTAAGGGAGAAAGAGCAAAACTGCTTTTCCCCTGTAGACTCTGGAGGTCTTCCCTAAGCAGACACCACAGTATTTCAGAGAGGCTGCCTTTCTGCACTGATATACGTTCTTGTGGGTTTAGTTTTTATCCATTCCAGCTCTCCTTATAACACACTGCTTCTCTTTGAGGATGTACTCAGAGCTGGCTGCCACATGATTTTTCTTCCAGCAATATGGAGTCTGTGGCATGGAGACTGGCTGGCTTTCCTCAAGCCTGATGAGGAGCAGCCTCACATAATTTCTATTGCCTTGCCCTCCCAACCTAAGCCTTCACCAGGTGCCTTGATTTTGCCTAGTTTAGTCCAGAACAAGGACTGTGTTCAAGCCTAATGTCCTTTCCCCTGATGGCTTTCCTCTTACCCTTTTTCCTTCTGAACCTTATACTGAAAAAAACCCCAAACAAACAGTGTAGCACCACAGGCTGATTCAGAGTACAAGTGACCAGCACTGTGATCAATGACCAGTCAGCCATGAGCAAAGATCAGCAAGTGAGTCCTGATAGCACATCCCCCTTTAGGCTGCTGTCACAGCCTTGAACGTTCTGGGATGCCCTAGAGTTATGGGCAGAAGTATTTTAATGGCTGAGTCCTTGCAGAATTCTCTAGTAAAGATCCATTCACAGGGCCTGGAGAAGACACAATTAATACTGGTTCAACTAACTCGACAGACAAAGCAAAATAGTTGTTGTTCTCTTTCTCATCAAAACAAGATACCCATGGCTGACTCATCCCCACTCAAGCTAAATCAAATTCAGTCTCTACTGCAATGCTACATCTGCTAAACTATTGAAAAGGAGGTGAGAGGAAAGGACACCTTCTCTTCTGGCAATCTCATTATTTTGTTCTCTAAATTTGAAACTGCAGAAACTCTGGGGTGACTGAAAATAGAACCATGTTTTGGCTGAATACATTCAACTGAAAAAAATCCTCCACATTTACCCAGGCTTTGAGAAATATGAAGGGCTGAACATAAAAGGAATAAGATTTTTTTAAAAAATCACTTGAAGCTCAGTCCTGTATTGCAAGACTGATGAGAGCCTAAGGTCACATCATTTAAAAAATAAAGAAAAAAAAATGGATCGTTTCAAGATTTTTTTTCACATGGAAATATTTCTATTGCTTTCACTTCTTGGTGCCCAGGACATACAGGAGTACAGCATCTATAATAAGGAACAAAATAAACAAACATCAGAAACAAGCTCTGTTTCAGAGTTGACACTGTTTACTTTTAACTTTTGAATTTCTTATTGCAGGGGGATTCAGGTGGCCCTCTGACATTCAAAGATGGGGACAAGTGGTTTTTGGTTGGTGTAACATCATTTGGCGAAGGATGTGCACTTCCCCAACAACCAGGAGTGTATGTTCGAGTCACCATGTTTGTGGACTGGATCAAAAAAATCATCTATTAGCTTGATATTTTTCAAATCTAGAAATGGAATTCAAATGAAATGTTGATGTTGAGATGTTGAAAGTAAGATATTGCACAATGTTGTAAACTAGGCTGCCATTTCAGTCCCATAGAGAAACCGAATAAAAATGTTAATCTTGGTGAGGAAAACATTGGTAACTTCTGTTTGTTAATAACACCCATTTCCAACTAAGCACGATATTTCAAAAGAGATGCTGTGGTTTTGCTAATAAATAGTTTTGTCATTTTACTTTTTGTTTTATATAAGATCTTAGGAAAACAGAATATTTGAACATCAGTGCATTAACTGCACAGTGGAGGGCTTTACAAAGCATGGACAATAAAAAGGGTTTGCAAACTGTAAGTGCTTTAGAGGAAAAGAATGAAAATTATTAATATCAGGTGAAATATTATCTGCTTTATGTTTTTAAATTGTGTTTTTCATTGTGCAATTTCATATTAATGCATAGTCAACTCTTTCCAGCAACCTCTCTGCATATCAAACTGAAGATGTATGCTATCTCTTTAAACTGGGCTCACGAGAGTTCCTCTGCCTCGCCTATTACAAAAAGCTCTGGAATGAGGTTTATGGATTGTGCAGAAAGGCTGACCATGGATCATGCTGCTTTCTAATGAATGAACTGAATGTCAGCCAAAAGTTCTCTCTTGTGTAATGTGTTTGGAATTAATAGAGTTAAAAAAGGATTGAATAGAGCTTTTCCGTTTTCTTTCTAGGCAAGCGTTTGGCAGTTATTCAAACAATTATAGAGATGTGCTTGTCCACACCTAACCACAGATGCACAATACCACAACTTCCTCTCATAAAAAGTTATGTTTTTAAAAACATTTGACAATAATGAGTACCAGCTCTTCCTCGTGAATTATGGTGTTCCTATATTACAAGCTTTGTCTGTACTGGGGATTTTTAATACAGATTTTGTGCTTTGTATAAAAACTAGCAGGGTATCTCATTTCAGCATTCTAAAGGGGAAAGAATATGAAAACCAAAACAAGGGGTTTATCTTCTCGAGGTCTTTTATAAATAAGTTTCTAATTAAAATATAATTACCTACTTGTTCAAATGCCTTAAATTCTGTGGTGTCTTAATATAATATGATGCACTTCTTTATTGCTGTTTTCAGACTAGTGTAGGAATTTAATGTATTTATCATTCCACAGTACCAAAAATACAAAATGCATTTTCACTTACTGTGTGAGTGTATCTGCACATATACATACAGGTGTATGATTGTTGTATGAAGCTCCTGGATTTGGTTCTTGCAACCCTAAACACAGGTATGAAATGCTTGCAAACACAGGTTGGCCGTCACTGATAAAAAAAACAAGCCCCAAACTGTTTTCATGTCTTCGTAAGCATTAGACAACTAGGTCCAGACCAAAATCTGTAGCTTTATCAAGACATCTGTGATCACAAAGAACACAGATATACATAGTTATGACAGAGAGAAGGTAAGAAGGTGTTTTAGAAAGTCTCTCATATGAAACACACAGTTTTTTAATATTAAAATATTAAATTTGCAAATTCTATCTTTCATAGTGGATCACTGTTTCTCCTATTACTCTGAAAAGTAGAGCATTTTGCTATCAGTATAAATTGATTTGGATGAAGCAATTCTATTAAAATGTAAAGTAAAATATTACCTGATTTTTTGCATTATTTACCATACATCACTATTGTACATTGTGTTTCAGTCTGTTAATGAGATACAAAAGCCAGCTGAAAGCAGATCCAGTCACTAGAAAATGTGCTTCCCAGGAATACAGTAAATTATTTTTAAATTTCTGCATTTTCTTGCTTCCCAAAATGCAAAGCATAAATGTATTTTGAGATATACATTGATAAATCACCTCATCAGACTGAAAAAAGTTCTATTATAAACCCTGGCATAAAAAGCTCTATCATATAAACTGTCTTAATTTAAGAAGCCATTTTATTCCAACTAATTATTATCTAGGTAAAACTAACATAACCTTAGGCAATCACATTCTAGCCTTTGGTCAACATCCATGGCTTCAGCTGCCTGCAAATTAACCTGTGGAGAAACCAGTCAATACTATCTTAAAACACTTGAGCAAAACAGATTATTTGCAACTGAGTCAGTTCCAAGATGCTTGGAAAGAGAGGATGGATATGGTGATACATATGGAAATATTTTGTCCCAATAACCAATATTTCTTATTGCTACATAAAATCTGAGTGCACTACAACAGAAGCACTGGATGCCACTTCCCCTCCTGCCTTCACACAGAGTTTGAGACAGGTCTGTGCTGATGCCTGCCCAGCCATCACTTTCACTCTGTAAAAAACACTGCTGAAGGCATTTGCATTCTCCTAATTGCTGCTTCAAAATCACTTCTGCTGCCATTAACCATGATATTGATAGTGACTTTACATGTCCTTTGGAAGTATAAAGTATGAAGAAATAGTTAATCTTTAAGTTAAAGGGAGCAAATCCTTCAAGACCATAAAAATTAACTAAGTTCTTTTTACTACAACTCTTCCCAAGAAAGAGGTATCTCTTCCCCTCAGCTGAATTGAGCAATATTTATGTCAGTACTAAAACAATTCTTGTCTTGGTGATCGTGTAGGATCATAGAATTTTCTCAATGCAAAGGAAACTGAAGTAGGGGTTTGAACAAAGAAAGAAGTTGCCACTGACTGGAAGAACTATAGAATATTTTAAGTAGGAATAGCAAACAATATTTAACCTGAACTACAGGAGGAGGTTTCTTTGAAAAGGAAGCAAAACCACAGCTTAACAGCAGCTTTAAGATGCTTCCAGAAGCGCTTCAGCAACTAATTGCACAATTACTATTAATGGTATTGAACTTTCAAATATTTTTTCTGTACTCAGAAAAACTGAGGCACATTTGTGTCCAAAGTGATGTGGTGAACATCAGCCAGCACAGTGCAGGCAACCCATCAGTTCTGCTTCGGCCAGTCTCTCCCCAACATCCACTCAGTGGTAGTTCTGAATCTCTGTTAAAGACAGCAAGGTTGAACTCAGGCTCTTGAACTCTTGCTGCAATGGCAATAAAATCCCTTAACTTTTTGCTCTGACACCAGATTGTCACCAACAAATCAACCAGAGTGCTACTGCCACCACCCCAGGCTGCTCCTAATGACTAGCACAACCATTCTTAAGGCACAGAAAGCTCTTAAGGAATCAAAGAGAACGGACATTAATGATGTTAATCATAACTCTAAAAGACACCTTTAAATGCACCACAGTTACCTCTAAAGCTATCCATCAATTAATATAATTAATGCTTTTCTAGGTAATAGTCTGAGTAATGCTGGAATCAATCAATTAGTGCCACTTCCAAGAAAAAACCTTTGTCTTCTCTTTGTTCCAATACTACATTATTCCTAACAAACTATCAGCTATATTTAAATAACCTTTAATGTCTTTTCACATAGACTTACTGAAACAGTAATTTTAATCTTAAACTCTTGCCCACTCTGTTTTCTTTTTTTCCATCAAAACGTATTTTACTTAAGTGACAACTAATAGCCGCCTTTAAAGGATACACTGTTAATGAGGTATCACTTTCCAAGTTATTTATGTTGACCTTAGGCCAATATGACAAAAAAGCTATAGTCATTCCCCAGCACAATTAATTCATACTATGACAGCAAAGGACTTTGAAGAAGCCTTGAATTTTTCCACATCAAGTTGATGTCACAACATGGCGGCTGTTTCTGTCAGCAGCCATGTTAATATTTAATAAAATAATATTTGTTCCCGAGGTTCAAAAACTGTGTTAAGTGTGCAAATAAATACTAAACAAATATTTTGTATCAAACTTTTATGCAAAGATAAATAATTGTTACACTGTAAAATTGTCAGTTCCATTTACTGTACATTGACTAAGATACAATGCATGAGAGACTGAAAGAAACAGAGGAGGTTTGTTTAACTACAAACAGTCTTAAAACTGACATACATTGTGGATATTTCCCCATAAAAACTTCAAATGCTCTGTTCATTTCATTGCTCACAACTAGCTAACTTACATCTCTTAGCAAAATAAACACATACCCTTTATTTAGCAAGGCATATTTTGTTACTGAATTAATAAACAAACATTATATAAAAATGATCTGAACATTTGCCTCAAGGGGGAGCTTACAGTTCATTCTTGTAGATCCTTTGCATTTTTCAAGCCATTCCAAGCTAATGTTCTTTGACGACATTATAATACAGCCTCACTGCAAAATGTTATTTTTGCTTTGTTTTCAGTCAGTAAATCATTATACCTCCATGCTACTGTCCTTTCTAGGCGTCTTTGAAATCCATAGTGTGGACTGGTTTGGACTGGTTTTTGTTCTTCCTTTACTGAAAAATAAAAATATAAACTATTTTCAGTGCATGTGTGCCTTTCCAGTCCTGATTCAGCTTTGTGATTAGACCTGAGCATTTCATCCCCGGATCTCAAGGCCACTGGTGCTTTCACAGTGTGGGTTCCCCACTGTTACCAAAGATAGCAGACCACCCAGCTTAGCAGTGCTACTCCCAGGAACTGTACGGAATTGGCCTGTATGGATTTTATTTTATTGTTTTCCAGTTCCCATCCAACCACACCTCTTGTACAGAGTGGTCTTTTCAGAGAAGGGTGTGGACTCAGTTTGACCAGGGCTGGTGGGAGCTGAGTACTTCCCTTGTCTGGGGGGAACCAGAGCACACACACCCCGCTAAATCCATGCCCAAGGTGCAGCCCACCCACCCCAGGGGGTACCACAGCCCTGCCCACCCTGTGCACACCAACGAGGTCACTGCACACCCCCCCATGCGCCAGCGAGCCTCTTCCCTTCAGGGCTTGTCCTGACATCTAATGAAGAGATGGCACATGAATCAGACTCCTAGCAGTGAATGACTGGTAGAAAGCTTCCTTAGGGCTAGTTTTCAGTCAAAACTGTCAATAGTAGGGTTTGTGTTTGGTGTTTTTTCAATTAAAAAAAAAGATAAAACTGGTTCCAAAAGTACTTGCTCTGCAATACTGCCAAAGTGTTCACTCTAATTTTTTCAGGGAGCCCTGAGGCACCCTAAAAGTTTATGGCAGTCTTTCCACATGGCTACAACTGCCACAACACACTATCTTCCCTCACTTAGACTGGCAGATGACTGCACTGCAGTCTACTGAAACAGGAGTCACTTCAGGAGCCATTGCAGCTGCATTTCAATGAAAATGCTTCAGTCTCTGGGTAGAATAATTCACACTGATGTTTTTTTCCCAATTAAGTAAAAACCAGAGGAGGAGAAGTAGCCCTACATAACTCTGTAAGGTGGAAACCTAAGACTCCCAATAGTCCTGTACATTCAGTTTTATTCTTTTCCTGGTGTGTAAATGCAAGCAAGTCTGAGTTGATTTAAAATGTACTTCGAGGGTGCTGAATGCTACAGTAGTTTTCAATCCCTCCAGACTTACCTCTGAAGTCCTACAAAGTAATGCATTATGCACCTGAGCCCATTGGAGTAATTGAAAAGACTCCCTTTGGCTTCAGTGGACTTTAGATCAGGCCACAATGCTATAAACAAAGCAATTGCAATGAATAAAGTAGTTCCAGCGCTTCCTTCTTAAAGAAACGAAGTCACTACTTCCTTCTGGATTAATCCAGAAAAAGCAGGCATATTTCATAAATTAATGATGAAAGGCTTTGAATGGAGAGTCCTTGCCACACAGCAGGAACAATTTCTAAATACCTTGGATCAGAACTTGAGCTGTATCAAATGAGCTTATCTTCAGCAAACCTACGCTGATTTTCACAGCTGGTTCAGGAAACAGATTTTAGTGACAAAGTAAGATGCAATAAATAGCTTGAGCATATTGGTGTTTTGACCATCAAATGCAATCATAGAAACTGAGAAATATACCAGGTTGGAATTTAAACTTTCTGCAAGGCATTCAGATGATAATGGAGATGGGTCTTTGAAGCAGTTTCTCCTTGCTTCCCTGGAAGAAATGAAAGGGAGAGCATCTAAGCATGAATGAGCTGATCATTTCGGCTAGCTACAGGGACGAGGTGTTGCTTTGCCTTATTACTACCCTTCAAGAGCCCAATGCCAGGCAAAATTAGTCATGACCTTTCAAGCTAGGCATGTCCTGGTTGGCCATGGGTTGTGGCTTTCAGAGGAAAGGTCACCATGCTGTGGAAGCCTAAAAAAGAATGAGAAGTCAGGGTCATGTGGAAAGTTGGGGATCCCTCCTTCCCCACCAGGACAGAATCCCTTTCCTAAAGCTCTACATCATCCAGATGATCAGTTCAAGTGATTGTCTCTTTTTTGACTTGCTTTTTGTCCAAGAACTGCATATTTGCGATGAAATAAAATGATTTGCAAGGCAGTCATAAGTGGAGATTGAAAATAGATAGGAAAATATTTTTTAAAAAACAAAGTTTTTTCAACAGATAAACAAAATACTTCATTTTTGGTGATAGGTTTTTTTTAGCTAAATGATTTTTAGAAATGGTTTAAGTTCTTTAATTAAAAGTTTTGCTGCAACTCAAAATGGACATTCTGGGAACAAAAAAAAAAAACTAAACCAACCAAACAATAAAAAAGAGAACCCTGTTTCGCATCAAAACCATTTTGTCCTTAATTTTTGTATCATTTCATCTATCAAACTAATCAGCTAACAGAAAAAAGGGGCAATCTTCCAAGGTGAATTTCCAGTATCTGTGTTATGCAATTTTGAAGTCTAGGAAGTTCAGATGAATTACTTCTGGATGAACTGCTATAGCATCAAAGGCCTGATCAAAGCCCACTGAAGTCAACACTACTGTTTCTATTTATTTCAGTGGGTCATGAATCTCTCATTGTTTTCCCAGGGGTATTGAAGGGCTGAAACTTTTCTCAGATGAGAAAGACCTGCCAGAAGAGGTACAAACATGTACCATACTTACCAAGAAATCCAGGGCCATTGTAATAAGGGTTCCAGAATTCAATTACTATATGATTGCTATTGTTATACATATTATTCTTTTATTACTCTTTTTTTGCTTTGAGCTTCCAACCTTCTGCAGCCCCACTGCTGAGCTTTGTACATAACCTTTCACAGGCTTGTATTTGCCTGCCATAAGACAGGTTGGAAAATGCACATTTTCCTTTTCTTTATAGAAAATGCATAAAATAAAAACACAATCTAGCTTATTATGCAGATGTCATCATATCTTTTTTTTATGGCTACTTGTTTCCATGAGACATGGTACCAAGGAGTACTGCAAATATCACTGTACACTCACTCATACAGACAGAAACAGTCTTCATATGTGAAGTGTTTTCTCACCTGAAATAAGGTACGGCAGCTATTGGCAGGAAATAGTAAGTAAAAACCATAAGAAAAAAATAAAGGCTAAACCAAGGAGGAATTTTTTTTCTAATTTCTTAAAACAGAGATATCATATTCCTTTTAAGTATTCCTGCTCTTCAGGAGGGATAACAGCTTATGAATCTGTTTATTACTCTTGATATTTTACAAAAATAGCATTTATCTATAAATCATATTCCAGTTTAAACTCTTCTGAATTACATTAACTTGAAACCACTTCCTGAATTAAAGGATGAAAATGATATTTGAAAGTTTCAGAAAGACTAGTTCAGAAAAAAAAAACTTTTATGCTGTCATATCTTGACATATCTATATCATATTTTGAGAAAAATGAAAAGTCCAAAGAATTTTAAAGCATGAAGCAAAGTACATTGTATTTCAAAGAAGTGTTTTCTCTTTGCATAACAATACATCTACTTGATATCACAGCTATGGACACATACCTATTTACTTTATGCATCCTCTTTAGCACCTACACGATGTACAAAGGATCTGTCAATGGTTTGTGGCTCAAGAAATGTTTTTGCTTTTCTGTTTCTCTGCCTGGTGGTCCATCTGTTGTTTGTATGGTATGTGCAGTGGAACAGCATTAAGCAGCAGCATTAAGCAGCTGCTGGCCCTTAGATTTATCCTTGGAACAAACTGTACTTTAGGTTAGAAAGTGAGTCCTTGAGTTCACCCTGTATCTGTGAGGGACCCTGCTATTATTTGCCACAGCCCAGATACTTTATAGGTGGCAATCACAGCAAAAGAGGTGAAGTAAAAGTGCTGACAACAGCCCTGCCTATCAAGTGGTCTGCAAAGAGACTTTCTTTAGAAACAGGTGGAGTCCCAACAGCAACATACTTTGAGACCTGGAATTATTTCAGCATATTGTGGAAAAGCCTGAAGGTGAATGCTCAGCTGTAACAGCTGTAAACTACTTGGATTTTAATAGATGAAAAGATGCTTATTTGCATATTTGGGGACAGATGTAAGCAGTCTTTCAGTAGGAATAGCATGCCAATGGAAATATGAATTCTGCATTATAAAGCCACTATGGATGAATATATTTTACCTTTTATGAAGCATCTGGAAACAGCAAGTCCCAAAAGCCACCAGTATCAACAGCAGTAGTGGTATAGTGGGTATTACAACATAAATTAGATTCGGAATTATACCTACAAGACAAAAGTTTTCATTAATGTCTCCCATGTTGAAATGCTTTTAACCATGCGAGTAAAAATCTGGAGTAAAATAATAGAAATACATTAACTTACACAAAAGAATACATATATTCCTTCTATGGGAAGAGCTCCAAAGAGAACTCAGTAGTATCAAGAATAAAACAGCACTTGAGTTATGTGCAAAACATATCTTAAGGTCTTCTGATATTTTACAATTTCATAATTCAAAATTCAAGTATTTTAACACAGTTCAGTTCACAGCCTATTTTTACAGTCCATTTTAACTGTAAACTCAGTTATCTTTGTATGTTGGATTCCCTGCCCATGCAGGGCCACAGGAGGAATGAGCCTGGCTCTTGTCTTCCCTTTTCCCTTAAAAGACACATCTAACCTCTCCTTGATTAATGAGGAGAGCTAAAGGTGCTCCTCTGCAGGTCCCTGGACAAAAGGAGTGGGAAATGGTATATGCTGAGACTCTATTATCTGTCTAAAATAGAGGATGGGGCCTGCAGCTTCCAGAAGGGTACTGTTTTCAGGAACCGTATGCCTGTGTTTTATACTAGCACACATTTAATGTACAAATGGTGGAGAATTTCTTACCCACTGCCCTATTTTGAAAATATTTTTCACTAGTAAGAATAAATGTGAATATTCAGGTTGTGTCCGAGTTTTAGAGAGAGAGTCTTTGCATAGTTTGTATTAAATGGCCTTATTGATTTCAAACCACAGTTCATCAATATATCAATTTCTCTGGGGTTACAAATAATGGAAACACCAGTTAGGAAGCTGGCTCAAATCCAGACAACCAGTAGGGGAACAGAGCACTCACTTTCCCTAATCCCATGGTGCAATCCTGTAAAATCCAGAGTTGCTCCTTAGACATGTTCAGTTCCTTGAACTAAAGCCATGCTACAACTCTTCATGAGCCTCGGGACTCCATTCACAAGATAAATTGATGAATGAAGCAGCCAGGCTGCAGAACCTGGGCAGTAGGTACCCACTTCCCAAATATCAAGTGTCATCTCTGCAGGGAATCTCAGCAAGGCACTGAACTCCTCTTAGCATGTGGTTTTCCTTAAAACACAGGATACTTGGGGGAGCTATGGACACAGTTTGGTGAGACAATGATGTAATTTGTTTCCACAGTAACTAAGAACGTTATGTAACTTGAAATGTTATTCAAATATATGTATTTTCAGGGCACTTCCCAGGGAAACAGACTGTTTCTTCCTATTGACAAAAATGGAAACTGAAATATTAATTTAATTCCACTGTTAATATTTTTAGCAGAACACTAAGTTCATATGAACACATTACCTGTTTCAGTAGCAATAATATGATACTGATCTTCTGGTTTGCTTGTGTCATAAGGATTTCCTGCTGGCACTGTTGGAAAAATATCTGAAAAGGAGATCAGACAATTTAGGAAAATAGTAAAAAAAATGTCCATTATGTTGTTAAATAAATTAATATTAATTACATTTTAACTTATATTGCAAAAATGAACATTTTAATGATTTATTAAATATACATGTAAACGGGATTTTATTTCAAAATTGGAATTATATCCAGAACAGGAATTACAAGCACTGCCATTCTGAACAGCAGCCATATACTTGCAGCTTTTGCTGTCTGAAGGATTCATTTTTCCTGTGTTCCAGTACTTAATTGTGCCTGTTAAACTTGAGTAATTTTGGAGGTTCTTGTAAGCTATCCTTATAATTATGTCTTCACCAATGCAACTGAATTTAACGTGTCAAAATTTCTTACCGTACTCTGGCTCCGCTCTGTCTCCCAATTCTTTTTCTAAGACATTATCTGTTAAATCAATATTTGAAATTGATTGTTGAAGAATGAAAAATGTGTGCAAAAAAACCCAGATGTTTCCATTATTTTTCATGCAGTATCGCAGACACAGATACATTCCCCCAAACAATAAGTGCTTAATTCTTCATCATTTCATCTTCTTTCCAAAGACTATTTGCAAACACTAGTGTCAAATCACCTCTAGTTCATACTTTTTGCTCCTTAGAAGAGGGCAATAGCTTACTCTAGCTCCAATTCTTGGTGGCCTCTGATTTAATGGCTAATGGTTAATGGCTTAACCACTGAACACCCTAATATCTTGTGCTGAATAAAGCTCCTAACATATTCAGAGCTTCATTTGTGCAGACAATTCTAAAACAATGTAAGAATTTCTCTCTATCTTAAGGTTAGACTAACTTAATAGTGCTATGAGACTACAGTTCTTAGTGTCTTGATAAACCCAAACTGCTGGGAGAAATCAAAACAGTGATAAAGTCTAGTAGAAAAAGGCAATTATTTCACCTACTCTGGTAAAAAATAGCTACATTTGGCCATATATAAAGAAAGATGCCAAGACACCCCAAAGAACTGAGTTGCTGTCTCTTGACAGCAGAAGAGGAGATGAGTTTTTAATTTGATGGCATAATCAAACCTACACGAGCTGGACAGGAACTAAATGTGGTTGCAATTACCAACCTATAATTAAATTTAAGATTGCTGAATGATCAATATGATCCAAAGCCAGACTGAACATTGCAACAGCAAATTCTGTCAAGGGAGGCACTATAAGGGGGGCTTGGAAAAATAAAAGTGTCTACCAGAAATGTAGCTGCTGCTTGAGCAAGGCTGCCTAATGAGCACTGCCCTGGAGTTGCTGCTGATACAATTAGATGCAACTTCATCACAGTCACCTACAACCTGTTTTGGCCTGTGGCTGGTATCACACTCCATATATTGAATACAGACAGGAAAGTTGTGAAAACAACATATTCAGATAACAAACTGAAATTCAATATGCATGTGGCACTTTAATACTCCTGGTGAAATGGATGTATTTTGTATTGCTAAGAGCTGACATTGAAGCCAGTACAGTGATTTCAGGGGGGGGAAAAGGTCATTTTTAGGTCTCCCTTGGTTTGAGATAACAAACGTAATTTTCTTACATTGTGGTACTTTCTTCAGGCAGTGAAAGAAATGTCATATATCTATTTATATACATTTATGCATCTACTCCTTTCCTCCATGTGACAGAAAAATACATTTCTGGAGAAGAGCCTGTTTTGCTAAAGAGCACAATTCCAACAGTTTTAGAGTAAATAACTACAATTCAGTAGTACTGTATTCACATATACTGCATAACAATGTCAATACTAACAATGATCTACCTATACATTGTTTGCCTTATATGCCTCATTATAAACTAATAACCCATTTCTACCTACAGAAAGAAATATAAATATATTTTCATTGTTACTCTTTTCACTTCGTTTTCTGCCAATCTAAACTACCCAGCATTTTTTCATTTAATTTCGTTTTCATTATTGCTTTTGGTAAAAGCAATAGAAAAAACAATTCTTTATCACATCTCAACAAGAATGGTAAGTAGTTCACTATTACAGAAAAATTATCTAATTTAAATTTGTTTGCTTTTAAAGCTATGAAACATACCTGAAACCAAACTTTTTTAATAAAGCATACAATTTCTGACATCAAAATGTTGGGTTTTTAATAACATAAAATATTTTTATTTTGTTGCATTATTTCAAAATAATTCAGAGAGTTCTAAAAGTGATAAAATTGCATATGCTGCATTTCCTTCAAGGGCCTATGATGATGATTGATCATCATAAAGTAGTGATATCCACTAACAATTTTAAAAGCAGGAACAGATTTAGAGGGTGGCAGTAAAATATGTTCCAAATATTTAATACTTGCTTGTAATATTAATTGTCATCAATATCCTCATTAAGAGACCAGAAAGTCAAAAAGTTATGTATCCACCAAAACCAGGGAAATGAAATATCCTGTATCTCTACAGATAGCCAGATCTCTGCAAAGAGAGTGATTATTGTTTGATCGTCAGCATAGAGAAAGCAGAGAGGAAACTGCAGAATTATAAGAGTAGGACTTCATAGAATCGTAGAATGGTTTAGGTTGGAAGGGACCTTAAATAGTATCTTCTTTCCAACCCCACTGCCATGGGCAGGGACACCTTCCACTGGACCAGGTTGCTCAGAGTCCCATCCAACCTGGCCTTGAACACTTCCAGGGATGGGGCAGCCACAGCTTCTCTGGGAAACCTGTTCCAGAGCCTCACCACCCTCACAGGAAAGAATTTTTTCCTAATATCTAACCTAAGCCTACTCTCTGTCCATTTGAAGCCACTCCCCCTTGTCCTGTCACTCCAGGCCCTTGTAAATAGTCTCCCTCCATCTTTCCTGTGGGCTCCCTTCAGGTACTGGAAGGCCACAATTAGGTCACCCCAAAGCCTTCTCTTTTCCAGACTGAACAATCCCAGTTCTCTCAGCCTTTCCTCATGGCAGATCTGCTCCATCCCTCTGATCACCTTGGTGCCTCCTCTGGGCTGGCTCCAGCAGGTCCCTGTGCTTCCTGTGCTGGGACCCCAGAGCTGGATGCAGCACTGCAGGTGGGGTCTCAGCAGAGCGGGGCAGAGGGGCAGAATCCCCTCCCTGCCCTGCTGCCCACGGGGCTTTGGATGCAGCCCAGCACACGGGGGTTTCTGGGCTCCCAGAGCACACGGCCGGGGCATGTCCAGCCTCCCACCCACCAGCACCCCCAAGTCCTTCTCCCAGGGCTGCTCTGGATCTGTTCATCCCCAGCCTGGACTGGTAACAGGAGCTGCCCTGACCCAGGTGCAGCACCAGCATTTGGTCTTATCAAACATCATAATTATATATATTATATAATATATATATATTATGTATAATATATAATAATATATAATATTCCCATGGGCCCACTTCCTGAGTTTTTATTAATTAATAAATTAAATTAATCCATAATTTCATATGCATTCTGACTTTCAGCTTAGTTTTTGAAAAGATACACCAAAAATTATTTGAAAACGTGCATGATCCTCCTGAAAAACACGTTTTCATTTACTCTAAGTACCATCAAGAATAGAAAATGCTGCAGGCTCAAACTGGATCGTTTACTTTTCACGTCCTTTCTGGTTTTGCACCATGATCTAGTTTATAGTTCACTTTTCCTCTATTGACATATACAGAACTTATGTCATGTCTGGAAGTACAGCCAAATTGCCTAAGATCTGTTTTTTCTGTCACCATCTCAACTAGCAGGCATCTGCTTTTCATATCTCTAAGTCTACATGCATGAATACAGATTTTTTTCCTGCTTTTCTGGACTTCATTCTTCAAGCCATGACTTTTTGAAATAACCACCACACATAATTTGGTATAAAATGGCAGGGCTGCAACTACAAGTACAGTGCAAAATTTTTTACAGGAAGACCAAGAGATGTCTTGGTCATCCTACCTGGAAAGTAGAATATGTCCACTTAAAAAACATTTTATGAAAAAAAAATAGCTAGGGAATTAATTAAATCAAAACAAACTTGGGAACGCATTATAGTGAAGCTAACTTTGAAAATATTCTTATTAGATATTAACTGGTTTATTTAAATGTATTAAAATTTATTTGTTATTGTCATTACTGAAATATTACATCCCCTGTTAATGTCACACACCACAGGAACCAGAACCACAGGCCAAAAGACACTTGAAGATTCCCTCACAAACCAAGAGGCAATTGTTTTCCCAAGACAATGTCCCACCTGTGAAATATAACTGCAGTTTCACCTACCTGGGGCGTATTTGCAGATAAAATTGTGTTTCATGTTGCACCTATCATCGTTCCATTGATAAAGGTATGGCCCTCCCAGACCAGGGTTTGCAGTTGGCTGATGATACATCACCACACAGGCTTCACTTCCACAGGAAGGCTCATCTGTGTACCAATTTCTAGTTTTTGAGGATAAGGTTCATCAGGATGCCAAAGAAAAGAGTTTGCATCAAAGAAGAAATATCAACTCCAACAGTCCCATCCTCTTCAAACACATCCTGAATTTCCCACAACCCTTCTGTGAAAAGAGTTAAAGGCCCAAGCGCCACATCTCTGAATTCTGATCAAAGCACCTCAGCAGAAATAACACCCTACTGCTCTGCTTTCTTCCCTATAAGACTCTTATCTGTCCCCTTGTCCTGAGTTCTGTGAGTTGCTGCTACTCTGGCCTTTGGCTTCATCAGGAAGCTAAAGGCTTTTCAAAAAGGGTAGAAACAGAATTTACACTAAGCATGTTACAATAATTTATTTGGTGGCTGACTCCCTGTTTTGAGCTGGCCAGAGCCTTGCAGAATTTACCTGCCTGCTTTCAGACCACACCTTAAAGACTCTGTGTGTGGCAGAACAACCTCCAAATGTCATGCAGAGGCAAACTGTGGGTGGGAGCAAAGAAATTTGCAGGCTGAAGCCACAAAATGCCATCCTGTCACAGTTTCAAATTCAAAACCCTGATTGCCTGCTATCCTTTATCAGGAGAAGTCAAGGGGGAGATGCTACAAACTTCATGCCTTCAAGCAAGACTTGGCATTTCAGGCTCCATTTCTTTCCATGAAACCTTCTCAATAAGCAGTTTCACACACATACCTGAATGGTGAACTACTTCCATCAGCCCACTGGTAGAGGTCGGGGCAAGCACTCGACGTGGCCAGTCCGTCGCCACTTCTCCACAGCCCAATCCAGAAATCACCATCAGAAATCCCAGAGCCTGATTTGGTGAGGTTTTGCAGCATGTTTTCTATTAGCTGCTGCTCAGCTTCACTTTCCAAGCTCAGTAAAGCCCCACCATCGATTTCACAAGCCTGGCGGGCCTCCTGGAAGCCCACACGTCTGGACAAGTCCTGGAAATAGGCTAATTTGTAACATGAACGCTTGAAGGCACCATAGCACACCTTCTGGCCTGGAAAATAAAATCATGGGACTGTTCAGAGTACAGTAATTAATATCAAAGCTGCAAGAAAAGAACACAGAACATCATGCTTATGCTGATGGACGACTGGAGATTTTTGTCTGAGAGCATTCATGGTGATAACACTGGCACCACTGAGATCCTTTGCCCTAATTTAACTTGCAAATAGAACACAGTTCATTGGAATCTGTGCCATCTTCCCATGGCCTGTGAAACTCTCCAAAACACTGAATATTCCCAATAGGTTCTAGAAAAATATTCTCTACTTTAATGACTGTACCATCAGGCCTCTCTGTTAAAGCCAGAATCTGTTTGGAGGGTATTTTCTTAACTCTTTCATACTAATGGAACAATTTCCTTTTTATTTTGTAACTAGAGTTATTCAATTTAAAAAAAAAAATTCAAATTCCCATTTTTAGTGGCAAGAAGCAGCTGGAAATTTTTTTGATCCTCTGAGTTAATCTTGAGAGGGCGTGTAGGAGAGGAACTCATAGCCACTCTTCACTGCAATGTGCCTAAGTACAACCTGTAAGGGTGTATGGAAGAAGAGAGCTTGCTTCTTCCAGTCTGAGAAAGATACATCTTTTTCCTAAAAAGGAAAAATAATTATAGTTTCCAACTACTAAGACTCTCTAGAGTTTATTCAAGATGAGGGATTAACACACCCACTTGTCAGCTGCAACTGAACTCCAGTATGTTTATTTAGGGACAGTAGAAGGCTTCTAAATCTAATAGTCTCTTTAAAAAAAACCAAAATCAAGTTTTTCCAGTATCAAAATTTATCACTGAAGAAGAAAAGTAGGAAAATTTATTTTGTTAAGTAAGAATGACTGAAGGATACCAAAGTAACAAAAACTACCAGGCATTATCAAGATTGTTTAGAAATCAACAAAAGTCATCATTTTACTGGAAAATTTGACAATCACACAACATGCTGAGCCAGATGGGATCATTGAAGGTCATGGAGTCCAACTCCTGGCCCTGTGCAGAACAACCCAAGAGTCACACCATGTATATGAGAGCTTTGTCCAAACACTTCTTGAGCTCTGTCAGCCTTGGTGCTGTGACCACTTCCCTGGGGAGCCTCTTCCAGTGCCCAACCACCCTCTGGATGAAAAGCTTTTCCTGATATCCAGCCTAATCCTCCCCTGACACAACTTCAGGCCATGCCCTTGAGCCCTGTCACTGGTCACCACAGAGAAGAGATCAGTGCCTGCCTCTCCACTTCCCCTTGTGAGGATGCTGAAGACCACAGTGAGGTCTCCCCTCAGTCTCCTCCAGGCTGAAGAGACCAAGTGCCCCCAGTCTCTCCTCATACAGCTTCCCCTCAAGGCCTTTCACCATCTTCATAGCTCTCCTTTGGACACTCTTTAAGAGCTTTATACCCTTCTTATATTGAGGCACCCAAAACTGCTCACAGCAACCGAGGTAAAACCACACCAACACAAAGTACAGTAGTTTATTGTACCATATCAGATTTGTATTTGAAAATCTTGTATTTAGTCTCACTTCTAAGCAAACCCAGATACATGACTCACATAAATAAACTTTGAACAAGATTTATCCTATTTCACCTTAAAAAAAAAAATTAATTTTTCACTGGGAAACAGCAACATCCTCCCATAACTTCAGCTATATTTAAGTTTTCCCAATGTTTTTCTATACACAAAGAGTAAACATCGAAGTGAACAAAAAAAGCTACAATAAAGTGCAGTCTATTTGCATTAGTGTTGCTTTATTTTTGTCTTTAATAAGTAGGATACTTCCAATAGCAGGCAGCACAAGGGCTGAGATGAAGACATCTCTATATTTGCACAGAGCATAGTTTCAAGTATTTGCAGAGAATAAACAGACTTTATCAAAAATGCATTAATATAGGAATGGAAAAACAGGATCAGCTCTTGACTTTTAGCTAAATCTGAAAGTAAGTCTTATTTTTTGGGATCATTTCTGTTGTAGAAAGCTAAATTATAGGGGTAGTAGGGATATACTATGCTTAGCTTTCTAGTGTTTCCTACAGTTCTTGTAATTTTTCTAAAAAAAACCCAACCAAACAAAACCCAAACAAAAACTCTGAAACCTTCACTTTATAATACCCTATTGCAGTTCATCTGGAGAAGGATTATCAGGAAGAGAAGCATCTTTGTAATCTCATTCTTACTTGGCAGACAGACTTCTGAAAATTCAGTTTTTTATCAGTAATTAATCTACCAAAATAACAGAGGAACAAGAATAGTCTAAAAAAAAGGACAAGCTTGTGTCACAGATATTCAAGGAAAAAGCCAGGCTCCAAGATCAGGCAGAGAGTGCCAATTTGGACTTTCTCTGATATTGTCCTGACAGCACAATGTCAATTTCTCTTCTGGTATTTTCCTCTATTCATATAGGTTAAGAGCTTTGCTCCCAATACATGTAGCAAGAGCCATAGTCCTAGCTGGACAATGGTGCTGAAGAACCAAGGGACAAACCCTTTGACAGAGATGCATGTGAAATAATGGGCTTCTTCCTAGGACTTCCTTGAACAAAAGAACTACTCTTACCAAAGTAACAAAGTGATAAGTCTAAACGCTGTGAAGTGGAAATGCAAGAATGAAAGCTGCACATGAAATCCCAGTACGTTCCCTTCATCTACAGTGCTGAAATTCTAATTTTTTTAACATAATCGATTTTCCCCAGGAGCTCTGTGTTGCTGACAAGACAGAGTGCACAGGGAAGGAGGAACTGATCAACATTTTGACCCTCACTGCTGGGTAAGTGACAATGGCTTATTGCCAGAGTACACATGTGTATATAACAGCACAAACGTCCAAAGCCTAGCAGCTTTGAATTATGAATTATGCAGGACTCTAATCATTTCCAAGGAAAAGTGACCACACCTTTCCCTGTAGCTGAAGATTGGATTCAAAGCATTAATTCAAGATGCCTATGCAAATTTAGGAAGAGTGCTTTGTCCTTTGTCTTGTTCTTTTTATTTTTCCAGACAATCTTTGAAATAAACTCTTCCATGATTCTTTCATTCTGTGCACATACTCTTCCTTGACATCAAGTAGTAAGTTATGAGCAAATTCAGGTATCAAAGTATCCTAGTCCCAACTTCAGTCATGAGGGAATATTCAACCAAGGTGAGCAGGCTGACCTCTATGGATCATAATTCCGATGCTGTTCCTCCCTCTCACGGGAAAACAGCTGACTTTGCCTTTATAACACACAATCCACTCCCCATCCCTGCATGCTTCTCAGCTGGCTGAAGTACTCCCCTCACTCTCTGTTCTCATGCACAGTCTCTGCTCTTCTGTGACTCTCCCAAAATCTGAAACAAACCTTCTAGCAGGAGAGATGGATCGTTGCTAGCTACCTGACTGAGCCTGCTCAGAATGCTCATCTGCCAGTCAGCTGCTGCATGGAGACTCAAGGAGGATCATAGAATCTTCTAGGCTTTAGACCTTGAAGCCCATCGAGTCATGGCAAGTGCTGTTTCTGACCTGCTCCAAGGCTTGTATCCATAAGCTGTGCTGTATTCTGGACCAGTACAGAGGCTGTATCAATGCTCAGCTCCATCACCCACACCAAGGAAACCAGGTGGGACTGTATAGAGCAGCAAGGAGGATGACAAGCATTTGTAATGCACAATGGGAAAGAGCTACTGCAGCCCCTAAGATGTGCCCAGCTTGCCACCGTTGTGCACTCAAATCAGAGAGCCCTCTTGGAGCAACCAGAATACAGATGTGAAGGCACAGTCTGTACCCAAGGCTTTATCTGAAAGGGTTTGCAAGCTAAAATCTTGAAGCTTTGTGGAAGACATTTTCTTTCTTCCCTTAAACTGACCTGAATAATTTTTAATGATACCACTGTTACTGCCGATGTTTGGGCAGGGTTAAGTAACTCTAAAAGCAAGTTTTATAAAGTGAAAGAATTGAACAAATGAAAATTTGCATGAAATCCAACTCCTAAATTACTGCTCTCACATTTGTTGCTCTCTCCACCTGTGGCAAAAGAAATAATTTTCTCCTTAGAGGCTGATCATTTCTGCAAGAATATACCTCCAGAAACCAACAGAGAAAACCACAAGAAACCAAGAAATAATTGGCTTTAAGACCCATAGACCCAAACAGTGTGAATGAAGTATGTGAGGCAGAGCAGTAGGCTGTCTGGAAGAAGCTGTGAATTTCTCTTGTTCTAGTTAATTTAATCCCTGTGTTTCGGCTGTGACCTACTCTGAAACTTTTCTTTCTTCTTTTGAAGCGGACTTTGAACCAGCTCCACTACAGCAGATAAATGTGTTAATGGAAATCTGCAGTTGTGCCTTAATAGCTGGCAAATCAGTTGACATTTTAGTGCTCTTCTCGGAACACGCTGAGACGTCAGGTTTTAAAGCTTCATTTTTTCTCTCACTACTAATTTCTGAACTACAAAGCAGAAATAATTTACCACTGAAAAATGACAGAATGGACCACATTGTACAGGAGACAAGATAAGTATGGAAATATTAACTATATACTACTTTACCTTATTCTAACATCTTTCAGTAGACTCCACAGTTAGTTCTAAAGCAACATTTTGCTATTTCAGT
This sequence comes from Aphelocoma coerulescens, assembly GCF_041296385.1. Lineage (NCBI taxonomy): Eukaryota > Metazoa > Chordata > Aves > Passeriformes > Corvidae > Aphelocoma > Aphelocoma coerulescens. The sequence continues at coordinate 108,120,095 of NC_091013.1, forward strand.
GTATAAATTGGGTTCCAATTTTTCTGTCACAATTGAATAGAAACTAGATTTGTAAGCAAGCCTATTGGAATGAATCATGCTAAGATACTCTGCAACGTGCATAATCTTTTTGTCTCATCATCCCATTAGCTGACAAAAGCAAGTGAACAGTACTTGCTCTAGAAAGTGCTAGCTACTGTTTCCATCTTTGGGTGTCGCACAGCAGCTCCATAGTAGAATGTTTAGGTATGGGCCTCAGAACAAAGATTTTTTTAAACTAAACTACTCATTAAAATATTTCTGCAGATAATCGAACAGGGGGGAAATAATCTCATTCAAGAAAAAAAAGAAACAAGCAAATTTCCAGCTGTTATTTCAATCAGTTTTAATAATCACACTTCATTAAACAAATAATAGGTTCCTTGATTTCTGTCATGACAGAAGTTACAACAAAGTGTCATTTAGAAGCAAAATTGCTGATAAAATACCGAGGTCAAAGACTCCTCTCTCCGTAAGAGCATCAGGCTTAGCACTAAACTAAACCCTCACAGGGCCATGAGGGGCACAAAGGTCATTTTGAGTGACACACCCCTCTTAGCTGGAGTCTTTGAAGATGTCAGGTAGAAGATAAGCTTCCTGCTGATAAATCCCATTCCGCTTCCTCTTGAACCTTACAAACTAACCTGCAATCCAGGGTTTGACACCATTAGCATCCACCTAGATTAGGTCAGACACTGCATGTGCACAGTGTAAGTGAAGAGAGACAAAAATGAATGCACAAAGTGTGATGTACTAAAGTCCATTATGTTTTTGCATTTTGACTTTTTTTTCTTCCCAAGATAATGGATTCAGCAGAAAACACAGAAGAACACTTGGTAAAAAGCAATGTGAAATATTTAACATTAACGAGAGCCATGTGAGCCTGATGGAGACCTCTGAAAAGAAAGTGACAAATAAAACACAAGGACATAAGTAAAAGTGATAATGAAACAGCAAAACAGAAAGCTACAGTAATTAACCAAAATATTCTCTGCCTGTATTATGAAGACTGGTCTTGGTCTTGAACTTGCATGAGCAGTGACCTCAGGGATGGCTAACCAGCATGCAGGACACTGGGCACAGTTTGTTTTCACCTGTCCCCACGTCACAGGACACTTCACACCAAGTCCCAGTGATGCACTTCAGAATGTGCCAGTAAGACTAAGTGGTATTAAATTTTCCTAATCACATTTTAGTTCAAAGCTGATGCATCTTGTCAGATGATCTTTGTACCATCCAGTCAGATTTTGACTGGGTTCAGCTGCTGGTCATGTTTTGCTGTATTACATTACTGCTGTTGATGTTCTACTGCATCATATTTGCGTCCATCCATCAAATATAATTTTTTAATGATTCACATTACTTTAAAAAAAAAACCTGTGATAACATTTCATAATTACATTCTGTCTTCAATTATGATAAAAGCAAGTTGCCATCTTCTCTCCCAAAGTTTGTAACACTGAAGACACATCATTCTCTAGCTGAGTCAGTGTTCAAACCACTGATGTTTCTCCGCTCACAGTCCTGAGCATCTTAAGGAATTCCATGTGTTTACAAATTTGACATTCATATAAAAACTGCTGTACAGGTCATATACCAACCTGTATCTGTACTGATATCTTCCTAGCTCTCTCTTAGCAGGTACTTTTTCTTCCAATCCTCCTAATAACCAAGCCTTCCAAGAGAAGAGATTTCTTACTGATTTGTTCTGGATTAGGGATTATGCCTAAATTGTCATCATACCATTTTTCATAAGTGATTTCCCCAGGTGAAAAGCTTTCAAAGGTTCCAAGTCACTTTTAATGGTTTATATAAAAAAGCCTGAGGGCCACATTTGCCTATCCAGTAGCTGTGCTTTAGGTAGGTGTTCACAGCAGGCAGTTTGTGTGCGTCGTATAAGAGTCACGAGCGTGCAGACAGTGTCTAAGGTGGCTTCATGGAGGCTGCCCCCAACCTCTTGTGCAAAACTCATCTATCAGCCATTCTCAAAATACTTCTTGTAATGGAGTATCTTTCTTGCTAAATTCTTGGGCAAGTAAAAGTTATAGATGCACACATAAATAGCAACTCTAAAATGATAAATAGGAATTTTTTTCTATTCTCTCTCAAGCACAGGCCAGATAATGTAACTTTAGCTATTAACCATCCCATACCTTGTGAATTAGCAAAGATGATGCAAGGGGTCCTCAGACACCAGGCAAACAGCTGTCTCTAGGATTAATGCAATTTTTGCAAAGAGAAAAAAAACAGGGATGATGAAGTTTAAGTGAAATAAAGTTACTGTATTACACCATTCATAGAGAGATTTAGTACAGCTATGCAGAATATGAAGCTACACAAGATTCTTTGTTCCTGTCCAGTCCCTGTCTTCTTTATCTTCTCTTTTGCCATGGAAAGTGATTTTCAGTTAATTTATTGCTGAAAAGGGGTTTTCACCTCTATGTTAGACTTTACTAGTTCAGCTACTGTGTTTCTAAGCCCTTTTGGGGACAGGGAGTGGATTTATTTTGGAATGACAACTGTCCTCAATAGACCCAGAAAAAGCTACATTTTTAAAAATCAAGCAGTCAAAAAGCAGACAGTGCAAAGGAACACCTGGCAGTGCTGATTTACATATTAAATATTACTTATCCCTAACACCTGGATTTTGCCATCCAGGTGAATACAAATGCAGTTAAAATTGGATCTGAGAGCTCCCCTGCACAATGCAGCAAGATGGCTGGTCACCAAAATGGGTAGTTGAGAACACACATAATGGCCACTTATGACAAGTATTGATCTAAGCAGGTCTTTTTTGGGAAGGGTTGTCAAAGCCTCTGTGTGCTCAGAACCTGCACTGTTCTAGGTCTTGGGAAGATGCAAGAGGATTCCTTGTCCTGCAAAATGTTCTCCATTGTGTTGAATAAATCCCTGGGAGAATTTGTCTTTTCCAGAGCAGATTAAGTTTGTCTGGATTTTCAAAATCCCTGATGTGGTGTTTCAGGCTTGTTCTTGATGTCCGGGGAACTGGAATACCAGCCTGCATGGAAGATGCCATCTTCACATGGCAGTGATAGGCTTATTCACTCATTTCCCGAAGAAAACAACACACACATGTATTTCTTATGGTTAGCTTCTCAACCCTGGCACACAAAGGAGGGAGCTCAGGCCACTGATGACAGAGCTGTAAAGAAGCAGCTTGATATCTAAATCTCATTAGAAGCGATTCAACACTTCACCCTCCATAATTACCATTTCAGGCAAACACACAATTACAGTTACGTAAATCAATACAGGCTAAGTGTCCAACTGGAAAATATAGAACTAATATTATTTATGAAAAAGTTTTAGTCACTGATTCAGGTCATAATTCAGTGACAAAAAAAAAAATCTATAAAGTATTTCCCAAAAAGTACTACTTTTTTTCCCCCTAGGTCAAATCATTAAAGCCCTGACAGTTTTCTTTCTTCTAAGCAAAACATACCTTCATTTTGGCATTAGCTCTGGTTTCAGCTATCTAACACTCATAAATTTAAAGCATGAGATCCATTTAGCTTTTCCTGTAATAACTATTTTCCTTTCTTCTGATCATGTGAACTTTACAGGTCTATATCACAGGGCTGGCCATGGCAGTCAGCCACTTACTTCTCTAAGGGGCCAGCTCACAGCTGCACTGTCCTGGGGATTCACAAAAAAAGTGCCAACATAGCTGCTGTAACAACATCCTAAAGTTCCAGTTGCCTTCCCTTTTTTAAGGAAAAACTTGGACACAAACAGGCAAATGATAACATCCAAGCATCAATGGCATCTGCTTGAACATACTCAAGTTAAGGGGAAATACAATGCACTGGACAGACCTACACATCTACAAGTCTGCTCTAGGATGTGGATTATTTTACCCAGAACTTTTAAACCCCAAAACAAACAAACAAACAAAAAACCCCAAACAATTCTATGGTTCAAATTAAGTCCATTCATGAATAGTTTTGTGTAGCCATGAAGCCCAGAACAGAATTCACAGTGGCTTTAAAGACAGACATACTATGGCACTAAGAAGTTGTCGTTTACTTGCTGTGGAATAGATATAACGGACAAAAATTGTAGTCTGAATGCCTTAAGTATGTGTGCCAGCCTAGGGGAGTGGGGAATACTTTTATTCTCCTACCCCAAACCAGCAGACATTTTCACAAATACCCAGTTTTATACCCATCAGTAGGTTCCCTCAACAGGTTTTCTCCTAGGCATAAATTTAAGCACTTCTGACAGCTTCTGCTGATGGTTTCTTTCTTTATTTTTTGCCTCTAGAAGGAAATAGTTCATAAATCCCCAGCCACAGAATCACAGAATATCACTCAGTTGGAAGAGACCCCCAAGGGTCATCAAGTCCAACTCCTGGCCCTGAACAGGACCATCCCCAAGAACACTACCATGTGCCTGAGACTGTTGGCCAAACTCTTCTTTAGCTCTGACAGTCTTGGTGCTCTGACCACCTCCCTGGGGAGCCTGCTCCAGTGCCCAACTATCCTCTGGGTGAGGAACCTTTTCCTGATATTCAATCTGAATCTCCCAAATCAACAGATCCACATTATGTCAATTAAATGAAGGAAAAAAGGAGAAGGGAGAAAACATACTCTTTATCAATTATTTTTCATAGCAATCATCATCCATTCTCAGTATTTTTCAGTGAAATTTGAATTTCTTTTTTCCAAGTAGGTGTATTTCCATGGATTTGTTACCAACGTATCGGTATTTGCAATAGATTTAGGTAATATTTATGGACACAAATGATATTAATTTCCTTGGTTTAAGGACTTTAAGAGCTCCCTAGGGCGTAACACCCTTTATGCATTTCAGTACAGGACTGCCTTCTTTTTGCAGCAGTTCCACAATTAAAAGAGAAACCAACAGGCAAATCCTTTCTCATTCAACTTTTCCTAAGAAAGTGGGAAAAGCCAATCCACAAGGAATATTAAAATTGTCAACATTTCTCTTAAGGCAAAAATAGAGGGGAAGCTTGAGGGGAGGATAAATATGTTGGAATATTATGAAGGATAATTTACACTACAAAAATGTAGAGGTAGAGCATCATTGGTTAATTCACAGTACATGTATGCAGTGCTTGAGATACAGTGTGGGATTCATCTCACCAAACTTCAGTTCTTCCCAATAAACCTGTCCATATCTAAACTGGCTCACTGACTTCTCTGTGTAGACAACTGAATGAAACAAGCATTGTTAGTGCAGATCTGAAGCGTTTTCAAAATCAAAATTTAAATGCAATTAATCCCACTCTATAAATACCAACTTTTTCCTTCACTTCTTACAAAGTGAGCCTAGAGTCATTAGCTGGATAACACAGCTACATTCAGATTTAGTTAGAGCTGTGCCAACTGTTTTGTTAAGACTCATTATTTCTTAAGACTGCTTGGAACTGAAGGTCCCACTGTTTGTCAGTGGTGGGAGTAGGGACTGCCTCAGCAAGAGACTCAACTTCCAAATAGTGAGTGACAGGTAAGAGTATGGGATTAGAGTGTAGCAATTACTGTCAAAGGATTGTTTCATTTTACCTATTTTACATTAGCATCTACAGTCTTTTCTGATCCACCAGAGATTTGCAAAGAGAAAGCCATTATGGGAATTAGTTTCAGAAAAATAATGCTGTATAGAACCCTTTATGAACCAAAGCATGTCCCCCTGCAAACATCTTATAACTGAGAAGTTTGATGTACACAGGATCAGACCTGAACTACACAGAATTAAAATCAAGGTACAGAACATGAGTTCAAGCAGGGAAGAGATGAGCTTTCTCTCTCTGGGAACAAGAAAAGCCATGTGAAAGCAAGCAGACTGTCCATACCATTCCACATGGTTTTTACCATAGCTCCATCCATGGTAGGTGTTTCCTCTTGGGCTCTTTAGCCAAGTGGAATACTGGGACTTAACAATCATGAGTTTGAGATTTGCAATGCCCTTCTCCATTTTTGAACAAAATGCTGTGAGCAAAAAGTTGTATTCCTGGGAAAGCAGCATGCTGGCCTGAGACACAGCCCTAGGATTTTCCATGTCTGTCTCCTTATCCCTGAACAGAGCTGCAGCCTGGCCAACCTGTACAGCTCTCCCCCACAGGAAAGGTAAGCTTTACAGGGTTGACAAAGGGGGATCTCCTCTAATACAGAAATCTGACTCCTGAAACTGATTTAAGTATTTGGGTATTTCTACCCTGCTACAGAAGGACTCCTTCACCACCACAGGTCTCATCAAAACTGGGTTCTCATTCCACAGGGTATTGTGGAATTTTTTGGTAAGGGGCAAGGTGTGTTTAGTAGAAACATGCATTATATCCAAAAGTCATCACCTCATTTCACTTTAGGAGCCTAGATCATTGATTTGCCCCCAAGAAGACAGTGCTCAGTACAGCTGGATAAGGAGAGGAACAAATAAAGGAGTCCATGGGAATTAAATGCCCAGCTTCTCCTGCAGTTCTCCAAGTCTCGGCTTTAGTGATTACTGAAACCTACAACTGAGCAAAAGGATCCTGTACTATCTGGGCATGCCTATCCAAGAAAAGCTGGTCTAGTATGGAACTAAATGCTGGATATTTCCAACAAAATGTGTTCAACACACACCTGTTGCACACGTATCCTGTAGGTGAGATGGGCAGTGCTTTTTTCAGGTTATGCCTTTTCAAATTCTGAACTACAAACGTATCTTGAAATTTACAGCTCAGGTGGAAAAAAAAAAAAAAGCAAAACAAACAACCCACAACTTTACAGTAGAAGGCTTCAATTAGAGAAAACACATTTTGACAGACAAAATTCAGGTGTAATAAGCAGGCCAAGCCAATTAAATTAAATTATGCACCTTTTGAGATAGGGTTTGTTATCTCTAGTCAATCCGGTGGCCATGAAGACACTGCTTTAATTCTCTTACTTTGCAGTACTTCCTGTAGAACTCAAATCTGATCATAAGCCATGTGAATGAACATATCCACTTCCTTAAAGGCAACTGAAGCAATGAAGTCTATACCTCAGGGGAAACTCTGGTAGTTTCCTGACCCACCAAGTGTTTTTCCTCATTTAGTGTTTTATATATCCAAGTACTTCTGCACCAAAATAGATACATACTGCTTCAAAATACTACATCACTATTTAATCTGCTATTGATGCACAGCAGTAGCAAAGAGCAAAACTTAAAAAGCCATAGAAATACAACTAGACAAACAGAAGTCATTAAGCTATAACATCTATGATTAATACATAGGCTGTTAAATGATTAGCAATAAGATTAGCTTGCATGTCTCCTGCCCAATAGATACTTAAAGTAATTGCATCTTTGCAAACTGCATTATCATCACTTCATGTTCTTTATGATGTCATGGGACAGCAAGGCAGACTCAGCACTTTCTCCTGAGCCTGCTTTGGTTTTTTCCTATAAGAATCAATTCTCTGGCAACACTAGATAGTCTGATATGGAGGCTGTGAGCGCTGCTCACAAAACATCTGTTTAGCTATACTAAAAATGACAAAGCATTTTACATCACTGTGCAAAACTTCCCAAATTAAAGATGACAAAGAAATAACACTTAAATGAAAATTGATGCCAACAATAGTTTTAATTATATCTTAGGAAAATTAACATACTTGGAAAAAGTAACAGAAACCCTTTAATTAAGAAAATGGCATTTCAAAAAGGCAGGCCCTTCCTTCTCTGTCCTCTTGACACTTTTGTGGTCAAAATGGTAGCAAATTTCCAATTATTGCTAGGTCTACTGCAAACTTACTGCAGTCAATGGAAGTCTTTCCACAAGGTCCAGCCAGCACTCAAGCAGTTTCATAAACAGCTTATGTGAGTGATAAGAACTATATATTTATTTGGAATGAGAGCAGTGAAATTTCCTACTATGCCAGATTATTAAACATGACTGAAGAAAAAAAAACCTATTTGTTTTTTTCAGGAATAGGTCTGTTTAAGGTATAGCTTTATGATTTCAAACATAAGGTTGCTTAAGTCCAAACTGCTGGTTCTTATATAAGAGAGAGGTAAGCTAGATGAGAGTCAGGTGACAGCACACACTGCCCAATTATTCAGTGGTACTATTTCTTGCCTGAAATAATGTCAATTACTATTAGTACTACACCTACCACGTGCATGTGCCAGAACAGCGGTGTGGTCCTCGAGAGCAAGAAAGGGGGAAAAAGTGTTCTTCCAGTACATACAAATACTGGGAATAAGCATAAATAAACAATTAATATCTTCCCTTGTTATTGTCTAGGAAATCTTTATCTAATGAATACAACTTCAACAAATTAACTAATGGTACATAAATGGTTCTTTCTGTAAGTGGCTTCAAACCCTCTCCTGTATTCTGCCAGCCAAGTATTAACAGCATAATACAATGACATGAGGCTCATTATATGCCTTGAAATGCTTCAGGGAAATATGGGGAGTCTGTGTCCTTTCAAAGCCCCCAAAGCCTTATGTGCATCTAGGAACAGTTTGACAAGGCAGTATACACATATCACACACGGCTTTAAAAGCTGGACCTCAGTTTGCTGCATCTCAAACACAGAAGCTGCAGCTGGAAGATTAAGGGACTGGGTTTCCTCAGCCACACATGGACTCCTGCACTGAGACTGCTAATGCCAAACCCATCTCGAAGATGATTAATCTTCGCTACTCCTTAAAAATAACAGTGTTACACAGCAGTCATATAAATTGTAATACTTAGAGCTTTGATGCATCATATAGCTAGCATAATTCACAGTATGACAGAGGTAGATGAAATATCTTAGGTTACGGTTGAGGCAAGCAAGCTTTTTCAAAGTGCTGGAAGTACTGCTACTTAGCTATTGTTTCCTGAAGATACTGTTTCACCAAAAGCCCAACAGCCCATCTTAACTGTAGCATTAGAACATGCTTCAAGTTAAGCATGATCAAAATGGTCCCAGTGACTGCCCTCCCTCAGCAACCAAGAAAGTTATCTGAATTCAGCAATCAAATGGTTGCAACAACAACAACAACAACAACAAAACCTACAAAAAAGTTTTGTTGACATGCTACTGTTACAGCCTCTGAAACAATAGTATACAAATAATGTGCATTGTTCTGGAAACAGTTTGTAAAGAAACACGTTCTTACCCACACATACACACACATAACTTGTTAACAAGCAGAGTCGAGTGCGTAAACCTTTGTTTTCAGGAAAATGCATGGATGTATAGGCACATGCAACACACCTCTGAGAGCCTGTCACCTTTAGTTTGGAGGGTCTGAACCAAAGTAAGCTTAAAAGGGACCTTTTCATTAAATTTAGCAGCTTCTGAGCATACACACCTGTATACTGCAAACACACAGTGCGAGTCTACAGCTCTTAAATTAAACCTAAGCTCTAATGTTAGATACAGATTTCTGAAGTACTGCCTTCCTTTCGGTTTAGAGAGTTGTGGATGCATCCACACACAACAAAACTATTTATGCCACACGCTCTTAAAAGTTTGCCCTCTCCTCCTAACAATATCGCAGACAAAGAAGAAATATCCCTTTACAGCTGCCAACAAAACCCAGTTCACTCAGACGTTCCTCGGGAAGACGCTCGACCTTTTTAAACAATTCGAACGGAGCCGGAGCGCGCCGGCAATGAAGGAGCTCTGACAAGACGGGGCAGGACAGGAGTTCAGGCTGCCGCAGGAGCCCGCAGCCCCACGGCTGGAGCTGCCGCCGGCCCGGGGGGTGCCCGGTGCTCGCCCCGCAGCATCCCGGTGCTCGCCCCGCAGCGGGGCGGGTGCGCCCGGGAGGCGCTCCCAGCGCCGGCCGCCAGAGCGCGGCTGGTTCGGAGAGCGGCGTCGGTCCCGGGCCCGCCCCGCGCCGCTCCCGGAGCGCTGCGCTCCCGCACCGGCCCCGCACCGCGCACTCACCGCTGAGGACGCGCCCGGCGAGCGCCCCAGGACCGCACAGCACCGCGGCCGCCAGAACAGCCGCCAGCCCCAGCCCGCCTCCGGCCCCCATGGCGCTGCCCCGCTGCCGGCTGGCTCCGAAAAGCGCTCAGGGCAGGACGATGCCGGCCGGAGAGCAAGGGACGCGCACCCAGCTCCGCCGCTGCCCTCCGCCACCTCCCCGCTGCCCGCCGCCCTGCCTTTATCTGCTTCCCCCGCCGAGGGACCGCCCCCGCACCGCCCCCAGCCCCAGCCTCTTCCCCATCCCCTTCCCCATCCCCAGCGCCTACTCCAGCCCCTGTCCCAGCCCCAGCCTTTCCTGTCTCAGCCCCTTCTCCGGAGAGGTACCGGCACGGGTACCCGGTGCGAGGTCGCTTCCCGCTCCTGGGTGGAGGCTGCAGGGCAGCGGGTCCCTCCCAGCCCCGCTGCCGGATCATTTGGGGTTAGTCCCGGTGGCTTGTGAGTGTGATCCAAACCCAGGTCTGTCAGGGTTTCATATCTGTTAAGGGCTTTGTAGACCTTCCTTGGTCTGTGTTTTCCTTAAGAAGAATAGAAATGTCCTGTTGCCAGCTTGAAAATGTGGCTATATATATATATATATATACACCTATACATATATACAGGTACACACCTGGAAAGCACATCTATACACACTAGACTATAAGTATATATACTGGAAAGTCCCCTTTTCTCACTGCCTCCGAAGATACTGTAGTTAAACCCACATTGCTGTCACTCTGAAAATGCACTGGTAATTCTCTGGATCTCTTCAAATGATGCCTTAGGTTTTCAAAACTTGTTTGTTCTTCAGAGCCACGCTGAAGTTTTATCTACAAATATAGTTTACAGATTTCTGTGATTACTTGTGTACTTCATGTACTTTGCTTTTAAATGGGATAGATCACTGCAGATGTGCTTAAGGGACATCTTGTATGCAAATTACTGGAGGGTTTGCCAGTTAATTTCATCTTTCTCAGAATTCAAAGATCATATATGGCATATCGTTAAGTCATTTTCCCTTTGGATGTTTATAGCCAGGTTTAGAAGTCAATACATCTCAGATTATTATGGATTTTAAAACACTTGATGGATTCCTAGCTGCCTTAAAACTACCTGGGATCAGTTTTTTACTAAAAAAAAAAACCAAAACCCTTGAGGTTCCTAAGTAGCATTGGAAAATTATTTCAAGCACTGCTGTGTTTTGCTACCAACTTTTTTGATTTAATAGCAGAGTTATTTGTTTGTTTGACTGATACAGATTTTTTCCAAGTGGATTTATGCTTCCAGGCAATAACTAATTTTTCTCTCATCTATAGGTAAGTTGAGCTGTGATCCTCCTGAACAATACATTCTGAAATTGAGAAGTTACCTTGAATCTCCATGGCATCTGAGATTCAACCTCTCCTTCTGCTGACAGTATGCAGAAAGAGAAGAGCATGATCCGGACCTAGGATGAATACAATGAGAATTTTAAAACGTTTTTGGTAATCCATATGTTTTTAACCTACTCCTGTGTTGCTAATACGAGGGAGTTCTAGTTTCTTCAAATAATCTTGGATCTCAAGTGATGTCCAGCCAAAGGAGGTGGAAAAAATTAGAAAGGTGTTACTAGTTTTCCAGAGTGTATAGTCTCCTACTGTCTCAGAAATGATGTATGGGTAGTAAGGGACAAACCTCTTCAAATTGGTGGGAATCTTATGTTGAATAACACCCACAGATACTGAAAAGGTCTTCTATCTTTTTCTTATACCTTTGAAAACTTTCTTAGCTTGCCTAAAGCCATTTTGAAATGCAGTAGTTGTATATTTGCACAGCTAAAGAAAGTCTCCAGGCATCCACACCACCTCTTTTCTAATGAAATTAGCAGGATGAATGGGAAACATAACAAATTCTGTCTTTAGTCAATTATGCCTCACCTTTCTGACATGCTTTGTGCTGGTTTATTAGCCAAAGTTGTATACAGAGTAACAGCACTGTGTAGTGACTGGGCAACCTAGAATTTTAGCAAATACAGTAATTGCCTTCAAACTCTAAAGCCTAACAATACGTATTTCAAGGTTCTGGTACTCAGAATATGAATAACATCCAGTGCATTAAAAGTTTATAGTTATTTTGGCTAAACCTTAGCAACTTGTATGTCCACGAGATGACTCTTTGAAGGAGGATGGTGTTTTCTCTGGCATCATTAATTTGCCATATAACAAAGTTTTATTTCCTCATCTGGAGAATAAGAGATTGGAAAGAGAACAGTTTAACTGAACACAAAGATTTCAAAATGTTGCTATCTTCAAATCAGGACTAGGTACTTTTCTAAGTTAACTTTTCGTCTAAGTGAAATTATTTAAAAAATCAAAGACGAAAATAGGTAAACTTGAGCAGTGCTGTTCCGTAAGGTAAGTAACATTTTTTTTAATAAACATGATCATTAAATGCTGATGTGTTGCTTCTCATTGTTTTATGAACTCTCTCATGCCAGTTTTGGGCAATTTTAAAAGATGACTACTATTCAGTAACACTCATCAGTTTTCAAATCAACCTAGAACGGAAAAAACGTAAATTAAGTTGGAATAGTTGCTCTTTGCAGCAACTTAAGAGCTCCTCTACTTTGTGATTCCCCGAAGTGGTAGTGCTCTATACTTTGCTTTCATGAAATGCTGTTTAAAATCTGAGTTACAGCTGTTTTCTGAGTTCATTTCTCAGCAAAGAATATTTTCTTTTTAGTTTTCTCACTCATATGTAAAATTCTTCTGTCATTTGACCATGAGCTTAGCCTTTGGAGCTGCCCTGGTACACAACTGAAAGTTGGTAGAGAAAGCAGTGGCTTGCACATGGGTAATTTATTATATAATTTTGCTAGAACTGCATCAATTTGATATCTCATTGGCTTACAAAAATGGTTTAAGCTACTTAGCTTCTCCTGCCAACTTTCTTGGGGCTATAACAGCATTATATTTTAATGGGTTTTTTATTCTGTAGTTATGGAAAAGAATTCAGTACTGATGTTAAAAACATTTGAGAAAATATAAGATGTACTAGAGGAGGGAAGAGGATGGCAGAAATTTTGAGCTTCCTTCACCCCTTTTAGCATTAACCTAGGTACCATCCACCCAGAAATTTAATGCAGATCAAAAGAAAAAAGAGAAACAGGAGAGAAGAAAGGAAGTGCACCATTATTTGCCATTCAAGTGTCTTAAATATTTATGTCCAGCCTGCACAATATGGTGTGGCTCAGAAATTCCCAAACTACCTGTGAATTAGTGGTTTGGCATAGCTGGGGCCTGTGGCCCCCCAGTTCCCATGGCAGTCTTCCCACCTCAGCCTGTCCAGCTCCCAAGCCAGCTAATTCAGCACTACCACGGGTGTTTCTGCAGAGTGCTGCATTGCACAGCACAAAATGCCACTGTGGCTGTATGTGCAATGCAGCAGGACTGACAGCTACACCAAGTTCTGCCAAGGAGGACCAAAGTAATTGAATTTCCTTCTATTATAATCCATTTAGATGTAACATATAGCAGAAGTAGCTTTAAAAAAAAAAAACAAAAAACAAAAAAACCACACGGTTTAGATAAACAGGATTTCTTAAAGGCCACAGGACTTTTCTTACATATCAGCACATTTTAAGTTCACAATTTAAGTGAAAATTTTAAGTTCACAATTTTTTTTTTTTTAGCATTCTAAACTGTAATATCTTGCATCTAAAATAACATGCTTTCCCCACCACCCCCCCCCTAAAAGTCCCATTAAAACTAGTTCCTCAGCAAAATCTTCATGGCTAGAGACCCAACTTATTAATATTTCTTGGGCTTGGATCAGACTCATCAGTAATCAAACTCTGCATGTTAATTAAGCCTGATTCTCAAACCAGTTGCAAACTACTACCTCTAAGTGAGCAGCAGTTCTGTCCCAAGCCGAGATAGTAAGCTGAGTTTTGAACTGCCAAGATTCAAAGAGCATTTTGACAACTTTAAAACTTTATTATGAAAACATATTCAAGGCAAGGTGATAAATTAAAACAACTGTTGATCAAAAATTAATCTTTCTGGGTAAAAGTACTGGTTCACTGGAATTCAGAGCTGAGCCAAATTTCTAGCCCTTTCTCTCTCTGTCTTCTCGGTGGAAGCAACAAGTGCGTAACAATATTCTCTGTAGACATATGCCCAGCTTCAAAGTCCAGGTGGTCTCTACTCGAGGAGGTTAAATTCTATCTTTGAAAGAGAACAAGCACGTGTTTATCTTTACTTGATTTGCCTTTACTTGATTTGAATGAGAACTTCAGTCCTGGCTATTGGTGTTTGTCAAATACCACACAGCAAATTTGTGAGAGTAGAAGTATTAAGATTAGTATTCCTCTTTCATGGTGTTATCCTGTTTTCCCTGCATACCAGAGATGATGACAGGATCTTGTTTGGCTGCTGGGGTCTCTATGTATTACAGCTACTAACAGTATTGACATAAGTCTTGACACTGTATCCTCCATGAAAGATGCATATTTCCCTCTTGCTGTGACCCTTGTGATTGTTTAATCTGATTTTGAGCTTATTTTCTCCTAAAAACTTTCTGTTTCTTATAGCATGACTACCAGGCCTACACACTCCATTCTTTCTTTCTCAACTGCTTTCAGGCATTTGAAAAGAAAATGTGATTTAAAGGAGATGTGGTAGCCAATAAAGATGAATCAGATTTACTCAGCAGTAGAGATTACCTGACAATCTCAGGATCTTTCCTTTCTATGTGGCACCGAGCTGTGGGTTGTGTTTTGCTGTTTCTTCTTTCCCCTGGAGGCATTCATACCTACCAATAGAAAGGGTTCAACGAGGCTGTAGAGACAAAAGGAGTGTCATGTATTTTGGGAGGGGGTAGTGATATTTCCTCTTAAGCACTTCATTGCAAAGCTTCTCTTTTCCTTGGCTCTAGCAATGCTTATTCTGTTCCTCTACTCCTCACCCTGTTATCTTAATTTGATAATTCTGTTTGTGTTTCTGCAAGCATCCTGCAATGTTGCCCTGTCTCAACCCTCTTCCTTCAGCAGTCGGTGTCCAGAATTCTGCTGAGGCTGATACAACTGCAGCAAGAATGATCTTGCTCCTCCTGATGAGTCTGAACCATGTCCTGCAAGCCACATAATGCTGTGAAAGCAACTCTGCACTGTTGTTTAGTCCTGATCTCCTAAGCAGCAAGGTTCTCTTAAGTCCTGATGCTGAGACATGGGATCTACCATCAGGTGAAGAAGTGAGAGTACTTGGGCAGCTGTGGAGTGGAAGGGATGTCTTCTCTCTCTTCTCTAGAAAAAACTTAGCATGTCTTAAGTAGAACAAGGAGTCCTGCTTGTCACTTTGTCTTTGCTTTTGTCAATGTCTCAACTCTTTAACAACCTAAGCTAAAATCAGCATTCGGGTAGCAGAGAAAATAAAAAAACCAAAACACCTTTGTTTCACTATCTTGTCCTGTCTTCTAATGTATTCTGATTAGATTTTGCAATTTGTCTGCAAGAACTCTCACCAAGCTCTGTGTTATGAGTTTGAGTGCATGTGCTCCTCTCTCTTCCAAGCAGGAGAAGGGGCAATGTTGATGCCGGCAACATTACCCAAGAAGGAGCTGCTTGATCTGTTCATCCCAGCCAGGGCAGGTCAGCTCACACCTCTTAGCCAGCCTGCCTGATGGGCTTGCCTGTGATGCAGAGGGAGTGAAAGAGAGTATCTTGTGTGTTGTGTCAAAGCAGAGTAAACTATGCTCATTGTCAAACTGGACACAGTCACAGTGCAACGAACAGGTGTGCAGAGGTGACATCTGACGCCTCTGCTGCCTGAGCTGTGTGGACTGTGAGTTAAAGGAGTCAGGAGCAACAGAGGCAGAAACACAAGAGCAAAGCAAAAGAGACACCAGAAATCCACAGGAGCAAGATTATCTTGTGTGGCTCCAGAGGCTGCTCTACATGGATGTCAGCAGTTGATGACTCAAGTTTTTCCTGCTGCCCTTTTGATCCACTCTTGTCAGCCATAACAATATCACTTAAAAATCCTCAAGGAGAAATATGGTTCCTGGAAAAAAATCATTATCTTTCTTGAAGAGACACACCAAAATTCCATGCAAGAGGCCTGACACAAGAAAGTCAGCTTACACTAGCACTATGCAGTCAGTGCTTCCCAACCTTGTGTGAACTTCCAGGCTGGCAAGGCCTATCTGTCTGGGACTGAAACAGAAGTAAGAAATCCCTGGATCTCTGACCTGCATTTCCTTGCTGGCCTTGCAAAGGCTCATAGCTTGAAATTTTTATATTGCCTCCCATCTCAGGACATCATCATGTGCAGACACCAGATCTGATCAACTTCTGTCACTTAAGTCCAGATTTCCACTAAGAAGGAGCTCCATTTAGGCCCGGGAGAGGACAACCCTGATGATGCTCTGGTGTATAACTTCTTCAACCCAAATTAGATGGGAAAGAGGCCAAGATCAGACACCCAGATGTCTGTAGTGTAACAGCAGGCTAAAGCCTCAGAACACTGAAGGATAACTACAAACTTCACTCCAAGTGGCTTAGCACTTTAATTCCTCTCTACGAGAAGGAATCATCCTAATTCTTATGCTTCAGTGCTGAAGAGTAGTGGTTAGGTGCTGCTGCCTTTGCTACCTTTGTCTTCTTCATTCCCACACACAAACACATTTCTTGCACAAAACAGTCCTTCACAGCTCTGGCTTTGTTGAAACCACAAGTCCTGCAAACCACAGGTTCCCCAAAGCTTCCCCTTGCTGGAAGCATAGGAGGTGATGAGCAGATTGCTGCCCTACTCTTTCTGGTTCAGCTGCTGGTGACTGGGTCCCAAGGCAGCTGGATCTCAGCCTTTCTGTCTGAGCAGTTCGTGTCTCAGACTTGTGTACATTTGGGATATTTTGTGTATTGGAAGAGTTTAAAAGTGAAACGTTTTTGTAATGAAGATGGGTAGCCTATATGAATATAACTTGAGAATGAGGAAGAGGATGGTGTGGAGAAAAACTAGAGTCCAGCTGCTACCTAGATGCAAATTAGGCAAAACCTACAAGTGTAGACTTGTTAGATCAAGCACATATAAACTTTAAATTTCAAATGATGGAAAATGCTCAGCATAGCAAGACCATTGTCTTTCATTCATATCCTACATTGCCTTGTTTAATGGCCTTTTAGCATTTCATTTGAAAGACTAGTGTGACTCATTATTAACATGATCTAGTTCTCTGACTGGAAGCAAATGAGCTGTGATGCTGAAACTCTGGAAGAAATGTCCCAAATGTCATATTGCCATTCTAATCTAACATGTAAGACTAAACCAGTAACCTCCATGGATTTGTTGTCTTGAGCTAATGGTGGGGTTTCCAGGTGCAACACTATGTACACCTCAGGGGATTGCTCCATCATAGAGCTGCCTTCAATAGGGAGAACTACCATGGCCTCATAACTGAGTATTTCAGATAGTGGTAACAGAGTGGCTGCAACTCCTCACTGTTTCAGGATTCTAATTCCTGGAGAGCTGGGCTTAATTCAGTTGCAGATGTCAATTGTTGCTAATTCAGCTCTGCAGCAATAAGGTGACTGAATCACTGGGAAAGAGAATTAATTTTCTTCTAGACACATACTGGTATCTCATTTCATGAGCTAAGCTATTTGTGATCCTCCCTACCTTGCAGAAGCAGGAGTGCCAATTATAACTACTGTTCTCGCATTCCCAATGAGGTTTGATCAATGTTAGGGATGCCAGGAACTCTGAAGAATTAGCTTTCATGCTTCTGTCCAAAACTGAGCTTTGGCAACTGACACCATCTGAACATGGTACTGCTCTTAAATTGTTCCGTTTTCCTCCTTTCCATCCCCTTATCCCTTCAACTTCTTGAAGTGCACTTGAGGAGGGGGGAAGTTAATCCACATAAAATTTCAATTTCTTCAAAGATGAAATTCAATTTCTTCAGTTTGTTCAAAGATGGAATATTTTGTTCAAGGAAGGAGAATTGATGAAATCTGTATCACAAAAAGAAATCTAGAAATTAAAGACATAAAAATTCCTGGATGAAAAGTTGGATTAGTAAAAGCCTGGAAAAGAATATATAGCTTTATAGAAGAAGAGAAGATTCTGTTCCTCAAGAACATTTGACAAAGGTTATTTTTCTTGCAAGAGGATACACTACCCAGCATACTACTTCAAAAACAAACATCTGAGGGACTTTGTCTTAAGTAAACCTAAGTAAGAGCAAACATTGGAACTTCAAGAGTGCTGTCTGCACTTGGTACAACAAAAGCTCTATGTAATAAGCTTGTGCAATACATCTTCTGACTTTAAATAAGTAGCATACCTTAAGGATATCTGCTCATTAAAATGATTCTTGTCAAACATTATATTGCACAAACTGACCCATGGCTTTATGAGTTTCCAAACTTGGAATGCCTTCAGCTGTCCAGAGTTGAACATCAAATGACAGGTTGTATCTATGAGACGGGATGGAAATTTCTTCATGTCCTCTTGGAGGAAATTTGCTGCAGAAAACTGATTTCAATGCTTGTTATTTCTTTTGGAGTCACCAGGCCATTCTTCTGTATGGTGTAAACCCTTGCCTTCAGTTTTGAAAATGATCTGTAGAACAACTCAGATATTAGGGAACGGATGCAGTGAAACTGCAGATTTATTGTTGCCAACAAAGCTTCTAACATATGGACAGTTCCACAGGTGAGAAAATTAAGGATTACACTTAACCTTTTTGGATCATCTTCCCAAGCAAAGTTCAGCATCTCTGAATGTGTTTGGATTTTCTGTTTTATCAAAATCTTACTAACAAGGACTTTGATGAGGTAAATATACCACTTAACTAACAATAAAAGCTAGTTACATTTCATAGATCAGCAAAATAAAAGTAAATATGTAATAACAGTAAAATAGAAGAATAAAGACTAAAAGTTACTATAGAGTCAGCCTTTGGTGTCTATTAACTTAGCTTTGGAAGCATCAGAGTAGCAGAACTGCTCATGAGAATGTAAACTATACCTCTAAGTAGCAACAGAAAACCTTTTCATTCATCTTTGAAAGCTCGCATTTTGGACAAAATATCCGTTCTTTTGAAGTTGCTGATTGATTAGGGTTACTCCAACAGGAGAAAAAGCTTGGAAACTATTTTTTTTAATATTTAGTTTAAGGGAGATGAAAATGTGTCAAGTGTCAGAGAATATATATTATATAGACATATATATGTAGTTATATAGTAATACATGTTAGTGCATATTCTACATGTGTGTATATATTGGAGTACAATTTTCCTCACAACTGAAGTAGAGTGACGATATCTATAAAATAATCAAGTGCTGTAAGCATGAGTTTATCTGTCACAAAGTAATGCAAAAACCTACTAATTACTATGTTCTGTACAAGCTACTTCAGGCATAAAACTGAAAAGAACATTGATCATGTCATTTGGTGCATCTATCCATCTTTTTGCTGGAATTTAAAGAGTTTAGAGGCATATCTGATACAATCAGGAATGTTAGATTGCCATATCTTCCTAGCTTAACTTTAGCCAAGTGATATGGGGTAGGTACTTGTGCCTTTTTTAAGT
This sequence comes from Aphelocoma coerulescens, assembly GCF_041296385.1. NCBI lineage: Eukaryota > Metazoa > Chordata > Aves > Passeriformes > Corvidae > Aphelocoma > Aphelocoma coerulescens. Next base: position 108,139,594 of record NC_091013.1, read on the forward strand.
GTTTGGGTTGTTTGGTTGCATTGAGTTGGGTTTTTTGGCGGGGAAATGAAGTTAACAAGTAATGAAAAGATTGAGTGTGCCTGCTGGGGTCAGGAGAGTGGTAGGAAAGTGTCCTTGCACATGTAAATGTACAACTACTACTTTTTATTCCTCCTTATAATTATTTTCCAAAAAATATGAATATCAGGCTATTTTTCTCTTCTTCCTTTGTAGATTCTCCTTTCCCTTCTTCCTAGATTTTTGCATGAGGCCAGTCTCCTGTCTTGCACTCAAATTGATCGATCCAGCTCCCAACAGAACCATCCAGTTTTAGCCTCGATTTTTCTTGCTTTCATGTTTAAATATTTGTTATTCTTCAAGTTAGAAGTAAATTTCCCACTCATGGAGATAACTCCAGTACATCACGATCTCTCACTACGTGAATCTTTTCCTTTGGATGCTGCTTTACCTCCCTTTTATTCCTCTTTATTGCCTCAACTTCTACTCCACCAATGTTTGTTGCAGACAATTCCTCTCTGTAGAGAGAGACCAGGGAGCAAAATCAATTAAATCATTAAATGCAAAACATCTTAATGTTTGTGGCTGTTCCAGCTGCCTAAAATGCAAAACCTTAGTGTTTTTAGTAAGATGGACTATGGAATTGCAGCCAAGTAGATGCATGGGGACTGTGATAGAATTAGTGGTCTTAGTTGGCTACAGGTATTTAGTGGTGCTGAATTAACTCAGGAAGTAATTGTTCTTGTCTGGTTGTTAAAAACATCAGAAAAAGGCATGAGATAAATTACATATGCTGGAAGGCACTTTATTTCTAACATTATCCTAAGCATGTTAAGGAAATTAAAATAACTACAAGGTATCTTTGAGAACTTGCAACAGCTTTGCTATTGGAATATCTCAGTGGAAATGATTTTTTACTTTAAATTTTGGTTTTCTTGTCTCTCCTTAAATGTTCTTCCTTAGTTTTCCACTCACATGAAAATTGTTTTCTGTCTTGAAACACAGAGGCTAGGAATGAGAGATTCTGCTGGCTGTTATTGGAGCTGCAATTTGGAAGTTTTGAGTATCTGAACACCTTAAATCTAGTTTTTTTGATCCAGATGTTATAAACAAAAACTGAAAAATCTCAAAGCATCCTATTCTCATCTCATGTGTGTCACAGACCTTGCCCTTCTTGCCTTGAGGTCCATGCAGCAGGTGCTTGCTGCTGACTTGAATGACCCAAGACTTTGGAATCCTCTTTCCACAAATAATACAAACTCACTATCTCTTTAGGGGCTTTATTGATCTTGATGGACAGACATGATGTCGCAGAACTGTTCCCAAACATCTAACATACATTCCCAGGCTGCCATGACCTCATGGAGCTACATCTGGCATGGTTTTGAGCCACGTGATGTGTCCTTCTGGAGGGGTGTTTTCCTCTGTAGTTAATGTGAAGAAGGTCATGGACAAAATTTTATTTAAAAAATAATACTAATAGTTAAAAAGCATTGCTGATAAAAACTGGGCAAAAATTGTTGCCCCACTACTGCTTCCTAGAGTGTCCCTACACTGCCATCCTCCAAGGTATAAAGGGAAAAGAACTAAAACAGTGAAACATGAGCAATGAGCTTAAGGAGAACATCCTCTATTTTAAAAGGCTCAAAAAGCTCTTTATTGACTTTTCAAACTAATTTGCAGACGTCAGGAAACACAAGGACTCAAAACTCCCTTTTGCACCTTCTTGAGCTCTGAATAACCTGTACAGTAACATTTCTGATGATTCATTATTCCTCTGTTTAATGCTTTTGATCTATGTAGAGCACAGAAAAATATCCAAGAGGGTCTGCTTCCATCCTCAGCCTTTACTAAACCAAATATTTTCACAGTTCCAGTACAAGCCGGCAAAAGTTATTTTGGAAAAATTCTTAATTTGGTTAAAATCTATTTGAGTTACAAGTTCAAGAGGTTTCCCTTCTGCATTATGAAAAAGAAAATAGATTTTAAAGGAATAAATCTTTGTAGGAAGCATTAATCTGTGGAACCACAATGGTTGAAATCCTAAACAAAGTAAATCCAGAGGAAACCATTATGTAGAAAATCTCTGGTAAAATGAATTTTTACCTCGTGATTCTAATTACAATTAATCCAAAAGCTGATTGTCAAGTTCTCATTTAAAAAGCAACAAAACTTAGTTTTTCTTCATATTTCTTCAGTCTGTGCTACTGATTGAACCTGCCCTTTTCACATTGCTACTTTCCCATTTATACTTTCCACTTTATGACAAACTAGGTATTCCACATTAGAGATTTCTGCAGCTAGAGTCAAGGCTTCAGAGAATCCTAATGGGCGCAAGGAGAAGTCTGACAAACTCTATTAAAAAAACAAAAAGAAAGGAAAAACAAACATATTGTGATAATGTGTCAAAATAACCCTTTGCAGTTTAGCATACTTTCTTCATGTGATAGACTTCTCACTCAGTTATGAGATCATCACACGTGGTCCCCATTCCATAATTTATATTTCATCAAGTTTTCAGATTTCATATCTACTTGCTCATCCATGAAAATCAATATAGCTTCTGTATCCATTTATTAAGCTGTGGTGGAAAGGACATGAATCATCAGTGGCTAACTTTAGTTTGTTCGATATGATACAGCATTAACTTAATAGCCTCTGAAGATCACATTTAGCTCTACCCCAGTGCTGTGGCAACCACTTCTTTAACAATGATTTGTATGCCTTAGCCCTTCCAATGCTGTTAATGTGTTTCAGTCATTCCGAGCTATAGAGCTCTGCAGGTGTGCAGTATTCATGTGTATCCCTGCAGATGCAAGGTGCAAAACAAAAGTGGCAAAGGAATATAAATGTTGGTTTACTTCAGGACTTCATATTTTGATAAAGAATATTCTTCTCTAAATGTCACCTTGATGTCATAGAATCCCCATTGAATCATGGAATGGTTGGAAGGGACCTTAAATAACACCTTGTTCCAACCCCACTGGCATTGGGCAGGGACACCTTCCACTATCCCACGTTGCTCAGAGTCCCATCCAGCCTGGCCTTGAACACTTCCAGGGATGGGGCAGCCACGGCTTCTCTGGGCAACCTGTTCCAGTGCCTCATCATCCTCACAGTAAAGAATTTCTTCCCAATCTCTAATCTAAACCTACTCTCTGTCAGCTTGAATCTATTCCCCCTTGTCCTGTCCCTCAGGCCCTTGTAAATTGTCTCCTTCCATCTTTCCTGTGGGCTCCCTTCAGGAACTGGAAGGCTGCAATTAGGTCACCCCAAAGCCTTCTCTTTTCCACTCAGCTTTGCCCACATAGCACTAAGATCTGCCCAATCTCTGCAGCCAGGACAGTAAGGAATCATCCATAGGAATGCCATGGATGCTATGTCCAGAATTTTGTAGTGTTTAAGTACCTCAGATGCCCCTTTGATTCACTGATAAACTTGAGAAGCTCAGTGAGGCTGTCATAATAGAAAGGACTTGAGTCATTACTGACTGACTTTTAGGGCTTAGACAGATTAGAGTGAGAGAAAACCCTTCACAACTGACCTTGGCAATAAATTAAGCCTTTCTAGAGAAGTTTTGGGTGTGCCAGTAAGTTCTTGATGAAAGCTGCTTGTGTTTGTCCACTAACAAAATCTGAGGTTTTCCTCTTCTTTTGTGGAGGGACAAACCAGGTAAAAGTGCAGTATCAAAAATAAGCTGGACAAGATGTACATAAAGCCCAGTTTTGCAGTCTGTAAGTGCAACTATCAAATTACTTCTGTTGTGGATGCTGAGAAATGTTTACCAAACTGCACAGGCCGCTAAAGTGGTCTCCAGATAGATACACTTTCATGTGCCTTTTTTATTAACTTTGGATTATTGGATCAAAACTGTCTCAAGTCTTTTGCAAAGGACTGTGTTGAAGACCAGACTATGTTGGGACCAGACACTGAGCACACCTGACACGTGGTGTTGTGAAGCCAATTAATGCTGTTACCCATTTCACTGGACCCAGACTCTTTCTGTAGCTGTTTAACACTGACATAACGCTGATATTTGCAGCCAGGTCAGGTGAAATTGGATCTGGTGAGGGAGAAGAACATCACACAGGACCACACATTGCACCAAGTGGCATTTCTGGACATCTCACCTGCAATCTGTGCTGCCCGTTTGGAATATGCAAGTACCCATGCTCATAACTGCTGGCAATTATACCATGTGGATGGCATCCTTGAAAATTATATCATAATGAGTACTCTGCTTTTTAAAACATACTTCCTGAATAGTATTATGTGAACAGTAATTAATTCTGGTAGGCTCAGAACAGGATTATGAAACTACTGGCTAGTCTAGCTAATCAATTTATTGCATCAAAACACCAAATAAAGAAACAGAAATAGGGAAAAAAATATTCTGGCCACAGACTAGGTTTTCTTGTGCTGTGAATAAAAATATCAATTCCCTAAGGAGGAAGAGAATTATGCTGTAAGTCTGCTGTAGCATTCATGGTACCAGAGCTAATATAATAATCATTACTCACGTCATCTTTGTGAAATAGAGGAAGAGAACAAAGGTGAACTAAATGGTCACAAAAAGTACTGGAGTTAAAGAAGGTGCTTTTCTGGAACACAGACTTCTCTGCATGCTGTGGATTTAATTTTGACAATTTAACTAGACTTGATCAGAAAGCAGAATTTTCCTTCTGGAGGAATAGTCTAATTTTTCTACCTGCAAGTCCTAAAATGAAATGTAAATGAGAAGACTCAAGACCAATAATTACAGTAAGAGCATTGCAAATGTAAAAATACAGAGGTTTGTTTTCATTTCAGATCTGATCAGTAATGCCTTACTTCTAGTTCATAATGAAAGCAAAGTATTTAACCTGAAACTGAATGCTACAGTGAAGTCACCTACTAAGAAAATCAAAACAAGTGAACATTTTCCTCCCAGATGACCATTTCTGAGCCCCTACTCTTGCCAGTGGCCAACCTCAGGTGACAGCAGTATGACAAAGACTAAACACAAAGCCAGATGCAGGAAGGTGAGAAGGACAAATCCTGTATGAAACAAAAATTACACTGAGATTGATAAGTAGCATATGTAGCCCTTTTCTGGAAGACTTTGAACCCTAGGTTTGTTTCTAAGGGAACACAGCCAGGTACTTGGGCATTGAAATGAGGAGCAGGAATGTGTCTGCCTCACAGAGATCTGTGCTGGAGCTCTTCAGAAGCTTCCCAGGCACAGGGCAGAATGGCTGATTGCTGGTGCTGGGTCAGACTGCACTTCACGTACAGTGAAGTGTGCCCTGGAACTGCAGTACATGCTGAGGTCCTGAGGGTCTGTTAATACATCTTTGTTGTGCTCAGCAGAGAGATTTTGACCTTCTCTTCTCTTTATTGTTTTAAATTTGCTCAGAGATACTGCCCAAAGCTCCTATTTCATTTCAACTCAACACAATTACAGATAATGGCCTGGGTTGGAAGGGACTTTAAAGATCATATAGTTCCAACCCCCCTGCTGTGGATAGAGACAGCTTTCACCAGACCAGGTTGCTCAGAGCCCCATCCAGCCTGGCCTTGAACTCTTCCAGGAATGGGGCAGCCACAACATCTCTGGGCAACCTGTGCCAGCACCTCGCCATCGCCACAGAAAATAATTTTTTCCTAATCTAAACCTAATCTAAACTTTCCTTAATCTTTCCTTAAACTTTCCTTAATCTTTCCTTAATCTAAACCTAATCTCTTTAAGCTTGAAAACATTGTCCCTTGTCCTGTCCAATGATAAGAAAGGGTAGTTTTGTCACTGTGGCCAAGCTTTGAGATGGGCTTAATTTCTAGCTTTTCCAGCATCCTGGAATGTATCTAGCAGTACTTCAGATCCCAATCAACAAAGTGAAGTTGACAGTACTGCTCTTATATCAGTTACCAGTGTTTTCTTTTAAAATAAGCATCTGATTTGAGGCAGGCAGGACTTCCTTCTGGATCATCCTAGCAAAGGTGGTAACAATACAATCAGAGTTTCTGGGCAGCTGAGCAGCACAACTAATAATGCTGAGCATGAATCATTCCAGAAAAGAGCTGATGAGTATCTGCTTGCACAGAGGATCTTTTTGCTTCTATTTTATCAGTAGTGGTTTATCTGTATTGTCTTTGCTAGGGCATTGTGCTTCACTGCCACAGTCAAAGCAGAACATCAGAGCAGAACCCTCTGTTGATAAATGTCTTCTGCAAATTAGTCAGCCTCATTTCTCTTCAAAGAGAAAAACATCTCCTTTCTTCTGCCTTTCTGGGTTGGCTGGTAATTAGTCTTCTGAGCTGTGTCACTGGACATCATCAGGAACTTGGAAATCTTGACAACCTCTTCAGCTGGTAGATAACACAGTAAAGACAGTTCTGTTTTTCTATTGTCTTCAATGTTACAAAATCTCAATATTTAAAATTTTTAAGTCATATGCTAAATATTTTCATGTGTAGTCACTGCAGTATCTCAACTCTTACCATAACACTAACTAGTGAAAAGAATTTTATTTTGGTTTTTTTCTAAGAATTATATAGTGTACTTACAGACCTTGTGCAGCATGCCATTTGCACAAATAAGCTCAATCTGAAAAAAATGGAGGGTTCAGAAGAACTAGAAAGGATAGCAGCAAAAAAATACATTCAATACTAAAAGAGGTGAAGTGTTAAACACTCTAGAAAAAAAAACCTGATGAATGTGCACAGACCACAGTCAAACTACACAAAATTGGTGTAATTCTGAAATTGTCAGAAAAGTGATTGGGGAAAAAGACTTCTGATTTTGCTTTATCTCAGTGTTCCTGTTGCACATCTAAAGGGAGCAAATGTTGCCAGGTATGTGGTTTCTTCTTTCTTTCATGCTGCTGTACCAATCCAAATAGAGAATGGTTTACATCTGGTTTTCAGTTCTTTTGCCATAACATATTTGCCTTTATATGTGTAATCTCCTTATCTCTTACACCTTCTGTAAAATTGTACAGATTGAAGCCCTTATTAAGGACAGGACTAGTACCAGTTTGAGCAGGGTGAAATTAGGCCACCAGAGACCTCATTTCAACTGGAAAATGCATGAGCTGGGAAGAAAAAGTAGCTTGGCTTTCAGATTTAAGCGTGCTCTGACAGAACTGCTAGTAATAAAATCCAAACAAAACACTGTTTTGCATGTGAACTGAGCAAATGTAATCCGAAAGTTACCGATTCACAGCGTACCCAGAATCCTGAAATCAGTGTGGTGTGGCAGGGCCATATGGCCTGTCTGAGAGAAGCTATTTGCAATACCCAAGTCTTGCATACCATTCCTTATCTTAAAGAAAACTCTAAGAGTTTGTGCTGGTTTTGGCTGGGCTAGAGTTAATTTTCTCCACAGAGGCTGGTGTGGGGCTGTTTTTGGGGTTTATGCTGAACACAGAGCAGATAATATAGAGATGTTTTTGTTATTGCTGAGAAGAGCTTGCACAGAACCAAAGCCTTTTCTGCTTTTCACACTGCCATGCAGTTTACTTCACAAATATACATGTATGCCTGTTCATCTGCCTATTTTTTAGTGCACTTGTAATGCCCACTACAGATGGTATTTTGTTCCCATGGACAGCTTGATGGTTCCGTCAAAATTTTTGACAGAAGCCAGCCTGAAGGTTGTCTAGCCAAACACTCAGCCCACACACTGAGAGATAAGTCCACCAAATGTATCCCTTTACTGTCTGGGTTTTTCAAATTCCCAGCAAAACATCTGAAAAAAAAAAAGAGTGAAACCTTCCTGCCAATTGCATTAGGTAGTCCAAGGGTCTCTCCATTAAGGTAAGGCTCTGGCCTGAGCATGGATCATTCTGGCTTATGCTGAGCCATCCAGAAGAACAGGAGAAGATACACAGCTTAAGTGGCTGTGGATATCTATTTTACTTCTATAGCTCCCCTCCAGGTCATTACTTTATGTAATCATATAGTTTTAGTGAGTCCAGAGTTATTAGGATATAGAGGTCTTCATTACAGATTTTCTTTGGAAGCCTACTAACAATACAGATTTTTTTAAAATTTATTTTTGAAGGAAAAAGTGATAAAGTGTATTTTCCATTTAATTCAAAGGAGCAATTCTATAAGGATGAGGTTAAAACAGGCTAAGGCATCCTAAGATATTTAAACCTGACATTTATTAGGGCATAAAAGCACACTTTTATTGGTTCACTGCAGAATTTACAGCTACAGTTAAGAATATTACCTTACAGTATATTTCAAAAAATTCTATTTTCTGTAACATACTAGCTACCTTAGCTGGTAAAAAGTTTTTCTGATACATGTACATTACTTTATTGACTTGCACTTTGCTCTGTGATGGATTTATTCCTTTAAGTGACACCGAAAGTAATAAATATAAGACTTCAGATGAAAAACACTTTTATTGGCACACTGGAGAGAGAAAGTAAAAGCAGTGTATAAAAGCTTGGCACAAGCAGTCTGCATTTGTGAGATGAGGCCAAATTAATGAGGAAAACCAGTAAAATGGAGCTTCAGCATGCTGTTCATTTTCCAAAAAAAAAAAATACAGAAAGACTGAAAGCCTGGTTGTGAATTTTTCACTGAAGTGCAAGCAGTAGTATATTTTATTGCCCTATGGAAAATGGAGGGGTTTTCCCAATTCCAAAAATATCCCACTGCACTCCTTGCCAGTTTTTTATTACTGTGGGTACTGCTCAGGAGTGTGCTATGGAGATGCAATTCACTGTCAGAGTCCATCATGCTGTGTAGGAGGGCTACAAAAAAATGCAACGCATTTCTGTCACAGTTAGGTTACTTCAGGTTTCTAGCACAGAAGCAGAGGTCTGCTCTTGTGTGCACAGCGAGAAGCTCAAGAGATGTTTTGCCCTGAGGAGGTGCCACTTCTTTTCACATCCTGTAAAAAATGCACTCACAATGCAGATAACTATTCATTAGTAGCCCAAAAAAGGTGATAGCGGTTATTAAATCTTATTTCTGATGCTGGGAACTCCGAGGTGACGCCATATGAGATAGATCTATGGTCAAGGCACAGCTCATGGCTCAGAACCAGCCACAGTGAGGCTCACCACTGGAATTCTGACAGAGTCGGGGTCAAAATACAGATTTCTCAGTCAGTGACAGCAGTCAGGACTGGAATATGCACTGAGGTTTGAAGGGTCCCTCGGAGATGCACTTTAATATTCTCATTAATAAAGCTGCAGTTCCTGAACAGGTGCATACAATATTTCAGTGGAACAAGACAATATACTATACACAGATTCAAGACTGATGTGCTTTGACTGCAGGTACATCTACAAACTATAACTGACTGCACAGTTATTGACTAAATAGCAGCCACATGACATCCATGAGACAGAGGCATCCACCTAGATTAACCATTATGGGGATCACAGAGTCCTACAATATTCTTCCAGACTAACCAGTGCAAGGGCAGTTTGAGCTTTCTTGCTGAGATCTGAAATAAAGGAAAGCTACTGGGCATAGACAAGAAGATTGGCAGGTTTGGGGAAAATGGAATTGCCAAGTCAATATAATAATAATGTTACAGTTTTTAATTTCTAACCATTAGTGATTTAGAATAATAACCTCAAATTCCATTTAATCTGGGAATATCTATTTCAATGATACCTATACTATTCATCAAATCCATGAAGTGTCTTGAATTTACTGTTTTAAAGTTGATTGCTTTCTCCTTGCACACTGGGCTTATTTAACTCCTGGCTATCCCTTACTGTTTAAGAAGTCTGCTGTGCAAATGCCCTGATGTCAGTAGAGGAGGACCATGGTAGAAATCCACCTGCAGTCTGTGGAGGTCCATGATAGAGGAGAGATACACTTGCAGCCCATGAGGACCCCTCTCTAGAGCAGGTAGATGCACAAAACAGGCTGTGACTCCATGGGAAGCCCATGCTGGAGCAGGTTTGTTGGCAGGACCTGTGACCCCATGGGAGACTCACACTGGAGCACCTCATGAAGAACTGGAGGCCACAGGGAGGACTGTAGGTGGAGAAGTTCATGGAGGACTGTCTTACATGGGAGGGACTCAGCACTGGATCAGGGAAGGACTGTGAGGAATCCTCCCCCTGTGGAGGAAGCAGCAGCAGAGACAACCTGTGATGAACTGAGCACAGGCCCCGTTCCCCATCCTCCTGTGCCACTGTGGGGGAGGAGGTAGAGAAAATGGGGAGTGAAGTTGACTCCGTGAAGAAGGCAGGGGATGGGAGGAAGGTGTTTTTTTAAGATTTGCTTTTATTTCTAATTACCTTACTCTGATTTGATTGGTAATAAATTAAACTGATTTCCCCAAGTCGAGTCTGTTTTGCCCATGACATTAATTGGTGAATGATCTCTCCCTGTCCTTTATCTAGACTCAAAAACTTATTCTGTCTTATTATGGTGAGGGGAGGAATAGAATGGCTTTGGTGGGTACCTGGCAGCCAGCCAAGGTCAAACCACCACAGAACCAGTCAGTGAGAGGTTTCAGATGGAAAAACAGCTTTTGGCAAGGCAATATGCCCTGGCCAAAACGGAGAGACAAACAGCTTCTAGAGGCCAGTATAGATTCAACATTCCTGGTGTGTAGCTCTCTGCACTTCTACCTCTGTTCTGCTGGCCATTTAACTTCCAGCAGCCAGGCATGTGACCCTGGAGTGATGGTCAAGAAGGAAGTGTAGATCTTCTGTGACAATAATCTTCAAATGCAAATGGTCCTGGTGTTTAACAGAATAATAAAAATAAGTATATTCAAAAACTATATCCTTTCTTTAAGGAGATCGAACCAGTTCAATTTAGTATCAGCACAAAAATCTCTCACCTCTTTTAATATTTACTAGCAAAGGCAGTAATCCATGCAGTTCTTTATCCTGGCTTTAAGGCTGAGAGAGTTTTGTTAATTTGAGACTTCTCTGACCACCCAGAAGTGTGCCATCTTGGGTCACCTGAAGAAAAGGCATTTGCAGTGATGTTTCTCTATGAAACTTTGGCTGCATCAATTGATCAGTGTCATTTTTTGGTTTCTACATGGTTAATTAGGCCATGCCAAAGTTCCTGCTCTAGTGAGGTAGTTTCTAGGTTTCATAACAGTTGGTTTTCAAGCTCATTTAGATATCTCTGCTACCATAAAGTTTGTACTATGCACACATTGTTGAACAGACCTAACAGAATCTAAGAATCCAGATTAAATAAACAGTAGAAATTCTTTCTACATATCCCAGCAACAGACCAATTATATTTATTTTATTATTTTAATGGTTTTTAATATTTTTAATGGCCTTCAAAACTGCAAAGAACTGGCAGCATTGAACTGGGAACACCCCTGCAGATCAGTCCATGTGATCCATGTGATCTGGTGATAATCTCATGTAACTCTTCCCATAGCCTTGCAAATTGGCCTGATCTGCTCATTCCCATTATGTATTTGCAGTGATACAGCTAATGATTTTTTTTTTTTTTACTGAAAGTAGTGATGACAACTACCAGTTGTCATTGGTGATGATAATTGGCAATTTTCTATTAGTGGATGACGCTTGTTTAAGTAAGAAACTTATTAAAATAGCAGACTGCTATCTCACTGTTTATTTCATTAGCTTTTAATCCTGAGATAGACAAAATAGTGAAAATAATGATATTTTTATCTTATGAATAAGATATTTTACGACAGTTTGAATTGTGCTGTTCAACTATTTCTGATTAAAACCACTCAGATTTGAGATTTTGAGTTTTGTGGCTGAGATGGCACAAGCAGACATCCTGGCACTCAGAAACATTCTCGTTGAGTCTTTTGTAAACTCCCTGTCTAGCCTAAACCACTCTTGATGCACCAATCAGTATCAGTGGAAGAGTAAAGTTCATTATTACTGAGGCAATGTAAGCACCCTAACAGCACCTCTCCTTTAGCAGATCCTGGCTCATGGGACAATCATAATCACAGAATGACCTGGGTTGGAAGGAACATTAAAGATTAGTTAGTTCCACCCCCCTGCCATGGGCAGGGGCACTTTCCTAAACCAGGTTGCTCAAAACACTGTCACACCTGGCCTTGAACTCTTCCAGGGGTGGGACATCCCTCATAGTAAAGGATTTTTTTTCTAATAACCACTTACTGTAGCCTTAAGTAAATAACCTTTTCAGATGGGAATACATTGATCAGGGAGCTTTTTCAGTTTTAACACCTCTGAGCACACCTGTATTTCCATTATTCTTAATTGATTTTCCTCCCACTAATATGTCATTACTTGTGGTCTATCCAAACATAGGTTCATAATTCTGATGGACATGTAATGCTGACTGCTATATATAGTTATGGGAATAGGACATGCTGGAGAATCGTAGCCAGAGTCAGCAGTTAACATATCTGCAATGAGGGAGGCAGGAATTTATGTTTATGGAATTGGAATTAAGCTTTGCAGGTGCCAACTCATAGAAGTTCACTGAAACTTCATGGCCAACAGCCACGGAAATTAAATATCTGCTGAATAGGGTGTTAAATTAGCAGGGCTGCTGAAGCAGGCTTGCTGATACAACGTTGTCATATTTTAGTGTCAGAACTGTTTTGTGCATGTTTCTGACAAAAAAAAAAAAGATGAATTTCACATGACAGATCTCTTGTTTGGAGAGAGCAGGGTGATTAAACTGCTAATACAGTTTTCTATTATTCCTATAGAAGTATTCAAAGAGTATTTCTTTAAATACAGCTCGACGTTGTGTGGCAAAGGTTGAGGCACCTGTGCAGCAGTGAATGAAGGCTATCTAAATATGAATGACTAATTATCAGGGAACAGGAAAACACTAGTTTTCTTTCATGACTGAGATGGCTTCATCCTTTTCAGAATTATCTGTTGGGAAAATAATTAGCATAAAGAAGATGGAGTTTTGATAAATAACTTTGATGTTCATAATTATAGTAATTTTTGTATAATTTCTTTCATTTATGCTCACGTTTTATTTCAGTTTTTTCTTTCAGTCATAAAAGCTGATATTAAATTTTAAAGCAAACCTATCTCACTGTAGACAGACTCCTTAGGAAAAACTCTTATCTTACACTGGACTTACCATGAACTTGCTGTTGGGATTTCTTCCCATTTCTCAGAATTTGTCTTCCCTACCATAATAAATCACACAGATTAATGTGTCAGGAAGGATGTAGAATTATTAAATTTAACAAAGTGTTAAAGGAAACCTTTTTCACTTTGTTTGTATAATATTTAATATTTTTAAACTTTTATTCTAGGCAAAAATGCATCCTCTGAAGTGTTGAGCAGAGTGGAAGTATTTGGATCATTTTGTCACCTGAACAATTTCCTAACTTAGGTCCAGATTCTGAAGGAGTAGTGACTGTCAGAGGGCTCTGAAGGTTGCCAGCTTGAAGCGTGCTTGTTGTGCTTAGTGGTGTAAAAAGATTCTTATTCTATGCTAGCTTTCTTTAAGGCTCTATAATACATCTCAGTGTGCTGAGAAATATAATTTCTTACACAACATTTCTTTACACAAAAATTAAAAAAAAATCACTTTAGACATTAGTAATCCTTTTCAGATCTATTTAAAGATGACTCTATAGAATAATTGCTACATCTCCCCTCTCGTTTGGTCTCTAAGGAACTAACTACTGGGTTCTCCTAGTAGCTAATTTGGTGTTAAATTGCTCATATTGTTCTCCTATCATAGAACAGTACTGAACAGTTATTTCTCCTCTTTTTCATTTACTCCAGTGTTTGTGTGCACGTGTTTTTTAGTAGGAATGCTTGAAATTTGGGGTGCTTGCTCTCTGAAACCCTACTTAAAAACACCCTTTTGTTGTGAAGGATATTGTAATGCTTTTTTCTCCACAAATTCTATTATTTTAAAAAGTTTTTCAGCTTTCTCATAGCATGTGTAGTTAAATCCTCTCCCTGTCTACTCACAGCTCAGTGATTAGGGGGATTTATGGCCAGCTATGCTACAAGAAGAAGATGCAGGAAATACAGGAGTGTTAAAGGATGAATTGTTGCATGTGTCCCATTGAAACCCAGGGAGACTAGTGCAATAAAATGGTTGTTGTGCAGCTGTGAAACAGCAGTGGGTGAAGATGAAGTCAGGCTTAACTTGACCAGCACAAGTCCACGGAATCATCCAAAGGTCAGGACACAACTGGTCAGGGTCCTTGCAAAGCCACTGTCTTATTTGAAAGGGCATGGAAATCTCAGGGACACCTCTGATGAATGGGGGAAGGTAAATGTCACCCTCATTTCAAAAAATGGCCAAGTAATCCACCCAGGGAACTGCAGTCTGGTCAGCTGCAATTCCGTCCCATGAAGGAATCTACTTTGGAACGTATTGTCCTGTATATAGAGCAGAATGCGGTGATGGGGAACAACCATGGGTGTAGGAAGGGTAAATAAATCATGCCTAACCAGTCTGATTACCTTCTAGGGTAAAATGCCTGGCTCTGTGAATTCAGGAAGTGTAGCAGATATAGAATCATAGAATGGCCTGGGTTGGAAGGGACCTCAAAGATCATTTAGTTCCAACCCCCTGCCACAGGCAGGGACACCTTTCTCTAGACCAGATTGCTCAGAGCTCCATCCAACCTGGCCTTGAACACTTCCAGGGATGGGCAGTCACAACTTCTCTGGGAAACCTGTGCCAGGGCCTCACCACCCTCACAGGGAAAAATTGTTTCCTAAAATCTAATCTAAACCTATTCTCTGTCAGTTTGAATCTATTCCCCCCTTGTCCTGTCACTCCAGGCCCTTGTAAATATTCTCTCTCCATCCTCCTTGTCAGTTCCCTTCAGGTGCTGGAAGGCCACTATTAGGTCACCCCAGAGCCTTCTCTTTTCCAGCCTGAACAATCCCAATTCTCTCATTGGGAGAATGCTTTCCTCATAGCAGAGGTGCTCAATAAAATACCATTTACCTTGACTTTATCAAAGCTTGTGACACTTTCCTCCGCAATATTTTTGTGTTCAAATCACAGTTTTACGGCCCAGATGGTCATCCAAAACTGACTCGATGGTTCAGCTGAGAGCAATGCAATTCATCCTACCCAAACTGCAGGCCATCAACGTGTGGAATATTGATGAGGATGACAGATCCTGGGATCTGTCCTGTTTCATCTGTACCTGACCCCTGAGGACAAGTAACAATGGAGCAGGTTGTCCAGAGAGACTTCACAGACCCCGTCCCTGAGGTTTTCAAGACCAGCCTGGACAAAGCTCTGAGCCACCCATACGACCTTGTAGCTGACATTTCTTTGAAAAGAAGGATGAGTAACAGACCTCCAGAGGTCCTTTCCAAACTGTGAACTTAAATATGGGTTTTGAGATGCTCAGTTACAAGAAATCACTGGCTGAATGATCTGTTAATAGCTGAATTCCATTAAATCCTCATTTTCTGTGATTTTAATTTGGTTTTACTAACTTCAAATTGCATATTTCTCAAGAATATGGCAGAAATAACATGAGGATAGATTTGACATGTGGCAAATGCACTGATACAGTCTCAAAAAATTGGTTTGATTCCAGTTTTGTTTTTTTTTTTTCTGATTACTTAATGCTTTGGACATCATGAATAAGAAAAACAATATCTATTTGGCTCCTTGAAGCCAGATTCCTTAACCCATTTGCCTTCCAAAAGTACACACACATTTCCCTGCACATCAGAGTAAAAGGTATTGCTGCTAGCCACCATCACCAGAAGCCTATGGCAAAAATTAACATCATTAAAACAAAATTGATGTCCTTAATACCTGAATACATTGTGTATTTTTTTTAAATTTTTATTTACTTTCATTCCATTTAAGTCCAGTTGCTACTCGTAGTATGCAGTGCCTTCCTAGGGACTTGCTACCACCCACTCTCTTCCCAATTTGCTGACTTCTCAGTAATTTTTTGGATCCTTTAAAATAGGAATATTCCTCCATTTCTATAAAAAATTGCAGTTTTAACTGTTGCTTGAGGTGTACTTGCTCAGAATAATTTTCCTGAACATTGAGTTCCAGTTTGGTATTTTTGATGTGTTTGAGACCTCTGTACAGGAATGCTTTGATAGCACAGCTGTTTCCTAGTACTTCCAGATTCTGGACCATGGGGATAAAGTGAAAAGTCTGGACAATATCATCAGGGAAGTGGCTTTTATTTCAGGGTCTGTTTAGTAAGAAGTAATAGGAGAGGTCCACACTTGTTTTCCTGAAAATTATTTCCTGTAGGAGTGTTTATGTTGGTTTAGTCCGGGCATCCCCCTAAGTTCTGTATGTTTGGTTTACCCCAGTTGGCGCCCTCCCTGTTTTATGTTAATCTCCCTATGTATCGGTTTTGTCTCCTCCCTGGGCCCTGTCCGTCACTCTGGCGCCCCTCCCAGGCTTCTAGAAAGTTCTAGCCAGGGGGCCAGGTGATTGGTCCTGGGATTGGAGCCCCTCCCTTACTTAGTTACTATTGACTCTTGTTAATGTCTGTTACCCTGTTAGCCCTACCCTTCCCTTCCCTGGTTGGTTCCTTTGTAACCCCTCCCTTGACCGCCACCCACCCATAAAATCCCCTGCACAGCCCTGGCTCGGTGCCTTAGAGCTGGGCTCCCCTGGATGGTGAGGACCTCCGCCTGGAGGTACAATAAAACCTTCTGGATTTAACCCTGCTCTAAGCCTGCCTCCTTTCCTCTGCCGCCTGCTTCTGTCCCTGTGGTCCCCCGGAAGGATCCACGAGCCAGACCTCCGGTCACTCCTAAACCGGAGGCTGGTCCCCGCAGCCTGCTGTGTCCAGAGCTGACCGGGCGTGGCTGGACCTACTTGTAGTGGACACAGAGGCAGCTTGGCGCCCAACGTGGGGCCCTTCGCTTCCGCCGGACCCCACGGGAGTGACCGATCGCTTCGGCGAGTGCGTCGTGGGACGTCAAGCTACCCCAGTAGTAGCGCGCTCCGTTTTAGTGAGCCGCGCTCCTGGGGACGAGGACGGTAGCTCTGCCTGCGCCAGCGGAGTCGTCCTCGGCGGAGGAACCGGTTGTCCGGAGCTTGCCTGATCGCCGACTGGGTAAGTATTTTCCCCTGTGGGGAAATACTCGAAGCCGGTAAAGGCTTCTGAGGACCTGCACGGTCCCTGGCTCTTGAAGAGCCAATTGTAGGCTGCGCAGCCCCGGAGCAAGTGTCTCCTTTCCTCCGGTTGGGATCGGCGTTCTAGGCTTGGTTACTTTTGCTCCAGACATTGTGCTGCTAGTAAAATGGGCGCTAAGCTCTCCGCAGCACAGAAGGAGGTATACTTCCAAGTTGTGGGACTCCTGGGGGGTGGGGGAAAAAATTTTTCTAAGGGGTGTTTAAAACAGTTTGTTCGGTGGTTGTTCTTGCACTTCCCTCGGTGCTCTCCAAATTCAGTCTTAAGCGTCTCCTTTTGGAACGCTGTGGGAACGAAATTGGCACAAACTGATTCGGCCAAAGAGAAGAACTTGGAGAAATTTTCTTTCCTCTATCTGCAAATTCGTTCAGCTTTAAATAAGAAAAGGGAGAGGGAAGGGCAATCAACCCCGAATTCCCCAGTTATTACCCCTAAACCGTCTCCCAAACCCGTATCCCCTAAATCGGGCATCTTGAGGGGAGCAACCCGTGATACGCAGGGTTGCTACCGACTCCCTGGCTCTCCTCGAGATTCCCGAAACCCCCGCCCGGACAGTCCTGGCCAGACTGCCCGGGGCTCCCGTTCCCCAGTTTTCCCAGTTCTTAAACCCCGAGTTCGTTTTAGTTTCGCAGAAGGTTTAGAAAATGGCCTCCTCGCCCAAGGAGGACAAGATGGCGGGTACCACATGGCGAGGACCCCCTCTTGCCCTCCTTCCCCTTCTTCTTCCCGAAACCCTTTTCTCCCAAGTTCCAACCCTTTCCGCCCTGACCCCTCCCACTCCCAAGTTGGGGCCACCCCTTCTACCCCTCCCACCTGTCATCGGTGCACGCCCCCATGTCCCGCCCCCAGAAGTTGTGCGTCCACGTCCGGTTGCCACCCACTTCCTGCTTCCGGTTCCCACGCCTGCCCTTCCGGTTCCCACGGTGACTGGCCGGAAGGGGGAGGGCCTGAGGACCGGAACCCGGAACTGGATCCCATTCCCTCAGCCGCTCCGGTTTCTTTTCAGAGGTCCAGGAGAGGGGGAACCACCCATGTCAACTGGGAACCCCTCTCCCACCAAACAATAAAGGAGCTTTGCAAGGCGCAGAAGGAATTCGGAAGAGAGAGCGAATATTTTCGCGGCCTGTTAAGGGCAAATCTCTCCGGAGCAGTGATGACGCCTTATGATCTGCGTCAACTTTTCTCATGCCTGCTTTCCTCAGCAGAGTTTCTGCTTTGGAAAGCGGCATGGGAAAGGGAGCTCCGAAGGCTCCTTCCTGTGCTCCTGCAAAGTCCAGACACGGCCGTTGATGCCGACAATCAGGAGCTATCCATGGACCATCTGAGCGGCGAAGGGGATTGGGCCTTGGCGCCAAAGCAGGCTCACGGTCTGCCTTTGGAGGCCCTTCAACAAATCAAAGAAGCGGCCACCAAGGCATTCCTGGGCCTGAGGCCTGACGCGCCTGTAGAGTCCTACTCCCGGGTCCGACAGTTGCCCTCCGAGTCGTTCCTCAAGTTTGTCGAGAGATTAACCCGAGCCGTAGAATTGCAGGTTAAGCAGCCGGCGGCCAGGGAGGAGGTGATAGCGGAGATGGCCATGGTAAATGCGAATCCGCAATGCAAGGCAGCCATCCTGAGTCTCCCCCTGGACCCCCCGCCGACCATCCAAGCCATGCTGGAGGTTTGTGCAGCTAAGGCGCCACACCTGCAACCTGCGAGCTCGGAAAGACAGAGACCCAGAGGGACGGCCTCGGTGGGAGCGGCAACGAATTACTCCACCACAGACCAGAGGAGGACCCCGGGCCAAAATAACAAGACACCGCCAACGGCAACCGGCCAGAGGAGAGCGTCGCAAACGAAGAACGCCTGCTTTTTATGCGACCAACCGGGACACTGGACGAGGGACTGCCCGCTTAAGCGGCAGTTCCAACAATTTAAGAAAGAACAGAGACCTGGGGGACAAGAAGGCCAAAGGCCTCAAAAAAACTGAATGGGGAGCGCGCGCCCGCCCCGCGTGAAGACAAAAAAGGGGCGGGACGCGAGGGGGAAGGGGAACTCAGACAGGAAAAAGATGACAGGACACGGCTACCGGACTTGACAAAACCACCTGATTTGACTTCCTTCTCTGACGGTTCTTTCAGGTTGCAGCTGTTGGCACCGCTTCACCTGAGGGATACCGAGTGGCATACCGCACCGGTGAGCACTGGTGAGCTGAGGACAGAAGATCAGAGCCCCAGCAGGTATGTCATAGTCGGAGATGTTTCCTGCACACCGCAAGAGATCGAGGTCGCTCCGGGACTGTTAACATCTAGTCCCGAAGGGCCCGTTCTCTGGCTGCGCTGTGTCCATCCACCCCTATTTCTGTCCAGGGGGCAGACTATCGCCCAGGCTTTCCCTGCAGAGGGGCCACACCCAACGGTGTGTGTAACACACGTTATAGGGAAAGGGAAGCCTCGGGTGGACTGCAAGATTAATAGGGGGGAGGAAGTCCTGCACATCAGGGGGCTTCTGGACACAGGGGCAGATGTGACGATCATTCCCACCCGGGAATGGCCGCCACATTGGGAGTTGCAAAACGTGCCAGGACACGTGCAAGGTGTCGGGGGTATTCAATTAGCGAAACAATCGAAGAGCATCGTGCAAATTAAGGGACCGAGCGGACAATTGGCCAACGTTCGTCCGTTCATACTAGATTACAAGGAACCCCTCTTGGGGAGAGACCTCATGCAACAGTGGGGGGTCTCAATTGACCTACCTGACCACCCGCGAAATTTTGAGGTGGCGGTCACTGAGAAGCGCCCTACCCAAAAACTGAATTGGAAAACAGACCAGCCTGTTTGGGTAGAGCAGTGGCCGCTCTATGGAGAAAAATTAAAGGCGCTTGAGAAGCTCGTGGAGGAGCAGTTACAAAAGGGGAATATCGTAGAATCCAACAGCCCTTGGAATTCCCCTGTCTTTGTTATTAAAAAACCTAACAAGGACAAGTGGCGGCTCCTCCAGGACCTTCGACAAATTAATGATGTTATTGAGGACATGGGCTCTCTCCAACCAGGGATGCCGTCCCCGACGATGCTCCCCCAAAATTGGAATTTGGCTGTAATAGATATCAAAGATTGCTTTTTTCAAATTCCCCTACACCCTGACGATGCCCCGCGTTTTGCCTTCTCGATTCCCGTTATCAATCGAGAAGCCCCAAGGAAGAGATATCATTGGAAGGTGTTGCCGCAGGGCATGAAGAACAGCCCGACCATCTGCCAGTGGTACGTCTCTTCCTTGCTTGCCCCAGTACGCGCAGCAGCAAAGGGGGCCATCATCTTTCATTATATGGATGATGTCCTCGTGTGTGCCCCCGACAATGACATGCTTGCCAATGCGCTTGACCTGACAACTCGTGCGTTGGTTGCTGCGGGGTTTGAGCTCCAGGAAGAAAAAATTCAAAGGATGCCACCCTGGAAATACCTGGGCCTAGAGATCACCAAGCGGACCATTGTGCCGCAAAATTGGCCATCAAAACTGACATTAAGACTTTGGCAGATGTCCACCAGCTGTGCGGGTCTTTGAATTGGGTAAGGCCGTGGCTGGGTCTGTCCACCGAAGACCTAGCCCCCCTTTTTGATTTGTTAAAAGGGGGAGAGGAGCTTAGTTCTCCCCGGACGCTTACCCCAGAGGCTCAGACAGCTCTTGAGAAGGTGCAACAGTTAATGTCCACCAGGCAGGCAAGCAGATATAGGCCTGACTTGCCGTTTAAGTTTATCATCCTGGGGAATCTGCCACACCTCCATGGGGTTATCTTCCAATGGGAAGATAATGGGAAGAAGAGCAGAAAGGACCAGGACTGGAGAGATCCCCTCTTAATCATAGAGTGGGTATTTCTCAGTCACCATAGGTCCAAAAGGATGACGCAGCCACAGGAGCTGATGGCTGAACTGATCCGGAAAGCGAGGGTCCGGATCAGGGAACTATCGGGATGTGATTTTGACTGCATCCACGTACCAATTCGGACTAAAACGGGCCAAATTACCAAGGCAATGTTGGAGAGCTTGCTTCAGGAATGTGAAGCATTGCAATTCGCTCTGGAGGGATACACAGGCCAAATTTCCTTACATAGGCCAGCCCACAAAATTTTCAATTCGGAAATCCAATTTGAGTTGAATACCAAAAGTGTTCGGAGTAAGGAGCCTTTAAAGGCCCTGACAGTTTTCACGGACGTGTCCGGGGCGTCCCACAAGTCAGTGGTGACTTGGAAAGACCCCCAAACTCAGCGGTGGGAGGCAGATATTAAAGAGGTGGATGGGTCGCCTCAGGTAGCTGAGTTAGACGCAGTCGTCAGGGCTTTCGAAAGATTCCCCGAACCTCTAAATTTAGTAACTGATTCGGCATACGTTGCAGGAGTAGTCTCCAGAGCTGAGCACGCCGTGTTGCGTGAGGTCTCCAACATGGCCTTGTTCGAGTTGCTCTCAAAACTGATAACATTAGTCTCCCACCGAGAGCAACCCTTTTACGTAATGCATGTCAGATCACATACAGACCTGCCCGGGTTCATTGCAGAGGGCAACAGGAAGGCGGATGCCCTCGCTGCGCCAGCTGCAATGGCCCCAATTCCCAGTGTGTTTGAGCAGGCCAAAATCAGCCATCGGCAGTTTCACCAGAACGCTCCTGCCCTGGTTCGGCAATTCAATCTAAAGCATGACCAGGCCAGGGCGATCGTGGCTGCGTGTCCTGAATGTCATCAGTTGGCTCTTCCCGCCATCAGTACCGGCGCGAACCCCCGTGGGTTAAACAGCTGTGAGGTGTGGCAGATGGACGTGACACATGTCGCTTCATTCGGTAGAATGAAGTACGTACATGTGTCAGTTGACACCTTTTCGGGAGCAGTCTTTGCCTCTGCCCACACTGGGGAAAAGGCTAGCGATGTCCAAAAGCACTTAGTGCAGGCATTCGCTACCCTGGGCATCCCCAAAGTCATTAAAACAGATAATGGCCCAGCGTATACGTCCAGGGAGTTCAGGAGCTTCCTGCAGCAATGGGGAATAGAACATAAGACCGGCATCCCCTATTCCCCGACAGGCCAAGCCATTGTGGAAAGGGCCCATCAGAACATCAAAAGGATGCTCCAGCGCCAGTGCTCCTCCAAGGGGCTGCAGTCACCGGCAGTCAGGCTCTCAAGGGCGTTGTTCACACTGAATTTCCTCAACTGCGCCTTTGAGAACCTGAACCCCCCGATTGTGCGGCACTTCGGGCGGTCCCAGCAGCTGCAGCCAAAAGAGAGGCCTCCGGTGTTGGTTAGGGACCCGGAGACCAGGGAGATACAGGGGCCCTATGAGTTGGTTACCTGGGGGAAAGGGTACGCGTGCGTATCCACCCCCGAGGGCCCTAGGTGGATCCCATCAAGGTGGGTGAAACCATGTGTCTCCCAAGCCGTCAGAAAGGACAGTCCCATACCCCCTAAGACCGGGGTCGGTTAGCTGTGTCCCTCTCTGAGCCCCGAGCCCCAGTTACCCCAGTTGAAGTTTCCCAATTTTAATATTTCTGTTGTGAGTTTGTTTCAGTTCAGAAGATGTCGGAGATGGATCCCGTATCCCGTGCCCGAACAGTCGCCAAAGTCCTGCAGTTCGTCATCATCCTGCAGATTCTCCCATGGCCTGCATCTGCGTGGATTGTTCCCCAGCCGGCAGCAAATGTCTGGTCAGTACTAGCACGTACCATGGGTCAGGACCATATTTGCCTGTCTACCGCTGCGGCCCAGAACCCCATGGCCACGTGTCTAGTGGGGATCCCTCTCGGGCAAGAGGAGTTTGTCACCTTTTCCAAACTGCTCGAGCCCACGCAGGCTCCAACAACTCCGTCCCGGAGTAAGCCACCTGTCGGCCCGCTCTATCCTCGGGTGCCTTCTCGGAGACGCCCCATAAAGCCATTTAGCTGGAATCGTAGGGGGAAGCGGGAAACTGACAACCCCCTCGAGAGATGGCTGCCCCGGCTTTCTAGGGCCAGTAGCGAGCCCCAGGAATTAGACCTCCTGGGGTCATATCCGGCTCGCTACTGCGTCCAATTTCAGTTCGGGTTATCCCCGGACCAGGAGGCGTTTAAGATCATCGCCCCAAATCGCCGGGAATATAACGCAGCCAAGTGGTGCCTGGGCGTCAGTAAGGTGACCACAGAAAATCCACATCGGTCACACCCGAGAAGGTTACCCCGGGGATTGTTTCTCATCTGCGGCGACAGGGCGTGGGCAGGCATCCCCTCTCGCCTCTTAGGAGGCCCATGTACAATTGGCCGTTTGACGCTGCTTACACCCAACCAAACTTTAGTCAACCATTGGGAAATCAAAAGAAATCAAACAAATCAAACTCTCGAATTGGTACTCAAAAAGCGTGAATTGGCCGAACTGGACCAAGAGTGTGATTCCGAAGTCATTCACTGGTCCAGACCAAAAGGGGTTGCGATCACCGTACTTTTGCCATGGGTGGCCGCAGCCAAGGCATTAGGGGAATTAGGCCATCTAGAATGTTGGGTCGCTAAACATGCCAACCTTACATCAAACGCCCTGAGCGACCTCCTAAAAGACGAGGAACTGACCAGACAGGCCACCCTACAAAATAGGGCGGCCATCGATTTCCTTCTTCTCCTCCACGACCACCGGTGCGAGGAGTTCGAAGGGCTATGCTGCCTCAACTTGTCATCAAGGGCGGAGAACATCCACAAAACCATCGACCGAATGCAGGCCATGGTAAAGCAAATTCAGCACGAGACTGGCGACTGGCTCAGTAACATCTTTAGCGGATGGGGATTATCCGGCTGGACCGGATCCATCCTCCGAACTGGACTATTTTTGTTTGTCATTTTACTGGTTGTTATAATCATGCTTGGACTAATGAAAGGACTGATAACGAGCGCGATTAAGAGTGCATCCTCCCCCGAAGTGAACCAAGCGGAGCTCCCAGAAGACTATGAACTGGATGCAATGGCTCCCGAAATGTCAGGGTTTGGGGATCTTTACCCCGATTCGGAGTATTATCCCCAACCCAGGTTCATGTCATCTTAAAAAACTAAAAAGGGGGAGATGTAGGAGTGTTTATGTTGGTTTAGTCCGGGCATCCCCCTAAGTTCTGTATGTTTGGTTTACCCCAGTTGGCGCCCTCCCTGTTTTATGTTAATCTCCCTATGTATCGGTTTTGTCTCCTCCCTGGGCCCTGTCCGTCACTCTGGCGCCCCTCCCAGGCTTCTAGAAAGTTCTAGCCAGGGGGCCAGGTGATTGGTCCTGGGATTGGAGCCCCTCCCTTACTTAGTTACTATTGACTCTTGTTAATGTCTGTTACCCTGTTAGCCCTACCCTTCCCTTCCCTGGTTGGTTCCTTTGTAACCCCTCCCTTGACCGCCACCCACCCATAAAATCCCCTGCACAGCCCTGGCTCGGTGCCTTAGAGCTGGGCTCCCCTGGATGGTGAGGACCTCCGCCTGGAGGTACAATAAAACCTTCTGGATTTAACCCTGCTCTAAGCCTGCCTCCTTTCCTCCGCCGCCTGCTTCTGTCCCTGTGGTCCCCCGGAAGGATCCACGAGCCAGACCTCCGGTCACTCCTAAACCGGAGGCTGGTCCCCGCAGCCTGCTGTGTCCAGAGCTGACCGGGCGTGGCTGGACCTACTTGTAGTGGACACAGAGGCAATTTCCCAGTTTTATTTGTGTTCGTGAGAGGATGAAATAGCAAAATAAAGATTTTATCTGATTACAATTTGAGCAATTGCAATTGAGAATTCAATATCTGTTGTTAAGAACATTAGTAAAAAATCATGAGCCACATTGTCTGTAATTCAAAATGATGAACTTATTTATTTGACACCAGTGCAAAAAGAAATGCCATGAAAGGAGTGAAAATTAAAAATTCTGCTTGTTTTCATCAGTTGTATGGAAGAATGTAAATGTACAATAAAATGACCTGAGGGCAAAGTAAAGACGTATTCAAAGCATCCAATTAGTAAGTCTGGCAATGATATGTAAGAAATAATGATGAGACAAAATGTTTGAAATGATGAGACAATTAGAAACTGGTGTGGCAAAGCGATTCAAGTCTTCACCAAAAGCTGTTTTACCCGTGATGAGAACCTGTTTTATTCTATCCTCAAGTTAACGTAATCCATTGCCTTCGACAACAGCATCAACAATTGCCACACAGCTGGGACCAGTGTGCAGGCACACAGCGCTGTGCTTGTCAGGAAATCCACAGGCAGAAAAGGGACCTGTCGTGTCTCTGCTCATTCCATTTGTCAGATTCTTCACTGTTTCTCAGTATCCTAGCACTTCATTCTCCTACATAATTCCTCCTTCTTCCCGTGTGTTATCTCCATATCCAAGTGTCCATTTTTTGTCTCCTTCTCTCTGCATATAAATTTCCAATTCACCTAAGACACTTACACAAACACTACTTTAACACCTCATTTATCCATTGTCCTGATTCTTGTATTTTAAAATTTCTGCATCAAAATTACCTCTGTCATTCAACTCCTTCTCCTCATCTGCATTCTGCCATGATGCTTGCTTTTACCAGTAACATCTCGACATTTACAATAAAAGCATTATAGTCCTTTGACCTACATTGTTCAATTTTATTAGTGCTTTGATTTTTGAGCGTGATTTTTATACATGCTTTTTTAAGGGTACTGTGTATGCAATTTCTCTTAAATTACTTTGATACCTCAAGATGCCCAGTCTTCTATCTGAAAAAAAAATGAAGAAATAAGAAGGTCAAATAATGTAACAAGTTGTGGGGATTTGACCCCGGCTGGACATCAGGTCCCCACCAAAGCCACTCTATCCCTCCCCTTTTCAGCTGGACAGGGGAGTGAAAATACAGCAAAAGGCTCGTGGGTCAAGCTAAGGACAGGGAGTGCCACTCACCAGGTACCAACAAGAGCAAAACAGATTTGACCTGGGGAAATTAGTTTCGTTTTTTATCAATCAAATCATAGTAGGACAATAAGGAGTAAACTCAAGGCTTAAAAACACCTTTCAAGCAGCCTTCCACCCTTCCCAGGCTTGACTTTTTCCTGATTCTCTACCTCATTCCCCTGCACAGCACAAGGGGACAGGGAATGGGGGCTCTGGTCAGTTCATCACACGTTGTCTCTGATCCTTCTAATATTTTAGGGCCATGTAGGAAAAAATGGTATGCAAATTGCACAATTAAAAATAAAAACCAAAACACAAACCCATGCAGCAAAGCAGAGACTGTAGTATTTCAGGTCTAGATTTATCCTTCAGTTATTATTTGCTGGTACAAAATTCCAGCACATGATTCTGGAACAGATATTTCTGGAATAAAGAGAGTGAGTTTAAAGCAAAGCACCAATGCAGACAAAAGCATGCATAGGCAGGAGAGACACTGTCCTTGACGAGGAGGTTCTGAGGGGATTACCAATCATGAATATTCTGCAATTATCCATGATGAATTTTTGATGTATTAAACCTCTGCACAATGTAACCAATGCTTTAGTCTTACAGTGAACCATTATTTGTTCAGATAGAAAAAGATAAGAGATTATTCTGCCATGAGTATGGATGAAGATAATTTGTCATGCTAAAACATCATTGATACTGGATCCTTAATATATCTGCTTTGAAAAAAAATGGGTTTGAATTATCAGAAAAACCTTGTTTCAGATCATTATGATAAAACTGAGAGAACTCTTGCCTTAAAAGCAGCAATATTTTTCAGTCTAAACAGCCTCCAAAGAGCCACTCCATTTTGCTGTGTTTATGTGAGATAACTGTCATAGCCTGAATGCCATACCTGCTTGGTTATTTGTGATGGTGGATGTCTTTTTTCCTTTGTGAATGTCCTCTCTCTGAGAGAATGCTTATATTTGAAACTCATAGATGTTCATTTAGGTAAATCCCTTTTCTATTATTCTATAGGTATATTCTATTTGTCTCAAACCAGGGTAAGATATCCTACTCATGTTGTACCATGAGTCAAATTCATGTTGCTCTCACTTAACAATCCACAAATGACATCATCCAGGCAAAACTGGTGAACTCCAACTTTGTATTACACACTTTGCCTCAGAAAATCTGCTGAGACATTATTGGAGTGTCTTGTCCCCAAAGAGAAACAGCAAAGGCACTCAGAGGTGCATTTCAGATTAGAACTTGACTCTACAGAGAATCATAACTATCATTCAAAGAAATCCTGAATACCATGTTGTCAGACTAAATGATCAACTCGAAATGAACGACTTATTGTTTGTCTCTCTTCCCTGATACAAAACAAGGAATCTATTGATTTTTTTTAAAGCCAATTTTTATTGTGGTGTGAGGCATCACAATTGCTATTAACTATAATATTGTATGGGCAGTGAAATAGTCAGTGCTATTAGTTAATGTGCAAGCAAATATCAACCAGCATTTTGAACAATAAATATAATGACACGAGACATGAGTGTTTGTTCAGCATTTATTCTGACAATCCAACAACTGAAGAAAATCTCAGAGTTGGAATCTAGCTACCATTAAAAATTACACAGTGGTTTCTATCCATCTAGGTTTGGAAAAACTGGCTGTGATCCAAAGGTCTGATGACTTTAGCTTTAGAAGAAAATCAATGGTATGCAAATAGCTATTGAATTGTCCTAGACTAAGCAAAGCAGCTCAAAGATTTAAACAAAAGGAGGGGGTTTAATTCAAAGAACAAAGAATAGTTTGCTATTATTTCTCTTGGATGGAGCCAGTGTTTGTATCAGTGGGGGGTTTTTGGTTTGTCAGGGAAAAGCAGTGGGATGCTGAGTGGCAGGCACATCTAACAGTATAGCTACCAGGAACCTTGTGACAGGAGGAGAAATATTTTAATTTTTGCATGTGAAAGCATTTCTACAACAATGTCTCTGCCATGCCTCAGTGCAGCACTGTGGCACAGAGCCTCTCCTGGTGCCCCTTGGCTTCCGTACAGCTGCATTCCCTTGTCTTGGGAAGGCTGCACCTCTCAGGCTGCACCCCACTGATGTCAGAATGATGAATGTAGTTTGTTACCCAATAAATATGATTTTGTCCCTGCTACTGAAAGGCCACAGGCCCTGGGCTGAGCTAACTTTAACAGGTGTCTCATGGTCAAGTGAATGAAAATGACTCACTCAGACAAAATAAGGTTTAAATTTAAAATACAGAAAAGAAATTAATATTTCTCAGAACAAATTATTGCACAGCTGGTGAATCTTTAATACTAGAGGGATTGTTTATTTGGTGAGTTCTTTTCAAGAACAAGTAATGCCCCCTTTTTCAGATTTGAATATTGGAGTTAAAGAGATTGCTGCTGGAGACCTGCAGAAAAGTGAGAAATATTTGCTATCAATTTTGTGTAGGGCGGGATGTGGTGAAATGAAGCAGAAGAGTAGCTGACCTCTTTATTGAAAACCAAATGACTTTTCTGTTAACATTAGCCTATACCACTAAAAGATGAAAGATTTATTATCTAATTACTAGGAAACACAAAGAATACAATTAAGATCTGAATCTGTGGCTGCATGTTTTTAATTCTTCATCACAGCAAGTCTTTCATAAATCACTCATCTTTTATGAAATACATTATGAGAATATGCGTAATGTTCATTGTCTCAAAAAAGGAATTAGAAGGAAGTCAATTATTTCAACAGACTATATTATTTTAAAAAACTGGTTTCCATCAATTTTGTCAGTTTCCCTTAGTGTAAAATTAAGTACCGAATAGTCATACTCAGTGTAGCTGCCCTTCATTTTTTTTAAATTAAGAGTATTATTTTGCCACCCAGGAAGTGTTTTACACTTCTCACTGCTGGGAGATGTCCCAGGGGTGGGTTCCAGGGGTGTCTGGACTGCTCTGGGCCCAAGAGGGGCTGAACTGGGTTCCCAGAGTGCCCATTGCCCAGCTCCTGCTCTGGGGATGCTGCCAGGGAAGCAGCTGGCAGCTCCAGGGCAATACTGGGGGACTGTGGGGCAGCTTTCACTCCTTCCCTGGAGCAGGGGGTAGGGAGAAAGATGAGGGGAGAAGCTGTGGAATGAAGTGGAATGAGAGACGAGAAATAGGACACCACCACAGGCAAGGAGGAAATACTAGGAAGGTGGTTTTGTACATGTAGGGACTTTGACTGTATCATTAATAAGGCCTTTTTTGCAATAAGTAATTTGGATTATTGGACTGTGAAAATGCTAATTGGACAAGCAATAAATGGCATACTGCCCTTTCCCATAACAGTATTTGGAGTGTAAGAGTATTTACCACAGTGTCTCAGTTTAGAGACAAATTTAGGAGAAGATGCTCTGGAATGAGGCGTCTCCTCTAAAACGGTTCCCACAATCCCTTTCTACCAATACGAAATGAATACTGGCGGTAGAAAGCAAAAACAAAAAAAAACCCCACACCCAAACAACAACAAAAAAAAACCCCGCACAAAACCGCAAGAGTTTATTAACAAACAGAATGCCCACAAGGCACCAGAAAAAAAGGTAAATAAACGCTAGATATTAAACTGCCAGACCTTACCCCCCCACACATACACTGGACAAAAACCCAAAATGCCGGGGAAAAAATACCGGCTCAGGCCACGCGGTGGAGGATGGCGCCGGCATCGGTCTCAGGAAAACAAACAAACAGGAGCTTCACACAGCAGTTCGGGCAAACAGATGAAAACCTGGCGACTCTCTGGAATTGTCCTCCTCTCCACAGCAGATGAAGCAGGTGGGCTTGGTGTGCTTTCTCTCCCAGGCTTGGCTTTCCCCAGGTTTGGGGCCGAGACAGAGCGGCCCCTTTCCTGCTGGTCCCGACCGACCCCTCTCCCACAGGGGGTTTTCTCTGCTCTGGGACTAAACAAGCTGTCCAGTTCACCTCGAAAAATTGGCGAAGGATTGTTGCTGCAGCTCCTCCTAGGCCAGGGAAAGGAAAGACTTCTTGCCTGGGCTAACAAAACCAAGCTAGCCAAGCAAAACCCAGACTGCACTGCACCCTGGGCACCTGGGCAGTGAGGCTTTGGAAAAGCGTGCCAGTGAGCCCAAGGCTCCCCCCTCCCCTGGACCCACCTCAAAGATACAGCAACCATTTCTGGGCCTAAAGCTGCCTAAGATCAGGGAATACACTGTTGTCAGAAATCACCCCGAGATATACAGACAGTACAGCTAATTTGTGTTAGATGCTAATTAGTATAACTAAAAATTAATTTGTTTTTAAAATTTCACCAGAAGGTGCACAAGTGATTAATTTCCCCCCTTGTATGATGAATAGTTAAACCAACCTTGTCCCTCAGTTAATTTGTACATTAAGGACTCTTCAGACATAATTTGCTGCCTGTTCTTGTTTCATGTGAACTGCAGCAAGCCATATTTCTGTTCAGCATCTCAAATGCCTGACTTTCTCACTGACTCCAGGGCAATATCCTTGTTAAATGCTTGAGAAACAGGAAACCTTCTGCATAGCTTACCACTCAAGGCACAGAAACGGTGACTTAACAGTGGTTTGTAGCAGAGTGGGGAACTAAACCTTGGCACTGCAAGGCTCAGGGTTCAGGTACCTACTGTCACTAACAGCAAAGCTCATTGTAATGGTACTCATTCCTAGCAATGTGAGTGACCATGACACTGACTAGGAGCTATGGAGAGGAACAGAGTCAGCTAAAGGATCTCACTTTCGGTTTGCTGGTTGCTCAGGGGAGCTCATGATCTGGTCATTTACAAACTCAAGATTTGTCTTCAGAACCTCGGATGTGATGGTTCAAAGATTGATCTGCCTCTGGGCAGAAGGGTTTTGTGCACTGAACAGGTGTAGGTTTTGTAGTTAATGCTCTACAGAGCTGCAAAAAATGTCTAGGATGCACAGAAGTGTTACATCACTGTTGATAAGAGATCCCAATATCCTCACTCTGACAAGATCTGTGGTGGTTGTGCAACACTTCACAGCTGTCAGAGTCCAACTTCACAGCTCCCACAGCCACTCTTATCTGTTTTTGACTGTATCTCTCTCCCAATGGCACAGAGAGCAGCAGGTGTTTTCCTTCTCTTCCCCCTCGCAGTGAGAGGTGCTCTGGCAGGGAAGAGAGCAGATTCCACAGGAATCACCATCTCTTTAGCACCACCAAAGACTAAAAAAGCATATGTAAGATAGAGGGTATCAAAGGTGATTTTTTACAGGACTCACAAGCAGAGGTGAAGATGGTACACTAGCAGAAAGTATTTGCTAATAAAATACTACTTCTCTTTCGGCTTGAAAGCTTTTAAGTATAACAGATGGCAGCACTATCAACTTAATGTAAGATAAGGGACATTGGCTCATACTGGAATACTACTGACCTGCTTGATAATATTTGTGCACTTGGAGACTCTTTTTTTCGTTTTTAATAACTTGATTCCCTTTATCAGGCAAGAGTTACTTCCAAGAGGCTTCCAACTGCTGTTGTCTGGAACTCTTCTGGAAACTATTCAAATATCGTAAAGGTCAAATTAAATGACTGGCCTTATTTCCAGAGTGATATACTTCAAACCATAAGATCCCTTTACAGCTGAAGCAATTATGAACCTTTTCATACAGAGGGAGTGGATTTTTGATAAAGAATTATTGGGATAGTTTTCTAAAACCAGGTGAAAGCAAGCTAACAGGGTTGGAAAAATCCTATCAGTGCAGACATGGATTAATTTATTTTGCCTGTCTTGGTTTCAGTACTTAGCACTCAAGCAGCCACAAATAAAATCCAGTCATCCAAATTTTGGAAGATTTCAGTGTTCACTGGATCTGGAAGCCACCATTTTTTAAAAACCAGAATTACTGCTGTGCATCTGAAACAGTGGAGCACATGGACCAGTACTAGCTAGATGTAAAACATTAGACTGAAGGCACAGTCCTACTTGACCTCTAGTTAATACACATTGCCAAAATGTGTCTGCACTGTTGTTGTTAAGTTTAGGTTTTCTAATTAACCTATCTTGTACATAGTGATTGATGGAGCACTGTATGATCTTTAAATTTTGACAGGCAAATCAAATATCTTTGCTACAGAATCCAATCCAGAATCTAAACCTATTAGCTTTTTAGGATATCTCTCCAGTAGGAAATTATTTAATCTATTTATTTTAATTCTTCTGCCTGTAGGACATCTCTCTATGTCTTGGAAATAACATTTGACAAGGACTTCAAGATTATATTGTTAAGATTATAATAATAATTACATCCATTTGCAGCATTTCCTAGTCATATTATAATATAACAGTACTGTAGAAAGAACTATTCAGTGTTTGGAAAAAAGAGTCTGATTGTTGTCTTGTGGACAGTGCAGATTCTCAGGTGGTGTAAATCAACGTTGCTTACATGAGCTAAATAACTTGTCTTCTATGCTTTAAGTGTACTTTGTTCACAAGGTTATTTCAGAAGCATTGTGATGGTAATTCTTTCCCTGGCAATTATCACTTTTTCTGTTTGCAGGTTTTCTTTCCTCAATCCTGTTTTCATTGAAATTAAAATGAAGGAGAGTTTTTTCACTTCAGCATTAGCCTGGTGATTTGATAAATGATGGTTAGTTAGCATCAGTTTTACTGACAAGAGGAGAGACATTTTTAATTCTATGTTGTCCCAGGACAAAGGGTATAGATCTTTCATAAGTAGTGATGATTTTTAATTTCTTAGGTAAAGTAATAGGTGTTAGACATTATTTCCAATTATTTCCAATTATTTCCAATTATTTCCAATTATTTCCAATTATTTCCAGTTATTTTCCTATATATTGATGTGGGCACTGTATTAAAGTGTCCTATCTGAGATCTGACTGGTAGGTTCTTCTTTGTATTTATATACACAAAGTGAAATCTTCCACAAGAAGTCGTTATTCCAATCACCAAACTTTGGCTCTCTGTTCCAACTAAACTCACTGTCAAACTTCTCTCCCCCTAAACCTTTTCTGTTCATAACTTTTCTGTTGAGTGATCTGTTATTAGCTGTTAGTCTCCTGTGCAAATATCATGTTTCTTGTCTCTCAGTTCATAGGCCTTTCCAGCTTTTACTCTGCTTACAATTCCTCTTAGGTATTTTGTGTTGCAGGTACACCTGTTCCTTATATTCTTTCCTTCCTTCCTGAAGATCATTTATGTCTTTTTTCATTCTTTCTAAAGAGCCACCTGTTCTCCAAGGTAACGGGGTGGCTGTTTTGCTCCAGTCCTCCATTCTGCACTGACTTGCTCATTTGCTTCACAGTACCTGAATTTCTCTGGCACATTCATTCTCCTCCTCAGTCACACTGATCTGCTCTTTGCTCAATCAGGTGAGTCTTTTCTCCTTTTTGCAGGGAAAATCTTTTGTGATGAGCAATATTGGACCTAACATCAGGAGTCTTAAAGATTTTTTTTTTCTGCAGATGCTATTAAATTAATCCTAATCCCACAGTAGGTTTTTTCAGTATCAGGCTTCCAAAATTATGAACAGAGCCTACCAAACAACCAAGTCATGATACTGACTGAAAAAACAGTATGTGACATGACAGCCACAATAGTGTATTAATACTGATGAATTGTCAAGACTGCAGAAAATACAATTTCTTAAATGCAGGAGGTGAGATTTGCTTCTGCATATTTGCCATGGATGGAATCATTTACATGGTTTTTGCTCTAGGCAAGGTCTGAGCCTGGGAAGATGTGCTGAAGCCACACAACAGGACAGTACAGTACCTGCTCAGTGAGATGGAGTGGGGGTATAATTCTGTCTTGTACAGTATAAATCCTGTTTGGAAAAGGGTGATTTTGACTCTGAAATGGATTTCCACATGAACAGCAGAATGTTTCAAACAGAGTTGGTGTACTTTTCACATACTGAAGTTCTGCAGTAAACTATGGAGGGTAATGTCACTGTCAGAGCAGGTTGCAAGAATACATTATAATTGAAAGTGTTAGCTGGATTTGGCATAGTAGCCTTTATTCTCTCCAATGGAATAGTAATTACTTCATCCAGAACTGTGTAAGATATCAGTACTTGAAGACTGAGTAGATGTTTGCTGCTCTTTTTGGCAGCATTTGGTGCAGAAATGGGGCCATTTCTGGAGCACTATCATATGCAGTTCCATCAGCCTCCCTGTGGATCAGACAAGAACCAAGATGTTAAGGTTGCTAAGGCATATTTTCAAGCTGCTGGAATATTCTGGATAGCTTAACATGCCAAAGTAAACAACATCTGAAACAAAAATGTAATGAACTCTGACTGGCCCCAAAGGACTTTTAAGTGCTTTTAATTGTTCAGGCAATTTCTTTCAACTGTTGGCCTCTGAAACACATTGTTTGCTGCTCCAAGTAAGGAGGGGCCTCAGTTAATGACAAACACTTTTCATTAACTAAGTTTTCTTGAGATAATCATCCTGGTTCTTTGACCTCTTACCTGAAAGACAATTTACGACGCTGTACCAAATCCATTTATCACTTTATGCTTGCAAAATTTTAGTTATAGGACAAAGTCTGTAAATTTAGACAAGTTGTAGGTCAAATCTGAGTTCCTCATCCTCAGTTGATGAAAAAACTGATGGCTTGTTAGTCTCTTTTTCTGGTTTTACCTTTTTTTTTTTTGTTTTGGTTGTGGGGGGGTTTTTTGCCTGTGTAATTTGCAAGCTGTAAAAATCATCACCATTTCAGTGTATATACTTGCTGTGCAATTTTGTTACTCAGTCACTTCAGAAATTGACTGTCAATACTCCTTGGTGCCTGGTTTTATGAAGTAAAAGCCAGGTCACTTTGCTAATTATTAGGGATAAGCAAGCCAAGCCAGATAGACAATATGCAATACAGTATTAATAATAACATTTATAAAAATAATCATAATAAATGATGAAAATTTTAACAAGTTTTCTAGTATTAAACAGCCTTTCAGAGTGTATTGCAGTAACCCATGGTATAAGACCAGAACTCTTTCCTGGTCATGTTTTTCTCTCATTTAATGCCTGACAGTCCATGGGAATGATGCTGCCTGGAGAGACTACTAACCTGACTCATTTTTATACATATTTCTTCAAGCTTGCAGCTTGCCTGTAATGTCCCTAAGACTTCTAATATGTCTTTTGTCTTCTTTCCACAGGGAAAAATGCTGGAAATTTCATCCCATCCACACTTACAGATGCAAGAGTAAGGTAGTTGGATTCACAGAGCAAGATGATGATGTGTGTTTTGAGTCTCTTGAGATACTTGTCGTGTTGAAATACACTTAGCAAAATGCTTCACACTGAACAAGAGAAAAGGCAAGTTGCTGTCTTTGGACAGCAGATACAATGTGGATGAGGAACCTTTGCACTGTGTTCTCTGTCTCCCTTTTTCCCCTTACATTGGCTGGGTTGATAGGTAGGCAGTTAAGAGCAGGCCAAAAGAGCCACTCTGATGCCATTTTCCACCATTCCTAGCGGACTCCTAAATAGTTTCCTAGACTTGCCTGAGCAGAGATCAATAAAGCTTCTTTGAAAATAAGCACAGATTTTTATTGCCATTTCTGTCTAAGAAATTATAGAGAAATGGAAAGGAAGCTTTAGCAACTATGGGGCCTAAAAACAAACAAAAGTATTGGAAACAGAGAAGTGACAGCATAGTTTAGTTTGTTCCTGTTCCCAGTTAATGAAAGGAAGAGGTGAACTGTGCATTGGAATACATCCAGAAGAAGGATGATTCATGTTTTGTGCAGGGTAGGAGTGTGATAGAGCCAGACACCCTGGTTCCTGGATCATGCAGCCTGGGAAGACTGGGCTTGTCCTTCCCATGACTATCCACCTAGCATTCCCTTCTTATGGAAACCTGAGTAGTGAGGTCTCCTTGCACTATAAATGATATTGCAGCTTTGCAAACACTTTTCCAGTTGCAGAGGTCCAGGCAGTATCTACATAATTACAAACAGTGGCCCTGTTCCTCCACTGTTGTTCAACCTATGAATGCACTGTAAGATGTTTTCACAAGTGTTTGGGTCAAAAAACATGGTAAGGGCATTTGTGTCCCACGTGCCATAAAAGATCAAGGTTCACTTCCTAGGAATATGAAATATTTCCACTGAATGTAATTCCTATTATTGCATTCATAAAACCTTTGATGATGGCAGATACCTTAGATATTGCCACTCTATAATTATATGTAAGTATGCAGTAAGATTTCGGTCTTTTGTGATTCCTACCATGCTTGTAGAAGGGCCAGAGATTACAGGAGTGGGAATAAATGGCACCTTGTGGCTCTATCTGCACTTCCCATCCCTTCTTTCCTGCAGATGTAACAAGCTCAGCTTGAGAGCCCAAGCCATTCTTTTCAGTCTGACAAATTGCAAAGTGAATGAACATGTTAACTAAAGCCTTGGGCATTTCTATCTCAAAAAAAAGTCTTGAAGTTTGTCATTTAAAATCTATTTCCTTCCTTCACACAGTGTGGTTGAACACAGTGAGACAAGAGACAGATTTGTCTGTGCTTGACTTTGGGAGAGCTTGTCCACTGAAGAGTTTTATTACAAAATTTTTCAAAAGTTATGTCTCAAAGCCTGGTTAACCTGTTAACTACTATTGTTAGTGAACCTGGTTAACATCATTAACGTCACCTGGTAACAACATTGCTATTGTAACAACATTGTTATTGTAACAACGCTGTTTATAAGAGGGGAAGCTGTTCTGGAGGGGGACTGGGAAACAAACAGAAGATTCATACAGAAGAAATCAGGACTCTCTATAAGAGATCTTCTGACAAGAAGTGGCTATCTGAGAATTTGGAAGGGAGTATAATCACTGTACCTTTTATTGTACAGTACTGAGGAATCCTTCAGATGTCACAAGACCGGTAAGAGGGATACAGGGGATTGTGTCTTCCATTAATTGTATCCAGTAAGGAAGCAATCAGTATCAGTAAAGAAACTGATAAAATAGGGCATTTCTGTTTCCTAAACAAGGATATTCTAAGGCACATTCTAATGAAACACCTTGCCTGTCCTTTGTTATGCATTGCAGATGGGCTATTGCTGTGGGAAAGAGCAGCATAAAGCAAAACATGATACTACAAACAAATGATGGGAAAAATAGTAATGGGAAATTGAATTTTTTATACACCTTATGACTAAAGGCATTTTTACACAATGGGACACCTGGTATTCTGCCAGAGTGAATTAGCAAATCGGTATTGGTGGAACTAGAGAGAGCGGATAGGAAACTGCACGTTTTATTTGCATTCTGCCAAAGGTGATTAGAATAGCATGTTCTATGCTAATGACTTAAGCAGAAACAGAATATACTCTTTAAAAAAAGTGAACAAATTCTTGACTTCCTGACTGAATAAGTTCCATGAGCTCTAGCATAAATATGGTAAATACCCATATCGCTTACTTTTGCACTATTTACTTAATATTTTCAGGGAATCTTCTCACGTATCAATCATTAGAATTTCTGTATCCTGCTCTTCCTAAATGTTTCTGCTGATTCCCATAAGTCCTCGTTTCACTGTCTTTCAGCAGACATGGGAATAACAATTCCATGCACTGAAGAAGAGGCTGGCAACTTGACAGAAATTAAAATGGCAGGAGGTGGGATAATTTCCATCCTCCAGCAGAGCCAGAAGCAATATAGCTGGATGAGTAGAGCAGTGAGCCATAGGTGCTCAGTCAATCCAGGACCACAGTAATATGGCAGGATGCTTAGGGAAGCATGTGCCTCTGGATAGCATCAGTCTGTACTAGATGATTATCCCTGTCCCATTTGGTATCAATTAATAGGTTTTCTGAACTCTTCTGTGCTCAGTATATATGGCCCTGTAAATCTCTGGAATCATAAAGTCCACTGCCTTCTTTTTCAGCTCTTCAGCTTAGTAAAGCTGAATTTTAATTACAGATTTAAACACATCTTTAGAAAGCTTATGGTGTTCATAGATTATAAGTTCACTTGGCTTTATGCTTGATAACAGATACCCAAGTTTGGAAACCAAGGATTAGATTTTTAGTCTCACTGTACTATTATAGAATCTTTGCCTTTTAGCTAAGGAAGCCACAGGTGAAAATAGTATAGCTATGGGGTGAATTAATCAAACACTGGCCAAGCTTAACATTTTAAAGCAAAAGTATGGTTACTTTTTGCAATTCCAATAACACATTGGCTAAAGCTGCATTAAACATGCAGATCCATTTAGATTTCATGGAATCTTGTGATCACCTCATTCCAAGGTATTTCTTGGTATTAATTTTCAGTCTTTATCTATTTTGATACATCAATTTTATTTACAATAGAAGTAGATATTTTTTACATTTAAGCCCTGAGTTAATCAGAATATATTTTTGCAGTAGTCTAAGGTAATGTCATTATTTTTCAGGTGTGTTTATTGCTATGTTTCTGTTTGAAAGAAGAATGCAAGAGCCATCCATTTTACTTTAGCAAAGAAAACTGAAGGAACCGTGCTCATTTAGTTCTTCTCTGAGTGGCCAATGACATTCTGTGTGTAAATGATCTCCCAGCACAAGAAAAAGAAACTCCATCTGCACTTTTTCATAAAAGATCTCTGTGGACTATTTTGCTGATAATTAATTGATTTGAAAAGCATCTATGTATGGTAAAGATGAGCTACTACTCCTACAATTTTAATTTCTTCTTTTTCCCTGGCAGATATTTTTACTCATCTAGACTTCTTTTCAACCACTTTATACCATCTAAACCACATGCTAATCTATTGCCTCTTCCCCCAGAAAAGATCCTGCCTTTCTTCTTCTTTCAATCATACCTTCCTCATCCACAAGCCCATCACATCCATTCAACTGCATTATGTAGCTCAGAGTGGCTTTCTGCATAATGGGATTGGAATTTTTTTTTAAATCCAGTAATCCTACTCAAATAATCCATGAGATTTAAATCATATCCCTGCATTTATCTTGAGTTTCATTTGTGATTTTGGAACACTAATGACTTAGTTTTTGCTAATTTCTGAATAAATAATAAATTAATTTTTGCTTGGTAGTATTTTTATGTAGTAGCATCTCTTGTTTTAATATACATGAATTAATAACAGAAGTAGCATTACTTTAATTTTGAGTCTTATTTCATAGAAATCTCTCCAAAAATCCACTGAGGAATCCAGGTATCATTCATAGTCCTGTTATGAGGGAGTAAAAAGTCACTGTACTTTAACAATAAATTAGTTGTACTTCTGTGATAAAATAGATTAAAAGCAATCAGGCAGGAATGAGGGTCAAAATTCAAGGTGCATACATATAGAATATCCATAAAAAGGAGGTGATCTTTTCAAAATGGAGACAATGGAGGCAGAAGCTGAGTCACAGAAAGATGAGAGAGTAGCCCACAGGTGCGTGCCTCAGAGAGCAATAGGAGAGCAGAGCATCAAATGCAAAGTTAGGCAATATCTTGGACTCTATTGAGTAGCTACACCACTCATATTTGCACTACTGAGTGGAGCTCTGAAAAAGCTAAAGAATATGTAAAATGAAATATTTGGTCAAAACCATCCTGGATTTAATTCCACTGTTTTTACTATGTCAAAATTACAGTTTAGATTTCTCTAAATCTGTGCACTGCTGATGAATCCATTTGATCCTGGAAGATATCTTTTGTCAAAGAACAAATTCAACTTCAGTCCTTAACCCTAGTGGGATGATTGTTTATTTTGCTCTAGGATAATAACATATATTTAGTATTAGAAAAATCAGAGGACTGTCTCATGGAAAAGTCAGGTGTGTGTAAGCTGAAAACTGAAGCTTGATTCCTGTGGCAGGAACTGTCTTACAGTTACCTGTGATCAGCAGCTGAATAATTTGTGATCAGCTGTGTTGCCAAAGATGCTTTATGAATACTAAAGCTAGATCAAATTAATTTTTCAGAATCATAACAATTAATGTTTTTAGGTAAAGGACTAGAGTGTATCAACGATGAAGAAATGTG
Organism: Aphelocoma coerulescens; assembly: GCF_041296385.1. Taxonomy (NCBI): domain Eukaryota; kingdom Metazoa; phylum Chordata; class Aves; order Passeriformes; family Corvidae; genus Aphelocoma; species Aphelocoma coerulescens. The sequence goes on from NC_091013.1 coordinate 108,179,503, forward strand.
GGATGTCAAGGTAGTGTTAATAGAATTAAACCAAAACATTTCTCCATAATATGATAAAGTGAAGCTCCACAAGTTCGGTCACATCCACATGAAAAAGGAAGGTAAAAACATTGTTTCAGAGCAGAGATTTTCAGCTCCACTCTGTGATTTTCTCAGTTGGAACATCCCATTGCAGGCACTTACTCCACAGAGGGATAAGTTAAGGAGAATGCACAGAATGTGCTGTAAAGTTAATTGCTTAGGAAAGCTTTGGTTTATTTACAAGTTGCAAGATAGAATAGCAAGAGAAGAGGTCACAGCTCAGGCAACTCTTGAAGGGCACACAAGAAATTGCTTTCCACATCATTTGTCTCTTACTGATGGGGCTGAAAGAATGGTCTCATTTACTGCCCATATGGGATAAGAACTTGAACAAATGTACAGCTTATTACCATTGCTTTACACGCAGTTTTAGAAGCAGTTAGGAAAACTTCTCAGTCTTCAGATCAGTGTGGGACTTTGTCAAGGGCCAGGTTGTCCTGAGAGCTGAAGTGCCACACAAAGTGTATGTAGCTGAAAGAGATCCAAGAGGATTTGTTTTCCCATATATCCTTCCTTCCAAGTCTCCATGCTCACTTGAATAGAGGCAGTACACTTCAGAATGGTTTAAAACTTTTGAACTTCAAAACCTAAAAGAAAAAGCTGGTTCATTCCTGATGTGGTCATTTATGTGAGTTCATATAAAATGTGTGACCATTAACTCTTTCCCTATGGTCTTTCATTACATGCTCCACTTGCCTTATTTAAACTGTCCAAAAATAAAAAGCAGCTGAAAACTCCTTTCATGGACTATTGACAAGAGCATGTAGTGACAGGACAAGGGGGAATGGCTTCAAACAGAAAGAGAGTAGGTTTAGATTGGTTGTTAGGAAGAAAACCTTTACTGAGAGGTTGGTGAGACACTGGAACAGGTTTCCCAGAGAAGCTGTGGCTGCTCCATCCCAGGAATTGTTCACAACCTCTGACACAGGTGTTGTAGAAACCAGCTAACATTCATAGCTCAAACACCTGCTTGCTTAGGGAATGTATTTCAAAACCATGGGAGGTATGTAGTCAAAAAAAACCCAGCTCAGGAGGGTTATGCTGCTACTGGGAAAATAAGCTGTCTGCGTGCTAGGGAATTACTAAGCCTGTACATTACCTGTGGTGGATTCCTGTTACCCCAGCTGAACCTTAATGGGATAATCTGCCCATAAAGCCAAACACGGGAAGGTTGAAGAATTCCTTAAAACAGAGTTCTCCTATAGTCACTGGATGTCTGCATTATGACCATGGCAGGTCATTTCTTGCTGTGCTGCCAAAGTGTCTGCTGGGGCAAAGGGACAAATCCACACCTTGACTCTGTGCTCCCGTTGCTCTGCTGTGCTGTGGGTTGTCCCACTGTAGCTTTTAAGGTCCACAGAATGAACTGATTTACAGAACTCTGAAAAATTACTGACTTAACAGGACAGATTACTTTTGATTCAGTGCTCCGGTCAGTTCACCAGTTGCATTTATATGATGGCCACTCGATGCACTTGTCTGGGTGCACAGCCAGGGAAGGGACAGGAAAAAATGAGGCAAAAAACCTCAAAATAGAGGCTTCTTAAGATGACTTCACAGCTAAAGATAAGTTGTGAAACAACAGAGTTAAGCCGTGGTTAACAAAAAATACCTGAGGGCTTTGAATCAAAATCATAAAATCATTTAGATTGGAAAAGAACTCTAAGATGGAGTCAAACCATTAACCCAGCACTGCCAAGTCCACCACTAAACCATGTCCCTCAGTGCCACATCTACACATCTAAATACATCCATGGCTGGTGACTCCACAAATTCTCTGGCCAGTCTGTTCAAATGCTTGACAGCCCTTTCAATGAAGAAATTTTTTGCTAACATCCAATCTAAGCCTTCCCTGGTGCAACTTGAGGCTGTTTCTTCTTGTGCTGGCTCCAGCCTCCTATCTGGTAGTTGTAGAGAGTGATAAAATCTTCCCTGAGCCTCATTTTCTCCAGCTAAACACCCCTGGCTCCCACAGCTGCTCCTCACCAGACTTGAGCTTCAGACCCTTTACCGCACACCTTTACCTACTAATTATAGTAGAGCAAAGGCCAGTTCTCTTCAAGTTGATGTTAAGCCAACTGAAAGCTCCAGGTTTTGTGTTATCAGGAGGACTTCACCTAATGCCCTGTGTGGCCAAATTTTCCCAGGTGCTAGTATTCACAAATAATTTTTTTGATGGTATAGCTGTGCCTTTATCCTTGTGTGCCCTACAGAATATGAGGCTGGACCTGTCTAATGGCAAAGGACCATGCCTAGTGCAAGAGCATATTTATAGATATCAATGAAAAGTCATACAATGCTAATTTGAATTTGTAAATTTGTGGCTTTTGCAAAGGGTTTTTTTAATATATAAGTCACCAATCTGAAAACTTCTAGGATGAACTAGGTATCAGACTTGAAGTCAGATGTCCCCCAAAAAGAGAGCTAAAATTGGAGGAATGTAAGTTTAAAGAATAAACTTTGACTCATCCAGAGATTTATGACAGGATTCCACAAGAAGTATTTTTGCTTAAACTCATTTGAAGTCTTTATGGTATACAACGGGGAAGTTATTGGATCCAGGAAAAAATTTGCATAATAACTACACAATCTTTTGTCTGGCAAGTCCTTAACTGTAGGTGTTTAAGTGTACATTGCCTTTCCAATTCTTTTCACACTGTTTTCAGTAAACAGGCAGAACTGAAATGAGGATAGTGGGTGTTTCTCTAAATTACTCCACTTTCACAAATGGATTCATATTGATTTTGTGAATACATCTTCCAAACAAATAATCTGTTTCTGCCAGTTAGATGTGCCAGGCTCTACTTCAACTTAATTACCACACAAACTTGCGAGAGATTGAAATAAAACCTTGATAGCTGAAAAAGAAGAAAAGAAATTTTATCACATCTTGGTACCCTAATTTCTTCAGCAGATCATAGAACAACTGACTGATTTATACTTTTTCCACCTCTTCCCATGAAGTCACCCCTCCCCAGTCAAAATGTGAATACTATGGTCCCTGCTACCCAGCTTTTACAGCAGTGCTCGATTGGCTGTGAGTGCTGCAGCTATTGCTGCTTTCTAATAGATTTATGTGTTATCTATGTAAATCCCTTGTGCTATGAGCACAAATCATGCTTCTCATGAGCTTAGAAATCCCTTAAGATAATGCTGCCTAAATTACAGCCTTGCTGAAAATACCTTTTAGTTTTTGAACAGCTGTGTGTTTGAGCTCACTGCTAACTTAAGGCAATTGGATCATCTGGCTAAACTTTATTTCAAGGTTTGCTTTGGCAGTAGCCTGGCTGTTAAATATTGATGAATCTGTATTTGAAAGAAAAACTGTTTGTGCAGAGGTCTCAGCAGAGAGGGCAGGCAAGGAATATAATTTGGAACTGCAGAGCCATACATCTGTGTTGGACAGAGCCAGTGTTGTTGTTCTGCTTGCTGTGTGTACATGAAGGGGAGTGTTTGGGAACAGGGGGAACTCTGCCTCTTCCCCCCAGTCCCTTCCTTGTGCACTGGCTGAGATGATTCCTCTCAGCAGGAGCTGATTGTTCCTTCCCTGGCAGGAGGCAGTGATGATTCGGGGAGAGAAGCTGCCATAGTGTAGAGCGAGGCAGGGAAAGAAACCAAAGGGGAAATACAGAAAAGGAGGGAGTACAAAGAAAGACTGCAGAATCCCTGAGAACATATTGTATGCATTTCTGCAGTGATTGCTATAAGTGGCCAAAGCTCTAGCTCAGAGTCCTGTTCCCATCACTGTGTTTTAAGAACACAGGGCTTCCAACATTCATCCCATTCCAGGTCTCACACAGCACAGTTCTGAGCACCAGATTCCCAGAAGTTTCCTGCAACAAGTTAATACAGAATGATCTTTTCACAAAGCATCATCTAATATCAGGGTCAGTAGTGAGGTTAAAATAGATATAAATGAAAATCAGTCTTTTCAGTGAGGAAGTGATAGTATCAAAGGGAAGGTCCCATCTAAACCCGGAAAATTGCTTTTAAAATTAATTTAAAGAAGTTAAGGAACAAAGTTGTATGCTGAAGTTCCCAGACTCAAAAAAATTGCAGTATATTGTACTAGAGGAAAATAGGCACAAAAATATCTTCTTTTTCCCCTGAAACTCAGATAACAACACTGGGGAAATGCCTCATCATGAGCAGCTGACAGTGCCATGCCTGTTAGTTTCAAATGATCACTTCTAGTTACTTTGCAGACACTAAGTAAATGGAAGAAAGCAGGTGGGGTTTAGTGGAAAACTGGAGAGGCCTAACTTCCTAGAGTTTTCTTTAGTTTAAACCTCACAGAGAGAGATAGAGAGTTGTAGCTCTGCTACACCCAGAATGCAGAATCCAAGAAGATGGGAATATGTTATCATAAAAGTTATTCAGCTGAACCTAGACATTTTAATAAGATATCAGGGCTACATTGTGCACACATCTATTTAAAAGTCGTTGCTGCCTCAAACAAGAGGTTTATTGATTGATCACCACAAAACTGGAAACTCTAAGACTGTGGGGTTTTAGGAACACAGAAAAGACTGTGAGGTTTTAAGTTCAGAGTACTATTGGCAACAGTTTCAAGTACCAAAACAAATTTTGCACCATATTAAAAATGTAACTAAAAAGAAGATGCTGTTTAATACAATTTTATGTATTTGAAAATATTTGTTTGAACATCTGTTATCAAATTAGAATCTGAAAACATTCACACAGCATTTTGCTTTTACTAAAATTTTTGGGGTTTAATACAAGAATAATGCATTCAAAGTAAAACAAACAAAATAGCTGAAAGGGCTAGATTCAGGGATGCACTTTGCATTATGGGATCTCCTATATAAGAGTAAAACATTGGCTTTTGTATTTGTAGCATTTAAAAACATTTTGCAGCATTGTTAGTAAGTATACCTAGTGCAGCATCGTGGTGAATGAGCATTGAAATTTTCCAGCAGAAAACAAGTAGAGTCAAATTCCAACATATGTAAAACTGATGCAAATCAATTTCCTGTCTAGGCTGAAATCAAAGCTGGTTTTGATCCAAGTACTGTGCATAAATCAGGTATTCATCGTATGTAAATTGGTACAGTTTCACTCCTTCCCTTTCAGTCATACTATTCCAAAGGATAATTTTTCTCCTGTATACATATGTACCCCACAAGCTGATCAGTTTAAAGCTCAGCCAACTGTATATTCAAATCATTCATGCCTTTACAAAAAGCAGTGAGTCACAGAGGTGACTGAAGTATCGTTCTTGTGGCTGCAATCACATTAAAGATGTTCAGTATTTCACTCTCTGCTCAGGTGTTTCTATCCAATCATAGTCCTCTAAAAAAATAGGAATTGAGCCTCTAAAAAGAAAAAATCCCCTGAGGAAGGAACTTTTAAAATATATTACAAATAAACCCATTATACTGACAGGTGTGACAAGGAAGAAAAAGAAATTTAGATTATAGAGGGACCAAGTCATATTTAGAAAGCTTCATCAGGTATAGGAGCATTGCTATGAAGCCATTTTTAGTTTCAGTGTGTTCAAAATGAAAGGAGATTATCTTTGTTCAGTGACTGGTATGTTTGTGGATGGCTTTGTCTTTGAAGAACTTGTTTTTTAAAATTGTAGATGGGTTCAAGATTAAAACAGGCAAAACACAGAAAAAATCCATTAAAAACACATAGAAACTACAAAAAGTACATAGAAATACTGGGCTCTCCTGGGTTAGTTTAGTTCAGATTTCAGATTCCAGCTTCCATTTCAGCTGGTGCCAAAGTTTGGGTCTTACTATGGGTAATAAATATGGAATGCTGGAATTGATACAAGCCAGGCAATTCACTTCAAACAAATGAATATTAGATCCAGAATATGATAACCATGTTTTGGCTTCATTCTCTGAGGAGGGAATATAAGAGATCATTCCGTATGCAGTGTGGTGGGCTGGTGATTCATGGAAACTAAGGAAAAACAGCAGTGTATTTATGGTTTTCATGTAATGAAGACACTGTGTTTTTATTATGGAAGAGCTTAACATAAGCTTCAGCAGGAAGCATGACCTCCCCTAGTGACATAGACCATGGTCATGTAACCAGGTGGACATTGTTATCTAAATTGCTGTAAGTCAATTTGTTCACTAGTTTGGGACAATCATGTCTGAAGGCTCCTGTAATTTATCAACAGGGGTTTATTTCCACTACTATTTGAATAGATCACATTTATCTTCTCTGCAAGCCCACAAAGCCCTAACTCCTTGCACAGGCTAGAAATAAAGTTGTTGCATTCCACAAGAATGATGCCCGCTACAGAGTCATGCTGAGGGTGAGACATCATTGAACTGAAATGTGTTTAAGGCTGTTGGACCTGCTCTGCATCTTATATTATGTGAGGTAATCCTGCAGGTACAGTGGAATACTTAGTGAGTGACTTCTCAGAAGCTGTTGGACTGGCTGAAGCTTCATATACTGCCAGTGATTTCCAGTCCTGAAGGAAGAAATTGATAACTGGTTGGAAAATATTGCCTTCAGGAGAAGTTAAGATGCTTGAGGATATCCTACCTCCTGAAAGACACTCACCTGTGCCAGTGACTTGAGATTCCTAAGTGAGAAAGGAATTCAATGCACTGAAAATAGATTCTAAGGCACTACATTCTCCTTCATAGTTCCTGTGAGCCCACCAGGGAAAGGACAGGACTTGCTGCACCTCTCAGAGGCAGGAAGAAAGAATGAAAACACCTACCCATGTGCACCTCTGCAGGATGTTGGTTCCCCATCTTGTCTGCAAATTCAAACCAGCTGAGTAATGTCAATCTATATCTTGTCAGAGAATTCACATCTCAATTTCTCTGGGAATTCCCTGGCATACCTCTGTTAGTGAAGAGCACTGAGGTGCAGCTGATGACCCTTTTTTACAGAATTAAGACAACACTCCCTAATTCTAGCTCATTTTGCCCAGCAGTGATGGTCACATTCTGTGTACAGTCTCTTTAAGAAGCTGTTTCTTCTGGAAGACTATTTCAGGGATTTAGTCATTAGTTCCATTTGATTTCTCCATTGAGTCCCAATGACAAGCAAAAGCAAGCAGGTACAGACTAGGTTAAAAACACAGGATTCCAGGAAAAGAGGAGCAGGATTTGCCCATTGTTTAAAGGGAGGCATGGAAACAAGTTAACTCTTTTATGTGTATTTTAATACTTTGTGCTTCATCTAAAAGGAAAAGCACTTGAAAATGTGACCTAAAAATTCTAGTGGCAGCTTCATCAGAGATAAGGATCAATTGTTAAGCTGATAATGTTCTTCTTCCCCCCAGGACCTTTGTGGTCACAGACTCCTGAGAAGAAAGCAGCACCATATTTAGTGTATTATTCACCTGGAACATTGCCAGGCACACCAGACAAAGAGGTTTATCACATCTGTGCTTTCAATTGACGTGTTGCTTGTTGATATAGGGGATGGTGTTTCTGAAAAAAGATCGTGTGGGCCCCATACAGAAATTCTAAGTATAGTCCAATTCATTCAAGCCAGTGAGAGGGATGGTATTGATTAGAGACAGACAAGTCTCTTCACCTTTTCGGAATATGACAGAATAGGGTAATGAGTGTGTTAGAAAACCACTTTCTTCTCACAATACATTACCTTAACATATCTTTGGCCTGTTCCCAGATTTCCTTTCAAATCCAGTTTCCCCTCAGGAGTGGAGAAGTCCAACACTAATGGTAGTCTCATTTCTAGTGAGTTGGATGTTAGCAGAAGCTCTGTTTTATTATTATCCCTCTTATGCCAGGAAAACATGCAGCAAAGGGTGGTGTGATGATGAGGTGTTCACATGGCAGCAGGTGTATCAGTTGCCCCAGCTGTTGTACTTTCTTCTCCACCATCAGCTGGAATCCTTTCAGACTTTTACAGCTACGCTGATACAAGTGCATTGTAGAAGCTTTTGTCTATAAAAGGTCTGATTCCTATCCTGTGCTTGATGGCGTTTTTTATCAGAGGCCATACACATATTTCTCACTTTTCTGGAAGGTGTAGGGGAAAGCAGGAAGGCAACCTAGCAGCAGATCATTGCCAGTGTCTTACTGAGCACATATTTCAACTACAAGAGGAAAGGGAGGTAAAACAGTGCCTGATGTGATGCACTGAGCAGGCTGCAAGAGCTCCTCAGAAAGCTGTGCTGAGTGTAGGGTGAGCAGCCCTGGAAGTGTGCTGGATACTTTAAAGCCTTGGGGACTTTTTGAAGTGGCAGCTAAACCTCAGCAGGATAGAGGTACCTGGGATCTTCGCTGAGGGCAACCACACTTTTCTCACCTGTTGTTGAAGGTATTGCATGACTGGAAGTAAATTTGGCATGTGACCAAATGTTCAGGTTTGTGCCACCTGTTCTGAGACCCTATACATAGCCAAACACCCCAGCAGGCCATGTGGGCACAGGTTTTGATCCAAGGACAAGGTGGTGAGTCGGGATTGGCCATTGCCACAAGGAGCAGGTGACCATCCACATGATCTGCTGAGGCAGACCCCAGTCTATCCTGGTGCAGTGGTTATTGTGTGCACTGGAGATTGGATCACATCATGCTACTGCTTTCACAAGCTTCTGCAGATCATTGACTTGATGTTTGTATTTCCCCTTCCTGAGAAAGCTGATTACAAACCTTGTGCCATATATTGGATCCATATTGTGAGGATAGAACTGGTTTCGTTCTTAGATTTTTTTTTATCATATTAAAGTTTTGCCTTCTTTGTGGACAAAAAAAAATAAGCTTTGAAACTTTTGAAGTTTTTGAAGAAAATTCAGGAAATGTCCTTTCGTTCCAAAATTACATTTTATAAAATCAAGACCATGAGCTAAAGATAAAATTTCTGTTTACCATTCAAATAAATTGATCTCCCTATCCACATAAAATGTGCTTTGTTGTTTCAACATAATTATATACTTCAGCTTTTATATTTAATTGAGGGGTTTCTGGCACATGTCAGACTGTAGAATGCAGAGAGAGAGAAAGCTATTAGCTCAGTCAGTCTAGATATTCACTGTCTGAATTACTTTAAGAAGTAGTCATAGAGAAGAGAAAAGAAAAACATGCTGGGACCATTGTTGGATGAGCTGTTGAAGGAACAAAGGTAATACAGAATTTATATTTTACTGTGGTCTAATTGACATTCCTGGGCAATATTCAAAAAATTGATTTCTGTTTCTGCAAAAACATCCCCCCCACCAGAGTAATGATGGCCAGAACCCAGTTGCCTGCTGCCTTGTAGGAGCTGTTTGTACCATGCAGTTATGATCAGTTTTGATTTTTTCCCTGTTTGCAGAAAATTTGTTATCAGATTTTGGACAGTGCAAAAAAAAAAATTCAACCAGCAAACCGGACAGCAGATCAATAAACAGCAACAACTGACAGAGTGACCCCACAGAGCTACTCTTTTGGTATTGTCCATACTACTCTCATGAAATCTGTAGGTTTAAATTACCTCTGGCAAAGGAACAAATATGCCAATGACTAAGATATTTTGTAAAAAATAGTCACAGTAAGTGCTGTCACCAGCTGCAGATGTATTTATGACCCAGGAGCTCCAAGTCACATGCCCCTCAAATGGAATTGGCATTCATGTACTCCTCCTTCCAAGCATTACTGTTTAATTTAATTAGATGTCTCCTTACTCAGTCATCCTGCTGCTGTGGATTTCAGTCCCAAGTGTCTGAACAAGTGTCTGCCTGGCAGATCCATTTGCCTGGAAAAGGTAGCCAGACTCTACTTGTGGACAAGTGAGGAAAAGTTGGAACTCTCAGGCCAGAATTCCCCAGTGATCCTAAATTCTGGTGAAACAGCAAGGAAGGAGAATAAAGAAATTCAAGAAGTCCCCATGTGTCAGCACTCAAGCACAGAAAAAGGATTGGCTCATTGCTGGGGTTCCTGGTAACTCTGACGGACAGACTGGACACAAAATGAAAGGTTGAAAGCCCAAACTCTCTAGAGATGTAGGGAGTAAAGCTGTGATTTGGAGCAGCATGTCAGGATCAAGCAGAAGCTGAGGGAGCTCTGTGATGTTCTGATGTTCTCCAGGCTGAGGTATAGCAATTGAACTGACACATTTCTGCGTGGTCAGGAGTTTGCTTCCACTCTGCCTGGGTAACTCCAAGTCTTTGTGGAGAGAAGTTGGGAAAGAATTCCACTTGATTTTTGAGTTCAGTGTCAGCTAGTGAGTTTACTGGACAACATCTTTTAAAGCTTTACTTGGGTTGCAGATAAAGAAAAAAGGCGTAGGGAAAAAAAAACAGAAGCAAGATTCCTTGCCAAAGTAAAACTTCTCTGATGAGTATGTACATGAAAGTTTTAAAAAGTGGTTGTACCGCACATTAGAGAGAGAGAGAACTCCTTTGTCAACTGCAGCTACAATGTAACCAGAGAAATCCACCATCCTCTGGCAAACCAGAAAAAGCAGTTACCAAGAAATCTTTGTCTGTGCAGAGGTGGGAATGTTCCAACAGGCAAAGGAGCGGGTCCTTTGGGTTTTGCTTCCAGCTTGTATCACTTCCTTTTTCTCTCTGAGCCTGAGCAAGCTAATCCTCCATCAAACTCCTGTCAGCTAGACACTACAGTTTCGATTTGGTGCACCTGCTTTAGTCCAAGAAGGACTGGGATTATGTTCTGGTTTATCGCAGTCTCAGTACCCAGTGTCTTGGGTTGTGGTTTTGCCACATTCACTTTGCTGCCTGGACCATCTACTTACAATTGCAGACTTGACTTTTAATGTAATTAGTGGCAGAGCTCTGCTTTTTAATGTCTAAAGATTTCTTGGCTGCTTCTCCCAACCTGCTGCTCCCAGTGCTTGAAGCCCGCATTGAGCCTGAAAGCCCATTACTGGCTGTCATCAGTGAAATAAGATATAGGAAAAAAATGCTGATGCATCATTTACTGCAAGTGGAAACCACTTAATTAATATAGTAGTTTTATGTGTTTAGTAATTAAAATTTAATTAATTCATTTTCCCTCTAAGTGTACGGAAAGGGTAACTACTCCGCTAACAAGCGCTTTATTTATTGTTTTAAAGGCATTTGGATATCGTCTTAAGAGAACTAAAACATTCTCTTCATATCCTTCCCTTTTTTCCTTCCAGCAAACTCATGAACTAAGAACTGAATCAGTAGAAATTATGCTCAGAGCTGATGGCTCATCTATTTCCTTTCTTTGGCTGCCTTTACAAGTAGGCAAAGAAGGTGCTGACTTGGCAGGCTTCAGAGCCAAGACTTTTTAAGACCAACTAGTGATTTGGAGTTCTTATGTTTTATATGCCTGGCTTGAAGCACTGTAGAGGCAATTGATTTTCAGAGGAATAGCACTCAGCACTTTGTAGAAATCCAGGCCCTCTCTAGCACTTTCAGAGTTATTGAATACTTCTGAAAATCTGGGCCCAGGTCTTTGAGTTCAGGATCTGACAGTGAAAATCCAGGTGCAGTTTTTCTCCAATGGTCCTGAGGGCTTGGGCTGCCAGACCCCTTTGGAGGAGAGAGGTTCTCTTCAGATATCTCTTTCCACCTTCTCATGCTCCTTTAGTTTCCTGTTCTGTTTAGGAGCTGGGAGGAATTGGCACAGATTTTAGATGAAAACAAAATGCATGATATATGCTTCTTTGGACCCCTGGAAATACTTTGAAGTTCAGCTTGAGATCACAGGTATTTGGGTGGAAAGCAGGTTGTCAGAGTATTTTGAATTTCTTATTTTGGATAGAATTATAGGTAGATTCATAGAAGAGCAGAGTTCTGTTTTCTAGCCAGTGCCCGCTTCAAGTCACAAATCAGAGAACAGGAAGAGCACAAAACAAGGCCACAAAACCAAAAGAGGTTTATATTTACACACTCTCTCCTGGGATGTAGCAATCCATCAAGGAGTGCAGGCAGGGAGAAGTGTGTGCCTTCTGCCTCACTTCCTGGATCATCAGGAATCACACTGGTTGACTTCTCTGGCTTCCAGCAAAGATGGGGCTAAAAATGTTTTCGGGCCACAGTGTGGCAATAGTCAGAGAGGAATAAAGTTTATAAAAATAAACCTGTCTGCATTCCAGCATTTTCTAACCAAGTGAAGCACTGAGAGAAGAGCAGTATCTACAAAGAAGGTATGACTTTTTCTACCCAAATACATAACAAACAAAGAGATCCTTTCACCTGACAAAAATGTCTCAGTTTTCATCAGTAGGGACTATTCCACAGTCACTGAGCAGGGCTTAGGTTGGCCTGTGTCAAGTAGAACAGGCTGAGACTGAACAATATAAATGGAGTGAAATAACAAAAATCTTGGGCCGGAGGGTTTCTGCAGGTTAAGAAGCAGTTGACCTTAAAACAACAAATTAAGCTCTCAGTCTAAGAGAGCTCAGCTGTGCTGTGCTATCTAAACTTGAATCATGGGATCCAGAGACTCTTCAGAGTGGGTTAATTCAGCACCTCAAAACAATCCAAGTATCAATTTTATAGCTCTCCTAAGCAAACTTGTGGTGCAAAATGGGAGAGAAGATGAGGGACATAAATTAGAGCAGTACATTAATGATAGACCTATAAACATGCACCAATCTCTTCTGGAAGAAAGGTTATAGGGGAAGTGAATAAGTATTGTGATTTCTCTACATTTCAAGGGCAAAATTTACTCTGATTTGCTGTTCTCACTAAACTACTTTCCTTTTTAGCTATCATTATTGCACCCACATGTGGAAATTTGGACAGAATTTAAAAGCAAAAAAAAAAATCACGTGCAAGACATTGTGTGGCTATTGGTGTTACAAATCAGCTCCACTTTAAACATTCTTCTGAAGAACCACTTCAGAGAGACTTAATCATAATACAAGGACCAGGACAAGGAATATCTAAACATCCAAAAACCTTTCTTTAAGTCATTATAAGCAATAGCTTTCCTTCCTTCTCTCTGCCCCACTACTATCATAAGAACCAGTTTTCAGTATTTTAATATTAGATATTTCCCCCCATGCATAAACTAGTTAAATTACAATATAAATCTGAATAATATTTATTCCACTAATATGAAATAATCTCCTTAAAAATTCAGCATTGTGAAACTTGAAGTAGATAGAGAAAGCTTAAGTGTTTTCTTAGGAATTCTTCTGCTAATCCTCTATCATACCAACTGAAATAATGTAAGAGAGTAGAACAGAAGAAAAAAAACAGCAAATCCTGTAATACCCAGTTACTTTTTAACTGCAGTGAGCTTTTGCTAATTTATTATCAGAGGAGCTTTGCTTTTGGACAAGAATAAAATTAGTATATGAAACTCATTATTGTCCTCCAATATTATTATAATTATAGAAAAGATATTATTACATATAGCATGCTGTTCAGTTGCACTTCCACCATTTTACTAGGACCTTTTGTTAGACACCTGCTATCTTAAGTCCATGAGACAAAAGATAAGGGTTTTTCAAAATTTTTCTTTTCCTTTCTCAAAAAACTTCAGTATAAAGCCTCATAATATTGCTCACTGTGAAAATACATGAAACTATAAAGGAAACTAAATTTACTGACTTTTTAATGCCACCCTCCATAAGAATGTCTTTTTTCAGACATATCTGGTGCCTTTTAAAGTATCAAATCTGGTTTGAAAAAACTAAACAAACCACCAGTCCTTAAAAAAGGTTGACTTTTAAGTCAGTGAAACTAAAATAGATGAAATAGCAAACTAGACACAAAGGTCTCTCCTACCTAAATCTGAAGATTTTTCTTCACCAGTCAAATGGCAAAAAGTACAAGAATTCTTGTTTGATTTGTCTCAGACAAAGTATTCTAAGTGTATTTCCATATAAAGGAAGTATTTTTGCCAAGCTAATCAACAGAATTTCAGCAGAGAAATCTTTATTTGACAGCTATTTCAGTACACAGTATTTCATTAGCAGGCATACTGCACTGCTTGGGCAAAGCAAGGTGAGAGACCGATCACAAAAAGGGTAAAAATTCTCTTGGGTTTAGAAGTGCTAAGCTTTGATAAATTCTAAGGAAATATATTCATCTCAACCTCCTTAATTTCTAATTCAGTGCTTCCCATCACACCATTGCTCTAATGTGTAGCTCATATATGCTCAGGCTGAGAATATTTCTTGAGAAAGACTTGAAAAAATCGATTGCTAAGATCATGTGACTGAGATGAGAAAGAAGGAAAGGAATCACCTTTAGGTGTTTTACAGTATAAAGTAAAATTTGGATTTAAAATATTTTTTGCCAAATTCACACCCTTGAAAATCTTAGTTATGCTCAGCAGAATTGTGGTAGATGTACCTTAAAAAGTCATATGTCAGAGATTGTTAGTACCTCAGAATGCTAATAAATTATCTCTTAATTCTATGAAATTTGTTTGAAGTTAGATAGCAACAATTCTGCATTTTGTTCATGCACAATTTGAAAAGTCAAATGCACATGAATATAATTGGGACAAACAAGCACATTTTAGGACTATCTTCTCTTCAAAAGCACTCATCCTCTTGATCTGATGAAATCAAGACTAAATAGACCTGCATATAATTCAATTTGAAAACATTAAAAAATAATAATGAATAAAGCATCACTTTGACATATGAGCAATTTTAAATCTCTTTTATAGACAAAAAAAGTTAGAAAAACAGATTATCACATTTTTCTACTCTGTTGTTTCTCAGAAAAGATAAATTAAACCTGTAAAATAACAGTATTTAAACAATATGCCATAAATATTATTTAAATATTATATTAAACTTACAAGCCACCAAGATGAACAAAGGACTGGAGCACCTCTCCTGTGAGGAAAGGCTGAGAGAACTGGGATTGTTCAGCCTGGAAAAGAGAAAAAACTTCAGGATGACCTGATTGTGGCTCTGAAGGGAACCCACAAGGAAAAAAGGAGAGAGACTATTTACAAGGGCCTGGAGTAACAGGACAAGGGGGAATGGCTTCAAACTAACAGAGAGTGGGTTTAGATCAGATGTTACAAAGAATTTCCTTGCTGGGAGGATGGTGAGGCCCTGGCACACATTGCCCAGAGAAGCTGTGGACTCTCCATCCCTGCAAGTGTTCAAGGTCAGGTTGGATGGAGCTCTGAGCAACCTGGTCTAGGGGAAGGTGTCCCTGTCCATGGCAGGGGGTTGGAACCAGATGACCCATAAGGTCCCTTTCAACACAGACCATTGCATGATTCCATAATTCTAAGAGATTTGCAGCAAATATGCTGTTCTTGATGTGGTTCAGCTAACTGGGCATGACAACAGTAAGAGCTACACTCTCCCTAGAGTGGTGGCAAAAACGTCCCTGGCCCCTTTTGCCTACCTGTGCTATTTCCAGTCTGGTCCTAAGGCTTTACAGGAGGGGTTTGCAATGTCTTCGGTGTAAATGAACTTGTTGGGAGAGCCATGAATGTGCCAAGACCCTTTCCTGCTGAGAGGAGTGGAGGATTTCCTGCCCAGGGAAAGGGAGGGTAGACAGAGCATCCCTGTCTGTTTTCTGCTGCGGTGATCTTTAAGGTCCCTTCCAGCCCAGGCCTGTTCCATGACTCTATGATTCCATGATTCTGAGTTCATAACTGTGTTTGTGCAGTTGTCAGATGCCAACACAGATTGAAGCAGCAGACAGGTGGGATGAGAAATTCTATGCTACCCTGAGAAGGTTGTGAATGTGGCTTAAATGCCCCAGCAATACAAACCTGAAGATTGTCCAAGTGAATGAAAAACACACAGGTGTGGCAGCACAACATTAATCTGTCAGCCTCTATTTCAAGAAATTTATACATATTCAAGAAGATTTAGATCTTCTTTTTTTGTTCTCAGGTCTGACTTGTAATCAATAAGCACTATTAAAATTAAATCACCTCATTTGCCAAATGCCAGTCAAAGGATTATGAAAGCAAAATATGCAACTAATATTAATCTTAAAGCTGCTCAAAAATAGAAAGTAATAATAAAATATTGACAGTTTAGGAAATGTTAAAATGTAAATACTGAATTTATTTTAGAAAGTTCTGCTTTAACAGTTCCTGTTTGTTTTCCCAATATTGCCGTTTTCCTTTTTTGTACTGGACTCCCTGTCTATCTCTTGCTTCCTATCAAATATTGGACTCTTACCATTTGCTGAGCTGATGTTCAAGTCCTGTTCATAGTGTATGAAAAGAGATACAGTTTGAGGTGATCAATTCATAGAACAGGCAGCAGAATAAACCACAATTTGCATGAAGCAGCAGGGTTTCCCTTCTGAATCAGAATTTTTAGCACTGGTGGGTTTATTTTCCTTTTTTTTAATGAAGAAAAACATCTGTCTTATATTTTTAATGTCATTCAAAAATCTGAGAATATCAGAAAGTTCTGAAAATACCCAATTGACAAAAGTTTTGCTGTGATCAATGTTTAAAAATGTTTAGCAGCCCTCAAATTGAGTAACTCAATTGTAAAAATCTCATTTTTTATCATTTTGGTCAGAAGTTTATCAAAGTCTGTTAGCCAAGCATCCAAGATTTTATGATGCAATTTTAATGTTCAATCACAAGACACAAAGTAACACAAAGTCATCATAAAGGTCATGGATATTAACTGATAACTGGATATAACTAATCATATTCAATGAACAAACAAAAGATGAAATTGATTTGTGTGAACCAATCTGGTTGGACAATCTGGTAAACAACAGTAAAAGAAAGGGATATAAACTTCTTAGCTAGTATTTCACAAGAAAAATTCAGCCAGTTTTTGCACAGAATATAGGTAAGGCTGGAGAAAACGAGGAAGAACAATTAGGCAAATTAATCCCCACTTCTGCAGTGCTGGCTGACCTATGGCAGTGGCTAAACCCGGACAAACATTCCAGTGAGCACCGCCTTCAGAAGAGGGATACGTGCAGCAGCTCTCACTGCTTGTATTTCATCAAGTAAATACTGCAGGGGGTATAATCAGCAGAATTAATTCAGTTAGACTGTGTCAGAGCCTGCCAAAAGCCCGTGCTTGATCGTTCACTTCTTCATGAGCATTGCCAGCAACTGTGTCACTAGTGCTAAGTGGCTCGGGTGCTGCTGGTGCTGCATGAGAAGCCATAGGAATATGCTGAGCTTTGTAAATGTGTCCATTTTATAGTCCATGAAATTCATGCTAATTGATCTGAAAGAAAAAGCAGCTCCCAATCCATTACCATGTCTTCCAAGTGCCTTTTAGGAACCAGCAAAATCAATATGTTTCTGTAAATAAAATATGAACTATATCTGTGTGGTTATAAACTTGATAAAAAGTGGTCAAATTTAAACTAATAACACCTTAATAAAATACATATCTGTATATTGGCAATTATGTCCCCATGGCCACATTTAACTTGGAAAAAAACAACAAACCTATGAAAACAAATACTTTCTCATGGGTTGGAAGTAGATGATCTTTAAATTCCAAACCAACCTAAGATAATTTACTATTATGAGAGGGTTTTGCCTTTATGTTTTGCTGTTTTCTAAATGCATTTTAGTGTTGTTATTTTAATTATATTTTAGCCATGTTGAAAAAAGGCCTACGACCTTATGCACGAGCAGGGTCACAGGCTGTGGCTGCAGCTGTGGGCAGATGTGTCTGGGTTTATGCTATCCTGAGCTGTCCCATGCTCTGAGAGTGTAGACCTCTGTGAGCTCATCTCTGCACCCTAAGTCCAGCGCTCAACCAAAGAGCTGCAACTTTACCGGCACACATTTTCTGTAGGAGAAGCTTAGTCTTTGTAGACTGGAGACTTGCCCCATTTTTCCAAGCCCAAAGTTAGTCATGCTTCAGTGGAACACCTTTCCATGTTGAAATGCTCCCCGTGGTGTTCAGGCAGTTTATGGGGTGTGTGCTGGTTGCACCTACCAATGCCCAGAGCTCTGGCCAGACCATTAGCTATGATGGCCCAGTGATTGTGGCCACTTTAATTCAATGCTGCTTTTGACTCCTCTTTCTTAACTTCACAAGAAATGCTGCCAGCTCCTCACTAGTGTGTCCAGCCAAGAGATTAATGTCTTGCAACCATGAAGCAACCTATTACAACACATCTGTTCCTTTGTTGCCCATCATGAAGTACTGTTGGCTCTCAGAAATGAAAAATCCTGTCAGACACTTTTATTTTAGTTTCTCTTATCTATTTTTCACTCCGCAAGTCCCCAGTGACTCTTCCAGTTTAACATTCAATTTGCATCCATTTGTAGCTGAAGAAAAAATTATCTCTGTATTTTCAGTCTGCCAGGTGCCTCTAGACCACGGCACTAATCAGTTTATGGGAAGTTTCAGCTAAGGCTGGCCTGTCACAGATGAAGTTATACAGTTTTTATATAAATGGACAAAGGCCAAAACCACCTCCTTTCTTTGGGCAAGTGGCATTTTGGTTTTGCTCACACCCACTGAAATAAAAGCCACCAATCCACAATGCTAACCCTATTTTATTAAGGCATTGGCTCCAAACTGCCCCCTGAATTTTTTTCAGCCAGTTTAATTCTGTGCTTTCTGCTACAGAACCTCAGCAGAGTTAAAACCCCAAGCTGTCTATTAAGACTTAAAACCCATGAATGCTGAACAGTTTTACACATCAATGCTTTTAAGGTACTATGGTTAGCTACATCACAGAGAAATAACTTGCTGGCTTCATTTCCCTCCTGTGGTATCTAATTTCCACTACACAGTATTTAAACATGTTTATTCAGTTATGGGTCTGATAGTTTTAGAACTGGCATCTCAGTATCATTCACATTTTTAAAGCTACCAGTTGCTATGTTTTCACTACATTTTCCAGACAGGAAAGCAGGTTATTTCTGTATTCATCACGTTCAATCCATCCTATCAAGTGTAGTGGTTTGGTCCAAAATACTCATTACTGTTTACCTTCTGTGAGATAAGAATTAGGAGGAAAGCAAAGCAGGCACAAAACTTGAAAGAATATAAAGAAGTTTATTAACAGACCTAAAAGAAGAAAGAGGGGGAAAAAAAATCATACCACATCTTCTCCCACTGACAGTGTAAAAAGACAACACTAGAGATGTTCAGTCTGTTTACCACTTCCATAATAACCTTGTTCAGTCCATTTAGGAAGAGGAGTCTCTCTTGCCCATGCTATGAAAACATTATCACAATGAGCCAGCCACCCGGGTTGGTTCTCTGCTCGCATGAGAGTCCCTTCCCACAACTTGCAGCTTTTCCCACAACTGCTTTCAAGAGTCCACTCTTGAATTACTGGGGTACAATTTTAAGGTTGAGCTGTTCAGAAACAAAAGTTCTCTTCACCCATCTCTGGGAGCATTTCATCTCTAAGAAGAGAGGCCCTCCGCCTTCTCTGGGAGCAAAGGGTCCTCCTCATCTTCATCTCTAGGACTATCTCTGGAAGCATCTCTAGGAACTGAGGTCTTCTCTTCCATTTGGAGCAAGAGTCCTCATCGCTTCCATTTCTCCCTGTTCAAACTTCTCATGAAATTACAGCTGCATCAGCATCTGCCTATCTCAGCGCAGGTGCTTTTGCTCACAAGTACAAGTTGAACGCTCCACCCCCCATGCCTTCATGAAATTACAACAGGTACTCTGATGCATCGTAGCTTTACAACAGAATTTCAGCTTAAGCATCTCCTCTTTCTTCTCCCTCAGGTTTTCAGCTCTTCACAGCACTAAAAGGGTTAATCTCACCCAGGCCTTGCAGCTTTGCAGCTGGAATGTTGAATGTTGCTTATCGAAGTGGAGGGGGGGGGGGGAACCGAGCCGCTTGGGCTGCCCACAGCAAGGCAGTAGGGGGGTTCCGCGGATGGAACAGGTCCATTGGCTCCAGGATGGCCGTGGCCCGGCCCGGCCTGGCCCGAGCAGGGCCTGGGCTGGGCCCGCTGGCCCCCGCATGGGGCCCGCAGCCACCTGTCCCAGCACTGGAAATGAGAGAGGGCTCTGCCCAGGGTGTGTCTGTTCTTAAATGTGGATCACAAAGGCGGTCAGAATTTAAGTGGCTTAAAAAATTGTCCATAATCAAACTGGCCAACTGATAGGTTCTGTCAGGTCATAGAGGAGCTGTAAGCACCCCTTTGCAAGAACATCACTTCTGGGACTATGCTTTGCTAACCCATGACACTCAGTGAAATAAAAATTCCCAAGTGGTAGTTCCTTGAAAAGGTGTTTTCCAAAAAGATTGAAAAAACAACTCAACTTGTGCTCTGGTTTCAGAGCCCTGGCAATAATTTAGGCAGCAAACATGGAACAAGATAACTCCCCAGTAATTTTTCCCTTGTAAGTAGTGTAGAAATATAGGATAAATTAAGTTGAAGGTTACTTGGGATTGGAGCTTATATGGCCCAATCCCAGAATTAGGAACTATTCTCTTTTGATGTCATCTTTCTTAGAAAAAGTAAAATTAAGCAGAAGAAGATTTATAAAGGCATAAATTATGAACTTGTAATAGGATTATAGTTTCTCTGGTATTAGTCCTTTGAAAATTCACCTGTGTCCTGAAAAGTATAAACTGCCCCTCCAGAAGAGCACCTTCTGTTCAGAAGGAGCAGACAGATACACTTGTGCCTGGTAATGTTCAGCTTCTCTCACAGTGGTTCCAATTTAATGCCTCTCCAGGGTTTTTGTCCCCTTGCCTATATTTCAGAGAAACAAGACAATGTTTGTTTTATCTTGCAACCCTGCAATAAAAATAAATTATTTGTAAGCATCACTTAGTATCACTTTTGGCACTGTATGCCTTTTTCTGTGCTCAGCATAAATCAGTGAATGCTTCATTTTTTTTAATTTTAATATTCCTATGATCACAGAGTCACATAATCATTTATAATGGAAAAGGGTCCAAGATTATCAAGTCCAAAATTTGACCAATCATCACCTCGTCAACTAGACCATAGCACTAAGTGCCATTTCCAGTCTTGAACACCTCCAGGGATGATGAGTCACCTATTTCTCTGACAGTTCCAATGTTTAACAACCCTTTCTGTGAAAAAATTCCTCCTGATGTCCAACCGGAACCTCCCCTGGTGCAACTTGGGGCCATTTCCTCTTTTCCTGCCACTTGCTGCCTGGGTGAAGAGCCCAACCCAACCTGGCTACACCCTCCTGTCAGGGAGTTGTAGAGAGTGATAAGGTCTCCCTTGGGCCTCCTTTTCTCCAGGATAAACTGCCTAGCAGAAACACTTTCCATTGTTCCTGCAAAGAATCCCTCAGCTGTTGTTCATCCTACACTGTGTTTGCAAATATTTGCAAAGCAATGAACTGTAGTTCTTGTTTCGGCATCTTTATTCATAGGATGCACACAGGCCTGACATTGGCTGTGTGTAGAGTTTTCTCCAGTCCTCTGTAGGACTCATTTTCATCCTTGCTGCCACATGCCTCCTTTATTTGTAGCTGTGTTGTGTCCTGTTTACTGTGGTTTTCCAAAGCCTCATGAGGCTCTGGACAGGCCAAGTGGGCTCAGAATTTCCTCAGTGAGTAAGAGCAAATAGTGACAGGACTGGAGGGAATGGATTCAAACTGACTGAGAGTGGGTTTAGATTAAATGTTAGGAAAAAATTATTTTCAGTGGGAGTGGTGAGACATTGCAACAGGTTGCCCGAAGAAGCTGTGGATGCCCCACCCCTGGATGTTTTCAACACAAGGTTGGATGGGGGTCTGAGCAGCCTGGTCTAGGGGAAGTTCTCCCTGTCCACAGTAGAAAGGTTGGAACAAGATGATCTTTAAGGTCCCTTCCGACCCAGGCCATTCCATGATTCTATGAGGTTGGAGTTCAGAAATCAGGGCCGGTGTCAAGAGTGGTGACTTGGTGATGGAGCTCTGTCTCACAAGTAGATATCACAGATGTGATAATCCTGTTGCCAGATGAATTAGAGCACTAATCACTGCCATTAGCATCAGTGTGCCTTCCTTTTCTTGCCAAATTCTAATGGCTTCCTAAGAGATTATTCTTGAACTCTTCCAACAGTTTCTTTAGGAGGGACTTATCTGGTCAAAGAGAACACTGCAGCAAAGATATCTACAACAGTGTAAGTGATTTAGACTGTGCAATTACAGAAAATACACACTTCTAGGGTGTACTTCACCTTACTCTAAGGTGGTTTCCTTAAATAGATTAGACACATCCCAGAAAATCCTTCTCTCCAGTGCCTGTACAAACCATTCAGGGAAACAGCAACAACCTAGGTATCTGAAATCAAGTAAGGATTATTAGTACTTCCAGATTTCTTTGAAGGACTCACAGAAAAATATGCCATAGTCTTATATCAGTAGTACATTTGTGGTGATGTAAGGTTTTTTTAATTGTATTTTTATATGTTCTCTGTACCCCGATGGTTCATCCCTACCTTCCCCACTCCCAGTTGGTTTGCCCCAGACCCAAGCTGCTCCCCCAGTGCTCCCTATATGGTTGTTCTCCTCCCCTTTTTCTGGCTCTTTCCCTATCAATCACCCAAACCCCTCCCATTGTTCCCAAAAGTTCAGTGTCCATCACCTGGACCCTCCCAGTTTACCCTTATATGGTCCCCGTCAATCCCCCGAGGTCCTGCCCCTCTATATACCTCCCCCTTTGGAAATCCCCTAAACCTCGATGCCCCATTGGGGCATGTGATCCCTTTCCCTCCTCCCCTTGAGGCTATTGGCCTAAGTGAATGTCTATCCCTGTCCCTATCCCTCCCCTAAGGACCCCTATTGGTCCCCTGTTAAGCCCTCCCCATGGTAATACCTCTCCTTTATAATGTATCACCCAGAACTGCTGAAGCTTGTTTTCTGAGGAGACCATTCGATAAGTTTGGATTACCTCCTGTGGCAAGCCTCCTTGCTGCTTTTTATCCTCTCCCTCGTCCGGACTGCTGACGGCCACTGTGCCTGGAGCTTCGGCTCCCCTGGGCAGAGCTGAACTCCTGAGGAGCAGCTTCAAAGCCAAGAGCCTCCAGCTGCTCCCCACTCCTGTCGTACACCGCAGGAGCCAGCCTGGGCAGTGGTCAGTGGCGGTCACTGCGACATACGTTCTTGCATGTTTTCACTTCTCTCAAATCTTGTGTGTTTCAGTTTTTTGACATGGAATGCAGAATGCCCAGGGTTTGTATAATAAGCAGATCTCCTACCCACTGTAGCTGAAAAAGTTGAACATATGAGTGTCGGGACCAGATATGTAGAGAAATAAAATTATTTTTTGTGTATCTTCTGTTCTGATGATGCCTGTGGCTTGAAGGGGCAGCATAAAGCACTGTTTAAAATCTGTCCAGCTGTGCTTCACATTTCAGAGTATTTGTTGTATCCCTGCTATGCCTGGTGTTCAGTGATCAGCCTGGAAAAGAAAGCTTCATGGTAGCCTAATTGTGGCCTTCCAGTCCCTGAAGAGAGTTCACAGGAAGGATGGAGAAAGACTATGTACAAGGGCCTGGAGTAACAGGACAAGGGGGAATGGCTTCAAACTAACAGAGAGTGGGTTTAAATCAGATGTTACAAAGAATTTCCTTGCTGGGAGGATGGTGAGGCCCTGGCACACATTGCCCAGAGAAGCTGTGGACTCTCCATCCCTGCAAGTGTTCAAGGTCAGGTTGGGTGGAGCTCTGAGCAACCTGGTCTAGGGGAAGGTGTCCCTGTCCATGGCAGGGGGTTGGAACCAGATGACCCATAAGGTCCCTTTCAACACAGACCATTGCATGATTCCATAATTCTAAGAGATTTGCAGCAAATACGCTGTTCTTGATGTGGTTCAGCTAACTGCACATGAAAACAGTAAGAGCTACACTCTCCCTAGAGTGGTGGCAAAAACGTCCCTGGCCCCTTTTGCCTACCTGTGCTATTTCCAGTCTGGTCCTAAGGCTTTACAGGAGGGGTTTGCAATGTCTTCGGTGTAAATGAACTTGTTGGGGGAGCCATGAATGTGCCAAGACCCTTTCCTGCTGAGAGGAGTGGAGGATTTCCTGCCCAGGGAAAGGGAGGGTAGACCGGGGGGCCTTTTCTCTTTTCTGCTTCACCAGCAGCAGAACAGCAGTCGGGTAACTAATCTACAGCACGAGCAGTCCAACTAACTTCTCACTCTGCTGGAAGCGTGACAAGAAAAGGGGAAGAATGTTCTAGAACACAATAAGAGACAGATGGTCTGTTAAAAAAATTAGCGGCAGCAAATCTCTCTAAAAGGCATTTGGGATTTACCCAGAAAGAAACTGAAAGAGCCAGAGGAAGCCAAATTACTGCTGCTGTTCCAATTTTATGGATGCACAGTTGGGTGAACCTTCAAAATAGAGGGCCAGAGTCTTCCCTGCATGTGTTTCAGTAGAGATGCCAGTAGTGAATTTAGCAATCAATCAGCAGTCAAGGCAAGGCGGTCCAAATGTAATGTTTGTATTGAATTTTCTGGGCAGGGGTAAGATGAGCCTGAGGGTTTTCTCTCTCTTTCCTTTTCTCGTGTCTCAAATTTAACTGTTGGAAGATTCTCAAAGCGATACATCTGTGAATAAGGTAAATGGGATGCTGAGAAGTAGAAGTTTATTAAAGCTATTGGATTGTGCAGGTAACTGATGAGGAATCCCATCCAAATACTGTATTTCTCTTTGGCCTGTGCTAAATGCTGAGAGAGGAAGGATTTCCCCATTTCTGCAGAGCTACCAAGGCCCTGTTTCTGCTCCTAGTGTTTTAATTCCAGTAGGTAAAGCATGTTAACAAGAACAGCAGTCTCTCAAAGGGAAAAAAACTGTTGAATTCTGTGACAATTACATTTGCTTCATTGCAACGAGGTTCACCATGCCAGTATGTATAAAACAAGAAGCAAGTGGCAAAGTTGTCATCCATGCTTGCACAAAAGCCAACTTCTAAATCAGCAGCAAATGGTCAGAATGAGAGCCTTGTGGCTCAGATCAGAAAAGGTGGCACTGGTTGCTAGGGCAGCATGGACAGTATTGAAGGATGGTGAATTAATAAAATATGTTCGGGAATTTAGTTACTGGTGCTGGAGAAGAAACTGGGGAAACCTTGTGGAAGGTCACTGAGCCATCACACGTGTAATGGGAACTTTTAGAGAACAGAATCGAACCCTTTATTTTTTTCAAACACAGGATAGAATTGAAAAGCTAGAGCCTGTGCACAAAGTAAAGATGCCACAGCCGCCTGCTATGATGATCACAAAATCCTGCAACGGGTCACATTGAAAGGGACCACAGTGGGTTATCTGGTCCAATCCCCCTGCTCAAGCAGGATCATCCCAGAGCACATGGAACAGGATTGTGTCCACATGGTTCTGGAATATCTCCAGTGAGGGCCTCCACACCCTCTCTGGGTGATCTGTTTCAGTGCTCAGTCACTGCACAGTGAATTTCTTCCTCATGTTCAGGTGGAACTTCCTGGGCATCAGTTTCTGCCATTGCCTCTTGTGCCATTGTTGGGCACCACTGAGCAGAGCCTGGTCCATGCTCTGACCCCTCCCTGCAGACACTGACAGACATGGATGGGGTCCCCTCTCAGTCACTGAGTGACTCAGCAGAAGTCAGTATCTCCAGGCATTGAGTCTGCCTAGGCAAGGTGCACAGGACTGCTTTGTGATTATCTCAAGAAGAATTTCCCGTTTGGGTCCAGTGACCTGTGTTAGTTCTCCTGTGCATGGTATCTTGGTTATAAGGCCTTTTTGTACTTTGCCTTTCCAGAGAAGTCTAACCAGTCACACAAAGACAGGCTGTTTCTAGAGGAATGCAATCAGGGGCAAGTACCTGCAATTGCCTTTTAACTTCACCAGTAAAAAAGAAATTACTGTTTCACATTGCAATACTTCATCACACCAACCAATCCTCAAAAATAAAGCACCATGTGTGAGATACCTGCTTACCTAAACTGAGAAACTTTAACTGGAGAGGAAGAATTGGGGATGCTGAAGATGAATCTCATAGCAGCAAGGGCCACAGAAGCAATACTCAGGAAGCTCAGAAGATGGAAAGTGAAACAAGTCGTGGAGGTACACTGAAACTGGTGTTGCTCTAGTTGTATTTGCTGACAGACCACAAATCAATTCACAGTGAATTTGCAATCCCAGTTAACGCATGAGGCAAAGAACCAGGTTCTCACTACCTGAAACCCGATATGGAAAACTGTTCCTTAGAAAGAGCACAGTCTCTCTGGGGATTTTAATATTCACATGTAATCCTGGCATCAGCATGCTTGCCAAAGAAAGTGCATTTTCTTGGACAAGCATCACTTTGTCTTCAATACAGATACGGGGGTCGTATCACTTTGTGTCTGTTCTTTATTCTTTACTCTGCTGTACCATGCACAGACAAAGACAGAAGGAATTAACTCTTTGAAGACATTAAGCAGCATTTTCTCTGGAAATGTTGACTTAGATTTGAAGAGATAGGGCAGGGAACCAACAAAAGCTGCCACAGAGAAGAGTGAGCAGCAGGGCTCAGTACAATAGGAATGGGTGGAGTTAGAGGACTGATACAAAACACTCTTTCTCTATCCTTCAAGTCTGGCTGGGAAAAAAAGACACACAAGATGAAAAAGGAATCTCTCATCTGTCAAGTGACCTGGGAGACGGTGAGACAAGTCTGGAATTCCTACCTATTAACGAGGTTGTGATCAGCTCTGCCACTCAGCTAGATTCTGAGAGACTTTCCAGGTAAGTGAAAGTCAAATTCGCTTTATGAGACAAAGTCCTGTTTCTGTGGTCTGACATTAGGACCTCATATCTATTCTATTATTGTTCATGTGAAAAAGAACCAAACTTGACCAGCACTAGAACAAGGACATGTACACATGGCTACATTCTCCTTTGCCTCCCCCTACAAAACTTGTTCCAGAATGTGTTTCATCCTGCCATGTAAATATGGCTGCCTTTGTATGTCCTTAGGTTAAATTTTGATTCAGAACAATTTTAATGGAATCAAGCTGCCTAAAGCTTTGGCCTGTTTTCTCTCACAAGTTTTTAATCTCTCCAGTTTCATTATAACAAGACTAAATGTACGTGCCTAAATGTGACATTTCTAAAGCTCTAAAGCAGACTGAAACACCTTCTGAGACAGAAAGCAGTCGTCTGAAAATGCTGATCTACATTTCTGGCCAAGAAGGAACAATAACTCTGTGCTTTCCCAGCATCAGTTCACTCCAGCACCAGTTCACAGCACAGGGCTTATTTGATTTTCACTGATTGCCAGCAGCCTCAAGGGGCCAGCTGCTTTAGCAGCTGGAGACCAGCCAGGAGTAAAGTGGCCCTGGCCACCGGCCCCCGTGCTGATGGCAGGGGAAGGAGGTGCACAAACTACTGCAACAACTGCTCAAAGATTGCTGAAATGGGGCAGAAAACCAGCAGCTGCCAGCTCTAGTTTTAAGGTCAGCTTTGACCCAGCAAACTGATGCAAAACTGTCCTCCTGCTTTGGTGGATCTAGCTCCATGCATGAGCTTCCTTACACTTCTTTTTCCCTTATCTTGTTATATTGGAAGCAAAAAGTAGTTGGCTGTAAGGAAAAAAAAAAAAGCCTCCAATATATTTGCTTACTTTCTAAAATCAATTCAACTTAAAATTTGTTTGTTTTCTGCATGTGTACTTAATTTCCTTTTCTTAATCCAGGGAATAAAGCCAGTAGAAGGGTACTTGTGGTGCTTTCTTAACAATATATGAGGTTATTTTAGGGGTCAAAGTAGCTTTCCTTTTGAATGCCACACTTTGGAGTAAAAATAAAAAGCCTCTTTTCTAGTATTATAGGCACACTTAAATACTGTTTTCCATGAACTTCCAGTTATTAGTAAAAGTGGCATTCTCATACTAAAAGATGTTACAAAGTAGCTATGGGTCAATTGACAACAGCAAACTTACACCAAAACAACATTTAAACAGGAAGTTGTGTGTACTTCAGCAGATTCTTAGTAAATCACCTGATAAATTACCCTATTGTAGCTAAGCTGGGTGAAATTTCAAAACATGTTTGCCCAAATTTCATCTTTTGCAATAAACCTTCTGCAGGCCTCCAGTAAAAACACTTTTTTTGCCTTTTTGTCTCAAACCTGTATATTAAACGTGTTGCTAGAACTCTGGTAAAAAACTGAAAAGTGCAAGTCTCACTTTTAGTAGAAATACAATAGCAACAGTACTGAACTGTTCTGCAGTATCAACAGTGCTTAAATCTATTCAGTTAGCTGCCTTCATACATCTCTAGATAAATACTCTTGAAATAAAATTTTACCATTAGTTGTTATAGGCTAGGGGATTTGCTTGTACCTGAATTTATTTTTGTGACAGTTATTTGACCTAAGTGAAAAAAGCCCCTCTATACATACAAGAAGTGGGTTTTGTCAATGGGTAGTTTGAATAAGATCTTTTCATCCTTTTCAGAAGGATTACTATACATAAATATTTTACAAAATAACCTACTCCATTGACAATTTAAGGTTCAATGTGTGTGCTTTGATAAATACTAAAAACATTCTAAAAAGTTATTCAAAAGAAGATAATGAAATGCCAGATTTTGCACATTTTCAAAATTTGAAAGATGTGCTTTGTTACCAACAATTGATTTATGCTGATTCAGGAGTTAGCCCATATGGATATTTTCCAAGTGTGTTCCCATAAGTTCAAAGATATTGTTAAAAAATTCTTAAATGGAAAAACATCACAATATAAATAGGTGGCTTCTTTTCCTCACCTATGAACATACAAAACCAAGGTAAATATGGAAAATGCACTTTCTAAATACATAAACACACTTAGATGTAAAATCTAAGGCTTTGTGCACCTAGACAGATGAAATCCTGAGCACCTTTGGGATCCTAACATTTCTAAATACCTTTGTTGTCAGAGGAAACCTATACTTTCGAGCAACCCTTCACATCAGTCTATGTGCACTTCAAAGGTTTCTGTCTACCTTTTGAAGTGCACTATCCATATCCAACACTAAAGCTTTTCTAAGTGGAGACTGGCAGCTGCAAAAATAGACTGTAAATCTGGTTTCAGCCAGACTGTAAGTAGATTTAAAGACATATTTTAAAAAGTCCTGAGAGCCTGTCTTGATTACGGTGCCAAGAATTTCTA
The DNA here is from genome assembly GCF_041296385.1 of Aphelocoma coerulescens. NCBI lineage: Eukaryota > Metazoa > Chordata > Aves > Passeriformes > Corvidae > Aphelocoma > Aphelocoma coerulescens. Next base: position 108,208,512 of record NC_091013.1, read on the forward strand.
CCTTGACATTTTCGCTCAGTAACTCCTTTCCCTAGTGGCCCATCAGAAACCTCTCTGCTCCTCATCACCTCCCCTTAATGCTTCTTAAGACAAAACAGGGCTGGAGATGAAGTCCCTGATGTATAATGCCTCCAATGAAAGGCTGGAGAAAATGGTCAAGGCATTATCTGTAGATAAAAACACAAGTATTCTTTCCACATGCTGCTGTGTGGACGGTAATAAGAACAAGATAAACGCTGTGTGCTTGTGTCTGTAATTCTGTTTTAGAAAGCAGCTGCTGTGGACTGCGTTCTTCCATTCTTACTCAGAAGCTTCCTCTGCTGCTTCTGTGCTCTGCACTGGAGTCTTCAGTCCCCAGCATTTTGAAGGTACAGAACAGCACTAGGAAACTGGGAACCTAAGTCACTTCTTTCTGTACCATTAGATGTCAAAATGCTTTACAAAGGCAGCAGATGTAGTTACTTCACAATACAGCTGTAAAAATAAAGGTACGTCATAGACACACACAATCTCTTTGAGGCTGAATTGATCTCTTTAAGCCCACCAAGGACACCACTGTCAGAGCAAGGAACAGGACCTTGCAGTTTAGGTGCCCGATGAATCTGTGGTGTTTTTTTAGTCTATGGCATCTGGTGTTCATAAAGAACACAGATATTTGTTACAGCTTGAATTTTCCCATTTGAACGTCTCAAATCCTGGCCTTCACCAGCTGTAATAAAACACCATACAGTGACTGTCAGCCTTTTCCATAAAATGAGTCTCTGTTACTACATAAACCATTTTGAGAGTGTTTTCCTCTGTAGAAGCAGATGGATTTTTGCAAAGCACCTACCAATGACCATCAACAGGAAAAACATGTCTCATTTATTGAGACTGAAAGAACAAAAGAACTTCTGGATCCCTCTTTCTCAGAGTTTGGTTTAATGCTGTATTTAATTCTGTTATGGTTCTCTATTTGATTGTGATGTTTGGCACAGTTAGAATCAGCATATTCTGAAAATGTACAATTATTTTGAGCTAGATCACCTTAACAGACCTTTGAAGGAATGATGTCAGATAACTTGGTAATATATGGGGCCCACTTACATTGAGCTTGTCAAAATTTTAAATAGATGAGTGTCAGTGCTGGCAGGAGACTTACCTTCTTCCTGGAAGAGTATTTTATTTTGGTTTATGTAGCAGAAGAGAAGGGAAAGCATGAGAAGAGCAGTTAAGATGCTCTGGGTAAACCCAAAATAGTTTGAAAATACCCAGGGAGGTTGATGAGATATTGAAGTGTTGCTGTTTTTTTCTAAGATGAGAACAAGAAATTATTACTTTTGATACCTCTGCCAGTGGCTTGAAGCTCTTGCTTCTCATTCCTGCCTGATCAGTGTTTTAGAGAAACTGTTCCAGTTCCTTCCTGTGCTCTTACTGATTCCCTTTTTGGTAGTACTCTATAGCAGTGCAGGATTTATCCCAGATTAAAGCACTTGCAAAGACAGTGTATTAATTCACAAAAGCTTTGGCTTACTTTTCAAGATTTACTGTGAGGTTTTAATATAACTATGGAAAAACAAGTCTGCCTCATTTTTTGTTTATCTTTTATATTTAGCATTACAAAATCCATATAGTGTTTAGTCCTGTAGTGTTTTCATAGAAAAAAAGTCTTAATATTTAAACAGTACAGAATAACTTACCAATATTAATATTTGCATTTTTAATAAGTAGTGTCATGTTGCCCAGGACTTGCTACTGAAAATTAATTTTCAATGAAGAAATTATTTACAGTAAGAATACACTGGAGGAACAGTAACATCTGGCTTAATTCTTTGATTTCCATTCTGATAAGGCTGTAAAATCTAATAAAATTAATTAGTAACAAAAAAGCAAGCATCCTAGAATGTTTGGAGAGGTGGAACCTCTGTACTATAACTGCCTTGTCTAGAGCTGCTTTCCAGTGTATTTATTGCATTAAAATGTAACAGTTCACAGTGATGGAGAGCTGTTGTTTTTTCCTTTAAAAAAAAATATAGGACACCCATAAAAAAAAATATAGGACACCCACTCACCCTGTGCCTGCTAAGCTGTACAGCTTCTCCCAGAGAGGGATCAAGCCATTTCAATATCTCTTAGCCCTTGTTCTCTGCTGCAGCCACTGAAGGCTTGCTTCATCTCCTCGATGCACTTCCAGAGAAACATCTCATCTCCATCCTTCTCTTGGGTCCGTCGGTGTCCTTGATTTTCCCATGCTTTCCTGTTACTCCCTAACCTAAGCATTGTGAGCCATCCTCTCCCCTAAAGTCCTCTTTTTGTTAGAGTAGGTACAGGGTATTAGTTGTGGACCCCGGGCTCTCAGCCAGGCCATCCACCCTTCTAAACTGGGGACTGGGATCTTGGCACAGGAAAAATGTGGACCTGTTGGAGCCAGTCCATAGGAGGCCATCAAGATGATCAGAGGGATGGAACACTTCTCCTTTGAGAAAAGGCTGAGAGAATTGGGATTGTTCAGGCTGGAAAAGAGAAGGATTTGGGGTAACCTAATTGTGGCCTTCTACTACCTGAAGGGAGCCCACAGGAAAGATGGAGAGGGACTATTTACGAGAGCCTGGAGTGACAGGACAAGGGGGAATGGCTTCAAACTGACAGCAAGTAGGTTTAGATCAAATATTAGGAAAAAATTCTTCCCTGTGAGGGTGGTAAGGCTCTGGAACAGGTTTTCCAGAGAAGCTGTGGCTGCCCCATCCCTGGAAGTGTTCAAGGCCAGTTTGGATTGGGGTCTGAGCAACTTGGTCTAGTGGAAGGTGTCCCTGCCTATGGCAGTGGGGTTGGAATGAGATGGTCTTTAAGGTCCCTTCCAATCCAAATCATTCTGTGATTCTACGATTTTCAAGCTCATGTCTGAAAATGCACATGCATATATATGTGCACATATGTGCAACATGCCCTGTGTAATTCAGGTGAGTTCCTCTCTCTCAGCTTGACATAATCTCTGTAAGGCCTGTGCAGAGCTCAGCAGGCAGGGAGGGGGAGCAGGAGGCTATGGAAAATAACATCTCCCATGCTTGGGGGATGGGCTGTAATTAGAATTTTACCGAACTCCAGCTGATTTTACCAAACTCTAGTGAGTTGTGTCCAGCACATGTTCAGTGCCCTTGTCCTGTAGAATGGGCAGTATGATGAGCTGGGACGTGAGCCCATAAGCCCACACAGCTTTGCCAGGGGGTTTACTAGAAGTGGTAGGATGCCACAGCTCTACAGCTGCTCCAACAAACCAGGGTATATCCATTCTCTCCCATGAGCTCCAGTCGAGGCTGCACACATGACTGGCCCTAAGCATGTGTCAAAGCCTTGCTCTCTCTTTAGCAAGCAATTGATACGCATATTTTTAATAAAAATTATGCAATAAAGTGAAGGAAGCACTAAGCTGTTTTGTTGAATAACAAGCCTGATATAATTTCCTGGGTTAAGGAGAGAGGTTAACAATGAAGTATACCCTTGGACAGAAAGTAAATGCCTAGAAGTTAAGCAGTGATTCACCACAGAGACAGGGAGGGTAGTCTGATGATTTGTGTCATCTGAGACATGCTACTGGTACAGCCTGTAATGAACCAACTCTTTGGGGATGGGAGTCAAGATTCACAATCTCCATATTCCTTGAAGAATGTCTCATAGAATCTTTGTAGAGTTTTTAAATATCCCTTTCCAGGTTTTGTGCCTGCTGGAAAGCTTTGCTTATTCAGCATCTGGAGGTGTCAGCTTCAAAAACGATGGCTTAGCCCAGGGGCTTAGCAATTAGACCCTGATCCATTAAGATACTCTATCTAAGAGGTCTCTGAACCCACTCCTTGCTCCCTCCCCAGTGCAGTAGCAAGGAAAGTAAGTAATGTGCTTTTCACCTTAATGGTATTTCAAATGAAACATGCAGTTAAGCAGATTTCATATTTGCAGGTTTCCTTCACATTTCAATTTATTTGAAGAATTCCTTCTCTTCTTTCTTTAAGTTTTTAATTATTCCTTGTTTTTTCCTACATTTTATAGCTAATGCTTTAGTATTACTGTTGCAATTGTTTTGAAATTTTCCAATCCTGGTAGGTATTTTTGCATTGCACAGAAAAATGTGAACTCTGGACCATTTCCACAAGAGATACTCTGTCATAATCCATGATAATTCTGGTAGAGCAGGAGAAATCAGCAGGCTAGTCCTAGTCAATACATTGGAGAGAAATTGATTACAAATATGTGTCATTAATTTATGCCGGTAGAGGGTTTGTTTATTCTGAAAATTGGGACCTCAGACTGGGCTATGTTTTAATAAGCACTAACAAAATGCTGTCTTTTTAAAAAAATCCTCTTAAAAGGGCCAGACATGGTGTGATCTTGGGGCTGTCCTGTGCAGGGCTGAGACTAGGACTTCAGAGATCCTTGTGGGTCCCTTCCAACTCAGGATATTCAGTGATTCTCTGATTCCATGGTGAGGTTGTGCAGCTCATGAACAGAACTCATGACCTTGGGCATGGCCTACAATGATGGTGCCCCAAATGTGCTCATCATCAGGGATATCTCAAAATCCGTTCTTGAATCCATTTGGAAAAATGGTAGCAATGCTAAAATTTCACCAAAGAAGAAAAAGAATTCATAAAATTCACAAATAAATGCCATAACCTGAAAGGGTAAAATACAAACATTTTGCTTTAATGACTGTATTTTAGTCAGTACCTAGTGAGAACATGCTGGGTGTGGTGGGTATAGATTGTGGTTACAGCCAGTGTGACAACACATACTGTGCCTGGAGACACTCATGTTTCCCAAAGCCCCCCAGTCAGGAACATGGCTCAGCCTGCTCTGGCTTGAGCATCATCCTTTTCCTGTTCCCTCCTCTTCAGGAGAAACAAGTACCTGTAAACTCTGGAATTGTCTAGAGCAGGATTGAAACAGTCACCTCTCTGTCGAGCCCTCAGTGGGTCACAGAGAGGCAAACACAAAAGCACTTTAATCTCATTTGCATTTTATGTCATCAGAATGTCTCTAGGGTCTCTAACACATTGCACTATAACTAATCCTAAAAGTTAAAAAAAAAAAAAAGTAGGGCAAGCCCTGCAAAAATAATCATATTAGAACTGATGAGATATTTGTATTTAAGGAGGATCATTTTGACATTCTGAGCTTTTATTCTGCATCCCTTTCATGCTTTCAACTTTTTGCTTATAGCCAAGAGGGTTACAGTCTTTTTTTCTTCCTTTTCTGCTGTTAATTTATGGAACATTTGACCCCATAACCTGGGCTTTAAGAAAAATGTTCTGTATCACAGGGCACATAATAAAATTGAGGGAATGACTTTTTTTTATGAAGGTTTTGTACAAATTAATATTTTTTGAATGCTGCAAAAAACAGCACTCATTTATATGTGAATAGGAACATGTGTAAATACATACATCAATGACTAATGACTGCCCGTGTTCATGGGACATTGTGAGTACACACTTGTTTTCTTGAAGTATCCAAAATTCTCTCATTCCTAGTCCAAAGACTCTATTTAGAACTTTTGCTCCTGAAGTGCAAAGTGTTTTCCATCAGATTAATATTTTTTTCGGAATTTTATTTCATTCAATAGTCTAATTCTGGGTGCACCCATGAAAGGTTTCGTGCATGTTTTCCTAGTTTGCTTTAGGAGTGTGAAATATAGGTTGAGTAGTCATTGTTCTATTCTATCAGTTTCTAGACTCTGTAATCTTTTAATAGTCTCTTCAACTCTTATCTATTCTGTTCCTAATTCCTCATTTTACTGCTTTGGTAATCTGATTCTAGTGCAGAGAAATCTCCACCTTCCTCACTTTTTAAATTCAATGCAGCAATGACTTATCTTTTGGTATAGTTCATCATTTCCTTTTAGCTGGATTTTTTTTTACTGAACTTTCTTCTGTGCTCAGTTTAAAAAAACATTACAGCAGAAATAGCACAATCTGTTGCTAACCTGTAACCCTATCAAAATGTATTACCAAACCTCAAATGCAGAGCAGAGAAAATTTAGGCTGACCTGTGTCCTCTCAAAGTGCCACAAGGAGTAGTGATTCTCCTAAGTCAGTTCCAGTGCCTGTTTCTAGGGGCCACTGAGCTGAAAATAAAGCTTTTGACTGAATATCAGCTTAAATCACTAATTGCCCTGTTCATTAAAGACCCCACGGCATCAGAACAGGTTCGCTCAGAACTTCCTTCCTGGTTGTAATCCCTTTTCCTTTTCTATTCCTTTTTCCTAATGCAGTGTTAGGAAAATGCTGCAAAAGAAATTCTGCTTCCCAAAAATTCTTCCAGTTCTAGCAGCACACAAATCAGCCGCAGTTCAGTGGTGCTCTCTGCTCTGATACAGCTGCTGTCCTCCACTCCTCCTGACCTTTTCAAGGCTGCATGAAAAGTCCCTCATCAATCTTGACAGGCAATTCCTTGCACTCCTTCAGAAACCAACCCCAAATATGGCCCATGCCAATGATAGGGAAGAGAAAAGCAAGCCCAAGAAAAATTTTCCTAAAGGTATTGGCCACTCTGACTCAACCCAGTGGGAATTCAGTAGTAATTGCTTGACTGATAGCAAGAGGTAATAAATCTAAGGGCTGTGTGAGTTCTGGAGAGCTCAAGTCTGTGGAGAACCAAAAGTGTCTATGCTTCTTTTCTTGACATAGACAGAGATGAGGCCAGAAATCACCTGCCAGTCATTTGCTTCAGAAAAGAAATGCTGAAATTCCCCAGAAACCTGTGATCTCTTGGCCCTATTGCAATTTTGTCTAATGTCTGCTGGTATTGTGGTCAGTGCTAGAGATGTGCACAGTACAGACAAAGAGAGTTTTGCAACCCAGTAAACAAGTCATTTCTGGATTTTGGAAATAACTGATGAAGACCAGGAAAACATCTGGAAATTCTCAGGCCATGATACTTCTCCACATGCAAGATTTGTAACATTTTCATGGGGTGAGATCAGCTGTGATTCAGGAATAAAAACAGTTCTGTTCAGATTTTGAGGATTTTTTTACACTAGCATGAAAGCTTCTGAATATTTCTAATTTGCCTGGATTTTGCTTTACTCATCACATCTTGTTGTTATCATAGCTTTCTTTAACAACAGAAGCCAAAAACTTAAAAATAAAACCGAAAGTCTTCATGTAAAGATTTTGTTTAGTGGGTGGTAAACCTTCATAGTTTCTTTACAGAATGAACACCTCTTGCTTCCTGTACTGAAATTTGCAGCAGTTTTCTTGAACACATCTCTGTCAGATTAACTGAAGCCACAGAATCAATGAAACAATAGCATGTCTTTACAAGCTACTTACTTGCATCTATTTTAAAAAGTTACCACTGCACTCCAGTTAAAAAATGGATTCTTTTCAAACAATTTACCAATGCCTGGCTTATTTTCAATCCAAAGAACTACAAGTATTATTCACTCCTGCATCTGATTAAATTTGTCTGCAAATATTGCTCAATTCTCCTCTCCCTCAGGTGAGTTTCTGTGATAAATGTCTTTTATCTCTGCTGAAACTTTGGTATCCATCTCTCTCCTTCTAACAAGCCATGTACATTTTAAGAGATATATGTCTTTTCACAAAATGAAATCTGAGGCCGAGATCTCTAGCAATTCATTGTATGGGGCATATTCTGTTATTCTTCCAAAATCACAGTTCTATGTGTGTATTTTTTTAGCACATCCCAAGTCTTGTTGTCATTATTGTCCTCTGAATTTGCTGGTCAGTGTGGTAGATACTTGGGTCTGTAGGAGGGTGGGAGGAAATTACTTCTCAACTTTATCTAGTTTGTGCCTTACCCTGGATTATGGGAAAGCAATTTCACAAGTGTGGCATCCTAACCATTATCCAGGTTTCTCCAGGTTTGATTGCATCCAGGACACTTCGAAGCATGCTGTCTTAAATAAGATGTTTCAAACCAATCAAGGGGAATGTCTGGTAAGAAGCACATCCTACAGAAGTGGGGTAATGCTTTTTTGAGGCCAACTTCCCCTTTTCCCCATAAGACACAGCTGCAGAGGAGCAGGGTTCAAAGACAGTCATAGCTCTAGAGGGGATTATGGACCACCAAGGACCCCAAAGCACCCCCGAACTCTTTGGGAACTCTCCACCAGAATACTGCACATGCCCCATAGTATTGTACAAAACATTAAGAATCTCCTTCCTGAGGAGGCATCTTTCCCATGGTAATTTTAATATATACAACCTGATGAACTCTTTTTTTCATGGGCCTTCACCCCCAACAAATGAAGACTGTGCCAATCAGTCCAACCACAGACATCAATATTGAAATGATCAAGTCTTGTCTCTTTACCCTTGGTTGATGATACTCTTCCCCTCCACTATCTCTGTCCTTTCTTTCTCTTTCTTTTTTTAACTTACCTATTTTTTCCTGGTATTCTTATACTTTTCTAGAAAAGAACCAAACCAGCTGCTACCTCCTTTCCATTGCAATCACACTGTTTTAAAACAGATCTGCCTCATATATACACCAGTCAATCAGTGTTGTTTCACTCTAACTCACCTCAAGGGCTTTATTAACAGGAAGATCAGCTGCCCTGCCTCAGAGGCAGGCTGTAACACACGAGCAAATCTTTTGCATTTTAAAGCCCACTGCTGTTTGCTGTCCTCAAAAGGGCAGTACTTCCCACATCAGCAAATATTCCACAACGGATGCAAACAAATTGACTGGGCACCAACCTTTTGCCAGTTAGTTGACTTGGGGGATGCATGAGTATTAAAAGAGAATAGAAATGATGACTGTGACAACCAAGGTGCCCTCATCCATGATCCAACACCTGGCAGAGTCCACACCAGCACAACATTTCACTGATGTGTCACTGGGGAGGTATGGGTGTGATCGAGGCCGCTTGCTGCTGGTCATATGTAAGCTCATATGAAGACATTGTTGGGTGTCAGCATAATCCTCCCTTACTGAATACCCCAAGGGAATGAAGGGATTAAAGGAAGAACAAAAAAGAAATTATCTCAGCCAAGGTTTGAAAGCGGCTGGAGAATCAAGGATGCAAGTGAGAGAATGCTACAATTAAATTTCCTCGTGCAACCTTAATTTACTCATTGTCCATATGTTGCAATAGCTCAGACAGAACCTTTTTCCATAGGTAGTTTCCCCTTTAAATTGTGCAGAATAGATCTCCTGAGTAACAAAGTGATATGCAGTTGTGTGCATCTGTTGAAAGGAGTATAATAAACAGAGCAGACTTCAGGAAGGGAATGAACAATATCCGTCCTAAGTGTTTCTGCACAGTGTTCGGTGCATTACTCCAAGGAGCATTTTTACAAGCCTTGACCAGTTGAGACCTTCTCATTTTCCAGCTGGTCAGCTTGTAGTGTGGATATCAGCTTTGCAAAGTGCTGAGCACTCACTTTTGCAACTGTAGTTGGTGGGATGCATAATTCTAATATCAATGTACAGAGAAATTAGTGGGATGCAGATCTTAAATATTGATGGACCATGTCATGCTGACAGCAGTGTGCAACTACATTTCTAACCCTGGGCCTACCTCAGGATGCTATATGGACCTATATACAAAGGGCTTAACAATGCCAAGTTTCCTGAAAAGTCAGGTTATGTATCTCATACTGAAAACTAAAATTAATAGATAATCAGTTTCAATTGTCTCGTCTAAAAAAAAAAAAAATGAGACTAATAGGAGCCCCTCTTCTCACATGAGTAGAATTAAAGTTTATTAAAAGCTGTGAAACACTCACCAAAACAAAAAATATATCTATATAAATGGTGACAGAACTGAAGATAAAATTAGTGATGAGAAAGATTCCTTCAGTTTCAGTGTTCCTGTTTGACTTGCCTTTAGGGTCCTGTGGATAGCAAGGTGCACAATGATTTAAAGAACACAAGTGTTTGCGGGTAGGAGGATGTGAGAGCAGGTGTTGAGATGGCTCTGCTGACCTGTTCCTAACTTGAGGCTTTTTGTTCTTGTAAGGCTTTTTCAGGTGCTGACCCACTTCTGGGGAAGACAAGCTTGGAGCAGATTCTGGACAGCTCCCCCTCCTTAGATGTCATCAGCATGTACCCCACTGGTACCCTGGGAATGTAGGATGCTTCTCCGCCTTCTCCCTAAAGGTGCCTCTCTCTGTTCTGCATGTGCAATTATGAAAATTAAATGGTTTTGTTTTTTCATAGCAGAGACATATGAGAAGCACAACTGAAAGCAACTCTGCCATTTCTTTCGGTCCTTTCTACTAAAGTATCCTTTTCTGGGGATTTTTTTTCCTGGTATGCCATTTCTGGCATGGACAGTTCCAGGTAGAACTGTCATCTTAAGTAACATTTTCATCAATTTTACTATATCTTCTGGTAGGTGTATTTTCCACAAATGATACTTCTCTCCTGAGAGTTGGCAGTTCTTCACCTTTACTGCAGCTCTTGACTTTTTTTTGTAATTTCTGCCAAGCCAAATTTCACACCGTATAGGGGCAATAAATTCTGTCTCCTAATAGATGGTTGGAATTGGAATAGATGTTTCAATTTTAACCTCTACCCTCATCAGCATTAAGAAGTGACTGCTTGCCAATATAAACCACACAGTTACCACAGCTGTTTTCCTGCTCAAATGTTGACTAAAGATGAGCTTCTCAGACAGCATTAAAAGGACAAATGATAGCCTGTTACAGAAATTACTTCATTCTGCAGCAGCAGTGTTCCCTTCTGAGTGACTGGTCCCTAAAGCTGGAGCAATAATTAAATCACTGTAAGATCTGTGTATAAGATAGTTCCCATATATACACTGGTATTTGCCTGTATGATCGATTTAGCTACATTGTCATCTCCATGGGCACATTCAGCCACATCCTACTGCTGTTGTGTTCAGCTGAACAGAGATGGAAGTTGAGGAGCATTAAGTCCACCTGGTCTCCCCCTCCCTCTTCACCCCAGTTGTGTTATTCCTACCTTCTGTTAGCCTCTTGAGTGGACATTTCTGGTAGGAGAGAGTGCCTTGTATAGGCACAAAGAAACACCAAATGTATACAACCACTACAGTTGGAAAGATATGTCTATGTGCTCAGTACCCTAAAATTTGCTCCTTTTTTTTATCCATAGTCTATATTGGCTTCTTGTTCACTTCCTCTGTCCTAATACACAGTTGTACACATACACACGTGCATCTAAATGCTTCCCAGCATCAGATCCTCATCCTGTTCTGCAGAGAGGACATCTCCTGTGAATATTCTCCTGGCTGGTTTTGCTCCAGAATGTAGGTTTCCCACTCATTCACAGCCTCCTCTGCCTACAGTACCTTTTCACCCCTAAGTCACAATCCTGTGCAGTTCTTAGTGCCAGCTTTTGTGTGACTCAGGATGGTGTTTGGTGCTCTTCTGACCTTTTCCAGGCAGCTTTGGCTGGTCTGTTGTTGCGAGGTCCAACTGGGTTGCTACTTACCTGTTTTCTGGCAATTCTGGGCAGCAAGAGCTTATACTATTACCCTTTATTACAGAACCAATTATGTCTCAAAACTATGGGGCTATGAATTAAGAGGCCAGGCAATGGAGATGGGATAGAATATCATCAGTACTTATTAATACATTCCAGACACTCTTGGCTCAGATATTATTCTTAATTGTGTACCTTCTTCTGAGTGATCTCTTTGCTTTATCATAGTGGGTATTGACTAAATTTTATCCATCCCCCATAAATTTGTTGAAAAACTGTAAAATAACTAAAGAGTCACTCTAATGCAGTTATACTTTGGTTTACTCCTGTTCCCAACATGGAGATGCTAAGTTCTGAAAAGGAGTTTTCAGCTGCAATCTGTAGGATTTATCTCCAAGTGTGCAGGGAATACAATTAGGTGAGCAGTGTTCATCTGGTCCACTGTGCCATTTAACATCCAGAAAATCCTTTTACTTCAAGCACAGCTCTCTGTGTAGCTGTCACAGCACTATGCAAAAGAGCTGTTCTGCCTCTGCCTTCACTTATTTCACATAGGTTTGCTGGCAATCAGATTTAGCTGTACGTGCATAAGCTCCCAATCTCTTGGCATGATCATCCTTCACAGCTTCCTCAAAATTTCAGCCAGCAAGGACTAGAAATACCAGGAGAAAGGGAATGTTTCACATAGCACTGCAGCCATCTGTCCAGCTGAGTTAGCACTGACAGGCTCCTGAGAGAGCAAACCTCACCTGCCAGAAGATCAGGATGGAAAATACAGAGGTAGAAGCAAAGAGGTGCTTTCCTCCTTTGCTCCACAAAGGGATGTTTCCAGAAATAACTTGCTTTGATTTACTGAAACAGAATGATAAAGCATTTTGCAGGTTGTAAGTCCGGCAATAATGAAATATCAATAACCCCACCAGCTGATAAAACCCATCTTGTAAACAGACTTTACATTTATTTAGGTGATGTAAAATTTTACACTTTAAAGGAAAAAAAAGAGAAAAAGCAAATAAACAAAATAAAAATTAAATTGCATAGCCTATTTTATACTGCAGCACAAAAGATTAATTACATTTTGCTCCTATTTCTCAATTCTCTGAGAACTATAGCAGTAGACAATTGAATACATCTTTATGTTTTGCTCAATAAATGGAATTGCTGCTAGTGCTTAAGATTTTGATATGCTCATAAAACATCCAGTCCATTGCACCATGGCTTTTTCAATGAAAAAAAAAATCTCTGAAACTCAGAGGCCAAGAAACAAAAAAAACGAACCAAACAAACAACCTGCAAGCATCCATATTTTCAAACATATTTATTTCCTCTATTTTAAAGAAATAATTTCTCATCTTAACCCATCACCACTCCAAGAATTTAGACAGATTTCTAAAACTTAAATCAAGCGGCTGAATATGAAAATACAAAGTCATCAAGAACTTATTACAAATCTTGTCAGATTTACACAGGCAAAATCAGACCCTAAGAATTTTGCTATGGTCAAAGCAAAGAAATTGGAAATTAATGGAGGATTTGGCTCATTAGTTATTGCAGTGCTACCCTGGATTATACTGGACAGCTCTCTGGGGGTTCCAATTCTTGTATGGAGGGAAAGATCTGGCATTTCAGACATGAAGATTCACATTTGCATCAGTGAGAGGCATTTGCACAGGTAGTGGTGGGCTTCCCACAGTACACTCAGGGCAGACAGAGGCCATAAATGGCTTCCTCACCTTAGTGGCTTGTGCATATTTCTAAATATGTGACCCTGGAGCTGGTACATCCACGGAGTCTTCCATTCTCAGTGAAGGAAGGTATGTGGAAAATTATCTTGTCCTTATTGAAGATTGCCCTTTCCATTTATCAGACAATTTACTATTTAAATTTATTATTTAAATACGTTCCATTTAGCTAGTTCTGGAGACTATCTCCCAACATTTTAGTGAGAGAATTAGAAATATATTCAAACAGGTATGGTGCATGCAGAGGAAATTTGAAATCATGACAAATACGTTACAACAAATATTTCATTTTGCCAAAAAAATACATTAAATTTTCAGGCTTTAATGATGGTTGATATGATAGTGAAAGTTAATTTGTATTTCAGGTTTGCCCATTTTTATGTAATTCATGATCCCATTGTGCAAGGATTTTGCAATAAAAGGAATGTTTGTCATGATGCCTGAGATGGCCATCTAAAAACAGAGGCTAGACAAGAATAAGAGAATAAAGGTAGGTATTTATTTGAAGGGCCTTCAAAGGTATGCCCCGGGCAGTCAAAAGGCTACACCCAAGATGGACCCTGGGTCACGAGTTCTTCACACTTTTATAAGTTTGGTTCATTTGCATATCAGGGTTAATTGTCGAGTTATAACCTCAGTTAATGATGTAATTACCCCAAGTTTGCCCCCCTCTTCAGAGGTTTTTAGTTTGCATATTTTGGGGCCTGGTGTCCTTGAGATGGAAACCTAAAGAGGTTTGTTATATCTAACCAGCATGAGCAAACAGCAGCTAACAAGACACATGAAAATTCAGAGTTAAACACTAGGCAGTACAGGACTTGAAAAATAGAAAAGTTAAAACCTAAGGCATCAGTCAGAAATAGCTAATACCAGTCGGTGCATCACAGGCAGCTTATCCCATTAAGACACCTTGGCCATGTTGATTTCCAAGAGCATAAAATTCGAAGTTCAATGAACTTCACAGTAAAATGAATTCTGGCAGATCCAGACTCTCACCTTGTACATGGAAAACAGGAGAGGCAGGAGAGAGCGAGGGAGGGAAGAAAAGTGCTAAGCAAAAAATATCTGTCATCTCTGCTTATCTCTTATCTCCAGAGGGTCAGTAAGTGATAAAGCAGGAGTACAGACCACGTGGGACAAAGAGAGAGAGGAGTGAAAAAGGTTTTCTTTGGAAGGGCTAGAAAAATCTCACAGAGGGAAGCTACAGATCTGCGAATTTAAAGCCTGCATAAAGCAGCAGTTCCACAGGGAAAATGAGCAGCTTTGTGGGTCTGCTTGGGAAAAGCAGCAGTCTGGAGGCACCTGAAAGCCCTGTTCCTGAGCCAAGCAGGAGCAAAGGCAGCAGTGGCTGAGTGCCCATCCACACACCTCCAGAGGTGATGGATGGACCCACTGGATTTTAGCTTTGTTGTGGAGAAGTCAGAGCGCTGTGCTGTTTCGTGATGTGATGCTGCTCCACCAGGATCTATGCTCAATGAGTTAATTTGATGTTCACTCGCTAACATTTGCCTGATATTGCTTAAAAGTCAGCATTTTCTGATATCAAACACCCTCTATCAGTTTAAAATATTAAATTTAGGTTAGGATTAATAAATCCTCCTTACTTCTATGTCCAGAATTTTTTCTGCTGCCAGAAGTCCATGAATAATTGTATTTAGGCAGTTTCATAGCACTGTTGTGAGCAGAAAGGGTCGTTTGCAGCGAAAAACCTCTTTTCCTCCATAAAACCAGTTTTACTATCAAAAATTGAACAATGGCCATTTAGTCTTGCTGAGGGTAGAAATGCACTTTAAAACATGACATTAATTTTTAAATAATGAAATTACTTTCTTTACTTTTATGGAAAGACAAGGGATTCTGCTATCTTCACTACTATATACATATATATAAACTAATTGAACTTTCTTTCTGAGGTAGATAGAAAGTTAAATAGATGAAACAGAGCAGGTCACTAGCTGATTACATTCTCATTTAATTTTGTATGCTGCTACAAAATTTAAATCTCCGTTGGAAATACAGGAAAGCTTGAGAACCTTCAAAGCTAAGAATTTCGTTTTCATCCCTTTTGAGTTTATAAATAAAAATTTAAGGGAGCTCTCATTAGGTATTTTGCACAGTTCAAACCTGAGTCATGTTTTCTACAGTATTATAATGCAAATACAAAATTAGGAAGAATTATAAACAGTTGCTTCATTTTGGATTACTTATAAATATACACCTTACTTTGTTTTTTACATTTCAAAGTTATTTGAGATCTGTTCATGATCTACTGTTTTCTTATGATAAATTAGTAATATATTTAAAGGTAGGTTAAGTGTCCTGGGTTGCAGTGTATTCCATTACCATCCTCATGAGCTGTTGAAATCAGGTGGGGCGGTGTTTCCTTGCCTCCTCCCCCCAGACTATCTTGCTGTTAATGGCCCATCATTGTCCTGCTGCATGACTCAGAGATAACTCCCTCCGGACTATCTTCTGTTAATGAGCCTAATCAACACTTGGCCTCATGACTCATTACCCCATTGTGAGATGCTCCACCCAGAAGGAGGAACCAAGCATCCCATCCTGGATATAATCTGAGATTCTGAACACTAGAGACAGCCTTTTCCAGAGGACAGGAGCTACACAGCCACCACTGGACCTTCCGAGGAAGAGCAGACCCTTTTTACTACAGGATCACCGCTTCAGAGGACTGCAGCCACCATTCTACCGGGCTGCTACCACCACCCTGACTAAGCGTGTCAGGTTGTATCTTGACTGTCAGTTTGAACCAGTGTTCTCATTTGTTTTGTTTTTTTTTTCCCTTTTCCTTAATTTCCCCATTAAATTGTTATTCTGGTGCCTACCACTGGTTTGTTTTTCGAATTAGTACATTAAGTCATTAATGCAAATAATATTTTCTTCCAGATGCTGGAATCAGATAAATACCTGAGACTGGGGAATGTACAGACTTAGCTGACTACACTATTGCTTACTTTACTTAGCATGTTCCACCATGCAGGTTGTGTTTTGGTTCTAAATTAAATTCACTTCCACAACCTGATGTGCTTAATAGATCAATTATAAAAATTGAATTGGTGCAACTGGAGGTCAGTGAACTGAAGTTTGCCCGACAGAACTGTCAGTATGGGGAAGGATTGTAGGAAATACATAAAACATATGCATAAATTTAGACTCAGAAATGGACAGTGATGTAGTTTTGATGGCAGCATGAAGACTCAGCAGCAACATGACCCTCAGTGCATAAGACCAGTATGGAGGCCAAATATTCTGATGGCACTGCATCAAGTTCTGTGTTTCTAAATGCAGCTGGCACCCAACATCAACATTTCATGGTGTCAGGCTGAGGAGGAAGAACCTGTCCACATTTGGGTCTGGCACCAGCCAGGCCACTGCTGCAAGCATGCACTTCCTCAGACAGTACCCAGACATCTGCTGTAGGCCAAGGAGAGGTGGAAAAGAAATTTCTTGGACGCAGTGATATTTTCACACATTTCATTAATGATCTTTGATTCCTGTCCAGTTCCTGAAGAGAGAGGACATTTTCTTTCCCCCTGCATCTAGTAAGTTGGTTGTCACTTGCCCATTGCCAGTGGAGATGTTGCCACTCTCTTTGAACATCAGTTTCTGGCACCTGCAAGAATCATGGGCACTGCTGATCCTCCCTCTGGGACAGGTGAGCCAGAGAGATAGCATGGCTGGAGGATTAGTTTCAACTTTTTTATCCTCCAGTGCACCCATCCAAGCTGTGCAGATGGCCTGTGGTGAAACCAACCTTCTGCTACCACTAGAAGTGAACATTTCCACTTGAGGGCTGATTCCTCTCCTAAGGCGCTCCAGTGTGTTTTGCACAGCTACATGCTATCCATGCAAAACATTTATATTGGATTCAGGTTGGCCCTATATGTAACAGGATAACAGGACTGCTGGAAACATTCATGTCAATCTGTAAAGCTTCAATCTTGCCAGAAAATCTTGATTGCTTTCTTTGCCAGAATTATGAAATTAGTAGGAAAGGCAAAGTGGGTCTTTTTCAGCTGAAGAGAGAAGCATTTCATCAGTGTGTCATGATACCCCATTCTAAGAATTATTTTAACTGCCTTAGATAGGAACAGAATCATATGGGTCATGAATTAGCTGAAGGGCTATAAACAAAGGAATGTGTATGGAAAATCATAGGGTTAGGGTTTGGGTTAGGGTTAGTGCTCAGTTACATTAGGATTAGGGTTGGGTTTGGGTTAGGGTTTGGGTTAGGGTTTGGGTTAGGGTTTGGGTTTGGGTTAGGATTGGGGTTAGGGCTAGGTTTGGTTTAGGGCTAGGATTGGATTAGAGTTAGGTTTAGTGTTGTGGTTAAGGTTCAGGTTTTGTTAGGGATAGGGTTAGTTTTAGGGTTGGGTTTAGGGTTTGGGGTAGGGTTCGGGTTAAGATTAGGTGCTGAATACAATGGAGAGAGTGAAGGGGTTTTCCTCTTTGTACAGCTCCAGGGTTCAACTCCAGAGCAAGTGTTGATTTCTAAAAAAACACTCATTCAGGGACGCTACTATGGTAAGGGGTTTGGAACCATAAAGAAGGGAGAATGAACTCAGCAGGCCACGGTTCCAAGTTTTAAAAGCCATTAAAATTGTGCTCTAGCTGTTATCATCTTCAGTTTGGGTATGGGCATAATGAAATTCCATTGCTAAGTCTTTTTTCCATCTCTGTCTTCTGAGTCTTGTGTTCCTTTATGTGGTGTACATTAGAGGGGAGCAAAAGTCTGCTCTCAGAGACCTGCTTATCAGAAAAATTGGGTTTTGGAGTGGAAGCTAATGCCAAATGTTTCTACCTCCTCTTCAAATCCGGCCGTTCCCATACAACAGTAGACAGTGACAGGCTTGGAGAAACATGGCCAGCTGGAGGGCAGCAAAACTGGCAAGTGGAGTGGCTTTTTCTCAGACAGGAAATATACTGGAACATAATGTTGTTTTTCAGAGCCAGGAAAATGCCACCACAGGAGGAGGATGGCTAAAGAGCAGCTAGAGAACCACACAGAGGCACAGCTGGTCAGAGCTGTCTTTTTAAATTGTGGACTTGTTGCAGTGGGAACAACCTCTTGTATGGGCCAAACACAAAGCTGTGCTTAAAATCAACATCTTTCAGAAGTAAAATTTAAAGTCTGTTCAGGTGGAGTCTGCTATAAAGCAGCTGGGAACCTCAACAGCTTTGTGTGAGGTGAACACCCAGCAGTTATTTTCCTCTCCAGCCTGTTTCACAGGGGTGTGGAGAGGATGGTTTTGAGCCTGCTGGAAATTTCATCCCGGTGACAACTTAGGGTTTGATTGACAGCTGCTCCACACAATCTGATTTTTGGGGATGTTAGGCACATTAATCTGTCTGCTGACCCCGTGGAAAAGCTGTCCAAAAGAAGTCAAACACTTGTCATTTTTAGATTTTAAAAAGTGTAAAACAAAACAAGGAATTCCTTCATCACTTCCCATGGATGGGCAGGCGTTCAGCCGTCTCCAGAACAGCAGGGCTCCATCATGAGTAACCCAGTTCCTTCTTCTTCCCCCAGCTTTATATGTTGAGCATGACACCTTATGATGTGGAATATCCCTTCGGTCAGTTGGGGTCAGCTGTCACAAATCCTTGCTGGTGGGGTGGTGTGAGAGGCAGAAAATGATGTGGTGCTGTGCAAGCACTGCTCAGGGATAACAAAAATATCCCTGTGTTATCAACGCTGTTTCAGCACTAATCCAAAACACAGCCCCATACCAGCTGATATGAAGGAAATTAACTCTATCCCAGCCAAAACAAGCACAATGTGTTTGCTAGAGGACCAATACCCACCAGAGAGTAAAAACATTTTGAAAACTTAAGTAGTTTCCTGGGTGCAGCGTGTCTGGAACTCTAGACCACAAAATCTCAGAATACGTTGAGTTGGAAGGGACTTAAAAAGATTATTAAGTCCAACTCAATCCTGCACAGGACAAGAATCCCACTATGTACCTGAGAGTGTTATCCAAATACTTCTTGAACTCCGTCAGGTTTGGTTCTGTGGCCCTGGGGAGCCTCTTCCACCCTCTGGGTGAAGAACCTTTTCCTGATATCCAAACTAAACCTCCCCTAACACAACTTCAGTCCCTTCCCTCAGGTCCTGTCACTGATCACCACAGAGAAGAGATCAGTGCCTGTCCCTTTTGCCAGTCATGAAGAAGTTGTAACTGCAACAAGGTCATCCCTCAGTCTCCTGCAGGCTGAACAGGTAAGTGCTCTCAGCTGCTCCTCATATGACTTCTCCTCAAGGCCCTTCACCATCATCATGACCCTCCTTTGGCCCTCTCCAATAGTTTAATATCTTTCACCAGCACTCGAGGTGAGGCTGCCCCAGTGCAGAGCAGAGAGGGACAATCCCCTCCCTTGTCTGACTGGTGATGCTCTGCCTGATGCCCTCCAGGACACGTTTGGCCCTCCTGGCTGCCAGGGCAGTGCTGACTCACATTCAGCGTTCTATAGGCTAGGATCCCCAGTTCCCTTTCCGTGGTGCTCCATTCCCCAGACTGTACACACAACCAGGATTGCCCTGTCCCAGGTGCAGTATCCAGCACTTTCCCTTGTTGAACTTCATATGGTTGGAGATGTTCCATCTCTCTAATTTGTCAAAGTCTTCTTTCAGGGCCTCTCTGCCTTGGAGGGAGTCGACAGCTTCTCCCAATTTTGTATAATCTGTGAACTTGTTCAGTATCCCTTCCTGTCCTGAGTCCAGGTCATTCATGAAGATGTTGAAGAGCCCAGGGCCGAGGATGGAGCCCTGTGGAACCCCCCTAGTGACAGGTCACCAGTGTGATGTCACCCCAGTCACTGTAACCCTTTGTGCCCGACCTGTGAGCCAGTTGCTCACCCATCCCATGATGTGTTTATCCAGCTGGGGGATGGACATTTCGTTCAGAAGGATCCTGGGAGAGACAGTATCAAAAGCTTTACTGAAATCCAGAAAGATCACATCAGCTGTCTTCCCTTGATCAGCTGGGTGGGTTACCTTGGCATAAAAGGAGATCAGGTTTGATAAGCAGGACTTTCCTCTCATGAATCTGTGCTGGCTGTGACCCGTGACTGTGTTGTCTTCCAGGTGTTCAGTACCTCCCAGAATAATCTTCTCCATAACCTTACCAGGCACTGAAGTGAGACTGACAGCCTGTAGTTTCTGGAATAATGGATGAGGTAATGGATGTCAATGTAAATCATTAAGCACACCAGCATCGTGTTATCTCCTACCATCTGAAAGCAGCTTCAATACTTAGGAACCTTGTTAGTGATGTAGTGGATATTTAATCAAATCTAACATTCAGCTTCAAGTGACAATGTTACCATGGGCTGAGTCTTTCATTTTCAGGTTTATGTGACAATTTGAATACTTTGAGATGTTTGTAACTCTGTCTAAGGAAGATTCCAGTTTCCACACCTTTCTTAAAGACCATACCTCTTACTAAAGACCACCAATATGCTAGTGAACTTTTTTCCTATGAAAAAGGTGACTGAGCATCCCTGCATCACAAGTACCATCACAACCTTTAGATCATTTGTATTTTGTGCTACTGAAGGATTCTCTACTGCTGAACACAAATGCATTGATAGTATTGTTTAGATTAAAGACAAAATTTTCATTTCACACCATCTTAATAATGTGAATAATCTGAATGTGAGTCAGTGTGGCTGGGAAGCTGGATTTAGCCTCTTCCTTCTTTTTTTTTTTTTTTTGCCATGGATATGCTAGCAATGAGCAGCTTTGCATGACCAAATAAAAGCTGTTTTGTCACCTCTCTAAGGGACATACTAGAAGAGTGGCACACACAATCTTTCTCCATTTGTGCATCCATCCTGAGTGAGCAGCAATCTGGCCCTCAAGATTATAGTGGCAGTCATGGAGACTAATGTAGTGCCTAACGTGTCATCTGGCCTGCAAATGGATATTATTTAAACAAAGCAGAAAACAGCCCACAGCCAATTTTCACTTACTTGGGCAGGGAGGGAGGAGGGGAGAACCAAGTCAGTCTGTGAGCATTAAAACTAATGATGCCTGATGGGTTTTTGTCTCAAAGTCTCTCTGCTGTGATGCCTGTTGAAGGGTGAGCTCATGCTTGAACCTTTTCCTCAGTAGGGTTACTGATTGGAGACAAGTAGCGTCTCTTGCCCCTATTCAGCCACTTGTAGGAACTTAATAGCTTAATATCTTCTCATCTGTCAGATTTGATCAAAATTGGACAGGAGATTCTGAGGGTATTTAAAAGGAGAGTAGCAATAGACACACATATGCCTGCACCCATAGAGTAATCTCATAAATGCCATTTCCTTATTAAACCCAAATAAAACCAGTCATCACTGTAAAATCTCTGCATGTAAGATATATCTTATCTGACTCTGCTTCAAATGTAGGGCTTGCAGAAAGATTTTCCAATATGTTTAGGTACCTTCCTAATTCTATTGGATGTCAAGATTTAGTATCCTTATGCTCTCCAAGATTTTACCATCACATGTATTGCAATACCTAAAGCTACAATAACTTTAGAAGACTTTTTCCTTGTCTTGTATTTTTTCTGATACCTACAACAAAAATAAGAAAATATGTTTAAGATATTCTTATAATTATCATAATTAAATCACGTATTGTTTTAATTAAAACTTTAACTACCACTAACTGTAGGAACCCAGAGTGCAGAGAATATTTCTCTGCCTGTTTTGAAGGGTTCTACCCCCCTGGACAATACTGTTTTTGACCTTTGTCCATGGAGAAAATTGCCTACCCTCTGGGAAGAATTAGAATCTACACTGGTGTGAATTAGGTGATAGGATATTATGTAAGATTGTCACAGGGTGAAAAATTTAGAGGATTTGGGTTTGCTAATATAGTAAATAGAAAAAAGCAAAAAACTTCAAAATGGAGGATTGTTGTTGTTCTCCAGACCTTCTTCTTCTACTGCTCCATATTCTGCAGTAGAAGTAGTTTGGGATGATTGGACAAAGAATTCCACAGTTCCTGTCTATGTGACTAGATGATTTCTTATACATTGGTGGAAAAGTAAAAATAATGTACACTTTTAGTGACCATTGGTTAATTTACCTTTAAAAAGACTGTGTAAATCTTGATAATTGGGCATTCTCCTGCATTCTCTGCTCTGTGCTATGTCTGGGTCACGTTGGTGGCTCTGTTTCTCTGATAAGACTTAATAAACAACTATCTGGAAGCAGAGAAGGCTGAAGGTCCGTTCGTCTCTTGGACTCCTGGCAAAGACTCTAAAATTCTCCCTCATCGGGGAGGGCTAACTATGGCATGGTTAGTGTCAACTAACAAACAACTACCTGCCTTAGACAAGGTGCAACCATATTTGCTAGTTCTGTTAGATGTGAAGAGTGTCCAGTGTTCCTGTCTGAAACAATTTGTGGTAGGCACTATATGATGCAATTTTGTTATATTCCTTCATGTGTTAGAAGGGTTAAAGGTAGCTGGGACAGGCGTTTGCAGCTGGAACTGTCTTTGATGCTGGGACACTAATTCCCTCTATTTGGTAGAAATGCCCATGATTTCTCTGAAACCTTTCTTTTTTAGTGCATTTTATAAGGTTTCAGACACTAGAGACAAAAAGTTCAAAGGAAAATTTTGGATTTTGTTTGGAATTATGAAAGTTTCCATTCCTCATACCTACCAAAAAGAGCTTAATGTTAGTATAAACCTAAAAGAGGGATTTGCCTGGTTTTGACCAGGAAAACAAAGCCAGTTGCTTTCACTATTTGAGGAACTCATTAATTTCTTAATACTTTTGGCAGCACTTCCTTCACCAGGGACAGATGCCGGTGTCATAATATCTCCATAAAGTCTGGAGTGGAAGCCATTCCTTCCTTCCTGAGCAATTATTTTGTCCTGCACTTACAAGGAGATGCATCCCCCATTGCTCACAATACCAACCCACCACGGGTCAGCCTCTCCTGGAAGTCAGTCACACTGACTCTGCTCCAGTCAGCCCTGCTCTGGCTCCAGGGAAAAACAGGGTTTCCAGGCTTTCACATGAACCCCACTGGGGAGCTGGAATTTGATGCAGGGTGTATGAAGAGCTCCCTCCTGACTCAGGTGGGGTGTATGTACATTTCACAAATAATGACTGCTCTGAAGCTGGGGAAGCTGTGACAGTTCTGCTGTGGTTTGGAAAAAATTAGATGAAGTCCAACACTCCCAAAGCCGTAGGCTCTAAGATAGCACCTGGAGACTTGGCGTGGAATCAGATGCCTCTAGAAATAGGCATTGTTCAAGCCCGCAATAAATTAAGTCCTTCTGACACTCCTCAAAGTCTAAAGGCAAGTGCCTTATTCAATTGTATCTTTCTACAGAGAAAAACACTAAAATTAATGATAGAATAACAATATATAACAGAAAAGTATTTAAGGGAAGATTAATTTTCTGACTTGATAAAATCTTTCCTATCCAGAGGTTCTTAAAATATTATCACACTCTACAGAAGGCTTGCATATGCTGACACCAAACTGTGGGAAAAGACATTGCTCTCATTATAAAATACAAAAAATTGGCTCTTCATAACACTTTTACAAAGAAGCAATAATGTGCAGTTTATGAGAAGTAGTGTAAATTATACCTGCAACCCATTAAGCTCCCTTTTGTTAAGAAGCTCTGAAGTGCTGATATAGTTTTGCTATCAGCAAATCTGCCATTTTATTGCAGTTATTCATTGCCCACAGCAATTCAACAGAAAATTAATTAGCATCAGCCCACTATAAATCTCAGCAGTATTAACTAAAATGCCAGTTCTGTAATCACTTTTCATTAAAGCCAAAAATACTAATTAAAATTGATTTTTGCCTGTGCTTTGGTAAACTGCTGCCAGTGTAAGGATCTCAGCAGTAATGCTGGATGAAGGGAGACCATTACTAAAGTAGATTTTATATATTGTTTTATCCCCTTTATAAAGATAACAATGTGTGAAAGGATAAGGGCTTTGAGAGCAAAAGCTGACAGGTTCCATGGAGAAGGAGAAAAATGGGAAATCACCAGTGAATGTAACCTTATTAAAACTGCAATAAGCTATATTTTCAGTCTGGACTATGTCTGTCTTTCAGGCAAGTGCCTATTAATACACCTCAATCAATAAGTTATGAAGTTGGTTTTTTGATGGATAGTTCTAGCCATTTCAGTGGCATTGAACAGAGATATGCCAAGTAATTTTGCCTCAGTATAGTCACCTTCTAGAGGCTTTTCATATGTTGTGGGCAATCTCAGTGCTGAAGTTTACATATGTTTTTAGGGCTGAATTTTCAAGATTAAAACTTCTCTGCAGTGTAGAGTTTGTGCATGTGTGTGAGAGCAACAGCTTGTTATTAATGGCAAATTAAAAACTGATTCCACTTTTGAGCAGCACTTTAATACCTGAGTATTAAGCAGTACTGGAACCTTCTCATGAACAGATTTATGCCACTTACACAGTAGAGTGAGAGACAGTAGCAGTAGGTTGTTTGTCCTGTGAGTAAACATTTACTTCAGCAGTGGGGTTTACTGATACCCCTTGGGATCCAAAAGTTGCTGAGATATGGGAATTTCATATTTCTGCCTGTTGTCAGTTGGGGAATGTGCTAAAATGCAGTTGGCTTAAAGAATTACAAAGTGAAGGATATATGTCATAGGAAAGAAGAGCACATATTTAATTTTCTGATAAATCTCCTTTTGCACTGAACAGACCCACTTTTCCAAGTTTCTGCCTCCCTGGACTTGATCACTTCTTTATTTTTCCTTCCAGACCACCACTCTCCTAATTCTGTTGCTCACCTAACTCTGCTTCAAAGTTGTTTGGCTTCCCTTTCTAGTCCTTAATACTCGTATTTTTTTTCCTGTAGCCTCAGTGTCCCTGCCCTGCTCATGATCCAAGCCCTAATTTCAGGTAGATTCAGCTCAGCCAGTTCAGCCTATGTTCCTTTCTCAGCTGTGTCACAGCACATTGGTCATCTCAGCTCTTCATGCAGCGTTGCTTCTGAATTCTGCTGCTATACCCAAGCTCCCAGCAGAACTGTTCCCCTATTCCCATTTCTCCCTCGTCCTTACCGAAAACTTACTCTCTTCCCAGTTTCTTATGCTTGGTCATGTCTCCTTCCCCAGGCTAGATCATTCCTGATGGGAACTCCTTCTTCTGGAATTGCTTTGTCTGTTCCCTTTCAGGTATTTCCCTCTGCAGACTGCTGATCCCTCACAAGTTTTCATCTCAGGTATTCCTGCCCTAACACTCCCCACCTCCCCTGAGGCTATAGCTGTTCACAAATCCATCCCCTGCTGTTACAGAAGTAAAATTTTGCCCCCTTTCAGTGTTTTGTTTGGAGCTGGTTGCCATGGACACACTGCAAACACATTTCTTTTTCAAGGCTCAAAATTGCCAAAGGCATCTTGCCTGGTTGTTTTCATGAGAAATATAAAAATGTTAAAGGTATTGTCACTATTTCAGATGTCAAAACAAGGATATTATAATGAATGACTGAATATACTAGACATTATCACATCTCTGTATAGTTCTTCCTTGCATAGTTTCCCTTTCCCAGTGTGAGCAATATTCTGGATCTGCTGTTTCTGCTCTAGTTACAGTAACTCAGATATGCTAAATGTATAATCATAGCCTAGAAACAAACATAAGTGTCAATGACAGGGGCTTAATTAAAAAATACATCAAACAAAACTATTTTATTTTTTTTTCTGAAATGGATTATGATAGATTAAGTGCTTAGAATAATAAGAAGAAAAATCTGCAATGCATTAGACAGGCAGGAGAGATTGCTTCAATTCCAACCCAGTGCATTTTCTAAATTTCCAATACTTGGAATGGAAGAAAAAAAGACTAATATTTTCTTATAACTGTGCCATAAATTGGGGGTATAATCTCATCATGCATCTGCTCCATTTGCCATCAATTAGTTTGATGAAAACAGGCTAAAGCTGTGCAGTGATCAGCAACAGAGATTAAATACACTTCAGTTCTGATTATACTTCTTGCCTTACCCATCCAACCACTGGCTATGGGGCACCCCTACCATTTGTTACAGCTCTGATAAAATTTTAATGCTTGTCGTTTCCATTTTCAAAAATGTATTATACTGTAATTTTTCCCATGTAATACTTCTTTTCAATATACGAAGAGAAGACTAAAAAATATGTCTCGGGCTTACCAAAAAAGTAAAGTATGGGGAAAAAAAATTTAATTCTTTACAAGAAGTTAGAAGTTAAAAATTATAATTAATTAAGAACATGGTCATCTCACTAAAGCACAGTTTTCCACATAAGATAGTCTTATGTCCAGAATATTCTAGTGAAATAATTAATTTTTTTCATACCACCCTAAAATGAACTTTGCATTGTATTAAAACATCTCAGAAAATTAATAGAACATCTCAGATTGCACTGATGTAGTACAACTAAGAAAAAAATAGGAACAAAAAAATAAATTAAGAAAGAAAGTAATTTCAATATTGCAAGAACCATCAATTCTTCTTTTCAGCCAGGTAGGAATTTTTCCTGAGTTGAAATTTTGTAGTGATTTTTAGAATTATTTGAAGACTATTTCCCACAGTTCCAGCTGTCAAACAGCAGGGTATAGCAAAGAGCTCATACAAATCTTCCTACTAAACTTGCAATAAAGGCATATCCAAGGCCAATATTCTTGGACAACAAACCTTGTGAGGTCTAAGAAAAAAATGTATATTTGCAACCAATTTCAGGTTCTTTTCCTTGTTTTTTTTTTTGTTTGTTTGTTTGTTTGTTTGTTTGTTTGTTTGTTTTGTCGTTGTTGTTTTTTAAATTCGGTTGGGATATATATATATATATATATATATATATATATATATATGGCTCCAACTATGATTCAACAGTTATTGAACATGGCATTCTGACTACGTGAATCATGTGTCTTCTCTTAATGTGACTCATGGAATCCTGGAATGGCCTGGATTGGAAGGACCTTAAATATCATCTTGTTCCAACCCCCTACCACGGGCAGGAACACCTTCCTCTAGACCAGGTTGCTCAGAGCTCCATCCAACCTGGCCTTGAACACTGCCAGGGGTGGAGCAGCCACAGCTTCTCTGGGAAACCCATTCCAGTGCCTCACCACCCTCACAACAAAGAATTTTTTTCAATACCCAATCTAACCCTACACCCTTTCAGTTTGAAGCCATTCCCCTTTGTCCTGTCATTCCAGGCACTTATAAACAGTCTCTCTCCATCAGTCCTGTAGGCTCCCTTCAGTGAGTGGAAGTCTGCTGTAAGGTCTCCCCAGAGCCTTCTCTTCTGCAGGTTTATTTAAGCAGTTACAGCACAAGAAAATAAACCAGTCTTTTCTTTACACTTTTTATCCTAAAAGGCAAAGCTTTGAGGCCACGATTATACAGCTAAATATTAAAACCACCCCAATTTAAATCTGTAAATCTCCATCTTCTAGACTCCAAAATATCAAACTGCTCTTTCAAGGTTTAGTTGCTCCTATTCAAACATATTTAACTGGCCCTGCACTTTAACACATACTTAATACAATAATGATAAATTTTATTCTTTATAGGTTCATGGATTTCAATTGTTGCTCAGAGCTTGGAAATGCCCTCCTGAATGAGATCAACCATTGCACAAAACCTTTTAGTAAGAAAACAATACCAATCCACTGCCAAGACCTTAAGTATCTGCTATTAACTCCTCGTCAGATTTGAAAGCACCCATTATTTTGCACCAAAAAAAAAGTGCTTTCCTAAAAGGAAATGGTCCAAATTCACCTCAGATGTCAGTTCATAGGCTTCATCAAGGGTTTGTTCAGCCAGCATACCAAATAAATTAATTGCTTTTCTAGCTCAGCCAGCATTTTGTACTTCAGATCAAATTCTCTCCCATTATTTTAACTCTGGGTTGAAAAAAATAAAAATCTCATTCTTGTCTTTCTAGCACTTATTTTAAAGGGAAGGAATGGAGTACTGTGATAGAAGTGAATGTCTATCTAGAACCTTGGTTAAATATCCATTGGGAAGTTAAAAACTGGTGATCAAAACCACAAGACTCTTCTTTATGTCTGTATTTTCAGCATGGCATTCAGTGCTGGAATTCTTTCTTGTCACATCTTTGTCAGTCTTTTTTATTCTCCAAAGAAAGGAAGCTGCAAAAAGCACTTTTGCTGAAGATGGTGAGGATGGCCCTGAAGAAGTTCAGTCCATGGGCCTGAGCTGGCACTCCAGAAGACTTTTGCATCCTGAAAAGGTGGATCCTTACTCTTTTTGTGGGATGTGCTCCTGTGACAAGGGCCTGTCACATCACAGACAGCTCGTTGAATTCTGGCAGGTTTTGCATGCTGTATTTGTGGGGAGCAACACAACACCAGGTATTGAAAAGAAAGACTAAAACATTCCACACTGGTCACAGTTCATGCAGTACTAGAGATTTCTCGTGTATAAATTTTTCATAGCTCTAGACCACACAGAATAAATTAATTCAATCAATCAATAAATAATTTAGTCTAAACTGTTTCAGAATGGTACTGAATTCCTGAAACAATTAAAGACTAGAGAAAGAATTACTCATAGATAGTGCTATGGAGGCTTTAGTACCAACTGTGAAAGTGAAGTGGCTTTCATAAAAAAGCAAATTTCGACATTTCTTAAAACTCATCTAAATGTTTCTCTTGACTCACTCAGAATTATCTCAGTCATGGTGATGGACTTCAATCCATCCCTGTAATTTAGACAGTTCTCATCCAAATAATGAAAAAAGATCCCTTTCTGAGACTCAGATAACAAAAGGCCAGTAATGTGGACTTGGTTGCCTTTCAATACTTCTTAAATTTTACATTCTCAATAGGTTTTCATCCATTTTCTGCTGTAGTCAGGGGCCCTGCCACTCCTCTCAGGTGAAATGGCATTATCTAATGGCCATCAGAAAGAAATGTTTCAAGAAATCAAAAATGATGAGAGGAAATGTCTGCCCTCTGCACACTGACAGTTGAGGTCATCTATCACTGCCAGTAAAGCTTTTTATTTTTTGTGTTCTGGCCCAAATCCAGACTGTGCCAGGTCTGCAAGATTAGTTTTGATTAGATGATATTATAGTTGGCCTTCAGTTAGCTTCCCTTCTTGTTCATCTTTAGCAACCAGAAATCAGAAATCGTGTCTCAAAGACATAGGATTGGCTATTGCTGCTTATATTTTTGAGGTTCACTTTGGTTAAGCTGTCAATAATAATTATTAAGACTAGAAGCTTACATTTAAAACAAAAAAGAGAACAAAAATTTTAAAATTAATCTAGTCACATGACTTAAAACTCTCTTCTGTAAAAAGTTAATTAATTACAATTAGACTCAGGAAAAATCCTTCAACATTGGTGTCACAGAATGAATCTTTTATGGCTGTAGCATCTGAAATCCTGCTTTCAGAGCTGCTTGTGAACAAAAGCCTGGATATACTTGAGGAAGGGTTATTGTAACATTTCTGGTCTACTTGTATGAAAAAAAAAAAAAAGCAGCAAAAATGAATTTATTGCTATCAGATATCCAAATCAAATAAACTGGACAAATCCACAAAATAATGGGTGCCTTGTTCCTCTCATGGAAGTACATCCTTTTATAATTGGACTTTGACATTAATCAACTTTGTCGTTCCTACCTTTTACATAAGCTTTATGACTCAAATCTTAAGATCTGACTGGAAATAAAACACAAAAAAAAAACATTAAAGGGTACCCATAGATGGTGAATATTTGAATAAAAGGATAAGTCTTCTGGAACTAAAACTCTCCAGTGAAACAAACTCAGGTCTCTTTTAGCTATGAAAAACCTAAAGAATATTACTTTTTTTACCACAGACACCAAAATAGTGTCTTTGTCTGTCTGGGTGGTTTTTCTCCTTAACATACATCCTACTCTTGCTGTCTGAAACGATTCTGGGGGGGTGTCAGGGTCTCCTCCCCCTGCCATGTAGCCCTGGGAGAGGGGCCCTGAGGGGACAGGGACGGGCTTTCCTAGCCCCTGGTCAGCCTCGTTCCCCATTGGTTGTTTTGTGTTTCCCTGCACGGGCAAGGACCCTCGGCTCCCGTGACTGTAAGAGTTCCTCGGCAGAGCTCCGGCCATGCGGCTGGAGAAATAGCCATCTCTGAAACATCTACCAAGAATCTGTCCATATATGTTTCTTTTCCACGAGACTCCTGGTTTGATACGTCTTGTTACAGCATCCCCGCTGTAACAGAGCAACATCTCCTGTCAGATACCAATCTGTTGCCCCCAGTCGCTCCAGCTGCTCCTGCCAACAGCCCCCTGTAGGAAGGAGCACAGACCCCAATGCATCTTGGCTTTGGCTGCCCATGGGCAGAGAAGCCCCCCGGGGCACAGGTCTCTGGGGCAGGAGACGGGCAGCAGTGCTGCCAGGGCTCGGGGGGTGGCAGGTCTGCTTCGGCAGGGACTCTGCCACACCTGCCCATTTCAGCGCTCCCCGGGCCCCAGGGCTCAGAGCAGCACTCGTTCCCTGGCCCACACGTTCCTCGTCTGTGTCACAGCCCCGGGCTTAGGACGGCCACCGGCCGGGACGTGTCCCAAGGAGGCCGTGCCAGCTTCTGTGGAATGCCCCGTGCCCGTCCCGCCGCGGCTGCGTCGGCAGCCGTGGGGGCTCCTTGTGCTGCCCCGAGCCCGCAGAGCAGGGGAGCGTTTGCTTATGGTTGGAGCCGCTGCTTAAGTTCCTGTCGGGCTGTCTTAGACACTTGGGGCAAGGGATTCCTTCCAAGCTGGGCCACTTGGGGTGGGCTGGGGGCAGCCCAGGGCAGGTGGCATTGTGTGCAAGGGCCCTTTGTGACATGGTGCAGCACGGTCACCGTGGGTGTGCCAGGGCCCTTTGTGACACGTGCTGCTGACATAGGTGCTGGCGGCGACGCGGCCACGCCACAGTGCTCGGAGCACGCGACGGGACAGGACGGGACAGAGCGGTGCCGCACAGCCCACTCGTTCCTTGCCGACCCGGAGCTTTTCCAAGGCGTTATTCCTGCAGTGCCCTCAAGACCAGACTGCAGGACTTGGTGACTTGGAGCTTTTCCAAGGCGTCTCTCTTTCCCGCGGCCACTGCCCTCGAGGACAGACCGTGGGATTTGGTGACCTGAATCATTTACGAGGAGTCTCCTGTCATTGTGGCGGAGCCCTCTGAGACCGGAGTGCAGGACTTGCTCTCCTGTAGCCTTCCTGAGGCTCCTCTGTCGCAGGTGCCTTCAAGGCACAAGTGCACGACCTGCTGACCCGGAACCTTCCCAGGCATCTCTCCTGCAAGAAGCCATACATCTACTCAGTGTCATGGAGCAGAGGCCCCTGACCGTGCCCAAGCAGGCCTTGGTGAAGGGTGAGGAAGAAGGCCCTGCAGCTGCCCCAGCACAGCAGCCTGCAGAGGTGCAGCAGTTCCAGCAGCCACAGGAGGGTGAGTGGCAGAGCTGGACCCCAGGGCTGGTGCCTGCAGCCAGCTAGGCCCCATCCCATCCCATCCCATCCCATCCCATCCCATCCCATCCCATCCCATCCCATCCCATCCCATCCCATCCCATCCCCTGGGAACATGCCCATGGACAGGAGGGAAGAGGGGCCAGGGCAGACCCCTCCGCAGCGGCCGTGCCCCATCCCCCGGCCCAGGCCCGGGCTGTGTTCTCCGGCCTCTCCCGCAGCCCCTCAGCTCTGGCCGCGCTCGCTCTTTGCCAGATGCAGCCGTGGACCGGACACAAGAGCAGGGCCCCGCCCGTGGCCGCTTCCGCAGAACAGCGCAGGTACCTGCAGCCATCCCCACCCGGGCTGGGCCTGCTGTCGCTGCTCAGCCGAGCACCGCGCTGGCAGCACCCCATGGAACATCCCTCCCTTCTTTGCCCTTCTCCTGCAGATGATTTGCGAATTCATCAGGAGAATTCGGGAGGAAGAGAGCAGCGTCACGGGCACTGGGGTCAGAGCACACCCTCACACCTTCAAAACCAAGACCAGTGCCGCCCTGCTGGATATGCTTGTGGAGGAGGGCGTTTCCAGCCCAAAGAGAGTAAGCAGCCTGTGGCCAGGGCTGGAGCCCCCCAGGAATCGCTTGGCCACCCAAGCCACGCCCGCTGGTCACTTTAAGCCTTTGAGGCCATCACAGTGTGCTGGGAAGGGAAGCGCTCCTCTGGAGAAGCAGGGGACATTAGTCCCTCTGGCAGCTTTCCAACTCTCCCCGTGCCTTCTCCAGGTGCCCGCCATGGTGAGGTACATCCACCAGTGGCTCCTGTC
The DNA here is from genome assembly GCF_041296385.1 of Aphelocoma coerulescens. Classification (NCBI taxonomy): domain Eukaryota; kingdom Metazoa; phylum Chordata; class Aves; order Passeriformes; family Corvidae; genus Aphelocoma; species Aphelocoma coerulescens. Next base: position 108,240,919 of record NC_091013.1, read on the forward strand.
CAATGAGTATCCTGACTCCAGACTGTCCAGGACCCTTCTGGCTCTGACTGAGGCCTACCCCACTGATGTGGTGATGACCATCCTGCGTGTGGCCCCATCATGTGACAGGTATGGGGCCCACCTGCCCAGAGGGCCCAGGGCTCACCAGCCCATCGGCCTGTGGAGCCCGTCCCAGGTGTCTGACAAACGCAGAGTTCCAGGGCCTTCTGGCTCCTCCATTTCCCAGCCCTGGCATGTCAGCCCCCAAGCCTGCTGCCATGCTCCCTCCCTGCCCCTCAGGGGCCCGTCCCCACAGGGGTGGGCTGCCTGGCTGCTGCCTGTGAGGGGCACTGGGCAGAGGCAGGGCTGGCAGCCAGCTCAGGTCCCCGCTGCTGCCCAGGCCACGGTGCTGTGGCCGAGATCCCCCCTGAGACAGAGCTCTGACCCCACAGAGCTGCCACGACCATGTGGAAGACGCTCATGTGCTCAGTCAGGACTTCAAAGACAGTCATGCCGCTACTCCTCGATGTGCTGGGGAGCTGGCCAGAGCACAGCACGCGCACCTCCGACGGGGACGACACAGTCGTCTTTGCCCTGGCTGTGAGTTTCTGGAACCGGCCCTTGCTCGCCCCCGGCTCGCCGCTCCAGCAGTTCTCCATCCTCCTTCCCCCACTGCATCTGCCTGCCTCAGGCGCTGGGCTGAAACTGGGGCTAGGGGCAGGTTCAGGGGCACCAGGCCCGGTGCTCCCCCCTGCGTCTCCCCTGGCCTCTCCCTCCCACGCTCGGGCCCTGCCACATGGACACCTCGGCAGTGAGCGCTGTCTTGGGGTGGTCTGTCCTCTGCAGGCAACTCTGGTGATGTGGAAGATCCTCCAGGTGCCCTATGTGCCACGCGTAGTGACAGTCTATTTGCCCCACCTCTTTGTGCATCTGCTCTTCCAAGTGTTCTTCAGCACAGTGCAGATGCCAGAGAAGGTCGAGAACTTGTGGAGAGCATGCCAGGAGCAACATGGCCTTGCCACCGACCCCAACAGGTGCTCCATGCCAGTCCTCCTGTCCCTCCCATGTCCCCAGCGCAGGAGCCAGTGCCCACCAGCGTGACCTGGGCTTTGCTCTGCACACAGGTTTGCAGTGCAGACCCTGAAGGACCTGCTCTGCCGACTCTACTATGAGGACGTGGTGGTGGCCGTGGAACACAAGCGTGGCTGGGACACGCTGCTCTGTGCTGACACCCACCACCATGCAGTGGGTCTGCTGGCCAGGTGAGGCCCCCTCCTCCCCATCTGCCCTCGGCATCTGTGCCCTGTGTCCCGGGTGCCCCACACAGTCCCCGTGCTCATGGGCCAGAGGGCCTTGTCACCGAGGGCCGGCCGGCCGGCCAAGGACACTGGAAAAGGCTGGGAGAGGAGGGTCCCCAAGAGCAGCCACTTCCCAAAAGACCCAGGTCCCCTTGCAGGGTGGCGGGGAAAGACCAGACCTGTGTGAGTCTGTCCTGGGAGAGGTTTGCCCCCCCGGCTCACGGTCTTGCTTCCTTTCTCCTCCTGCCAGGGAGATGTCCCGGGCCTCCAAATTCATGCCTTTCCGGATCGTTTGCCACCTGTTCAGCCTGCTCAGCGGGGAGGAGCCATGCCACGATCTGCCTGCCCTGGCCTTCATTGTGGAGGTGAGCCCGATGGCCAGCGCAGCCTCGCCCCGCTGCCTCCCAGCTCTCTGCCCTCTCGTAGCCGCAGCTGCCCGGGACGGTGCCCGCGCCCTGTGCTGCTGCCTGGGCCCAGCGCTGCACGCTTGCGGGCTCGTGCCGGCCGGCTCCCCCGTCACTCCCCTGTGCCTTTCAGGTCCTCTCAGATCCCCCTTTCCAGCATTGGCTGGACTGGGGTAGATGCAGTGACAGCGTTCTGGAGATCATGTCCAAGAACCTGCGGAGCGAGTGCAGGGAGAGGCGTCGCCTGGCGCTCAGAGGCCTTGTGGTGCTCAGCGAGGATCCCTCGATGGTGAGAAGGGGGCAGCGGCTGAAGCTGCGCTGGCAGCGTGGGGCTGGGGAAGGCAGTCGCCTGGGCTTGGCTGGGCTTCGGGCACTGAGGCAGCTGTTCCCAGCTCTCCTGCCTCCCGGTTCAGCTGCCCGAGTGCTTCGGGACAGGCCTTTGGCCTCTGGGCCCTGCAGCAGCAGGGTGGGGTTGCACAGCCTTGTGTTCCACACAGAACAAAGGAATGTGGAGCCTGAGCGAAAGCCTCGTGGAGCGCCTGCAGGAAGATGACAGCAACATGGTTGGGATGACCATCGTCGTCCTCGGCTATTTGTTCCTGCATAGTGGTGCCCCGATACCCAGCCCCATCGCCCTGCAGCTGGCTGAGGCGCTCCTGCCACTCTTTGACAATGTAAGGCTCTGTGCCCCCAGCCACGGCCACTGGCTGCTGCCCAGACACTTTGTGCCCTGTGCATTTTCAGGCCCGTGCCCAGGTGGGCCTGGAGCGGCCGATGCGGAGCTCTGTCTTGCTTCCTTTCATACAGGATGACAGCCAGGTGCGGCTGCGCTCCACATGCATCTTCCAAGAGATGATGGGCTTATTAACGGCAGAGGGAAAAAAGGCCCTGAAGTCTCACGTGCGCCAGAGCCTGCTCCCACTCTCCTTCCACTGCCATGACGAGGACGGGCACGTGGCCGATGTGAGGACTCGTGGGCTGCCGGGGTTCCCCTGGGAGGGGGCTCGGCCGCCTCCTGCCCTGGCGCCTCATGGGCTGCAGCACCCCCCTGGCCTCGGCACAAGGACACGGGTCCTGTGCCCTGGGCTGTGGTGCCATCTCCCGGTCTCTGCTGCTCTCCAGGCCTCCCGGGAAGCGCTGCATTGTGCGGCCAGCTTCCTGAAAAGGAGAGATCTCGAACGCGTGCTGGACGTGGATCAGACATGGAGGTTCGACGAGGGCCTGGTAAGGACGGCCTGGAAGCCCAAGTCGCAGCCTGGAGAAGCCCCCTGACTGCGGTGCTCCGTGTGGGGGGCTGGCAGCTGTGCCCCCCGCCCAGTGCTGCAGCCAGGGGCTCCAGCCTGCGCTCCACACGCTGCTCCCATCCCTGGCCGCACGGGCTCTTCTCCAGGCTCCTGTGGCCGCGAGCCGGGTGCCCACGGAGCCCCGGCCTCGCTGGGCTTTGGGGCGGGGGGGGCACCGCGGCTCCCCGGGCAGCGCCCGGCCCTCGGCCCCCTCCAGAGCCCGGCGCCAGCGGCTGCTGGCCGGGCCTCAGGGCTGTGCGGGCAGGGGAGGCCACGGCGGGCAGCAGGGAGCGCCCGGCCGAGGGGCTGAGCCCGCGCCAACCCTTCCCTCCTGGCGCTCTCTCCAGCTGGCAGGGGACAGGAGCCGAGCGGCCGAGCACTTGCGGCGGGCCCTGCCGTACCTGCGGAGCCCACAGGAGTCCCTGCGACAGGCGGCCGTCGGGTTCATTGGTGAGCCACGAGCCCGGGGCCCCTCCCCGCCCCTCCCCGCCCCTCCCCGCCCCGCCGCAGCTCGGCCCCAGCCCCGGCTGCTGCCCCGGCAGCGGGATCCGGGCTAGGGGCCGTGGGGCTCCGCCTGCCCTCGGGGCTGCCACCGTCCTCTCGCAGCCGTGCCCTCGGGCGTCGGGATGCGGCGAGGGCCCGGGCTGAGCCCTGCCGGGGCGAGGAGAGCGTGTGGCCGCAGGGCTGGCAGCGCCGCTGTCAGGGAGCTGTGCCGCTGGGGCCGTGACAGGCTCTGTGTTCCCAGGCATCGCCGGGCGGCACCTGAGGGGCCAGCAGGAAGAGCTCCAGCTCCTCTACGAGGGTGAGTGAGTGCAGCCGGCTGTCAGCGGGGGCTGGCGGGGGGAGCTGCAATCCCTGCCCCGGCTGCGGAGGGCTCTGCTCTCTGCGCGGACGAGGGGTGGTGTGGGCAGAGCACAGAGAGGTTTCAGGGGCACGTGGGGGATTTGTGGCCAGCACCTTTGGTTGTCCAGGGACCTTCGATCCCGTTGGTCTCTGCTCCCTCTTGGCCGTGGCCAGAGCAGGCTGGGATGGCCCTGGCAGGGGGGGTCTCCTCGGGTCCCCGCAGATCTGGAGTCCGACCGTGCCTCTGTTCCTCTCTCTTGCAGCCCTTGAAGACGCGTCCCGTGACATCAGCCCTGCCGTTTCCAGCCTGGCGCGTCAAACAGCCTACGTCCTCCGGGCACTGGAGAGAGCTCCGCGCTCCATCTTCCAGATGCTGCGAGATCGACTCCGCAGGGCATGCAGGACACGGCCTCGTCTGTCGGGCCGTGGCTGGCTGCAATGCTGGAGCTCCTCATCGACCTGATCTGGGAGGTTCTCTCTGCTGGGGCCACCTGAACCAGCGGGCATTTTTTTTTCAGATGGTTCTTGTCTTCTTTTGGTTTTTCCCTTATATGTAAATATAGAATGTGTTTGTCTGAGACTAAAATTGGTTCATGCCTCAACCATCGATATAAAGTTTTTTCTCATTATCAAGAAGCTACAACCAAAGATGCCTCCCTGAATGGTGGGACTTTGAACTGGAAGTCAAACTGCTGATTAGATAAAGGGAAACCCATGGTTCAATCATCCCCGGTTGAGTTTGGGGTGGGGGGAGAGCGCAGCTCACAGAAGCCAGGTTTACACAGACCACCCCAACCAATCGAGGCGGGGGGAAGGGAAGGGAGGAGGTTTCAGGTTCACGGAGTAACCTCTGGTCAGAGGCACTGAGCACCCATCCTCCGTTACATAAACCGGCCCGGCTGTGGAACTCCCAAACCCCACAGGCCACACGCACGGCACTTTCACCTGAGAGGCTTTGCACCACAGGACTGCACGTGATGCAACAGATCCAGAGTCGGGCGGTGAGAGACTGCCCCCCTCCCCCAGGGGGACATGCCTGGACATTGCTACCTGGCTCGAGGGTATATAAACCCATCCGATTCTGTGCTTTCTGGGGGGACTTTCACCACCAAGAACACCAGCTGGATCAGCTGGATCAGCGGAACATGGTGGGGATCCACGGAGTGGTGATATTTTCCTTATCCTGTCCCTGTCACTCTTTCTGTCCCCTGCCAACTATTTTCTACTTCTTTCTTTCTCTCTCTAATATTTACCATCAAATAAAACCCATACTACTGTCACTGGCATATGGTCTCGTTTGCACCTTAATTCGGGCAGAGGCATTTCTAAGAGCCTTCAAAAGGAATTGTAACAGTGTTCTAATACACAGACTCCCAGGAGCTTTCTTCTGGTGCCCAGTGTCCGCAGGGCACAGGGGAAGAGGGGAAAAAGGATGCTTGTGCTCAGCAAGTTGCCCGGGTGTGCAGTGTGGAAGGGGAAATGGCCAGAAGCCCCCTGGCCTTTGGTGGTTCTGCTGAAGCCTTAATGCTGCCGACAGAGCGGCTGGGCAGGGGCCGGAGCTGCGGGGACGGCTGCGAGACCGGTGCCTGGAGATGGCCGCAACTCCTGTCCCAGGCAGGAACCGCCGCCTGTGTCCTCCTGCCCGTGCGTTGCTGGCTGGACTGCTGAGGGCTCCGAGGTGCCTCTTGATCCGGCCCCTCTGCAGCTCCGTCGGGGCTGCGGCGCTGCCGGGCTGCTTGGCCGGGCTGGGGGAGAGCCTGAGGGGCCGGGGTGGTGGGAAGGCCTGAGGAACCGGGTGTCAAAGACCATAAGCAGCCCCCGGGCAGCCGCCTCGTTCCTGCCACCCGGCTGTTCCGGCACTTCCCCGATGCGTCTGTCTCCCAGGCCTGCGGCAGAAGCCCTCGAGGCCAGCAGGAGGTGGGGAACACCCCAAGGTGCACAGGCTGGGCCGGCTGGGGACAAGGAGGGCGGGGGGCCATGCCGGGCACGGCCACTGGCCGCTGCCAATAAGGGGCAGTGGGCGGAGGCAGGGCCAGCGGCCAGCCCGGGCCCCCGCGGCTGCCCAGGCCACGGTGCTGTGACCGAGGCCCCCCTGACACAGAGCTCTGGGCCCGCACAGCTGCTGCCTCCGCGGGGAGGCCGGCGATGTCTCCTCGAGCAGGGCTGCCGAGTCGCTGCTGCCGAAGCGGCTCTGGACGCCGCAGAAACAGCAGCAGAGCGTGCACAGGAGCAGCAGCAGCCCGAACGCCTGCTCACCAAGGCATCCGCACCAGCCGGGATGCCAAACGGGGGCATAATGTGGGCACAACTGCACGTGGCTTGGCAAAAGGCTCCAGCAGAATTGGCCACAATGGCTTTCTCTTGCCTTGCCAGCCTCACAGCGACGCTCGGCAGCTTTGGCTGCAGCCCGTGCCCTTGACTGACTTCAGTGGCCGTGCTTGAGGGTGTTGTAAACGAGGCTGAGACTTTTTGAAAAGAAAAGCCAACTCCTTTCTTTATTAACAACTGAGAGCGGGAACCCAGGATAAGCCCAGGCTCCGTGCAACAAGCCAGAGTAAACCAACACACAAAAAAGGACAGTGCGACCCACTGGGTGCTCCCTTGGACCCCAAGTTCCGCAGGAGGACCCCGGTTAAAGTCCCAGGTCCGTTCTTTTACCCTCTGTCCCTTCACAACTGGTGGATTTGGGATCCTTCTTCTGATTGGCTCACTTCCAGGGCTTCTATTGGTCTTTATCAAGATGCATTTTTGTCTAATCATTTCCCGAGGGCATTGAATGATTGCATAATCCTTTATCCAGTAGCGGTCCAAGATGCTGACATCACCTGCATGAGGTCATTTTCTAGTCCATCACGTCATCACGTCCCCAGTTGTGTCTCTCCCTGATATTATTGTGCTCACACTCTGATATTACACCTGGACAGTCTTGCAATCTCCTCAGTTAACAGGCCCGTTTGTTCAACTATCAACTCCCCTCTTTTATATCTCATCCAAACAGTAACAATCAACACCCCGAAACCGATTCATTTATTCCAAGGGCAGACTCGCCTTCCACAGACAGGCGTCCCAAGGCAGCCGCATTGGTGCCATGGTGAGGGAGAGGCTCTGATGGGACACAAGCCCTGCGCTGCAGCTGCCGTCCTTCTCCTCCATGCAGGCCCCTTAAAGACACATGCATGAGCTTCCAAAGTAAGCTTGGACTTGCTTGGAGCAATGGAAGAAGCAGCCGGCACTGAAGAAAAGCAGGGAGCGGTGGCAGACGTCCAGGGGTGGCGGGAAGCGCTTTGGTGTCTGCTGAGGAGACGGCCCAGTTCGCAAGCTCAGGCTTTGCTGCTAGAGGATCCTGCTTTGCTCTTGCTGGAGCTGGAGGCCATTCCCTACCAATGCATGGCCACTTGATCCATTGTTCCTGGATCAAGTCTGCTGGACCTGTGGCAACAAGTGTGTCCTGTGTCCCTGTGACAGCAGAAAAGGGCAGGACATGTCTGCTTCCAGCGCCTGTCTTGGCTGCTCCTTCAGGGTGCTGGCACCATCATCAGAGACACCCAACAGCGTCTTCTCCCCGAGCTATCCCTATCCTCTGCGCTTCCCCAGGTGTCTCCCTTGACGTTCCCTGGGGAACCTCCCTGCTTGTGGCCGTCCATTGCCGTGCTCAGCAAGGACGCAGCTGTGTTTGGACGTGAGCTGCCGCAGCCAGACACGCAGCAAGTGGAGCGTAGACTATCAGAGGCTGGGCCGATTCTTTTTTTTCCAGAGTGCAAGAAAGACAGAAAGGCACAAGGAAACATCACAGTGTCTCTCTAGAATCTCTTTGTCCTGTGAAACTCAGCAGCTGAAGCTGTTCTGGTGCTACTGCTAATCTCCTCCATGAAAACATTCATTCCAGGAAGGAGCAATGTCGGGGTCTCCTCCCCCCGCCATGTAGCCCTGGGAGAGGGGCCCTGAGGGGACAGGGACGGGCTTTCCTAGCCCCTGGTCAGCCTCGTTCCCCATTGGTTGTTTTGTGTTTCCTGCGCAGGCAAGGACCCTCGGCTCCCGTGACTGTAAGAGTTCCTCGGCAGAGCTCCGGCCATGCGGCTGGAGAAATAACCATCTCTGAAACATCTATCAAGAATCTGTCCATATATGTTTCTTTTCCACGAGACTCCTGGTTTGATACGTCTTGTTACAGCATCCCCGCTGTAACAGAGCAACATCTCCTGTCAGATACCAATCTGTTGCCCCCAGTCGCTCCAGCTGCTCCTGCCAACAGCCCCCTGTAGGAAGGAGCACAGACCCCAATGCATCTTGGCTTTGGCTGCCCATGGGCAGAGAAGCCCCCCGGGGCACAGGTCTCTGGGGCAGGAGACGGGCAGCAGTGCTGCCAGGGCTCGGGGGGTGGCAGGTCTGCTTCGGCAGGGACTCTGCCACACCTGCCCATTTCAGCGCTCCCCGGGCCCCAGGGCTCAGAGCAGCACTCGTTCCCTGGCCCACACGTTCCTCGTCTGTGTCACAGCCCCGGGCTTAGGACGGCCACCGGCCGGGACGTGTCCCAAGGAGGCCGTGCCAGCTTCTGTGGAATGCCCCGTGCCCGTCCCGCCGCGGCTGCGTCGGCAGCCGTGGGGGCTCCTTGTGCTGCCCCGAGCCCGCAGAGCAGGGGAGCGTTTGCTTATGGTTGGAGCCGCTGCTTAAGTTCCTGTCGGGCTGTCTTAGACACTTGGGGCAAGGGATTCCTTCCAAGCTGGGCCACTTGGGGTGGGCTGGGGGCAGCCCAGGGCAGGTGGCATTGTGTGCAAGGGCCCTTTGTGACATGGTGCAGCACGGTCACCGTGGGTGTCCCAGGGCCCTTTGTGACACGTGCTGCTGACATAGGTGCTGGCGGCGACGCGGCCACGCCACAGCGCTCGGAGCACGCGACGGGACAGGACGGGACAGAGCGGTGCCGCACAGCCCACTCGTTCCTTGCCGACCCGGAGCTTTTCCAAGGCGTTATTCCTGCAGTGCCCTCAAGACCAGACTGCAGGACTTGGTGACTTGGAGCTTTTCCAAGGCGTCTCTCTTTCCCGCGGCCACTGCCCTCGAGGACAGACCGTGGGATTTGGTGACCTGAATCATTTACGAGGAGTCTCCTGTCATTGTGGCGGAGCCCTCTGAGACCGGAGTGCAGGACTTGCTCTCCTGTAGCCTTCCTGAGGCTCCTCTGTCGCAGGTGCCTTCAAGGCACAAGTGCACGACCTGCTGACCCGGAACCTTCCCAGGCATCTCTCCTGCAAGAAGCCATACATCTACTCAGTGTCATGGAGCAGAGGCCCCTGACCGTGCCCAAGCAGGCCTTGGTGAAGGGTGAGGAAGAAGGCCCTGCAGCTGCCCCAGCACAGCAGCCTGCAGAGGTGCAGCAGTTCCAGCAGCCACAGGAGGGTGAGTGGCAGAGCTGGACCCCAGGGCTGGTGCCTGCAGCCAGCTACGCCCCATCCCATCCCATCCCATCCCATCCCATCCCATCCCATCCCATCCCATCCCATCCCATCCCATCCCATCCCATCCCATCCCATCCCCTGGGAACATGCCCATGGACAGGAGGGAAGAGGGGCCAGGGCAGACCCCTCCGCAGCGGCCGTGCCCCATCCCCCGGCCCAGGCCCGGGCTGTGTTCTCCGGCCTCTCCCGCAGCCCCTCAGCTCTGGCCGCGCTCGCTCTTTGCCAGATGCAGCCGTGGACCGGACACAAGAGCAGGGCCCCGCCCGTGGCCGCTTCCGCAGAACAGCGCAGGTACCTGCAGCCATCCCCACCCGGGCTGGGCCTGCTGTCGCTGCTCAGCCGAGCACCGCGCTGGCAGCACCCCATGGAACATCCCTCCCTTCTTTGCCCTTCTCCTGCAGATGATTTGCGAATTCATCAGGAGAATTCGGGAGGAAGAGAGCAGCGTCACGGGCACTGGGGTCAGAGCACACCCTCACACCTTCAAAACCAAGACCAGTGCCGCCCTGCTGGATATGCTTGTGGAGGAGGGCGTTTCCAGCCCAAAGAGAGTAAGCAGCCTGTGGCCAGGGCTGGAGCCCCCCAGGAATCGCTTGGCCACCCAAGCCACGCCCGCTGGTCACTTTAAGCCTTTGAGGCCATCACAGTGTGCTGGGAAGGGAAGCGCTTCTCTGGAGAAGCAGGGGACATTAGTCCCTCTGGCAGCTTTCCAACTCTCCCCGTGCCTTCTCCAGGTGCCCGCCATGGTGAGGTACATCCACCAGTGGCTCCTGTCCAATGAGTATCCTGACTCCAGACTGTCCAGGACCCTTCTGGCTCTGACTGAGGCCTACCCCACTGATGTGGTGATGACCATCCTGCGTGTGGCCCCATCATGTGACAGGTATGGGGCCCACCTGCCCAGAGGGCCCAGGGCTCACCAGCTCATCGGCCTGTGGAGCCCGTCCCAGGTGTCTGACAAACGCAGAGTTCCAGGGCCTTCTGGCTCCTCCATTTCCCAGCCCTGGCATGTCAGCCCCCAAGCCTGCTGCCATGCTCCCTCCCTGCCCCTCAGGGGCCCGTCCCCACAGGGGTGGGCTGCCTGGCTGCTGCCTGTGAGGGGCACTGGGCAGAGGCAGGGCTGGCAGCCAGCTCAGGTCCCCGCTGCTGCCCAGGCCACGGTGCTGTGGCCGAGATCCCCCCTGAGACAGAGCTCTGACCCCACAGAGCTGCCACGACCATGTGGAAGACGCTCATGTGCTCAGTCAGGACTTCAAAGACAGTCATGCCGCTACTCCTCGATGTGCTGGGGAGCTGGCCAGAGCACAGCACGCGCACCTCCGACGGGGATGACACAGTCGTCTTTGCCCTGGCTGTGAGTTTCTGGAACCGGCCCTTGCTCGCCCCCGGCTCGCCGCTCCAGCAGTTCTCCATCCTCCTTCCCCCACTGCATCTGCCTGCCTCAGGCGCTGGGCTGAAACTGGGGCTAGGGGCAGGTTCAGGGGCACCAGGCCCGGTGCTCCCCCCTGCGTCTCCCCTGGCCTCTCCCTCCCACGCTCGGGCCCTGCCACATGGACACCTCGGCAGTGAGCGCTGTCTTGGGGTGGTCTGTCCTCTGCAGGCAACTCTGGTGATGTGGAAGATCCTCCAGGTGCCCTGTGTGCCACGCGTAGTGACAGTCTATTTGCCCCACCTCTTTGTGCATCTGCTCTTCCAAGTGTTCTTCAGCACAGTGCAGATGCCAGAGAAGGTCGAGAACTTGTGGAGAGCATGCCAGGAGCAACATGGCCTTGCCACCGACCCCAACAGGTGCTCCATGCCAGTCCTCCTGTCCCTCCCATGTCCCCAGCGCAGGAGCCAGTGCCCACCAGCGTGACCTGGGCTTTGCTCTGCACACAGGTTTGCAGTGCAGACCCTGAAGGACCTGCTCTGCCGACTCTACTATGAGGACGTGGTGGTGGCCGTGGAACACAAGCGTGGCTGGGACACGCTGCTCTGTGCTGACACCCACCACCACGCAGTGGGTCTGCTGGCCAGGTGAGGCCCCCTCCTCCCCATCTGCCCTCGGCATCTGTGCCCTGTGTCCCGGGTGCCCCACACAGTCCCCGTGCTCATGGGCCAGAGGGCCTTGTCACCGAGGGCCGGCCGGCCGGCCAAGGACACTGGAAAAGGCTGGGAGAGGAGGGTCCCCAAGAGCAGCCACTTCCCAAAAGACCCAGGTCCCCTTGCAGGGTGGCGGGGAAAGACCAGACCTGTGTGAGTCTGTCCTGGGAGAGGTTTGCCCCCCCGGCTCACGGTCTTGCTTCCTTTCTCCTCCTGCCAGGGAGATGTCCCGGGCCTCCAAATTCATGCCTTTCCGGATCGTTTGCCACCTGTTCAGCCTGCTCAGCGGGGAGGAGCCATGCCAGGATCTGCCTGCCCTGGCCTTCATTGTGGAGGTGAGCCCGATGGCCAGCGCAGCCTCGCCCCGCTGCCTCCCAGCTCTCTGCCCTCTCGTAGCCGCAGCTGCCCGGGACGGTGCCCGCGCCCTGTGCTGCTGCCTGGGCCCAGCGCTGCACGCTTGCGGGCTCGTGCCGGCCGGCTCCCCCGTCACTCCCCTGTGCCTTTCAGGTCCTCTCAGATCCCCCTTTCCAGCATTGGCTGGACTGGGGTAGATGCAGTGACAGCGTTCTGGAGATCATGTCCAAGAACCTGCGGAGCGAGTGCAGGGAGAGGCGTCGCCTGGCGCTCAGAGGCCTTGTGGTGCTCAGCGAGGATCCCTCGATGGTGAGAAGGGGGCAGCGGCTGAAGCTGCGCTGGCAGCATGGGGCTGGGGAAGGCAGTCGCCTGGGCTTGGCTGGGCTTCGGGCACTGAGGCAGCTGTTCCCAGCTCTCCTGCCTCCCGGTTCAGCTGCCCGAGTGCTTCGGGACAGGCCTTTGGCCTCTGGGCCCTGCAGCAGCAGGGTGGGGTTGCACAGCCTTGTGTTCCACACAGAACAAAGGAATGTGGAGCCTGAGCGAAAGCCTCGTGGAGCGCCTGCAGGAAGATGACAGCAACATGGTTGGGATGACCATCGTCGTCCTCGGCTATTTGTTCCTGCATAGTGGTGCCCCGATACCCAGCCCCATCGCCCTGCAGCTGGCTGAGGCGCTCCTGCCACTCTTTGACAATGTAAGGCTCTGTGCCCCCAGCCACGGCCACTGGCTGCTGCCCAGACACTTTGTGCCCTGTGCATTTTCAGGCCCGTGCCCAGGTGGGCCTGGAGCGGCCGATGCGGAGCTCTGTCTTGCTTCCTTTCATACAGGATGACAGCCAGGTGCGGCTGCGCTCCACATGCATCTTCCAAGAGATGATGGGCTTATTAACGGCAGAGGGAAAAAAGGCCCTGAAGTCTCACGTGCGCCAGAGCCTGCTCCCACTCTCCTTCCACTGCCATGACGAGGACGGGCACGTGGCCGATGTAAGGACTCGTGGGCTGCCGGGGTTCCCCTGGGAGGGGGCTCGGCCGCCTCCTGCCCTGGCGCCTCATGGGCTGCAGCACCCCCCTGGCCTCGGCACAAGGACACGGGTCCTGTGCCCTGGGCTGTGGTGCCATCTCCCGGTCTCTGCTGCTCTCCAGGCCTCCCGGGAAGCGCTGCATTGTGCGGCCAGCTTCCTGAAAAGGAGAGATCTCGAACGCGTGCTGGACGTGGATCAGACATGGAGGTTCGACGAGGGCCTGGTAAGGACGGCCTGGAAGCCCAAGTCGCAGCCTGGAGAAGCCCCCTGACTGCGGTGCTCCGTGTGGGGGGCTGGCAGCTGTGCCCCCCGCCCAGTGCTGCAGCCAGGGGCTCCAGCCTGCGCTCCACACGCTGCTCCCATCCCTGGCCGCACGGGCTCTTCTCCAGGCTCCTGTGGCCGCGAGCCGGGTGCCCACGGAGCCCCGGCCTCGCTGGGCTTTGGGGCGGGGGGGGCACCGCGGCTCCCCGGGCAGCGCCCGGCCCTCGGCCCCCTCCAGAGCCCGGCGCCAGCGGCTGCTGGCCGGGCCTCAGGGCTGTGCGGGCAGGGGAGGCCACGGCGGGCAGCAGGGAGCGCCCGGCCGAGGGGCTGAGCCCGCGCCAACCCTTCCCTCCTGGCGCTCTCTCCAGCTGGCAGGGGACAGGAGCCGAGCGGCCGAGCACTTGCGGCGGGCCCTGCCGTACCTGCGGAGCCCACAGGAGTCCCTGCGACAGGCGGCCGTCGGGTTCATTGGTGAGCCACGAGCCCGGGGCCCCTCCCCGCCCCTCCCCGCCCCTCCCCGCCCCGCCGCAGCGCGGCCCCAGCCCCGGCTGCTGCCCCGGCAGCGGGATCCGGGCTAGGGGCCGTGGGGCTCCGCCTGCCCTCGGGGCTGCCACCGTCCTCTCGCAGCCGTGCCCTCGGGCGTCGGGATGCGGCGAGGGCCCGGGCTGAGCCCTGCCGGGGCGAGGAGAGCGTGTGGCCGCAGGGCTGGCAGCGCCGCTGTCAGGGAGCTGTGCCGCTGGGGCCGTGACAGGCTCTGTGTTCCCAGGCATCGCCGGGCGGCACCTGAGGGGCCAGCAGGAAGAGCTCCAGCTCCTCTACGAGGGTGAGTGAGTGCAGCCGGCTGTCAGCGGGGGCTGGCGGGGGGAGCTGCAATCCCTGCCCCGGCTGCGGAGGGCTCTGCTCTCTGCGCGGACGAGGGGTGGTGTGGGCAGAGCACAGAGAGGTTTCAGGGGCACGTGGGGGATTTGTGGCCAGCACCTTTGGTTGTCCAGGGACCTTCGATCCCGTTGGTCTCTGCTCCCTCTTGGCCGTGGCCAGAGCAGGCTGGGATGGCCCTGGCAGGGGGGGTCTCCTCGGGTCCCCGCAGATCTGGAGTCCGACCGTGCCTCTGTTCCTCTCTCTTGCAGCCCTTGAAGACGCGTCCCGTGACATCAGCCCTGCCGTTTCCAGCCTGGCGCGTCAAACAGCCTACGTCCTCCGGGCACTGGAGAGAGCTCCGCGCTCCATCTTCCAGATGCTGCGAGATCGACTCCGCAGGGCATGCAGGACACGGCCTCGTCTGTCGGGCCGTGGCTGGCTGCAATGCTGGAGCTCCTCATCGACCTGATCTGGGAGGTTCTCTCTGCTGGGGCCACCTGAACCAGCGGGCATTTTTTTTTCAGATGGTTCTTGTCTTCTTTTGGTTTTTCCCTTATATGTAAATATAGAATGTGTTTGTCTGAGACTAAAATTGGTTCATGCCTCAACCATCGATATAAAGTTTTTTCTCATTATCAAGAAGCTACAACCAAAGATGCCTCCCTGAATGGTGGGACTTTGAACTGGAAGTCAAACTGCTGATTAGATAAAGGGAAACCCATGGTTCAATCATCCCCGGTTGAGTTTGGGGTGGGGGGAGAGCGCAGCTCACAGAAGCCAGGTTTACACAGACCACCCCAACCAATCGAGGCGGGGGGAAGGGAAGGGAGGAGGTTTCAGGTTCACGGAGTAACCTCTGGTCAGAGGCACTGAGCACCCATCCTCCGTTACATAAACCGGCCCGGCTGTGGAACTCCCAAACCCCACAGGCCACACGCACGGCACTTTCACCTGAGAGGCTTTGCACCACAGGACTGCACGTGATGCAACAGATCCAGAGTCGGGCGGTGAGAGACTGCCCCCCTCCCCCAGGGGGACATGCCTGGACATTGCTACCTGGCTCGAGGGTATATAAACCCATCCGATTCTGTGCTTTCTGGGGGGACTTTCACCACCAAGAACACCAGCTGGATCAGCTGGATCAGCGGAACATGGTGGGGATCCACGGAGTGGTGATATTTTCCTTATCCTGTCCCTGTCACTCTTTCTGTCCCCTGCCAACTATTTTCTACTTCTTTCTTTCTCTCTCTAATATTTACCATCAAATAAAACCCATACTACTGTCACTGGCATATGGTCTCGTTTGCACCTTAATTCGGGCAGAGGCATTTCTAAGAGCCTTCAAAAGGAATTGTAACAGTGTTCTAATACACAGACTCCCAGGAGCTTTCTTCTGGTGCCCAGTGTCCGCAGGGCACAGGGGAAGAGGGGAAAAAGGATGCTTGTGCTCAGCAAGTTGCCCGGGTGTGCAGTGTGGAAGGGGAAATGGCCAGAAGCCCCCTGGCCTTTGGTGGTTCTGCTGAAGCCTTAATGCTGCCGACAGAGCGGCTGGGCAGGGGCCGGAGCTGCGGGGACGGCTGCGAGACCGGTGCCTGGAGATGGCCGCAACTCCTGTCCCAGGCAGGAACCGCCGCCTGTGTCCTCCTGCCCGTGCGTTGCTGGCTGGACTGCTGAGGGCTCCGAGGTGCCTCTTGATCCGGCCCCTCTGCAGCTCCGTCGGGGCTGCGGCGCTGCCGGGCTGCTTGGCCGGGCTGGGGGAGAGCCTGAGGGGCCGGGGTGGTGGGAAGGCCTGAGGAACCGGGTGTCAAAGACCATAAGCAGCCCCCGGGCAGCCGCCTCGTTCCTGCCACCCGGCTGTTCCGGCACTTCCCCGATGCGTCTGTCTCCCAGGCCTGCGGCAGAAGCCCTCGAGGCCAGCAGGAGGTGGGGAACACCCCAAGGTGCACAGGCTGGGCCGGCTGGGGACAAGGAGGGCGGGGGGCCATGCCGGGCACGGCCACTGGCCGCTGCCAATAAGGGGCAGTGGGCGGAGGCAGGGCCAGCGGCCAGCCCGGGCCCCCGCGGCTGCCCAGGCCACGGTGCTGTGACCGAGGCCCCCCTGACACAGAGCTCTGGGCCCGCACAGCTGCTGCCTCCGCGGGGAGGCCGGCGATGTCTCCTCGAGCAGGGCTGCCGAGTCGCTGCTGCCGAAGCGGCTCTGGACGCCGCAGAAACAGCAGCAGAGCGTGCACAGGAGCAGCAGCAGCCCGAACGCCTGCTCACCAAGGCATCCGCACCAGCCGGGATGCCAAACGGGGGCATAATGTGGGCACAACTGCACGTGGCTTGGCAAAAGGCTCCAGCAGAATTGGCCACAATGGCTTTCTCTTGCCTTGCCAGCCTCACAGCGACGCTCGGCAGCTTTGGCTGCAGCCCGTGCCCTTGACTGACTTCAGTGGCCGTGCTTGAGGGTGTTGTAAACGAGGCTGAGACTTTTTGAAAAGAAAAGCCAACTCCTTTCTTTATTAACAACTGAGAGCGGGAACCCAGGATAAGCCCAGGCTCCGTGCGACAAGCCAGAGTAAACCAACACACAAAAAAGGACAGTGCGACCCACTGGGTGCTCCCTTGGACCCCAAGTTCCGCAGGAGGACCCCGGTTAAAGTCCCAGGTCCGTTCTTTTACCCTCTGTCCCTTCACAACTGGTGGATTTGGGATCCTTCTTCTGATTGGCTCACTTCCAGGGCTTCTATTGGTCTTTATCAAGATGCATTTTTGTCTAATCATTTCCCGAGGGCATTGAATGATTGCATAATCCTTTATCCAGTAGCGGTCCAAGATGCTGACATCACCTGCATGAGGTCATTTTCTAGTCCATCACGTCATCACGTCCCCAGTTGTGTCTCTCCCTGATATTATTGTGCTCACACTCTGATATTACACCTGGACAGTCTTGCAATCTCCTCAGTTAACAGGCCCGTTTGTTCAACTATCAACTCCCCTCTTTTATATCTCATCCAAACAGTAACAATCAACACCCCGAAACCGATTCATTTATTCCAAGGGCAGACTCGCCTTCCACAGACAGGCGTCCCAAGGCAGCCGCATTGGTGCCATGGTGAGGGAGAGGCTCTGATGGGACACAAGCCCTGCGCTGCAGCTGCCGTCCTTCTCCTCCATGCAGGCCCCTTAAAGACACATGCATGAGCTTCCAAAGTAAGCTTGGACTTGCTTGGAGCAATGGAAGAAGCAGCCGGCACTGAAGAAAAGCAGGGAGCGGTGGCAGACGTCCAGGGGTGGCGGGAAGCGCTTTGGTGTCTGCTGAGGAGACGGCCCAGTTCGCAAGCTCAGGCTTTGCTGCTAGAGGATCCTGCTTTGCTCTTGCTGGAGCTGGAGGCCATTCCCTACCAATGCATGGCCACTTGATCCATTGTTCCTGGATCAAGTCTGCTGGACCTGTGGCAACAAGTGTGTCCTGTGTCCCTGTGACAGCAGAAAAGGGCAGGACATGTCTGCTTCCAGCGCCTGTCTTGGCTGCTCCTTCAGGGTGCTGGCACCATCATCAGAGACACCCAACAGCGTCTTCTCCCCGAGCTATCCCTATCCTCTGCGCTTCCCCAGGTGTCTCCCTTGACGTTCCCTGGGGAACCTCCCTGCTTGTGGCCGTCCATTGCCGTGCTCAGCAAGGACGCAGCTGTGTTTGGACGTGAGCTGCCGCAGCCAGACACGCAGCAAGTGGAGCGTAGACTATCAGAGGCTGGGCCGATTCTTTTTTTTCCAGAGTGCAAGAAAGACAGAAAGGCACAAGGAAACATCACAGTGTCTCTCTAGAATCTCTTTGTCCTGTGAAACTCAGCAGCTGAAGCTGTTCTGGTGCTACTGCTAATCTCCTCCATGAAAACATTCATTCCAGGAAGGAGCAATGTCGGGGTCTCCTCCCCCCGCCATGTAGCCCTGGGAGAGGGGCCCTGAGGGGACAGGGACGGGCTTTCCTAGCCCCTGGTCAGCCTCGTTCCCCATTGGTTGTTTTGTGTTTCCTGCGCAGGCAAGGACCCTCGGCTCCCGTGACTGTAAGAGTTCCTCGGCAGAGCTCCGGCCATGCGGCTGGAGAAATAACCATCTCTGAAACATCTATCAAGAATCTGTCCATATATGTTTCTTTTCCACGAGACTCCTGGTTTGATACGTCTTGTTACAGCATCCCCGCTGTAACAGAGCAACATCTCCTGTCAGATACCAATCTGTTGCCCCCAGTCGCTCCAGCTGCTCCTGCCAACAGCCCCCTGTAGGAAGGAGCACAGACCCCAATGCATCTTGGCTTTGGCTGCCCATGGGCAGAGAAGCCCCCCGGGGCACAGGTCTCTGGGGCAGGAGACGGGCAGCAGTGCTGCCAGGGCTCGGGGGGTGGCAGGTCTGCTTCGGCAGGGACTCTGCCACACCTGCCCATTTCAGCGCTCCCCGGGCCCCAGGGCTCAGAGCAGCACTCGTTCCCTGGCCCACACGTTCCTCGTCTGTGTCACAGCCCCGGGCTTAGGACGGCCACCGGCCGGGACGTGTCCCAAGGAGGCCGTGCCAGCTTCTGTGGAATGCCCCGTGCCCGTCCCGCCGCGGCTGCGTCGGCAGCCGTGGGGGCTCCTTGTGCTGCCCCGAGCCCGCAGAGCAGGGGAGCGTTTGCTTATGGTTGGAGCCGCTGCTTAAGTTCCTGTCGGGCTGTCTTAGACACTTGGGGCAAGGGATTCCTTCCAAGCTGGGCCACTTGGGGTGGGCTGGGGGCAGCCCAGGGCAGGTGGCATTGTGTGCAAGGGCCCTTTGTGACATGGTGCAGCACGGTCACCGTGGGTGTCCCAGGGCCCTTTGTGACACGTGCTGCTGACATAGGTGCTGGCGGCGACGCGGCCACGCCACAGCGCTCGGAGCACGCGACGGGACAGGACGGGACAGAGCGGTGCCGCACAGCCCACTCGTTCCTTGCCGACCCGGAGCTTTTCCAAGGCGTTATTCCTGCAGTGCCCTCAAGACCAGACTGCAGGACTTGGTGACTTGGAGCTTTTCCAAGGCGTCTCTCTTTCCCGCGGCCACTGCCCTCGAGGACAGACCGTGGGATTTGGTGACCTGAATCATTTACGAGGAGTCTCCTGTCATTGTGGCGGAGCCCTCTGAGACCGGAGTGCAGGACTTGCTCTCCTGTAGCCTTCCTGAGGCTCCTCTGTCGCAGGTGCCTTCAAGGCACAAGTGCACGACCTGCTGACCCGGAACCTTCCCAGGCATCTCTCCTGCAAGAAGCCATACATCTACTCAGTGTCATGGAGCAGAGGCCCCTGACCGTGCCCAAGCAGGCCTTGGTGAAGGGTGAGGAAGAAGGCCCTGCAGCTGCCCCAGCACAGCAGCCTGCAGAGGTGCAGCAGTTCCAGCAGCCACAGGAGGGTGAGTGGCAGAGCTGGACCCCAGGGCTGGTGCCTGCAGCCAGCTACGCCCCATCCCATCCCATCCCATCCCATCCCATCCCATCCCATCCCATCCCATCCCATCCCATCCCATCCCATCCCATCCCATCCCCTGGGAACATGCCCATGGACAGGAGGGAAGAGGGGCCAGGGCAGACCCCTCCGCAGCGGCCGTGCCCCATCCCCCGGCCCAGGCCCGGGCTGTGTTCTCCGGCCTCTCCCGCAGCCCCTCAGCTCTGGCCGCGCTCGCTCTTTGCCAGATGCAGCCGTGGACCGGACACAAGAGCAGGGCCCCGCCCGTGGCCGCTTCCGCAGAACAGCGCAGGTACCTGCAGCCATCCCCACCCGGGCTGGGCCTGCTGTCGCTGCTCAGCCGAGCACCGCGCTGGCAGCACCCCATGGAACATCCCTCCCTTCTTTGCCCTTCTCCTGCAGATGATTTGCGAATTCATCAGGAGAATTCGGGAGGAAGAGAGCAGCGTCACGGGCACTGGGGTCAGAGCACACCCTCACACCTTCAAAACCAAGACCAGTGCCGCCCTGCTGGATATGCTTGTGGAGGAGGGCGTTTCCAGCCCAAAGAGAGTAAGCAGCCTGTGGCCAGGGCTGGAGCCCCCCAGGAATCGCTTGGCCACCCAAGCCACGCCCGCTGGTCACTTTAAGCCTTTGAGGCCATCACAGTGTGCTGGGAAGGGAAGCGCTTCTCTGGAGAAGCAGGGGACATTAGTCCCTCTGGCAGCTTTCCAACTCTCCCCGTGCCTTCTCCAGGTGCCCGCCATGGTGAGGTACATCCACCAGTGGCTCCTGTCCAATGAGTATCCTGACTCCAGACTGTCCAGGACCCTTCTGGCTCTGACTGAGGCCTACCCCACTGATGTGGTGATGACCATCCTGCGTGTGGCCCCATCATGTGACAGGTATGGGGCCCACCTGCCCAGAGGGCCCAGGGCTCACCAGCTCATCGGCCTGTGGAGCCCGTCCCAGGTGTCTGACAAACGCAGAGTTCCAGGGCCTTCTGGCTCCTCCATTTCCCAGCCCTGGCATGTCAGCCCCCAAGCCTGCTGCCATGCTCCCTCCCTGCCCCTCAGGGGCCCGTCCCCACAGGGGTGGGCTGCCTGGCTGCTGCCTGTGAGGGGCACTGGGCAGAGGCAGGGCTGGCAGCCAGCTCAGGTCCCCGCTGCTGCCCAGGCCACGGTGCTGTGGCCGAGATCCCCCCTGAGACAGAGCTCTGACCCCACAGAGCTGCCACGACCATGTGGAAGACGCTCATGTGCTCAGTCAGGACTTCAAAGACAGTCATGCCGCTACTCCTCGATGTGCTGGGGAGCTGGCCAGAGCACAGCACGCGCACCTCCGACGGGGATGACACAGTCGTCTTTGCCCTGGCTGTGAGTTTCTGGAACCGGCCCTTGCTCGCCCCCGGCTCGCCGCTCCAGCAGTTCTCCATCCTCCTTCCCCCACTGCATCTGCCTGCCTCAGGCGCTGGGCTGAAACTGGGGCTAGGGGCAGGTTCAGGGGCACCAGGCCCGGTGCTCCCCCCTGCGTCTCCCCTGGCCTCTCCCTCCCACGCTCGGGCCCTGCCACATGGACACCTCGGCAGTGAGCGCTGTCTTGGGGTGGTCTGTCCTCTGCAGGCAACTCTGGTGATGTGGAAGATCCTCCAGGTGCCCTGTGTGCCACGCGTAGTGACAGTCTATTTGCCCCACCTCTTTGTGCATCTGCTCTTCCAAGTGTTCTTCAGCACAGTGCAGATGCCAGAGAAGGTCGAGAACTTGTGGAGAGCATGCCAGGAGCAACATGGCCTTGCCACCGACCCCAACAGGTGCTCCATGCCAGTCCTCCTGTCCCTCCCATGTCCCCAGCGCAGGAGCCAGTGCCCACCAGCGTGACCTGGGCTTTGCTCTGCACACAGGTTTGCAGTGCAGACCCTGAAGGACCTGCTCTGCCGACTCTACTATGAGGACGTGGTGGTGGCCGTGGAACACAAGCGTGGCTGGGACACGCTGCTCTGTGCTGACACCCACCACCACGCAGTGGGTCTGCTGGCCAGGTGAGGCCCCCTCCTCCCCATCTGCCCTCGGCATCTGTGCCCTGTGTCCCGGGTGCCCCACACAGTCCCCGTGCTCATGGGCCAGAGGGCCTTGTCACCGAGGGCCGGCCGGCCGGCCAAGGACACTGGAAAAGGCTGGGAGAGGAGGGTCCCCAAGAGCAGCCACTTCCCAAAAGACCCAGGTCCCCTTGCAGGGTGGCGGGGAAAGACCAGACCTGTGTGAGTCTGTCCTGGGAGAGGTTTGCCCCCCCGGCTCACGGTCTTGCTTCCTTTCTCCTCCTGCCAGGGAGATGTCCCGGGCCTCCAAATTCATGCCTTTCCGGATCGTTTGCCACCTGTTCAGCCTGCTCAGCGGGGAGGAGCCATGCCAGGATCTGCCTGCCCTGGCCTTCATTGTGGAGGTGAGCCCGATGGCCAGCGCAGCCTCGCCCCGCTGCCTCCCAGCTCTCTGCCCTCTCGTAGCCGCAGCTGCCCGGGACGGTGCCCGCGCCCTGTGCTGCTGCCTGGGCCCAGCGCTGCACGCTTGCGGGCTCGTGCCGGCCGGCTCCCCCGTCACTCCCCTGTGCCTTTCAGGTCCTCTCAGATCCCCCTTTCCAGCATTGGCTGGACTGGGGTAGATGCAGTGACAGCGTTCTGGAGATCATGTCCAAGAACCTGCGGAGCGAGTGCAGGGAGAGGCGTCGCCTGGCGCTCAGAGGCCTTGTGGTGCTCAGCGAGGATCCCTCGATGGTGAGAAGGGGGCAGCGGCTGAAGCTGCGCTGGCAGCGTGGGGCTGGGGAAGGCAGTCGCCTGGGCTTGGCTGGGCTTCGGGCACTGAGGCAGCTGTTCCCAGCTCTCCTGCCTCCCGGTTCAGCTGCCCGAGTGCTTCGGGACAGGCCTTTGGCCTCTGGGCCCTGCAGCAGCAGGGTGGGGTTGCACAGCCTTGTGTTCCACACAGAACAAAGGAATGTGGAGCCTGAGCGAAAGCCTCGTGGAGCGCCTGCAGGAAGATGACAGCAACATGGTTGGGATGACCATCGTCGTCCTCGGCTATTTGTTCCTGCATAGTGGTGCCCCGATACCCAGCCCCATCGCCCTGCAGCTGGCTGAGGCGCTCCTGCCACTCTTTGACAATGTAAGGCTCTGTGCCCCCAGCCACGGCCACTGGCTGCTGCCCAGACACTTTGTGCCCTGTGCATTTTCAGGCCCGTGCCCAGGTGGGCCTGGAGCGGCCGATGCGGAGCTCTGTCTTGCTTCCTTTCATACAGGATGACAGCCAGGTGCGGCTGCGCTCCACATGCATCTTCCAAGAGATGATGGGCTTATTAACGGCAGAGGGAAAAAAGGCCCTGAAGTCTCACGTGCGCCAGAGCCTGCTCCCACTCTCCTTCCACTGCCATGACGAGGACGGGCACGTGGCCGATGTAAGGACTCGTGGGCTGCCGGGGTTCCCCTGGGAGGGGGCTCGGCCGCCTCCTGCCCTGGCGCCTCATGGGCTGCAGCACCCCCCTGGCCTCGGCACAAGGACACGGGTCCTGTGCCCTGGGCTGTGGTGCCATCTCCCGGTCTCTGCTGCTCTCCAGGCCTCCCGGGAAGCGCTGCATTGTGCGGCCAGCTTCCTGAAAAGGAGAGATCTCGAACGCGTGCTGGACGTGGATCAGACATGGAGGTTCGACGAGGGCCTGGTAAGGACGGCCTGGAAGCCCAAGTCGCAGCCTGGAGAAGCCCCCTGACTGCGGTGCTCCGTGTGGGGGGCTGGCAGCTGTGCCCCCCGCCCAGTGCTGCAGCCAGGGGCTCCAGCCTGCGCTCCACACGCTGCTCCCATCCCTGGCCGCACGGGCTCTTCTCCAGGCTCCTGTGGCCGCGAGCCGGGTGCCCACGGAGCCCCGGCCTCGCTGGGCTTTGGGGCGGGGGGGGCACCGCGGCTCCCCGGGCAGCGCCCGGCCCTCGGCCCCCTCCAGAGCCCGGCGCCAGCGGCTGCTGGCCGGGCCTCAGGGCTGTGCGGGCAGGGGAGGCCACGGCGGGCAGCAGGGAGCGCCCGGCCGAGGGGCTGAGCCCGCGCCAACCCTTCCCTCCTGGCGCTCTCTCCAGCTGGCAGGGGACAGGAGCCGAGCGGCCGAGCACTTGCGGCGGGCCCTGCCGTACCTGCGGAGCCCACAGGAGTCCCTGCGACAGGCGGCCGTCGGGTTCATTGGTGAGCCACGAGCCCGGGGCCCCTCCCCGCCCCTCCCCGCCCCTCCCCGCCCCGCCGCAGCGCGGCCCCAGCCCCGGCTGCTGCCCCGGCAGCGGGATCCGGGCTAGGGGCCGTGGGGCTCCGCCTGCCCTCGGGGCTGCCACCGTCCTCTCGCAGCCGTGCCCTCGGGCGTCGGGATGCGGCGAGGGCCCGGGCTGAGCCCTGCCGGGGCGAGGAGAGCGTGTGGCCGCAGGGCTGGCAGCGCCGCTGTCAGGGAGCTGTGCCGCTGGGGCCGTGACAGGCTCTGTGTTCCCAGGCATCGCCGGGCGGCACCTGAGGGGCCAGCAGGAAGAGCTCCAGCTCCTCTACGAGGGTGAGTGAGTGCAGCCGGCTGTCAGCGGGGGCTGGCGGGGGGAGCTGCAATCCCTGCCCCGGCTGCGGAGGGCTCTGCTCTCTGCGCGGACGAGGGGTGGTGTGGGCAGAGCACAGAGAGGTTTCAGGGGCACGTGGGGGATTTGTGGCCAGCACCTTTGGTTGTCCAGGGACCTTCGATCCCGTTGGTCTCTGCTCCCTCTTGGCCGTGGCCAGAGCAGGCTGGGATGGCCCTGGCAGGGGGGGTCTCCTCGGGTCCCCGCAGATCTGGAGTCCGACCGTGCCTCTGTTCCTCTCTCTTGCAGCCCTTGAAGACGCGTCCCGTGACATCAGCCCTGCCGTTTCCAGCCTGGCGCGTCAAACAGCCTACGTCCTCCGGGCACTGGAGAGAGCTCCGCGCTCCATCTTCCAGATGCTGCGAGATCGACTCCGCAGGGCATGCAGGACACGGCCTCGTCTGTCGGGCCGTGGCTGGCTGCAATGCTGGAGCTCCTCATCGACCTGATCTGGGAGGTTCTCTCTGCTGGGGCCACCTGAACCAGCGGGCATTTTTTTTTCAGATGGTTCTTGTCTTCTTTTGGTTTTTCCCTTATATGTAAATATAGAATGTGTTTGTCTGAGACTAAAATTGGTTCATGCCTCAACCATCGATATAAAGTTTTTTCTCATTATCAAGAAGCTACAACCAAAGATGCCTCCCTGAATGGTGGGACTTTGAACTGGAAGTCAAACTGCTGATTAGATAAAGGGAAACCCATGGTTCAATCATCCCCGGTTGAGTTTGGGGTGGGGGGAGAGCGCAGCTCACAGAAGCCAGGTTTACACAGACCACCCCAACCAATCGAGGCGGGGGGAAGGGAAGGGAGGAGGTTTCAGGTTCACGGAGTAACCTCTGGTCAGAGGCACTGAGCACCCATCCTCCGTTACATAAACCGGCCCGGCTGTGGAACTCCCAAACCCCACAGGCCACACGCACGGCACTTTCACCTGAGAGGCTTTGCACCACAGGACTGCACGTGATGCAACAGATCCAGAGTCGGGCGGTGAGAGACTGCCCCCCTCCCCCAGGGGGACATGCCTGGACATTGCTACCTGGCTCGAGGGTATATAAACCCATCCGATTCTGTGCTTTCTGGGGGGACTTTCACCACCAAGAACACCAGCTGGATCAGCTGGATCAGCGGAACATGGTGGGGATCCACGGAGTGGTGATATTTTCCTTATCCTGTCCCTGTCACTCTTTCTGTCCCCTGCCAACTATTTTCTACTTCTTTCTTTCTCTCTCTAATATTTACCATCAAATAAAACCCATACTACTGTCACTGGCATATGGTCTCGTTTGCACCTTAATTCGGGCAGAGGCATTTCTAAGAGCCTTCAAAAGGAATTGTAACAGTGTTCTAATACACAGACTCCCAGGAGCTTTCTTCTGGTGCCCAGTGTCCGCAGGGCACAGGGGAAGAGGGGAAAAAGGATGCTTGTCCTCAGCAAGTTGCCCGGGTGTGCAGTGTGGAAGGGGAAATGGCCAGAAGCCCCCTGGCCTTTGGTGGTTCTGCTGAAGCCTTAATGCTGCCGACAGAGCGGCTGGGCAGGGGCCGGAGCTGCGGGGACGGCTGCGAGACCGGTGCCTGGAGATGGCCGCAACTCCTGTCCCAGGCAGGAACCGCCGCCTGTGTCCTCCTGCCCGTGCGTTGCTGGCTGGACTGCTGAGGGCTCCGAGGTGCCTCTTGATCCGGCCCCTCTGCAGCTCCGTCGGGGCTGCGGCGCTGCCGGGCTGCTTGGCCGGGCTGGGGGAGAGCCTGAGGGGCCGGGGTGGTGGGAAGGCCTGAGGAACCGGGTGTCAAAGACCATAAGCAGCCCCCGGGCAGCCGCCTCGTTCCTGCCACCCGGCTGTTCCGGCACTTCCCCGATGCGTCTGTCTCCCAGGCCTGCGGCAGAAGCCCTCGAGGCCAGCAGGAGGTGGGGAACACCCCAAGGTGCACAGGCTGGGCCGGCTGGGGACAAGGAGGGCGGGGGGCCATGCCGGGCACGGCCACTGGCCGCTGCCAATAAGGGGCAGTGGGCGGAGGCAGGGCCAGCGGCCAGCCCGGGCCCCCGCGGCTGCCCAGGCCACGGTGCTGTGACCGAGGCCCCCCTGACACAGAGCTCTGGGCCCGCACAGCTGCTGCCTCCGCGGGGAGGCCGGCGATGTCTCCTCGAGCAGGGCTGCCGAGTCGCTGCTGCCGAAGCGGCTCTGGACGCCGCAGAAACAGCAGCAGAGCGTGCACAGGAGCAGCAGCAGCCCGAACGCCTGCTCACCAAGGCATCCGCACCAGCCGGGATGCCAAACGGGGGCATAATGTGGGCACAACTGCACGTGGCTTGGCAAAAGGCTCCAGCAGAATTGGCCACAATGGCTTTCTCTTGCCTTGCCAGCCTCACAGCGACGCTCGGCAGCTTTGGCTGCAGCCCGTGCCCTTGACTGACTTCAGTGGCCGTGCTTGAGGGTGTTGTAAACGAGGCTGAGACTTTTTGAAAAGAAAAGCCAACTCCTTTCTTTATTAACAACTGAGAGCGGGAACCCAGGATAAGCCCAGGCTCCGTGCGACAAGCCAGAGTAAACCAACACACAAAAAAGGACAGTGCGACCCACTGGGTGCTCCCTTGGACCCCAAGTTCCGCAGGAGGACCCCGGTTAAAGTCCCAGGTCCGTTCTTTTACCCTCTGTCCCTTCACAACTGGTGGATTTGGGATCCTTCTTCTGATTGGCTCACTTCCAGGGCTTCTATTGGTCTTTATCAAGATGCATTTTTGTCTAATCATTTCCCGAGGGCATTGAATGATTGCATAATCCTTTATCCAGTAGCGGTCCAAGATGCTGACATCACCTGCATGAGGTCATTTTCTAGTCCATCACGTCATCACGTCCCCAGTTGTGTCTCTCCCTGATATTATTGTGCTCACACTCTGATATTACACCTGGACAGTCTTGCAATCTCCTCAGTTAACAGGCCCGTTTGTTCAACTATCAACTCCCCTCTTTTATATCTCATCCAAACAGTAACAATCAACACCCCGAAACCGATTCATTTATTCCAAGGGCAGACTCGCCTTCCACAGACAGGCGTCCCAAGGCAGCCGCATTGGTGCCATGGTGAGGGAGAGGCTCTGATGGGACACAAGCCCTGCGCTGCAGCTGCCGTCCTTCTCCTCCATGCAGGCCCCTTAAAGACACATGCATGAGCTTCCAAAGTAAGCTTGGACTTGCTTGGAGCAATGGAAGAAGCAGCCGGCACTGAAGAAAAGCAGGGAGCGGTGGCAGACGTCCAGGGGTGGCGGGAAGCGCTTTGGTGTCTGCTGAGGAGACGGCCCAGTTCGCAAGCTCAGGCTTTGCTGCTAGAGGATCCTGCTTTGCTCTTGCTGGAGCTGGAGGCCATTCCCTACCAATGCATGGCCACTTGATCCATTGTTCCTGGATCAAGTCTGCTGGACCTGTGGCAACAAGTGTGTCCTGTGTCCCTGTGACAGCAGAAAAGGGCAGGACATGTCTGCTTCCAGCGCCTGTCTTGGCTGCTCCTTCAGGGTGCTGGCACCATCATCAGAGACACCCAACAGCGTCTTCTCCCCGAGCTATCCCTATCCTCTGCGCTTCCCCAGGTGTCTCCCTTGACGTTCCCTGGGGAACCTCCCTGCTTGTGGCCGTCCATTGCCGTGCTCAGCAAGGACGCAGCTGTGTTTGGACGTGAGCTGCCGCAGCCAGACACGCAGCAAGTGGAGCGTAGACTATCAGAGGCTGGGCCGATTCTTTTTTTTCCAGAGTGCAAGAAAGACAGAAAGGCACAAGGAAACATCACAGTGTCTCTCTAGAATCTCTTTGTCCTGTGAAACTCAGCAGCTGAAGCTGTTCTGGTGCTACTGCTAATCTCCTCCATGAAAACATTCATTCCAGGAAGGAGCAATGTCGGGGTCTCCTCCCCCCGCCATGTAGCCCTGGGAGAGGGGCCCTGAGGGGACAGGGACGGGCTTTCCTAGCCCCTGGTCAGCCTCGTTCCCCATTGGTTGTTTTGTGTTTCCTGCGCAGGCAAGGACCCTCGGCTCCCGTGACTGTAAGAGTTCCTCGGCAGAGCTCCGGCCATGCGGCTGGAGAAATAACCATCTCTGAAACATCTATCAAGAATCTGTCCATATATGTTTCTTTTCCACGAGACTCCTGGTTTGATACGTCTTGTTACAGCATCCCCGCTGTAACAGAGCAACATCTCCTGTCAGATACCAATCTGTTGCCCCCAGTCGCTCCAGCTGCTCCTGCCAACAGCCCCCTGTAGGAAGGAGCACAGACCCCAATGCATCTTGGCTTTGGCTGCCCATGGGCAGAGAAGCCCCCCGGGGCACAGGTCTCTGGGGCAGGAGACGGGCAGCAGTGCTGCCAGGGCTCGGGGGGTGGCAGGTCTGCTTCGGCAGGGACTCTGCCACACCTGCCCATTTCAGCGCTCCCCGGGCCCCAGGGCTCAGAGCAGCACTCGTTCCCTGGCCCACACGTTCCTCGTCTGTGTCACAGCCCCGGGCTTAGGACGGCCACCGGCCGGGACGTGTCCCAAGGAGGCCGTGCCAGCTTCTGTGGAATGCCCCGTGCCCGTCCCGCCGCGGCTGCGTCGGCAGCCGTGGGGGCTCCTTGTGCTGCCCCGAGCCCGCAGAGCAGGGGAGCGTTTGCTTATGGTTGGAGCCGCTGCTTAAGTTCCTGTCGGGCTGTCTTAGACACTTGGGGCAAGGGATTCCTTCCAAGCTGGGCCACTTGGGGTGGGCTGGGGGCAGCCCAGGGCAGGTGGCATTGTGTGCAAGGGCCCTTTGTGACATGGTGCAGCACGGTCACCGTGGGTGTCCCAGGGCCCTTTGTGACACGTGCTGCTGACATAGGTGCTGGCGGCGACGCGGCCACGCCACAGCGCTCGGAGCACGCGACGGGACAGGACGGGACAGAGCGGTGCCGCACAGCCCACTCGTTCCTTGCCGACCCGGAGCTTTTCCAAGGCGTTATTCCTGCAGTGCCCTCAAGACCAGACTGCAGGACTTGGTGACTTGGAGCTTTTCCAAGGCGTCTCTCTTTCCCGCGGCCACTGCCCTCGAGGACAGACCGTGGGATTTGGTGACCTGAATCATTTACGAGGAGTCTCCTGTCATTGTGGCGGAGCCCTCTGAGACCGGAGTGCAGGACTTGCTCTCCTGTAGCCTTCCTGAGGCTCCTCTGTCGCAGGTGCCTTCAAGGCACAAGTGCACGACCTGCTGACCCGGAACCTTCCCAGGCATCTCTCCTGCAAGAAGCCATACATCTACTCAGTGTCATGGAGCAGAGGCCCCTGACCGTGCCCAAGCAGGCCTTGGTGAAGGGTGAGGAAGAAGGCCCTGCAGCTGCCCCAGCACAGCAGCCTGCAGAGGTGCAGCAGTTCCAGCAGCCACAGGAGGGTGAGTGGCAGAGCTGGACCCCAGGGCTGGTGCCTGCAGCCAGCTACGCCCCATCCCATCCCATCCCATCCCATCCCATCCCATCCCATCCCATCCCATCCCATCCCATCCCATCCCATCCCATCCCATCCCATCCCATCCCCTGGGAACATGCCCATGGACAGGAGGGAAGAGGGGCCAGGGCAGACCCCTCCGCAGCGGCCGTGCCCCATCCCCCGGCCCAGGCCCGGGCTGTGTTCTCCGGCCTCTCCCGCAGCCCCTCAGCTCTGGCCGCGCTCGCTCTTTGCCAGATGCAGCCGTGGACCGGACACAAGAGCAGGGCCCCGCCCGTGGCCGCTTCCGCAGAACAGCGCAGGTACCTGCAGCCATCCCCACCCGGGCTGGGCCTGCTGTCGCTGCTCAGCCGAGCACCGCGCTGGCAGCACCCCATGGAACATCCCTCCCTTCTTTGCCCTTCTCCTGCAGATGATTTGCGAATTCATCAGGAGAATTCGGGAGGAAGAGAGCAGCGTCACAGGCACTGGGGTCAGAGCACACCCTCACACCTTCAAAACCAAGACCAGTGCCGCCCTGCTGGATATGCTTGTGGAGGAGGGCGTTTCCAGCCCAAAGAGAGTAAGCAGCCTGTGGCCAGGGCTGGAGCCCCCCAGGAATCGCTTGGCCACCCAAGCCACGCCCGCTGGTCACTTTAAGCCTTTGAGGCCATCACAGTGTGCTGGGAAGGGAAGCGCTTCTCTGGAGAAGCAGGGGACATTAGTCCCTCTGGCAGCTTTCCAACTCTCCCCGTGCCTTCTCCAGGTGCCCGCCATGGTGAGGTACATCCACCAGTGGCTCCTGTCCAATGAGTATCCTGACTCCAGACTGTCCAGGACCCTTCTGGCTCTGACTGAGGCCTACCCCACTGATGTGGTGATGACCATCCTGCGTGTGGCCCCATCATGTGACAGGTATGGGGCCCACCTGCCCAGAGGGCCCAGGGCTCACCAGCTCATCGGCCTGTGGAGCCCGTCCCAGGTGTCTGACAAACGCAGAGTTCCAGGGCCTTCTGGCTCCTCCATTTCCCAGCCCTGGCATGTCAGCCCCCAAGCCTGCTGCCATGCTCCCTCCCTGCCCCTCAGGGGCCCGTCCCCACAGGGGTGGGCTGCCTGGCTGCTGCCTGTGAGGGGCACTGGGCAGAGGCAGGGCTGGCAGCCAGCTCAGGTCCCCGCTGCTGCCCAGGCCACGGTGCTGTGGCCGAGATCCCCCCTGAGACAGAGCTCTGACCCCACAGAGCTGCCACGACCATGTGGAAGACGCTCATGTGCTCAGTCAGGACTTCAAAGACAGTCATGCCGCTACTCCTCGATGTGCTGGGGAGCTGGCCAGAGCACAGCACGCGCACCTCCGACGGGGATGACACAGTCGTCTTTGCCCTGGCTGTGAGTTTCTGGAACCGGCCCTTGCTCGCCCCCGGCTCGCCGCTCCAGCAGTTCTCCATCCTCCTTCCCCCACTGCATCTGCCTGCCTCAGGCGCTGGGCTGAAACTGGGGCTAGGGGCAGGTTCAGGGGCACCAGGCCCGGTGCTCCCCCCTGCGTCTCCCCTGGCCTCTCCCTCCCACGCTCGGGCCCTGCCACATGGACACCTCGGCAGTGAGCGCTGTCTTGGGGTGGTCTGTCCTCTGCAGGCAACTCTGGTGATGTGGAAGATCCTCCAGGTGCCCTGTGTGCCACGCGTAGTGACAGTCTATTTGCCCCACCTCTTTGTGCATCTGCTCTTCCAAGTGTTCTTCAGCACAGTGCAGATGCCAGAGAAGGTCGAGAACTTGTGGAGAGCATGCCAGGAGCAACATGGCCTTGCCACCGACCCCAACAGGTGCTCCATGCCAGTCCTCCTGTCCCTCCCATGTCCCCAGCGCAGGAGCCAGTGCCCACCAGCGTGACCTGGGCTTTGCTCTGCACACAGGTTTGCAGTGCAGACCCTGAAGGACCTGCTCTGCCGACTCTACTATGAGGACGTGGTGGTGGCCGTGGAACACAAGCGTGGCTGGGACACGCTGCTCTGTGCTGACACCCACCACCACGCAGTGGGTCTGCTGGCCAGGTGAGGCCCCCTCCTCCCCATCTGCCCTCGGCATCTGTGCCCTGTGTCCCGGGTGCCCCACACAGTCCCCGTGCTCATGGGCCAGAGGGCCTTGTCACCGAGGGCCGGCCGGCCGGCCAAGGACACTGGAAAAGGCTGGGAGAGGAGGGTCCCCAAGAGCAGCCACTTCCCAAAAGACCCAGGTCCCCTTGCAGGGTGGCGGGGAAAGACCAGACCTGTGTGAGTCTGTCCTGGGAGAGGTTTGCCCCCCCGGCTCACGGTCTTGCTTCCTTTCTCCTCCTGCCAGGGAGATGTCCCGGGCCTCCAAATTCATGCCTTTCCGGATCGTTTGCCACCTGTTCAGCCTGCTCAGCGGGGAGGAGCCATGCCAGGATCTGCCTGCCCTGGCCTTCATTGTGGAGGTGAGCCCGATGGCCAGCGCAGCCTCGCCCCGCTGCCTCCCAGCTCTCTGCCCTCTCGTAGCCGCAGCTGCCCGGGACGGTGCCCGCGCCCTGTGCTGCTGCCTGGGCCCAGCGCTGCACGCTTGCGGGCTTGTGCCGGCCGGCTCCCCCGTCACTCCCCTGTGCCTTTCAGGTCCTCTCAGATCCCCCTTTCCAGCATTGGCTGGACTGGGGTAGATGCAGTGACAGCGTTCTGGAGATCATGTCCAAGAACCTGCGGAGCGAGTGCAGGGAGAGGCGTCGCCTGGCGCTCAGAGGCCTTGTGGTGCTCAGCGAGGATCCCTCGATGGTGAGAAGGGGGCAGCGGCTGAAGCTGCGCTGGCAGCGTGGGGCTGGGGAAGGCAGTCGCCTGGGCTTGGCTGGGCTTCGGGCACTGAGGCAGCTGTTCCCAGCTCTCCTGCCTCCCGGTTCAGCTGCCCGAGTGCTTCGGGACAGGCCTTTGGCCTCTGGGCCCTGCAGCAGCAGGGTGGGGTTGCACAGCCTTGTGTTCCACACAGAACAAAGGAATGTGGAGCCTGAGCGAAAGCCTCGTGGAGCGCCTGCAGGAAGATGACAGCAACATGGTTGGGATGACCATCGTCGTCCTCGGCTATTTGTTCCTGCATAGTGGTGCCCCGATACCCAGCCCCATCGCCCTGCAGCTGGCTGAGGCGCTCCTGCCACTCTTTGACAATGTAAGGCTCTGTGCCCCCAGCCACGGCCACTGGCTGCTGCCCAGACACTTTGTGCCCTGTGCATTTTCAGGCCCGTGCCCAGGTGGGCCTGGAGCGGCCGATGCGGAGCTCTGTCTTGCTTCCTTTCATACAGGATGACAGCCAGGTGCGGCTGCGCTCCACATGCATCTTCCAAGAGATGATGGGCTTATTAACGGCAGAGGGAAAAAAGGCCCTGAAGTCTCACGTGCGCCAGAGCCTGCTCCCACTCTCCTTCCACTGCCATGACGAGGACGGGCACGTGGCCGATGTAAGGACTCGTGGGCTGCCGGGGTTCCCCTGGGAGGGGGCTCGGCCGCCTCCTGCCCTGGCGCCTCATGGGCTGCAGCACCCCCCTGGCCTCGGCAC
Organism: Aphelocoma coerulescens; assembly: GCF_041296385.1. Lineage (NCBI taxonomy): Eukaryota > Metazoa > Chordata > Aves > Passeriformes > Corvidae > Aphelocoma > Aphelocoma coerulescens. The sequence goes on from NC_091013.1 coordinate 108,273,775, forward strand.
AAGGACACGGGTCCTGTGCCCTGGGCTGTGGTGCCATCTCCCGGTCTCTGCTGCTCTCCAGGCCTCCCGGGAAGCGCTGCATTGTGCGGCCAGCTTCCTGAAAAGGAGAGATCTCGAACGCGTGCTGGACGTGGATCAGACATGGAGGTTCGACGAGGGCCTGGTAAGGACGGCCTGGAAGCCCAAGTCGCAGCCTGGAGAAGCCCCCTGACTGCGGTGCTCCGTGTGGGGGGCTGGCAGCTGTGCCCCCCGCCCAGTGCTGCAGCCAGGGGCTCCAGCCTGCGCTCCACACGCTGCTCCCATCCCTGGCCGCACGGGCTCTTCTCCAGGCTCCTGTGGCCGCGAGCCGGGTGCCCACGGAGCCCCGGCCTCGCTGGGCTTTGGGGCGGGGGGGGCACCGCGGCTCCCCGGGCAGCGCCCGGCCCTCGGCCCCCTCCAGAGCCCGGCGCCAGCGGCTGCTGGCCGGGCCTCAGGGCTGTGCGGGCAGGGGAGGCCACGGCGGGCAGCAGGGAGCGCCCGGCCGAGGGGCTGAGCCCGCGCCAACCCTTCCCTCCTGGCGCTCTCTCCAGCTGGCAGGGGACAGGAGCCGAGCGGCCGAGCACTTGCGGCGGGCCCTGCCGTACCTGCGGAGCCCACAGGAGTCCCTGCGACAGGCGGCCGTCGGGTTCATTGGTGAGCCACGAGCCCGGGGCCCCTCCCCGCCCCTCCCCGCCCCTCCCCGCCCCGCCGCAGCTCGGCCCCAGCCCCGGCTGCTGCCCCGGCAGCGGGATCCGGGCTAGGGGCCGTGGGGCTCCGCCTGCCCTCGGGGCTGCCACCGTCCTCTCGCAGCCGTGCCCTCGGGCGTCGGGATGCGGCGAGGGCCCGGGCTGAGCCCTGCCGGGGCGAGGAGAGCGTGTGGCCGCAGGGCTGGCAGCGCCGCTGTCAGGGAGCTGTGCCGCTGGGGCCGTGACAGGCTCTGTGTTCCCAGGCATCGCCGGGCGGCACCTGAGGGGCCAGCAGGAAGAGCTCCAGCTCCTCTACGAGGGTGAGTGAGTGCAGCCGGCTGTCAGCGGGGGCTGGCGGGGGGAGCTGCAATCCCTGCCCCGGCTGCGGAGGGCTCTGCTCTCTGCGCGGACGAGGGGTGGTGTGGGCAGAGCACAGAGAGGTTTCAGGGGCACGTGGGGGATTTGTGGCCAGCACCTTTGGTTGTCCAGGGACCTTCGATCCCGTTGGTCTCTGCTCCCTCTTGGCCGTGGCCAGAGCAGGCTGGGATGGCCCTGGCAGGGGGGGTCTCCTCGGGTCCCCGCAGATCTGGAGTCCGACCGTGCCTCTGTTCCTCTCTCTTGCAGCCCTTGAAGACGCGTCCCGTGACATCAGCCCTGCCGTTTCCAGCCTGGCGCGTCAAACAGCCTACGTCCTCCGGGCACTGGAGAGAGCTCCGCGCTCCATCTTCCAGATGCTGCGAGATCGACTCCGCAGGGCATGCAGGACACGGCCTCGTCTGTCGGGCCGTGGCTGGCTGCAATGCTGGAGCTCCTCATCGACCTGATCTGGGAGGTTCTCTCTGCTGGGGCCACCTGAACCAGCGGGCATTTTTTTTTCAGATGGTTCTTGTCTTCTTTTGGTTTTTCCCTTATATGTAAATATAGAATGTGTTTGTCTGAGACTAAAATTGGTTCATGCCTCAACCATCGATATAAAGTTTTTTCTCATTATCAAGAAGCTACAACCAAAGATGCCTCCCTGAATGGTGGGACTTTGAACTGGAAGTCAAACTGCTGATTAGATAAAGGGAAACCCATGGTTCAATCATCCCCGGTTGAGTTTGGGGTGGGGGGAGAGCGCAGCTCACAGAAGCCAGGTTTACACAGACCACCCCAACCAATCGAGGCGGGGGGAAGGGAAGGGAGGAGGTTTCAGGTTCACGGAGTGACCTCTGGTCAGAGGCACTGAGCACCCATCCTCCGTTACATAAACCGGCCCGGCTGTGGAACTCCCAAACCCCACAGGCCACACGCACGGCACTTTCACCTGAGAGGCTTTGCACCACAGGACTGCACGTGATGCAACAGATCCAGAGTCGGGCGGTGAGAGACTGCCCCCCTCCCCCAGGGGGACATGCCTGGACATTGCTACCTGGCTCGAGGGTATATAAACCCATCCGATTCTGTGCTTTCTGGGGGGACTTTCACCACCAAGAACACCAGCTGGATCAGCTGGATCAGCGGAACATGGTGGGGATCCACGGAGTGGTGATATTTTCCTTATCCTGTCCCTGTCACTCTTTCTGTCCCCTGCCAACTATTTTCTACTTCTTTCTTTCTCTCTCTAATATTTACCATCAAATAAAACCCATACTATTGTCACTGGCATATGGTCTCGTTTGCACCTTAATTCGGGCAGAGGCATTTCTAAGAGCCTTCAAAAGGAATTGTAACAGTGTTCTAATACACAGACTCCCAGGAGCTTTCTTCTGGTGCCCAGTGTCCGCAGGGCACAGGGGAAGAGGGGAAAAAGGATGCTTGTGCTCAGCAAGTTGCCCGGGTGTGCAGTGTGGAAGGGGAAATGGCCAGAAGCCCCCTGGCCTTTGGTGGTTCTGCTGAAGCCTTAATGCTGCCGACAGAGCGGCTGGGCAGGGGCCGGAGCTGCGGGGACGGCTGCGAGACCGGTGCCTGGAGATGGCCGCAACTCCTGTCCCAGGCAGGAACCGCCGCCTGTGTCCTCCTGCCCGTGCGTTGCTGGCTGGACTGCTGAGGGCTCCGAGGTGCCTCTTGATCCGGCCCCTCTGCAGCTCCGTCGGGGCTGCGGCGCTGCCGGGCTGCTTGGCCGGGCTGGGGGAGAGCCTGAGGGGCCGGGGTGGTGGGAAGGCCTGAGGAACCGGGTGTCAAAGACCATAAGCAGCCCCCGGGCAGCCGCCTCGTTCCTGCCACCCGGCTGTTCCGGCACTTCCCCGATGCGTCTGTCTCCCAGGCCTGCGGCAGAAGCCCTCGAGGCCAGCAGGAGGTGGGGAACACCCCAAGGTGCACAGGCTGGGCCGGCTGGGGACAAGGAGGGCGGGGGGCCATGCCGGGCACGGCCACTGGCCGCTGCCAATAAGGGGCAGTGGGCGGAGGCAGGGCCAGCGGCCAGCCCGGGCCCCCGCGGCTGCCCAGGCCACGGTGCTGTGACCGAGGCCCCCCTGACACAGAGCTCTGGGCCCGCACAGCTGCTGCCTCCGCGGGGAGGCCGGCGATGTCTCCTCGAGCAGGGCTGCCGAGTCGCTGCTGCCGAAGCGGCTCTGGACGCCGCAGAAACAGCAGCAGAGCGTGCACAGGAGCAGCAGCAGCCCGAACGCCTGCTCACCAAGGCATCCGCACCAGCCGGGATGCCAAACGGGGGCATAATGTGGGCACAACTGCACGTGGCTTGGCAAAAGGCTCCAGCAGAATTGGCCACAATGGCTTTCTCTTGCCTTGCCAGCCTCACAGCGACGCTCGGCAGCTTTGGCTGCAGCCCGTGCCCTTGACTGACTTCAGTGGCCGTGCTTGAGGGTGTTGTAAACGAGGCTGAGACTTTTTGAAAAGAAAAGCCAACTCCTTTCTTTATTAACAACTGAGAGCGGGAACCCAGGATAAGCCCAGGCTCCGTGCGACAAGCCAGAGTAAACCAACACACAAAAAAGGACAGTGCGACCCACTGGGTGCTCCCTTGGACCCCAAGTTCCGCAGGAGGACCCCGGTTAAAGTCCCAGGTCCGTTCTTTTACCCTCTGTCCCTTCACAACTGGTGGATTTGGGATCCTTCTTCTGATTGGCTCACTTCCAGGGCTTCTATTGGTCTTTATCAAGATGCATTTTTGTCTAATCATTTCCCGAGGGCATTGAATGATTGCATAATCCTTTATCCAGTAGCGGTCCAAGATGCTGACATCACCTGCATGAGGTCATTTTCTAGTCCATCACGTCATCACCCAGTTGTGTCTCTCCCTGATATTATTGTGCTCACACTCTGATATTACACCTGGACAGTCTTGCAATCTCCTCAGTTAACAGGCCCGTTTGTTCAACTATCAACTCCCCTCTTTTATATCTCATCCAAACAGTAACAATCAACACCCCGAAACCGATTCATTTATTCCAAGGGCAGACTCGCCTTCCACAGACAGGCGTCCCAAGGCAGCCGCATTGGTGCCATGGTGAGGGAGAGGCTCTGATGGGACACAAGCCCTGCGCTGCAGCTGCCGTCCTTCTCCTCCATGCAGGCCCCTTAAAGACACATGCATGAGCTTCCAAAGTAAGCTTGGACTTGCTTGGAGCAATGGAAGAAGCAGCCGGCACTGAAGAAAAGCAGGGAGCGGTGGCAGACGTCCAGGGGTGGCGGGAAGCGCTTTGGTGTCTGCTGAGGAGACGGCCCAGTTCGCAAGCTCAGGCTTTGCTGCTAGAGGATCCTGCTTTGCTCTTGCTGGAGCTGGAGGCCATTCCCTACCAATGCATGGCCACTTGATCCATTGTTCCTGGATCAAGTCTGCTGGACCTGTGGCAACAAGTGTGTCCTGTGTCCCTGTGACAGCAGAAAAGGGCAGGACATGTCTGCTTCCAGCGCCTGTCTTGGCTGCTCCTTCAGGGTGCTGGCACCATCATCAGAGACACCCAACAGCGTCTTCTCCCCGAGCTATCCCTATCCTCTGCGCTTCCCCAGGTGTCTCCCTTGACGTTCCCTGGGGAACCTCCCTGCTTGTGGCCGTCCATTGCCGTGCTCAGCAAGGACGCAGCTGTGTTTGGACGTGAGCTGCCGCAGCCAGACACGCAGCAAGTGGAGCGTAGACTATCAGAGGCTGGGCCGATTCTTTTTTTTCCAGAGTGCAAGAAAGACAGAAAGGCACAAGGAAACATCACAGTGTCTCTCTAGAATCTCTTTGTCCTGTGAAACTCAGCAGCTGAAGCTGTTCTGGTGCTACTGCTAATCTCCTCCATGAAAACATTCATTCCAGGAAGGAGCAATGTCGGGGTCTCCTCCCCCCGCCATGTAGCCCTGGGAGAGGGGCCCTGAGGGGACAGGGACGGGCTTTCCTAGCCCCTGGTCAGCCTCGTTCCCCATTGGTTGTTTTGTGTTTCCTGCGCAGGCAAGGACCCTCGGCTCCCGTGACTGTAAGAGTTCCTCGGCAGAGCTCCGGCCATGCGGCTGGAGAAATAACCATCTCTGAAACATCTACCAAGAATCTGTCCATATATGTTTCTTTTCCACGAGACTCCTGGTTTGATACGTCTTGTTACAGCATCCCTGCTGTAACAGAGCAACATCTCCTGTCAGATACCAATCTGTTGCCCCCAGTCGCTCCAGCTGCTCCTGCCAACAGCCCCCTGTAGGAAGGAGCACAGACCCCAATGCATCTTGGCTTTGGCTGCCCATGGGCAGAGAAGCCCCCCGGGGCACAGGTCTCTGGGGCAGGAGACGGGCAGCAGTGCTGCCAGGGCTCGGGGGGTGGCAGGTCTGCTTCGGCAGGGACTCTGCCACACCTGCCCATTTCAGCGCTCCCCGGGCCCCAGGGCTCAGAGCAGCACTCGTTCCCTGGCCCACACGTTCCTCGTCTGTGTCACAGCCCCGGGCTTAGGACGGCCACCGGCCGGGACGTGTCCCAAGGAGGCCGTGCCAGCTTCTGTGGAATGCCCCGTGCCCGTCCCGCCGCGGCTGCGTCGGCAGCCGTGGGGGCTCCTTGTGCTGCCCCGAGCCCGCAGAGCAGGGGAGCGTTTGCTTATGGTTGGAGCCGCTGCTTAAGTTCCTGTCGGGCTGTCTTAGACACTTGGGGCAAGGGATTCCTTCCAAGCTGGGCCACTTGGGGTGGGCTGGGGGCAGCCCAGGGCAGGTGGCATTGTGTGCAAGGGCCCTTTGTGACATGGTGCAGCACGGTCACCGTGGGTGTGCCAGGGCCCTTTGTGACACGTGCTGCTGACATAGGTGCTGGCGGCGACGCGGCCACGCCACAGTGCTCGGAGCACGCGACGGGACAGGACGGGACAGAGCGGTGCCGCACAGCCCACTCGTTCCTTGCCGACCCGGAGCTTTTCCAAGGCGTTATTCCTGCAGTGCCCTCAAGACCAGACTGCAGGACTTGGTGACTTGGAGCTTTTCCAAGGCGTCTCTCTTTCCCGCGGCCACTGCCCTCGAGGACAGACCGTGGGATTTGGTGACCTGAATCATTTACGAGGAGTCTCCTGTCATTGTGGCGGAGCCCTCTGAGACCGGAGTGCAGGACTTGCTCTCCTGTAGCCTTCCTGAGGCTCCTCTGTCGCAGGTGCCTTCAAGGCACAAGTGCACGACCTGCTGACCCGGAACCTTCCCAGGCATCTCTCCTGCAAGAAGCCATACATCTACTCAGTGTCATGGAGCAGAGGCCCCTGACCGTGCCCAAGCAGGCCTTGGTGAAGGGTGAGGAAGAAGGCCCTGCAGCTGCCCCAGCACAGCAGCCTGCAGAGGTGCAGCAGTTCCAGCAGCCACAGGAGGGTGAGTGGCAGAGCTGGACCCCAGGGCTGGTGCCTGCAGCCAGCTAGGCCCCATCCCATCCCATCCCATCCCATCCCATCCCATCCCATCCCATCCCATCCCATCCCATCCCATCCCATCCCATCCCATCCCATCCCATCCCCTGGGAACATGCCCATGGACAGGAGGGAAGAGGGGCCAGGGCAGACCCCTCCGCAGCGGCCGTGCCCCATCCCCCGGCCCAGGCCCGGGCTGTGTTCTCCGGCCTCTCCCGCAGCCCCTCAGCTCTGGCCGCGCTCGCTCTTTGCCAGATGCAGCCGTGGACCGGACACAAGAGCAGGGCCCCGCCCGTGGCCGCTTCCGCAGAACAGCGCAGGTACCTGCAGCCATCCCCACCCGGGCTGGGCCTGCTGTCGCTGCTCAGCCGAGCACCGCGCTGGCAGCACCCCATGGAACATCCCTCCCTTCTTTGCCCTTCTCCTGCAGATGATTTGCGAATTCATCAGGAGAATTCGGGAGGAAGAGAGCAGCGTCACGGGCACTGGGGTCAGAGCACACCCTCACACCTTCAAAACCAAGACCAGTGCCGCCCTGCTGGATATGCTTGTGGAGGAGGGCGTTTCCAGCCCAAAGAGAGTAAGCAGCCTGTGGCCAGGGCTGGAGCCCCCCAGGAATCGCTTGGCCACCCAAGCCACGCCCGCTGGTCACTTTAAGCCTTTGAGGCCATCACAGTGTGCTGGGAAGGGAAGCGCTCCTCTGGAGAAGCAGGGGACATTAGTCCCTCTGGCAGCTTTCCAACTCTCCCCGTGCCTTCTCCAGGTGCCCGCCATGGTGAGGTACATCCACCAGTGGCTCCTGTCCAATGAGTATCCTGACTCCAGACTGTCCAGGACCCTTCTGGCTCTGACTGAGGCCTACCCCACTGATGTGGTGATGACCATCCTGCGTGTGGCCCCATCATGTGACAGGTATGGGGCCCACCTGCCCAGAGGGCCCAGGGCTCACCAGCCCATCGGCCTGTGGAGCCCGTCCCAGGTGTCTGACAAACGCAGAGTTCCAGGGCCTTCTGGCTCCTCCATTTCCCAGCCCTGGCATGTCAGCCCCCAAGCCTGCTGCCATGCTCCCTCCCTGCCCCTCAGGGGCCCGTCCCCACAGGGGTGGGCTGCCTGGCTGCTGCCTGTGAGGGGCACTGGGCAGAGGCAGGGCTGGCAGCCAGCTCAGGTCCCCGCTGCTGCCCAGGCCACGGTGCTGTGGCCGAGATCCCCCCTGAGACAGAGCTCTGACCCCACAGAGCTGCCACGACCATGTGGAAGACGCTCATGTGCTCAGTCAGGACTTCAAAGACAGTCATGCCGCTACTCCTCGATGTGCTGGGGAGCTGGCCAGAGCACAGCACGCGCACCTCCGACGGGGACGACACAGTCGTCTTTGCCCTGGCTGTGAGTTTCTGGAACCGGCCCTTGCTCGCCCCCGGCTCGCCGCTCCAGCAGTTCTCCATCCTCCTTCCCCCACTGCATCTGCCTGCCTCAGGCGCTGGGCTGAAACTGGGGCTAGGGGCAGGTTCAGGGGCACCAGGCCCGGTGCTCCCCCCTGCGTCTCCCCTGGCCTCTCCCTCCCACGCTCGGGCCCTGCCACATGGACACCTCGGCAGTGAGCGCTGTCTTGGGGTGGTCTGTCCTCTGCAGGCAACTCTGGTGATGTGGAAGATCCTCCAGGTGCCCTATGTGCCACGCGTAGTGACAGTCTATTTGCCCCACCTCTTTGTGCATCTGCTCTTCCAAGTGTTCTTCAGCACAGTGCAGATGCCAGAGAAGGTCGAGAACTTGTGGAGAGCATGCCAGGAGCAACATGGCCTTGCCACCGACCCCAACAGGTGCTCCATGCCAGTCCTCCTGTCCCTCCCATGTCCCCAGCGCAGGAGCCAGTGCCCACCAGCGTGACCTGGGCTTTGCTCTGCACACAGGTTTGCAGTGCAGACCCTGAAGGACCTGCTCTGCCGACTCTACTATGAGGACGTGGTGGTGGCCGTGGAACACAAGCGTGGCTGGGACACGCTGCTCTGTGCTGACACCCACCACCATGCAGTGGGTCTGCTGGCCAGGTGAGGCCCCCTCCTCCCCATCTGCCCTCGGCATCTGTGCCCTGTGTCCCGGGTGCCCCACACAGTCCCCGTGCTCATGGGCCAGAGGGCCTTGTCACCGAGGGCCGGCCGGCCGGCCAAGGACACTGGAAAAGGCTGGGAGAGGAGGGTCCCCAAGAGCAGCCACTTCCCAAAAGACCCAGGTCCCCTTGCAGGGTGGCGGGGAAAGACCAGACCTGTGTGAGTCTGTCCTGGGAGAGGTTTGCCCCCCCGGCTCACGGTCTTGCTTCCTTTCTCCTCCTGCCAGGGAGATGTCCCGGGCCTCCAAATTCATGCCTTTCCGGATCGTTTGCCACCTGTTCAGCCTGCTCAGCGGGGAGGAGCCATGCCAGGATCTGCCTGCCCTGGCCTTCATTGTGGAGGTGAGCCCGATGGCCAGCGCAGCCTCGCCCCGCTGCCTCCCAGCTCTCTGCCCTCTCGTAGCCGCAGCTGCCCGGGACGGTGCCCGCGCCCTGTGCTGCTGCCTGGGCCCAGCGCTGCACGCTTGCGGGCTCGTGCCGGCCGGCTCCCCCGTCACTCCCCTGTGCCTTTCAGGTCCTCTCAGATCCCCCTTTCCAGCATTGGCTGGACTGGGGTAGATGCAGTGACAGCGTTCTGGAGATCATGTCCAAGAACCTGCGGAGCGAGTGCAGGGAGAGGCGTCGCCTGGCGCTCAGAGGCCTTGTGGTGCTCAGCGAGGATCCCTCGATGGTGAGAAGGGGGCAGCGGCTGAAGCTGCGCTGGCAGCGTGGGGCTGGGGAAGGCAGTCGCCTGGGCTTGGCTGGGCTTCGGGCACTGAGGCAGCTGTTCCCAGCTCTCCTGCCTCCCGGTTCAGCTGCCCGAGTGCTTCGGGACAGGCCTTTGGCCTCTGGGCCCTGCAGCAGCAGGGTGGGGTTGCACAGCCTTGTGTTCCACACAGAACAAAGGAATGTGGAGCCTGAGCGAAAGCCTCGTGGAGCGCCTGCAGGAAGATGACAGCAACATGGTTGGGATGACCATCGTCGTCCTCGGCTATTTGTTCCTGCATAGTGGTGCCCCGATACCCAGCCCCATCGCCCTGCAGCTGGCTGAGGCGCTCCTGCCACTTTTTGACAACGTAAGGCTCTGTGCCCCCAGCCACGGCCACTGGCTGCTGCCCAGACACTTTGTGCCCTGTGCATTTTCAGGCCCGTGCCCAGGTGGGCCTGGAGCGGCCGATGCGGAGCTCTGTCTTGCTTCCTTTCATACAGGATGACAGCCAGGTGCGGCTGCGCTCCACATGCATCTTCCAAGAGATGATGGGCTTATTAACGGCAGAGGGAAAAAAGGCCCTGAAGTCTCACGTGCGCCAGAGCCTGCTCCCACTCTCCTTCCACTGCCATGACGAGGACGGGCACGTGGCCGATGTAAGGACTCGTGGGCTGCCGGGGTTCCCCTGGGAGGGGGCTCGGCCGCCTCCTGCCCTGGCGCCTCATGGGCTGCAGCACCCCCCTGGCCTCGGCACAAGGACACGGGTCCTGTGCCCTGGGCTGTGGTGCCATCTCCCGGTCTCTGCTGCTCTCCAGGCCTCCCGGGAAGCGCTGCATTGTGCGGCCAGCTTCCTGAAAAGGAGAGATCTCGAACGCGTGCTGGACGTGGATCAGACATGGAGGTTCGACGAGGGCCTGGTAAGGACGGCCTGGAAGCCCAAGTTGCAGCCTGGAGAAGCCCCCTGACTGCGGTGCTCCGTGTGGGGGGCTGGCAGCTGTGCCCCCCGCCCAGTGCTGCAGCCAGGGGCTCCAGCCTGCGCTCCACACGCTGCTCCCATCCCTGGCCGCACGGGCTCTTCTCCAGGCTCCTGTGGCCGCGAGCCGGGTGCCCACGGAGCCCCGGCCTCGCTGGGCTTTGGGGCGGGGGGGGCACCGCGGCTCCCCGGGCAGCGCCCGGCCCTCGGCCCCCTCCAGAGCCCGGCGCCAGCGGCTGCTGGCCGGGCCTCAGGGCTGTGCGGGCAGGGGAGGCCACGGCGGGCAGCAGGGAGCGCCCGGCCGAGGGGCTGAGCCCGCGCCAACCCTTCCCTCCTGGCGCTCTCTCCAGCTGGCAGGGGACAGGAGCCGAGCGGCCGAGCACTTGCGGCGGGCCCTGCCGTACCTGCGGAGCCCACAGGAGTCCCTGCGACAGGCGGCCGTCGGGTTCATTGGTGAGCCACGAGCCCGGGGCCCCTTCCCGCCCCTCCCCGCCCCTCCCCGCCCCGCCGCAGCGCGGCCCCAGCCCCGGCTGCTGCCCCGGCAGCGGGATCCGGGCCAGGGGCCGTGGGGCTCCGCCTGCCCTCGGGGCTGCCACCGTCCTCTCGCAGCCGTGCCCTCGGGCGTCGGGATGCGGCGAGGGCCCGGGCTGAGCCCTGCCGGGGCGAGGAGAGCGTGTGGCCGCAGGGCTGGCAGCGCCGCTGTCAGGGAGCTGTGCCGCTGGGGCCGTGACAGGCTCTGTGTTCCCAGGCATCGCCGGGCGGCACCTGAGGGGCCAGCAGGAAGAGCTCCAGCTCCTCTACGAGGGTGAGTGAGTGCAGCCGGCTGTCAGCGGGGGCTGGCGGGGGGAGCTGCAATCCCTGCCCCGGCTGCGGAGGGCTCTGCTCTCTGCGCGGACGAGGGGTGGTGTGGGCAGAGCACAGAGAGGTTTCAGGGGCACGTGGGGGATTTGTGGCCAGCACCTTTGGTTGTCCAGGGACCTTCGATCCCGTTGGTCTCTGCTCCCTCTTGGCCGTGGCCAGAGCAGGCTGGGATGGCCCTGGCAGGGGGGGTCTCCTCGGGTCCCCGCAGATCTGGAGTCCGACCGTGCCTCTGTTCCTCTCTCTTGCAGCCCTTGAAGACGCGTCCCGTGACATCAGCCCTGCCGTTTCCAGCCTGGCGCGTCAAACAGCCTACGTCCTCCGGGCACTGGAGAGAGCTCCGCGCTCCATCTTCCAGATGCTGCGAGATCGACTCCGCAGGGCATGCAGGACACGGCCTCGTCTGTCGGGCCGTGGCTGGCTGCAATGCTGGAGCTCCTCATCGACCTGATCTGGGAGGTTCTCTCTGCTGGGGCCACCTGAACCAGCGGGCATTTTTTTTTCAGATGGTTCTTGTCTTCTTTTGGTTTTTCCCTTATATGTAAATATAGAATGTGTTTGTCTGAGACTAAAATTGGTTCATGCCTCAACCATCGATATAAAGTTTTTTCTCATTATCAAGAAGCTACAACCAAAGATGCCTCCCTGAATGGTGGGACTTTGAACTGGAAGTCAAACTGCTGATTAGATAAAGGGAAACCCATGGTTCAATCATCCCCGGTTGAGTTTGGGGTGGGGGGAGAGCGCAGCTCACAGAAGCCAGGTTTACACAGACCACCCCAACCAATCGAGGCGGGGGGAAGGGAAGGGAGGAGGTTTCAGGTTCACGGAGTAACCTCTGGTCAGAGGCACTGAGCACCCATCCTCCGTTACATAAACCGGCCCGGCTGTGGAACTCCCAAACCCCACAGGCCACACGCACGGCACTTTCACCTGAGAGGCTTTGCACCACAGGACTGCACGTGATGCAACAGATCCAGAGTCGGGCGGTGAGAGACTGCCCCCCTCCCCCAGGGGGACATGCCTGGACATTGCTACCTGGCTCGAGGGTATATAAACCCATCCGATTCTGTGCTTTCTGGGGGGACTTTCACCACCAAGAACACCAGCTGGATCAGCTGGATCAGCGGAACATGGTGGGGATCCACGGAGTGGTGATATTTTCCTTATCCTGTCCCTGTCACTCTTTCTGTCCCCTGCCAACTATTTTCTACTTCTTTCTTTCTCTCTCTAATATTTACCATCAAATAAAACCCATACTATTGTCACTGGCATATGGTCTCGTTTGCACCTTAATTCGGGCAGAGGCATTTCTAAGAGCCTTCAAAAGGAATTGTAACAGTGTTCTAATACACAGACTCCCAGGAGCTTTCTTCTGGTGCCCAGTGTCCGCAGGGCACAGGGGAAGAGGGGAAAAAGGATGCTTGTGCTCAGCAAGTTGCCCGGGTGTGCAGTGTGGAAGGGGAAATGGCCAGAAGCCCCCTGGCCTTTGGTGGTTCTGCTGAAGCCTTAATGCTGCCGACAGAGCGGCTGGGCAGGGGCCGGAGCTGCGGGGACGGCTGCGAGACCGGTGCCTGGAGATGGCCGCAACTCCTGTCCCAGGCAGGAACCGCCGCCTGTGTCCTCCTGCCCGTGCGTTGCTGGCTGGACTGCTGAGGGCTCCGAGGTGCCTCTTGATCCGGCCCCTCTGCAGCTCCGTCGGGGCTGCGGCGCTGCCGGGCTGCTTGGCCGGGCTGGGGGAGAGCCTGAGGGGCCGGGGTGGTGGGAAGGCCTGAGGAACCGGGTGTCAAAGACCATAAGCAGCCCCCGGGCAGCCGCCTCGTTCCTGCCACCCGGCTGTTCCGGCACTTCCCCGATGCGTCTGTCTCCCAGGCCTGCGGCAGAAGCCCTCGAGGCCAGCAGGAGGTGGGGATCACCCCAAGGTGCACAGGCTGGGCCGGCTGGGGACAAGGAGGGCGGGGGGCCATGCCGGGCACGGCCACTGGCCGCTGCCAATAAGGGGCAGTGGGCGGAGGCAGGGCCAGCGGCCAGCCCGGGCCCCCGCGGCTGCCCAGGCCACGGTGCTGTGACCGAGGCCCCCCTGACACAGAGCTCTGGGCCCGCACAGCTGCTGCCTCCGCGGGGAGGCCGGCGATGTCTCCTCGAGCAGGGCTGCCGAGTCGCTGCTGCCGAAGCGGCTCTGGACGCCGCAGAAACAGCAGCAGAGCGTGCACAGGAGCAGCAGCAGCCCGAACGCCTGCTCACCAAGGCATCCGCACCAGCCGGGATGCCAAACGGGGGCATAATGTGGGCACAACTGCACGTGGCTTGGCAAAAGGCTCCAGCAGAATTGGCCACAATGGCTTTCTCTTGCCTTGCCAGCCTCACAGCGACGCTCGGCAGCTTTGGCTGCAGCCCGTGCCCTTGACTGACTTCAGTGGCCGTGCTTGAGGGTGTTGTAAACGAGGCTGAGACTTTTTGAAAAGAAAAGCCAACTCCTTTCTTTATTAACAACTGAGAGCGGGAACCCAGGATAAGCCCAGGCTCCGTGCGACAAGCCAGAGTAAACCAACACACAAAAAAGGACAGTGCGACCCACTGGGTGCTCCCTTGGACCCCAAGTTCCACAGGAGGACCCCGGTTAAAGTCCCAGGTCCGTTCTTTTACCCTCTGTCCCTTCACAACTGGTGGATTTGGGATCCTTCTTCTGATTGGCTCACTTCCAGGGCTTCTATTGGTCTTTATCAAGATGCATTTTTGTCTAATCATTTCCCGAGGGCATTGAATGATTGCATAATCCTTTATCCAGTAGCGGTCCAAGATGCTGACATCACCTGCATGAGGTCATTTTCTAGTCCATCACGTCATCACGTCCCCAGTTGTGTCTCTCCCTGATATGATTGTGCTCACACTCTGATATTACACCTGGACAGTCTTGCAATCTCCTCAGTTAACAGGCCCGTTTGTTCAACTATCAACTCCCCTCTTTTATATCTCATCCAAACAGTAACAATCAACACCCCGAAACCGATTCATTTATTCCAAGGGCAGACTCGCCTTCCACAGACAGGCGTCCCAAGGCAGCCGCATTGGTGCCATGGTGAGGGAGAGGCTCTGATGGGACACAAGCCCTGCGCTGCAGCTGCCGTCCTTCTCCTCCATGCAGGCCCCTTAAAGACACATGCATGAGCTTCCAAAGTAAGCTTGGACTTGCTTGGAGCAATGGAAGAAGCAGCCGGCACTGAAGAAAAGCAGGGAGCGGTGGCAGACGTCCAGGGGTGGCGGGAAGCGCTTTGGTGTCTGCTGAGGAGACGGCCCAGTTCGCAAGCTCAGGCTTTGCTGCTAGAGGATCCTGCTTTGCTCTTGCTGGAGCTGGAGGCCATTCCCTACCAATGCATGGCCACTTGATCCATTGTTCCTGGATCAAGTCTGCTGGACCTGTGGCAACAAGTGTGTCCTGTGTCCCTGTGACAGCAGAAAAGGGCAGGACATGTCTGCTTCCAGCGCCTGTCTTGGCTGCTCCTTCAGGGTGCTGGCACCATCATCAGAGACACCCAACAGCGTCTTCTCCCCGAGCTATCCCTATCCTCTGCGCTTCCCCAGGTGTCTCCCTTGACGTTCCCTGGGGAACCTCCCTGCTTGTGGCCGTCCATTGCCGTGCTCAGCAAGGACGCAGCTGTGTTTGGACGTGAGCTGCCGCAGCCAGACACGCAGCAAGTGGAGCGTAGACTATCAGAGGCTGGGCCGATTCTTTTTTTTCCAGAGTGCAAGAAAGACAGAAAGGCACAAGGAAACATCACAGTGTCTCTCTAGAATCTCTTTGTCCTGTGAAACTCAGCAGCTGAAGCTGTTCTGGTGCTACTGCTAATCTCCTCCATGAAAACATTCATTCCAGGAAGGAGCAATGTCGGGGTCTCCTCCCCCCGCCATGTAGCCCTGGGAGAGGGGCCCTGAGGGGACAGGGACGGGCTTTCCTAGCCCCTGGTCAGCCTCGTTCCCCATTGGTTGTTTTGTGTTTCCTGCGCAGGCAAGGACCCTCAGCTCCCGTGACTGTAAGAGTTCCTCGGCAGAGCTCCGGCCATGCGGCTGGAGAAACAACCATCTCTGAAACATCTACCAAGAATCTGTCCATATATGTTTCTTTTCCACGGGACTCCTGGTTTGATACGTCTTGTTACAGTATCCCCACTGTAGAAAAATGGTGGGGAATTGTGAGCAGGACGATCCCCGATCCCTAAGCGACTGATTTGTGTGAGTAAACCCTGGAAACTTTGGATTCCTCTTCTTGGTTTTGTTTTGCTATTCCATATCTAAACTATGGAGGAACTGTGGGAAGACTCTTGGCTTTCAGAGCCGCATATGGACATTTATCTTAAACTTAAAATGATTCTTGAACAACGATTTGTAAATTTTAGCTTGATTCAAGCTCAGAAAGAACTGAAACACTTCCTGACATGGTTGTTTAAGAACTTTTTCTATGTTTCTTGGGATTTAATTCTTACCAAGGGCTTTTGGAAGATCGTTTGGACCCAGTTAATATTTGAGTCAAAATATATGCCGATGGAAGAATATTTTCGTGAATATTATTTAATAACTGAGACTGTTGAGCAATGTCAGCTGTGTTCTGGCTCAGGGACCGTGCGACCCAGGCCATGTGCACCGAGCGCTCTGCGAGCAGCAGTGAGGGAATTCCCGCGTGCAGGCGGAGCCACGCGCAGCGCGTGGTGGAGCGAGCCCTGTGAACGCCCGACCGAGAGGGGCGGCGCGCGGGCAGCGGCTGGTGGAGGTGGAGCGGAGCCACGCCCAGCCGAGACGCGCACTGGAGCAGGGCACGGGGGGGCCGCCGCTTGGGGGCCTGGCCGAGACGTGGGTGCAGCCCCAGGCAGCAGCAGCACAGCTGCGGCCAGAGGAGGCGAGGCGCGGCGAACAGAGCGGCGCGGCCCAGCCCGGCCCGTGCGGCCCCGAACGTAACCCCGGGAAAAGCACGCAGGAACCAGCAGCCCCGACAATTCCAACACGGGAGCGACCAAAAGAGAGAGCAAAGACGCGGAGAGACAGAAAACAGCAGCCACTCAGAAAAAGGAAAAGACCATAGTAGCTAAGATCTTAGGGATAGTGAAATTGTATAATGTTAAACAAAATTATGGTTTTATAACGAGATGCGATAACCAGCAAGACATATTCGTGCATAGAACTGCTATTAAAAAGAATAACCCTGAAAAATGCATCCCAAGCTTGGGAGATGGAGAGGTGGTAGAATTCAAAATCATATAAGGTAGAAAAGGGTTACAAGCATCGCAGGTCACTGGGCCTGATGGTGTTCCTGTAAAAGGCAGTATATATGCAAAAAATCGTAGTCCTGTTAGACAATATCTCCATTGTAAACCCCCCCTACAGTCTCCCTTTCCTAATCCCACCTTTCCCTTTTATCCTATGTCCTATTACCCCCAGTGTATTCCCAATCCGTTTTTCCATCCATGGTTTTCCTCACAAAACCATGCCTTTGCCAATTGTTTCCCCAAAAATCCCTTTCCAATGCCGAGTGGGGGATGAAAAGGGGGAGGGATTACACTCTCTCCTGCCTCAGTTTCCCCACAAAGCTTGCTCAGAGAGCTCTGTCTCCCTTCTGTCAGCCCTAAGATGTTCCACAGAATCTGTTTGGACATCTAAAGACTCAGGAGGGTGGCTTGGTTTGTTTTGAAACTGTTCTTGTTATGTTTATCCAGTTGTCTTCATTCTCCTTTTATAAAAATAAAACGGGTGAAATGTCGGGGTCTCCTCCCCCCTCCATGTAGCCCTGAGGGGAGACACAGGGTTTCCTAGCCCCTGGTCAGCCTCGTTCCCCATTGGTTGTTTTGTGTTTCCCTGCACGGGCAAGGACCCTCGGCTCCCGTGACTGTAAGAGTTCCTCGGCAGAGCTCCGGCCATGCGGCTGGAGAAATAACCATCTCTGAAACATCTACCAAGAATCTGTCCATATATGTTTCTTTTCCACGGGACTCCTGGTTTGATATAGGCGTGTTACAGTATCCCCACTGTAGCAGGTGGGTCAACAAAAATGAGAAAATTAATACACTTTGAGAGCCTGTGAGGAATAATATACCCCAAAAGACAGCATTTCGTTTCACTTCATGTACAATTAGACAAGCAACAGTTAAAATAGTAATGGTTTCCAAGAGATGGCCAACATTGGCCTTTTTTTGTTGTTTTTGGAGAGGTTGAGGTGTTTAGGAGAAAGCCCACTGAAGCCAGATCCACAGCGTGCAGCTGCAGTGTCCATGTCCCTGGCCAAGGCCACGTGTGCACCCAGGGAGGCAAGGAGGATGAGGAGCTGAAGGCTGCAGTTCTCCCAAAGCACCTGGGTACAAGGAATTTCTGCCACCCTCAAGTGTGATGAGTACAACTCAGGTTGGTGTTACAGAGATGTGAAATGGGAACAAGGAGAGCTGTCAGCCTGCGTCCCTCAGCAGCCAGCTGGTCAGGCCATGGATGTTTCATGGATGTCACTTTTATTTCAAATGAGAGCACAGAGGACATTTCCAAGAAACTGCCAGTTGACAAGAACCAGCACGAAGAGATTGCAAGGGGTTGTACTGGTAAAAAGTCTCTACAGGGAAATGCAAGGTAGAAAAACATTGTTGTAAAGGACATTTCTTCCCACCAGCTTTCATCTAGAAACATAGAGGAGAATGAGAATTTTACATTTAAAGAGCAAGCATTCAGACAGTTTATGCTTATGGTTTGAATCTTTTTATGGTTTGAATTGTAAGTAGTTCTGTTAGCAAGGGGTGCAGCAAATTGATGTAGGGGGGAACGATGCTGAGCTCTCAGGGATGTGATGGATGCACTCAGGTCACTGAAGACCACACAGAGGACAGGGCTTGAGGAGCAGGATGCAAAGGGCACACAAATCCCCCTCTCTAGGTGCCAGCAAACAGCCTGAGTGTGTTTTGGCCTGTCAATATGCAAGTGAATATACCAGCTGATTTGCTTGGATTTGTCTCATACTTGTGCCCTGTTGTCCTTTCAGAAAAGTGGAGCAATTCGTTCTTTCCGATTTATCAACTCCAGATACACTAGAGCTTATAATATATGATTAAATCATTAAGGTCATAAAATGCTGCAGTTTCAAAGAGGCTTGCTCAGATTATGTTTGCTGCAAACACAAGACAAGGCTGTAAGTTTGTGTCAACTGCTCAGGAGAAGACTCACTCACCAGAAAGATGGGTTGCTTTGTCCCAAGAAGTGTAGAGGTGAAGGGATGTGTCCATGTAAGAATGGCATGAAATCCAGGAGCTAGAGGGAAAAGAAAACCTACACCACAAAGTGAAGAAAAAGGGTGTTAGCAGCCATTCCAACTGTTATTACAGCACTGTTATAGATACTGATGACAAACCTTTTTTTAAGTTTAGTAAAAAAAAATTCAAAACTAAATGAAAATACTTAGAGAAAATATGCTGAGTCAAACAATTAGGGGCTGCTCCTCAAAAGACACATCTTTCAAGGGATGATTAACAAATGTAGGTAAAACATCATTTTCCAAAATGAAAATACTATTTTTAAAAATGTCAACCAGCTTTTTTACCCAAATGTCGCAAAAAGCAACAGTTGCTTTTCACAGGAATTCAATCTCAATCCACTCTGTACTGGTGAAGAAACAGAGGTTTTGGTTCTGTTCCAGTGACAAAACCATCACCTTCTGTATCATAAAGGCAGACTATATGCTTGACATCAGAATGCTGGGCAAATCTAACCTCTGCTTGACACCACAGACCACAGGAGAATGCAGCAGGTCTTTTCAGCTTCATGAGTACAATAAATCTTGGTTTGTTGCATTAATAATACTTGTTAAAAGTTATCTGAGCATCCATATATACTGCAGTTGGGAATTTTCTGACTATGTAGATGAGTTTTTTTATTTCAAGGATATGTACCAAAACTTACAGCATGCTAAAATAGCAGTAACGGTTTTGGGACAGAAAAAAGGTATCTGAAAGTCAAATGAGGACTACAGAGGTGTAACTGGTTGTTCATTTTCACTAGTTCTCTCTCTTTACAGCCCTTGTGGTCAATCAGGGAACCGCCCTCAAGAGAGTCTCTGTACCTGAGCAGAACACAGTCCATCAACTATGTCGTTTCAACCTTAACTCCACATTTCCTGACTCTGGTGAACTGTAGCAAATCATACCCTTAGTCTAATTTCAGCAAATTTTTTTCATAGGAACATGCCTTTACATTCTGCTTTAGCACGGAATAGTAGCAAAAATGTAGAATAAAAGTGCTTCAAGGGATGGTGAATGATTGAAAAATGGGGCTGGAATACACAGACAGAGATTTCTCTTTTTATCTCAACAGAGAGATTTCATTACATTAACCCCACTGTTCACTGTGAACATTGCATGGATGAATCATTTTGATTCTCAGGCTGTGCTTATTTCTGGCTCATTTGGGTTTGATCCTGGAAACCCTGAGACTGGAGGTGCTTAACAGCTCCCTGCAGAGCCCAGTGTCTTTGCAAAAGACAAACCTTGGTGAACGTCACATTTTCTAGTTACCTCTGGGTTTCATAAGAAGAGTTAGCCTGTGTAATTTAACATCATTACTGTGCTTTTCTTAAGCCAGTTTGGCAGAGATTCATCTCACTAACTTTAGACATCTAAAGGTGCACTGAAAATGAGAGAACATGAGTTCTCTGGGCTCCCTTGAGAGCCCGTGGAAAGTCAGGAACCTCTCAGCAGCACTTCATCACATCTGTATCACATACTTACCTTGGCAAGGGATGAATCACCTGCCGGAGGTGCATGTACCTCTTGACAGTGATTCATTTTAGCCCTGAACAGGCTGGAAAACTATCTACTACCAGGTGTTTAACTTTTGGACAAGCTAAAGTAAGTTTGATGAATCCCATCTGAAAGCCCTAAGTAGCCTTTGCTGTTTATTTTGCTTTATTTCAAGAGAAGGAGAGTTTATTCAGTTAAGACCCTGTCTGGCCATTGTCCCTGGTGACTTCATTTGATGTGCAAGTTATATATTTACCCACTCCTATTAATGGTGCTCCAACAAGGAGGATGACACAGAGGCCCAGGGGACATGTATATTGTACCTTTACACTGAAATGGGTCTGAGACAGGGCCTCAAGCTGCCCCTGACAGTAATCCCACTCAGCTGAATGTTGTACACCATATGATCCTAAAAGTGTAGCTGAAGTTTGTTATGATAGTCCAATTAGCTTAGAACTGGTTTGTTTTGTCTTGCCATATTTCATGGCTTTGATGTCAGTTCCAGTGCCTTGTAATACCAGAACAAGGTATTTTCTCATGCATAAATGTATAATTTTTGGTAGATATATTAGATGTGTGCAGTAACAGCAGGCATCAGCAAAAAGGTACATAGCATTCCACTGTACCCAAAAGACAAGGAGCAAAATTTACAGACAATCAAACTTTAAGTACACTGTTTAGCAGTAATTCCCTTTTTTTTCTTGGTCTTAATTTGTGTGGATGGAAAACAAAAAGAGCAAATGAGCACTTGAAGAACATACAAAAACGAGGGCTTCATTGAAAGGATCTGTTGAGAAATGAACATGAAAAAGGAACATGAGATTCAAGACTTCACATTTAATTTAAGAAAAAAACAAACACAAATACAGACCTTTATTAATTTATGTGTAATACAAAAGAAACGCAAAAAACTTAACCATTATAGAGGATTCATGGCAAGATTGTGACTTAATCATGTAGAAAATTCCCATTATTTGAAAGACGTAAGAGTATTTTGTGTTTATGCACGTCTGAATTTCATTCCATACATTTAGATTTAGTGGTCTTATGTTCAGTCAGATTCAGTGACTAAATTGTTCCAAAGTCAAAAATTTTCTGAGACCCAGATCCAGTTGGATTTGTTTGAAAACTGCAGCTCTGTGTCTCTTAGAGGAAGACAACAGAAGCAATATACCTTCATTAGAACAGGAAAATTCTGTTAGGACATAAAATTGAATCCTAGCAATGCAGGAGTTGGGATGACTGCTTGGAGAGATTTCTTTTTCATGAAATGATGAAGAACAAAACCTTCTTGTCTATAATCAATATGACTGTCCTACTAAATCAATTTTTACTTTTTGAATAAAATTAATGGAGTAAGAGACACTAATGCTAAGTCAAAGCAAATAGAATTTGTCCTTTTCAGCATTACTGTCTGAGCTAAAGCATGCAGAGTTGTTCATGATCCTCCCATCTAGTCACTGCTTGCAGAGGTCTGGGCACCAGTCAGTGCCTTCCAGATCCATCACCTGCAAGTTCCAAACACTTCTGGATGCTGTGAGTTGTACTAAAGGACACGCAGATGAAAGAATGTGACTCAAATCATCACAGAGGAAGACCTGCTAAAAATAATGAATGATGCTTAGACAGCAAGGGGCTGGGTTTTTTCACCGCCAAAGGCTTCTCTTACTGTGGAAGCTGGGAGTGGAAAGGTTTTCCATTTGATTTTTCTTGCAGGCAGTAGGTTTCCTCAGCTTCAAGAAGTTCTGCACATCTCTGGGCCTGGCACCAACAGCAAATGAATTCACTCTCAGCAGAGAGCCAGTGAAAGGCTCCTGAAGCTTTGAGAACAGAGGATCTTAAAGGCTTTGCAGATAAGCTTTTAAGTGCTTTGCAGATAAAATCAAAAGGTGGGGATGAAAATGAAATAAAAGGCTCTAAGAATGGGACGTATTTAAGTCTTAGCTCTTCTTGTCTCTATAATCACAATGAGTTTATAGGTTAATTACTTTCAAGGGAGTGAAAATTAGACTGTGATACCAATTCAATATATTCACTACTAAATGTAGACCATTCTTCCACGCTTTTATAGACATGCTTTTTAGTTTTCTTTTCCCTTCCTCTCTGCAATAAGCATTACTGCAGACATTTCTCTTAAAGTATTCGGAAAAATTGGTTCTTGCAATTTGCATTCTTTATATTGTCGCTTCTATACCTATAAAAATTGAAGTGAGAGGACTGAGACAGAACAGGGTAGTTTCATGTAATCATCAGCCTGGAAGTCATTCAGATCATTTTCTCTAATCCTTTCTTTTTCCCAGAATTAGTTTGTTTCAAATATATCTATTTCCTGATGCTTTCTCAAATTGCTCCCTCGCACCATCTCCCAAGAAGCAGCGTCAGAGTTCCCAGATTTCTAAGAAATTGTCACAGATCAGACTCAGTACAAAAGTAACAGTTCTGTCATGCACATACGTGTGCCCAATAGCCAAATGGCAAGAAAAGTGAATTAGGATGGGGGTTCAAGGGTTGCTCTGGACAGACAATGTGAATGTTTAGAGGCTCAAGACTGGGAAATCCATTTGCATTATTAAATCCCTTCTCCACCACAACACAACACACAGACAAGCCACAAGAGAACCTACTGCATGCTTATTTTGCAGCATCCCTGAGGGTGTAAGCTAAAACTTAATAGTACAAAGCAGAAAAATTAATGAACTGAATACACTGAAGGAGATCTGAAGACACCCGAGACACCACTTACATTTCTGTGATAGCACAGCATTTCTTAAAGTCATCTGGCCTCCTTCACCTAACAAATAAGACACACCAGAGAGATTTACTTTGAGCTAATCAGGCCCTTAGGCTATGTCTGTACTAGTACAGGCCCAGGTTGAAGTTCTGGCCTGCGATTATCCAGATTATCCAGACTGCTCCCTGTCTGTGCGCTCCCCAGCCCAGCCGTTGCCAGCTGACACTCTCCCAGAGAGCAGGAGGGATGTTTGGGAAATACACACCCCAAGGGCAATTTCCAATACAAAATACCAGGTATACCTGATTTGGGTCCCTCCATCTACCACAACCCTCCAACATTATCCCATTAGGCTTTGCACCTTTTACATGCCCTTTTGTTTCATCCCATGGCAGACAAATTTTATTAGCATCTTGTGACAACACCGCCCTACATTATTCCAGACACTTCAGGATGAGAAAACAACATTATACTGTAGTTAAGGGGTCTGCTTCTCAAGCCCGTTAATTAACCAGTTATATAATGACTTCAATGTAATACATCTGAGTTGAATTCCCTTAGTTTAACCTCAAATTTATGTAAATACCATGCTGACATTCCCATCTCTAATATTTACACTATTATTTGCTCTCTCATTGTTAACCTATTTGAAGTGTGTGAGATCCAAAAAATTATTGCAGTGCTCACTTAATATTTACACTAGCAATGAAAGGGTCTTCTTACAGAAAATGATCCAGCAGTCTCTGACATTTTTAATGTCGTGTGTCCAGAAGTGAAGACTGTGGCTCTCTGCCACCTCTGGAACAGGGTCCCAGTGAGACTCTCCCTGCAGCTCAGTAGAGTCACTGTTCCAGCCCACCACACTGTTTGTATGACATGCAAATATCTTTTTAGGGCCCTTTTGTTTCACTGGCCAGGCAAAGCTATAAGGGCAACCAAATGGCTTTATTCAGCACATGCTTCAGCTGAAAACCAAAAGGCATCACATTACCTGTCACTGTTCTTACATGAAACTATTGATGGAAAACCCGGATGCCAAGAACATTGCTGCTCATTTTGTGCCATTCTAACGGCTCACTTTTAATAGATTACTAAATATTATCTCTGATTTTCATTTTTATTGTAGAAACTTTGTAAGCTATGGCTGGAAATTCAGATCCAAGCTTAAGAAAATGTTGCATTGTAAAAGTCAATATATCCAGAGTGGCAGGAAGGAAGTAAAGAATAAAAGTAGTATCAGTAAGTTTCTTAAATTAAATCATATCTTATGCTTTCCAGATGGAAGCAGGACAATAATTCCCACTTGGTTATAATTTTTATCTATTCAATATCATTAAAGGAGTATGAAAATAGTGTGTATATCTCCAGGCACAAGTGATGAAATGAAACTGTTAGATGATTCTTGCTTTTCAGCAAGAAACTGTCTCCTTTTCTGATATCCACTCAAACAGAAGTATTTTTAGGTTAAAGTATATAGATATATATCTCTCATATTGAAATAAGAAATAGGCTGAAAAATTTCCTTTGATATTGTAATTGTAAATAAAATATCAGCATTTTTCTTGCAGAATATTTGGAGCATTATGGATTGTACTTCTCTACAGTTCATAATTACACTTTTGTACTCTTGAGAGTCAGATAATTTGACTTGCAAACCTGCTGAAGTCAATTCACTTGCAATTTAAAATTAATAGTATATATTGACAAAGATTTGGATTCATTATCTTTGTTATGCCTTTTCTACTTCTTAGTTAAAGAAAAAACCAAACCAAAACAAAGTCAGATCTCAAGAAGAGCTCAAAATTTTAAAGTAAATATTATATATCTCCAAAATTATATTCCTTACAAAGGAAAGTTGACATCAAATGATTAAAAATTTAAGAGTATATTCCAAAGGAAGAAAATTGCAGCTAGAACCATGTCTGTTTATGCAGAGTTAGACAGCTAGGCTGAGGAGAAGAAAAAGGCTCACTTATCTGAGCACCCCCACCCAGGGCAGGTTAATCCTCACAAGCCTTTTAAAGGTCAATCCAATTTTTTATCACAGTGATGACTTTTTTTAAGGACATCAGAACAGTCAGATGTTGTAACAGCGAGTACCACACCCCAAAATCTTTTTGTGGTACTTTCTTTGATTATAACAGTGAGTCATGAAAGCTGATAACCAAAACTGTAAAAAAAAGCATAAAAGAACATGGGGAAATTACTAAATGAAACAGACAGCTGCAATGTATATCAAAATGAGTGACTTAAAGTAAATAATAAAGGCAATAAAATCACCCATACAACTTTTCCATTAAAGTTATAATTAAAATAAAGAAATACTTCATGATACTTAATCTTAAATGTAATTAACATTAGCTGGCAAGGGCTGGCTGAAAGATTGCTGTTTATCAATGTGCTTCTACTGTAAAAATGGAAGTGACAGAAAAATGAGTCTTTGAGGGCCTAAGGGTCTGTCCTGGAGAATGAGTGTAGCCCACTGTGTGAACGGATTCCACATTAGGATCTGTGGCTGGGGAACAGCCTTGCTGAAAGGTACCTGGGGGTCCTGGTGGACAACAAGCTGCAGATGAGTCAGAAGTGCACCACTGCAGCAACAAAGGTGAAACATGTGCAGGGCTGCATCCGCAGGGGCATTGCCAGCTGAGATAGAGATGGGATCATCCCACTCCACCCAGCACCTGTCAGGTCACACCTGGAGCACTGTGTTTAGTTCCTGTCCCCACAATTAAAAAAAAACGCCAAAAAACAGGGAGAGACTAGAGAGGGTTTGAAGGAGTGAAGATGTTATCAGAGTATTTTATGCAGTGAGAACAGTCAGTCACAACCTCCCCAAAGACGTGGTAGAGTCCCCATTACTGCAGGTTTCCAAGATGTGACTGGACAGGGTGACAGATACTCTCATTGAAGATCCCCTTCCCATGAAAGTTTGGACCAGAGGAAATTTCAGGGTCCTTTCCAACCTGGGCAGTTCTATAACTCTATGATTCTGTTATTTGGAAGTCTAACCCAAAATCCCAAAATGTTATCAGGGAAATCATATACCTGAATTACACTGTAAAAATCATGCTGCAAAGCAATGATAAAAACAATCCTGCTACAATAAGAGCACAGTACTCACCAATATTTGCCAAAAAATATTTATTAAATTTGAGGTGAAAATGTGAATAGGTACACTGGTCCTAAACAAAAACTAACAGGTAGAAGGTTACTCACTGTGTCTCACAGTGGCAATTTTTTTCTGGGATATATGTTTCTGGAGAATCATTTAAATAGCTGACAACTGAATCTTTTGAAATATCTGTGCACTTTTCTGAAGGACAACTGTTTCTATAATCTAGCATGAGCAGTATGAACATATTTAAAGATATCACATGTGTTCACTTGATGAATATTGACTATTAAAAAGCTTTTAATATTTTAATATCCTGCTGTTCTTTTTACAGTTCTGAGTAGGCTGAAGTCTCTTTATTTATCTTTATCTCATAGAAAAAGATTATCCTCTCCCTATTTTCTGCTAACTAAAAGTAGAAAGAATATGAAGAAAACTTGTGCTTTGGGGTAAAAGTGACCCTTTTTTAACCAAATCTTCCTTCCTTTCTTACAGAATTTTGCTGATGCCAAGTCTGATGTGACGGTGTTTGTAGCACAAAGCTATTTTTAAAGCTAGAGGGAATCTGGAGAAGCGATTTCATGCTATTGCTAAGAAAAGATTTGTCTTTTCTCATTCGTATGACAAATGCCTAGCAGATGTGAGAGGATTTTTCCCTTAGATTAAAAATGACGATGCTCCCTCATAACTCATAAAATAATAGGATGGCTGAATGAAACCCAAAATACATCTGTGTTGTACATCTCCCCTTTTCTGGTGCCAGCACGTCAGGCAGGAGGCTCACAGTCAATTATCACCTCAGCGCAATCCCAGCCCCGGCGGGCGGGTGGGCAGGGAGGGGCTTCAGGCTTCATTTGCAGCTCCTTTTGTCTTGCTGCGGAGTTACCCTTCGGAACCTGACGTGCACAGGCCTACTGGAATATTTTTTGGCATTTCCTTCCCCAGAATCATTTACACTGCTAATCGACAGCCCGTGACTTTCAAGGACCTTCCTACTATTCACTTTAGGAGTGCTATCCTTTTATACAAAAGCACAAACAGGTTTATATAGCTCCATATGTAGTTTCTTAAACTTGCATTATCTCAGACACGAACTGACTTTTAAGATCCTATTTTTTCTGATCATAAGGGAATAAAAATTTGGCACCAATTAAGTTTTGGTACTAAAAATAAAGCAGAGAAAAGGTGAAAAAACTGAAGAGTACATGGCAGCTCAGCAACATTTATTTTCCATGGTTGTCTCTCTCAAACACTATTGCACATTAAAAGACTCCTAATCACAAGTCGTTGTATATTAACTTTGTCCCAGTGCCATTTATGAAATGTCTCTTCCTTACATATGTTTCCTCCCATTTTCATTCTTGTTCATGTTGTCTGCTCACCAAAGCACAAAAAAATACTAATTTTGAAAGTTCGATTTTTAGGTGGTTTCCAATTACCTACCCAGAAAGGCTGTTTTATAAAGAAAGAAAGAGCAATGCTGTAATGGCTGAAGTTTTTATCACACGTGGGAGTTGAACTGTAAAGCAACAATGTTAATATCAGGATCCTCAAACTTGGAATCCAGGATCCATCTACATGATGCAATGGAGCACAGAGACGAGGTCTCTCGGAACCCTGAGATGGCCTCTACCTGCAAAGACACTTCCATGGGCTGTGCCCCACACAATGCCAGGCAGATGTAGCAGCCTGGCTTGTAAGCTCTTTAATTGAAGCCATTAGGGCAAGTATTTGGTCTAATGATCTCAGTTACATGGTTTCCTGTTTCAAGATTAGATTGATCATTACCAGTTTCATGATCTGTGCACAGCTCTTAAATTCTGCACAGATAGACCTTGAAAGCTACATCCTGAAAGGCATTTAGGGACTTAATTCCTTAATTACTATTTGGTAACATCGTGCAAGTAAAGCATCTAATATATATATATTTTTTTAGTTTGATATGTTAATACTCCTGAGAAGTTCACCTGAAGGGTTACAGTCAGGGTCTGTAGCTGATTTCCAGCATCAGACACTGAGGGGGTGGGGAGCAGCCAGGAACACTATGTTCAATGTACTTGCTGGAAAAGCTCAGGATTTTTTTCCTGGTAAACATATTAAATGTGGCAAAAAACTTGAAATATTGTTTGGTGTATGTGCACTTAAAAAAAGGGGGGGGACGAGGGAGGAATTGTGGGTCATTTTTCAAATATGATTTTTGTCTCAAAGCACAGCATTCTAGTGCTGGAAAATAAACTGCAGTTCCAGCAAGGATGAACTGGTAGTTCAAAAAGGAGGAAGTGAATGTGAACAGAGGAAAGAAAAGCCCCAGAGCCACCCTCCATATGGCCACTCCTGTCAGGCAGAAACAACTTCAGCACCCTGGAACACTCCCCATACTTTAGGGAATTCCTTTCTTTAACTGGCACAGGTACAACACTGTCTAGAAACTTCAGGATGACTCAGCCTGATTCCCATGGACTGTTTCACTTCTGTAAACTACAGCAACATCTTAAATCAGATTATAAAATGGGTCTGGGAACAGGAATGCTGAATTTGCCCCAGTAAATCAGATCTCACATCTATCTGATCTGACAGTCATCAGCATCAGGCATTTTGGAGAAGAGGAAAGATCACTTATAGATCAGTTCTCATGACCTTATACCATCACCTCCTACGTCTATCATCATGCTTTCTGCTGATTCAATATTAATTTGATTGCTGAAGCACGAGTTTAACATCCTTTTGAATTTGTTATTTTTTTAACTGCGAAAATATTAGAGACGCATGGGAAGAGTTTTCCCCTGAAGTCCTTTTAAAGCCACCTAAACAGCAGATTTTACAGAAATGTGTTGGCTTTATGTCCAAACATGCCCAAATTGACCTAAATCAACCCACATCCACCGAGCCCGTCACTAACCAGGACTACACAACGCTGGCGGTGAAAGATCCAGGCAGAAAAGCTATAGGCGCCCACCAGAATTTATAAAAGGGCCTGGAAAATCCCGAGATTCTCGAGATGCTCGGGAGCAGGGAGGCTCCTCCCGCCGGGCGGCGGCTGCCGAGCGCGGTGTCCTGGTGCCCTCCTGCGGGCCGAGCCTTCCGCTGCCGCCGCCGGGACGAACCGCCGGAAAACCACGCAGGAAGGCACATTTCCATCGGGAAACTTGCCACGAGGAACCTACCCAGTCTTGGGAAGTGCTCTCCTGCGCATGGCATCAACTACATATAAAAGGTAGGTTGTGAAAAGCAAACAAAACAACCCCTCAAACCCCCAACCAAACACAAAATTTGTTTTAGCTGTGTTCTTGTCTCAGAAAGGTTCAGGATCTCTTGTGTCATTGATAAGAAAAAGATATGCATTTTGTTTTCACACCTATTAACTGAGCAGCATCTTCTAAATTACAAAATCCTACTGTTGTAGAGTCCCTGAGGTTGGAAAACATCCTTAAGATCATCAAGTTAAATGACAACACTGCCAAGTCCAGCACTAAACCATGTCCCTACATGAGTATGAACTTCTTCAAACTACAGTGAACTTCAATCTTTCCCTCAGCCACTGCTTATCAAACTTGTGCCCTAGACCCTTCCCCAGCTCCATTCCCCTTCTCTGGACACATTCCAGCACCTCAATGTCTTTCTTTCAGTGAGGGGCCCAGAACTGGACACAGGATTGAAGGTGTGGCCTCACTAACATCCACTAAAAGGGAACAATCAGCACAAACTGATTGTAGTGCAGACACCTCATCCCAAAATATTTAATCTGACTGTAACTCTGGGAACTTCTTCACCTTTGTACCTCTAACATGCAAACTGCTTCAGCTGAGGTAAGAATCATGTCAGAGCCTATGTGGAAACTAAAAAAGTTTAGTTTGGTTTTCTTTCAGTTCACTTACATGCTTGCATTACCTGTTTAGAAGAAATACCAGATCTGAAATAGCATAGGAAGTTTTCCCTGGCCTGGATGACACAGAGTTTCACTGGAAACACAGCAAGAAAATCTTGGCTTTGAGCTGTTTCTAGGCCAAAGATGTCTGGGTAAGCAACCAGTTTATTCCGAGCCCACCTTGATTTTAAACTTCATGCAAGCAAACCAGTGCCATATTCTTGATGAACCAGATGCAGGAGCTCCCCCAGCATGTTACAGCTGGGATGCCTCGAGGAAGTGAACCAACTGACAAGAGCAGAAGGAGCAAAGAATCTGCTAACAGAGCAGATTTAAATGGTCCATCCTGGACTAAGAGCAAAGTTGTGCAGTGGCTAGAGGATTAGCCTTTGCCTTGTTCCTTATTAGGCACATGCCTGACTAAATTGATCCATTCTATGTCTCTCTTTCTAGGTGTGCAACAATAAAGTTTCCTTACATGTTTCAATACATAGGATATTAGAGAGCATGAAATTCTCAGCATAATTAAGGTCACTTACATAGGTACCAATGGTGTGAATTTGCAAGAAATTAATTCCTACTAAAACTGGGAGCAGGAATATGTGCTGCTTGGCACATAATGCTCCCGGGTACTACTGAGGAAGAAATAATGAGTAGTATTCAATTTCATCGGTCATGAATATATAATGATAAGTATTTCTCAGACGTTTCTGTTCACTGAGTAAACTGAGTGGATCCTTTACATTAACTTAAATTAGCAGAAGTGGGTTCCTGTAGTGCCAAAGAACTACTTAAATGCAATTTATTCTTTTACTGGAATGAAATAAGTAACTAGTCTTCTTATCCTCTAATCAGCAGAGGGCAGAGCATGTCTTGCAAAGCACAGAAGAGAACTAAGACTCAACAAAATTGCTTGAATTGCAGCATTCAGAATTTGTTATTATTGTGGATTTAAACTCTACTTCTTTTTTTCTTTTGACTTTCAGCATTGTTTTTTATTAATAAAATTTTAATCTTACTATGATTCAATACTGAATGAACACACCCTGCATGTGTTTAAAAGGATTGAAATTAGTTAAATGAAGAAGGAAAGTTGCCATTGATAGTACCAATGATTTAGCTGAAGTATTGATCAGATTATATGCTAAACAATGCATTAATTAAGATCAAGTGACTATTTAATTACTGAGTTAATTTTGATTAGTTTTTTTTCCTGATCAACTGGAACTAATTGATGGTTGCATTATCGTATTCAGAAGAAATTTAAACAGAAATCCATACAACTAAAACTTTTAAAGAAAAACAAATCAATATCTAACTTAAAAGAAACAATTCTCCCAAAAGTATAGGAAAATTGAAACAATTATTTCAGCCTAACAGACTGCCTGTATTGGATTTGTGTGGCCAGGTTCTGGTAGCAGGGGGGCTGCTGTGAGAAACTGCCAGAAGCTTCCCCCGTGTCCGACAGAGCCAATTCCAGCTGCCTCCAAGCTGGACCTGCCCCGAGGCCAAGCCCATCAGGAACAGTGGTGGAACTTCTGGGAAAGCAAATTTTAAAAGAGGGGAAAAAAACCTGGGCACCTGCAGCTGGAGAGAAGAGTGAGAATGTGTGAGAGGAACAGCCCTGCAGACCCCAAGGTCAGTGGAGCAGAAGGGGCAGGAGGCCAAGAGCCAGAGATGAGATCCCCCTGCAGCCCATGGTGCAGCCCATGGAGAGGCAGCTGTGCCCCTGCAGCCCATGGGGGTGCAGAGATCCACCTGCAGACTGCAGAGGAGCCCATGATGGAGCACGTGGGTGCCTCAAGGAGGCTGTGACCCCATGGGAAGCCCATGCTTGAGCAGGCTCCAGACAAACCCCTGGAGAGAGGAGCCCATGCTGGAGCAGGTTTCCTGGCAGGACTTTTGACCCCGTGGGGGATCCACACTGGAGCAGCCGGTGCCTGAAGGACTGCACCCCATGGAAGGAACCACACTGGAACAGTTCATGAGGAAGTGCAGCCCATGGGAAGAACTCATGTTGCAGAAGTTCATGGAGGACTGTCTCTCATGGGAGCAAACCAACACTGGAGCAGGGGAACAGTGTGAGGAGAGCAGAGACATGTGAGGAGGTGACCACAACCTCCATCCCCCATCCCCCTGCACTACTCAGGCAGAAGAGGTAGGCAAATCTGGAGTGAAGTTAAGCCTGGGAAGGAGGGAGGGGTGGGGGGAATGTTTTTTAAGATTTTTGTTTTCAGTGTTCTCATTATCCTATTTGGGTCTGGTCTGGCACTGAAAGGCTTGGACAGTGAATACTGCAGCCAGGAACAGGAACTGAAGTTGGCCAGGAGGAGAAAAGGGGTACACTGGACTGTGCGGATTCGATGCCCAACACCATGAAAAGAAGCAAGATCAAGGGACCTGCACAACAGACTCAGTTCTTGGGAATAAAATGGCAGACGGACGTTGCCAACTCCCTATGAATGTGATCAAAAAGGTATCAACTGTGTCTCCACATGCTAACAAGAAAGAAACACCAGCTTTCCTAGGCCTCATGGGATTCCAGGGAAAGCAAACTCCAGGTTACATCTGCCTTGTGAACCCTTTTTACCAAGGTATCTGAAAGTAGAACAATTTTGTGTGGCACCTTGAGCAAAAACAAGCCTTTGAGCAGGTCAAAGAGGACATGGCTCATGTGGTGAGCAAAGAGGTTGGAAACACAAGACCTAGAGGCTTGTGACCAGGGTTTGGATTCTAAACCTCACAATCTGCCTTAAAAAAATATACCATTTCAGAAAAAAAGTTACATGAAGACCTTTACTCTGTTTCATAGGTGCTGTTTTGAACTATGACATGAGATACTCTGGCAGATAGTGACATGGTGAGGAAGTCCTGTCCTTTTCCCCACTGGTGTTATGAGTGATCCTGCCTCTCAAGACTTTTTGGACTGGAAAAAGTAAATGTAGAACTGAAATTGTTTGAGGAAAGGGGACTTAAGTTGTCAACAAATAAAGAGAGAAAGGAGATGCTATTTTTCACAGACAGCTTAGTTGCCTATGGTAAAGACCTTCTTTCTGGTTTGGTTTTGCTTCTCTCTCTTTTTTTCTGTGTTGTTAATTTTACATATAACTTCTTATGTCATTTCTCTTCATCTTCTTGTCACAAAGCAATTTGTCAGGAGCTCTAAATCCATGAATTTCCCAGATCAAAGCGCTCATGACAGCTTTGTAATTGATCCATCCATCCTCCCCTATGGTGACAGAAAAGGAGAACTGAAAATTATTTGTCATCCTGGGTGGTGGCCCCACTCTGTATGAGTGCAGTGTTAGCGACTGTTTAGTTTAAGCCCCATGTTGTCTGTCATCCTGGAACATGTTGGTTGACCACAAGCATCGATGTGCTCCATAAAAATGTTTTGCATTTCTGTCTGGCTTTATTCTAAGGATTTTAACATTAATTTTATCTTCGCAGTGAAAAGGTGCTGACATTAAACAGAAAAGTGTGACAGAGATTAAATCTGATTTGCCTGGTTCCAAAAGTTTTATTGAGAAGTGGAATCCACATTTGTGTCCCAGGAAAGACAGTCCTATTAATTTATGTGGAATTTACTTTCTATTAAGTCACTTACTTCCCTGTTTTATTTTTTCCACATGCTATTGCTGAAGTAATTGTTCCTTTCACCCACCGGAGGGCAGCAAGAAGTTTAAAATCCCATATGTTACATACTTTTGCTATAGCAGGGAGCTAGACAAATTTCCAATTTACATTGCAAGGAAAATTCCATTCAAAACTCTTCCTCACAAAAAATAATGAGAAATCAAAGAATCTTTCTTCCTTAAATTATTTTATTCATTGAGAAAACTGAATTTAAAATTCTGTCTTGGGGCAACATTTTCTCCCTGAATCACAGATGTCATAGTCTGAGTGCTTGGAGTCAGTCTTCCATTTGGAATAGATATTCTGAGTTTTAGTTCCATGGTGTTTATAGGAAAAGAGATGTAACCAATGCAGGTAAGACCATCTCACAGCTACACCATAAAGGCCAACAGAAGCACAGAAACACAGGCCTGCCTTTCTCAATGAATTTCATCAGGTAGCACAAAATGGATTATTAAAAAATACCTGAGAATCAAAAATATCTTAGTTCAGTCTGTTCCAATGTATCATTAAATATTTTCTTGAGAAGCAATTTAAAAATGGAAGAAAAATTAAAATGTTACTTAAAGAAAACTTCAATCAGTGAAAAGTGTCCTGCTCATGGAAAAATACAATTATATTAAATTCCTAAAGGTGTCCATTACAGAAGATGGCTTTCACCAATATTAAGCTAGCTGAGAGCTTTGCAAAGGCTGAGATCATTGATGTACAGGTTTATTTTAACAGATGTACATTAATAATTCCTATTCATACTGTTGTACTAATGTAAAGGAAGAAATTGAGACATTATGGCATGCGGAGATAAAAGGTTTAATCCACTCTGGATTATAAAATATCCTCAGTTATACATACATGCTTTTTAAGGAAAATTAGACTGACAGGGGGTTGTGAAAATGGCTTAGACTACAATTTTTCTTTGCATCTAATTACTCCAGGGTTATGTGGCATTTTTAATGAAAGAATATTTGCTTTACTGCTTCTGATAAATCAGAAATTATAGATCATTATATAGCTCAGTCAAGGCATAGCTCAGTCTAGCTCAGCTTCCTACTATTGGTGCCTCTTATTTTTGTCAGGAAGTTGAGGCAAAGTAACTTAAGATAAACCTGAAGGAACACTGGTGGCTTTTCAGAATCAAAATCCACGTCATAAGTATTTCAGAGTGCTATCAAATCACTTATTCAGTCAATAAGTACACAAGTTAGAAAGGCTTTGGCTTATATATTCTTCATTATTATCCAAACAAATATTCTGTGAATTCCACTGGAAATGAGATCACTCCTCAAATAAGGATGGTAGAAACTGAGGTACAATTCCTATACCTCTTTAAAAATCTGTTTTTCTGTTTGGTTGCTGAGCTTTAGAAAAGTCACAAACTATATTGATTCATCTGCTTGAACAGGAGGGACTCTTCCTGTTTTTTACAGGTCTTTCTCTCATATGACATGTTTTAAAGTCCAGTCCTATTCTGGAGTATGGTCAGCACAGCAGAGACCTCACCATGTATTCCAAAATATTATATGTCCACATGTGTCCATATGTGAGTGTACTCCCTTAATATTTCAGCTACACTTTGAACTGCCTCCTCAGCACCTGCACTCAGAGATGGAAAAACACTTCCATCTATTCATGAGCTCCTCTGTTCACTGTGGAAAGCTGTGATTTGTCCTTCAGCTTTGGCTGACAGCACAGACTTGGTGGAAGGGTTCTGAAACAAAATGACATTGTTTAGTAGTTAGTTTCTCATTGTGAATTGCTTAATGTGGTGCCTGAAGCCATCCTACAGGACAATACAGTGGCTGTGTGCTTTGTTTTCATTGGAGTAATAGTCCAGTTCCTCACTCTGCCTGATTGCATATCATATTTTGGTGGCAAAACATCTCCTTGTCCTTCTAGCATTTGGGATCAATTTTGTTAAATAATCCAAAGATAAGATTTGGCTTTGGGAACCCATCAGAAGAAAAAGCATTACTACAAGAATGTCATTGAGGGGCTGGGAGTGTGTTCAGAGAAGGTCAGTGGAGCTCAGGAAAGGTTTGGAGCCCAAGTCCTATGACGAGCAGCTGAGGGAGCTGGGGAGTCTCAGCCTGGAGAAAAGGAGGCTGAGGGGGTACCTTATCACTCTCTACAACTCCCTGACAGGAGGCTGTAGCCAGGTGGGAGTCAGGCTCTGCTCCCAGGCAACCAGCGACAAGACAAGAGGACACGGCCTTAGGGTGCACCAGGGGAGGTTCAGGTTGGACATCAGGAAGAATTTCTTCACTGAAAGGGTTGTCAAGCTTTGGCTGCCCTGGGAGGTGGTGGAGTCACCCACCCCTGGAAGTGTTCAAGAAATAACTGGATGTGGCACTTCGTGCCATGGTCTAGTTGCCAAAGGTGGTAACCAGTCAAATGTTGGACTCAATGATCTGAGATGTCTTTTCCAATCTCAGTGATTCTCTGATTCTGCTATCACCTCAGTTTCCCTTGTTATTTATACTAAATTGACATAGAGGCACCTAAGGGGCACAATTAATTTCTTAGGAGCACGCACATTGCTTATAATTAATTTTGCAGCTGTTGACACAGAATTTTCACTCTGGCAAGCATGGTTGGACTTTTTATGTCTGAACATCTTCCTTATTTGCCTCTGGGTTCCATCACTGTGTAGCATTAGATTTCTTTTTTCTATCGTTCCCTACCCAAACAAATACATTGTTTTTTGACAAGTTTTCTGTACACTGGAAGAAAAACAGCAGGACATGTGGGGTTTTTTCTGATTGGTAACGACAGCCTGGATCCCTGAATCACCACCAAGCAGCAAGTGTGGTGGCCAGGGAACCTACGTTACAAACGACAGAGAGTTCTCAGTAAGACAAGTCCCCGGTACCACAAGAACCACTTTATGTTAGGGTGACCAGAAAGGCTTCTCCCAGGATGCTTGTTCTGTTATGTTAATCTATCCCAGTTTGGATTCCCTGGTTGGCTGTTGGCCTCTACCCCTTATCACTCCCCCAGAGCTTCTCCATTGGTCCCCATTCCCTAGTCCTGCCCTTTCCCCGCCCCTGGATAAAACCCCTGAGTTCAGCACTGTTATCGCTTTTGCCTCTGGACCCTTTCACAGTGGGGAAGCAATAAACTGCTCCTGTGGAATGCCACGCAAAGACCCTTCCCATCTGTTTTGTCACCAGCTTTATACTGAAGCTAGCCGTGTGTTTGTGCATGCACCATGTGAGCCACCGAGCTGGACAGAGACAGTAATAACGAGAGTACATCTTTGCTGTGCTTGGATTGATATTTCTTAGTTTAGACAGCAGCATTTGAGGCTTCATTGTCAGTGGGAAGGACAAAAAGCTTAACTCAGAAAGTGCTGAGCCCTTTTAATGAGCCCTCAAGGATGTCAAACCTTGTTTGTCCAGCTCTCAGATGCACACTCTGACATATCTAAAAGCTGGTACTTTGTCAAAACAGCCAACTCAAGTCCCCACGGGCCTTTCACGTCACAGTGTCAGTGCTTGGCTCCAAGTGTGCAGGAGCTGCCACAGCACATCAAACACTGTCTGTGTGTCTGGTCACACAGCTTGTCCCTGGCACTACCTGGCATTGGTGGCCTCGGAGGAGTCTCTGTGGTAGGCAGTGACCAGGAATCTCTCTAGCAAGGGCTTCTCCTGACCACTTGAGCATGAGGGGCTAACTGTATGGGTCCGTATGTCCCAGACACAGAAGGAGTTTGAGGTTTGCTGGTTGTTTTAATCTCCTTTAATGTAACTCGTGGTTCATTTTGTTCTCCTCTTTTTAAATAAATTGCATAAATGTCTGCACACTATGGTATCTTTTGGCAGGGAGTTCCATATAACACTCTCTGTGTGTGTGATCTGCTTGCTAATTTTAAACCATCATGATTTATTTTAGGGGAGGGGAAGTTTCTATATGCTTTGTATATCCTATATGCCATTCTTTATTATACATTATGCTTTTGTCCAGCCTTCTCCCATTGTCCTGGGTTGCAGGTGTATTCTATTGCCATCCTCATGAGCTGTTGAAATCAGGTGGGGCAGTGTTTCCTTGCCTCCTCCCCCCAGACTATCTTGCTGTTAATGGCCCATCATTGTCCTGCT
This sequence comes from Aphelocoma coerulescens, assembly GCF_041296385.1. Lineage (NCBI taxonomy): Eukaryota > Metazoa > Chordata > Aves > Passeriformes > Corvidae > Aphelocoma > Aphelocoma coerulescens. Next base: position 108,311,094 of record NC_091013.1, read on the forward strand.
GCATGACTCAGAGATAACTCCCTCCAGACTATCTTCTGTTAACGAGCCTAATCAACACTTGGCCTCATGACTCATTACCCCATTGTGAGATGCTCCACCCAGAGGGAGGAACCAAGCATCCCATCGTGGATATAATCTGAGATTCTGAACACCACAGACAGCCTTTCCACTGGATTCCCAGAGGACAGGAGCTACATAGCCACCAAGGAAGAGCAGACCCCTCTACAGGATCACCTCTTCGACAGAATCACAACCATCACTTCAGAGGACTGCAGCCACCATCTTCTTGGACTGCTACTGCCACCCTGACTAACAGGGTGTCAGGTTGTATCCTGACTCTGTCAGTTTAACCCTGTGTTTTCTGCCTTTATCTTTTTGATTTCCCTATTACATTGTTACTCTGACTTGGTGCCTACCACTGGTTTGTTATCAAACTAGTACACCCATTTGCTGTGCAGTGTGAAACATCTGACCTATTCTTTCCATCCCTGAAAAAATTTTCATTAAATAATTAAGCATCTTGATCAAGTTTGCTGTAATTCTTCATATTTTTATGTTCAATTTTTAATTTGCTTTTTTTTTATTATTATTTTGACAATGCGACTAGAAGTCAGAAGAAAACTTGGGATGACTGAAGCAGAAATGATGAAGACCATGGATCTATATATAGAGCTAACTTACAGATGGAGATAAATTTTATAATTTAGCTGTTCTGAAAGAATAAAAGGCCTAGTCTGTCGTCACTGCTGCTCTTATTCTTGTTCTTCAAATTGATGGCCATTCTTTCTGACTCTTCAGTCCTCATTCTTTCTGCTTCAGAGATAAACTCTCAGCTCTATTAAAACCAAAGGAGTTTTGCAATTCAACAGAGCAAGGACTTGACACTTAGGATGAGGATGCTGAAGAAACTGGAACATCAACTGTGGCTCAACAGATAGAAGCAGATGTGTTGACACTTAAAGGAAATATTATGTATAAATAAAATATACATTCTCTAGTCAATAGCCTTTTGAAGTACCAAGACACCTAGTTCCAAGGGCACCTAAGACACACCTGGGCCTGCAACTGCCTGAGGTTTGGCAGTATTGTGCAAATAAGCACCCCAGACTAAAGGTGAGCCAGTGACATGTTATTGGGGCTACTAAACAAAAGAAACCTAATGTATCTGCCTCCTTACATGCACTTTATATAATAGTCTCTTCATAAAGTAGGGACCTTGGAGAGAGCTGGAAAAGGCAGAATCACACCCATGAAACACAGAATCAATTGTTTAAGGCCAAGATAAGAGCAGACCTGCTCATTTTTCAGTGTTTTCTTTGTCTGTTTCCTGTGCTGCATGCATTGGTACCACCTTGGGTATCTAATTCTTCTCATGCATCACAGAGGAATCCTAAAATCCTAGCCCTGGATTGTGATTTTACTGGGACAGACCGGGTGCCCTCAAGGTTATATGTAGCACTACTACGTACTGTACAATCAGATGCACATTTCTGTTTCTAGCTTTTAACTTGCTTGAAGTCATAATAGTAATAAAAATAATAACATATAATAATAATTACACAAAGAAGAAGCCAGCTTTTATTAGATGAACTTATATGGCTAGAGAAAAAAAGGCCAAAATTCCAGATCCGTAAGTTCTCCTAGTCTAATGTATTCCTTCTCTTTATAAATATTGATGAATATATTCTTAGCTTTAGTGCATTTTTACCAGGAGAATTGGAATGGATCTAAAAAAAGACATTTATCATTCTCTTTTAAGCAAGCTGGGCACAGACAGGTTCTCCCCTAGCATGCAGCTTTATCACATTCCTGGATGCTGTAACATAGCCCATCTTATGAGGTCTGATACTGGAGAAAAAGCACTTTGCTTCTGCTGTCAGGTGTACAATAGTTAATCCTTTCTACAGAGGTCTTGCATTTCTCCCCAGACTAATTACCATTAACTGAAATATGCTGCAAGGTAACTCACAGTGCAGAAATAACATACCTGAATAGCCAGGACGTAATTTAGTTACGTCTACAGCAAGTGAGCAATGCTCAACCCCAAGAGCAGCACGCTCCAAATGTACTGCACAGTACAAAATAATTCTATGGATAGTTTGGATCAAGCTCTGCTTGCATTTGCATCATTTTTGCAATGGTGACATCCTTGCATGAGAACAAGTCAGAGCCGATTCATCTGTGAGAAGAACGTATCTTCTGTGAGATGATTAGCAATAAACAAACTCAGCCTGGGTATGATCATTATGCTGTCATTCATCAAATGCCTATGAAGGAACATTTGCATTTCAGCCAAGATCTTTACTTGAATGAAAAATTATCCCCACTGGAATCAAACAAGGCTATTTGACATAAGTACAGAAATCAATTTAGTATCTCTCTCTGCCAAGGGACTCTGGGCCTAAGCCTGCTGCTGTTGAACTCATCAGATAGATAGGGCTCATTATCCTTGCAGGAGATTAAGGACCACTTCTACAGTCCTGCAGAAGGCTTCTCATCAGCATTAGGACTTAAATATCCTCATAAGTGACTTTCATTCCTGCACAGGCATAAGGTTGCAAATACTTCTAGTGGTATTTCCAATGCCAGAGGAAAATCCTGCCCTCAGACCTTCAGGCTATAAGGTCATGCTGTGGCTGTATGAGGAGGGTGTAACCTCAGTATGAAATTTTTCTCTTCCCACTGTTTCGGTGAAGAGAAATTGCAATTAATATACTTCAGTTTCCAAAGAGAAAAAAAGTAATTACAAAAATTATAGTAATTGGAGCATTCAGCTGCACTTCAAAGGATATTCTTTTCTTTAGCATCCTTGCTGAAATGTACTTTCAGATTTCCTAAAGAAATGTCCTCCCTCCATCATTAGTCTTCTGTAAAAATGAATCCTAAACAAATATTATGGCATGAGTATGAGGTCACTAAAATCAAAACATACAAGTCAATGACTCTGTTATATTTAAAAGTCCTTGATCTTAAGGGAAAAAACAGCAAGGGATTACATAAAATTACATCCATATAGTTGATATGGTAAATGAAAATATGTTTGAGCTTTGGACAATGCTCTCAGGCACATGGTGGGATTCTTGGGCTGTCCTGAGCAGGGCCAGGAGTTGGACTCATGATCCTGATTGGTCCCTTCCAACTCAGGATATTCTATGGTTCTACTACCTAGGTAAAATTGCAGTCATACCATACAAAGACAAACAAGGACAAAAAGCATGGGCATAGCCACCTGGTCATTGGAAAGGTTGCTGTTACACCTAAAATACATGTAGACTAAGCTTCAGGCAGGCCAAGGCAAGTTTAAACTAAAGAAATCTGACAAGTCTTCATCCTGAGGTCTTGCAAAATCAGTACAATTGCTGTGACCAGTTACTAGCAGTAGTTTTTACCAAACTACTATGCTGCAGTACAGTCACTGTAACCTTTTGTCTGTAGAAAACAAGGTAAGATGCAGAAAAGGAAGTAGTTAATTTCCTTTGTGAGTTGTCTTTTTTCTTTACCATAGTTCTATACATATCTTTCATTTGTGTCTTTCTGTGGGGGAAAAAAAAGCATTTAAAATGTTGGCACAGGTAGGAAGCCAGTCTGAGTACAAAAGAGAAAACAGTGTCTAACAGAGGCCTCAGAGGCATGGAAATGAGGCATAGAAATGCCAGAAATCACTGCAGCCCTTCTCCTCAGTTTTCCTTACATTTAGGGTTTGCAGGTTCCCAGTCAGCCACACTCCCCTGTTTCACCTGCAGGTGCTGCTCCCTGGTTTCACAAGAGGTGCCACAAAACATCAGAGACTTCCTCTGGGAACTGCAGAACTTACTGGGCCCCACTCAGGTACCTTCCTAGATCCACACAAGGAGCAGCTGAGGTCTCTTGGTTTGTTCAGCCTGGAGAAGAGGAGATTGAGGGGAGACCCCATTGGGGTCTGCACCTTTCTCACGGGGAGAAAAGGAGGGGCAGACACTGATCTCTGCTCTGTGCCCAGTGACAGGGCCCAAGGAAATGGCCTGAAGCTGTGTCAGGGGAGGATTAGGCTGGATATCAGGAAAAGGTTCTTCACCCAAAGGGAGGTTGGGCACTGGAACAGGCTCACAGGGAAGTGGTCACAACACCAAGCCTGACAGGTCTCAAGAAGTGTTTGGACAACACTCTCAGGCACACGGTGGGATTCTTGGAGCTGTTCTGTGCGGGGCCAGGAGATGGACTTCGGTGACCCTTGAGGGTCCCTTCCCACTCAGCATATTCTGTGATTCTACATTCCCATTTTTTCACACGTTACTTTATAACCCAGACCACATGGGTCATGTCTGAGCCTGACAAATGATCCACATTCCAGAGAGATGCACGATGACCAGGGAAGAGATAGCAGGAAAAGCCATGAGCTGTCCCTGGATTGCTTTAGGACTGCAGGCAGGCTACTGCAGCCTAGAAAAGGCTGTGGGGGCTCAGGTGTGCCTAGAGGTGTTTGGAAACACAGCAAAATTCTCCAGCATGTGAGAGCATGTGCATCACATGATCACGCTCTAAGGAGTCAGTGGGAACAGCAGCCAGCCTTCCTCTCCCAGCGTGCCAATCCCCATAACTTCCACTGCCAGTGAGCCTGGCTTTTCTCACACCCAGACACCAGCCAAGATGCCATTGCCTGAGCTGTGTTTAGCCATTCTGTGGCTGATCCATGGCACTCACTGGCTGCTTTTTGCTCCACATCAGGCAGTGGGATCTTCCCTTTGAAACAGAGAATCATCAAATGGCCTGGGTTGGAAGGGACCTCAAAGACCAGGTAGTTACAACCCCACTGCCATGGGCAGAGACACCTTCCTCTAGACCAGGTTGCTCAGAACCCCAGGTTGCTCAGAGCCCCATCCAACCTGGCCTTGAACACTTGAACCACAAGGATGGGGCAGCCACTGCTTCTCTGGACAACCTGTGCCAGGGTCTCACCACCCTCACAGGGAAGAATTTCTTCTTCATATCGAATCTAAACTTACTCTCTGTCGGTTTGAAGACATTTCCCCTTGTCCTGTCACTCCAGGCCCTTGTAAATTGTCCCTCTCCTCATGGTCCAGCACCTCGGGTACTACCAGGTGGGTGTTCCAAAGGGAGGCACCACCTTGGAAAAGCCATTGGCAAAATGCTCCCCGGAGGCTGAACCCTTGAAGAGACCTTTGAATCAGGAGGGCAGTGCAACTGCATCCTACTGATCCCATTTCCATAATTGAGAGACAGATCTGTTGGCCCTTAATACGGATTTTTATGCTAATCCTTCACAAAGACTAAGGCAGTTGAGCAAACACTTTAGGAAGATGAGGGCAAGGGAACTGCTCTGGGAGAGATCCCTGGCAGAAAAAGGCTGCGTGTTTCCTTGGCATCTATTTAATTTCCTACCTGGATGTGGTGATCTGTTCACCCACTGCTTTTCTGATCCCATATCTACCCTCCTGCTTTCCCCTGCCCCCAGCCCGGGCCAATCCCTCGAGCTCTCCCTATTGGTTCCTGTATCCCAACCCCGCCCATGGACCGCCCCTGAGAAAACCCCCCTGCACCGGGATCACGAGGTCTCTCTGCCTCTGAGGGTCGCCAGGACAAGATGTAACATTGAAGGATTCTCTTAAACCCTTATGGGGAGACCCTTCTGGCCTCCTTCGCCGTCGCTGGTTGTAGCGCTGCGAGCTGCCGGAGCCAAACCGCGGAGCCGTCCCAAATGGACTGCGGGAGGGCGACACGGTCACACTGCCCTAAGCAGCTCCGCTGAGCTCTCAGGGAAAGCTGCAGCCTGCTAAACTAAACCTAGCACTACAACACCTGGAATGTATTTAAGGACTAAAAAGAAATAAACATAGTTATGGGAGGGAGCAGTTGACTGTGAAAATGTTTAAAAGTAATAGACGCAGGTTTCTATGGCCTTTTGTGAGATGTGAGTAATATTGTTGAGGCTTCCTGCATCCTCAGAAGATCCATTTAGACTAAGAGTGAGCTCCCTGCAGTTTTATGGGCTCAAAAACCTCATCTCTAAAACTAGTGAATTACCAATTAAAAGAGATAGTGGCAACTGCAGCAAAGAAGCCATGACAGGTAGTAATAAGATCTTTTGTGTTTAAAGAAGAAAATGAAAAGTGCATTTGCTTTCAAGAAATAGTGATCCTCGTAAGGCATTAAGAACAGCTTACCTCAAGCTCCATGTGGAGCAGATGGAAAGAAAAATAATACTTCAGATTTGGGAATGAGTCCCCTGTGGGGCTGGTCCACTGAAAGATCTAGTTCATTATCCGTGGAAATGTTAATGTTATGTCACCACTACAGGGAAAAAAATGGAATGGACTTCTGTTTTAAAAGTCAGAGCCTTGCATTTTCTTTAATTTAGCTGCAGTTAAGATTATTTGCAATCTTAATTCCCTCTTATAAAGTGGTGCTCCAAAATCTAGGTTTTTATCTAAACCAGCAGATTACAATTCTGCACTGCTGCTGCGAAGAAAGTCTTCAAAATGTCACCTTATCTGAACCAATAGACTATCACTGTCCTTAAGCAGAAAATTATTTGAAAAAACAAAGCCCATTTCCAGTTTTCCTGATTTTTTTCACACTGCTGAGGTGTTGTAAAGGTTCCTCAAAGGGCAAGGACACGGCCTGTGCACAGATGATTTCCTGTTTTGACTTCTGCTGTTTTCTGCCGACTTTGTCACCTGTGTCAGCTGCAGGACTAAAACACAGTGTGCAAGAACAAAGCTACTTCCCGGGGTCCACAGGAATTTCTTTAGCAAATAGGTATCACTAACCACACCACTGTTAACATTTCCTGTACATAGAACATTAATTGAAATAAGATTTGGATGTTCTTGTCTCTTGCTGCAGTTCTTTGCCCCAAAACTGTTTACCACAGTCTGCACTTCAGCAGCTCCAGAACAAAATAAATGATTGCATTGGTCTGTCTACTTTGTAACTTACACTACCAATTAACAGGGCAGTTAAGTGGAAGTTAATGACCAGTTTTGAAATGTAATAATCACTTCTCCTGTGCTCTTATTTTTATTCACTATATTGTGCATAAAATATGTCCATATGAATTTGTACATCATTTTCACAGGCAATTTGATGTAAATTTATCACCGTAAAGTAGAAATTGACATATAAAATGTATTTCTTTATTAAAATTCAGCTCAGAGTTTCCTGACGACCATTTACTTTAAATTCCCTCATAATAAGCTTTCTGTTTAATGACATGTGATGCTGTTTAGGCAATTAATTTTCATTTCTCCAAGAAGGCCATATTCGTAAAAGGATGTTTATTGCATCCCCAGCCTGGTGCCATGCAGAATTGGAGGAGGACAGTATGAGTGACAATTGCAGTGTTATGCTTACAGGAAAACACTATAAATAGAGCAGCTAAACTTAGGGACACACCTGCTGTGCTCTCAGAATTTAATCCTCACACAAGGTGCTGAGCACCGTGAAGCAGAAAGCTTAGAGAAATCACTAGGCATTAAGGTGATCCATCCACTGCAGAGTGGGGCACGGGTGACAGAAATGCAAGTGTTGCTGCAAAACCCCCATAGTGTGTTATTTCTGAGCATATTGAACCATTGTGTGCAGAACTTTCATGGCATGGATACATGCTAAAACATAAAAGACCAGAGAATGACTAATGAGCCACACCATCATCTCCAGTGTAATGTAAAGGGTGCATAAATGTGAATTTCTCCCATAGAGCTTCCAAAAGTACCAGCTCTTCCCAAGAGTAAGCTCTTTGGGTAACTGCCAGGGAGGAAATTCCCTCAGAACCAACATTTAAAGCCACTGTGTAGATCTTTGCAGGAAAATGCCCATCTAGGTACCTTCAACAGTTTCAAATCTTTTTTCTTGCCTGCCCGTTTTTCAACCAGTGCAGTGCACTCATGCTCTTAACAGGGATTTGTGAGCCTGCCCTTTAGCTAAAAGAAAAATCAATGTCATGTACATCCAGGGAATTGGGAATTAAATAAAAATGTCACGTGGTGTGAAAAATCGAGGCTGAAATGTGAAAAACTGGTGAAAGGGAAACATATTGCCTGCATCATAGCTTCATCTCCGTTTTATCACAGAATCATAGAATGGCCTGGGCTGGAAGGGACCTCGAAGATCACCTCATTCCAGCCCTCCTGCCATGGGCAGGGACACCTTCCACTAGACCAGGTTGCTCAAAGCTCCTGGCCCTGAACACTTCCAGGGATGGGACATCCACAGCTTCTCTGGGCAACCTGTGCCAGGGCCTCATCACCCTCACAGGAAATAATTTTTTCCTAATATCTAATCTAAACTTCTTTCTGTCAGTGTGAAGCCATTTCCCCTTGTCCTGTCACTCTAGGCCCTTGTCTCTCACCATCTTTCCTGTGGGCTCCCTTCAGGTACTGGAAGACCACAATTAGGTCACCCCAAAGCCTTCTCTTTTCCAGACTGAACAATCCCAATTCTCTCAGCCTTTCCTCATGGCAGGGCTGCTCCATCCCTCTGATCACCTTGGTGGCCTCCTCTGGACTGGCTCCAACAGCTCCATGTCCTTCCATGAGGATATTAAGGACAAAGGACCTCAGAAATAAGACAAGAATGGAAAATTTCAGTCACTTAGTCCAACATGCTGCTCTCACAGATATTAATATCATTTCTTCCATAAACTTTATAAACACCCATCTGAAAGCTGTCTAGATTTCTCATCACACTGCTTCAAGAACCTTATTTTTCCTGATTACTACGACATTTTGCTAGGTTTCAAGATGAACTGTGCCAGCTTATATACATTTGTTTCTATATCCCCACTCTTCTTCAGTGTTTGAGCTTTTTCCATCCCATTCATCTGCTCAGTGCACTAAAAAAGAGCAATCATATCCCTTCAGGCCTTCCTGCTACAAGCTGAACAGAACAAAAGCTTACCTTCATACTTTTAGAGAAAGGATGGTATAATTAATAGGAAAAGAGACACATAGGGAAAAATCCCAGTTCTTCCTGGAATAATGTCAAAACTATTGTTCATTTATCCATCACAGATAGAGATGTGGTCCAGAAAACACTTCTAAGTCATATAATCAAAGAGGGACAAGCCAGAGGGCATGTTAAATGCAGAGTAACATCTTATTATGAGGTTGTGTTTAGTTGTTTCTAGGGGTATAAAAGGGGAGTTTTCTGCTAAGTCAGAGGCTAAAACCTTTATGAACCATACAAGATGAGGGGGCTGAGAATGCTTTGTGTGAGTTTTCTCCCAGGATGGAAGCAGGGTTGGGATTTTTCATTTTCAAAAGAAGATAAAGGATGGGTACAGGTGGTTCTGTATGGAGAATGTGTTACCAACATGTGCGGAGCCCACAACAACCAATTCAGTCATAGATTCTGCTCAAGCTTGAGCTACAGGCAATGTAAATGCACTGAGCTCATCACCAGCTCCAAACATAATCATTTTGCTTTATCTTCTATTATTTTTATTTAAAAAGCACAGAATTTTCAATACCTTATAGTTTTGGTTTGCAAAAAAAAAAAAAAAAGAAGAGCTGAAAAACATGTCTTGCATCTGCCATAAACAGAGAGTGGCATGCTCCAAATAGCTGATGAATTATAGCATGCAAATATTCCATAAATAATAATAGCAGCTTTCCAAATGTAGCTTTCTTTTCTTCCATTTCCTCTGATCTCTACTGCAGTAATGGAGATTGCCACTAGGAACTGTAAATTCACTCAGGAGCTAAAGAGTGTCTGAGAGTTTTGCAATATGACTGGAGGGATGTTATGTGGCAATCACTAGTATATCAACCAAACAGCTATTATGCCTTCCATGGGTCCCATGAAGCCTACCTGGAAGTTTGTGGAGTTCTCATTTCCTAAGATGAAAGAAATTGCATTTAGAAGAAACTCGCAAGGGACTTCCAAACTCGAGAAAATAGCACAAGTCAGGCAGTTAAGAAATAAAGCCAGAAAAGGTGGCCATAAATAAAAAGCTGCTGGCAGACCTGGGTGCTCCACTGAGAGCTTCCCAGGGAGAGATAATTTTGCACGGCAGGTCAGAGTTGAAGGAGGAAGACAAGGTGGGTTTCTTAGGCTGCCATCCCACGAGTGTGCATGTGTCATCTCGATTTAAAATTAACATCATTTGAGGAGATTAACTTGTAAGTTACACAGTGCTTTATACTAATCAAAATATGTGAAGAAAATTAACACCAAGTCTTCAGTTCTCCTCAAGGGAGACATTTTTTAGCATTGTTTCCAGTTGATTTAGCCTTTAAATGAGTAAGGTTATAATTGGTAATTAAGCTTGCTGCATTTTGGGCATAAAAATGAAGACAAAAAGTGGAGTTGCAGCTTCTGAGGGGAAAATGAGAGTAAGCATAAAGGAAGCTAATGAGGCTAATATGACACAATTCACAGCTTCATTAACATCAGCATGCAAGTCAGGCAGGCTCCCTTGGACGTTAACACTTCACTTGCTGAACTTCAGCATTGGGTGTTCTGTAACAAGCCTAAATAAAGTAAAGAGGTAAAACAGATATGAGATGAGAAAGTGATGAAACACAAAATATCCTCAGGCCTCACTCATGCTTTTAAGTGTAAAGATAAGCCAGAATCACACTACTGAGTTGTGCAAGAGGATTTGGAGCTCTCCATAACTTAGAAAATATATGTCAGGTTTGTCTGCTAAAGATATAAAGCTGCTTCGGATATCACTGTTCATTGCATTTTGTAAAATAAACCATTTCATTTTTCTGGATTTGGCCAAATCTTTGGTATTAGCACATTGGTTGAGTATCCAATGGATTTGCAGCAAGAAACAGGAAGTTTCTATACATCCAAGTGACAGTGCATATGGAAAACTGAGAAAGACAACAACTGAATGGACAACTACCCTTTGGGCCAAAACCCACTGAAATGACTAGGAATCCTTTAATTGAATTCATGGAGTTTTATGTGAGTGAGCTGTATAACTACATGGTAGCACCAAAATTTGGGATACTCATGATAGAAGTCACTTCCCAATAGCAGACTGTGATTTTCCCTTTCTTCCAGCTGTATATTACTAGTCCTTCCAACTAACAGCTTTGGTTGCTTCTGCCTCTATTCATCCAGGCAGTTCCCTCCAGATTTTGGCATTAATGTCTCTTGGATGCTTTTCTCAATGCACAGTCAGAAACAGCTGCATTCGGGATCATGCAATGTGCAAAACCTGATGCAGTTCAAAAGAGAAACATGCTACCTTGTCCTCTCCTACTACAGTCAGCAATAATTTAATTCTACTTATGAAAGAGCTTTCTAAATACTTGAGCTCCAGAAAACCTCTAGGTCAACAATCTTTCTCTGCTAGGATTTTTATAGCTGGTACAAAAATGTGCCTTTGATAAATATATCAGGAAGGATAGAGAATGAGTGAACCAATTTTTCTTAAAAACAGTAACCAGAAATATTAAAAGCTGACAGAGCGTTTGGCAGACTTGTGAAATGTTAGTTCTAAATCCTGTATGTCTTGTGAATGTAAACATCATCTAAGCAAACCTGCACTGAAAAGCAAGAGAAGTTTCATCCAGACTGCTCAAGATTTCATCAAGACAGGTGTTACCTTGCCTTCAACAAATGAGTAGCAGTGCTATTTGACACACCTGTTCACCAGCTTACTTTGCCAAGAAACATCCTAAGGAATAAATTTCTAACAGTTTCTCATAGCAAGACCATTCCTTATGGCCAGAATACATCATTCCACTTTTTTTCTTTTCCTTCCCAATGAAGCTATGCTTTAAGGGTTTTTGATATGTGGGCAGATGGAAGAGAGAAAGAGTAGCAAAGAGGGATGGCAGGTAGAGTGAGGGAGTCGGAGAGTTAATGAAAATACCTCCCCTCTGCAGATATTTGTGTCTGCTTTTTGCAGCCAATGTCCTTGGCTGGCAGAAAATTGGCTTTCAATTAGTAGGCATTGCATCAGTGTGATGTAAGAGGTGGCTTTGTGGGCTAGAGATAAAGTCAGAAGTTAATAACAGCATTGCCAAAAGATATGTCTGGTCATTCAGTGTCTCAAATTACATTCCAGTTTGGGAGGTCACACACTGTTTTGCTGAAATAGAGCCAGAGCTGCATGCTGGTTGCACACAGCTTGCTCAAGTAGGTCAGCACTGCCGTGCTGCCAGGGTGGTGTGTCTGTCCTTTCGCTGCTCTGCTCCATGGATCGTAGCTTTTGTGTACTGAAACGTGACTTTATACCTGACACATATTTACAGGTGGAAACCTCCTGTAGTTCCAGCCACTTTTAAGTCTTCTGATAATCATGACAGCCCATCATTTGCAAACTTGTATTCTTTTCTCAATGTTATGAGAAACAATCATATCACAGTATCACGGAGAACTGCTAAGCTTTTGTTTCATCCATCCAAAAAACATTTTGCCTTTTAGGCTGTTGCACAGAAGAAGGAAGAATCATGCAAACTACATGGAAAATTAGCAATTATTTGGTATGATGATCAATACTTTTATGCAAGTCACTGATCCCAAGATGCAAAGTCTGAAATGCATGAAAAATACAAAAATTGGTCTGCTGACAATTGTGTGGTGAAGTGACTGAATGCACTGGCCTTATTTACCTGATCTTTAGTGTCACAAGCTTCATCATGATTCATGACATCAGGTCTTATTAGGACATCAGGTATTTTACAAATATGCTACTGCAAGTATTTTGCTATTGAGGGAATTCTTTGGGCTGACTGTATACATAAATAGGCTGCCCTGGCTTGAAAACTGAACAAATAAACCAACAGAAGATGATGAGGATGTCTAGGCTGAAGAGAATTTAACAAATTATTACTGCAGGCATTCCCTTACATAGGCACCTGTATATGTATATGTATATGTATATGTATATGTATATGTACTTTTTAATTAAGGCTCTACCATTTTAACATGTTCTATGTTATTTTAACAAATTTCTAGACATCATCCAAGATAAGACATTTTGGGGAATGAGGATATTTTTTTCCCCAGGAATTCTGAAGTAGACAGAAAATTAATATAGTAGATGCTGAGAGAATAAACAGTACTAGGATAATAGCTGATGTCTACATTGAATAACAGAATTTACATAAATATACTTTTGTTTCCCCTAATGTCATTATATAGCTATCAGAATAATATCAAGCTAATATTGATAATCAATAGAATTGGATCACTATTTCTTCATTATCCTGGATTGTGTGTGAGCATTGCTATCAAGGGATATAAACATTGCTAAATTAAAATGGTACACGACACACTGTCGTGGTTTGACACTCATTCTGCTGACATGGCCTTTGGCACAGGGTAATGAAAAATGCCCCTCCTTAACATCTGTTAATAGTTTTTAGACCTTTCTCCAATTTTAGCCATATTTGGCAGTGAGACAAAAGTGCCAATATTTTTTTTGCAAATTTAATGGAAGTGGGCACATAGGGTGGAGAGATCTTGACAGAGCATCTACACAGGAAAAGAGTGCAGTGTGAGCGTATAAAATATTTATTGAATACTAAAGATATGTGAAGAGAAAGATGTTTTTAATGTCTCAGCTCAATCTCCCATACCTTTATTTCTTCCTACACACCAGAGTTTACTCACAAGGTACAAATCTGTAGGAAATTTCATTAGTACCAGTGCTCACAGGACTCTGTGCTAATTCAATTTTCTGGGTATTTTCATATGAATGAAGTTCAGTGTGTGGTTTGGCAGTAAATAGGGTAGTTAGCAATCCATCATTAGTCCAGCTATAGAAGCAAATACCTTAACAGAATTGATAAAAAATATAATAATTTTTTAAAAGCAGAATACTGTTATAGAAATTAAGATATTTTAGGGCTAAAAAAGAAACAGACATAATGCTCATTAAATGGAACCAGCAGGCGTCTGATTTGAAATGGGATTAGTTCTCCAATCCTGCTGTGCTGTTTTCATGTACATGGATGGATTAACAAAACAGGTTGGGTTTGACCTTTTCTTCTTTTCCCCTTATTTCAGATCAGGACTATCAGCCACTACTTTTTCCTGACTTTGCAGACTAAAACTTTTAATGACTCCATCAATGGGAACTAGGCCACTGTCAATAATGAGCCTAATACTAACTGGCACTCTTCGGAGATTAAGGCTCGGCCAGCACATACAGTGATGTGTCATTTTAATTTTAACTAAGTAAAAAGACACAACTAAACACAGCCTTTGCTTCTCATTAAGTTTATTAGAGACAACATGTATGTTGAGCAGCTGCAGGGGGTACCACCTGCATTTTTCAGAGGCTGATAAATGGAATCAATAAGATAGTCAGGAATCTGGTATGTCCAGGGATAGGGTCAGGAAATCCAACAACCAACGGGTTGCTGGGTCTGCTGAGGGATGTGAAAGGCAAAAAGAGCTCCTACAGTGCATCAGCAGCAAAAAGAGAACCAGGAAAAATGTGAGCTCACTATTTAACAGGGTAAGGGATCTGGTGACACAGGACATGGAAAAGGCCATGGTATGGGATGCCTTTGATTACCAGTATAAACCAGCCTGTGGAAATCCCAGGCCCATGAGACCTGGGACCTTGTGGAAAAGTCTGGAGCAAGGAGGGCTTAACCCTCACTGGGGGAGAACCACTTAGAGAGCATATAAACAACCTGGACATACCCAAAGCCCTGACACCTGATGGGACCCACCTATGGCTGCTGAGGGAGCTGGACAATGTCACTGTGAGGCCACTCTCCATCCTGTTTGAAAGGCTGTGGCAATCAGGAGGGGTTTCTGAGGACTGGAAGAAAGCAAACATCACCCCTGGCTTCAAGAAGGGCCATAAGGTGCATGAAGAACTAGAGGCTGGTCAGCTTCCCCTTGATCCCCAGGATGAAGATGTGACATGTCATCCTGGAAATCATTTCCAAACACATGAAGGACAAGAAGGTAACTAGGACTAGCAAGGATTTATGAAAGGAAAATCATGCCTCATGACCTGAAAGCCTTCTTCCAAAAATAACTAGTTCAGAGGATAAGGTACAAGCAGTGGTGTTCTTTATCTTGACTTTAACAAGGCTTTCAACACTGTCTCTGATAACATTCTCATAGAGAAATTGGTGTCATATGGACTAGATAAAAGTATGTGAGGTGGACTGAAAACTGATGGAATTGGGCTCAAAAAGTTGTGATCAGCAGCAGTTAGTTCAGCTGGAAACCAATTCCTAAAGGTGGAGCCCAGGGGCTGATGCAGAGCCAAGACTGGTTAACATCTTCAATAGCCACCTGGATGATGGGACAGTGTGTCTTCAGCCAGTCTGCCATTGGCACAAAACTGGGAGGGGTGTGCTGCCCTTCAGATGGTCCTTGACAGGCTGGAGAAATTAGCTGGTGGGAACCCCACAAACTTTGACACAGAAGTGCAAAGTCCTGAACCCCAGGAGGAATAACCCCATGCACCAGGACAAGCAGGAACCAACTGGCTGGAAAACAGCTTTGTAGAAAAGGAGCTGAGGACTCTGGTGGGCAAGAAGTGGGACATAATGCAGCAGAGTGCCCTTGATGTATAGAAGGCCAACATCCTCCTGAGCTGAATTAAGCAGAGTGTTGCCAGCAGGTCAAGGGAGGCAATCCTTCCCCTCTGCTCAGCCCTGCTGAGAATACAAACACCCTGCAGGGCTGGGTCAAGCACTGGGCTCTCACTGCAAGAGGTGTAGTGTCACTGCAGACAGCCAGTGAGTGCCACAATGAGTGATGGTATTTGTCTTACAGGGAGATGCAGAGAGCTGAGTGTCCAGCCTGGAGCAGAGAAGGCTCAGAGGGATCTCTTCAGTGTGTAAAAAGACCTGATGAGGGGAATAAAGGGGAGGGATCCAGGCTGTTCATAGTGGTATCCAACAACAAGAGGCAACGGGTACTAAGTGAAATATGGGAAATTTCACTGAAACATAAGGAAAACCTGTTTACTGTGAGGGTGGTTGGACACAGGCACAGGTGCCCAGAGAGGCCAAGGAGTCTGCAACCTTGAAGGTATTGAAAACCCAGGCAGACACAGCCCTGAGCAACCTGCTCTGGCTGAGCTGCCCTGGGCAGGGGTTGAACCAGGCAATCTCCTGAGGTACCTTCCTGGCTCAGCCAGTCCCCAGCTGCGTGTGTGATTAGAAATATTGCAGAGTGTGTCATGCCCAGGTGATTCTAAAATTGACAGCCCACATTCTCCCTTGTTTTTCATTTTCTCCAATGTTTAGGCATCTAGGCTGGATTAGTAATAGTCTCTTTCAACACTGTGGTATGGCACTAACTCTTCCTCCTGCTGACGTAGGCAGTTTCTGGATGTACAGCTGGTGCAAATACACCCAAACATACCCACCGGAGCTGGAAGGCAGAACTAAGCTAATAACCTGGACACAGGGATGCCAACAGCCATGCTACAGTGAAACTGTCTCCACATAAACACACAGGAAAAGCCTTTGCAACAGGGAACCTCAGTGGCCCAGAGTATTATGGTGAGTTCACCATCCACAGAGGGGCAAATTCATATTGCTGGAAAGTGCTGCTTGCTTCTGCAAGTGCATCCCCTTTGATGCCCGACTGATGCTTTCCACTGAAGCAGTAACTTTTAAACGTGTGTGTGTGTGTATAAACACATAAACAGTGACAGCAACAGGAGGCATAAGGAGCAGCAGTGTCACTGGTTAAATGAGTTTCCAAAGACAATGATTGTGTTGCAGCACTAACTGGAGCTGGTGTTGCAGTGAAAAATTCACGCACTTCAAGCAGGTATGTGTTTCTTGAGGCAAGCCTTACCATCACAGAGGAATCCTACCACCTGGAGGATTATTATCACCAAAATACAGAGGATATACAGAGGATAGAGAAGAAATAATTCAAACAATGTAATTGAAACAGAAGGTGGTACTCATTTTTGACAGCCTTCACTAAAGGTTTCTAGTTTGTCATTACAATTTTACACTGGCATCTGATTTTTCCTTTTTTTTTTTAATGTATTGAATTTTCACTCTGGGAAATAAATGGGGGAAGGAACCACATAATGGATCAGTCCCTTCTGATATCCTGTTAAAGAACAGTTTAGAATTAAAAAGAAATTGTGAGTTCAGTACTATGAGGATGCTGTTTTCTTTGCATTTGCTGCTACAGAAGACTGTAGTATGAGGACAGCATATTCTGTATTTCAATAGCACAACTGATGCTGCCAGTTCTCTAGGAAAGTATAGAGCATTTGCCAAGATCCTGGAACACCAATATGCTTCAGAAGCCACTCCTTAATCTGTATAGTAGTGATACCCATCTCTCTGCTCTCTTGGACAGGTAACTATATTACTGTGTCCTTTCCATGTTGATATTTCAACATGTGGAAACCCATTAAAGACCACAGAACTGTCATAATGCTGTAGGTGTATATGGAGGTTTCATAACTCTGTTGATGTAGTTACAAAATATTATTACAAAGATTCTCCTTATCAAAAATCAGTGCTTTCTGTGCTAGTCAAGTGGCCCTCACATTTAAGGCACTCCATCGTTTTCCAAAATTTCTCACATAATATTATTTACGAGTTAGACAAAACTTTCGCAAAACTTCTACTCAAGCAACATGAGACTAGCAGACTACCTAAAATGATTTTCAGAAGACCACAGCTTGGTGGCTTAAGGCTTGTTAAGAACTGCATTAGTATTTGTAATAAAAAGAAGACTAGAATCTGTAGGTTGCAAAACCAGGAGGAGTAGAACTGGTGAAGAGAATGGAGGATACAGAGGACAACGACTGCATTTTACATGTTCAGCTCTGGGCAACAATGCAGAAATACGTCTTGGGTGAGATAACAGCATGGACTAATTCCCTTGAAGTTTGCGAGGAACTTCCAGCAAAGGAGGAGGTACTTTGTGAAAAGGCCAGAGGTGGCTGTGTGAGAAACAACTAACGAGACAGTGAAGACAAGTGTTACTGACAGAGAGCAGTGAGGGCTGTGCTCAGTGCCACAATAACGCTGAGTCATTGCAGAGCCGATTGATCAGAACCTTTGAAGAGGACAATGAGCTTGCCTTTCATGCTGATGAACCAGAAAGCCAGAAGAGAGACATAGACATTATGTCAGCAAGGAAGATAATCCTCACAGTGCAGTTCTGAATGAGCTTTCGGAGAACACCGTGGAAGTCGCGGGAGACACACAGAGAAGTTGGTAATAGCTGAGGTGTGAAGTGACAGGGGCACTGGGACAGTCAACAAGGCTGAATCTCTTAATTGACATGTAGGAAGAAACAAGATACTATAGGCACGTTGTTCATGTATAGCTCCACAGAGACTGCAAGCAGTATTCAATTTAAAGACCTAAATGGCTGGAAGGGCAGTGAGGCATTTACAGTACAAAGAGGGAGAAAGAAAGGTTTGTGACAGAAGAAAAACAGTACCTGAAAGTACTGTGCCAAGTATAAGCTGTGGTAGCTGCCCTCAAGGGTGGCAAAAAGGTACTGATTTTAACTGGGTGTGAAAAAACAGGCCAGCAACAGAGCAGAAGAGCTGTGAATCACCCCAGTAAGATATGAGTCAATGCCAAATTAATGGATAAGAGACCTAGAGACAGAGCTCACAGTCATGAGGACTTCAGGGGATGTATTGCATATCCTGATTAAAAGCTAATTAACAAGAATCAGCTGCTTGAAGAGAAATAGCCAAGAATTAGAAGGCATACTGGGCAAAACACAAAAGCCAATACGAAATCTTGATTTTGGAAATGATGGAATGACTTGCATTGTCAGATGATACTGAGAGGTCAAGGGAGATTCAGGTGGAATTGGAGGACTGAGATTTGGGCAGAAGGAAGGCATGCTCAGCTTGGGACAGCACTTTCTGTGACTTGCAGACATCCACAACTTGTGCATTGTTGTGATGATCAAGAAGGAAAATGAAGCTGTGCCAGAAACAAGGCTGTGGCAGTGGACAACACATTCCATTAACCTTGGAAAAAGAAGTGTAAAGAGCTTTAAAGAGCATTGTTGATCATTAAAGGGGCAAGAGGCATTGTAAAGGATATCTAAATCTATGGATGAAAAAGGAATGCATAAACACCACTTAGAAATTAAGTGCTATTTCATCATTACAATTAATCAATGAGATCTCGTTAGGATTAGGAAATCTTGTGCTCTTCTGAATAGAAAATCAGGATAAACTAGTTACCAGAAAGTCTTTTACCAGAGTGTGAAGGCATAGAAGTCACTCCCCTCCTTTGTCTCTCATTCATGACTTGTTTGAATACCCACATACTCATCTATCATGTCTCTGATCCACTGTAGCCAGCAACCTGCTGCAAGCCTTTGTTTAGAAACACAAATTATTGCTCCACCCTTGTGTGCTGTGACTCACGTGTAATTTTAGGTTGGCTCAGCTTCTTTCATTTTGTGGCCAATAGATGAGTGGCAGATTTGTTTTTCTAACCTCAAAAAATACAGGACATGACTTTCCAAAGAATATTTTTTCACACTAGCTTGGCATTTCATTTCAGAGGCCAATAAATATGAAGCCAAAAACCAATGAGTAACCTATCCTTTTCTCACTGCTTTGCTGAGATGACATCTGTGAATCAGAACAGTGGTATTATGGAAAGCTTCTGAAATTTTCCCTTGCACTGTCTCTTCAAGTCCTGAAGTTTACTGAGTGTTCTGAATAGCCCTGTATCTTCTGGCACTTTGATTAATGAACAAAACTAAACTTCCACAGAAGGAGATCATAAGGAAGGCATGCAGTTCAGTGAGCTTGAGAAGAAAAAGAAGAGATAAGGGAGAAAGTCTGGTGGTGTGCCACAGCACAGACAGGGTGTTTTACAGTAGGAGCAGTGGAGAAACTGTGTGGTTTCATATGGCAGAACAGGAGGAAAGGGACAGGAGAAATACAGTCACAAGGAGAAGAGAAAACTAGAAAAAGGCTGGAGAAGAAAGACTTGGGCTGTCTTTACCCAGGTATTCAGGCAGTTGGCTTAAATTGACTCTACTACTGCTCTCTTGAGGGTCTGGGCAATTATGCAGGAAACTGGACAGGAATCTGACTGATGCTGATTACTTTAGAGGATCATGAGATCATGGCCTGGAGGGAAGATGAAGCAAAGGGACTGGATAAAGGAACAGAAGGACTAGGAGCAAGAGATAAACTTAGTCTTTACATCAAGTTTGATGCAATTTCAGGCTGCTCAAAGGTCAGTCGCATTCCCACCCCGAAAACCCTTACACCAAATCTACCAGTGATATATATAGCTGAATATACAGATATTTCAACGAGCTGATGAAGAAAGGCATTGATTTTTCTTTTTAATTTTGTTTTCTTCCTTTTTGTATCACCTCAGTGACTCATTTCACCTTGCAGCAGCCATGGGATCACCACATCCAACACAAAGGAAATGGCAGGGACAGGGAATGTGGAACTACCCCTTTTCAATTAAGTTTTATGCCACAAAGTAAGGGGGCAAAGACCAGTCAATAAAGATTTTAAATAGGACATTACAGTAAAGGTTGCACACTGAATGAAGTTGAAAGAGGACTGGGAGAATAAGAAGAGATAAAAGGTCACAAAATAGAGGAGTGGGTACAGGATAGGGGGTACAGCAAATCATTCCTATCTGTACTTGTCTTCCAGGGGTGAAAGATAAAATAAACTAGGAAAGGTTAAAGAACACAAGAACAAAAGATCTGTAAAAAAAACGGACAGCAACAAGTAAAAGAAATTAGGAAAAATCCACCACAATACCAAAAAAAAGCAAAACAGAAGAGTTGGAGAAAATGCATGTGTTTATTGATTGCAGACAGAAAGGCCTGAGAAACATGAAGATCTGCCAGAGTGCCTGGAAAAGCCTCAGTCGCCTGACCTACTGAGAGGAGAAATATCCCCAAGCCCAGGGGACAGCAGAAGGGAGAGAGCAGAGAGGGCAGACAAAAATGTCAGGCTGATTTCAATATGCTACTTTTTAATTTTCAGAGAGGCAGACCTACTTCATCTAGTCTGAGTTCAACATTCAAATTTTTTACAAACTTTTCTCATGTCTTGACTCTCTTTTAATATACAAACCTACACAGATACTTTCATTTGGGCAGTGTCAATATTATTGGTGATCTCCACTGGGGATCTCCACTGCAGTATTTTTGATAATGCCCAAGAAACCCCACCTTCCCCTGGACTCCTGTTTAATACTGTATTTTTCAGTAAAAATGCCTTTTAGCTTTAGAACTCCTAAATCTTTGCTCAGGAAACTGGAACTAAGTATGTCTATAAAACGCTGCCACAAGTTTCATTTCCAACATTTCAGTATTTGGAGGGAAGACCCTGATGCAGCTCAAGCCATGATTTTATGATACAGGGTTCAGAGTACTCATTTTTGTCTATGCATTACCCCTTCAGCTGCCTTCCCCCCGTGTTTGTAGGGCTGCCCTGTGAACCACAGTGAATCAGCCAGAGATAGAATTAACTCTCTTCCTTTAAATCAGCAATCCAGTCCCTTGTGTCACCTCACAAACTCAGAAATACAGAGAGAAAACAGTGTGGGAACATGACCAAGCAGCTGGGGGAAGGTGAAGCAGTGGGAATTACTGAAACATGATCACTGCCAAAGCCTCCCTGTTAAGAAAATGCAAACTCAGTAGGGAAAAAGAAACATAGAAAGACCAGATTTGTTTCCTACTAAAATGATTTTCCAATGTAAGTAAACTGTTAGCTAGAATTACATGCACTGATAAACCAAGGGAGGAAATACAAATGTGTATGAATACGTATAAACCACACCAGGGGCTGCAGCTATGATTGCACAACCTTCATCTTGGTATTTGCTGTCTTTTTTTCAGAAATTTGTGCCTGAAACATTAGTTCTCCTTCACTACTTTTACTGCAATGACCTCTATATTTTAGAGCAATATTTGACAAGGAAAGCAGCTGAGTTACCGAGAGCCATACTGTCTCCCACATGTCATTTATTAACAAGATTCATGACTTTTTTGCCCTTGGATTTCACAACAGCTGCTGCTGCACTGTGGCGATGAGCTGTTGAGACTCAATAGACATCAGATTCTGGAGGGGAAAGTATTTCAATAATTATAGATTTTATAAAGCTCTACCATCATTTGTCCAGTCTCTCCTTTCTGTTTCTAAATCTTCCACCCTGGGCTGATGTGCCTTTTTCTGTCTTAATATTTCTTCTGCAATGAAGTCAAGGTGCCGCTTCTTTGCTACCTTTCATGTATATCAAAAAAGCAGATGACAAGGGGAGAAGGAAATGCAGCCCCTCTCCCAGATCCAGTTCTCAGCTTGTGGCAGAAACAATTTCAGGAAGATTCCAATGAGCTCTGTGATAAAATACACTTCATCATCCTCCAGCAGAAGCAAATCTAAAGTCAACTTGCTGTCTAAGAGCAGTAAAGGATGGCACTCTAGCACAGTGTGGGACTTCTTTTTTTCAGAAAATCATACAAGCATAGAAAGGCCTGGGTTGGAAGGGACTTTAAAGATGTTCTAGTTCCAGCCATGGCAAGGACACCTTCCACTGGACCAGGGTGCTCAGAGCCCCATCCAACCTGGCTTGAACACTTCCAGGGATGGGGCAGCCACAACTTCTCTGGACAACCTGTGCCAGGGCCTCATCACCCTTACAGGGAAGAATTTTTCCTAATCTCATCTATACCTACCATCGTTCAGTTTCAAGCCATTTCCCCTTGTCCTGTCACTGCAGGCCCTTGCAAATAGTCTCTCTCCATCTTTCCTGTGGGCTCCCTTCAGGTACTGAAAGGCCACAATTAGGTCACCCCAAAGCCTTCTCTTTTCCAGACTGAACAATCCCAGTTCTCTCAGCCTTTCCTCATGGCAGAGCTGCTCCATCCCTCTGATCACCTTGGTGGCCTCCTCTGGGCTGGCTCCAGCAGGTCCCTGTGCTTCCTGTGCTGGGACCCCAGAGCTGGATGCAGCACTGCAGGTGGGGTCTCAGCAGAGCGGGGCAGAGGGGCAGAATCCCCTCCCTGCCCTGCTGCCCACGGGGCTTTGGATGCAGCCCAGCACACGGGGGTTTCTGGGCTCCCAGAGCACACGGCCGGGGCATGTCCAGCCTCTCACCCACCAGCATCCCCAAGTCCTTCTCCCAGGGCTGCTCTGGATCTGTTCATCCCCCAGCCTGGATTCATACCTGGTGTTGCCCTGATCCAGGTGCAGCACCTTAGACTTGGTCTTATCAAACATCATGAGATTCCCATGGGCCACTTCTTGAGCTTGTCCAGATCCCTCTGGATGGCGTCCCATGACTTTGTCTTTTTTTGATAAAATTAAAGAAAACACCCCAAGAAAATACAATGAAAGAAACAATGAAAACTGCAGAGATGTGTTTCAAGACAGTAGCTTCTGGAAGATTACTTAGTTCTCCCATAAATAATCCCACTTTGACATGTAGGAATGTGCTGTACGTCATTTCCGTCAATTGCAGAAATTCCCCAGACGATATGATCGACCTCTTCCCGGTGGTGCCAACCAACAGAAAAACGGGCAACGGGCAGAAAGTGACACCCACGAAGTTCCACCTAAACTTGAGGAAGAACTTCACTGTGCAAATGAACACATACTGGAACACAAATGAACACATACTTCACTGCCCAGAGAGGGCGTGAAGTCTCCCTCACTGGAGATATTCCAGAGCTGTCTGGATGCAATCCCGTGCCATGTGCTCTGGGATGACCCTGCTTGAGCAGGGAGGTGGGACCGGATGACCCACTGTGGTTCCTTCCCACCGTACCCAGAACCTGTGATTCTGTGACCGGTTGTGGCTCCACCTTCGGAGCGCCAGCAGAGCCCTGGCCGGGTTTTAATCCCGGTTCCTGAACGGAATCGATATTCCATCACTGTACACTTGTTTTTTTAGCCCTCGCCTCTAACCAAACCTGGTCGCCCCAGAAGCCGGGCTTGCTCTGCATCCCTGCTCTCAGCAGGTGCGAAGGCGCTCTGGGTGAGGCACCGCGGGCAGCCCCGGCCGCGGCAGCGCCGCCACAGCGCCCGCCCGCGCGCCCGCCTTGCCCGCGCACACCCCGCCCGCGCGGGGCAGACCAACTGCTGCGGGGGGAGCGCGGCCGCTCACCGCCGCCGTGCCCGCTCGAAGGCCCGGGAAAACCGGAGCTCCTCGCTCTTCCCTCCTCGCCGCCCGGTTCTGAGGCGACTCCAGCTGCCCGGGTGCGGCGGGGCGCCGCGCGGGCCTCGCGGTGCCCCCCGTCCCGCCGTGCCGTGGTGGCGGCCGGAAGCGGCGGGCGGTGCCCGGCGCCGAGAGCTCCGGCGGCGGCGGCGCGGGCGGGCGGACAAAGCGCAGCGGGGCCAGGGCGGGTGGTGGTGAGCGGGGTCGGGATTCGGGATCGGGGTAGGATTAGGGGTAGGAAATGGGGCAGAGCCGGGGGTATCGCGGTACTGGCGGTGGCAGGGCGTCCGCGCCGCTGGCGCGCGGAGGGAGGGAGGGAGGGAGGGAGGGAGTGGGCAGCGATGATGGAGGTGGTGATGGAGTTGCGGGGGAGCGGGATGGGATGGGACGGGGCAGCCTCCGGGCGAGGGAAGGGGGAAGTCTCGGTCCGTGCCGGCCCCGCTGTGCGGCCTGGCCTCAGTTTCTCTAAAGGGAAAACTTTCCCGGGACGCTCCCGCCCTCGTTCCGCCCCTGCCCTCCCCCTCCGCGGGCGCGGAGCTGCTCCCGAGCGGCTCCCGGAATAACCCTGCCGTCCCTTGTCGCCGCCGTCCCCCTCCCCAGGGCACTATGAACGAGGAGCAGTTCGTGAGCATCGACTTGGACGATGACAACATCTGCAGCGTCTGCAAGCTGGGCACCGAGAAGGAAACCCTCTCCTTCTGCCACGTCTGTTTCGAGCTGAACATCGAAGGTAAGGTGGGAGCAGGAGCCTTCCTGGGCCAGCCGGCCGGGGCCTGAACGCACAGCCGGCTCCTCTGAAAGCTTCCATCGAGTCGCAGGTTTGGAAACGTGTATCTGTAGAAAGTTTTAAATCAGTTTGTTTTCTAGCTCGTTTCCGGTAAAGGTGGGTGCTGCTCCTCCGGATGTGAAGATGAGCCCCCTTTTCCAGAGCCTCTGAAATGCCCTGGTGTTTATTCTGTCGCCTGGCATTAGACCTCTGATATTGAACTCGGGATCTGAATCACGTTCTGCCTTTATTCAGCGGGTTTGCTCAATAATTAGAGAGGGGTCTATAAAGCAAGCTTAAATTGCAAGTTTTAAAGCGTAATATTTGGGGGTTTTGGAAGCAGATCACGTTGCTTTCACTAGAAGTACTCGGAATTATTTCTTTTTGTTTTCATAAAGTGTTGGTATGTGTAATATCATAAAAAGAGGTTCAATATTAAAGCTTCCTAAGGTCTGCAAATTGTAAAGTAGGAGTTTTGGCCATCTTTTAAAGGACTAATCTTGTAAAACCATTTTGGCCTCCAGAATAGTATTTTTAAATTTTTAAACCTGTTTTGGTAAAGAATTTACCCATCTTGTTGCTTTCCTTCATGCATGAATGAGCAGTAGATTATCTTTGTCCCTTTTTTACATCAAATCTCTTGGCGTTGGAGCAACAAAGTAATTTCTTCCACTTACATAGAGTGGTCTTTGCCAATTATATGTGGATAGGACTACCTAGAGTGATTTCTGTTGCTGTGAGGCTATTGAATATGAAGATCTTAACAGTGTTATGTGATTAGTCCTGTATCTTGATAACGGATAAACTTTTGTTGCTAGTACAGGCAGTGTATTTTAATCTGAACAATACTTTGGTATTTCAGTAGTAATTGGCATGTTTTATGCTTTTGTTTAGAAGAGACATGCCTGTGTACTTGCACTTTTTGTTAAAACTCAAGAGCAGCTGTCTAAGGCAACTGGTCAGTCTGTTTGACTTATTGCTTTTAGACTTCTCAATATGGAGAGAGGCTGTTTCTCTCTCTAGGCTTTAAAAGCATACTGACACAATGATAATTAAGTACTTCCATTACATTACTAATCTAGTTTTGTTTTGAAAGTGTTGAAAGTGGTAGAGCACATTAAAAAATTGCTGGACGGTTCCTGTGTTCTGTTGTTTCAGATAAGGTGTGGATTTGTCAAAGCTGCTTGTTATGGCTGTGACTTTACAAAAAGATCATGTGTTTTAAGTGGAATAGCTTTTTTTTTTTTTTTTTTTTGGCTCTAAACAGCCTTGATAGTAGGAAAGACTTAATCTGTGCAAAGCAGACAACTTTGCATAATCTTCTAAATTTTCAGTTAATTTTAAAAGGCGGCTACTTGGAATAGAATAGTGATGAAAGCTCCCCTGAAGTTATAGGAACCATTGCAATTCTTTTATTTTGCATAATAAAAGTATACATATCTTTGATCATTGTAGCATCAAAATGCCTCCATTTCTGATAGTCTGTCTTTTGTGTGCCACTTTGAAAACATGTACTGTTACTGCTCATAGGGAGGGGAAGCTTAAAGGTGGCAGAGGCTGTGTCAGTGACTTTTTATGAAGAGCCATTATAAGACTTTTCAGCTTAACTACTGCATGAGTCAGCTCTTTACCATACCTATGGTCACACTCATTCTACTTTGGACATATCTCTACATTCCTGTATTTTTTTGTGACAAAGACTGATTTTTACACATCTAAAATAAGTCTTTTGGCAGCTCTGGGTGCAGCATGAATTGGATAATTCACTAAAGCACAATGTTATACTGGATGTTTTCATACTGACCTTCTGGTTATGTTTTAATGGAGTTCAGATGCATTATAACTTGTTGAACAGAATCAGCTGCAAGTTGAATCAACTCTTGTAGATGTGTTATCCCACACTTACAAATAGGTGTCGATCTCACTGATATTTTGTCTTTTTATTTAGCATCATATTTAAAACTGCCAGCAATTAAAACCCATACATATATATTAAGTATTTCAGGAAGTGAACTAGGCATTTCTAAAAAGATATTCATGCAACAGCTAGGACAGGCTTGCTCATTTTCGGTGTTGATGTGCATGTGGAACTGCTCCCTCAGAGAAGCAGGAAATAGCTGCTGGTGGAGAGCAGGCAGGCTATTAGTCACAGCTCAGCATCTTGCAGGATGCTTGAGTACTCCCACTGTTTGCAGCACCCTGTTAACTTCCATGTGTTAAGTGCTGTCTGACTTAATTGGAATGTATGGCACCTCTTTCATCTTTCCTGACCGAGCAGTCTGCACTAGGAGCTGGGTCAGGATAGAAAGGAACATTACAGATGGATGTGCTTGGCAATCTTAGGTTTGCAGTTGGACTCAATGATCTCAAAGGTCTTTTCCAACCTAAATACTTCTGGTTTGTAAGTCTAGGTATGAAATTCTGGAAGTAGGTTTCCCAGTTTTCTTTTTTTAGTAGGGCATCATGTTCTAGTGCTTTAACAAAACTGATGAGGACAATTGTGTTTCCCCTCCTGCCAGCAGCATCTGACTGCTTAAAGCTGGACATGGCAAATCCATGCACTGGGAACTAACGTGGCTGAACCCATCTTGAAACAGACTTTCTCAGGTGTATATGAGCAAAACAGTACAGAAATGTAATTTACTTAGCTGCACTTAATTACAGTGTAATCTAGTGATGGTGAATCTTTGCATCTCCTGGCATCTGTGAGTTCAGCAGCTGTACAGGTTTGCCTGTGTCTCGATGGTGGTGTTGTTGATTGGCTTGGGTCAGTAAGAGGAGGAATTAGAAATGGCTGACTTGGAGACCATCCCCATCTGTAATAATGACTTCTGTCTGGATTAATGTTGTGGCATGGCTCAGCCCGTACTTTCCTGACACTGGGGTGTTTATTTGTAACCTTTATTATATTCAGACTGTAGCTTGGTAATGTTACATAACTGAGGGGGAAAAATTTTGTTTCTCTTATAGCTCTGTAGCTTAATCTGTGGACAGTCTTGATTAAATAACTGTTGAATTTCTGAATAACGAAGTCAGTTACTGTATCATAAAACCTTTGCTTTTATCAGATATCAGGTCTCCATCATGATATTTTTAATAGTAGATTTTTAGTCTTTTTGTGAAATAAAATGAACTTAATCTAAATTGTGATTATGCTTCTTTACCAAGTTCAGTGAAGTCGCAGAAACTGCTGGTTTGAGTGCAATTGGGAGATCAGCTGTGGTGTCTGTGCCAGAATTTATTCAGGAGTGATATATATGGATTATAGGATCTATTTCTCTGAAGCTGACTGAAAGAGTGGTAGCAAGGGGAGAAGAAGAGAGAACATGGGCGTTGGAATAACTAAAGCCAATATGCAGGTTTAAACTTAACCCTATTAAATGTCATCAACCTTTCTTGAACGAGGCAAGACCAACGCGCCTCAGGAGAGTTTAGTAGTTCTGGTCTTCAGTCTAAAAGGGGTAGGAGCAATGTTTCCTTTTCCCTGGAAAGGACTGTATTTTTTTTCCTGTTGCACTGGCTCATCCAGCTCACTTAGAGGATTCGAAGGCAGGGAAGCTGAGTGGACTAAGCCACACATAAATACTTCTGTTGCCAAACTAGCTTTTGTGTCTGAAGGATCGTTGTCAGGTGATTTAACACAATAGAATGCTAATGTGCTTCTTAAAGTTTAAAATATGCAAAGTATTTACGGGTAAAATACTAAACATTTTGAGAAATGAAGCTGATTCTGGACAGTGTTTGTAAAGTTCTAGATGAGGTTTAGAATATCCTGGTAGGGTGGATCTGCTGGAGTTTGATGTTGGCTTTTGTTTGCTTTGTGCAGATGAAGTGAGCATCAGAGATCTACATTGTTTTTCTGAGTAGGTGTCACAGTAGCAATCAGGGGATTGAAACAGGAAGTGTTTTAAATTCATACATGACTGGTTTGCTCAAGGCAGGAAATCACGTGTCGTGTGTTAGTTGAAACAAAGTTCTTCTTTTTAATCTCATCAGAATATGAGAAAGTGGTTAACTGAGCTCTGCTCACAGAGATACAGTACTAACAACAGATCTGCAGTGATACCTCGAGGGTGAGGAGAATGCATGAACACTCAAAAATACACGCGTGTATATGTATAAAAACTGTCTGTAAGTGTATACATCAACAAAACAAAATCCTCTGCCTGAATATGGTGTTTGAAACTCCAGTTGTAGTGTTTCCGAGTTGTGTATACTCCATCCCTAGAAGTGTTTTAAGGACAGGTAAGATGGAGCTCTGAGCAGCCTGGTCTAGTGGAAAGTGCCCCTGCCCAGGGTATGAGGTTGGAATGAGATGATCTTTAAAGTCCTTCCCAACCCAAACCAGTCTGTGACTCTGTATCCCATGTCTCACCCCTCACCCAGCAGCAGCCAGAGGGTCCTGTCCTGTGCTGCTTAGAGGTGTTCAGGTTTTTTCCCATAGGAAGGCATTGCACACAGCAGTGTGTCCTGGGATCCTCTGGACACCTGTGGAAATCCCAGCTTCAAGATCTTAATACTTAAATGTTTTTGTTCGAACATCAAACTTGGAAGTCTACAATAATTATGACTTACCTTTACATTATTTTTCATAGTGTATCTGTCTTTAACTGGGTTTATGCTGGTATTTCTTAATGCAGAATTATTTAAAAACCTGAAGTTTCCTCATATTCAAGGGTCATAATGGAGATAAACAGTAATAGAAGTGGAAAATCTGATTGTTTGAGATGATTTTTTACTCTTTTGCTTATCTGGTGCTGCCAGCTACAATACCATCTTGGAGAATGCTGGCTGACAAGCAAACTGGCTCACTTCCATTTCTGTTTAGAGCTGAGCAGCTGAATAGCAAATGACAGTTCCTATCCCAGGTCTTGTAATACAAGAGACAATGTAAGTACTGGGCATCCATTCCCCTGATTTATGTTGAGATAGTTAGGTTTCCATGGTCCTTTGAAGTGCTGATAGACTCAGCTTTTCAGGCAATTTCAGCATCAGGTTAGTGCCTCTTAGTCTCCAGGCTGAGCGAGGATGCTGTAAATAAGTCTGTCTTACCACATAGCTTTTTTCCTAAGGTCTATAAAATCTTGTATAATATCCGCATTCTGTGTTCATTTAAAATAAAAATAAAAAAAAAGGAGGGGGTGGGTTTAGTTGTTGCAAACTGTAAACTTGAATTTCACTTTTTTCCTTTTTGCACCCTACAGAAGAATATCTCACTGCAATAAAATGTGTTGTAAGGTGTAGTTGAAAGAATTGGAAATTGCTGTGTAATTTAATTCTGTTCCAGAATATTACACATCCTTATTTTTTCAGTTAATGAAAAGATAAACAGTAAAATAGATTATTCTGGCAATAAAAGCTAAAAATTTCCATCGTTGCCCTTTAGACTAGACAGATGAGAACTTGTTTCAAGGTAGCATTTGCAGGCCAGGGGTATGACTCATTTCTACAAACTTGAATGGACACATGAAATTATCTGCAGTTTCCACTAAAGCTCAACTACATATTCAAGTCTGAACATGATTGGAGATGCTGTTCTTGCTCTGAAAGCTTAATGGGTACCACTGAGTAATGTCAACCTGTGGGTCTGGTTCAATAAGTACATTTTTGCATTCTTAATGTGTAAATCTGGGAGGTTTGCCCATGCAAACAAGATAATTGAGTATTTATATTACCTGGCATCATCCAGACTACAGAAATACTGGCTCATGACTTCCACTCTATTCTAGGTCTGTTTAACTGATTTTTCTTACAAAGTATGTGACATAATATTTTCCGTAGTAAAGTTTTCATCAGAATGCATTGCTTTGCTTGATACAGTAGCAAACTCTCTTAGTGAAGTAGTTTATAAGGAACATTACTTTTGAAAATATATTTAAGGGGCCAGCTGGATCTCTGTTCTGTCTAATATAGTATGTCTTTGCTCTGTGCTAAAATATAAATGAGCTGATAGAAATGAAGTGGGAGGTGATTTGTGTGCACACTTGATATATGGAAAGTACTGGCATTATCATATGAAAGCAAGGAGAGAACTTTAATTTATGAACAAGATAATATCTAGTCTTTACAAAGTGTCTCGTTTTAGAAGTTAATGAATGGCAATGGCATTTTCCTTCTAGCCAGTCTAATAAATCATAAGATTTAACTCTCAAATGAGATTTCATGTAAACCCTTAAAAATAGCAGTTGGCTTTACGTCTTGTCAGGCAGATGTACTGGAGATACACATCACTAATGATCCTGCTTTTCAGTGTTGGCAGAATTGTACAGCTAAAGATACCAGTTTTCTCCACCCTTGTCATTTAGGCTTGTGGATAACTTCTTGTCTTAGGTTATCATGGACTGCTTTTGTTTCATGTATTTTGAACAGGTCTTGGGATATGCTTTTCTGGGACCACCCCCCCCCCCCCTTCAGCACTCTTGGTAAACAGCCTATACAGCAGTGGCTTAAAATAGACAGACAAGAACATTTAATGTCATGTGAAGCATTTCTGTGTGCTGCAGCTCTTGGCCCTGCACACGAGATAAACCACACTTGAGCTCATCTGAGCGTTGTGTTCCTTGTGGACACTCGCAGATGTCTGGGAGCTGTTCCATGAGCTGGCTGAACTTCTCTGTTTACACAGTGAGGTGGACAGCTGAGGGGAGCAGCAACTGGAACATTTCAGAACACACAGTGAAAACCAGGGTTCTTAAAGTGGGCAGGCACAGGCAAGGGCTCTTGCTTACTCTAGGATTAAAGGGGAAGAGCAGAGGTGTCTGTCACAAATCTCTCTGGAGGTCACTATTTCAGATGAGGTGAGTTGTGCCTGAGAAGCATTTCTTCACGGGCTGTGAAGGCAGGTCTCCACAGCCAACTCAAACTGGAGACAGAAGAGATGGTCAGGTATAAATCTTTACCCATAAGTATTTGTAAATTCTTTAAAGGGGCTTTATGTAGCTAATGGCATAGTACAAACTTGTCATCGACTATTCATGTGTCTAGAAGTATTCTTGTTCATCTTCTATTCAGGGGGGATTTTCCACTTCAGCTGCTATTCACCATTGCAAAAACCAATTAGTTTCCAGCATTACATTAGAAATTGCTAAGAAGGCAATGCAGGTTTTCTTTAATGTTATTTCCAACTGATTGAGCTGAAAGACCAAATAAGTTTGGTTGTTTTTTTAAAAAGAGAATAGCAAACAAATGAAAAAACCCCACTGTTGAAGATAAACAAGTAAGCTAATGATCACTGATTTATTTTTTCTGTGCAAACATTTGTGAAGGAATGTGAAATAATCTTGGTATTCAAGAACATTCATTTTGAAAAGGACTTGTTGATTACTATTATAATCTCCAAATAAGACTATTCTAGCAAGCTTTATATAAACTTGAGCAAACATTTCAATTTAGTTCTGTATCTTTATAATGAAGAAGAGTT
Organism: Aphelocoma coerulescens; assembly: GCF_041296385.1. Lineage (NCBI taxonomy): Eukaryota > Metazoa > Chordata > Aves > Passeriformes > Corvidae > Aphelocoma > Aphelocoma coerulescens. The sequence goes on from NC_091013.1 coordinate 108,343,375, forward strand.
ATACATAGCTCTCAGTGAATCAGTTGCAAAGGCAGAAATAAGGTCTTTTTAGGTTTCTTACCCTCAAAAAAACCAGAAAGCAAGAAACTTTAATATGACAGAAACTCATTTACTTTCAAGTACAAATGCCTTAAAATGGGGTAGGATTTGTTGAGAGGTGATTGCACACCTGGTTATCTGGTAAATATTCTCCCTGTTCTCTACTACGTTACAGTTATGAATAAATAGAAGTTACAAAAACATGTATTAAACTGCCTGATCCCTGGTCATGCATTTACAAAAGCACTTTGTAGGAGTGGATTAGGAGTGATGTTTTTGCCTGCCTTGCATAGCTTAGAAATTGAAATAGTCGGGGTTCAGGTTAAGGTTTTTTTTGCCTAAGCATTAGGCACTTATGTAGGAAGTCCTGTTCTTCAAGTCAGTATACAAAGATATTGTTGAGTGAAGTGATACATTCATATTTCATATAGGACACATGAGTTACTAGAACCAGAAACAAGTAATGGATTGTAAGCACTTACACCATTTCAGGATTTGTTTGGAGGTTTGGCATTGGCCTGTGAATCAGGTGCACTTGAGGAATGATTTCTGGCATGAGCTTGTTTCCTAATAGCATCTGTGCTGTCTTCAGTTCTTTAGTTTGTTAGATATGGTCTTCTAGATATTAGTGAATTTTGAGGGATTATTTTCCCCTACAGATTAAATTTTTCTACTCTGGGTGGTTGTGGGCTTTTTGTTGCTTTTTGAGGGTTTTTTTTCTTTCTCTGAAAAAATAAATATGAAGCCTAGGACATACTTGGACATAGTCTGCAATCCTGTTCTTGGAAAGTAAGACAAGGAGCAAATGTACACATACCTGCTGATGGGGGGGAGGAGGGGGGAAATTGATGGTTTTATGATTGCAGACTTGAAGAACCAGACAAAAAGTAAGAAAGATTGACGTTGATATTGGCAAACAGAAATGTGGAGACAGAACTGAAACCCTGTGAAAGTCCCCGAAACTCACAATAGCTATTAATCAAAATTACACTATTGCTTCCTGGTTTGTACAGAAATCTTGCTGTGCTTTATTTGTTTCTTTGTGTAGCATTGAATAAAGTAACGTGTGTTCTAAAACTGCATCATCTTTATGTATCACTTGGTCTACTCCAGCTCACCAGATTGTAGCTTTTTCTGCAGTTATGATAAAGGGAAAAATATGAAGTGATCTGAGTGAAGTATGAAGTCTTCCCAACAAGAAATGGACATCTTTTCTGCCTCATAAAGCTGATGGTATTGCCCTCAGCAGAAGGATTCGTTCCAAAGAACCGTACCCTTACTTGCTGTAATTCTGGTGTGTGATTGCTGGTTTGTGCTGGCACAGCAGCTGCTGTCCCTGCTCAGCTCTTCCAGAAGGTTATGGCTGATGTTCTCTGCGTAGGAAGGTACTAATTGTCACCTTAGGACAAAAGAGAGACTGATGGTTGTTTTAGTTTTGTGTGTGTTTGTTACACTAAAAATCCAAGGCAATTACGTGAAAGCTGAAGCAGTTCTATAGCAGTTCTGTACAAAAGTGGTTTGGTTTTGCACATTTTCAGTTCCTTATTTTATTCAAGATTCCTTAGGTAAGACCCCTTTTTGGTTTTTTTTCAGTGGAGTAAGAGAAGGGGTAGGATGTAAATTCTGATCTTGTGTACTGGAAGTGTTTCGCAATAACCTGCCCTAAGCTCAGAAAGAGGGACATTGCAGCCGATATGTGGCATATAAATAGCAACGCTTAAACTCTTGAAGTAATGTGTTTTTTTCTTCTGTAATAATTGCTCATTTCAGGCACTCTATTACTGAGTTCAGATAAAACAGATTTCTTTGAGCAGCATGCCTCTAGAATGGGGAAGTTAGCAATATTCAGAGCTCTTAAAAGATAAATTCATCAGAAGGAAAGACTTGAATAACCTTGAGCTTAAGACTTGGACATAATTCAGTTGGGGCTTCATAAAGTCACGCTGCACTTGTTCTTTTTTTGTGTAACAGTTTGCGTGTTGGCTGTTTTGTTTGGTCTCCTACTGGACAAGTAATATTTATTCTCCTTAAAATAATGAAGCAGCCTCAAAGGAATTCCTTTAAGTGATACTGTCAGTATTCTGTCACTTGTTGTGTAGGTGTGTTTGTTAGGTGGGTTCTTGAGCATTATTGTATGGAAAATTGCACAAAACATGTTTTTCAGCCCATTGACTGTTTTCTGTAAGTAAAAGAAAGCACTACAAGCAGCAGCAAAGTAGAATGTTGAAGAATCACTTGGGTAAAGCAAATAACATTGAACAAATCACTCTGGTTTCTAGGGTTTGTAGTGTTGTGAATATATTTGCCTTATAATTTCAGTTGACAGTGTTTGCTTTCCGTTGATGGCTTAAAGATTTAAGGTTTCCATTATACTACTTGAGTTGAGCAGGCTTGCTCTATTTAAATAGTGCTGATAAGTCATGAAAACAAATGAGTTGTCTTTCCTTGTTTTCACTAGAAATGGTTGTTGGGGTTTTTTAAGTCTCTGTAAAGACAGAGAGGGAAATCAGCATTGCAAGTAGGCAGCAGATCATGCAGCGCTTAAGAAAAGTTGGTGAATATCTGTTTGCTGAAAGAGGTTGAAAGGTATTTTGAAGAGTGGAGTGAGAATCTTGACTGCCCACTGAAAGGGGGCACAGGGTGTACTTTACTCCAGAACTTTGTTCTTACAAGGTGCCTCTGGTTGGTTATGTGAGTTTTGTTTCTTCTAATAGTTATCTCAGGAACAGAAGGAACATCTGTTTTCATGACTTTACTTTTTTCCCCTGCTGCTAAGAACAAAATAAATTCCACTGCTGTTTTCTTTTATTTTCCACTTTTTTAGACATTTTGCCCCATAAATTGTGTGCACTCTCAGAAACTCAACCAGAAGATAATGGACTTAAGTTTCAGTGCTGCCCAAAGAGTGGAAAATCAACAATTTATAATGGTTACTCTCGGTGTTTGAACTCCCCAGCTTTAAACAGCAGTTACCAGAAAGTGAGATAATCAAAATGAAGTGCTTGGATTTGTTTTCACCGGATTCATGTTAAGAATTTTACTTTTCAGATTAGTTTTGAGAGTAGCGTGTGATTTTTGTGGCTTTTGGCGACTTAAAAAATCACTGCATCATTTGTTAATCGTTTAGGGTGGGGAGATTAACCTTTACCACAAGAATTTAAGAGGTAAATTAGATGGAACTGAGAATTGTAACATGTAGCTTTGTGCTAATTGTCTGCTTATGTTTCTGTTTCCGGATTTTGTTACATGTTGCATTTCATGGTTTTTCTTTTACTTTAGTCACTTTGAATAGCTAAAAGGTAAGATGGCTGCAGCTTGGTTCACGTTGCCTAGATTCAGAGATCCAATTACATTGTTTGTTGGTTTAAATACTTTGACATTGAGCACTGTCAACCAGTGGGTCACAGGTATATTATTGTTATTTTCAGTGACAAACTTGTTAGACAGGATTATTTTTCATTGTATTGGGAACCTCCCAAGTAGTATATGGGGTGTGGAGATAAATGGCTAACTGTTCATTACTCTGGGCTTGGGTTCTGAATCTACTGTGTAGGTGAATCTGAAGAAAAATAAATATCCCCTGAAGTTGCAGAAAGTAATTTTGTACTAGGGCACTATTAACTTTCTGGAATAGTCATTTCTCATACCATCTGTGTTCACTCACCAACTGTAGATCTTCACAGATTGTGTTCCTTTTTAACCTGTCAATCACTAGCAGTTACTTAGAGGTTTAAGTTACCTGCTGTAGCTATTTGAACAGTCTTTGAGGGAGGATGAGCAAAGAGGAGAATAAACATCTTGTGTGATGTCATGGTTTAACCCCAGTGGGATGGGGAGAGAATCTCAGCTCGTGGGTTGAGACAAAGAGAGTTTCAAAGGGAGAGCAAAAGCTTCCCATAGAAGCAAAGCAAAATAAGGAATCCATTCACTGCTTCCCATGGTTGGGCAGGTGTTCAGCATCCCCAAGAGAGCAGGGCTCTGTCACACATAGCGGTGGCTTGGGAAGACAAACGCCATCGCTCCAAACATTCCTCCCTTTCACCTTCTTCCCCCAGCTTTATACACTGAGCACGATGCCATATGGTGTGGGATATCTCTTGGGTCAGTTGGGATCAGCTGTTCCAGCTGTGTCCTTTCCCAGCTCCTTGTGTGCCCCCCACCCACTCGCTCTCAGGGTGCTGAGAGAGGCAGAAAGGGCCTTGTCTGTGTGTAAGCCCTGCTCAGTGATAATGAAAACACTGCAGCACAAATCCAAAACACAGCCCCATATCAGACTGTGATAAAAATTAACTCCATCCCAGCCAAAGCCAGCACACCTCAAATGAATTTCAGGGCCGTTTAATGTTGGCAAGCATTGACAGTATTAGAGCTTGCTTCCCTAGCTAAGCTGCAGGCTTGTATTCGTGCAAAATAATAAACTGACTGAAATCTGAGTTACATTTGACCACTTGAATGAGATAGGCCTGCACCCTGCAGTATTTGAGCAGATGGCTCATAACATTATGCACAGAAGATGGGAGCTTGTATGAGTGCTGTCAAAATGCTCTTCAGGATCATTCTATAGAACTTGCTGATACACATTTGGGTTTATTTTACTTCTGCAGCTTCTACTCTTGTGTGTAGGGGTGCTGCAGTGTGTGTGGAGTAGTCAGTTTGCTTAATCTCTGTCACCATCCAAGAGGCACACGCTGAAGTCCTGCACTAGAGATTATGGTGTGCAAAACACTTTGCATGCCAAGGACTCCAGCCTGAGAGAAACTTCACAAATTTTGGACTGTGAGGTACCCTTGTTTGCTTCAGTGAAAAGACTGTTAGTAGGAAAGCGTCACTGAAGTTTTTGTTTTCTTGGTTGCTTGTGAGTAAAGAATTTAAAAAATTAGCAGTAAGTGAACTTCTTTCTGTTGTGTCTTTACAGGAGTACCAAAGTCGGATCTTCTACATACAAGGTCTTTAAGGGGGCACAGAGACTGCTTTGAAAAATTCCACTTAATAGCCAATCAGGACTGTCCACGATCAAAGCTCTCTAAAAGTCCTTATGCAGAAGTAAAAAATATCTTGAGCAAAAAAATTAACTGGATCATACAGTATGCACAGAACAAGGATTTAGACTCTGATTCTGAAAGCTCAAAACCATCCCAACACCAGCTTTTTAGCTTCAGACATCAGACTGATAGAAAATTACTCCCACAGTTTGACTCCCCAGTACCTAGATATTCTGCAAAATGGATAGATGGGAAATCTGGAGGCATCTCAAGCTGCTCACAGACTCTGCTGGAACCAAGAGAATCCACTGATTTCAGACTTGGTGCTACCTTCTGCTGCAGCAGTGTTTTGTGGTCCAACCGCAACCAAGTCCAGAAAGCTGAAAAAGCTGAAGGTGATTCACCTGCCAGTGTTCATAGGAGACATCCTCAGCACAGCAGGGAGGAACGTGAGTATACATCTATTTACACACAGCCTAGCAAGCATGGGCATTCTTTCAAATACCTATTGACCACTTCACGTCCCCACAGGGCCTTAATGCTCATCCTGAAGTCCAGCGTGTAAAATCTGTGAGGAAAAAGGCTACATGGCTGAGCAAATAGGGTGGTTTGGCTGGTGGGGTTTTTTGAATTCTAGTCTTAGCTATAGCCCAATGTGATACAGGACATGCCTAATTTATGCAAAAAAAGGTCATTTCAATATCTCATTCATGGAAGTTGTACAGCCCTGCCTGTGAAGGTGGAGGTTACTCAGATCCTGCAAATCTCTCTCTTCTTGAACTTGCACAGTGCCCTGAGTTACATTTTACAGAGAGCTGCCCTAAGCAACAGGGGAAATTGGATGTCACGTAGCAGAGCAAACTTGTGGAACAATCTTAATAGTAGCAGTCTTTCCTTGTGCATTTTACTGTATTTGTTTTTTCCTTGTGTTTATTGAGCATAAGAAAATGAGAAGCCCCTTTTGCCATCATGTCCTCTTAAACGCTGTAGCAGAAGACCTGAGCCATATTTTGATGACTGGGACGATAGTGAAAATAACAGAAAATTAGTTTTCCTGTTGTTTAAGATCACTAGAATCTTTAGAAAAATCTAGGATGTTCTAGTGTCTCTGGAATCAGGCTGCATGAAATAGGTTACTAGAGGTACATGCTGTTACAATCCTGCTTTTAGGCAGTACTTGGTCCTGAACTGGTGTATGTCCACTCTAACTTTTGTAGATGAGGAAAGTAGTTGGAGAGGGTTTCTGAATTTCAAAAGACCCAAGAAAGAAAGCAAAAACACTGCTAAAAACTGTTAAACACTGTTCCAGGGAAAAACAGGTGATGAAAACCAAGGTAATAATGAAATTCAAATGTCAGAAGAGTCAAGAGAAAGAGGTACTGTAAAAAGTTGGAATTGTCTTCTTTAGGCTCCCATTTTTTTTAACAAACTGACAGCTCTGTCCTTGCAAAGCTGAGTCATTTCTCATTCTCTATAAAAGGATTTTACTTAACTGCTGCATGATGTGTCATGTTGCATTTGTAGTGAATTTGTAGCCTTAAAGCCATAAATCAAAACAGATACACTGGACTGTTTGACCACCTGTCTGGTGGAGTCATAAACTGGGATTACATAAATCAGGACAGCAGTTAACAGAGGAATTATGAAAGCTTGACCTGGTTTATGGGGTGGTCTAACTGAAGTTAGTGACTTGGAATTTATCTCCAGTCTTTGGTTTTGGGACAGGAACATAAAGCTGCATTGAGCACAATAACAGGTTTTTTTCTTCTGTTTTGACTACATAATGCAGCTTTGAGGAATTTTTGCTTGTATTTTGCAGTATTTATCTTTAAAAGACATTCATTTGGAGGCTCTGTGATTGTATAAAGCTTGTATTTTAGATGAAAGCTTAGACTGCCAGAATTAAGTACCTTCTTACTGCAATACTTTCACTCTTAACAACATACCTGTCTACCAAAAAAAGTATTAATGGAACTGTAAATAGCTTGGCCAGTATTTCTTTAGAATTTACCTCAGCTGTGGATAGAATAATATTTTACCATTTAAATTCAGTGCTCTGTTCCTTCTCCCTTTCCCTGCTGTATCACAGTAATGTGACATGAAACAGTCCAGTCCCAAAACACACACATGAAATGTGTGAACAAGCCTGTCTGCCAAATGTCAAAATGTTAATGAAAATACTGAGGAAAGGGGAAGCAACATCTTACCACTGGGTATAAAAGAGGGAAAAAATCTTGTCACTTTTAGCTGTTAATTATGATATTAAATTTGGTCAGGTTTTTCACAGTGCTTAAAGGGTGTTAAAATGTGAGAAGGGACTTTTCAGGTGTACTGATAGCTGAAGGTAGGAAGGAGCACCATTTTACCTGGCTGATGGAGGAGAAAGGTGAATCTATTTCACTCTTAACTGGGATTATGTCTTGAGTACCAAGTCTTAGCTATTGCCAGCTTCTTTGGTTTGGCAGTACTGTCAGCAATTTAACATCCCACAACTGCCAGCTGTGAAAAAGTTTGAAAGGGAAGGATTAGGATAATCAAATAATCCAGTGGGTAGGTAAAACCCATCTTTGTCAGAACTCTGGACTTTAAATTTGCCATGTAGAAACCTTTTGCACAGAGAAATCGCTGAAAAAAGCTGCACCATCGTTTTTCCTCAAGTATGAAGTGAGAGCTTTGCTAAGCTGCAGAAGAAACAGCTTAGCTAAAGTTTAAAAACAGTATTTTAAAATTGCAAGGTCTTAAAGCTTGTGCCTGTGCCCTGTACCCCCTGTGGTGTTCAGATTGTTGCTTTTTACCGTGGTGACAAGGGCATCTCAGCAGCAGGCATAGCACCATGCGTGTCCAGTGCGGGGTTCAGGGAATCTTAGGAAGCAGGCCAGTGCTTCCCTGCTGTTGATCAAGGGCAGTGAAGAATACTTTCACAGTTCCCTCCTTTGAGGCTTAACGTGTGTTTTCTGTGAGGATGATCAATGCACACAACCTGAGATACAGAAGGGCTTTTGAATGATACAGAGGATCTTTGAGTTCTCACCAGGAGCACAGAAGGAAACCTGTTTTTACATGCTGGTCTTCATATCAAGCCAGGATTGTCCTTCATCATTTGTCACTGAGATACTCAGTGGAAACTGTAAGTTATTCCTGTATGCATAAAGCACAAACCTTGATACCCAAAACAGGGAGCTGCATGGTAAAAATTCTGTCAGGAAGCTGTTTCTTGGAGGCTGGAAAACAGGGCAGGACTTACCTCAGAATTGTCCCCTTGCCCACAATTAAGCAGATGTGCTTGCCAGGGGTTAGATTGGGGAAATCATGTTTTGCAGTCAGAGGAGGGTGTAGTATTTAAATGTGTCAAGCAGTTCTGATTCTGGATGCTGCTGTTTTCAGGGGTTGATTTTCCACCTTTTTGTCATTGAAGAGAGGTCTTCCAACGGAGTAAATCCTTGTCTGTGTCAACATTAAGAAGAGAATTTTCAAACTTCCCTCAAATAACTGATAAATACTGTTGTGTCTGGCTTACTGCCATGCATCTGTTGATTATTAGGATGCAAATAGGAGAAATCTTGAGAAACTAGGAGTCTGCTTAGGGATGCTTATGTGACTTTGGTAGTAGTAATAACAGATTTTATTGTTGCAGTGACTACAATGACTCTAGGAGAGTTAAAGCAACTTAATGAAAAACTGCTCAAGCAAATCCAGGGTGAGACTTTTTCCATACTCTTTGTTTTGTGTTTGTTGTGCTTTGTAATAACAAAAGGTCTGTTTATAAAAAAGAAATTTTGATTGCTGTTCTGTCAGTTAAGTTCTTTACTAAAGTCTCTTGTTTTACATGGAAATACATGATATAGAGAGATTTCTAGGTGCTTTCATGATGTAATCTGCTTTGGTGCTGCAAACTGGCACAGTATTTTCTCTAAGAATTTGACTAGAACCATAGAATTCTTAAGGTTGAAAATGACCCTTAAGATCATCAAGTCCAACCATTAACCCAGCCCTGCTAAGTCCCCCACAAAACCAAGTGGTTCCTAAATGCCACATCTCCATGTCTGTTAAATCGCTCCATGGGTGGTGACTCCACCACGTCACTGGGGAGCCTGTTTCAGTGCATGGCAACCCTTTCCATGAAGAAATATTTCCTAATATCCAATCTAACTTTGCCTGGTGCAACCTAAGGCCATTTCCTCTTGTCCTGTCACTTGTTATCTGAAAGAGAAGCCTGATCCCACCTGGCTCCACCCTCCTGTCAGGCAGTTACAGAGCCTCATAAGGTCCCCTATGAGCCTCCTCTTCTCCAGGCTGAGGCCCCTCGGCTGTTCCTCATCACACTTGTGCTCCAGAGCCTTCCCCAGCTCCACTGCCCTTCTCTGGACTTGCTCCAGCACTTCCATGTCCTTGCTGTGAGGGGCCCAAAACTGAATGAACAGGATTTGAGGTGTGGCCTCAGCAGTGCCCAGCACGGGGATGATCTCTGCCCTGCTCCTGCTGCCACACTGTGACTGATGCAGGCCAGAGTCAGCTTTGTTCTGAGTTCTAAACTGTTCCACCTTGGCTCAGGTTGCCCATAACTAGAAACTAAGCGATCCTGTTCCTTTTGCAATGCATACAAAGCTGGGCTGGAACCAGGAGAAGCAGAGTTCCTGTGCATGCTCCCACTTAAATGCCCTGCCTCTTCCCGAGTGTTGTTTGTCCCGGCTCCCTAAGCCCGGGTCGGTGCAGGCAGCGAGTGCATTGACGCGCTGCTGTTGTTGCAGACGTGTTTGAGGAGCTGACGCAGCAAGTGCAGGAGAAGGACTCCCTGGCCTCTGAGCTCAACGTGCGCCACATCGCCATCGAGCAGCTGCTGAAGAACTGCTCCAAGCTGCCCTGTCTGCAGATGGGAAGAGCAGGGATGAAATCCAACGTCCCCATATGAAGGGAGACAGCTTCCAGCCCCCCCAGAGAAACTGTCCCTAACAGCATTGATGACCATTAAGTACAGCTGCACCCGTATTTAGAAGCTTTTAAGAAAACTTGGGCAGCTTTCTCTTTGTATTCATAATTTGCGGGAAGTCTTATTCCACTTTGGGTTTAACAAAAAGGGCAAATATTTTGGGTATTAAAATCTACTGTAATAAGGTTTATTCACATTTGGGGATTTTTTTTTTCCCATAATTACGCATGAGACTTGAAATGAATTCTGTGTTTTGTTTATAATAAAATTGTTTCTAGCAAAGAATGACCTGAAGCCTGTAAACCTGCCTCCTTCATACAGAGGACAAAATAAACATTTGACTTTTGATCAGGTCAGATCCTGTTACATCCAAGAGAGCTTTAAGGGGGGAACAGTATTAATGAAACTCGTGTTTTCTTATTTATTATGAGCAATATTTTATTATTGAAATTTTATACTAAATAAATATCACTATTTTAGGTACTTTTCCAGATCTCTTTATAAAAATGTCTGAATTACTCTGTGTAACGTTTATGCCTTGTGTATGATTGTTTATCCTTTTTCAGGTCTGTATCTTTCATGATACAATTTTAGAAAGTATTGTTTCCCAAAGAGATGAATTTCACATGTTGAAGAAAAAAACTCTAGTGGTGTATCACTTATTTTTATCAGCTTTATAACTGAAGGATTTGGTTCATGAGATGTTTAAAAAAAGCACAGCACTTGCTTTAAATTAAGAAAAGAACCCATACTTTGGTTTTAATGCATAGAAGTTGAAGTTGTTTTATATGTGTGAAATTTTCAATGCTGAAAAATAACTTTGATGAAACTCAATAAATTTGTAATACTACAGTGCTTTGTTATGATTTCTTTATAAAGTTGGATCAGACTGATAAAGGGGTTTAATTCTGAAATGCAAGTAGTAATGATACATTATAAATCAGAACAGCCTTTGCATTTTTTAAACTTACATCAGTCTACCATGACAAGAAATCTCAGTCTTTGCCAAAAATTCTGCAGGGCTGCATTTGAGTAGCTGAAAGTTGCTGAGTTGCACTGAAAAAATCAGGGGGAGGGTGGGATGAGTGGAAAATACAGGCACACACACAAAAAAGTTAAAAGTCTCTGCTTTCAGCTCTTTAAGTGAAAATGGAGTAGTAACTTTTATAGCTGAGCTCAAGGCATGAGTAGCATGAAGAAAGGTTTAGGTTTGATTTTAAACTCAAGCTGAGAAATAAGCCAGAGTAGGTTTATTGATTGGCCTTTGTATGGTGATAACTGGGTCACATAGGACAGGTTGGTTTTATTTGTGTTTTTATTATTTTTTATTGTTTTCTTCCATATCCTCCAGCTGTTCCAAAGCCCCCCCACAAATGCATGAGAAGGTCTTGAGTTTGTCTGAGTATTTTGTGGTTCAGAAGGGGAAAAAGTCAGTAGCATCATTGCTTGTGTATGCAAGTGGACTTAGGAGTAAGTGGGCACTAGAAAATCCCTAATTCTGATTGTCAGAAGATGGATTAATCTCCATGTCCAAGTCTGTTTGCAAACCTTGTTGATTCAGTACCAAGGTAAGGATCAGGTGAGAGAAGTATCACTGAGAACGACCTGAGGGTCCTGGTGAAGACCAAACTCTGAGCCAGCAGTGCCCTTGTGGCCAGGGAGGCCAGTGGAATCCAGGGGTAGGCAGAGCATTGCCAGCAGGTCAGGGAGTGATCCTGCCCCTCTGCACAGCCCTGATGAGGCACATCTGGGGTGCTGTGTCCAGTTCTGGGCTCCTCAGGACAAGAGAGGCATGGAGCTCCTGGAGCAGCTCCAGTGGAGGTTACAGAGATGATGAAGGGCTGGAGCATCTCTCTTGTGAGGAAAGGCTGAGGGAGCTGGGGCTGTTCAGCCTTGAGAAGAGATGACTGAGAGGGGACCCCATCCATGTCTGTCAGTGCCTGCAGGGAGGGGTCAGAGCATGGACCAGGCTCTGCTCAGTGGTGCCCAGCAATGGCACAAGAGGCAATGGCAGAAACTGATGCCCAGGAAGTTCCACCTGAACATGAGGAAGAAATTCACTGTGCAGTGACCGAGCACTGGAACAGATCACCCAGAGAGGGTGTGGAGGCCCTCACTGGAGATATTCCAGAAGTGTCTGGACACAATCCTGTGCCATGTGCTCTGGGATAACCCTGCTTGAGCAGGGAGGTGGGACCTGATGACCCACTGTGGTTCCTTCCCACCCAACCCATTGTGGGATTCTGTTACTCCTACCTGTGAAATGGCCATCGTGCAGTCTGAGGGAGGCTGGACTTAGCATTCCCCGGATGTCTGATCAGACTGATGAGGGTCAATTTCAGTTCAGCTGGATAGTGAGGAGAATTAAGTTATACTTAACACTTCTAGTGTTTGCCTTTGTGGGAATTAAATGAGGAATATCTACACTTTGAAGTCCTTACTATGATTTGAAGCATTTTATTTTTGTTACATTAGATAGGTTATTGATCCAGGCAAGGCTGAGGGAGTATTCTTTTGTTTTTAAGAGGAATTATAATTAGGAATGTTGACTCTGGGGACACATAAGCCATGGAGAAGCAATTTTTTTTGTGCTTTGCCTCAGTAAGATTGTGACTTGGGGGAAAGCTAAGCATACACCTGGCACACATGGTGAAAAATTAACTGTATAGCTTTTTTTTCTCAGGCTCAAGTTCCAGAGGGGGTCAACACATACCCCAGTGTCTGTGAGCTTTGAACTGCATTTGCTGCAGCACATCTCTGTAGCCGAGAGGATTTCAAGAGGACAGGCATGGCTATAAGAGAATGTGCAAACCATCACATGCGTGGAGGATTTCTTTTCTCACTGCTTTCCTGACTTTCACTGGAAAATATGTGTGGTGTAAATACAGAGTTAAATGTGAGCTGTTTACCTAGATCTTGCATTAAATTTGAGTTGCTTCTGTATATGAAATGTTGAATCTCCAGCATTCAGTATTCAGTTCAGACATGGATGTATTTTGAGAGCAAGTAGTGAACAGTCTTTAAAGAGGCCAAGGGGAGAAGGTTTGGATTTGTGAAAGTGGTGTTTGAGGCCATGAACACCTGTCAAATCGACCTGTTGGAGAGAGGTCAACAACAAGATCATCAGAGGGATGGAGCACCTTTCCTATGAGGTAAGGCTGAGAGACCTGGGATTGTTCAGTCTGGAAAAGAGAAGGCTCTGGGGTGACCTAATTGTGGCCTTCCAGTACCTGAAGGGAGCCCACAGGAAAGATGGTGAGAGACAATTTACAAGGGCCTGGAGTGAAAGGACAAGGGGGAATGGCTTCAAAGTGACAGAGAGTAGGTTTAGATCAGATATTAGGAAAAAATTCTTTCATGTGAGGGTGATGAGGCCCTGGCACAGGTTGCCCAGAGAAGCTGTGGCTGCCCCATCCCTGGAAGCGTTCAAGGCCAGGTTGGGTGGAGCTCTGAGCAACCTGGTCTAGTGGAAGGTGTTCCTGCCCATGGTGGGGGGTTGGAATGAGATGATCTTTGAGGTCCCTTCCAATGCAGGCCATTATGTGACTATGATTCTAAAATTCAAATACAATCCAATCTGAGAGTCTAACAGTTAAAGTTTACCAGTTTTCATTTACATTACAAGCTACTGCTTCTTAAAATGGTAGCAAGAACTGGCCAGAAACTGGCACTTAACAGAAGGATATTAATTAATAGTCTCTGAAAACAGGTAGAATTGCTACAGTTTTGGGGGTTGTTTGTTTTGGGTTTCTCTGCAGTTGCTAGTGGTAAAGGGTAGAAACTTAATTCCTTTAACAAAGGAATATATTACAAATCAAATATTCACTGAAACTGAATTTCGAAACCGTCTGTGATTTTATTTGTATTGCAGTGCCTGGAGACCCCAGCAGTGAAAACACAGCTGCATCTGGGGCTGGGTTAGGTAATAATTAAATTCACAAGGAGGCATCTTGATCGAAATGAGATTCATGTGATAGAGCACACCACAGTTAGATCCATTTAAGATCTTAGTCCATTATTTTCATGCAGAATCTTTGTTTTTAGGAGCAACTTGGTAACTGCACTAGAAAAATGTTGCTCTTCCTGTTTCCCAGTTTGGGAATTCATCTTGAGCAGGTGTATTCTGCTAGCAGCATGGATAATGCCTGTGCTGGTTTCCATGCCAGGAGGCCATGTCCAGAAAGTGGGAACTTGGGGCTTATTGCTGTTTTTTAATTAATCAAACCCTCAGAGCAAAATTGATTTCTTTTGTTTGGTTGGTCAGGATTATTTTTTTTATTACAAATATTTCTGCTACATAAGAGAGTAGGTTTAGATCAGATATTAGGAAAAAATTCTTTACTGTGAGTGTGGTGAGGCCCTGGCAGAGGCGGCCCAGTGAAGCTGTGGCTGCCCCATCCCTGGAAGTGTTCAAGGCCAGGTTGGATGGGGCTCTGAGCAACCTGGTCTAGTGGAAGGTGTTCCTGCCCATGGCAGGGGGTTTGAACAAGATGAGTTCTGAGGTCCCTTCCAACCCAAACCTTTCTAGGATTCTGTGATAACACTGTCTAGGTAATGCAACTGTTTCTGTCAAAATGGGAAGTGCTAATTCCATGTGGCAGACGTAGTAGATTGCAGGGGCATTTACATTTGTTTTGCAGCTACAAGATCTAGATATACATATTTAAATACTGGAGTTAATTTTGAGGGAAAAGTAATAAAGCAATCTGCTACTTTCTTTTTTTCAGATTAGCAGATTTCTTATTTTATTTTTTCCCCAGGATTTTGGGTCCTAAGAAAGAATAAAATGTTGTTTCTGGTTTTTACTGGATATAAAATTGATGACATGTAACTGCAACTACACTAAGGAAGCTGTATCTGTAGAAATAGCATTGAGGCTATTAAAGTTGGTTGGGTTTTATGTTAAGGGAACTTCCACACAATAGCTGTGGTTCCAAAACATCTCGAAATCATGATGCTTCTGGCTAAAGAAAGTCAGGGTTTAAATTCATAAAGTCTGCAAGGAAGTCTGTTTTATAAAAAGTCCTTTTTTTATTGTGTTGTGTGAAACAGCCCTCTGTTCACTTTTTTTTTGCAATATTAAATGTGTTAGCATTGCTTGGCTTCAAGTTCTAAAAAATTATTTCATAAGGATGGTATGTTAAGACAGTGTGTTGGAATAAAGGGAAGTAGGAATGCCAGTGGCCATAGCTCTCAAAATAGATTAAATTCTGCAGTAGAGTGGAAAAAACAAAGATGCTACTAAATTACTATTGTTTGGTAGTGTAATAATATCACAAGTCAGTGGCGGATCCTGTGGTGAAAGGAAAGATGGAACTTTACTGGGTTTTTTCACCTCCATTTAATTTGTATCCCATAGGGTTCCCATTGCCATAAAGTCCTTAAACCTGCAGGAGTGTCTTGCAATCACTTCTTTATCTACCATCTGCTTAAATGTTTATTTAAAGGACTGTTTTTCTCAATTACTGAGAACAAATTAATTTGCTGGTTGTAGTTATGCAGTTAATTCTTTTCCATAGGCCTTTCCAAAGGTAGCCACATCAGACACCTCCCGGTCCTTGCCTGCAGGAGCATCTTGCTCTGTTTGCTGCCATCTGCAGTCCTGAGTCACCATGAAAAGCCTGACAAGTGCCACTGCTCTTCTGTTGGCATGAACAACAGCAGCGAGCTCATGGTTCACTTCTCAGTACTGAACATTTACTCTCTTCCCCTGCAACACCCTTGGCAACCCCCGAGTCCCCTCCTCACTCAGCCCCTCACCTTCCGCGGTTCCGGGCACAGCTGCTTAACCCCAGCTCAGGTGTCAGAAAAGGTGCTGCCACGTGAGACAGCGCCGTGACAAAGAGAGGCAAAATTGCAGGCTGAAGTCGGGTTGTTGACAGAGCAATTTATTGGTAGCTCAAGGATTCAAGAGTAGAGCATAGACATGAGAAGGTAGAAAATCAGGAAGAAATTGGGTGTCAAGCCCAGAGCTGGCTGAAAAAGTGGCTACCTGCATACTAAGAAAATGTTCAAAATATGGTTTTTTTGAGGAAGATGTTACTAAGCACTGATGAAAAATGTGCATGATTATTTATAATCACCTAATGGCTAACAAGGGAAGGCTTATGCTGTTCTGTCCTGTTCCCTCCATCTACCTCAGTAACTCAGGAATCAAACAGGGCCTTTTTCAGTTCTTTAAAGTGTAGTTTTGGCATTAGGCATTAAGTGTAGTTTTGGCATTAAAAAAAACACATTGTAGCATTTAGTTTTACTCACAACAACAAAGAAATGAATGCAAGTACTTTATTTACTGAGGTGCTGGATTGACTCCACATCAAGATGCCTCTGAGCAAAACCCTCTGCAGTAACAAAAGGCCTACAGAGAGTGGTCCTGGAGCAGCTCATATGTGAACCTCTACTGCAACAACTTCAGGATCTTCATCATCATCTTCATCCTCATTTCAAAAGTGTGCAGTGCTGAGATGAAGCAGAAATAGGCTATGGGATAGAGGTGGCCCTTGCAGTCTAAGTCACATGGGGTGTCTGTGTGGCCATACTCACAAAACTGATGAGGTACATTCACATCTATCTATAATGAGAACTTGGGTAAGAATTTTTCCTGCCTCTTATTTGAAAATTTATTGTGGTTTTTTTGTGTATTCTGAATACTTTCGAGCCAGTGTGTTGGTTCTGTGGTCACTCAAGCACATAGCAGCCTTCATTGACTTCTGTTAAGGAGAAAAATATCTCTGTGTATAACATAAATACAAGAGTGTATGTTACAAAGCATGGATTACTGTACCACATGAGTGAAGAAACATGGCTGAAGATTATTAGCCACGGGTGGCCTAACTTCTTTTCTTATTTAATAACACCAGTCTGGTCCAGGGTCCTGAGCAGAACACTTCCAGTAGTTCCTCTTTAAAGTATTTTTTCTTACTGATAAAGCAGAAAAAATAAGTACTCTGTGAAGCCAAATACCAGCTTTAAATGATAGGACTTCTTTAATCCACCTAAAGCAAGATGAAATTATCAAAAAATAGTTTCAGGGTTTTCACCTTTTCAATGATTTTTGCTAATCTGCTAAAAAAAAAAAATACTGTGGGTAGCCAGTTTAAGGGGATTGGGGCAGGAGAAGCAGTGGTTTTGTGGCTTCCAGTAGGTAAAGTAATTAGACTTCAAAATCCAAGGCAGCCAGCCTTCAAAGTAGAAAATCATAGATGGCAAATTATTCTGTCTAGAGCTGTGAATTGAAATAAACAATTATGGACTTCTCTCCCCAGATGGCTTTAAAAGGAGATCCTGAATAGATGTTTATGAAAGGTGCACTTTTGAGAATCACTTGTGCTCCTTTCTGCCTAGAGGTTTGTTTGAAGTGCCATCACTTTAAGCTCTTTGTGTAGTTAATCTTTAACAAGGCCTTTTTACAGGTGACTATAGTTGGTCCTTCAGTGTGGAGGTAAGTGAAGGGATAATACAGTGTCAATCTGTAAATAACTTTGGAACATGCAGTATTTTCCCTCCCTCACCAGAGCACAGGCTTCAAGCAACAGCACCCTCCAAAACTGCATCCAAAGCCCCGTGGGCAGCAGGGCAGGGAGGGGATTCTGCCCCTCTGCCCCGCTCTGCTGAGACCCCACCTGCAGTGCTGCATCCAGCTCTGGGGTCCCAGCACAGGAAGGACAGGGACCTGCTGGAGCCAGCCCAGAGGAGGCCACCAAGGTGATCAGAGGGATGGAGCAGCTCTGCCATGAGGAAAAGCTGAGAGAACTGGGATTGTTCAGTCTGGAATAGGGTGTGGGTGACCTAATTGTGGCCTTCCAGTACCTGAAGGGTAAGGAAAGGAAGGCAATACAAGGCAAGGCAAGGCTTTTAAAAAGTGCTCAATGCAGTCATGGGACAAATGCACTCACCTATACCACTAACCAGCAGGCAGGTCAAACTTGTCTTCATTAGCTTGAAATCCTCTTGTAAATGTTTTTTCCAGCAGCAAATGAGCACTTGTTTTTTTATTACTGTATGTACTCAGAGCAGTTTCATCTAAACTGGCCAGTTCTAAAAAATTGTATTTTTTCTTCATAATCAACTCTTGAGAAGGGAAAGAGGTTAATTTTTGAAGGCAAGGTGCTGGTGCATTATACTGAGAGGCAAAGGAACAGGAAGGAAAAGGCATGGCCTTCTTTCTCTTTTTTTAGCTTTTTAAAAAAAGATAATGAGATTTCTCACAGCAGTAACTAACCAGATCCTGCCCTTGGAGGAGGCAGTCAGCATCCACCCAAGGCTTTCAGTCAGTCTCAGCATCAGCTACCTCTGCAGCTGACTCCACTGAGAATTCACCCTGAGATCTGGGGGACGAGGATGAGTGGGAGGAAACCACTTCTTTTCCAGCCCTCCCCAAATGAAGCTGTAATTCTGTGGTTTGACATAGCCCCATGCAGACCCCAAGAGCTGGGTTTCTGCCAGCAGGCATAGGACTGTTTCCCTCCAGCCTCTGCTCCCACAGGAGCAGGGCTGAGCTGGCCTTGTCCTTGTGCTGTCTCCCAGCACCCACCACCCATCCTTGGGCTTGCAGGGAGGGGGCTGGGGGTGAAGCACAGCCTGTCCCGAGGCCGTGTTTTTCTGCTAGGCGACCGTGGCCAACAGCAGAGCTGCCAGAAGGCCTTGGCTCAAGTCACCGAGACAAGGCCGGCCTGTTGCTCGTGAACAATTGCCATTGTTTTCTTTCAGTGAGACAAATGGCCAAGGTCGTTGGCTTGTGCTTGTTTTTGTACATGTTAAAATAACACAGCACTTAGACGAGCTTTCCAATTTTGGTGTGTGGGTCAAAGAAAGACATTGATCCAACAGGAAAAGCAGACCAGTTTTTCTTCCAGTAATTGCAATGGTATCTTTCAGTGCCAGAAAAATAAAACTAGTGGCCAGATGCTTTCATCCATTCCCGTATTTCTGTGCCATCCTATTCACAACAAATCTGCTAATTAACTGCATTGATCAAAATTAAGTGCCTAATGTTTAAATTCAACATTTTAGTGCTCGGTGCCACGTCATGGTCAGTGTAATCTCTTTGCTAGCTCTAGTTTTGTGCTGAATGTTGTTTAGCAACTGAGGTTTTCCACAGAGGAAAAATCAGATGACAAAAATATTCTTCTAAAAGCAGATAACTTACACACAGTAATAGTTAGCATTTATTTGTAAATACAACACCTGTATGTCTGCAAATCTCAATCAGAAGTATATTCATTGTTCTATCTGGCCAAAGAGCTTTAAAACAGACCCAGCAGTGACAGTGAGACACCTGGTTCAGTGTCATGGAATCACAGAATGGTTTGGGTTGGAAGGGACATTAAAGCTCATCTTGTTCCACCACCCCTGCCATGGGCAGCGACACCTTCACTAGACCGGGTTGCTCAGCACCCCATCCAACCTGGTCTTGAATGTTTCCAGGGATGGGGCACCTACTTTCTTTCTGGGCAATCTATTCCAGTGCCTCATCACCCTCATTGTAAAAGAGTTCTTTCTGATATCTAATCTGACTAGAGCCTGGTTTAGTTTAAAACCATTACTCCTTGTCCTATCAAAACAAGCACAGCTAAAAGGTTTGTCCCCATAGTTTGTCATCTTCAACAAGACCTGAGCAGGCCCTGCCAAAGGAAGTCATCATGGGGAAGTTACTTCATGGTGAAGGTCAGCTCAAGGCTTTGCCAATTTAGCTTTGATATTCTTCATGTTGTTATCAGAGAGGCAGATCCTAGACACTGTGTAGCTAACTGTGAAATGCAGCTTTTCACCCTGCTGAAAGCACACGGCTTAGTCATCATTTATATTATTTATATTAACCTTCTACTTCAATGCATCAATTCTTCAGCACAGTGCCATTTTCTATAGGGCTTTGTGAACATTTCAGTTTCATTTGCTGATCATAGGCTTTTTTAAAGGTGTGATTGAGGCAAGACTAATCTTTTCTGAAAACTTGTTTTTAGCTGCGTATTATCTCTTGAGAAAAAATTACACGTTTTACACAGCTGATATAAGCAGGGAAAAAAAGCATTGCCCAGCAATGCAGATTTCAGACTCCTCTGATCACAACACGATCCCTCAGTTGCTAGTTTGGCATTGCTGGTGTACACTTCTCAAGACAAGGTGTCTGCTTCCTTTCACACTGCTGGTAGCTGCAGCTCTGATGAGCTCCTGTGCCGATGTACATTGGCATAAGGTCATGGAACCCTCCCTGGAAGGATGCCCTCTCCTGCCCCTGTGAGTCTGTGTCCAAACTACAAACCTTTGAGACATCCCTTATGCTGTGATAGTCACTTAAGAGATTGTGCTTCCAAGCCTGGCTGGCAGGGCTGTCCGTGCCAGGCTAAGTCCTCAATCCAGGCCAGCTGTCCTGTGGGATGTAACTGGCCACAAACTCCACCTTCTGCTGGCTCAGTGCTGGGTCTGGTGAGGCAAAGGCACCTCTTGGTCACCAAGGGGGCAGATGAGGGAAGTCTGTTCCCATCCCTTTCATAGTTGTCCCACAACAGAAACATGATTCATGGTGCTAAATAAAGTCAGAACTAACCTGGCTCATGCTGAAAGAGAGCAAGTCAGAGACCAGCTCTTGCCCTACAAAGCCGAGGAGGGTGCAAGGGCCTGACGGTGCTGGAGATGGGCTAGGACCAACAGCTGCTTCTTGCTGCTCTGGTAAAGCCCCCAGCCCTGCTGTCAGGTCATTGTGCTTCCATCCCTGAAGCACTCTCAGGCCACCAGCTGACCCTGCTTGGTGCGAGTGGGAGCCCTTGGCACCAGCTCCCTGAGAACCCTGCCAATGGATCCAGCTTCCCTGAGAGGCTCATGCTGGCAAAACCCTTACCCTGAGCAGCCAAGTGTGATGAGCCCTGGAGTCAGGCTGAGGGGGAACCACAGATGGGGAATTACCCCAAACAAGGCTGTAAGCTGGTCAGGATGAACAGAGCTTGTTGGGCACCCGCGTGTCCACGTTGTTTCTCAGAGCATGAGCAGACAGACTGGTTGAACACTGAGCAAGGTTAAAAGACAGTATCTCAGGCTGCTCATTCAGTGAGCTCCATCTATTGTGGGAATGAGGGGGAGGAGGAGGAAAGCATAGAGAAAAACCATATGTGATGGTCTGAGCAAAGACTTTCTCATCATGACTAACCACAAAGGGACAAACCACACTGTGCTGCTAACTTTAACTGCGGCGTGGCAAACCAGAATGCTTCATTTTGCAGACTTAGCTCCACATGCTGCTAAGAGCCTTTTTGCTGGATTTAAGACACCTTTCACAATTTTGAACTAAAACTGGAAAAACTAAAGATATTTCCTTCTTGCGTCATATTCAGACACAAGATCAGATCTGTCCAGAAACACATATCATGTTAATACCTTTGCTTACACTTGAGGGAAAGGTGAATTCATGGTGCTCTGGCAGACCTCTCATTCCCAAGGCAGGCTTGAGGTTTGCCCAGCAAGCAGGGACTAAATGACAGTCTGGTGATAAGCAGCATGCACTGGCTGCAGGCCACTGAGCAGCTCTTGCACTCGCTGTTGCTCTCTTGCAGGCAGACACACACTGTCACTCACTATCAGGGATCAGCTGAGGCAGGAATGTGCCTTGGGAGATCACCTGGTCCAAACCCTGCCCAAAGCAGGACCAGCCAGAGCAGGTTGCTCAGGGCCGTGTCCAGACAGGTTTTCAATATCTCAAAGACTGGATAATCCACATCTTCTCTGAGTATCCTCCTCCAGAATTTAAACACCATTACAGGTGAAAATTACAGAAAAAAAGTACAGCTGCCTGCATTGCAGTGCCACTAATGCCACTAGTCTCTGCTTCTTCTCTTTTTGGGAGGATTAATCCTTCCAAAAGTTCTCTGAAATGGACTGCAGGGTCCTTTGGACTTACTGAAAAAATGTAGGGCCCAAAATACAAACAGAAAGTGTTTTGTGCACTACAGTCCTTGCTCTGGTAAATTCGAAATTGCCTGAGATCCACTGGGAACTACTTCCCTTTCCCATGGTTTAAAGCAGTCTTGCCTGGCAAGTCATTGATAAGCAAGCGTGGTGCCAGGTCACCTGTAATAGAGTGGCTTTCTCGCTGCCTTACAGAGGTACATCTGCTTGTGTTGCCCCTGTAGACAGTGATAACCACCATCTCCCTCTGCAACTGCTGCATGAAAATAGTTGCAAATATTCCTTATTCCTTTATTTTCCTTTTGATACGAGTCAGCTGTTCTATATCACAAGGCTGTATGCCACTTCCATTTAGAACTGTTGTGCTTTGGAGCCAGTTTTTGCCTTGTGGTATTGTCCTGTGCTAAGAAATACACTGAAATTGGAAGCTTTGGGCTAAAGCATTGATAGAAGAGGAAGAAAGGTAATATTTGCAGTCCCTTGCTTCAAAAATCCAGTATAAACTCTCAGCCTAGCACTGGAATTTATGAAAGCAGCACAGAGCAACTCATCTGTTTTGTCACTTTATAAACTTTGCAAAGGTACACTTGGAAAGGAAAAAAGGAGGCATTTGCAGGGAAAAGTGTTGAGATCTGTCAAGACAGATCAGGCACACTGGGGGTGACAGTGCACAGGAAAAGACATCCTGAGACTGGAGTCCCTGTTGTTCTCATGGCTTTTCTTCAAATGGAAGATGCTTGACCCCACCCAGAGTACTGCATCCAGCTCTGGGGTCCTCAGCACAAGAAAGACATGGAACCTGTTGGAGCAAGTCCAGGAGAGATGGAACACCTCTCCTATGAGGAAAGGCTGAGAGAATTGGGATTGTTCAGCCTGGAGAAGAGAAGGCTCTGGGGTGTCCTAATTGCGGCCTTCCAGCACCTGAAAGGAGCCCGCAGGAAAGTCAGAGAAGGACTTTTTACAGGGGCCTGGAGTGACAGGACAAGTGGTATGGATTCAAACTCACAGAAAGTAGGTTTAGATTAGATATTAGGGTATTAGGAAAGAATTCTTCCCTGTGAGGGTGATGAGTCCCTGGCACAGGCTTCCTAGAGAAGCTGTGGATGCCCCATCCTTGGAAGTGTTCAGGGCCAGGCTGGATGGAGCTCTGATCAATCTGGTCTAATGGAAGGTGTCCCCATCCATGTCAGGGAGTTGGAATGAGATGATCTTTAAGGTCCTTCCAATCCAGGCCATTCTACTGTTGTTGCTCAGGTCTAGAAGCCTTCAGTCAGCAGTGATGGAACTCCACCAATACCTGCTCTCTGGGCAAACCAGGAGTCTCCAGGTGCAGCAGCTTTTGAAGGGGGCTGCCTTGTGCTGCTGCAGTGCTTTCCCTGCAGCTGAGCCAAGCAAAGGCATCCCCACTGCCCTATCTCCCCTCCTTCAGCACCAGAGTGCTCTGTCTCTCCACTGCAACCACTGAGCCAGCCCTGGCGTTTTCCAGACTCTTCTGGAAGCTGGTCCTTAGAGAGTCACAAAACCAGCTGCAGCCTTTGCTGAGTCCCACTGGCTCACGAGGAGCACCCACAGCTGGGCAGGGAGGAAGGTCAGGCTGGACAGGGATGAGTGGGTGTGTTGGTGCAGCTGTTTGGCATGAGGTGGGCTGAGGAGGTTTGGGCTGCCAGCTCACACCCCTTGCCCACCCTACGTGGAGAAGAGAAAGAGCCATAACCTTGTTCATACTGAGGCACAGTGTAACCAGAGGGTTGGAGTGTTCTCACTGGCTTTGTGCCTTCTTTTCTCCACATCCCTTTCCTTATGCAGCCTCCTCTGCTTTTGCAGGTGGGCAGGCACAGAGTGTACATTGTGTTCTGGTGGCTTGTTTTCACCCAAAGCAGTTCCCTGAGCTGATTCACAGCGTGGTCTGAGAAATGGCTGAGTTGATGCTGCTTCACAGGCCATGGCAGGGCTGGTCCTGGGAACAGTGCTGGGCAGAGGGAGGGCCCTTGCTCTAGGCAATGCCCTGCTCCAGTATCGCACCTCACCCTTCATGTGGGGGAATAGGTTGTAGAGCAATGGCAAAAGAGCCAAACTGCATCCACAGACACAGCCAGGCACTCAGTTTAAAATCAGAATCACAGAATCATTTCATATTGAAAAGACCTTTAAGATGATCAAGCCCAACCATTAACCCAGCACTGCCAAGTACACCATTAAACCACGTCCCTCAGTGCCACATCTACACATCTTTTAAATACCTCCAGGGATGGTGATTTCAGCAATTCCCTGGGCAGCCTATTCTGATGCCTTTAGGGGAAGAAATTTTCCCTAATGTACAATCTAGACTTGTCCTGATGCAGCCTAGGGACATTTCCTTGTGTCCTGTCACTTGTTACCTGGGACAAGAGCCCAATCCCACCTGGCTCCACCCTCCTGTCAGGCAGTTGTAGAGAATGAAAAGGTTCCCCCTGAGTCTCCTTTTCTCCAGATCAAACTCCCCCAGCTCCCTCAGCTGTTCACCAGATTTGTGCTCCAGACCCTTCCCCAGCTCCACTGCCTTTCTCTGGACACTCTCCAGCCCTTCAATGTCTTCTTGTAGTGAGGGGCCCAGAACTGGACACAGGATTTGAGGTGTGACCTCAGCAGTGCCCAGCACAGGGGACAGTCGCTGCCCTGCTCCTGCTGCCACACTATTGCTGATACAGGCCAGGTGCCATTGGCCCTTTTGGCCACCCGGGCACTGCTGGCTCATGTTCAGCTGTAACCAGCTCCCCCAGGTCCTTTTCCCCAGGGCAGCTTTCCAGCGACTCTGCCCCACCCTGTAGCACTGTTGTGACCCAAGGCCAGGACTGGCCCTTGGCCTTGTTGAACCTCAGACCATTGCCCTCAGCCCATCAGTCCAGCCTGTCCAAAGATTAATTTTACTATTATTAACTCTGAAGGATGAAGGTGGCTAAGAGGAGAGTTTCACATATTACCAAAGGCACACAATTCCTTCCAGGGTCAAATCCTGTATTGTTTATAACAAGTTTTCACCTTTTCTTTAAAGTACAGTCTCAAACTGTAGCAACTCTAAAACCTCACTCGGAGATGATGAATTTTTAATATGATCGGCCCTGACTGCATACCTGGTCAGTCAAGTAGTGCAGCAATGTGTCTGTCCTCATTGATGTAGAGGCCTAGAATACCACAGGATTCTCAGCAAGCATCCAGTGCAATGATCACAAATAAAGAGCTCACTCTGGGGTGAAAGTTAGGGTGGAATAAATTTAAGAGGTCCATTTTTGTTAAAATAAATTTTTGAAAACTACATTGGAATACATCTACTGCCACAATGATTTTTTTGAGCACAGAAATAAACTAGATCCTGCTTCGGTACTAGGATACTTGAGCATAGTCACCCATTCCTAGCAGGAACCACTGAAGTTTGAAGTCTTGTCTATATGAATCCCAAACCAACATGAATAGCTTAGCTTTTTTAGGACTTCACAAAAGTTTTAGGCTGTCAGTGTTGTTATTTATTTAGTGACACACACACACACACACACACTAAACAAAAGCCGTGAACATGGCATTAAAGACAGCCTATAATTAAGCTGGCTTGATATAACATGCCAGAATAATCCATGTAACCTGTGGTATGGTCTTTTTCTCCAGGGCTTCTTGATGTTCATGTCTACATACAATTAGATTGTGTGGAGTTTGGTCACGTGTCTGGCTCACTTGGATGGTATGTGTTGCTTTGGTGGCTATTTAATATGCTCTTTGAGCTCTTCCCACACACACAAAAAAAAAAAAAAAAAAAAAAAAAAAAAAAAAAAAAAAAAAGAGTACACTGGGACATTTTAATGAGGAGCATTTAAGACACTAAGAAATGACTAGGTCAGGCATTCCTAGGACTAGATGGTTTCTGGAAGAGAACAGAGCCAGCTGCAATTATTCTACCTGCAGTGAGAACTGCTTCTTTACAGGCCTGAACGTGCCTGTTCCCCAGCAGTCCCTGAAGGTTTGGTGTGGGAAGGACTGGCATGGTGCCGTTAAGGGAAAGAACCGAACGATAACAATCGTCTTCCTGTGAGAATGAAGGACATGGTTGCCTCAGTGAAGGTTTCCATCTGCTTTCACACAGGTCTCAGGAGGCTCACACGATGATGGTATTGTTCACCTTCAAAACTGCAAACACACTTCTGCAATAAAAGTGGAGAAGGGATATTGGAGGTGGGGAGGGCAGGGAGGTGGATGCTTCCTCTCAAACCACAAGGCTGGTGGAGATGCTGGATCACAGTTATTGTCCATTTTGCCTGGTATCCCCTTTGCAACACTGAAAGCCCAGGAAAGAAGCTGGGAAACCTGGAAACATGTCCTGACACCTCCCAGAAACAGCTTCAGAGCTTTGACCTATCTGATTCTGTTCCTGAGCCAAGGCTGGTGTTTTGCCACAAACAATACCAGATAAAATATGTTCCAAACTCTACCACACAGACAAATGAAGAGTGAAACAAAAGTTTCATACAAGTGAAGTTGCATGCATTTCATGGAAGCTGTTTTTCTCCACTTAAGAAATCCAGAGTGATAAAAAAGTATTTCAAATCTCTATGAAGGCTTGATCACGCACATTTGACAAATATTTTGCAATTGTGTAACGTGTCAGTTGTGGAAACCAAAAGTTATGCCTGAGCTTGATTGGTCAAATGCTGGATTGATGCTCTCGGAGATCTTTTCCAACCCACGTGATTCTCTGGTGCTATGAATCTACGATTCCATGGCAAAGGACAGATGTGCAGCACAGACCCCCACTCAATTCCAAGGGAAGTCCCATCACTCCCAGAGTGCCCCATGCTTTCTAGATTACACCAGCCAAAATCAGAGGAACCAGCACCAGACCAGGGCCTTTGTAGGTAGGAGACATTCAGCTCGAAGCAACTTTCCCCTGGCTGACATCAGCTGAACCAGCTGTCCCGATCACTTCAAAGGATCAAGGGTGCAGTTAAAATTACTTGACTCGTGCACACACACAGAGCATTTATATTTCCTATCAGTGCTGTGAATTTCGATTCTTACTCTCCGCCTGATAATTCAACACTTACAAAAACTTCCATTGCGAGCTGAGAGCTGCAGTACAGCCGTGTGCAGTGTCCCTAATAAAGCCAGCAAGACAAAAGCTCTCTCTGGTGGTACATTTCAGTCGTTGCATTTTCCTTTCCCTCCCATTCCAAGCACGCCGAGCAGCCCGGTGCTGTCCCTCCCTTTCCTGATGAACCCACCCCGAGCTAGACCAGGATTAGTGACAGCACTGGAGCTGAGAGCGAGCAGGACATCATCCTGTTTGAACAGAGCTGAACACACTTGGCATAAGACAAGACTATGGATGGTGAGCTGAAAACTGTATCTAAAGCTTTGAGGTCAGAAAATTCCCATGTATTGGCATTTATGAGTGCTTCGAACATATCATTAAGCCCAAACACATCCACGAGCTCAGGAAACAGAATCTACCTCAGGTTTTACTGATTTACTTATTCTTACAGGTACAATTTCTTACCACAGCAAAATGTAACCTGTCTGCCTTTTCAGCCCCAGGAGACAGCTTGGAGCAGCAGACGTGCTTATGTTCAAGTCCAATTTCTGTGTGTAGCACTGACTGCTGAGCAGCTATCAGTCTAAATTCACTTGCTGCTTCCAGGGTAGAAATATAACAAGTAAGTTAATGCCCTGGGAATGAAAGGAGGCAGAACAGCCATAGCTTGTATAATTTGTTGCTGATTTCTCCGAGTACAGTACACATCAGTGGAAGACTTATGTTTAATATGGATAGGGTTAGTGCATTTAGCAATAAATTATAAGACAATGTGCCTTCCCATCCTTTCACATAATGCCATTATTCACCTTTTTTGGGGGAATGTGTTCCAAATAAAAAAAACTTCTACGAGATAAAAAATTCATGATACCAAGGAATCCTTCAGTCTCCAAGTCAAAAGCTAAGGCACAGACTGTGTTGTTTCTTCACATGCATATAATATTCACTTGTCTGTCAACTACAGCCCAGTTACATTTGAACACTAGAAGAAAATCAGATGTCACACAGTCATATTATGGCTGTCTCCTTATTAGGCATTTCTGTGTATTCAGCACAGGTTTGCCACTCACCATATCATGTGAACGATGGATTTCAGTGAATTGCCTTCTCTTTCCAAGGACCTATTTGTACCTTTTGGTGCACACATCTAAGGAAGGCAGGAGAGTCTGGAGTCAAAAACCTCTGGGTAATGCTCAAAACCTCATCTGATTGCTATTAGGCTGTTGTATACAGCATTGTATTTTGTACAGATAGATACGTACGTATGTGTACACATGTACATATACATATGTGTATGCAGATTGAATTTCTGCTTTCCATATAATGGACTAACACATGACTAGGAACATCAAATGTAGAATTTCAGACCTGTGACTTCAGTAGAACTGTTCACAGGTACAAATGAAACTTTTGTTTAGGTACTTGGTTAGGGTTAAGGTCAGGGTTGGGTTTATACTGGTACCTAGGCATCTTGGAATGATGTGCAGGGGCAGGAAGATTTCATAAGCAAATTTTTAATTTCCTAAGAAATAAGTGCACATGCCAAGATTAAAGTGCCTTTAGCACTTTGTCTTGTTTTGGAAGAATTTTAAGACAAAGACATATATTTGATAAAAATCTGATGTTGATTCTGTCTCCGTCATGGTCACGTAGACAGGTTTCCAGTCTGCCACATGAAGAAAACTCATAAAGTTTTATTTGTTATCCCTCTAAAGTTTGGCATTCCTGTTAAGTAACAATGCATTCTAAGCACAGGTGGACTTAGAACACCCCTAAAGCAACCAAGAAACTTGTGTCTTGTATCATAGTCCTAACGATTCTTGTGAGCCTGAACTTCCATGTGTTTGAGGAAATACTTCTTGATTAAAAAGATAGGTTCTGATGTTTGCTTTATGGCAGAGGATCATTGATGTGCTCCAGGAGCAGCATGCTGTAAATGACTGAGAGCATGCAGAACTGTATTACAAATATACATTAAAAATAGTGTGTATTTATACTGCTTCTTGCAGAAACATACCTGAACATCTTTGTCACAGCCCAGGTGGACAAAGAGGCTTTCAGTGGTGCTTTTGCACAGGCAGGGTAGAACATGTATCTGGCATGGCCGGCAAGGGCTGTCTTTTAAAGGAGGATTCCTCCAGCTGACGTAAGGCACTGTGCCGAACTTGACCTCATTCCATCCCAGCAGTTTAGAGGTGTAAGTCTCCCTGTCACTTTTCATAGTACTTAGTTCACTGCTGAAACTGGTGTCTCACCTAGGACGGTGGGCACCAGGGAAAAAACCTTTTCATCCATTTCAAAGGAAGATTCAAGAATAATTGCATATTTTCTTCTTCTGGCTTACTTCTAGCCTGCTGCAGAGTCCAGAGGAGAGAGTAAGCCGATGACACAGAGGAGGAAGCCTCTGACAGAACAACCAGTTTGGGACTGAATCAGAAGCAATGTGCTGACCTTTGTCTGGAGCAGGCACCATGCTTGCCAGCACTTGTTCAGGCTTGCTGTGAACACAAAAACAATGGTGCAAAATCACTGTTCACCAGTGACTCCTGAAATTTTAGCTTGCTCACACCTCTCCCCAGTGTGTCAAGGGGTGGGGGTGATGCCATCTTGGTTTTTGCCTTTTTTTTCTATGTTCTCTGTATTCTTCACACATATATTTGGAGTTCTGTAGCCTATTGTTGTATTTTAGCTAGTTTTCCCAGTACTTTTCCATGCCCTTTCCCTAGGCAGGAAGACAAAACAAATTTCAGGGCTCCAAGCCCCTGAGGGTACAAGGCTCCAATTCTATCTTGTTTCTTCCTGGCTACCAAAGTTGAGAACAACTCTTCGAGATACATTTCATGGACAAAGTACAGCTAGTGCCAAGCAGGGGGGCTCCAGAGAAGGGGCTTGACCTGGGGGGGAATTGCATCACCACTTGTCCTCCTAATTGGTGCTTTTTATCAATTATGCTAATTTCCTAAAACCTATAAACACTGTATTCACCCCGTGTGGGTGGGCTTTTGTGGATATTCGCCATAAACTGCCCCTGGAGGCCTCCAAATGAAGATCCACTTTTATATTACTTCCTACACTAAAAATTATCTCGAGTTTCATTTTTAGGTTGATAAAGGCCACGGGGGCAAATCTGGGACTATGAGCTGGAACTGTTACTGTCTAAACAGAGGAGAAAATAGTGCTGCTGGTTCTGGACTTGCCTTAATGTAAAGCTGCCTGGATCTCAAGCTTTAACATGTTTTTTTCTGCCATCACAGTAAGAGTTGGCTACTTCTGCTCTTCTTCCACAGGGATTTTATATTGACCAGGAAATTTGAGCTTTCCATCAGACTACTTCCCATGCATACTGAAACAGATGCCATTTCACATACAGAATATGCACAATTTTCCTCTTTAATACATGATGTCCAAGTGAGTTCTTGTCCTTCACTTCTCTTCCAATCCCTTTACAGCCACGCCAGAGACTGGTTCTGGGTAGACGGTGCTTCTTAAACCAACAAGCCAACTGTGTGACATGGGAAATGCAGCCAAGAGTGGTTTTATCTTTATTAATAAATGACCAGAACCCAGGTAAACAGAGAGGTGGCAAAACAATTGACTGTGTACAATACTGACCTCACAGCTAAACCATGATGGAGTAAAACATTAACCTGAAGAAATGGGGTATTGTGTTCATAAATAGATAGGTGGCGTTTATGATCACCTTGTTACTTACACCAGTCCCATGAAACTGAAAAGCAGATTAATTTAGCAATGTATACTCTCAATAAAATGGTATTAAAGCTTTTCAAGAGCTGCCCTGGGAGAAGGACTTGGGGGTGCTGGTGGGTGAGAGGCTGGACATGCCCCGGCCGTGTGCTCTGGGAGCCCAGAAACCCCCGTGTGCTGGGCTGCATCCAAAGCCCCGTGGGCAGCAGGGCAGGGAGGGGATTCTGCCCCTCTGCCCCGCTCTGCTGAGACCCCACCTGCAGTGCTGCATCCAGCTCTGGGGTCCCAGCACAGGAAGGACATGGACCTGTTGGAGCCAGGCCAGAGGAGGCCACCAAGGTGATCAGAGGGATGGAGCAGCTCTGCCATGAGGAAAGGCTGAGAGAACTGGGATTGTTCAGTCTGGAAAAGAGAAGGCTTTGGGGTGACCTAATTGTGGCCTTTCAGTACCTGAAGGGAGCCCACAGGAAAGATGGAGAGAGACTATTTACAAGGGCCTGGAGTGACAGGACAAGGGGAAATGGCTTGAAACTGAACGATGGTAGGTTTAGATGAGATTAGGAAAAATTCTTCCCTGTAAGGGTGATGAGGCCCTGGCACAGGTTGTCCAGAGAAGTTGTGGCTGCCCCATCCCTGGAAGTGTTCAAGGCCAGGCTGGATGGGGTTCTGAGCACCCTGGTCCAGTGGAAGGTGTCTCTATCCCTGGCCAGGGGTTGGAATGAGGTGATCTTTAAGGTCCCTTCCAACCCAGGCCATTCTATGATTCTATGACTCAAGCAGCACTAAAACATGACATCCTTAAACTAGAGAAGCAGTAGGACTGAACCATGACCAGACAGAAGTGTCTCCTCCCTGTCTCAAAAATCAAGCTTTAAGCTGAAATGGACATTCCAGACAGAACCTCCAAACCAGTGTTTAAACCTGCACCTGCTGTCAACCAAAATGCAGCTTGGGCTGCTTCCTACCAAGCCTCCTCCCTCTCCTGAAAGTCTGGCCATTAAGTTTTAGTTGCTTAGTCCTATGTCACATAATCAGTCTTCTAGGCACAAACACTGTCAAAATACTGTTAATCAGTGTATGAGAATCCATTTGGTAATGTTCCTTTGGAAAAAAAAAAAAAAGGAAAAAACAAGCAACGAATTGGCTCATGTTGGAGCTGTCTGCTGCATTGTACAAAGTGCCTGCTTCACTGGACAACTAATCCAAAGTAATCCTCTTTTGAGATCACTGATTCACCATCTGATTTGTACTCTGATTTGCACCGGGAATGCCTGCTGTGGCAAATTATTCCAAAGTGGCAGATTAGATTATTTTTCACTGCCTAACTTTGATCTCCAGAAACTAAGACAGCACAGTCTTTCCAACAGCTGATGAAATAAAATGGGAAAAAAAGATGATCCACACATTTTTATAAAGTCTCCTACTGGGAATAAACCTAAAATAAACATTGTATTTTGGCAGTCATACCTCAACTATCGGTGAAGAGAAGGTTCATAGATTAAAAGCTTTGCTTTTAGCTTTTCCATAATCCTATCCTGCAGCTTCCCATTTCCTCTTTTCACCTAATGACTCACAATTCTGTCAACTTTTCCAACTACTGCTTAGGTATACTTTCTCTTCTTTTGCTCCCATAGCTCCCATTGCTGGAAGAATTCTGATGTGGTGAATGCTGTGGACTTTGATACAGGAAAGTATGGTTTGGGGTTATCTTTCTGTTGCAGGGCCCCTCTTCGATCTGTGGTATCTCACTGAACTAATTGCTGACTTGGTTCCCCCTCTGTGAAATAAAGACAACCATCTGCCCACTCCTTCACCTCTCAGCATTTGGTTGTATTTATTATTTAGATTACAGGATCTATGTGGTAGGACAGGTTTGCCTGCTGTTTGCCTGTACTGTCTAACACAGCAAGGCCAGTCTGGGTCAGAACATTGGACTCAAGCCTACCACAAAAATAGCAATATGCTATTATTTGCTAGTGATAAGAGTGTGTTTAATATTTTAACCAAACTAACACCTGAAAGAAGAACATTATTAGGTTTCTGTCTTAGTACATTCCTATTTCCTACCTACACCATAAAAGATAACAACAATGTGCATGTTAATATGTGTGTGTGGTGGGGTTTTGTATGTAAAATACTGTGGGAGGTTTTGGGTTTTATGGGATTTTGTTTACTTTTGTATCATTGTTCCATATTCTTAATCAATTATTTCCCCCCAAAAATTGCCCTTTCATTAAATAATTCCTGCAGTTCAAGACTAAAGTGAAACAAAATCAAGTGTCATGAGATTCAGTAAGAGTGCAGAATCTAGTACTTTCTTCATAGTTGTATGTGCCACTTCATTATCATGAATGTATAATATCAAGTCATTAATGCAGGAGTTTTTGCCATGTGATTTTTTCTCTTCAGTTACATAGATTAAGTTAACATTAACTAAAACCATAAGATAAATCAGGATTACAGGAATAGAAGAGTACAGAGGAGATGGAAGGACAGAAATACGTTCAGATTTCAGAAAATTTTGGATTCATGGCTATGACACTTTGCCATATCTCATGAATACACAGGGTGATGGTCCCTGGATGAGGTACAGCAATCATATCAACACTCATTTAAAAAACATTGACATTACTAATTAGCTTGAGGCTGACTTTATGAAGCCTGTCATATTTCTTAGGTAGCTGTATGATATATCCAGCAGAACTGATAATTGGCAAGAAGCAATTAACCACATTTCTCTCTTTGGTGCCTGCCAAAAATATTTTAACTTCCAAATAGCAACAGTTCCAATGAATATAAACAAATGCAAACTCCTCATGGCAGGTTGAGCTGCTTATGTAGTGAATTTGACAGAAATTGATGTTTTCATAATGCACCCAGGTTTGATTGACAGAAATTTCCACAGCACATCCTTTGCACCGCTTTTAATGAAGCTGCAGTTTTCATTCTTAGCTACATCTTGTTGCCTGAGCAACAATGGTTTGGACTTGGCTTTCTTTGTTTCACAATTCTAGTCAAATTAAACAGGGGGAAAAAAAACCAAGCAGCATGGAACTCAGCAAAAAAAGTTCTGTGCTTTTCTAGCCACATCTCCCACAGATTCACTGCCTACCCAAATTGTGCCCCAACAGAAACAAAAAAGAAACAAAAGGGTTCTTGCTGCACAAGTTTAAAGGCACAGAGCTTCAGCAGCATCTCTAAGTTATGGCATTGTTGGCTCTAACAGTGAAGTTGTTTGACAGGGAAAATTGAAAAAAAAAAAAAGAGAAAGGCAGGAAGGTAAAGAGGGGAAAGTGGCCAGCAGGAAAGCAGCAGCAGGGTCCAGGAGGCTTGAGAGGCTCCCTCTCATGCAGCAGTTGGCTGTGATGAGGATGATGAGGCCTTTTTGCCATGCTCTTCCAATAGCACAACGCACCAGTTCTTACCAGCCCAGCAATCACGTCTGGGTCTGCAGTGCACGGGGAGGTTACCTGGCTGAGCGGTCTGAAATGAGTGGCATGAACAAGTTTCACACAGGGTTTCCAAGCAGTTCTCCAGTGGCCAGAGCCTTTCCTCTACTCAGACAGAAGTCAAACTGACAAGCTAAAGACAACCCCAGCCTGAGCTGTGTTTTTGCTTTATAAATCTTATTTTTCAGGGCTTGTATACCAGAACCATGTTGTCATGCCTCAGTTGTTCACAATGAAGACAAGAACTGGAATCTAAGCAAAAGAGCTGTTTCGTTTTTGGGGTTTTTTTTTTCCCCTTTTCGGGAGGGGAGAGTTCAAATGCAGATTTTCTGAAAGTGCTGTTTAACATAACATGCTGTTTGGAAATTAGGCACTTATACCCCAATGAAAGCCTTTCAGAGAAAGCTCTTTACTGAGAAATATGTTAAGCTTGATATTATCTTTCCCATCAGAATAAATTAATTGCACAGAGAGAAAATCAGCCACACTCAAATGCACAGCTTGTTATATCCTATGAATTTCCACTGTGCCTTAAAAACAAGCAACAAACATAACGTGCATTTCCTGCAGTGCTCATTGCTGGATAGAATTCATGCCAATTACAGGGTTATGTTAACATCTCTGGGAAAGCATGAATAATATAAAAGTTGGGAAACACTTTTTTTGCTAAATATTAGCTTACATCCTTCACTTTTAGATAAAGGAAATAACAGTTTGACATCTAGTTGCTGTTACATTAAGTATCCAGCCCTATTCTAGTATTACATAAATGTTAACGTTGTATTAAAGCAAAATCATGTAGTAAAATTGGAAAAAAAAAACCTCAGAGAGTGCATAATTTTAAAATATATACACATAAAATATGTAATATAAATATGCATGGCTATGGATATAACATCTAAAATCCAAGAATAAATAGTATATCGAAAGACGTTTTAAAAATAGAATGAAGAACAGCAACTTTAGCAGAAATGGTCAGACAAGCAATCCTAACTGCTTAAAATTTCAACTGTAAATTCCTTTTATTAAATACATTTTTCCCTGCTCAGCTGTTGTTTTATTGCTGATTCTTATAACAAGCCTCTCTCCAGTGATGCACTCTTGAAATCTCCCTGCTTCTGAACACGCACATTCCCCACACATGAATCATCTCACAGCAGGACAAACCTAATCCTTATTCTTCCGCATGGAAGCACAGTGCCAAGCCAGGCCATTCGGGGGGGGGGGACACGGAAGAGAACCCGACACCACTCTCAGTGCACCATACATCCTTCATCTTCCATACATTTTCTTGCTCCAGGCAACTCGCTGACATGCCAAAATATGGCTTTTTAGTGTAATTCAATAGGACAACAATTTGCTTGTGTACGATGCATTATATGAATGGTAATAGCATTGTTTTAGGTCAAGTAACAGTCAGGCTTACTTTCCAACTAAAAGGATCAGTGGAGTTGATCCTGAGTGGATCCTGATCCCTAGGAGTCAGGGAAAGTGGCTCTGAATCCCATTTTCCCCTTGGTCCCCCAGAGCTCCATTGGCTGTGTCAGCCATTATTCTGCTACTAAATCAAAAAAAGCAAAACATGAGTTTTCCATCCTCCACAGCGGTAGTCAGGGAGTCTGGGAAAGGTGAAAACCCTCACTTTTGCAGAAAACTCTGGCACCACAAGGCATTCAAACCCTCCGGGATCCCTTCCTGGTCCATGCCACCACTGTCCCCTGGCGCTGGGTGGCACGGGAGCCCAGTGCACTCAC
The DNA here is from genome assembly GCF_041296385.1 of Aphelocoma coerulescens. Lineage (NCBI taxonomy): Eukaryota > Metazoa > Chordata > Aves > Passeriformes > Corvidae > Aphelocoma > Aphelocoma coerulescens. Next base: position 108,379,185 of record NC_091013.1, read on the forward strand.
CTGGCATCTTCCCATCTCTTCCGGCACCCTCAAAAATCTCATGATCAACAAGTCAGAAGGAAGATGAGATTGCCAGATCTCAAGGTTATACACAAAATGCTGACAGGACAAAGGTCCAGTCCCGGGACTGCAGCTTGTCCACCTTGATTCCTTTTTACAGCAGAGTTGTCAGGTTCAGTGCTGTGATCGCAGCCCTGGGGAGCCTGTTCCGTGCCCAACCACCCTTTGGGTGAAGAACCTCTTCCTGATGTCCAACCTAAACCTCCCCTCACAGCTCCAGCTGTTCCCTTGGGTCCTGTCACGGTCTCCACAGAGCAGAGATCAGTGCCTGGCCCTCCCCTTCTCCTCATGAGGAGGGTGTAACTGCAATGAGGTCTCCCCTCAGTCTCCTCCAGGCTGAACAGACCGAGTGACCTCAGCTGCTCCTCACACAGCTTCCCCTCCAGACCCTTCACCATCCTTGTGTCCCTCCTTTGGACACTCTCCAACAGCTTAATGTCTTTTTTTTATATTGTGGTGCCCAAAACTGCACACAGGACTCAAGGTAGTTTCTTTCTTACATGTCTCAAAATTTTTTAAAGAAAGACTAAACTATTACCATTTTCTCTTATCAGCAGTGTAGAAAATTATATTTAACTCTTCATACTACAAATACAGACTTTTTTGTTAGCATTTCCATTTCTTATTACCATACAAACTAGGCCAAGAGCAGCTCCTGCAGAGGTCTGCACAACAGTCATTAGAATGTGTCTTGTGATGTCGGACAGACCCGTTGTTTACCACACCTCTGTTCTACCCAGGTGCTTCTCAACAGCATCTCCTCCTTTTCTGTATCCAGATGGAACAGCTAAAGGCATTACCTACCCACCTTTCTGCTGACAGATCATTCTGCTAGCACAGTAGAAACTGTACACACACACACATCAAATTAACCCCAGCAAAAGCCTACCCAAGCTCATTTAATCCATCCCCATTAGCTTATTGCACTGTAGCCAAAGCAGAGGCCCTAGAATGATAAACAGCCATCAGACACTATCACTGGTCATTGAAAAACAGCACTGAGAGATGATAAAGGATTCCTCTTTAAGAAAAAACAAAATTCAACACAAAAAAACTTGAGCAAAATGTAGGACATCTGCTATGTCCTAGAAAAGTAACCACCCCACCTCCCCAGCCTCCTGCAGCACATGGTCCGGGGTGAGAGACCAAGAGCTCAGAACTGTGTGGCAATTCAAACCTCACAATAGGCCAAGATTTTGATCAGGGGAGAGGCAGAGAACAGAAGCCGCCCCTCAGCTCTGGTTCATCTCTGGGCTAGAACCACGTGGGATGGCAGCCAGCACTACAGAGCATGGTGTCCATGGTTTGGGACTGCATGCTCAAAGCTAATCCAGGGCATAACTGCTACGGACCAATGCTTTGCATGTGGAAGGATTACGACAGGCAGTGCTCACTGTTAAAGACAGTTAATCTTCTAAAATTTTGCTCTAAGGTTTGAAACCATTCTAGCTACTTCTAAACACACCCGTCACAGAAATGCCTAGCTCCTGATTTAAATAATAAAAACATGTATAGAAATTGTGGAATTATGGATTGTAACGTGTGAAACTTTTTTTGTCTGTCATAGGACAGGATTTGGTGTGTCAGTGCTCCCTTTCCCAGTTTCAGCAACTCACTCCTTTGAGGAGTCCTGCAAGGCTTCCATGCACCTCATCTCCATGTCAGTGCATGACATGAGATTAATTAGAATTACTACCTTCTTTTCTGTTAACCTCCAAAACAGGATAATTGGAGTTGATGGAAAAGTCTGATTTCTGGTAAGAGGAAAAAGGTCAGAAGAACATATGTGAAGGGAACACAATTTTTCTGTAAGGACAGCAAATTCTTATTGCATTAATAATGACTCAGTCATGAGGACAGAGAGAAGACATTGTCAAGTTAGATACTCAGAAATGGTAAAATGCAGAAGTGGCCCAGTGTGAATGAAAATGGCATTAATCCCATTATCATATTTTTGCCAGCCCAAACTTTCATAGCTTATGTTGTGATAATTGAAATTAATATCGTTTACTTTGTAAAGACAAATTATTCATGAAGAACATGGTACATACAGCACATTGTAAATATTTTTGCATATTCAGTGTCAGCTCATGTCTAGCTGCCTCCTGAGCATTAATTCAGCCTGCACTGTATTGCAAAATAAATTACTTGAGATTCTTAATGTATCCCATTTTCCTGTAAACAATGAAAGTCGTGTGAGGAATAGAAATGAGCTGGAATGAACAACACTGAAGTTGCAGCTACGTTATATTAACAGTGTTGTTAAAATCCAGTCGGCTGGGTCTCCAGCATGCAGCTTTCAGCAAGCAGTCTTTGAATGTGGCATTGAATTACAGTGAAAGATGCTGGGACTCCCTTTTAAGTAATGATTTCCCTGTTTACCTTCCACATGCTACTGGAGTTGAGATTGAAGTAAGTTATTTCCCTTTGTTTGTGTTTGACCCACCTATATTTTGTCAGTAACTCAGGAGACCTGGAGCCTGCTGAGGGAACTGCAGTGCCAGTCACCCACCTGCAGGGCTGCTGAAGCCAAAGGTGGTTTGCCCACGTGGTTGTTCCACAAGATGCCTTAGGGAGAGACTTGGAATTACTTCAGAGTCACATGAAATAACTGCATACATTTTTTGCAAGCTCATAGTTGATGACAACATCAGCATTATCACCTACCATCTCCTTTAAGTCTTAAAAGGAAAGTGGCAACTGCTGCCAGAGTGCTCTCTCCCAGCACTGACTGGAGCAGGATGCCCTGGGAACATGCTGTGGATACCTATGAACACAAAGGAAGGTTCATACGTGTGGCAGGCAATGGGATGCACATGCAATACAATGCAAACTGTGCATCCTACTCAGAATAAAAGGTTTCTGCACATGGTAGGAAGATAGAGGTGCCTGGAAACACCAGTGCCAAAAGCTGAGGATTCTGCAGCCTTCGAGCACCGCAGCTGAGGATCACCTCTTTTTGAATGCAGACACAATTTGGCTATTTTTTATGGGATCACAGAGCACTGAAGCTGGAAAGCTCCTCTGGAATTTGCCTGGGCCAAGTCCCTGTGCAGATCAGGGCAGTTGAGTGCCTTGGGCCCTTTTAGCCCTGCTGCTGAAAGTTGTTTGTTATCTGCCTTTTTCTTGTACTTTGATCCTTCTTCCCACTTTCACACTGCCTCCTTCCCCTGTTGTCAGCACAAATACCAGTGAAGCTGCCTGCTGAACCGAATGATGAATGTACCCGAGTTCAAACTACACTTCACCATATGTAAGCAATTTTAAACCATATCATGTCTCTGATGTGGCTCACAGCAGCTGCACCAGTGCTTAGGCTGACAAGATAGGAGGGAGCCCAAGGCCAGGAAAGAAGAGTCAAGGCAGGCTGGGCCAAATCTTTCTGCAGCATGCCAAATGCTGCCATTCAAAATGCACACGCCGGAGTCACGGTTTGAGGTTTCTTAATTTTATGCAAACACTTACAAGGATACCACTTCAGACATGGATACAGCTGTAGCAACGTGAAACTGCCTTGCACTGGCACAGCTTCTGAGCCTGTTGCAGCCATACTGCCTGCAGGGCACTGTTTGAATCCAAATCCCCCCCTTGACCATGGGACAGTTCACCTGGTAATCCGCCTGTACCATACGGAGCGTGCGAGACCCCACCAAGGCAGTCTGAGCCCACAGAACCAACCTCGGCAACAACACCGTTTTCCCAAGGTTCCACATGACTGCAAGGCCTGGCCACCACAGAGAAGATCCTGGGAAGGGTGAGAACAGCTGAGCATGACACTGCTCCTCAGACACCCGGCATTATAATGGCTTTTGGAGAAACAGAACTGAAGTGGTCTGACCTAAATGGAGAGAAGGAGCAGCTCGATCTCACTGCTCCCATTTGGTACAACAATGTCGTATGCAAAGATGGAGGGATGGCACTGCAAGTTAATCTGCTTTGCAGCAAAGATAAGCTGCTATAGATGACAATCGGGCTTTGTGACCCTCCAGGTCCAGGCCAGCTGACTTGCATGCCAAACACCACACAAGATTCTGTTGGGTGTGGACAGGAGCACAGCTACCAAACAAACACACACATGCTTAAACTCTCCTGTAACAAGCAAGCCCTGGCAAGAAGTGAAGTATGTGAAATGCACTACTTCCCCTCATTTAATAGTGTTGGCACAAGAGTCAGGGAATTTTCCACCTGCTAACCATGTGTGACCAAGCTGTTCTATGTAATAGAAAGGATAAATGGTTGACAAAATAACCCATACTGAGTAAAAACTTCCCGTCATATCTCCAACCAGTCCTAAACAGCCATCTGGTCACAATAATCTACAACCCCCAGGCTTCATCATCATATCTTTCAAGCCTGAAGAAGGTGGCAGAGAACAGACTGAGAGTGAGAATAAATCTTCAGACTTTCTGAATGGCATCAGACAAGCTTTCAAACCTGCGTCCTGCTTACACCACAGCAACATAAAGTTAACAGACTTGGTGACCTCAGGCAGGGTTGACTTCTGGACTAACTACCCAACACACAGCACCTTCAGAAAAACTCAGTATCTGGACATCTGGTAAGAACATGGGTATTAGCCAAGCAGCTCCTTAGAGAGATGACAGGGAAGTTTTAGAGTAACTAATTTCTTGGTAAAAAAAAATAATGCAAATTTCTTTGCAAAATTGACACACGTTTACCTTCAATAACAGCAATTGTACTTTTTTTTTTTTTACTTACAATATATACCTATTAATTTAGACAGGAATTTAAGTACCAAAAAAGTTTATTTCACTTATTCCTTTAAGAACGTACTTTGGTGCAGCAAGCTTTGCAAATTTTTCTGCAGAAAAGGAGTTCTACGAGATTCACTTTTTAAACAAAAGTAAAAGCTTGCACAATTACTCCCACCTTTCTCCTACCTTCTTAAACACCAGCAATGAAACACTTAGATGATGGTGATCACTGAGGGCAGAAAAAGACACTTACTCATCTTATATGGAGCACACCGTAGTAAAAAAGGTAAATTCTGTCTACAAATCATTACACTACAGAACATTCACTAAACAGAACAGGCAATTGCTGCTTCTTGACAAGGCAACTTTCATACTGATCCCAGTGGAATTTTACCCTTATTAATTACTTGCCAGATTCACTCAGAGACAAGTTTAGGCAGCATGGAGTCAAAGGAGAGAATGCGGAATGAAATATTTTGGCATAAAAACAAGTGTTTCTTAAAGGCAAAGTATCTTTTCTGTAATTACAACATTGAACTTAGATTTGGAACAATTTTATTTAAATTGGCTACTTGAACCTGTGATAGTTAGAAATCCTCCATGCTTCCATTTTTCTCAGGAAGTTATTCCTATTTCCTTAGATGGTTTTACTCAACTATTCGTGTGCAGTGACAAAACTACTTAAATGGAACTTTTGCTTGATAGTGTCTGAGTTTTTTCTAGAATTAGCTGTGCTCCCCTCAAAAACAGAAGCAGAAATAATTTAATAATTTTTCAGCATTATAACCACCAGTTTCACAATGGATTATGTGGTTGCCTTCAGACCACAGCATAACACATGCCCCTAGATTAAGGTTTAAATTAATATCTATGTATTTACAATAGTTAGAAACCAGCACCAGTATTTCTCAAGAGCACAGATGGATGTAGTTAAAGACAGGTTTGAGTCTGCATATGCTCACTGCTACTGCTTAAATTCTGTGTGTCCTTCAGTGTGCTCTGATTTACGTGGACTGTGACAGGTAATGACTTACCAAAAATGCCCAAGTATCAGCGGAGTACCAGGCTCCAAAAATTAATTTAGTAAATTCCAGTCCATTAGATCAGATTACAGTAGTCTCACTCTTACATGGTTAAGTAGATTAATATTTTCATTAGGAAATCAGTATCCAAAGTCTCCACACTACAGGAGGCAACGGGGACCCCGTAACCAGCCTGGTTTAAAGATGACACTCTTCTTCCCTCTGGACTCCTGCATGGTAAACTGTGGAGCAGGAGGAATAAGGAAGTGCCCAGACATGGATTACCACACCACCTGCATTAACAGATTATACTGAAGCATGTGTTAACTGTAACATTCAAGTATATTTTATTTAGTGTTATAAAATATATACAATCTCAAAACACAATGCATTTTGCACACAGTTTGTAAACCCTCATGGGTATCAGTACAGCATTCAATAGATGACACGCCTCCTATGAAATCAGCAGACCAGAAAGCTTGGAAAACCCAAAACTACTCTATTTCAGATTACAATCTCTTTAACACCCTGCTGCTTAAGGCTATATTTCTGCTACCTGAGTTGATTTTGTTAACTTCACAATTTTTTGCATCTCCAGGAAGTGGGTGTGGGAAGCAGAGAGGAGTAATGGTGCACACTTTTCAAAACACAAAAGTAGTAAGAAAAACATCAGGAGTGGCTTTGTAAACTTTGCATTAAAAATATGAAAAAGAAAAAATTTGGTACTTACAAAACTGAATACAGCCTACTTAAAAATCTTGAATCTAAAGTGAGATCAAGTAAAAAAAACCAGCACTTCATTTCATAATGTACTTCAGTTTCACCATACTGGAAAGTCATGCAAAAACTGATGCCTGTTTCTTCATGTTTATACCACTGTTATGTCACCAATCTTGTGTGCGATGTCATACTACAAAAAGAAAGAATATCATTAATCTATATGAAGAGGAGGGTAGATACTGTAATATACAGTAATTAAAAGCACTATTCAGATCATCACCCAACTTGTGGTCATTCGGATTAGGGTTTATACCAGTGTCTGACAGCAAAGAGATGCAGTGGTGCAGCAAATTGAAACTTCATTTATCAGTGGACTATAAATAACTGTAAGTTTAACTTGACAGGAATTTTTCAGTATCTCATGAGTTTCCCAGTGCATACCTACTGCATTGCACTTTTAAAGAACCTGTCAAAATCCACTCTTTCCCAAGTTTCATACCAGTAACTTGGATTGTCACAGAACCACACAGTTTTGCTGCTTACTTCTATGAACACTCAGTTTTCTCAAAGTGCCTCATCCCAACCTGCACACTTGCTCATTTCACCATTTCCTTAGAAGTCAGCTCCAGTTCCTTGACTATTGTTACTGACTTATCTGGGGATGTTTTGTAAAAAGATAATAAAAAGTAATTCTTTGTTCCAGTTACAGTTCTCTATCAGCTCTGTATTCTTTGACTTCATATTCTAGACTGGTATTGTTAGAAAAATGATAACTCAGCATTTTTGCCACAACTCCGTGTTACAAAACGCACTTTCGACATGCTGCCTGTACCTAAACACTGCTGACAGTCACCAATATTAATTCTGCAAAAATACACCAGAAAACAACTCTTCCTAGCTAATAATCCATGAATGTATATGGATGTACTGTGTTTACTAGAAACATCTCATTTTATTTCCTAATTTCAGCCTTTGTATAGTTACACCCATCCTCACAGATTTTTAAGACGTGCCTCAATGCCACAATAGTTTCTCTGTAAGACCAGTAATTAAAACAACTGACTCAGGCTATTTCTGCAACATCTCACTTTCTTCCTTGCACACTGTCACACTGCAATTAGAATTACACATCAAATGGAATCCTGCAGTTGCACGTAACAGTAAAAGGAACCGAGTGCTTTCCCTAAACTTTGCTTGGAAGTGTAACTCAAATCAGCATCAAGTTCTGCTTGGCATGAAATCAGGACCTTTGGCTTCTTTCTATTTCAAGCTGTTACCTGGCATGAGAACCTGCAGTACAACTTCATTCTGGCTATTTTTCACATAATTATTCTTGTGGGCAATATTAAGAGGTGCATTAACTGGGACTGAGCAATGAGGCCAGAAGCGTCCTTTCTGTATTCCTGTCTTTTCACCATGGATTGCACAGCGCTCCTATTTCCCACCTCTTGCATTAGTAGTTCTCAAGTTAATAATTAGCAAACACACACCTTCTAAAGTTTAGGCTGCTCCCCACGTAGTTCATCCTATCCCATTCTACTGGAAGAGCCTGAAGAAACAGTGCTCTTGCACTCCAAAACATTTATAAATCCAGCTTTTCTCAGGGATACGGCCGGAGTGCAAGCAGGGGTTCATGTAATGACATCTCTCCATCAAGCACACCCTCTTTGCTGCATTTCATGAGTGAACCAAGACACAATTAGCATACCCTGCTTATGGAGAAAATTCTGCTGTGTGGCACACAGAGATGAGCTGGGATGGGGGGAGAGTTCTTGATACCCCAATTGTTTGGAAAAGCAAATGATTTTTAAAATCTGATACTTAAATGAGCTAGAAAGGCAAAACAGAACAAATACAACACAATCTGTTCTCCCTTGCCTGCACTGCCCTGATACTTTCCATCTTGATTTTCTTTTCCTTTCCTTCTCATCCAAGCACATCTCTAGCAATAAAAAAAAATTATTAAAATAATGAAAAATGCAGTCTGGCAAGTGAACCTTAGCATGCAGCTAGAGGCTGTTCATGCAGCTGTAATAAAGAAAAAACAAATAATAAAAAAGGAAAAAATAAAACACCCCTTAGTGTTCTAACTCATAAACAAGATGTGGTAAGTCCCTTGGATTGTGCAAGGAAAACTATCAGTTAATAAGAAACTACTGTCTGCCCAGGTGCTTGCAATCATAACCCTATTAAGTTTAAGCTGGAAAACTAGGGGCCAGTCTGAAATACACTGTATGAAATGTAGTTTAAAGTGCCTAATGCCTAAAGCAGAGGCGAGTAAAACTGATTAGGAACAAAAAAAGATGATAGAAAGTGACAGTAAAAAGAATGACCCTCCACAAAAGCGTGATCAAAAGCAACATACCACACTCAGAAAAAAGGAGAAACCTGCCTAAAACTCTGTCCTGCTCCAGTTGTGAAATCCATACCCCAGTCAGGAATAAAAAGGCAGCATGTGATAGAAAGAGGAAGGTCAGGAACCAACGTAAGTAGGAAGCTGTAGGCAGAGGGAAAGTGTACAAAACACTAGACGCAGATAATCTGTTACTGACAGGGCCAGTGATGCCAAGAAGGAGCTTTCCACCTTTCTGGTTATATCTCAGCCTGTCACACACAGGGTTAGACACCTCCAAGGTCAGTAATGGTGAAGGAAACACTCAACACATCTGGAGTCTGTATTTCCATCATCTCACTCTGAGAATACCTTTAAAGACACCTGCAGTGAGCAGCAGGGAAAGGGTGGTGAGGGAGTATCAAGTGACCCAGTGGAGTGGTGAGGACACTTCCCCTCACATTGGCAATGGGCTTTGGGGGATCTTTCACCCTCAAGAAGCTCCCTAATGGGATCTGCTCTACAATTATTTTTCCTACAACCTGAAATACTCAAGGATCACCAGAAGTACTGGAAGAGTGACTGCTGTCAGGACAGAATTAAAAAACAGGACGTAGAAGATGGTCTCATCAAGATAACTATGTTTAAATATATGTATTTCAAAATTTCCTAAGATTATGAAAGAAATGGAAAAAAGTACTAGAGGGGCACCCGGTGAAGACTGAAAAGATTTGCCAAGGATAGCTTTAAAGACAAATGACAGTGCAATGGGAAACTCTAGTTCCAAAAGTCATGAAGAGTCAACAGAACACTCCATTCTACCAGCTATAAGAGATGATGAATGAGGAGGAAATGTCAATGTCAACAGAAAATAAAAAAAATAAAAAAAAAACATCATGCAGCTAAGTCATGACAGAGCCAGGACATCAACCCTAATTCTCCATGTCTTTAATCAGTCCTCTGCCTTGGGATTCTTTTGTTATTGTTTTTATTGCTGATGAGCGAGCTTCTGCCAGCCATGTCATGCATTAAGGATGTCCTCACCCTCCTTGCACGTTCAGCAATTTTCCCCCCATATACAAACCACAAAGCCAGCAGCTAATGAACCAGCTCATGTGGTTGGCACAGACATGAGATGTTGTCAGAATTAAATTCACATGTATAACGTAACGACCCAATTTTCACTGTCAGTTGAAATCCCAGCTTGCTCAGGTAACACCAGGGGCAGGGAAATCATGCTAATTTCTAATAGGCAACAAAAGGGACTGTTGAGCATACAGGCTCTAACCCTCCTTCGAGTCCTTTCATCTAGGAATAATGGATTTTAGTGAGTTGGTTGAGATTCCTGCCTGCCCACCCAGTTGAGATGTGCATAGATCATACTTAAAGAAATACATGTAAAATACTTCAAAGTAGCAACATAACCTTGATTTCAAAACCACAGAATTGGTGTTTAGAACTTTGATGCCTTTCAAGTATGCAAGTCTAGCAAGATCAGAGCTGTAGGTTATCTGCACAAGAATCACAATTTTCATTGTCTTGCTACTAAAGGAAAACCAACAGACACATTGATGATCGAGCTGAGGATTTTTTTCCCTAAGTGAGCTGCACATGAAGAACCATCATTGGTGACCTTAACTTCAGTCTGAAGAATATTAACATTTTAATGAGTAGCTCTAAGCTCTGGTCCATACTAGGAAATTGGGCAATAGTTACACCTATTTTTTTGGTAAATAAAAGGGATGTAGAAGTATGACTTCAATCCTAGCACCAGATAATATAAATATAGTGTTTCTCATCACAACTGTTAAAACCTATCAAAAACTACATTCATAACTCAACTGTACATTTCTAGAGCTTTTTATTAGAACTTATTAAAAAAAAAGGTTTAACTGATTATTAACTCAATTATTAACTCAATTATTTTCCTGAGTAAACAATGAGGAAATAACCACCTGGCACCTTAGAAGGTTCCTCAGCTTTCTGCTGGAAAACACTCCTAGCAAGTCACTGTAGAGCACTGTACGGTCGGTCACATTTGGGCACACAGAGATGGGGACAGAGGCTGCCAAAGCATCAGCTGTGGGGGACACTCATAATTCCCAAACAACATTTATTGCTCGGTTTCCATACAAAGCATTCATATTTAGTCATAATTTTTTCCAAGTGGGCTGGAGACAGTACAGGAATCCACAGCATTGTTTTGTTTTTTGAAGTTCCATATTTTAAACACAGTGAGTTTTCCCATCTTAAATAGGGATACCAGGTCATTAAATCAAATATACTACCTAAAGAGGTCATCCAAACCACAACTCAAGTCCAAAGCAAAAGATATTGCAATGCCCAAGCAACTTCACTTTGAATTGCAGACTACAAGGATGAAACCAGGGCAAGATCAAACAGTTCATTTCAAGCTGTGTCCTTTCAGTAAGTCTGAATTTTTCTCATGTACCAACAAGAAAGAGGGAAGAATATGTGAAAATAAACTAATTGCAAGCTTTATTTTATATTTTACAGCTGAGATGAACTGTTTCTGGTCTTGACAGTTACAGGATTGGAAGTGACATGGAAGGGCATTTTATTTATCTGGAGAAGAAGTGCAGTGCTAGCAGCTACAACATAAGCTTTTTGACATGTTTCGCAAACCACCAGCTGTGCCCCAGAATTGGCATCTTCTCTAGCAGTCAAAACAATTCAGTAGTCTTAAGTATTCCCACCAGGTGCCTTTATTCCTGGTCTAAGGTATTGGCTTCCCTCCCACCTGAGCTATTGTACTGGGAAAGAGAAATCTTAAATTAATTTTATCTTGATCTCCTACAGCTAAGTAAGGCATAGCACGAGTGTTTTGACTTCAGCAAATAGTTTCTTTGAAACACGACCCACTCAGCTGCCTGAGGAGTCATCTGTGAGTGGCTGGGGCTGCAATCAGAGCCCTTAAATATCTGGAACAAATGCTCCACTGCACACTTTAACTTCCTTAAAATCTGACTAATCCCCACTGATGTTTCACAGGTAAGATATTACCAAGTGGCACAAAATAGTGAGATTCAGATCCCTGGATGGAATAATAGTTTCAATTACAAATCGCTGAGCAGGACAAGTAACAGGCTATAAAGAGGTGTTACTTCACTTGTACTGGCCACAAGAAACAAAAGCTCAAGCTGCTTTCCTACTCACACAGAACTTGGCATAATTGGAAACTATTTACTAATGGTACTAAATTACTTTTATAGCTCTTTACCATCTGATTCAGTACTTCTTCATAGCAAATTCTAACCCAAGTGACCACCACACTCCTGGAGATGTTTGTGCCCAGACCACCAAAAAGCTGAGCTGTCACCGTTTGCCCTGTCTGGGCTGTTCAGGAGAATCTACACTTTCTTCTGCTTCTTTATACAGTACTGTTAGTAATATAACCAAAGCCAGTACATGCAGAAATTATGGATGGTAGGCACAGTACAAGGCTCTGCAATTTAAGCAGTGAGGTATGCTGGCTACAAAAGCAACTCTAAATGCAAAAAAGTTCTGCAGACTCTGAAAACCCCTAAGCCAGATGTTGCTGGAGACCAGAGCTGGGAAAGGCTTCAAGAAGTTGGAAAGTTCATGCATGTTTCCAGAATCCACATTCCTGAAACAAAACTCCCCAGAAACTGATCAGACTCACTGCTTTCCTCTCCCTGCTTTGCAATTAGGAAAAATTCTCTAGGAAAGAGAGTACAATACCCTTCAGGTACAGCACTCAACTTCTGCCCTGCCTGCAGCTCCCAGAGCCACAGCAGCCAGCCCTGGAAGTGGGACAACTGTCAAGGCATCACACAGCTCCCTGCACTTCCCAGTGGACACACTGCCTCCAGAGGTTTTTCCCTCAAGAAAAAATTAGATTACCAAAGATAAAATGATGTGCTTTCAGATGTTAATGTCTCTTCTAATATTGCCACTTTTTAAAACTGTTACATAATCAAGTTGTGTAACCAACAAGCTCGACTTCCTTACAAAGATGCTCCCCTCCCTCCATCCATCAACCCTGGAATCATGCAGGGTTCCTGTATGAATTGCACTGCTTTGTTCCCCAAATAATAGGATACAATTGTCCTTCATCTATTTCTCTAGACAGCATGGACCAAAAGAAACTTCACTAAAAATGAGGACCCAAATAGCAGCTGCTGCCACTAAATGCTACTGACTTTGCATATCCAAAGCAACCTGGACCAGTGCTTCAACAGCTGAAAGCTGAAGTCTTCAAAATACCAACTTACAAGGGTGACACTAACTTTGATTTCCAACTATAGGAAAATCAAAGGATACTTAAAGGCCCCCTATTTCCAGAAACTTGACTTTGAATGGAAGTAAGAAGCAGGGACAACACAATCCTCCAGGCCAGTTTTCTGCCAGAGTGGTTATTTTATAAAATTAAAGGTTCATTCTCTTCTCCTGGTAGCTGTGCCTGCACCATTCTGCAAAAAGCCCAGAGCAAATTAAGAAAAGCAACAGAATCATCATAACTCAAGTACACACATTATTTTTATATTTAGATGCAAGTCTTCATGTTTTGAGCAATCACCTACGGTCATACACAAGTGAAAGGTACTTTTAGAATAAGCTGAGATTTGGAAAGGTAGGCAACATTCATAGCTTTGTTTCATCCTACTCTTACTTCTGCTACTTAATCAGCTATTTTCTTTACAAACTCTTCCACTTTATGAATTTTACAGAAACAAGGAAACAAGGCTAAGTTGCTGTCCTTACCTGCTTTCTGAAAGAGCCTAGCAATTAATTGCCTATCAGTATTACCACAGAGCTTTGAAAGAACTCAAGCTGCTCTATCAGGGAAACAAATTTGAGATAGTAAGCTCAAAGAAACAGCCAAGATGTTCAGAGAAACAAACAAACAGCCAGACAGACCTTTTATGAAATTTTATCCAAGGCATTGTATAATACACATACAAAGGACCACAGAGGTTCTGTAGACCTACCAGGTGCTGAATGCCCTCTGTTCTGTCAGGACACTCAGGAAAGTTCTAGATGCTTTGCTGGAATTCCACAGACAAGCTGGAGGTACTCAACTTCTGGTTCACGGTCACCTATCCTCCAACTAAAAGACCTGAGGAGCAGCTGAAGCATGCAAGAGCCATCTGTGACAAAACTGCCACCCTAAATTCAACACTTCCACCCTTTCCCAAGTCTTGACATGAATGTTAAAAAGAGTGTAAGAAAAGTTTCTTAGAACTCTATAAATAGAGACAAATCTGAACTTCTACTTTTATTAGGTTTCCTTTTGTATTTAAGCATGAGCCTTAATTTGAAATAAAAAAAAAAAATCCTAGAGGTTTATTCACCAGTACTCCATTTAACTTCACATGCTTGTGCACACATGTATTGTGTGGTCTGGCCCAGAACACACTATTATATGAACATAGGCATGCATTGTAACATATGAACATGCATACATTATGAGCAAATGCAAGCTAATTATGCCTCCAACAATATGAACTTAATACATGCCATTAATGTGAATGGAGCCCATGCCAGACTTTGGATATACACCCGAGATGACTCTGGAGAAATCACATTAATCTCAGGTAAAACAGGGACAATAATCAGTTTGTTTGCAAGGTCAAGTGGTGCAGAGTATTCTGAGTCAACTTCACTGAAATTTAAAAATATGCATATTAACACATTAGACACAAAAAACCTGAGCATTTTATCAACATGCTTTGAGTGCTGTCACCCTGCTTGTTTGAACTTTAAAGACAAAGATTACTCAGTTACAGGAATTTTTGGTTCTACCTAAAATAAAGAGGGATGAAATTCAATCTAAAGTTCCTTTGCAGCCGTATGTTTCAGAATAACTATGGATATCCACAATTAAAAATCCCATCTAAAAGTGCATATTTTAAAATATCTAAAGTTTTACTTGTCTTGGAAGGGGGGAAAAGAAGCAACAAATAAAATTATTCATGCCACCATGGTATACACAGCCATATTTATTAGTTCACTTCCAATTACATAGAGAGAAAGCTGAAGCCATACACAAGTGCTGCTTTAAAATAAAGACAGACTACTGTTTTCTCCAACAGTTTTATTTCAAAAAGTACACAAGTCTGTCATGGAACTACAGCAGTTTAAAATTTTGGATTTTGTTTTTTTTTTTTTTTTACAAATTCACACACAATACCTGTATTTTAAAATACCATTCCCCCAAAAGTGTGAATATAAAACCTCATACTGAAATTCGTATCAATGTTCAAAGTCCATGCTTTGTGCATGAGAAGTGTAATGTAACATTGTAACATTTTGGATCCCAGGAAGTTATTGCTCTGCTTTCAGCTGAGCTATGCCTCAATGCTAGGGGACTATTAAACAAAGGACCCCAAAAAGCACCTATCAAGTGTATAAAACAAGGTTTAAGTGACACAAATAGCATAATATCTTTAGACTGGAACAAAGACCTAGAGGGACCCAGAATATATACACTGCTCAGAACAAAACTAAAAGCTTGTCATGGAAACCAGTAATATACAATATTCAGCATTACAGAAAAACTTGCAATTCAGAAGTCTTACTTGCACTATTAAACAGGAAGCATACATCTAATATAAATGAGACTATCAAGAGCTGAGAAAGACGTATGCGTTGTACATTTCTTTCAAAAGTCATGTTTTACCCCTCCAACAAGGCATTTTTGTGCACCACACAGTTTTGGAAGAAGTATTCGTTTTTAGGGAAGGAAGTTTCACACAAGTATCTTTAAATATCCACTGCAGAAAGTTGATGAAAACTTCTTGTAATGTATGGACAAGTGTTACATAACCTCTACAGTATTACAAGTCTAACACTTTATTCACACCATGCTAAAATTATGGGGTTTCTTTCTATATATAGTAGTCCTCAACAGGCAAGTTTACAGTCATGACATTAACTAGAGGTTTCTTGAGCTCACTTATAGTATTTACACAATGGTACTCCCTCCCCTTCCCTCCCCCTTTTTTTAATAAAATGAGACATTAAAAATGCCACCTCCTAAATGGTATATCAGCTGCCATTACTTCCTAAAAGTGTTCTGTCAGCAGAGCTCTCTGCCACATCGGACACCTCACATGTTTAACCAGTTCATCTCCAATACACCTAGAAATTATTGTTAAATACAGTAGTTGCTTTTGAGAATCATAATCCAGTGTAAGTGAACAATCTAGTGACAAAAGAAACCATTTATAATTTATAGTAGCAGTATTATGTTTTCATAGTAGTGTTGCATCCACCCAAAAAGGCATGATGATAGCAACTTGAGGCAGAGTTTACCCCAAGTCAGAGGTTCTATATTTCAGATAAGGACTGTGTCAGATTCCATTTCTTTCATTTTTCCATGCAATTACATAAATAGACAGACACTGTCAAGGCTGCTAAGCCTAACAGCCAGGCTCTGAGGGCACATCAGGCTGTCCTTCTGTCCATTTATTATTTTGCACAAGCTGACAGAGCATCAAGCATGTGTAAACTCTGCTCTGCGTGCTTTACTGAGACAGGTCTCTGGGTTTGTGTCCTAGGGCTTGCCTGACTAAGTTACAGGGTCTCAGGCCAAACCAAAAACAAACCAAAACAAACAAACAAAAAATTAATAAAAAAAACCCAAACCACCAAAATACACATAGGTCCACAGATGGCTTAGAACTAAATTTAGTAGGTTTGCTGCCTCGTTCCTTAGGTTTATAGCTCTCTCTCAGTCTGTGATTCAGTTTAGTCTTGCACTCAACTTGTATTTATAGTAACTATACCCTTTTCATCAAGGAAGGCCTTAGTTTCAAGGTAAACAATCAGTGTACGATTAACATCTTGGAAGTCTCTTCTATCACAATAATTGGATGCAAAAAGATGTCTCCTCATCTATAGTTCTTCAGAAGCTATGTTTGGCACATTGACTAAACCTATTCTTTACCACATAAATAAAAGTCAATCATCCCTCTCATTGGTACAACAACTGAAGCATTTTCAGGAACACAAACACTCAAATCATAATTAGCAATTGAAGGAGTAAGTGACGTCTTGAAATACAGAACAATACAGAGAGAGAGACACTGAAGTTCACATCCAAAAATAGGCATGAAGAGGTATAAATAGTACATAAGAATCAAGAAATCAGATCACAGTGTCATGTTTTAAGAACTGTACCATCATCTAAGCACCTGTTCATACAGTATGTTTAGGCACCAGAAATTTCATAAAAACTGAAGTTACAATCAGGCAAAGTTTATTGACAAGGCACACATGAAAGATAAAAAATCTGATCTCTAACAGTATCAGTTTACAATCTAAAAAAGTCCCAGATGTGTAAAACTAACTCTATATTACTTAATAGCCATTCAAGTTTCTAAATTCAGTATGAAGGGTATGTTAAAACCGTGAAATTGCTTGGGTTGTACGGAGCTTAAAGATGACCTTGTGCCAACCACTGCCATGGGCAGGAGCATTTCTTTATATTAATAGTGCCAGCCAAAAATTGTGCACCTATTTACAGATAGGACAAACATTTAGTAGTAAGCAAAAGAATTCATCACATATCTATAAGCAGCTACAAAAAAGCAGATACTAAACCTAGAAGTCTTGGGGAATGTTGTTTCCTCACACTGTTGCTACACACAAATAATCCTAACGTCTTTCAACAGGCTATTCAGATATTTCCTTCATCAACATCAGTGCACACACTATAATGCTTTTACAATTTTCCAAAATACCTTGCAGTTCAACATCTCTAGCTAGAGCAGCTGAAAAAACTCTCCCCCACCTGCTCCCCAGCACAAGACAAAGACGGTAGAAAACAGGCGGAAAGAAAAAATTCACAGATTCAAACTGTACTGTAGAGTTTTAAATGGAGCTTTTGCAGGTATATAACAACAGTCATCAGAAGCTATAAGAAGTCTTTAAATACATGTGAAAGTAAGACAAGGAATTGTTGTGTTTCTCCTGTATTGCTTTAAGTATGCAAAATTGGGAAGAAGTGTTTTTAATCTTGCAACATGAAATTTGTATCAACAATTGTGGATAATTATTGCCTCTCAGCTACATGGAACTCTTGCCTCCACAGTCTGAAGATTGGTTCAGAATATTCAGGGCTGTTGAAGAGGCAAGGAAAAGTGAGCTTTGAACTCCTTGCAAATTCATACAGCCAGACATTAGCATCTTGAACAAGGGCTGACTACTGCTTAGGTACATATGGGAAAAGTTGTTTCCACAGTGGTTAGAGCAAGAGGACAGACATCAAATACCAGTTACTTAACAGGTTTCATTAAATCCCTATGGAACTTCTAGGAAATTGCTTTGGAAAAAAACCTAAGAGCACTGTCTTAGTATCTAACTAGGTGTTGGAAAATGCAAGGTACGATTAACTTAAAGACCTGCATAAAGATACATTAATTAATTCTTACTGTGATATTAACAGTTGATCTGTAGATTTTAGAGCTTAGATAGCACTACCAACAACCTGATAGGACCTCTTGCATCAGATAACATAAGTATTGTTATCTGACAGGACCAGAGCTAGTTATTGTAGAAAAATTTGTGTTTCAAAGAACTTGCCAGGTCTCCTGTCACACTTCCACTCACTGCCATTTTAAATTCAGAACAGATTAATTAAATTAATTGAACCAATCAAGTAACTGTATGCCCCTGAAATAAGAGCTCAAGTACTCCAAACAAACATTACCAGGTTAAAGAACCACATAAATATTCAATTTGAACAGAATTCAAAGTCATCCTTGGTATTTCAGCCCCCTGCAACTATACCAGATAGTGGCCAAGTTAAAATATTTCTGTTATTCCACAACTGAGAATAAAGTCTCAGGACCTCTGAGAAACTTCATGGTCTACACATGAAATGCTTTTGTTACTTCCCACTTGTCTCTCACTGTTACACATTCAGAACTGCACGTTAGCTGACAGTGTCAGAGCCTCCTCAGCAACCTACCAGAGGCCCAAATACCTTCAGTGTCCGATATTTTTTTATGAACTTCAACGCTTTTAGCAAATAGTTCAACTGTCATATACTAATAAGTTTAAAATTAAATATGAGAATTGGTGGCTTTTCAAACTAACTTGTATATTCTCTTCAAGGAAAATTTCATGCCAGTGTTTAAATGAGGGATGGAACACAGTAGTTTTCTCTAATACTTACAATGAACACTTTAAAAAACAGCTTTTAAATTAATAATATTTTATACTATCGACCCATCTTTGCTTTGTGCTGGAATCATCACAGGAACAGCTCCCATTCTACTTAAATTAGGTGCAGCTACCTTTGAAGGTGCAAAGGCTGGGGTTTGAGGAGGAGCACGTTCAAAGTCTTCACTTGGGACTTGGCTATATGGAGTTTTGGTATATCCTTCCATGTTGGAGGGAGACATTGAGCCCAGGGAAGAACGATTGCTGCCAATGTAGCTGCGAGCTGTTGAACTGCGACTTTTTGGAGGTGGAACATCTTCTCTGAAATAAACGAAACAAAAAAAAAAACAGTTGCAGGACAAAAGTTCAGTCACCACTACTTTAAAACAAATATTCAGTTTGGTTTTTTTAATTCTCATGCAGTAGGCAAAAAAATCCTTACATCTTCCTTTAAAGTAACAAAAATCCCCCAAACCCTCAATATTCATTGCCTTTAAAATGTTTACTGAAATTAGACAAACCACAAAAAGTTCTCTGACAAGCCAGTGTGTTATAATAAGATTTCCAGATTAAGACAGAAATCTCAACTGTTAAGTAACTTATTTGCAGAAATACACATTTAAAAGTTAATCTTCCAATAATACTGCTCAGAAACTAGAGACATGTTACCTGATATCATGATGTACTTCTTTCTCATATTTCTTCTCTCTGTGCTTCTTACAGCAACAGAAGATGAGAGAACACAGTACAGCGAGACCCAGCAGAGTTCCTATAATAGCTCCAGTAATTATACCAGCTGTATTTACGGCTAGAATAGGCAAATAACAATACTGTTTGTTAAATGTCAAAGTTATAAGACCAACTTTCTTTTAACATTAAGCCCAGTATGCTTCACATGAGGCAGGTCAATAATACATCACTGCATCAGAGGGGAAGTGCTCAGTCACATGCATTTAAAACAGTAAGACTTGAAGTGGCACCCACAAGTTACATAACAGCATTGGGGTTTTAAACCTTTTAGGAGTTTAGAGAAAAAGACTGTTCAGGTTTAACACACAGAACACTGTGTGACTATTACACAGCAAACACTTACGAGGGGTGACATTCAGCTCAACAGAACATTCATCCGTGCCAACTCTGTTTGAGGCCACACAGTTGTATGTACCAGAATACTCTCGAGAGGCATTTTTCAGAAGAAGTTCCCCTGTATTTTTATCTACAAACAACAGAAGGTAGAGGTTTATCATTTGCCTAAATATAATTCCATGGTCAACATCATAGAATTATTAATCCAGCACATACATGAAATCTTAACTTTAAAATGTCATATTAAAGATATCCAGATTAAAACAAAATTCTATCATGCTGTAAAATGCTATTGCTTGTAAAAGTCTTACCCTGTTAGAAATGTATTCCACAGCATTTGACTTGCTCTACTTGCTGAACAAGTTAGGTAGTGTCTAGATTTTTGAGAACACTCTCAGTGTCCCCAAACCTACATTCACAAGCCCAAAACTAACATGGTTTTAGTAAGTTACAAGTCACTCTTGCACAATTTCCCACTCATTCTTGTCCAGCACTGATATTGTCAACTGCTCTTTTTGTTACCATGAGTCAAATTTGGGATGTGAAGAAAGAAGGGGCATAACAAAAGTAGCCTAAACTCTTCAGTAGTACAGAGAAGGACTTTAATGATCAATCATTCACTGTCAAAACAAGAACTAAGAGACATCAACTAGCACTACCAGGAGTTAAGTTCAAAACAAAGAACAGTATTAGGTTCTTCCTTTGTAGCTAATTTTTAGGTTTTAAGATATTACATACTCTAATAAAGTGCAGAAGCTTACAAAAAAAATGGAGATGTTTGCTTCTTTTAAATCAAACTGAAGCCACTTCTGAATTCCCTACTGTCCACTTGAGCACAAAAGCAAAAGCATCAGCAAGCAGAAGAACTCCTGACGCTTGGGTATGGGTGAGCGTGATACTGCAGCCTAATGGTAAGAATCTCAACTTGAAGCTTGAAACATTTCCCATCATGAATTAAAAACCAAAATCAACTCCAGCTCATTTCAAAGTCAGTTTTTTCAGAGGGCAGAAGTGACACTTGATCTTGACTACTCTATAGTAATACTAACTCTGGGATGCTCACAAGTCAATATAAGCTAAAAATACTATTGCAATCTTTTTAAGTATTTCAGAGTAATAAATGAAGTTTGACAGTACTCAGCACGGACGTGGCAGGAAGTTCTTGTGTGCCAGATACTCTCCTCCAGTCGTAAGACAGAAGTGGGGATCCTTCTTGTGACACACATTTCAAGGTAACGTCTTTTCCAATCTCCTGTGATCCTTCAATGGAACATTTGGTCCTTGCTGGCTTTACTAATAAACAAAACATCACTGAATTAAAAACAGTCACAATCAAAATGCTTACTAGTTGTGTTCTAGCAGTCAGTCTATTTTGCAAAAGAGAAAGTTTGTGCCACAAACCATTTCCATGCACTGAAAGAGTTTCTATGAAATATGAGCCAGGCACAGAACTTCTAAAAATGCTCTTTATTTTAAATATTATTCACTTCACCTCCTAGAATAGGATTACACCCATCCTTCCCAAGGCCTTGATAATGACCATAATTGGCACAGGTTCAGTACAACAGTACCCAACTGGAAGTTTTCATTTCAGATATTGAAAATAGGATGGAATAAGCACATAAAAAACATCACTGAAAATTTAAGAAAATAAATTATCTTACCAAGTACAGTCAACTGTATTTTTTTGCTTTGAACTCCAGGAGCCTTCTTCACTTTGCACTGGTATGTGCCAGTGTCTGCTGCCTTTAAATTCAGGATATCCAATGAACCATCACCAGATTTGGGATCAAGATTTGTAAACTGCATTCGCCCAGTCATAGCAGCATAATAATGATTATAAACCCTGTCTACAGCATACATAATTATCTATGAAAAAAAGAAATAAGATTCAGAAATCTACTTAGTGTGCAAACATTTTAAATAATTTGGTCTATCTGAATACTCAAGTTTCTTTCTATAGTTTTAACCTCAGACATAGGACATAGCCAAATATCTCCATCTTCAAAATATCACCACACACAGCATTATAGTGAATACTCCAACCAAACACCTGACCAAGTACCAATATGTCAGCATTGACTTCTGACTGAAAGAAAACTGTTTAGAATTGCTCTAATTTAATTCTGCAAAACCTGCCTACTAATACTGATTACACTTCCAAAGGCAAGAAAGCATTAATAACTAAAAGAGTCAATATATTTAAAATTAAATCTCATGAATTTGTTTTCAATAAGGAATATAACTCTGGTACAAAAGCAAAGTTTCCTTTTTGGAACTGAAATGTATTTAATTTGGGAGTTCTTCATTAGAAGGCAAGTTTATAGTGAAAAATGTCTTGACATTTCATCCTTAATCTGGTATTTCAAAACTTCCACTAGATTTCATATGACTGGTGCTTCAAAGCAATTTAAGATCACAAGCATCCCAGCCTGAAAAGGTGGAAGTTTAAAAAGGCAGTAACAAAACTCAGACATTGACCTACTCAAACAACTAAATTAACACTGCCCAAAAAGAAGTCTCTACTTACTATTTGCTCCTTCTTTTGATTATCTGCTGGTATCAATACCCACTCAATATCTAGTGGGCCTTCATCTTCTTCCGAGAGTTCAAAAGTACACGGCAACGTAACTTTCTCTCCTTGTGCTTTTTCAAACATTGACTGGTCAACTGAAGTTATAGTTAGGCTTCTTGTTAGACCTATAAAAACATATTTTTATGTTTTGAAAACAAGTCACACACAGTTTTTCACTGTAAGTGTTCTATGACATACTTTTCCTGTATAGAAATCATGCCATCAGTCAGACTTGTCACCGCTGAAGAGCCTGTGCAGATCCTGTAACCCAACACAGCACAAAGTCCTGTGCTGCTCATTTGGAATTACTTCCAACAGGCAGCTACATCTTTCAAGCCATACTTTTTCTTTTTTGCACAATTCAAGTCCCACACAAACCCAAACTAAACATTTCCAACAGCAGATTTTTCAAGTCACTATATAATCACCTTACTATTACTCCCTCACTGTAGAATGAAAGTATGGAACAGTAATGAAGTCTGCCAGATTAGAAAGAATTCTTGAGAATCCCTGGGCTGGAAGTAAGTTACTTTGCCTTGAGTTATAAGGGCTTCTCTATCTACAGGGACACAGAGGACAAATTAATCTTTTTCAAACATCTCAATGAGTTTTTTTGCATTTGTTTGTCTTTTCTGTTTGTCTTACTCCTCTAAAAAGGCTGTGCAATCCTTATCCGCATGCCTCTAGGCAAACATGCTTTCAAACAACAAATTTTCCTCAATTCAGCCCTGAAAAAGAATCCGTATACTGACACAAAAAGAGCTACTCAAAAGGCCTGAAGCAAGATTCCCCCTATTTCACAATAAACGCAGGCTTCCCTTATATCAAGTGAGCAGGCTCGCACATCACAGCCAGGATGTGGAAAGAACACCCTTTGCTCATGATGGAAATGGGTTTGGCACTGGTACAGCTACTGTTTTGTCCACCTTCTTGGAAACCAAGCTCAGGTTTTCAGTCACTTTATGTGTGCAGGTTGCTAGACAGACACACAGATGTGACCACAGCCATGAGAGCTGCAAGGCCACCAGGAGAATGGACAGTGTGAGGAAGACAGATGGCTTTGGCACCTTTTACAGATCTAAAGTAACAGCCTCAGGTGAAAAAGTTTAGAATCATTTTGCACAGTGCTGTTGTGTTCTAACTCGCACTTCTCCATATAGTAGAGGAGCTCCAGCACGGTAGAGGAGCTTCCTGCAGTAGATCATAGAATATGGTGAGTTGGAAGGGACCCAACAGATACCCTTCTGCTTTACTAAAGTTTTGCTCTGTATCAAGTCTTTGCATTCTCTTCCTGATGATAAAACAATGGGATCTTTAACAGCTATTTAAAAAAATCCTTGAGAAAGAGAAATCACTTGATATACTAAATTCCAGACAACAGCCCGCAAGAAAAGGCCTTCAGAATAGTTAATTATTAACAAACTAGGTAGGATTATTTTGTTTCCTATCATTCATAGTATTACTTTTTATGACATTGCCTTCAGTCTGGGGGAAGGGGAAAAAAAAAGAAACACCAACCAAAAAAACTTAAATCAACTTGAGGTAGGAAAGAGAGTTACGTGCAATGTCTCTTACCGACAATGGACACCTTTTCAAAGACAACTCTAATGGGTTTGTACCACCTCTTTTTTGACCACAGTAAACAGATCTGAACAGTTAATTCTGTGCTACTAGGTTGAACTACAACAGTTCCCTAAATAATAGTGATCTCCATGAATACCTGTTGATTTTTCACAAATCCTATTCCCTCCTAAAGGATCTTTTCAGATTTCCAAGTGTAAAACTAGCCATTCTAAACCTCTTTAAAATGTTGTTTGACTAGTGAATAGATTAAATTTGGTCAGCTCTATATAAACAAAGACAACACTACTACTACCCATCACCTCTGTTTATGGGTAGATTTAGAGTACATTCATGCTTCCATAAAAGACAGTAGCATTTACATTATTAATGTAAATTCCTGAACTGTTTTTTCAGCAGCTTCCATACTCTTGTTTCCCTTTTCCCCACGGCCTCATTAGGGAACTGTAATACAATATTCTCAAGTTGATCTCCAAATTGCATTTCTGCATCTGCAATGTTACTATATTAAAGAAAAGGGATGTGAACTCAAGTAGAGTTTAAGTGACTGATAATCAAATACATTATTATGTTACTTACTTCCTTAAAAGCCTCAAATCTGTAACCTGGGAAATTAAAAGCTTTCATTCTGAAGTAAATCACTGGAGCAGAGCTGCTGCTCTGTGGCAGCATCTCCAGTCACACTCACACTGCCATCTGAAGTTCCACCACAAAGGACCACAGCACACACATTTGCTTCCCCCTCTCCACAAGAGGACCTGCTGAGAATTTCACAAACTGGACAATAATTCATATAAGAGCAACAGTCTGCCTTTTCACAGCAGATAGTGGATAATAGAATTCATACTCTGGGGATGCTATGACACATCCCTACTACTAAAAAGTATAAACTCTGATTTTCAGTTGATACCTGCTGAAACACAACATGGCCAAAACAAACTGGACAGATGAGTATCCACATGTTGATTTTTTTGACTACTTTTCTAAACAAATGGGACTTGCAGGATCAATGTTTTATATCTCTCCCTCTTCAGCTGTTGCTTGTTCATCTCTTTGACAATTTCAAACAAATATAAAAGCAGAAATAACAGGCCAGTACAACCAGAAGTCCCCCAAGTACTCATTTGTACTGACAGAGATAAGAAGCATTAGATTCTTCAACTATCTCTTGCCTCTTCATTGCCAGACAACTCATGTGAGTATAATTTTAAAGTGGACATTACACGGTTTCATGGCAGAACACTGAGAAAAAGACACTGGCAACTGGGAAGAAAAATTATGTTAAAAGCTGGAAGTACTACATTTCAGAGACACGCTCCTAGGAAACTAGACTCCAGTAGTCCTGCCTATCACTGCCTGTCAGTTTAGTCCAAGTGCTTCAAAAGCCAGAAATAGTTTCTACTACAGCACTCATTTCTCTGATCCAAACATACAGATTGACATAGTAACCATGTGCCAAATAAAAGCAGAACCCAAAAGCCTGAAGAGCCTTGCTCAAAATAGAAGATTGTCACAAAAATATTTTTCAAGTTTCAATTTTTGACACTTTTGAAGTCCAAGTAGTATTTTCATGCACATTTGACTGCATGCAAACATGTCAATGAAAGCTAAAGCACACAATCCTCAGAATAACACTCAACAATCATTCCTGCACATGAAGCTTCCAGCACACACTAGCTGCTAAGAGAGGTACTCAAACATTAGTCTGAACCTTCTAATTATCAGAGCTTTTGCATAAATCTCAATTCCTTTCTTACTGCACATCTCCCAACACCTCTCTTTTATTATACCAGGGTTCCACAGTCTTTTTCTTAGACTAAGGCTGCAAACACTAAGCTCTTTTCCACTTTCTCTTTCTTTTGGGTCAACATCAGCATACAGAAGCAGCAAGCACCTCAATTAAGATACATGTCAGAGCTAGCTGGGCTTGGACTGAGCATTAGCAACACAAGGGAGGGGCAGGTAATTGGAGATTCCCTTCTGCAGAGAAGACACATCTGCTGCCAGATATGCTGCAGAAGGAGGCTTGGCCAGATTCGACATGTCAGAGATTGTCAAGGGTCCTCTGACCCTTATTATCATCACCACTATTGCCTTTTTCTTTTCTTTTTTGTTCTATTCCCACTTAATTATTACCTGATGTTAGCAAAGGAGACCTGGAGCAAATCAAATGTGACTAGAAAGCTCCAGGGGCAAAGAAGGACACAGAATCCCAGGTGACATTTACTCTCCTTGCTCTTTTCATGTAAGGGGGAAAAGGCTTGTAGAGACACATCCTTCAAGTTAAGAACTCACTACAGGATTGGCACTGCAAGGAGCACTTTAATTTTTATGACCACGAGTACCCCTGAGAAACAAGGGCTGCCAAGTGAGAGATGGGATCCACTCGAGGAAGCGGGTTATGAACAACCTCATCAGAGCTGGTGACGAGCACTGTAAATGAGAGATCTACCAGGAAATAGTATCTGAACTTTGCAGTCAGGGGAGGGAATAGAGACTGAGCCATTGGAAGTACCTGGTCTAGGTTCTTGTGAGGAAGAGAGATCCTGGTGAAGATAAAGCATGTTAAAAGAGAAACCACCTACAGCACCTGCACACAGAACTGACACCAGAGCGAGACGTGTGCAATGGCTTGCGTGACTGGCACTTTGTCATGGATGGACACCAGAAGCCAGGAAGGGAAGAACAGCAGGTGACCTCACCTCTACCTGAAGGAGCAGCTGCAACACAAAAAGCTGTTCTACAGGACAGACAACAGGCTGGCTAAGAGCTTGTGGGTCAGGATTAAAGGAAAGGACGTTATGGACAACATCACAGTCAAAGTTTGTTACAAATCACCTGATTGGGGTAAGAAAGCCAATGAAGGCTATTTCAGCAGTTCCAGAAAGTTTCTAAAAATAACAGAGACTAGTTATTGTGGGACATTTTCACCTCTGTGACATCTACTAGAAGGGCAACACAGCATGACACAAAATCTAAGAGGTTTCTGAAAGATTTCAGGGAAAAACAGCACTAAATGAGTAAATCCCCATTTGATACTTTCTTGCAATGGCTTTCAAGGAAAAAAGAACCCTAAGAACCTGCTGGGGATAGAATCAACAACAGCCCTGACTGCAGAGACCATGAAATAGTGAAGTATAAAACCCTGTGAGGAGGAAGACAAATCCAGCACAGACCCTGCACTTCATATGGGCAGACTGACTTACCCAGTAGCTGGAATTCTGTGGGATCCAATTCTAAAAAGCAAAAGAACTCAAGAAAACTGGGGGGTATTTAAGGGCAATTGCTAACCACACAAGGAGTACATCCCAACACCCAGCAAAATAAACACATCAATCAGCAGCTTGGCCTAAGGAGGAAGAAGCAAGAACAGCCTACCAAGGGAAGAACACACAAATATTGCCCAGGCATGCAGCATCCCTGCCAGGGAAGTCAAAACACAACCAAAGCTGAAAGCAGCATGGGACTTCAGTGCCACATGAAAACCTTCTACTATTACACGAGCAGTAAAGAATCAGAAAGAAAAATAGGACAGGTGATAGCTGATACAGAGAAGAGCAAAGTACTCAGTGTTGATGCTGTTTGGAGCAGAAGGCTGGATGTGACTGAGGTCACGTTCAACACAAACAATTCTGCATTAAAGATCTAATGAAGCCAACACACACAGTGACAAGATGACATTTTCTCAATTTTTTCCCAAGCTTTACCCCTTCAGCTTCCACACAAATCAGGGATATTCTATTTATTTCATTCTGCTAGTATGTGCCTCAAAACATGAGGGGATCCACTGTGGTATCTAACTGCTAGTACATGACAGGCAGACATTTTACCAAGCTGAAGGAAGATTTGTGTTTGTTTTGGTTAGCATGATTTTATGGATAAAATTTCAGACCCTTTTCAGACACCTTTTCTGGTTTAGACACACAAGTGACTCAAGTCATTTATCCCACTTATTCAAATATACTTTGCATTAAAATATCTAATTTCTAATTGCAGAAAATAAATCACTGCAAAATGTAGACTCAAAAGCACACAACAGACTCTCAAGAAAACCCCTGAAAGCCAAGTTTCAAGTGCACTTGATCCAAATGGCTGTATATTGTTTTCAAAGTATTTTGCAAGGAGAACATGCGCCATATTTGGCTGTGGTAAACATAAAAATGAACACTTGTGACTGGTTGAGAAGAGACAAGCACCTTGATGAAGAACAATAAGCATTATTCCTTTAAAAAGTTTGTATTAGAAGAAGAGGTCAATACACAGTTTGGATTCTGAACATTCAGATTTAAGTTTCTTAATGTGGAATAAAATACTCTTTTTCTGGGAAACTGACCCTAAAGAGCATTGCAGACTATATGTGTATGATTGAACAAGTTTTTCATATGATTTCTAAAGGGGTGGAAACCAGTAGACGATCTTCAGAAAAACTCTTTCCTTCTCAATATCTGAACTAACCTTTAAGTGTCACTCAAGTAGAACACAGTTTAGTAAACTATGTTATTATTAAGACTAATCTAGGGAAAATGAAATATTTTATGGAATCTGATGGAAGCTGTTTTCTAGTATAAAAGAATCTTCAAAACAGAAAGCAGACAAAAAATTAAAATGGAGCAAAGCTTTCTTCATTCCAACACAGACATAAGCAGAGCTGTGATATATACTAATAAATAACAGAAAGCAATTTATTAGATTAATTACTTATGCATTTAGTATTTTCTTATTTAATCGGGACACATTGAAATTGTGCATTACTGGCTTACACAAATGTAGGTGTGCATCTAAATTTGGCATGAATGTTTCTGGCATCAGATAGGGCTGTGCCACAGAAGGGTTATGTAACCCAGCAGATAGTCCTTCCCTAGATGGGGACCAGGACAGTTTCTACACAGAGTTGAGTTCAGAGATGTTGCTGTACTTAGTGTGATCCACCTGCAACTGCATTTTCAGAGTACTTTCCTACCAGGCTCTCCAAAATCAGTCTTGTTTGCCAATACCTGACTGCAAACAAGGAGAGTCTCTAAATATATAAATGTTTTTTTCCACAGAATGAGGCCTTAAGTAGCAAGTAATGATCACGACCAAAAATGCACATTAGTGCTTTGAGAGCCACAAGCTATAAAATTCACTTAAGAGACACTTCAGCTTACACTTTTCTTTCAAATGCAGATTAGAGATGTACCTGTGATCAAATCTTTTCACCAAGCAGATTTCAGTCTCAAAAACTGAAACCATCCCCATTTTACTTCTGAATACGCCTCTTCTCCACAGTTCATCTCCTACTTTTTTCAGCTAGCTGTAATGATTTTATAGAGCAAAGTTGCCCAACTCTCTCCCTTCCCACCTTCACTTGGACAGAAGTTCTACAACATCTTATTTCAAACCTGCACTTCTGACCTAAGGCCCTCTAGAACTGAGTGACTCAAGTTAACACCCTTAGCAAGCACGGAGTACACAGGGAGGAAGGTACACACCAAGGAGTGGCTGGCTGAGGAGACTGCCTGGTGTTCACTGGCATAATCTTAACACAAACACAAGTCTCCATGGCTGAAATCCCCACAAACAGCCAGCATCCCACAATCACCTCCTGCTTCCTTAAAATACCAAACATCAGCATCCTCAGCAGCCAAAGGGAACATCTGCAAGACAGGGTCCTGCTGATCAAGTAACTGGATTAAAAGCTGCTTTCACAAAAGAATAAAGAGAAACAAGTATTTGGCATTACTTATTTTAGTGGTTTTTGCAGCACCCAGTAGCTGAGTCATATCAGCACAGCTAAGATGGCCACAAAGCTGCAGTTAAGCTGTTTTGCCACAGTTTATCACAAGCGAAAAACCAAATCACATCCTAAATTTATCAGTGAGACCCCTCTCCAAAAGGTTAAAAAAAAAAAAAAAAAAAAAAAGCCTTAAAGAAAAGGGCCCAGCTTCAGATTTGGATTCTCAGTTTCTACATCTTACCTCCAAGAGCAAAAGGACCCAGTACAGTTACAGCTTTCAGAAGCTTGGGCCCAAAACACATGAAGTTTTGCCGAATCTAACTCTTCTCATATCATAAACTCTGCAACTCAAAGAACAGTCCCTAAACAGTCTCCTTTAACTTAATAAACATTAAAGGAAAAATGTCAATAAAAAGGAAGTTTAACAGAAGGATAAAAAAAATTGTCTTCCCTTTAGAAAGCAAATTCAATAGACTTGGGGATTTTTGATGTGAGAATGAAACTCAAAAATGCTTCACAACAGATTCCAAAACACATATTAGCTCAATACACATCCTATTAATTTAGTCAGGTACCCAGGTACCAAAGAATACTCAGGCTTCACAGTAACCTCAACAGAGGTAAAACAAGCAAAAGATGAAGGACAGGAACAAGCAAGCAATTGGTAAGGAACTAACAAATGCTAGGTAATAACAGAGCAGTTAATAAAACAAAGAAAAAGTCACACAGCATTACTCCATCTGAATCCACATATCTACAGAGGTTTGATTTTAGTACATTCTAATTTTAGAATTCCGCAAAGAATTCAGATTTTTAGGATAATCCCATGCTGATAAAGGCAAATCACAAAGCTTTTCCTAACAAAGAAAGTACTGTCCTGCTAATATCAAGAGTTAAACAGTTACTGTTTGACGTGCTCCACAGACCACATTTTTCCCATGCTTAACGCCCTGTTATCATACAATGCAGTGATACAAATTTCAGAGATAAGCACAGTTCACTGTAACTGGTAAAAACACCCCAACAAAACATTTTACCAAAAGCAGCAAGCCTACTTCAACCTAACATTTCCAGGGCTAGTTACATTACCATACAAAGTATTCTTCTACTTAAACCTCAAAGAGGCCCAATGCAAAAAGGTTAGAGAGAAGATAAAAACTTGCCCCTCTACACTAGCCTGAGTCCACTAAGCAGAACACTAGTTAATCCTCAAAGACAGAGTAAAATTAAGACAAAAGATGTTCACATCTGCACTTCAGATCTCCCAGGTCAGTGCTCTCTAAACTGGAGTCACAGATCTTAGTGAAACTCTCCTACTGTGCAGAAAAGAGAGTTTATGGAGCCAGAGAAAGTAAAGACAACCCAGGAATAAAAGCACCCACCTAGGAGAGACTTGGCTGCACACAGTGTCTCCTCCTATTTAGTCCCAGACTAAATATAAAAACAGTTCAGGAAACTAAATCCACACAGCAGTTTTTGTAGAAAAGAGTTAGAGTTTTATACACCTTATGATAGTAGCGACAAGATTTTAAAACCCTCTCTCGCACATTTCAGCTCAGCTAGCTCACCAGTAGCTCAAAGAGGCTGAGTGACTGAGCTCCCAGAACTCTGGTCTGGTTAAGTTTCCAGAACACTTTTTCCACAGACGGTGTAGATAAAAGACTTATGTGCATGAAACAAGGTTTTGCCAGAAGCTACAATGAGAAGGCTGATGGAACAGCAGGGCACTTAATAAAAAAAAAAAAAAAAAAAAAAAAAAAACAACAACAACAACCCCAACAAAAAACCAACCAACCAAAACAAAAAGAACCCAAAAATAAACACACCCCCCAAAAAAACCCCACATATAAGAATAAGCCTGGGATATTTCAACCACCAGATAGTCAACTCTGTTCCTGGGCCTCAAAACAGTGGGCTTGTATTTCCAAACTTTACTTCTTCTGAGCAGGGTGGGGGAGAAGCACCACTTTTCTGAGGCACATTTCCTTGAATCCACAAATCCTCTGTCAAATCACACGAGTTAGAAAAAAAAACTAGACAGGAAACTGAGTATGCACACTTCTTCAAAGACATTTAAAAAAAAATTATTTCAGTCTGGATGTCTTCAGACAGCATTAAATTAATAAATAGCTCCAATTCATGTAGTGTTGCATACCCCTGCCCCAGTTTAAAAGGTACTGCACAATTAAGCTACAAGTTACACACCCTCCCAATCTAACAAAAAATTTCTTAATTTTAAGGCTCATATAAATAAAACTACCAATAACTCCAACTCTGCAAATACATAAGCATGAGCTTGATTTCACTCCCAACCACAGTTCACTGGGATCAGCTGAAATCATTATGCAACTACAAAAACCTAAAAATCACAGGCTAAAACTTAAATGATCTTTTATTCTTTTATTCACCCACAACTTTGTTTTTTCTTCAACACACCCTTTGCCTTCAGATTCTCTCCAACATCCCTTTCCTTTTACAACTGTCCTTGTGCTCCTTACTTGTTCAGCACATTCTTGAAGCTTTTGGGTTGCTAAACCCAAAGCCACCAGCCCGTATCCTAGCAACTGCTGGCTGATGACCTTCCTGAGAGGGACGTGCTTATCAAGGGGAGTGAGGGGGCATTCAGATCTCCTTACTGAAGGGAAGGATAAGCTTTCGGGAGGCAACCGAAAGGGGGAGGGGATAGTGCAACATAAACTGGGATTAAGATTAGTTTTAAGCAGAGGAGTAGTGTTTAGCCCAGTATCTACAGAAAATCACTATGAGTTCCAAGTTTTCTGTGGTATCAGCTGGATGGACTTTGCCAACAGCTGCACAAGGCTGCTCTGACACAAGGAAGGGGAGAAGGAATCCAATGCCACCGCTGGAAGGGGCAACAACCACAGCAGACAGGATGTAACCGCACCACATCTGTAATGGGGGCAGGTGTAATGCGAAAATGTACCTCCAGACTGCACTTCAGAGCCTTTAAGGAACCATCTAGAAACAGTACTGAGAAGTGCAAAATTAAATGAAGGGCAACCATTACAAAGACTTTTTTCAGTGAGCACAAAAAAGAAAAAGATCAGAGCTGAAATCCTGACACGACACACACACACAAAATCCTGCCCCTCCTCTACCAAGTCTACCCCAGCTGCACAGGTTGTTTTGCCTTTAGCTCTGCAAGTCACTTTCCCATTACGGACAGATATTGGAGGCTTACACAGTCACTAAGCAATCAAGCCACATGATTCGATCTTTTTCCTGCCAATTTGATGGCATTTAAAAGGGAGCTGAATGAAGCAGCTCACTGGCAGTGTGAATGCACCGGGCACATCTGTCAGTCAGTGCATCAGGGAGTTCACTACAATCCAACACTTATCTGAGCAGCCATATTATTTTCACTTGAGTAAAGAGGCTTTGGCTCTTCCAAGCTATTGAACAAGCAATGCTTTTTTCCCAGTTCATGCAAGTTTTGCATTAAGATTGACAACTATTTGATTCAGTAGCACAGAGTTGATTTTGGGCTCTTTTCTTGTTTCTGTTTTGTTGGGTTTTTTTAAATATAAAGGTGAAGCATCAAAATGACAGAGAAAAATGTCTTGTCTGCCCAGTCTTGTTTCCTTCCCTGCCCCACTCCCACCAGATAAAAAACAGACAGAAAGGAATAAGCTCAAAGAATTAGAATATCCACCCTAATTAGCCAAGAAGTTAACTTATCATTTAAAAATTTAGGGAGACTTTAGAATATATTTATATCTATACACACACAAACAGGTTATTTTTACATGCCTTAAAACAACTGAGATGAAATATTCCTTGTAGCTTATATTGTTAATACATCTAAAACAAAGAGCTGAAGATGCAGGATAAGTGAACACAGGAAACTTCAATTCCTTATGCAAACTAATTCTGCACAAGTTCAAACAGTTGAGAATGTATCAAATTCTCATCCTTCCCTCCAACACACCAAATAGTTCTTGTTGATTAATCATTTTTCAGCATACTAAGCATACAGGCTTTAGCTGTAGGGCATGAAAAACATATCTGTTTAAAAAAATGTAGCAGCAAGTGCAACTGCAAAACTTGCAACCATCAAGTACCTCAGATGCTTCATGACAGCACCTAAAGGACATCAGAGCACCAGTGAATGGCTCCAGTGTAAATAAAACTCCAAATCTTGCCTCTTTATCACATTTTGAATGTGATCCAGTAAGTAGGTGACATTTAAATAAATTAATAAACAATAGCAATAATATACTCCACCATGCACATTTGAGGTTCCAGCTGACACTCCCTTGTTATAATTCAGGCTTGATCTCATTGAGCTGGACCAAGAAAAGGAACAGGCAGAAAACTGGCCTCACAAAAATTTACTCTTTTTATAACTTTTAGACTCCCTGAACTGGAGCTCACCATGGAGCCAGATGAATGCCAGGTACAACTTCAAAGAGGATGCAAAAATAATCTTTGCAGTAACATCTAGACATTTGGCTGATTGCCTGATTTAGCCATGCAGTCTTACTCCTCAATTAAGCTCTCTCCAGGCCAAGGTTTTACAGATATTTCCCTGCTTTGGGAAAATACTGATCAAACAGAGCCAGTTTTCCTCCTAATGCTCTTCTGCCATCCTTCCTGTCACTCATTCCTGCCCTGTACCAGGACAAATGGGTGGCAAAACTTTCTTGTTTCAAATCTATGATCTAACCAGTTAATAAATTAACACTTTCAGCAACTGAGACCCGTTTACAACTGCAGTAAATGAAAGGACCAGCAAGGATGCAGGGGGCTGCTTATATTGCAGATGTTACTGAAACAGGTTTACACAGAACTATGACTTCCCTGCCGCTTACTCTCCTGGCAACTGGCTGAAGTGGCTTTTCTCTGAGCCGTCCCTGGAAAGGTGCAAAAGAGTAAAAAGAAGAATTCCCTAAAAAAGGGGGGCGGGGGAAGCAAGTGTAACTAAATTGATGTAATAGAAGGGTGATGACACACATTCTTCCATGCTGGTGAGCCACATAGTTGCTAAAATTTCTCCAAATTTATAATGTTTCACACAGTATCTAAAAGTTTCATGAAGTCAACCAGAAGTCACAACAAGAGCAAAAAGAATCCCTGTCATTGCAAGCTTATGAAAGCATGCAAGCAACAGCTGATTAAATGAGTGTGGAAGTATGTTGAAACAACACTAGCCCCAAAAACAAGTTTCCTAGTCTGCACAAATCTCTGTAGGAGCTGTGGCAAAGGAGTTTTAATATGCTCCAATACTGAGACAAATTTAAAGATATTCAGGATTACTGTCTTGAAGTGTGAATGGTATGAGTAGCAAAGCATACATGTGCTCTTATAAAAATATGAGCATGGGTGTATTTTGTAAAGCAGCAATTGAAGCTAAACCAGACATTCAGGAGGGGGAGTTTCATCTGTCTGTTAAGTGGGCTTGGCTGTGGAAGAGGCAAGAACTGGAAGTGAAGACAGAGAGGCAGCTGAAGTTTGATGCAACACAGTGGGGCAGTCAGAGGAGACCAAAGTGACGAGCTATAATAATCTCTGCAGCAGCATTCTCAACACAAAATACCTTCTGGGAAACATATATTAGCCAAGGCAAAAATCACTAATTCAAATGTCATGGTCCATGTCACAGCAGCTGACTAACAGTTGATTAAGTAATCTCTGGTTAAAGATTTTCATGCTTGTTAAAACTCTAAGATCCAGGAAACAAGTCCCAAACTTCAGGTAACTTTCACATCAATGGATACTTTAGAAGAACTTGAACCCTGAATCTTGCTACAATTACTGACCAAGAGATGAAATGTACCAGGTTTAGCAATTAAAAGACTGGGATAGGAGTCATCATTAAACTCCTGTGGTAGTCACACTTCTAATTTAAGCTTCTGCAAGATCCTATTGCATGCATAAAAACATGAACAGGCTTACGTTCCTAATTATACTTATTTGACAAAGTGTATTAGCTACCAAATGCTGACTTACTATGCCTGCATTAGGTTCCACTCCTGCATGCACGATACTGGAATAACTTTTCCAAGTTTAACAACAGGGAAATAACCGTAGATTTTCCTAAAGTTTACCAGAACTTTGATTTTATTTAAAAGCTTAGAATTCTGTTAATAAAGCCTCACACATTGCAGAATTTCAACAGAGTACAAAACTGCCTACTATTACCATTGCAAACAAAAAACCAAAATGCACATAAAAACCACTGCAAGAGCAGCAATAAAAGATACCACTACAGACTAAAGAAAATTCCTGCCCAGTTATTTACCTTAACACTCAACTCAAACTCATCCTCAGTTGGGGCATTTACAAACACAGCATTCCTGTTTCGTAAAACCTTCTTCTGAGGGTGAAATGGGTCACTATGCATGTAGGATCTTTTTTTTAGCATCTATCTTTTTATAGGTATAATCTGGCTACGTTAGCACTTCAATTATTGACGATTCAAGTTCTGATGTTACACATTTTCAGAAGTTTAAAAGATGTAAATTATTATCGTATTTGTTAAACTGGGATCGCAAGTTCAGCACCTGTATTTATTCTTAGTCATCTAAAACCCTACACAAATTTGAATTTGCACCAAATGGAAGGAGATTATTTCCCCAACACTGTATACAGGGAGATGGTGCCACACCACATGATGTCATGATCACCATACACAGCTGGGTGAAAAAGGAAGTGGGGACGTTCAGAGTGACAGCATTTCTCTTCCCAAGTGAGCCTTCCACGTGACAGAGCCCAGCTTTCCTGGGGATGGCTGAGCTTCTCCCTGCCCATGGGAAGTGGTGAATGAAGTCCTTGTTTTGCTTTGCTTGCATGCATGGATTTTGCCTTCCCCATTAAACTGTCTTCATCTCCACCCACAAGTTTTCTCACTTTTACTCTTCCAATTCTCTCCCTCATCTCAACACAAGGGGAACAAGTGACCATGTGGGTGGTCCTTAGTTTCTTTCTAGGGTTAAACCACAACCACCAAACTCAAGTAACTTCAGCACCTAGGCAATGCTTCACTGACAACAGTTTTCACTCAATTGCACAAAAAATAGCTTCCTCTAGGTTGGGTCCATATGGAGACCAGCAAGTTACCGACATCTGTTCCTTCAGTGAAGGAAGTAATGTCTATCTGCAGCACAGACCCAGAAACATTAACTCAATCTGATGGGAAAAACACAAGCGAGCTCAGAGGACATATCAGCTCCTATGAATTACAGATTATTCAATTATTTCCTTCAGAGGAGTGTGAAATATATGTGTTTTAGGGTACTGTCATTCAAATAGCTGTACGAAAGAGGTATGTGTGTGTTTTCATTAGGAATATTTCTTTATTTACAAAGTCATCCAATTTCACCCTGAGGTCTGAAGACACCTGTATCCTTCAGGAGAACTAAAGTGTAAAATTCTGTTCTGGGTTTACATTTCCTCATATATTAATTGTTCCTAATTTTTTAGAATCATAGTCTTTGATGACCTAGTAGTCATCTAGTTCAAATGCAGTACATAGAATTCTACTCACAACAAGTTATTTCCAGTTTTCGTTACACAAAGTGTTTCAATATAAATCTTCATGACTAACCTTGTCAACTAAATACTAGTAACTCATAGTTCTTAACACAGCATCTACCTTGTTTCCAACTCTGCTTCGGGAAACACAGTTAATGCAGAACTACCTATTCCCTTTCAGTCAGGAGATCAGAGTTCACCATTCCGTTACAGACACAGAATTTTGAACCCATGAGTAATTTCCCAAAAAAGCAGTGACATCAACACAGGCATTAACATTTCAATAGGAAATAAAACCTGACCTCCTGACACCACTGATACACATTTTACTGTGAACCTGAACCTCCCCATGTGTTTTGTCACCTTTTATAGTTTCACATCATTTTGGGTCAACTTTAGTGAAAACTTACTTTTATATTAGAGATATGTTTAAGAAACACTGATATGGCAGCCAAGTTCATTACAGGAACATAAGAACATCTAGCATGTGAGACGAAAAACATCTGCCTACTTTTTAGTAGCCCAGGCACGTTTGATTTGTTATGTGAGGGTTTTGGGTATAGTTGGTTGCTTTTTTTGTTTGAGAATATCTACTGCTTTGTTTTCTTTCATCACGAAAAACAAACGCGTTTAGGTCCATCCAATTCAACTCCTTTCCTCCCGCCCTCAAATCCTCTCACGTTTACACCTCAGGGCTCAATCCTGGCCATCGGGTCTGGACAACCGGGTTCCGAGGGCTCTCCAGGAGCACCCGGCCCCTTCCACACCCTCAAAAGCAGAGCCAGCCTGGATGCTGGAGGCGCTACACATGCAGGGCTGGGGTTTCAATTTTTTTAAATTTTTTTTCTTTTGCTCTTTCAAAGTCGGTTTTCCCGTGTGGCGCTGACTCCGCCGCCCGCCTGCCGCGGGAGCCGCTCCGGCCGGGAGACACCGGGCGGACACCGCGGCACAGCGGCCCCGGCCGCACCGGGGGCTGCCCGGGAGGGCGGCGGGGGAAGGGGAGGGGGAGGCGACAGATAAAGCTCGGCAGCCGCGCTGAGGGCGAACAAAGCCCAGGTCGGCTCCGCGGCGCGGCCCCACCGCCAGCGCGGGCACCGCGCCCCGGGCTGAGGGCGGGCAGGGCGGAGGGGCTGGCGGGGACGGGGAAATGCACGAGGGGCAGAGACCCGCACACGGCCGAGACGCACACACGCGCTCGCACACACAGGGCGGAGACCACCCCCCCCGCCCACACACACACGGCAGGGACCCCACACACGCACGGGCGGAGGTGCGGAGCCCCCCAGCCGCCGGGGCGGACACCGGGCGGGCAGCAGCCCCCCCACCCCCGCCGCGCTTTCTCCCACCCCACAGAGGAGCCGCCGCCGCCTCCCTCCCTCCTTCCCTTTCCCTCCCCGTCGGTCCCGTCCCTTCCACCTGCGCCCACCTGCGGAGTAGAGCAGGACGAGGGACACGGCGAGCAGCAGCACGGGCGGCGGCAGCTCCATGGCGCGGCGGGCACCCGGCGGCGGCGGCGGCAGCTCCGTGCCCGGGCTGCGCCCCGCGCACCGCCCAGCAGGTGAATCAGCCCGGCCCGGCCCCGTCACTTCCGGCCGCTCCCCGCCCCGCCGCGCCCCCGGCTGAGGCTCCGCAGCGCCCGTCCCGCCCGCGGCACCTGCGGCCGCCGCTGCCGGCCCGGGGCCGCCCGCAACACGTGCCCGCTGCGCCGCCGGGGCCGGCCGGGGATCCCCGCGCACCGCCCGGCGCTGCCGCCGCTCCCCCGACTGCCCGCCCGGCCGCCCGGCAGCGCGGACGGGGCGGCCCGGGAGCCGCGGTGCCCGAAACACGCCGTGCGAGCGGCTGGAGGCTGCCCGCCGTAGCCGGAGGGATGCCCGGGGTGCGGCGGGCAGCGCTCCGCTGCCGTCGGGAGCGCTTGTCCCTTGCGATTACTGCGAGCGCCGAGCAGACGTGTCTTGGTCCCCATAGCAACGCGGCTGTAGTGCCTTGTGCGCTCCTTGTGCAGCGCACACGTCTTGCCAGTGAAAGATCTGGAATTGCAGAAGACAAAAGGAAGACGAGAGCGTATGCGAAAGGGCACAAATCAGGCTTTGGTTCTGTAGCATGGTATCAAAAATAGCAGCCCCCACCAGTTCCAGAAAAACCTGGTTCATATTCCACTTAAACCGAAACAATCAGTTGCATTTATCAAAGTGCACTTGACGAGGTTCATTCTCCATAACTGAAAGCATTCCATGAATTTATTTCCATGCATTTATTTCCATGCATTTATTACAACATACCGCAATAGCAAAGCTGTTTGACATAAATGTGCTTCTGACACGTGTAAAGGGTTAAGTAGTATTGATACCATGTGCTTTGAAATGTCCACAGCTCCGTCTCTATTGGGAAAATGCCCCCATAACCAAATATTTACATAAAAGCTGTGCAATCCAGATTTGCATTCCAAACAAATTTTGAAAGTATTACTGTTCATTATTTTTCTGTGAGGTCCATAACAAATAAAGTTCAAACACATTTCTGTATTATTATGTTTTGTGTGTATTAGGTGGGAGTTTGAAAACCAAATTTTTCTGCCCATGTCAAAAGCACTGGATTAAGTAAGTATCATACAGGGTTTGTTTTGGACGCACTTAGCTAAAAAGGAGGTGCTACACCTTTCATTCAGTAAAGGGTTCCTAGAACTGAAATCGGCAGTGTCTCCATTTTTGCTGGAGTTATGAATATGTGAACATGCACTGGTGTCTTTTGAAACGGTTGGTTACTCTGAGTAAGGCAGCAGCTTTTACCTGCCAGCTCAGAATTAGTTTTTTGATAAGTAGGGCAAATGCATTGTCATTTTCTATGAAGGTTCAGATAAGTAGTGCTTACATCTTGAAAGAACATGACAACTCACAGTGTCTGTTAGATCTCCTTTTAAAAACAAATCTACCCAATAAGATGCTGGATACTATACCTAAAGCATAGAATTTCAATTTGGGAGATTTCAAGCATTTTATTTAATGACAGAAGAGAGCTGTCGTTTCTGTTTGTGAGGAAAAGAAAATATTCATGTAATCTGAAGCTAAAGGAACCAGAACCTCAAAGTAGGGGTATTAAGATTTTGCTCTCTTTTGCTTTTTTATATGTGCTACAGACCTGTGCTTTAAAGGGTAATCTGAGTCAAATATCCCAGGCTGACTGGATGAGTGAGGTTTTTTACTGTACATCCACTTGTGTCAACACAGAAATTATATACCATGGGAAGTATAATGAGGCAATCACAGTCATTACAGAAAGAGAAAATGGTTCATCATTAGAATGGAGATGCTCACCCTCCTGCGAAATAAATCCTAGCTAGTAATTAAAATTAATACTGTACTGCATCTAGAAAACATGAACTCCACATTTTGACTAGCCTAGACAGACCTATTCCTGATCTCATTTAAATCAAAAGCAACTCTGATGCAGTCATGTTCACACTCTTGAAAATTGTTCACACTCCAGCAAATGAACAGTACAGGGTTTAATAATTATTTTTAAAAAGAAAAAAAAAAGAAAAAAAATATCCCTGCTTCCCCACTGCAAACATTGGTCCAGCTGACAAGACATAAAACTAGCAGGTTTATTAGAGGATGTGACATTCTGTAGATTTTTTGTGACCTATACTTCCTGGAACACTGAACACAATGGGAGAAAGAGGTAACTGTGAAATTGACCACTCACAAAAGGAAAGGTCAGGTTCAAAACTTTTTGAACCGATTTCTACTAGTACCAGCATTTTGGATCAAGCCCAAAAAAGGCTTCAGGATGAAGGCAGAATCCAGTCAAAAAGGAAAATATATCCACCAGAGCAGAGGTCTGCAGTCCAGATGTACACACAATTTTCAAATGGAAAATTATTTCTCATCTCTCTTACGGAGAATGCTGTTCCATGCTCAAGAATCTTACGGTTTATGTTAAATATAAAATATCCATCTCATGTGTTTAATGTTTAAAAAATACTTCAGTACTACCCCTACATCAGTCTCAAGACTGAACTTAGAGATAGCTTGAAATAAAATGTAAAATCAATATAATCTTCTCTAAATTTTATATGATTCCTTATCTGCCTGACCTTCCATGAAATGAAATAACTATGGGTTTAGTTTCTTGAGGGGATGGGTGAAAGACTACCAAATTAAGTTACTGACAGGTTTGATGTACAGAAACAGTGAAATGGAAATCATCCATGCTTGTGTTACACAAGTCACACAGGACATGTCCGTGCCATACAAGGAAAACAGGCTTATTTTCTGTTTCAGTTTCTGTCCTGTACAGGAGGAGCTGCTGTCATCAGCCACTA
The DNA here is from genome assembly GCF_041296385.1 of Aphelocoma coerulescens. NCBI lineage: Eukaryota > Metazoa > Chordata > Aves > Passeriformes > Corvidae > Aphelocoma > Aphelocoma coerulescens. The sequence goes on from NC_091013.1 coordinate 108,420,959, forward strand.
CAACACCTGAGACAAAATTCCCCAAAGGACTATATAGTTCCTAACATGGATAACAACATCTCGAGAAGGGCAAGAGAAAAAAAAAAAAATAGGGAAGGAAAAAAAGGAGAAGGAGAAAACAGTACCCCTGGGATTTTGGGTCTGGATTTCAACTTCTAGGAAGGACTCATTGCATTTATTTCTGGGACACATTTTCTTCTGGAAAAGGGATGGATCAGCAAACTCCATCACTTTGCTCTGTAATCCAGGCCAGAGTCAGCATGAGGGAGTGTTTGTCCGGGACTGGGAATTGAGGTGGAAGGACAGGACCATTTCTGTTGCAGGCCGTTGGTGTTCAGTGTGAACCCACCTAGAGGTTGGTCATTTAAATCGGAGGTGCCACAGTCCTGCTCTCCCCCCTAGCCCCAAACTCCCATGTGTGTATTTGTGCTGGCGCTGGAGCTCAGGACACCAGTGGATAAGACAGCTTGGGAAGCCAGGCTGCCCAAAGATGAAGACCTTTTGTTTTGAGCCAGCTGAGCTCCCTGAAGTGTTTTCCTGCCCATTTGCTTGCGTGCCAGCTAGCATAAAAAAAAAAGGGAGTGGCTGGGTGGCCGGCGGGGAAGGGGAAGGACTGAGAGTCAACTGGAAGCAGTTTAAGCTGGCACCACATCTAGAGCCGTGTGAACGGGAAGGTCTAACTTGTGCAAACATTTTTTCCAAAATAAATTTTGTCATTGCTTATACTGGCATCCCTGCCCGATGCGAGGAACTGGCACTTGTCCTACTAAGCTTTTTGACACTAACTGTCCTTATTAGCATTAGTTAAACCAGCCCGGGGCAAGTCAGGCTGATTTGCTGAAAACAGCTGCCAGAGTCAAGAGATAGTCTACATTAAGTTCTCATCAATTTGGGATGGTTACAGCAAAGGATTTGGGAAGGCAAAGTTACAGAGCGCTGAGTATTTAATCAGAAAGCTTGGAGTGCAGCTCTTGTGTTATGTCCCAGCCAGCAGAGCCCAGAGCAGTGTCCTGAGAGCAGCTTTCCAAGCTCCCCACTGGGACAGGTCCAGTGAGGGATCACCACCCGCGTCCTCACCTCAGCTTCCCCAGGGAGTGCACCCCGTGGCTGGGGTTTGCCGTTTCTTTAACAACCTTGGGCTGTTTCCAGTTAAGCTTTCATGCACTTACGGCCTTTTTGTAATGATAACTAAGCACAATCCATTACTGGGAAAAATAAGGAGTAAGGAAAGCAAAGGAAAGATTGTCCAACGATAGCTGAGGCTTAATTGTCTTTAATTCGAGTTAATGTTTTTGCGAGCCAGTCTCGTTTCGAGTTAAAATGACAGCTTTCCCATTTAGCACCTCAGCCAAGTGACAGTTGTACTCAGGGTAAAATTCACACCTTGCCGTGCTCCTCTTTTTGGAGAGACAATTTTTAGCAAAGACGTTTTAAGAGGGCAGTAATTTACTTTGTCTCTATGTAATATTAAAGCTTAGAGAAATAATTTTCCTCGAATAATTTTCAATCAGCAGTTAATTGGATGTTTGCATCATTTTGAAACTGGGAAAGGAGAAAGAAGGAAGAACAGTCCCTTTCCAATGGTGGTTAGAGTTAAATAAAGCTTAAAGCTTTCTTTTTTTGCTGTGAAAAGGAAGCAAAATCCATGTAACATAAAATAGATTTGCTTTGTTTGAAGTCCAGGAGTCCATCATGTGATTAATCTTTATAGAAATATGAGTGATGTCTTTTCTAGTTATATATTGGAGATTTATTTGTATTCGAATGTTCATTGTCCATGCAGATGGCAGAAAAAGTGCAATGTCTGTTGGCTGGAACATTAATGCAATAGACAATACAGGTCTGTACTCTTGCAAACTATTTTTCTGAGCTTGTATTCACCACAGTGATGACTGAAGAACACTGTGATTTGCCGAAGTGATGAGGAATTGCATCGTTAGCAGCTGAGCTGAAGATTTTCAGCTTGAACCCATTACTCTTTGTCTTATCATTATATTTCCTGATGAAAAGTCCCTCTCCACCTTCCATGTAGGCCACTCCAGATACTAGAAGGAACTCTTTGGAGAGTACAATTGAATGGGAAGTTAATCACAGGTATGCCAGAGGCAATGGACTTTCCTACTTAATCCCACTCAGGTCAATTTTAATAGTGCAGAACTAGTAGCTGATGGTGGCTTGGACAGCATTATGAACTTCCAGATTATTTTATTTGTGCAAGGCATTTATAAATGGTGCTTTAGCACTTACCAGTCTCTTTGGTGTCTGTATCTACCACATTTCCTGAGCTGCTACTCAGCTGCCACTGTCCTGATAGGCAGCCAAGTTTCTCCTGGTTGGCACTGCTGACATTGCCTGGTCACTAGCAAGGTACTCAAAGCCCTATGAAATCTCAGAACCCCTGAGGCAAGATTCCCTGTAATCTGTGGAAACTACCCTTCCTTACAAACCCTGAAGCATGCGTGTGAAGAGAGCTCAAGAACAGGCAGGAAGGTGCCATTTCAGGTCCGTCAACTATTCTACAGAGTTGAGATGCCTTCGCTCCTTGTCTCACACTTCACCTCTCACTCTTGACCAGTGTGAGACACTGTGCTCAGCTGGCTGCTTTCTGACATGTTTCTTGCAGAGGTGTCTGGCACTCCCCTTTCCTGGGAAAGCCTACATGGATAGCTCAGGGCTGTAAAATCTGCTTGTCACAGGAGCTTAGGGATTTTAGGGTAACTACAACAGTTGTTACAGCCGAGCTCCTTAAAGGTAGCTTGTGGGAAACAGAGGAGTAAAAACTTCTGCAGTTAGTGGTGGGTTTGATTTACAGCCCTGGAAGCAACTAGGTCTGGCATAATTGACAGAGATTTATAGACCTTAAGCAAGAGAATTACAAACCTATGTTTCTATAGCTATAAGTAAAAGTATGTATTGGGTGTTATGGTGAAGGGTTTTAAGTATAATAATGTCATACATGAAATCCCTATTTGTGCTTGGTCTTTGCATATTAAGTGCTTTAATTAATTTGAGCTTAATATTTTTAAATTGAATGTTAAAATCAATCCATCAGTCCAGGTACACTAATCAAGTTTTTATGGTCTTCCTGTGTTTACTGTATACTTTTACAAGTGTTTTAAGATGTGTTGGATGTATTTTTTTGTTTTACTTGTATCTTGGTTTCAAGGCAGATTTTAAAAACCCCAGTTGCAACAAACAGCCCAGCCCCCATAAGCACATGACCCTTATCTCAACTAATATCACCCCTCTAACCAGGAAGAGCCATTGGTGGACAGAGATGGTCTGTCAAGGGGAAAACACCAATCACCTTGAACCAAAGGGGTGGGCTGTGGGCAGGCTGTGGGCGGAGCAAAAGCTATAAAAGAGAGAAAAAGAAAGACACGTGTCTCATTGTCCCTTCCTCTCCAGCTTGCTAAGGCAGTGCTGGAGAAGCCTACCCCTTTCTAGGGGCTTTTTAGAAATAGATTTCTTTTTGACCAGCCTAAACTGCAAGTTTATTTTTTTTCTCTACCTGAGGTTCAGAGCTGTCTTAAGCCTAAAGTTCCTGAATCCCTGCGCTCCTGGGGCATATCTCTCGAGCCATCTGGATCCCAAATTTTTATATTTTGTTAGTTTTTTTTTGCAATTTTTCAATTTTTTTCTGTTTTAATAAATTGTTTTAATTTCTACAAAGAGTTGTCTCATTCTTCACAATAATGTGATTTTATAGGTTAAGAATTTAGATGTTATAATAGAAGTATCTGTGTGTATGTGACCTGACAAGTTATTGGTCAAGACTCAGTTGCATTGCAGTGAAAAAGTATCACAGGTGATAGGTCTTAAAGTCAAAACAAAGTTTCATTTTAAGTGCCTATTGGATGAGAAACTTATAAATTGCTGTGTAACCCTGAGTCTTGTGACCATACCCCATTATTATGATTTATTGAAAATCTCACGCCTTGAGACTGCTGTCTTATTTGTTATTTTAAGTAATAAATCCTGTGTAATTGCATAGTCACATCTCTCTTAATTAAATAATCCGATGGGAGAAAAGGAGTGCCGGATAAAGCATTCCCGAGAAGAAATTTATGGCGCCAATAAATGGAGCCCCAATGAGTACGAGATCCAATAGTAGCTCAGTGTTAACTAGTGTTGTTTACAACAAAATAAATAACATGGAGGACCTGTATGTTGGAGCCCACAGTTACAGAGATTCTGGCAGTACTTCCACTAAATACCTGTTGTCACTATACATGAGGTCATTGCAGAATGTTAATTTTCTCCAATTTCATTGAAACTTTGTGCTGCTCAGTCTTCTAAAGTGTCAGCTTCTACTGTTATGAAAAACAGATCTTTCATTAAAAATGAAAAAAAATATCAGAACGTGTTTGCAGCTGATGGACTGGGAAGACGACCTGCAGAAATCGCAAAAATGACTCAAATAAAAATACTCTTAACTTTAATTGTTTCAAGAAGATTTTGTTTTGTTTTAATTTAGCCTGAGTATTTGGGGATGTGTGGAGAAAGATTTTACTCTTAAGCTTTTGGTTGGTTGTACTACATAATTTTCCTAGCCTATTCTGAGGTGGATGCCACCTCCTCCTCCATTTCCTGTAACCTGGGTACTGGTCATGTGCCATCAGAGCAGGTCCCCTTTACTGCTGCACAGACAAGTGTGACAGAAACCACCCTTTGCCCTTCATTGCTTCCCTCATTGCAGCCACACCCCGCTGAGTACGGCAGGGACCTTGGCACAGGGAATGTTTTTTTTCAGGGTAATGTTTTTGGTTGTCTGAGTTGGATGTTCTGAAGGAGCCTTCCCCCATGGAGGTAAAAGGAAAGGTGGAACAGCTTTCAGTGCAGAACTTCACTAGTTTCTGGAAGGGAGTGTATGATGTGGCTGCTTGAGACGGTGCTCGCAGACCCAAAGAGAAGCTCTCTCCTCTCATAGGTGCAGGTGTCCTTTGTGGAGGTTTTCTTTCTCATCCACTGCATTTAAACAGTGTCCTGTTGTAAGGGTGAGTTCCACTTTCTGTTTCAGGTTGACTTGGATGCATTTTTAGTTGCTGGATCTTTCAGCATCACATCATTGTGAAAATCTCACTTGGTCTTGGAGGTTTTTTTTGGTTGGTTGGTTTTTGTGGTTTGTTTCATTTTTCTAAGTAGGGTTATATAATTTCCCTTCCTAGTGTATAAACAGGTTGGGTTGGTTTCAATAGCGCTTTGTAATTACATTAGGCCAGGGAAAAAATGCTGACAATGTATAGAATACGTATTTTTACTGCTAACCACCTTTGTGAAGTCTTGCATATCCGTTTACAATTAAACCTGTTTAGAATGGCTCCCCAGAGAGCCTGTGAAAAGTGTCTGCCCAGGGGAAGTAGCACCTAGCTGTAAGTCTAGCACTGTTAACCTAATAGCCAACCAGAACAATGTCACAGCTTATTGCATGTGGCACTTATTGCAGAATTCTAGTGTATCTGGGGACATTCTGTGAGTAGTCCTCTACCAAAATATAAAACTACTTTTCAAATTGTGTACTTTAGGTTTTTTTCTGAAAGCATTTTTCCCCTTTTTTTCCATGCATTCAGCTTATTGCCTCTTGTTAAGTCAGATTTCAGTGATGAATGTCATCCTGATTTATATTTTAATGTTTCATCAATTAGTGAAATGCTCCAGAAGGATGAGCAAAACGTATTCAGGAGTTCAAAGCTAAATGGCCTGACACGGGGAGGGGAGTGGAGAGGCAGGACATCCAGAGCCTTAGTTTTGCTGTTCGTTGAAATCTCTGAACAATTTTCTTTATCTCTCTGTTCTCCATTTGCTTCATCTGAATAATTGTATGATTAAATATTTGCTTGTCTGAAAGGGACAGTATGAAAAACTAAAATCAATAACTTAGAGTTGCCAAAACACTTTGTTTTACCCCCCTCATATGGGAAACACTGAAGTGCAAGAAAATTATAGGAGCTATAAGGTCCATTTTGTAGGACAATATAATGCATTTTATGGCCTCTCCCTGGAAGTTCAGAGATCTGCTTACAGTACAGGGTAGCAAAGGCTGTGTCTGCAGGGACATGAAAAGCAGAGGTCCTGGCCCTTCCCTTCCCCTGTACTCTCTTTGCTCCTTGCTTCTCCTTTGTTCTTGGGCAGCGTTTAGTGCCTTACAGCCACTGGGGAGATGGGATTGGGCAAATCCCACAATTTAGGAAGAGAAAAAGAATCATCAGCACAGGACAGATGAGGGTTGGGACCTTCCCCTTTCAGGCTCATGAGCAAATTTTATAACATCAATTTCGTTGATGGCTCTTGATATTTCACCTAAGCAATTCTTCACCTAAGCCCAGGCTGCAGAAGAAGTCCTGGCACCACTGGAATGCAGGGCCCAGCTCCCACAGGGCTCAGATAGGTCAGAGGTTCCCCCTGGAAGGTGTAGCTTCCTGTCATCCACCAGGCAGCAACTTGTGGTGGCTCAGGAAGCTGTCAGCCCCAAAAAAGGTCAGGCAGGCAGTATGGTTGTGATTATTGTATCAGCTAAAGTCATCGTTCCCCTGCTCTGGGCACTGGTTAGGCCATACCTCAAAGCCTGTGTTCAGTTTTGGGCCCCTCAGCACAGGAAGGATGTTAAGGTGCTGGAGCATATCCAGAGAAGGGCAACGGAGCTGGGGAAGGGTCTGGAGCACAAGTCTGATGAGGAGCAGCTGAGGGAGCTGGAGCATTTTCTCCATGTTTAGCATGGAGAAAAGGAGGCCCAGGGAAGACCCTATCAGTCTCTACAACCCTCAGCCAGGAGGGTGCACCAGGTGGGGATCAATCTCATCCCCCAGGAAAAACAAGAGACAGGACAAGAGGAAATGGCCTCAAGTTCTACCAGGGGAGGTTTAGATTGGACATTAGGAAAAAATTTTTCACAAAAAGGGTTATCGAGCACTGGAACAGGCTGCCCAGGGAAGTGGTGGAGTCACCACTCCTGCAAATATTCAAAAAATGTGTTCATGGCCCCTGAGGACACTTGATGGTTTAGTGGTAAGCATGCTGGTGGAACTAGGTTGACAGCTGGACTTGAACTTAGAGGTCTTTTCCAACCTTAACAATTCTATGGTTTTAGCTAAACCGGCTATTAAAAGACTGTCAAAATCATTAATACTGTTGTCCATTTGTGCTACAGGGCAATCTAAAAGGTTCCAGTTATGAGTCACGGCTGTTTCATCCAGTACATATGCATAACAAAATATTGATCTATGTCCTAAGTAACATCTACTCTGTTCTCTGAAGCAAGTGTTTCCTTTTAGCACTCTAAAAGGTGTGCAATTAATCTGTCATCATGAACCCAACCAGATAAAGGTAAACTATTCAAGATAAATTTTCTTGGTGGAGATACAGCATTTTCATTTTACTGCAAAGTAACATTACTCCAATGATAACTGACCTGGCACTGCAACCTCACAGCAGGTCAAACACAATTTATTTTAAGTGTGACTTCATTTCATAGTAGGCCCTTAAGGGTGTAATGTCCTGGTATGTTTTTTGTCTGTCATTTAAGATGGTACTATTCTGAATGTCTTTCTTCTCTCTCTGTTGGAGGTTACTACTCCAATAGCAGAAATAGAAAAACAATAAATGTAGCCATAGCTCAGCTTCTCTAGTTTACACCTTGAAATCTGCAAAATCAAAGTGCTCTCATCTCATCAGCTTCAGAGTGAACAGAAAGGACCAAAAAAGGGAAGGAAGGAGAACAACCCTTCTTTTTACTCCTGCTTTTTCTTGTAACTTTTGGTGCCTGAAGGCTGGGGCAGGGGTATCTTAGCCAGGTGAGCAGGGTAGGATGCTCTGTAAACTACGCCTTTTTTTTGGTAAGCAAATGTTTATAATTTGTGTTAGCTGGCCTGAAGCTAAGTATTTTATATATATTATCCTTTATGAGCATAGACAAATCAGAACTAAACCCAAGTATTTATAAGTCTTGACCAGAAATATGGAGATCCCACTTCTCCCTACAAGTAGAGAATACCTTTATTGGATCCCATATCTTCTTCGGGTCTCCCATCGGATTACTCAATTAAGAGAGATGGGCCTATGCAACTACTCAGGATTTATCACTTAAAATAACAAACAAGGCATCACTCTTGAGGCGTGAGAGTTGCAGTAAATCAGAATAATGGTGAATACTCACAAGACAAAGGGCTAGACAGCAATTTATAACTTTCTAATCCAATAGGCACTTAAAACGAAACTTTGTTTTGACTTTAAGACCTATCACCTGTGGTACTTCTCACCGCATTGCAGCTGTATCCTAACCAGTGGCTCATTAAGTCACGTCCACACACAGAGGCTTCTTTTACAACATCTAAATTCTTAACTTAACCTATAAAATCACATTATTATACTTAAAACCCAGCACTGTAATACTTAACACCTATTTACTTATAACTATAGAAACATAGGTTTGTGATTCTCTTGCTTAAGGTCTATAAATTTCTGTCAATTACACCAGACCTAGCTTCTTTCAGGGTTGTAAATCAAACCCACCACTAACTGCAGAAGATTTCACTCCTCTGTTTCCTACAACCTTTTTTTTGGGAAAAAAACCCCAGCCAACCAAAACAACGGAAGGTGTGGCACAGATTTGTCATTTAGACATTACATGCAAAGAATTAAACAATGTCTAATAAGGGAAAATACTAAGTGCCTCTAAGGTGGGTATGAAGCAGATGGAAGGAGATGACTGTGATACAAGTAATAACACATAACTGCCTACTTACTAGCAAAATGACATGTTTCCTGGGAGAGACAGCCTTTAAGCAAGCATGTAGAATAAATTAACTTACCATTTTTTGGGGGGGGTAGTGGTAGGTGTCCTCTGATGCTACTTTGATAATCAAATCAATGTCCTTTGATAACCAAAAGAGAAAGCAAAAAGGTGTAACGTGCAATAAAAGATGATACTGCCTGAAAAGGCAGAGACCAAGAAGGTGAACAAATTGAAGATGTAAGAAAATATAAAGTCTTGACCAAAGCAGGACCAAAACAAGTAATATTTATGACAAACTGAGAAAAAGGAAGTAGTGGAAAGACACAAAAGGAAATGTGCTGTGGTCAAACTGATGAAGCTGGAAGTAAGATGTGTTAATACATGAATTTAGAGAACAAGATTGTATCTGCTGAACTGAGGAAAAAATGATGGCAGCATCTTATCTACAAGATTTTGCTGTAACGTAAGAAGCAAACACTTTGCAATTTAAAACATTACTATGAAGCTCCAAAACAATTATTTAAAATAAAATAAATAAATATAATAATAAAATAAATCTAATAAAATCAGCTGCCTTTCTCTGTAGGTGTAAAACTCTCAGAGCAGTTTAGAAGTGGTTAGTGTCTCTTCAGACAGTCAAAACAACCCTGGTGTTTTGATGGACTTATGTTTTTCATCATGGATTTAAAGTGAAGACCACAAAATGTTCCCCTCACCAATTCATATTCAGGTATCTCTGCCCCTGTCATGTTCCACTGTCTCTTTGCTCACATACAAATGGGAACTGGGTGGCCTATTTTGAATATTACAGTATTTATGTACGTCCCAAGCACAGCAGTTTCTCTCATGAACCTTCAGCTCCTCCTCTGACACCAATAACAATCTGTTGCTGCCATAGGCAGTATTGTTACCTTTATGAAAAAGAAAGATTTTTTTCCTCAGGATCTAGTTCAAGACTCATCCCAGAAATACTTGAAACCTGCCCACACTGGCACAAATATAACCCTCTTTTTTTTTTTTTCCCCAATTGTTTCTTCAAGATCACAGTTGAGATACACACATACTAAAAAAACAAACCAAAGAAAAACTCTCAAATGCTATTCTTTCTTGTCAGAGAGGGAAAAGGTTGAGCCAGATGCTGACTCTTATGTTTCCACTACTTGTCTCTTATATTTGTTAATGGTTATTAAACTATCAAATACTTTAATGCTGAGCAGAACACAGCCAGGTTATAAATATCAAAGGCCGATCTGGCTGGAAACACAGACTAGGAGATTATGACACTTGTTTTATTAGAAATGCACTATGACCCTCTGAAACTTCCTGCTGGAGAAAGCTGCCCGTGTGGCTGCTGTGCCATCAGCTGAGGACAGCCCTGGGAGAAGGCAGGCTGAAGAACCAGAGCACAGCTCGTCCTGGGATTTCCAACATCCCCAGTGATGGTTTTCTCACCCATTCTCCCTCTCTGGCCACTGTAACTACAGGCATAGGATCCAGGAAGGTATTTTAGAAGAGACAGACTTTGCTCTCTGGAGGTTGTTCTCTTTGTGTGTGACAGGGGAAGGTGCAGTTCAGCAATGCTGAACAAACACTGAGGGCTCCCCGATCTTACTCTGCACCACATCTCCCTCTTCTTTAGCTCAGGGCTTCTCAGGGAATTCTGTTCCAACACAACCCCCCAAAAATCCGCTGGCATCACCATGGGGACAACGCTGGACACTGGGAGTAGCAATCAGCCAGAGGGAAGGGAGCAGATGGAACGAGGAGGTTCTTCGGACTCAGCTGGGGAATGTAGCGTGTCCTTCCATGGCGCCGGGGAGGAATACACCGGATTGGGCGTGCGGGGAGCTGGGGAGAGCACCGGAGGAAACAGCCCAGGAGATGGGTTTGTCCCCGTTAAACAAAGTGTCAGTAACATATTTTAGCAGATGTGGAGGTCAGGTACCCAGCTAGAATCCCTTGCATTTGGAAATCCTGACTGCAGGCGATACAAATGAAGGCTGTATTAATAGGAGCAAATAAAGACAGACAAATAATGTTTGACACTTCCCTGCATCCTCTGCTCAGCTCACTGGGTGCATTTCTTCATTCAGAGAGCTTATTGTTAGGGATACAAGGGAAACAATCACAGCACAAAATGCTCCAGGTAAAATACAGTGATAAAGGCAAACTGTTCGACAATTTGAGTGCATTTTAAGCACTAATAAATTTGTAAGTGCTGGTGAAGACAGAATCTTTTAACAAAGTGAGGCAAGTAAACAAATAAAAGAGATAGGTTTGTAGTTACCCTCTGGGAAGAAATAAGAAACAACCAAATGAATAAAATAACTCTTTGAGTTAAAGAGCCTGCAGGGACCATTTAAATTCAAGCCAACACAGATGCCAGCTTCAGTTTTGAAAGACCAGGAGGGATGCTTAGAAATGCAAACCTTTTTTTTTTTTTTTTTTTTTTAATATATTACAATATTCAGAATAATTCATTTAAAAAGCTCCTTTTTTGAAGGTCTTCAGGTTCTTAATTGTGTCTCTAAAGCAAGTGATCCTGTTTAAGGAAAAATTAAGAGGCAGAAGCAGAGAAAATGAAGATAATAAAAATACAGCCTTTAAAAACGTAAAAGAAGCCCATCCTTCCAAGAAAAAACAAACAAACAAACAAACCAACAAACAGCTAACAAAAATGTTCTACTGCGTGCAAAACAAAGAGAGTCTCTGACATATAAATCAAAATGTGGTTCTACTTATTTTATAAATGTAACTTTCAAAACAGAGGAAGCTCTAATATTTTGGGGTTTTTTGTTGCTACTATCACTACTAACATGGGCAGGGGGATTTTTTTTTTATGTTAAGAATTCACTGTCTACAAAAAACACTCCTTCAGATTTTCAAATGTATGTCAGGAGTTCACAGCAAATACTGTTTTAAAGTTCTTTTTCTTCTAAGAACTAGTCAACATTTTTGTCACCTTATTGTGGCACCCTAATTATACTATCTTGTGCCAGTGTAACTGCACTCAGACAAAAAGCTACAGTGATGCAAATGGTCTTCATCCCCCTCGAGCGCCTTCAGAAAAAGAGGATTACAGACAAGACTAAAGGCAGGGGGAAAGCAGCATTTAAAATAAAAGATATATGTAAAAATGCAGGGTTTAGTTTTATGCTATAAAAGATAAATAAATAAATAAATAAATAAATATAAAAATCCAGAGTGCTTTTAAGATTTTCAAAGGATTCAAGCAGCGTTTCCAGCATGAGCTACTTCTGTCATGAACTACAACAAGAAGTGAAAGTTACAGCTGTCTTCCAGAGTAACTTTTATATACAAACCAAAAAAAAAAAAAAAAAAAGGGGGGGGGGTTTTGTGATTTTTTCAGAGACATACAGAAGGGCTTTTTTCAGCTAAAACCAGAAGCCAAGAAGTAGAATCAAACCTGAAGTAAATCAAAGGTAAAAAAAAAAAAAAGTAGGGCAGCAGGAGTAAAAGAAAATTAACATAATGGATGGAAAAGTGGAATCAAGCATGCAAAAAAAATTAGCTGAAATTCTTGTTTCATATATTTTTTTCCTGTTGTGTTTTGTTTTGTTAGTTTTTGGCGGTTTTTTTGGTTTGTTTGTTTTGTTTCTCTTTTTTCTCTGAATGGGGTTAGTCTTTCTAAATATTCCATTTATTTTACCAGGCAAAATCAAACACAAAGAGAGTGCAGGACAGTCAGGAATGTAACTATTTCACACTGAAATCTGATACCGCCGAGCTGGATGAAGCCTCCGTAAAGCACTTTTTGGTCAAAGGAGGACTGATTAGCAAAATGAACTCTGAATCACATTCCATTGTGCAGGATTCAGGAGTGGGGGGGGGGGGGGGAGAAAGAAAGAAAACCCACCACAAGGGCTAGTAACTAACAGCTTGGTGGAAGAAGAACAGAATGAAGACAAAATATCCATGTTGACCATGTGAATTAATTAAGCATTTTTCCACATTTTTCCACGATAGGGTTTTTTTATTCCACATCCACAAAACCATCTCGTTGAGAGCTCAGCGTGGAGTGGCTACACGGGCCTCAATATACAGAGAGAGAGCTGGCCAGATAAAAAACTTCAACAGCCTGCCAAAGCACTCTCATCCTCTAGGAAAACAAATGGAACAGCCCGAAACCAAAGGACTTGAGGCAAACCCTTTCCCCCACCCCCCTTCCCCCGCCCCTGCACACCCAGACACAGCCTCGGGCTGGCAATTCAGCCACTGAAAAGGTGCAATCCATGGAATAACAATGCCGCTATTTGCCTCTGGTGCTGATAATGAGATGTGAGCCTTTCTGGGAATTCTGATTTCCGATCAGGGTAAACAATGATATTCCCACCTCAGCGATTCATTAGCGAGCTAGCTGATCTAAAAGAAAATCCCCGTCTCTGCTGTATGTGCTTCTATAAATCTGCACGGGCTAATAATAATCGCAAAAAACGCACGGAGTGGTTCCCCCACCACGTGTCTCAGTGAACCGGACCAGAATAAGGACATTAGGGGTAACCCAGCACCTCATTACCATCCCTCAGCTCCCTGCCCCTCCTCCCGACCCTGAGGAAAAGGAGGCCAGCGGCGTGGCTGGAGGGTTAAAAAGGCGGCTTTGCTCTGCTCTCACGGGAAACACGCATTATTTTCCATGTGTTAACGGGGATCACCGTGCTTTCGGACTGCCACTCAGGGTTTGGTCGGTAGCAACACACCCTTGAGCCCCTCGCCGTCATTGGTAGCAGCTATGTTGGCTTTCCCACTCAGGTGACTGCTCCCGCGATCCAGCTAAAATAAGCATCATTAGAAGAGGGGCTGCTCCTATCAGCCTCTTCCACGCAGCTGGGCTGTTCGCAATAACAGGAACTCCAGGCATTTGCTCTTTACAGCGTCATTAGCACCAGATAACAGGAGCAGAGACGGGGCTGGGTTGTTTTTGTCCTTCCCCTCCCCTCCCTTTTAATTTATTTATTTTCTGATCCTTTTTTTTTTTTTTTCCCCCCGTTCTTTCTGGCGGTACTGCCCAGAACATCAGGGGAAGGAAGAATCAAAACGTGAAAAAGTAAGGAGAGGTCGGAGATCAGAATGTACAGGAGGAAAACAAAAGAAGGAAGAGACAGAGGAGGAGATGCCATACAGAATTAAAATGATAAAAAATTTTGCACTTCATTCCTACTCTATAGAGTGTTTCCTCTAGAAAGCTTGAATATATTGCCCACATGCACCCCTGTCTCCCAGTGGAAAACTTCTGCACTGAAACATATGTCTCAAAAAATAATTATGAGAGTCTTATTAGTTAGATTCATATTTCATGGCGCTATAAACCGATTTAATCCATTTGGGTTATGTATGATGTAAATGCTGAAAGTAACCCAGGCTGGGTGTGTTTGCCTTGATTTCATTTGCCTGCTTCATCATATGTTGCTGCTTATTTGCTGTCTTTGTCTGGGTGGAGTCCTGTGAGAACGGGTTCTTTCACCAACTTTTCAGTTTTGCTGCTTATGAAATGTATGTAACTCATCATACATATGCATTTACTTTCTAAATATACCTCTATGCACTTTGTTATTCATCCTAACCCGGCAATAACTTCCTTGATTCGTCAGACTGGTAATGCTATCCCTATGTCTAATGGCTATTTTTCATGTTTACAAACTTTTCCAGACAACCTTTATGAGTAAGAACCAGGTATGAAACACAGCCAAGTGCAGTTCTGCTGAGCTACTGGTGCTAGCCCTGCCAGCCAAAGGTACTGACTGGGACAAAGAAAACACAAAGCAGATCAAGCAGAATGTGGACTTTTACTGGGTAGTGGGGTTATCTTTTAAGAGTGTGTTCAAGCAGTTCTGCATAAATATATCTTATTAAGCACAAAATCTTACAGGTTTGTTTGCTTCACACAAAAAGATCTTTTAATGTTGGGAAAAAATGCTGGAGGAGAGATGGCTGCTGATGGTGTTTCGCAGCTCCTTGTTTGTTGTGGTTTATTGGGTCACTAGATCAACAAGGAACCTTTCTATTGTCAAAGTAACTCCAATTAAAAAGGACTTGCTATGAGGAAATGAGCACTAATTTTTGGGCAGAGATTGCTAAAATTACCAATTAAGCTCTGCTCAAAACCTCCTGTGCTTCATGAGTTCCAGGACCTGGCTAATTCCCACTCAGCAGAAGGATAACAATTCATGTTATATTAGGAAAATATGCAAACTTACTGACTGACATTTAGACCTGCCCAGTGTAGCTTCTGTACGACATCAGAAAAGTGTGAATAAGGTAAAACTGAACTTCAGGTGAAAAGTGAAGGAATGTGTCTAACTGACTTGACAGCACAACATTTTTGTTTATTCAATGTATTCATCAGTGGGTAGGAGAGAGATGGAGCACCTCTCCTGTGAGGAAAGGCTGAGAGAATTGGGATTTTTCAGCCTGGAGAAGAGAAGGCTTCAGGGTGACTTGATTGGGGCCTTCCAGTACCTAAAGGGAGCCCACAAGAAAGATGGAGAGAGACTATTTGCAAGGGCCTGGAGTGGCAGGACAAGGGGAAAGGCTTCAAACTGACAGAGAGTAGATTCAGATTAGAGAGTAGAAGGAAATTCTTTCCTGTGAGGATGGTGAGACTCTGAATAGAAAACCTCTTACTTGGAAAAACTGCTCCGTAAATCTTAACTACTTCGATAGCTTCAGTTAAATATTTTCATCATTCATCAATTGAAACATAATTTTACTTAATTCATCAAAGCATCTGAGTAATTAATGCTTATACCATCATTATTTCAGACTTCTTTTGGATCTGATCTGTCTGATATTATTTTGTCATTAATTTGCTCATTATTCTAACTAGGATTTCTTGGTTATCTGTGATCACCCATACTTCCTCCTCTCATTTTGTACTGAAGTAATATTGCAGAGTGCCCACACCCATGCTTTTGACTCGTTACATTTCTTGCATCAGCTCCACAATGACTTTTCAGCAGAGTTCAGCTGTAGGCCATAATTTGCTATAATAATAATAATAATAATAATAAAAAATTTCAGGGTCAGAAAGTTAGATGAGTGTGGAGTACAGGACTCAACATTTTAAGTGCTCGACACCAAAGTACAAAGCTAGGGGAGGAGACCTGTGATGGATCTGAAACCTGACATATTGTGAAAGAGCAGGAATGCAAATGAATTTTTTGTGTCAGCAGAGAGCATCCATTCTTGGACAGTCTGGTGTAGGTGCCTGTGGACCAGAAGCTCTGATGTTAATATCTCTCCTGATTTTTGTAGTTGCTTTTATTTCCCAGTTATTAGAAAGGTTGATTTGGGAAGGCAGCTCTTTGTAACAGCTCTGTCTCTGGTTAGAGCAGTAAATGTTGGTGTGGGCAGTTCATGAGAGGGAATGAGTTAAATTAATCATGCAGCAAAATGTATAACAGTGAGGAAGTCGATGGAGGCACTTTGCATGTACAGCTATGCTGCTGAAAGCACATCTCTCACCATTATTTATAAATGATGTGGAAGATTCCCCTCCAGCAGCTTATTGATTTAACAGCCTATAAACACACACAATATAATACATTCTGTTGTTCTCAGCCCATCAGAGCAAGTTCAAGGACATAAATCCCAGGTATTACCAGCGAGGTTACTCCAGTGAATTTATACTGTATCCACGAGTAAACGTAGTTCTACTCAGCCTTGTGCAAGACCAAAGAGTCACTTGGAGAAGTCCAGGGCAGAGTCACATAGAAAGAAAGTGCCGTGGCAGAGTTATGGCCTGGATACCTGACCACTGCCCGTAGCCACCAAACAGCAACTGAGCAAAGTCAGACCACTCTTTAATTTTGCTTGATAGGCACTGGTTTCTAGGCAGTGTACTGGGACCAGAAAGAGCAAAGTGTACCTCTACAGGCCACTCAAGGTGCACCAGAACTAGGAGAACTTGTATTCCTACATATTTGTCATATGCATGACAGGCTTGTGTGCTTTTCCTGCTGCTGGAGAGTCCTGCCCTTTGTCTCTCTTCTTTCCCAGGTAAACTCAAGTGTATTGTAAGGCCTGAGCTCACACAGCACTCTCAGAATTTAATTATTAGAATCTGTATATGTTGTAATGACCCTTAAACGACATGCTTTGTTTTCGAGACCTCTACGTGTATCTGTGAGTTAAACTGGCCAGCATGTCCTGAGCTACTGAGGAACAGGTAGGACTCACAGCTAGAGATATACAGAAGTTTTAAATATAATCACAAAAGGCTTGTTTCTTTAGAAAAACAGCAAAAATGGTCAAGTTAGGTCAGTAAGTGCCTGACTCCAAGACCCTTTTTATAGTAAAAAGATGCCAAAATCACCAAACTGTCCCAATGTACATGGTGAGGTCAGAGGGAAGGATGTTTTTGGCAATTTGAGAATTTTCCATGACATTGATGCAACAGCAAATAAATCTTCATTCTGAAATTACACTGGAAAAATATGGTTAAAAACAGACACACATATTTGAAAAAAACCCACACAAATACATGTGAAATAATATAACTTTACATTTTATGCACACACACTTGCAGATGCATGTATTACTAGGAGTTTCATTCTCCTGTGATTAGTTTGGAGGAATTAATTTATCTTTTCTTACAGATGGGATTAAGATTACTAAATTAAAAACAAGGGAAATGCAAAATCTTTTAGTATCATTCAGTTTATCAAATAGATTTATAAAATATTTCACTTCAAGACCATTCTTCTAGACAATTGCATCTCTTGATTAAGAAAGCATGTCTCATTTTTCTTTTTTTTACAATAATAGAATTTTAAAGGGTAAGGGTGCTGTTAGTTCAGCTGCTAATATTAAAATTTTAGAGTCTGTATTTCTAAATATGTGAAGGTTTTAATGGAGGTCAGAAACAGGAATTGGAAAACTTGAACTATCATTAGGTAGATTGAGTTTGAGAATCTATAAGATCTTGGAATAGTCATGGGAGTAAAGGAGATAGCAAATGCAGTCCCAATCCAAAATTCTTGAAAAAAATTCCCAGAAATGGCCTTTGATTGCTTGTTCAGCAGCATTTGTTTGCTGCTGACAAGGTCAAGGTCTGTTTTGTAAATAACTTCTCTCCACCCCATACCAATCCCCAGCAAAGTGAGGGAGGAAAAGCAGGAATAAGGGATACCAACTGATCCTAGAAAGTCAGTCTCCCAAAGCAGCTGCAGCAGTACCAATGCTATATTTATTTTGTTTTCACAGATCTCACAAGCTCTCACAAAATTACTCAGAACTGATTGTTTCCATAAATAAATTAAACTTTGCTGGTTGCAGCATAGAGGCAGAAAGGCCTGAGATTTGAGAAGGCAAATTTCATTTACACAAGTTCAAGAAAAAAAAAAAAAGCCACAATGTGGATATAAAGCATAACTGCAGATGGCCATTAGGGAAGCATGTGGAGATATTTCTGGTTTCTAGAAGCAGATGAGGCTTTGTGGTAGGTTTGACATCAGGCTAAATTGTACCTTTTTTGAAGAATGAGGTGCTGTGGTTGCATAGAAGTGGCATTTTGGTTCTTGAGGAGCCTCACCTAACCCAGGGTGGCACTAACAGCTGAATAAAATTCCTGAATAGAAGTTATAGTCCCCTAGTTTCAGGTTTAGATGCCTGACTTATGCTGCCTGAGAGTGCTTGTTACATGTGTCTCTCCTCAACTCTGTTTTGGGGGTTAGTATTTATGCACAGATACATTTTTTTAAAATACAAAAGTCTCAGTGCATACACATGAGTGGTTGCCAAAATGAGCTCGGCACAATTCAACTGCTGTCAATTGCATTATTTGGATCTTTTCCCTTAGCCTGTACCCTTTGGCACAGTCTGCATAGGCTTCTAACAGAAGACTATTAAATGTAATTAATAAGAGCCTCCTAGCAAATCTTTTCAGCTGTAAAATACTGGAAAATAATTCAGCTCACTTACAAAATGGCATGATTGTAAATCTAGAATTTGCAGTCAAATTCCCAGCTGGGAATTTAAAAGCATATACTCCATTTATTTTTTCCACTACCCCTATTTTTTGTAGTCCACATTGAGAACTGATCCACTGCTAAAGGCAGGTAACAGATGGTAAACCTCCTCTGCCATATGACTCTGCTATTATTCCATTCCTCTGCATACCTAATCTAATAAATTGAGTGTAATTGACTGTAAGTGTTCACCCTACATGTGAACACATCCCAGTATGTTACAGCTTTAACAGGAAGACTGAGCAGACTCCTGGAGCTGATGCTGCCCTTCCCATGTTTATTTATCTAGAATAGCCAGGATAGTTTACATGTGAGGTTCAATGGGGAAAGTAAGATTCTCAGAGCACTGGCAATATCCCACGTCCTTCTTCCAATCCCAAATTTAAAAATTTATCAAATTTACCCAGTTCTTGGGTTAAAAAACCATGACAAGAAGTAGAAAAACTGTATCATCAAAAAATACCTTGGGATTAATTAATAGAATTAATATAATTTCATTGAGATGCTGCAGCAGATCTCTGTGACGTCACTTTGTTAACTCTCAAAGAGGGGTAAGGTCTGTTCTCAGAGTGCAGGAGCCAATGAGCACATGGAGCTGAGATCCACCTTCCAGCTTTTAATGCTGCTCTGCACAGAGAGGGGTGCTAGGCCACAGTTCCCAAAGCTAGCACCCCTCTTTGGAGAGTTTGTAGCTGCACAATAACTTGTTCATTTGTCAACTTTCAATTGTATAACCAATGCATTTCTGCCCGTGCTCTGATTAGTGACTAGTCCATCATACAAAAGCCATCTCACATCATATGATCCTCTCCCAGGGCTGTGATTTCTGCCATGCTAATCAATATTAGGTTACCTTTGGCCAATCCTACTCCTTTCTGCCCCTCCTCCTGGTCCAGAGGTGATTCATCTTTGTTGACATTAACAAGTTTCTGCCATTCATGTGTTATCTCGCTGTGATTCTCCACTTTGAGGACCCACAATTTTCAACTTGAAACATAATGGCCCAAATACTTCCTTGGTTTTGAAGTTTTAATTTTATTTCCTTCTTCAGCACTGCCTTGGTGGCTTTCAAAAGAGGTTAACTTGCATGGTTTGCAGCCTTTAAATCAGTGTCCCCCATGCTGGAAAACATGTAGGCATATGTTTAGTTTTAAGTTCAAACTTGAATCCTAGTGCTTTTAGTGAAATCCAAGTACATGCTGAAGTGCATTCCCAAATGAGGGCACTTCCCTCAACCAAAACATCATTCTCTGGCTTAAAGTGAAACATTCATGTGAGCACTAAGGAACAGTGCTGCTTTCCAGGCTGACCATCAGCTGTACCCTAACCAGCACTGATTCTCTTTATTTGTCCTCATTTGTTTGAGCATTATTTCACACTCACTGTTTAACATTCTCTTCCAGGCCTGGTCTAGATGATGGTGCTATTTGTTAGCGTTTTTGTTAATATAAAACCTATCCTTGTATTCTCACAGCTGCAGCACCGTTATTAGAGTACTCTGAAACATTTCCCTTCAAGCCCAAATTCATAACTGAATCATCATGGCTTAGCAAGTTACTATGGACCAAGTGAGCCATGAAAACAACCCACATGAATGCTTTTAGTCCATGGTAAAGCTGAAGTGATATGACTTGGTGTAGCTTTAAACACAAGACAGTACCTTGTATTTGCTGCAATCAGACCAGAGTCACTCATCTGACACCACAGAATGTGTGTATGATCCTCTTTTTGTGACAGAAAAATGCAAATATCAATGTAATTTAAAAAGTGCTATCTTCCCAGTTATACTGTATTTATTATAATCTATATTGAGCACATTTATTATAGCATAATTAAACCAGCACATATTTCCAATCTGAATTCACAATTAGTATAAAAAAGGTTTATACCAGAATAGCTATTTTCAGAGCAAAGACTAAATATTACCTCATTGTACTTTCACCTGAAAGAATGGTCAGTCTAAAAGCTTTTCCTTTCTATTTATTCCAGTGTTTAAAATTTGTAAATGAAAACTAGTTTACTAAAAAACTAACAGAGAAGAATGCTGTTATAGGCAGAAGCAGTCATGGTTAAGTTTAGTTAAGGTTATTCACAATTACCCTCTAAATTCCTGACTATTGTTTTGTCTAACTTTACCAAATGTAAGTTATCAAAGCTCTGATTTTTCCATTCCATTTTTCCATGTTGGATGTATACTTCAGGCTGAATTACAAGCAAATGAATAAAAGCAAATTGACAAATATATTGACAAACATATTGACAAATATAGCTGTCCTGAGAACAATACCCGAAGAAAACAAGCTTTATTTTCTTTATAGAAGAACATAACAGATTTGTTGAAAAGTCCTGTTTTTTGCTTTGCCCAGACAGCTGAACACTCTCTTCATCTCCCCCACCTCTCAACCCACAGCTCTGCAGTGGGACCTGTGATCCTGAGATTTTATTCAAAGGGTTTTGCCCTGGCATTACTTTTCTCCTCCAGTGGTTTGCAGACATTTCTATTGCAGATTTGGCTATCCCTGCTCTGGTGGTGGCACAAGACCAACCTTGGAATATTCTGTATTTGCTTATTATTTGGGAGCCTGCCAGTGTATTTCTCTGGCATGCAAGCTGCACAAGCAAAAGCCAGAATGCAGCTTTATGAAATTGAGTTAATTAAATCGTATGCATTTAATCCAAGTTTATTAGCAGTGAGGGGGCACTTTTCTAGCCCATGGATTTTCTCTTTGTTAAATTGCAAAGAGCTGTTCTACAGATGGCAATAGAACTTTATGGAATGGTTATAAATTGTTTTGAATTCAGTGTGTTTTATACAAGTCACTAGCAGCACACATTTGGCATAGGAAAGAGCAGTCACCAACAGCCAGCTCTGTCATACTGAACACACTGACATTTGTAAGGTATCACAAACAGATAATGTATACCTTCTTCTCCTCTTCTCAGCTGCTCATTTTACAGAGGTATATTAGGAAAGGTGAGTCCTGAGAAATGATCTCAATGGCCATAAGAATTCTGTCAGGAGGGATTTTCTCTCTATGTGAGCAGTTTTTGCTGAGTTAATTTATGTAACTGGTGAGGGCAGCCACTCCAAAAGCACTACAGGAGTTACCGTGTCAGCACTTGCTGGGGTTTCTGGGGATATATCCCATGGCTATTCCACTCCATTAGGGTGAATTACCCTGGGATCCCAATGAGCTGTGGGAGGATGTTTCCTTCTGAACAACTCTAGAAGACTGTCTGCACTGAAGTTGTTTTGTGCTCTTCCAAACCCCAAAGGGGCACCTTGCTGTGCTGACTGGGGTTTTTTTGCCTAGGCCTTGGGGCAGGTTTGTGAGCTGTGGCTGAGAGCAGCGTCATTCAGGTGGTGGAATACTGCCTGGGAAAAGTGTTTAGGGAAAACACCTGAGTAAGTCTCACATTATTTCAGTGTAATTCATCCAAGTAATTCTTGCATTAGTATTTCTAGGAGGACATATCCTAGTAGGCCTTGTAACTGAGGAATGAACAGGAATGAACATCACTAACAGGAACACAGAGTCTGTGGGGCATGGGATGGGAGGAAGCAGGCAAGAAAGAAGAACAAAAGGAGGGAAATACAGATGTTGAAATGAAATGCATGCCAGTATTGGGCAGGGTGAGAGCTGCACCCACCAAACCATGCTCAATAAAGTGTGTTTGGGTTAACCTCTCCCTGAAAATCAGGGAAGTACTGTTTCATTTGCACCAATGCATGCCTTTGATGTCATCAGAATGTATACATAAGCCCCGTTTTGACCTGAGTGTTAACAGACACTGCATTCCAAGGAGGAATGCAGGGCTAAGATCAGGCCTAGTGTTGTTTAGTAACCTCTAATCAAAAGCCCAGAGACAAATCAGAAACCCTTCTGCCTGTTTGTCTGTTTTACATGGTACTAAGTGAAGAGACACTTTTTTCCTAATAAAATGTAGCTATTCCTTATAGTTTTTTAATCTAGGATTTTGTAGTACTGACACTCACAGCACTTTGCAAGGAGGCCCGAACAATTAATCCACTTCATTAAAAATTTACTTATTACACATTCCTTGATTAGAGAGGGAGGGATGAAGGAATTCTCATATCACCAGTTTCAAGAGAGTCAAAGACAGCTCTGACTTTTACCCACAAGGGAAATGATTCTCCCTCTCATTCCCATCTTGGGTTCTCCTTATCTGTTTCCCATACCTGTACATGGCATTTTACTGTATCTGTTCTGGGATGAATGTCAGTTGGCCTGGTAGATTTCAACTAAACATCCAGTCTCATTGTTTTTTTCCAAAATTAATGTGTTTTTTTTCCATTTAAGGACTCTCACTTATCTGCGAAGATGATATGCAGAACATTCTTTGTGAATCTTGTACTTCCAGAGTGGTAAAATAAGTGTAAGAATTTTGCAATGGAAAATTGCAAAATTAAATCTTGGTCACCTAGAGGAAGCTGCCTTATTTCTGATCTGCAGCTAAGTGCAGGAATAGAGAAGTAGCAGAGCCTCTCTTTTCATTATAGCAGTGCCAGGATCTTGTGTCTGTGACAGACAAAATTTTGAAGCATGTAGATAAGAAGGATTATTCTACCTAATCTCTGCCTAACCAACTTCTGTACAGAACAGGACAAGAAAAATAGTCAAAAAATGAGCAACTGTGACCCCAAACCTCTCATGTTGCAGCTGTGCTGGATTTCAACTCAATTGCATGCAATAGATCTGTGCTCTACAGCTTTTCCATCATCCAACCCTGCTCAAGAGGCAGCCAAGGAAAATGATTTTCAGCAGTGGGCATCCCTTATAGAAGAAAAAGGAATGACACAGGCTTTATTTCATGATATTATCTCCCAATCTCTTTGTCTTCTTTGGAATATATGCATGTGTAAGTTGTGGGGACAGAAAGGAAGATTTTTGGGTTTGTTCTTATCTTTCAGACAATCTTTTGAAATAAATGTGTAAACATACACCTCAGCAGCACATAATGAGGAATTCCCACTAACACCCAGATGCATGAAGAATTCCACTCACTTGTCTAGGAAATAAATTGACTGAATACTTTGGAAAGTTTAACCCTTAAAATAAACCCATCTAAGCAAGAAAGAAAAGAAAACAAAACACAAAGCTTCATTGATTAAAACTATTTTTGCTGTCAATATATCCTGAGTTACGAAACTCATAGGATTTATGTCTTATCAATGGATGATAGAAACAGGCCAGGAATGACTTTGAGAGGGTCTGTTGCCCTCCTGTTGGCCAAAGCAGGATCAACTATGCCACAGCCATTTGTCTAACCTGTTTTTTCCAGTTTGAGCACTGGATTTTTTTTATAGCCTTTCAGTACACCCCAACACATGTCCTTGCTTTCCATGGAAAACCTTTTCTAGTACCCAACTTTTACTTGCAGTTCAAACCTGCGTCCATGCAGCAGAAAACACTCATTTCCTCCTTTGCAACACCTCTCCTCACACGTCTCCTCTCTGGCCTAAACAGCCTGAATTTTCCAGCCTTTCCCTTCTTAGCCATGTTTCATCCAGCTGCTGTCATCCATTTCCTTCTCCTCTGGGCTCTCGATGTGCTTGTGAGAGTTTATGTGTCTCTAAAGCAGCTGTCCCCAGCCAGGCAGCCAGACTCTGCTGGCAATTACCTTTACATATTTTAGTACCCTGCTATGTACCTTTGAAGGGACATCTTGCACTTGTAGTGTGTACAAAAGCAGGGAACTTTTCTCCCTTTCACTCAAAGTCCATGTGAAACTGAAAGTCCAGCTCTCCTGGCACTTCTGATACTGCAGGCACAAACACATGCAGGAGAAACAGAACAAATATTGACAGGCATTTAGCAAACTGGATAGAACAACAATTAGGTTTTAACCATGTGATTTTCCCTCCTAACCAAATATCTGGGTTTCTGGCTTGGTTTCAGTGTTGCAATGTGGCCTTGCTTATGTCCTTTGTATAATTGGTCTGGCTTTTGGTGGAATCTTAAAAACTCAGTCTTTGCCTAAAGAAGACTGTGCAAAGGGGCTGATGAGAGGCATATAGTTAACCTGAAACAGCCACATTCATGTGCTGCCTGACTCTGGAGACACCTGAAACCTGCATTCCATCCCAAAGGTTCAGGAAAGTTTTGTTCTTGGTCAGATCCAGCAGCACTTCGTTTGTGACAAGGCTGAATATCAAGGCTGAACAGCTTATGCTCACATCCCTGAAACGATGGGGAGAAGCGAAATGAAGTTGAGCGGGGAGCAGCAGGCGGGTGGGAGCCGCAGACGCGTCTTCAGGCGGGACGGGGAGAGCTGTCCCTGGGAGACACTGACCCCCGCCGGTGCCTTTCCCAATTACAATCTACACTGCCACACTCCTACCTGCAGTTGCATCAACCGTTTCAACAGGGCTGGGATTCCTAATTGTCTCCCAAAGTGTGACCTGAAATGCCGGGAGATCCTGGGATTCAACAGAGCAGTGATTGACGTATCCTTAGACCGTCTTAGGTTTGGCTTGCTTTCACAAAAGCAGCCTTGGGAAAAAAATACTAATCACAAAGTATTACAAGCCCAAACCCAAAACCATCTTTGCCTTTAATAAACAGCTTCTTTGCCTTTAGTCATTACATTAATAGTAAAAAAAACCCGTGATATTAATAGTAAAAAAATCATGGCCACATCAAACAAGCGTTTGGACAATGCTCTCAGGTATGTGGTGTGATCCTTGGGGCTGTCCTGTGCAGGGCCAGGAGCTGAACTGATGATAATTGTATGATCTTATGCCTTACTCATTAGGCAGAAAAGATATTTGTATTTCATAGGAAATTTGTATTTCTTATTCATGTCACGTAAGAAATACGTCTTTCTGCACTATGGTGCTTCAGGTTGAAGAGTGCGATGCTTTGTCCCTGAGGCTTTCAGAGCGCTGTATGAACACATAAAACCACTGTGCAAAGCCCTCTTCTCTCTTCCCCACAGCCTTGCTCAGGTGAGCCCCTTCATCAGCACTTGTGTTCGAGATGAGCAAGAAAAGGTGCTTGAGCTTTCACTGCTACCACTTACACAGGAGAAGCCACAGGCTGCCAAGACTGTGACTAGCATGAAATGGGAAGCCCTCAGGTACCAGCTTGGCCTATTACCCTCACATTAACTCCTGAACTACGTGGGATTTACTGGCACATCACCAACAGAACAAGCCAAGCGATACTCCTCCTCCTGTGCTCCCCTATGCCAGCATTTGGTGGTCAGAGGGAAGGGGAACTGAGCCATCTGATGATGTGGAAGCAAAAAAGGATTCCTACCAGAAGGCTTCTGTAGGACAGTGGAATGATTGTACTCTGTCCCTGCATTCTGATGTTCCTAAAGCGGAACAACATTTCTTTCCGCAGTGACTGTCACAGTAAAGCTGGCAATGTGAGCAAAAATGGAAAAGGAACTAGATCACCTGCATAAAATCCATAGCAACCAAATATCTATTAAAACTCCATTTACACAAGTGAGCATTGTCTATTCCTATCATCCATGGGCACTTCTACTCTCCTGGGATGTACTCTATTGCTTTTCTTTACAGGAGTTAACAGTCTGTTCTTTGGCGCTTTATCAGGTATTCCCACATTTTTTGTAAGTGCCCCACTGATCCTCTGTTATGGGGGATCTGCACGAGAGAGTTCTGTGAGTAGCAAGACATAGAAAGCCTCTGCTCTTCCATTTTTTCCCCCCATGTTTTGTGGATTGTTTCTATTTTCTGTATTGGTTTCATCTTCTTATCCCATAAAGCCAGTGCTGGAGGGTTCCCAGGTTCTCTTTTCCCCCTGCCCCAGTAACCACCTCTCTACTCCACTTTCTCCTGTGCTCTCCTAAGTCAGCTAAGACATGTAGCTCCCTCCTGTGTTGCCTGAGGCCTCCTGCTACACTCAGCTTTCCTGCCTTCTGTATCTCTCTTGTAATGTTCCTATTCTGAGTGTTTTACATGAAAGCTAGGCAAGATACCTTATATACTGTGTCTGATTCAAAGTCTGGGCATGCTACTCACTCAGCGGCCTGGCAAGTCTACCAGAAAGAGGAACAGCTTTATGTCACTGAACAATAAAGCAATATCTGCTCACCAGTTTGCAGGAAACCTGTGGGACACAAGATTTCTAAGATGTAACTCTATCTGTGACATTTCTCTGTTAGGCCTTAAAGGGTTTGAAAGGGTGGTGATGACAGTGAGGCTGCACAAGCCTTGTCTCTGTGTGGAATCTGACGGAATCCAAAGGCTGTTCTGCAGCAGCAGACAGCAGTGATAATGGGAGCATCAAATCACAGCTGGTGTAAGGCAGGCTCTGTAGCTGTCTTTGCTGCAGGCAGCTGCTGCTCCCTGGGCATGGATATTCTACTGCAACAAAGCCTGAAATTACAAGGCTGCTGGGAAGTTCTACCTTGCAAACCCTACTAATAACAGAGTTGGAATCTTAATAAAAAAAGGTTGCTAGGAATTAGTCCACAATGCCCAACGAGCCTCAGGAAACTTGGTGTGCCCCTTCCCAGCATGGATAACCCACACATGACATGATTCCCCAGCCTGATAATGGGATCTACCTTCTCCAAGACCCGGAGAAAGGGATTTTCCCTCTGCCCTGCAGCAGGGTAGAGCTGATTCCTTTCTCTTGAGGATCCATATGATGTAGGCCCTGAATTCTCAAAGGAGAAGCATTGCTGACATAGACTTAACAGTGGGCTCGGAAAGACCAAAGTTGTGTTTTAAAAAGAAATTCCACGTCATTTAAGAACTCTTGAGAAAATTATCTTTCTGCCTAGCTCTGTCTTGCCTAAAATACAGCTAGTCTTGTAAAACAATTTGGTTGTGTTTAGAGCTTCTATTTTTTTTCTCCTGTATTTTAATATATTCTTTACAATCAGTTTTATTTAATAGTAAATTATTTAATCTTTAATATCTTTAAACTTACATGTTTAATTTTCTAAATCTTCCAAATTTTTATCACTTAGGGCACAAGAAGGAAGATTGCCCCAGCTGTACATAATGCCTCCACATATATAATGAGAATCTATAATAAGAATCCATCTCAGTGAGGGGAGTCACAGCATTTTTCAATGACCAGCTCTCTGAGATCTATCATTTTTTCAAGCTCAGACATGGCAGTCTGACGACTGGCAAGATAGGATATATTTTCCTCTTGTTAGCTCCTGCTGTGTTTCTGAGCTAACCTCTCTCCTGCCTTGCTGAGTTCAGGTTGTGTCTGGAGTCAGATACCACCTCCTGATCTGCAGGTAACCAGAAGAGTTGTAGTGCTCTTGCTTCTGATGTGTTTCTTCTCTCAAGGATTTGAGTTCCGAGTTTCTAAGCTCTCTCATAGATGAGAAGTAGGAAAACCAAATAATAATGATGAGAGCAGCAGGACCAACTCAGCCTGGTTGTCTATGGATTAACGTTGCAAGGAGTGGGTTCTCTGTTGTATAATAAGACAGTAACAGGGATGGTAGCTGCAGGCTTTTCCTGGGCTGTGGACTAGTGCAGCCCCTTTCTATATCAGACTATCTATCTCCACAAAACATTCCTAAAATGATTAACATTGACATCTCTGATCGATCACCTGAATTGGTCAGAATTGGACAGAGGGTGGAAGACACAGACAGGTGTTTATATATATACACACACATAAGCACACAGCCCTATCACTTAATCCTAATTTGCTTAGACAATCAAGCCAAAAGCTCCAAGGGCTGAGTTACACCAAAGGCACAAACCATTTGGCTGTGATTATCAAGGTCAGTTGCACACACATAATTTTTTGTGATCTTTCCTACATGAGAAGTTTGCACTTGTCTGGTTCAACAATCTAGTCCGAATGCTGCAGATCCCATGCTGAAATTATCCACTGAAAATAGAGTACCTTTTAATTTAAATTGAAGCAGCCTTATGGAGATATGAACTCTGAGAAATTGCCCAAGGATGCAACGGCTGCTGTTCCCAAGGTGGGCAGGCAACCTGCTCCCTCTTGAAGGCAGGGCGGCTACAACCTCATCACCAATATCTGCCCTTCCAGTACATGCTCCTCACCCCAGGAACCAGCCCGGCTAACGTCTGTCTCTCTGGGAAAAGCAGAGGCAAGTCTGCAGGCAGAGGTGTGATTAGAGCAGTTAGCGGCCCCAAGAAAAGCCGAAACTTTCTGTAGGCAAATGCCTTTCCAGCTTTGAACCAAAAGCACCAAAGCCTCAGAGCTAAATTCTCGTCAGATCGACAGTTCCAGGGTAATTAAAGCGCACCCGCGGAACGTGTGCGAGCGCGTCCGCGCAGCCCTGGACGGCAGCAAAGCTGTTCTGCCGCCAGCGGCCGCGGCAGCAGCAGCGAGAAACGGGGAGGAGCGGAGCCACGGGCGCTGCCGCCGACCGCGCCCCGGCGCTGCCGCAGCCTCCCGGCCGAGCTCGCAGCGCTCCCCGGCGGCGGAGGGACGCCATGGGAGTCTCCGTCCGTGCTCGGCGGGGCCGGCGGGCGGGGACGGCCGGGACGGGGATGGCGCGCCGGAGGATGGTGCGTGCCGCGGGGCGGCGCGGTGCCGGTGTGCGGGGACAGGGTGCCGGGGACGGCGTGCCGGGAGCCGTGTGGATGGAGGCGGGTGCCGGGGGGCGACCCGCAGGGGACAAGCGGAGGAGCCGCCGCGGAGCGCCGGGAAGGACCTGCAGTGCTGGCGGGCTCTGTGCGCTGCTCGGCGCTGGATGCAGCGCCCGAAGAACCACCCGGGAATGTGGCGGGGCCCGGCCGGGCGGTTCGGGTCCGACGCGGCCGGGGCGAGAGAGACGGCACTGCCAGCGCATCCCCTCGCCACCGTGTGTTAGCTGGCTGCTCATCCCATGGAGTAAAACACAGCGACCTCGTACTCCTCGGCATCCCTCTTCGGCATCCTTAAAGGATATTTCACAGAACCACAGAATCATTTAGGTTGGAAAACACCTCTGGGATCATCGAATCCAACCTTCGACCAATCACCCCTCGTCAGACAGACCACGGCACTGAGTGTTACGCCCAGTAATTTCTTGAACGCCTCCAGGGATGGTGACTCCCCCAGCTCCCCGGGCAGCCCGTTCCCACGCTTAACAAGTTTCTGTGAAGAAATTCCTCTCATGTCCAACCTCAGCCTTCCCTGGTGCAGCCTGCGGTCACGTCCTCTTGTCCTGTCATTACTTGCTGACAGAGGCTGACCCCTTCCAGGCTACATCCAAAAAGGAAGAGGGGGAGTTACTGACTGGCATATAGACAACTCTTGGTTGCCTGCAGTCTACACATTGCTCTCACCAATTACAGACATTTTTACCAGTTTCTAAGGGAGTAAATTCTAATCCAGCTTAAAGAACATAAAATATTGCCCCCAAATTTATCTATATTCACGCATAATTTCTGTGCCCAAAAAGTCCCAAATACAGAGAAAATACAGAAATAGGGGAATCAATAGGGCTGAGGAAAAGTCATAAAAGTAAAACAGAGGCATGAAAGGACAGAAAAATGCTCACTAAAAATAACAGCCTTACATCTGGAACTTCCAATGCATAGTCAATATTAAAAAAAAAATAAATTCTTGAAATAGGCAGAAAAAATAACAATTTATGAACAAAAATGTCATTTACATAAAAACCAATGAAATAATTTGATAAACCAAAATGTTTGATTTCCCTCTTCTCACACTAGATTGTTTGAACTGGTACTTTAAAATATTTACATTAATGGGAATTCATTCAAGGTAGAGCTCCCCACCCCCCAGATAATAGCTGAACTGAAACTATTTTTGTTTCTGAGGTGACATATTTGAGTTTCTGCCAGTCATACGAGTCTCTGCAATGGCACATTCACTGTTATACCACTGGGCTTCAACCTGAAAAAAGATGTTCTGTGTGATGCAAAGGCAATAAGATCAATGGCAGGAAAGCCAAAACTAAGGCACAATACACATTAGATTGATGAAATCAAAATCCAACTCGACTCCATCAGTATTGAACGGAACACAGATGGAAGGCAGGCAGGATGGTGCTCCAGAGGCAATCTATACAGCATGCTACATAACCTAATTATGCAAGAGCTTTTAATCAAAATGTAGTGGCATTTCCTCATAGATTTGTCCTGTAGTATATTTTGGTTTAATATTTTACAATCCACTAGTCCATTATCTGCTGCTGTCTTTGGTTCAGTCACTGTAAATCTCTGGACCAAAACAGCCCATCAGACCTTGGCTCTGCTGTCTCTACTTCATCAACTTTTGGTGCCAGGCTTTCCTTTACTTCAGCTATTGCTCTGACTCCTGAATTAGATTAAATGGCCCTGGGGACATTCTTCAATGTTTATATTGATGTTCTCTGCAGCTTTTCATGGTCCTAATCTATCATCAACTAATTACTAGAATTAACCTTTTGTATTCAGTACCTTCCGCCTAACAAAATCCCTGACACTGCAGCAACATCCCCTGACTGCAGAAACCTGTCAGGAATGCTGATATTAAAGAAAGTGTGTTGGGGCAAGGGCAGGAAACTCTCTGTACTATTAAAGTTGACCAGCATGTCCTATTACATGAGTTTGCACCCAGGCATTTGAGTGGAAAGGTTTTCATTTGGGGAAGTTGAGTGAGTGTGGAAAACTATTTTAAACAAGAAATTTATTTTTTGCCTCATATTTTCAATT
Organism: Aphelocoma coerulescens; assembly: GCF_041296385.1. Lineage (NCBI taxonomy): Eukaryota > Metazoa > Chordata > Aves > Passeriformes > Corvidae > Aphelocoma > Aphelocoma coerulescens. The sequence goes on from NC_091013.1 coordinate 108,452,325, forward strand.
TTTCACACTAGTTGTGTTTTTCCTGTTTCTTGCCTGTCTGACATCTTGAAATCTAACCTGCAAAAACAAAGAACACATAGCAGTAAAATAAAGTTGGTGCAAGCTGAGCTTTAACTATAATGTTAACTATAACTCTAGGTAAAACATTTAACATAATGTTAAATACTCCACAAAATAAAGCTGTAGGGGTGTCAAAAATGGATGGAAACTTTCAACTCTCAGTGAGTCAGTAAAATGGACATAAGCCCCCTCTGTCTTTCAGCTTGGAGAGGTATTGTAAAAAGGGATTTAAAATTATTGTGAACACTAACAGATGGAAGAGCAACTGCATTGAAACAAGACTCTAGGTTAATTAATTAATTAATTAAATGAACAAAAATGAACATTGCTTTGTGTTTGAAAAGAGTGCATAATGAAGATCTCATTTTATAAACTTAGTAAGAAGACACAAAACCTCAAAGAGTAGTGAATTTGGCCTGTGAACTGAACAGGTAGCCTGTGAACTGAACAAGGAAGGTCAAATAGTAAAACAAGCAAACAAACCCCCAGTGATTGCACAAATGGACATCACACAGCTTTCCTGGTATTGAAATCTTGTAGATAATTTTTCAAATGAAGTCGCCCATGTCACGTGTAAATACGCATTTCATGTGTGCAGTGTTTTGGTATCTTTCTCCTTCACACACACAGAAGATACCACTCTTCTTTTCTTACTTTCTAATACCTATAGGCATAAACATCTTCTGTTGGTAGTAGTCCTCCACCACATTACATTTTACATTATTTCAGTGGGTTTTTTTCACACCTTTGTTTTAAAGAACTTTGCACTAAAGTGCTGACTAAATTGCAGGTAATTTAAACCTATCAGTGAGCAGTGGCAAAACAAGTCTTATCAGTTACCAAAACAATAATAAAACTGAACGTGATTTATAATTCTATATCAGTAAATTATCAACTACAAATACACTACTTATTACATTTTAAAAAAAGTTCCAACTCACATCTAAAATCAGTAGTATAGAAGAAAATAGAAGGAAAATAAAGGATCAATAAAGGTGATTTTCGGTGTTATTACATTGAAACCTTTGTGCAACAGAATAAAAACAAACTAAATTTTTATTTAACTTGCAATTTTGTTTCAGAAGCAAAGCTGTATTTTTCAAAAACTTTTATAACCCTTAGGTTTGACGCTCTTTAGAACCCAACTGTCTAGCCATACTATAAGCCCTTGTGATGGATTTTATCTACATCAGTGTTAATAACCTTCCAGGATCCTGATAAACTCTACATCTCACTAACATCCTAACAACTAAGGCATTTAAGCTGGATTTTTGGACATATTTTATTTCAAAAGCCTGAATGTATACATATGAACTGTACTGTTAATACGCACTAATTGTAAAAGGACTTCATTATCTTTCCCTATGTTGTATTGAAATTAACTTATACGTATTAAATCTAATAATTAAAACTAATGGCAATTCAGAATTGTACAGTCAAAAGATGATATTTTACAGATATTATCAGTGTTTCTGCTATCCAGTATCCATTACTCATTCTACAGTCCTTCCTCTGAATGAATTAATATTTAGTGGATCTTAATTTGCTTGTGTCATTTTACTTTTGAGCAAGTAAATACACATAGGAATGGAATTCTTTCTCTTCTATGCTTTGTAATTTATTTCCTCAGTTCATGTTCAAAGTCCTTTGGTTACACTTGTGAAAACTGTATAAAAACAAAAGTGGCAACATTTCCTACATCTGCCCGCCAAAGAAACAATTGGTCACATAGGGAACATTTGAGTCTTCTTTCAAAAATTTAGTCTCATTCTTCAGTTTAAGAAGAAATGAGAGAGGAATTCAAATTTGCCTCCAGAAATTATTTTGCATTGGCATCTCTTCTGTGCACAGCCTTGTGACATTATTTAAAGTTACTTTCAATACGTGGGTGCTGAGCAGTGGTACTGGCAGCAGCTTGGAAGAATTTATCTGAGCTGGCAGAAATACAGTGAAGTTGGTAAAATCTGGAAATTTGGTTTTTAGTGTCAATGACAGGATTTGTTTAAGAGTTCTGAATCCAAAAATTTATTCCTCTGGTAAGAAAGTAGCTCAAGAAACACACAGCAGTAATCACAGTCAAGAATAAGATTCAGAGCCTGCTCATTCTGAACAGCCTCTAACACAAGCTTTTGGTTTTTAGGCTCTCCCATGATTGAGATGATATTCATATTTTCCTTTCAGTCCTTGGTGAGTACTGCTGTAAAAGTTTTGCATTCCTGAAATCATTTGGGTTGGTTTCACTGTGTTTCCAGCCAAGGCAGATGACACAGCAGTAGAGGTTAGGATACCTCATGTAGCTCCTCTTGGAGACTGTTCACTATCTCACCTTGACTTCTTTTTTCTACTTTCTGTAGGACAGAATTGAGTTCATATCCTATTCCTCTTACCCAACCTCCTGCAAAACAAACTCTGTGCTCTTATGTGACCAGTCTGCTCCTGTCCTGTCTTTTCCTCGAGCTGCACCTTGTGTCAAGTGGACCTCCTGCTGCAATCTGCCCCCTCAAAGCATGGAGACAATTATCAGGCACAGGGAAAAATCTCACTCCAAAAAGGGCAGAAAGGACTGGGCTTTTCTGCTCTGGAAAGGTAAAAAGAGGAGGAGTGAGAGAAATGAACACAAAGCAATGCCTGGAATAGAAAGGGTGAGAGAGAGTCCATCTGTTTTAAGACATTCAATGATGCAGTGAGACACTGACTGATATAATCATCAGTTAATGAAAATAGAAGGCCACAAATGTAAAATTAAGAAAGAAAGCAGTTTTTCCAGTATTGTTTGGGTGTTATATACCGGACAATGAAAGCCATTCTGGAAGCCATTTAGAAGGACGTGAAAGGACTGACCATTTTCAGCAACAATAAAAATATCCAGAATTACTTAATGCAGACAAATTATTTTAAGGGTTTAAAAATCCTTTTACTTTGCCCTGACTATTAGGGAAAGCATGAAACAACCTCTGTCAACTGTGGGGTTTTTGCACCTTCTTCTGACATGTCTGGTACTATTTGCTATTGTAGACAGACTACCAGACCAGATGGATCACAAATCTGATCCAATATGGTAACTCCTTATGTTCTTAAGTGAAAATTTTACAGCATATCGGGAAAAGCATATCGGGAAAGCTTTTGGAAAATCTCAGAAAACTGACACAAAAAATATCTAAGAAATTGCCACCTTCTGTCTACTAAAAAAATGTCAAAGAGTAAACATTTTATTGCTGTCTAATCCAGCATGCTCTCTGCTTTTCAGGGCAAATACAGTGTTCAAATGGAACACTTCCTGAACTCTTGTTTTTTTTTAGGAATTACTTCCATCTGTCTTTTAATAAACTAGCTCTGATCTGTGTTCTGCATGCTAGGTTTTATCTCCAAATGGTTTCCCTGGTCACATTCTGAAGCCTGGACAAAGTGTTTTCAAGGTAGATATATTTCAATGCTGAAACAATGTATATGAAGAAAATTTTGACCCTTCAGTATAGCTGGTGTTAGATTAATATTAACAAAAACTAAACAAAAAAACCTCAAAAAATCCTGAACAAGGAATGCTTATCTGAAATAGGAGTGAAGCAGGCATATTTTCCAAGATGTATTTCTGATCCCCTTATCACATGTCTCCTTTCAAGATGGTAGCACTGATCAAATAATATTTCTCCAGGTAAAACTGATAACAGTTTCCCTTCAACCACCAATTGCTCTGAGTCCTCTAACACCCTCATCTAAGGTATTTTTCTTCATCCTGTTTCAATGGTAGCTGGGTTATTGAACCCCTGTAGAAGTGCTGGGTGTGTTACACGTGAAAAAGACCTGGCTTATGCATTTCACATGGCTGCAGTTATGTTCTGTGGCCATATCTTTACCAATATACCTTAACAGTTGTGGCATGTCTTGTCCATGATTTAATGTAGAGGCTACAGCTCCATTCTATCATCTGATAAAGGGACTGCACCCTAGATTGCTTTCTCCTGGTTATATATCACACCCTTATCCTTTGCTAAGGTCTTGCAGTTTTGCTTCTCTAGATACAGAGATATTAAGCATCTCAAATGCCCTTTGTGAAAGAAAGAACATAATTTAGAATAATTGCTAAGAGGGAAAGCTCTTGGATAATGAGAGATATGAGTCTTGTCGTTTAAGCATAAATCCTAAATAGAAAGCTTGTGTTGTTTTCCTGTTTGATCTTGCCACAGCTCTCTGTTAAATAAAAAATTCAATATATTGATTGAGAAAAATATAATAACCCAGCATACCAGATCTTGTCTTTGTGAGCTAGGTTATAGATAAGGTTAATAAAAGAATGACTTCTCTGAATTGCTAAGTTAGTGCATAGCAATTCTAAATAAGGAAGAGCTACAGACTTAGATGTTAAAAATTAAAAAGGGATTTGGGAGCAGACCTGTGAGAGCCACTAACTGCTGAGTCCAACAGTTACAACAGGGAGGGAGGAGTCAGATGCTGAAATGGTGAGTCATGATCATGCATCAGAGAAGGCCAGTTGTACAGAGCTAAAGATCTGGGATAAAAGACCCTGAGGAAATGAGGCAACTGAAGGGTGAGATACTGCTTTTGCCCTTCTGAGGCTGGCTGGGTGGTAGCAGGAGCTGTGCAGGAGGCAGGAGCTGGGAGGAAGAGCTTGAGGATGGTGATAGAACCAGAGTGAGAAACAGGTGGCTGGGGCTGAGTGATGAGGAGACAGGGCTGGGATAAAGGTTGGAAATTGAAGGCTGGCAACAGAGAAGCACAAGACAGGAGAGGTCACTCCAAGCAGGGCAGAGCAGAGCAGCTCACTGGGCTGCTTCAGCCAACTGAGAAACTCATCAAAAACTTGCAAGTGTACCTTTGCTGGTTGCACTTTTCAGGGTCTGATGGTCATCAACTAGCCAGCTGCAAACCTATTGCAGGGTGAGGATGCTGCAAAAATGACATTTCTATCTCTTGTGGACAGTAAGATAAAGTAAGTAGCTGGATTTGCCAAGGGGAGATATAAATAGGAATGTCTAGAGAATACTGGAAAACCAAGATACCCTGAATAGTTATTTACCTTTGAAAAAAACCCAAAAGACGTAAGTTTCTAGAATGATTTATCTCTATTTGACAACAAAGATTCTATTTCTCAATCTATACACATTAATGCATATGACATGATAGTTCAAAGAGCAGAGGAGTGGTACAGAAATCAGGGGGACCACAAATCAATTCAGATGCATGGGAATTAAAAACGAGTAATTAAACCAAAGAAGTAATTATCCATGAAAGATGTGAAACACAGAAGACTAAGGAGTGAATTTAACAGTGATTACAGGCAGTTGCTGTTAGCAGGGTCTCGCTACTGAAGGGCAGTAGGAAAACTTGTTTGAATTGCCAGCTGGTGTGAGCTGTCACCACCTGAGCTATTTCCTTTAGTAGCACCAGTCTATACTATCCAAGAGACTTATCCCTAACCAAGAACATAAAGGAAGATAAAGCACTACATGGCACAAGTTTATCTAAGCAGAGGTCAAGAAGGCCACGTGCGTACCTGCTTCAGGCATATCTCCATGTCTCTAAGAGGGTGAAGTCCTCAGTCAGCAGTCACAAGAGGAAACCAAGCAGGGAGTAAGGAAAGGCCCACTCAGCCATAAGGCAAGAAAATCCTGTGGGTTGGGTTGGGTTGGTTTGGAGGTGGGAGCATCTGTCAAGAAGGGATGGCTGAATAGAGGCAGACAATGGACAGCAGAAATGGAGACCCCTGAGCCGACCAAGCCAAATCAGCTCCAGCAAGGATGCAGCTGTGAACACAGCATGGCACTCCTGCTGGGTAGTCCTGCTGGGAGGAGGACACGGTTGGCCCATTTAGGAGCACCACACAACCATAACCATCCTTCCATGGGCTGAGCCCAGCCAAGGAATATCTTCACCAGCTACAGCGTTGTCTGCCAAGTAGGCATTTAACAGCATCTTCATTTGCTGGGGGGAACACCTTTTGCAAGCAGTTTTTAATCACCAAACTTATTTCTCCATAATGGGAAATAAGAGTAAGAAAATCCTGCAGGAGAGGGATAGCTGCTGTTCCTCCTGCCCTTCCTCTCACACCCAAACACCAGTCCTGTGACTGGAGCTGCACCCTGACAGGACCATTTTGTTCCTCTGGACAGAATCCTGTGTGTGTGTGTTTCATTTTTATAAATATGCTTTCCTGTCTGTTTAAGGGCCTCCTGCAGTGTCCCAGAATCAGTGTGGCTGTGGTAGGGGAACAGGATGGAATGGGACACGTGGCATGCCTGGGAAGGCTGCTGGGGAAGCAAGGAATATGAAGGGGCCTCAAAGCTCTACTCTGCTTTTTTCAAGCACTGGAATTGGGAATTGGGGTACCCAGGTGGAGTCACCATCCCTGGAATTGTTCAAGAAATGACTCAATGTGGCACTTAGTGCTATGGTTTAGTTGATATGGTGGTGTTCAATCAAAGGTTGGACTCGATGATCTTGGTGGTATTTCCCAGCTTTAATGATTTTATGATTCTATGACTCCCTCTGTGTAGAACTCCTGAGACACTGGGATGCTTAGTCCTCAGTGAGCTGCAGACTCCCTCCATGGAGGTCTGGCAGGATGACACAGCTATTCTGTATTCATAAGTATTCATTTAATCTCCCTTTTGGCTGTTCATTATGCTTTTACTGCTCACTGGAATGTGGTGATCAGGTGCAAATACCAAACATCAGTGGAGCTCCAACTGTGCATATTATTGGAAGACAATAATCCAATGAAAAAATTATAATAATCATAATAAAAATTAAAATTAGAAAAAGTAATTATCTATAATGAATTAAACAAGGAATTAAATAGTGATAAAATAAGAAGTTAAATAGTGCTAAACAAATATGCAAAATTTAAAAAAAAAATTAAATAATAATTAAATGCCTTATCTTTTTTGTTGTGCAGTGTGGTTGGATTTTGCCAGCATAAATCGAGATGTAAAAAACAAGATAATGAAGGGGAGGCTTTGTCCTTGGTGTCCCCACACTCCAAAAGTAATTGTTCATTCCCATGAAAACTTCCCATAACAGTACAGTTGGGGTTTACAAGCACAAAGCCCTCAGAAAAACAGGATGAAAATAATGGTGCAAGAAAACTGAAGGGGAAATATTGCAGAGACTTTGGGAAATACTGGCTCAGCAGCTTCAGAGAAAGCTGTAACAATGCAAAATGCAGCTGAGCTGGAACAATGCCACTTGCTGAGCTTAGAGACCTGTGCAGGACAAATACCAGAGGTTCATGATGGGGAGATATGGAATGATAACACTTCTCAAGGTTCTGGTGAGGGGTCTTAATGGAAACCATGGCTGTACAGACCATGACATAGAGGGAGATTGAGATCCTGAGGGACATGGAAGAGGCAGCAGTGGAGTACAGACCTGGGGGCTCAGGAGAGCAAACTTCCCCACACCAGAGATGGGGGAAGATCACATTCCAGGAGAACAGTACATGTTACACCTGCAGAAAGAAATGGAAGAAGGACAATTTGGGGACCCACAGACATGTCAGCTTCACTTCAGTTGCTGGGAAAATGATGAAATATGCCTTCTTTGAAGCTCTCTCTGGGCAAAATGAGTGAAAACAAGATGAGCAAGTATAGTCAATATGGATTCATTAAGGTTAAATGATGCTTGACCAATCTGATTTGCCTCAGTGCTAAAAAAGATGAATCATTGCAGAAGGCAAGACAATGTTGTCTGTACAGACTTTGGTAGGGCTTGTGACTGGTTTCTCACACTAATGCTGTGCTGTGAAAAGCGCTGCTCTGGCTGGCTGCCCGGCTGGAGAGAGGAGCTCGGGCTGCCAGGCCAGGCTGGGAGTTCCAGCTGGCTGGCCACGGTGAGCTCAGTACCTGGCTGGTCAGGCAGGATAATCTGGCTGGCTGGGGCAAGGCTGACTGACTGGCCAGGCAGGGTGGATCTTTTGCTGGTCGGCTGGGGCTGAGCAGCTCTGGCTGACCAGCTGAAGAAACAGGCTCTGGCTGGCTGGGGAAAAGGGCTTTAGCTGTCCATGGAAAAGAGACTCTGCTGAGCCAGCCAGGGCTGGGTGGCTCTGAATGACAAGAGGATCTCACAGACCAGCTGGGGAACGGGGCTCTGGCTGGCTGGTTGGGTTAAGTCTCTGGCTGGGGCTGAACGACTGAAGAAACAGCCTGGCTGGGACAAGGTGCTTTGTCGGGCCAGCTGGGCAAGGTGATCCAGCTGGCTGGTTTGGGAGTGAGGCTCTGGCTGGCTGTGGGTCAGCTCTTGATTCTGGAGCAGAGCAATGATGAGTTTTTTGAGCACCATTGTTTTTGATGATCTAGCAAAAGCTGTGTATTAAAAAACCACAAAATACAAACTTAATAATTGCAAAAATTGCCTCTGTTTGCCTATTTTTTTTGTTTTTTCTTTTATGTGCTGTTTTTTTTTTTTTTTGTCATTTTCATGCAATTCTTGTAGAGAATGTCCCACAGTTTACCTGTGTATTAATTGTAATTAAATTAACATCCCCATTTTCCAGGAAGATAATAGCAATATTTTTGCTCTCTGGAATTACTCCTACATGCTATTGGACTGTCTAATCAGCAGCCTTTTAAATACGTACAGTTGAGTAAACCAATCGAATGAGAAGCTGTGAATGATTATTTCTGTGATCTGAGTTCTAGGTTGTGCAATTCTGGGAGCCAAAAGACAGGAAACCATGGACACAGTTATTGCAAGTTGAGGTGGCAGGAGTCCTACATCTCATCTGACACATGGACAGCTACTCCAAACAAGCTCCATGAGCTGGAGTGAATCCCCTGTAGTGGCACATAGTTTACAAGGATTTTGTCCAGCATGGCCATATGAATCTTTCTCCTACCTTGAGTTACTGCTATAATGCCACTGAGCATCTCTTACACTCTGGGTTGGTTTTTTTTTTTTTTTTAATTTAAAAAAAAAAAGAAACAAGGAAGTTTCTGGAACTTTTATCTCCATTGCTGCTTTGATAATTTGGAGTTTTTTTTTTTTTTTTTTTTTTTTTCACACAGAGTCTTGGTAACTGGAAGCAAGATAACTGTTTCTTCTCCAATGGGATGACTTGTCGTTCTTTCCATCAACATTTTGTGTAACAGAAAATTATGGTCACACACTGTCTTCACGCCTACACATTGCTGCTTTCACAGCCACTGCCCATGTTCTTTTTCTTGGAATACACAGTTCAGTTTTGTATCCCTTCCCATGGGGTGTGATGATAAAATAATTCATGCTTGCTGTTCTGTGGTTATCTTCTCTGGTTTGCCCACACGGAATCTAATGTGCCACTGAGCGTGACAATCTGTTTACCCACTGCTTTTCCTATCCCACATAGTTCCCACTCTGTTCCCCTGCCCCCAGTCCTGGCCACTCCCTCGAGCTCTCCCTATTGGTTCCTGTATCCCAACCCCGCCCATGGACCGCCCCTGAGCCCCTGAGAAAACCCCCCTGCACCGGGATCACGAGGTCTCTCTGCCTCTGAGGGTCGCCAGGACAAGATGTAACTATTAAAGGATTCTCTTAAACCCTTATGGGGAGACCCTTCTGGCCTCCTTCGCCGTCGCTGGTTGTAGCGCTGCGAGCTGCCGGAGCCAAACCGCGGAGCCGTCCCAAATGGACTGCGGGAGGGCGACACGGTCACACTGCCCTAAGCAGCTCCGCTGAGCTCTCAGGGAAAGCTGCAGCCCGCTAAACTAAACCTAGCACTACAACACCTGAGGACAATGCTCCATAGGATCAGGTGTTTGGGGAATGAATCATGCGACCAGCTTGCACTGAACTGTGTTTTTCAAACTTTTGTGCTCTTCTGCTTGTTTATTTTCCATTTGTACCTGTGTACTTGGCGTCTCCATCCTTCTGAGTGAGTGTCACCCTGAGTTAAGATAAGTTTTGAATTCTGATCATTTTCTCTAAAATTTCAGTTCCTCCCTTACTGATTTTGTGCATTTTTTCCTTTTGTCATCCACAATTTAATGCAAGATTGAACAGAGGCCACGCTCTTAACAGATCCTTTTAATCTGAGAGCTAACTGCATTTCTTCCTTCAACTGTCCTAACAAGGATGCATGTTCAGAAATTCCCCAGGTCCACCCATTTCCTATATTGCAATTCATGTGCCATGGTTATGCTTCCCCAGTCCACTAGGAATTCCCTAAAGATGATTCAGAAATGGTTAGGGCTCATTTCCAAAGTACTTGAGTACATTTCATTAAGTTCTGCCAACTTAAATATGTTAAATTCATCAAAATTTTCTTACATGTACTCTTACCTTCTTTAAACCTGTAATTTTTTTTCCCCACCTACATGTTGTTGAAATTCATCCTCAAATCCAGGTACCTATCTGAGAGCAGCTGCAGAGAAAAGGCAGCAAAACACTGCTATGTACTTCAGCCCCGGGGTCCTCTTTCACCTTCCACTGTTCCCAGATACCAGTGCCTCCAGGAGATGCCTCCGGTGGCTGCCTGCACCTTGCACCTGATTATGGGATCCTGAATTTCAATATTGAGGACTTCTTGGCCTAAGCTGCTTCTTTGTCTTCCTTGCAACCACCCAGAGACAGGAGAGCAGGAGTGAGTCGGTGCCTTGATGCCAAAGCACGTGAAGGATGTGACTGTTCACGCTGCTCTTCCCATCTTCCCTCCAGCCATCAGGCAAGGCATCCACAGCTTCTCTGGGCAACCTGACTTTTAATTGTCAGCTAATTGGCATTTAATTGGGAATTTCCCCAAGAGCAGTCAGTCTGTCCCATGGCAAAAAGTGATGAGTGATTGTCCTGTCTTCATCTTGACCCACCATTTCTTGCTCTTGTTCTTCCTGTCTTTTCCTGTGCCCCGCTCTGGAGGGAGCAAGCGACTGGGTGGGAATTTGCCTGATGGCTGGCATCAGCCCACCACACTGTGTTAAATACTCTATATTGTTACAAAACCCGGAATCCAAAGAAATCCAACTGGGAAAAAACCCAAACAAATCCATCACAGAAAGGAAGCATGTATTCCTCATCCATCCGGGTGACTGAGTGCTGCACACTGATTGACTGACTTTATTTATCCCAGCCATCTGTGCAAGTGACTGGTGGCTCTGGCTGATGTTGGACTCCGGGGAGCCACCTCTCAACTGCCCATGAGACACTGTTATGCTGGGCTTTCCTTCCTGTGGAAAAGAGGCACCCAGGGCTGAAAGTGGGATTCTGACTCCTGAAATTGAGAACATTCTTGGTTTGCTCCCAGATGAAAGCTGCCAGGAATGACAGCTCTGGCTGGCCTTGGGCTCCCGGCATCCTTTCAGTTGCCTTTGAGACACTGAGTTGTAAGGCTTTCTTTCATAGGGGAAATAGCCCTCCTTTCCCACCAGCCTCCCCTTGCCTAAATTTGGTTTATGCCTTCTAAAACTGTGAAAGTAGGAGGATTTCTGTGAGATGAAAGCTGCCAGGACTGATGGCCCTGGCTGACCTTGGCTTCCTGGGGGCTGCCTCTCAACTCCTCACAAGACACTGGGTTGCCAGGCTTTCCTTCCTGTGGAAAAGAACCCTCTTTCATGGCCAGGTGTCCATGGCTAAAAATAGGATTCCACCTTCTAAAATTGTTGTCTGTGGATTGCTACCAGGCTCCATTCCTTCAAATGGTTGCTCTTCTAATGGAAGACCAGGAATGAGCAAAGGAAATATATTTGTATTGTCAAAAACGTGATCAGTGGTTTGGCACAGCACACTATGTTATTTGTTAATGACTTTTATATACTTGGTTTAACCCAGAGGATTGTGTTGTGCTTTGATGCACGCTATCAAAGTAACTGTAGCATTATCAAGAATTTACATACTGTGTCAACCCTGGCAAAGATTTGCACAGTATCCAACACAGAAATTCCATTCTCACTACTCATCTGACAGTAATTTCAGAGATGACTATAACAATATTTTGATCAAATAGTTACATGGGGTCTAACACAATTTTCTTTTCAGTGGTCCCCTTCAACCATTTTTTTGCTCTCCTGCTTAAGTCAGTGCTGAACATACAAAACTAATGGAAGCAATCAAGAATTCAGCTAAGAATTATTTTGACTATTTCATGGCCAAATACACATGGTTGTTACTATTGTTCCTCTATACCAGTGAGGACAAGGATTTACATATCGCAGGAAGATATTTAGAAAAACTACACTGATTTCTTCACATGGCCATAAGCGCTTTCATCTCATTAAAATGTTCAGAGCTAATGAAAGTTAAAAATAAAATAACAAGATAATATACTTAATAAATTGTTCCAAATAGTTACTAGAGCAGCCAAAGGGAAAGGCTGGGAATTCTTCCAGAAGTAAGTCAGATTTGCTGCTGAGAAATAACCCAACTTTACCAATGGCATTTGTCTAATGGCAGAGTGTATTTGATATTTCTTCCTGTATAGTTGAGGAATAAAAGTAGCAGCATGGAGCAACGTTACTTAAGAGCTATTAATGCGCTTGAATCTACTCTTCAAGGTCAAATACTGAGAATAGCTATATTTCCATTCCTTTCAAATGTGTGTGAATAATAGTTCCTCTAAAAAGATATAAAAGAATCTATATTATATTACCTGATTGCAAGAATATCTTTTGTAGTTTAACTTCTATATTCTTCAGCTTTATATTCTATTATTTTTTTGTAAGAAACATGAATATTCACTTAGATAAAGAATGAAAAATAGAAGCAGTAAAATTCAGAACCTGTAGGGCTATTTGTACTTTCACTTTAGTATCTATCCAGAGCAATTTCATTAGAGAATAGAGTTAAACTATCATAAAATTTGTGAAGGGGCAGAAAATAGAAGAATAGTCTTAAGGTTAGAAAAGTTAGTAGCCTGCTATTTTCTGAGTCTATCCATTATGTCAAGAGCACTTTGAATTCTGACCTCCTTCCAGTACATTTGCAGCCCTTTGTGATTTGGTATTACCTACAAATTTAATTAACCTCAGCCTAGGGTGAAGGGAAGATGGTGTTCTTTAGAACTTTCTTGCTATTACCCTGAAACAAAGGTGCCAAGCTTGTCACTTAAGGCTGCTGTCCTATAGTCAGGATTGTTTCTGGAGTAGGACAAAGACATGAAAGAGACTAAGAAAGGCTTCTGTAGACTTTGCAAGTGGAACAGGAACTGTGAGGGAGCCGTCTGCTTTGCAGGCTCCAGTACTCATTCATTTTTTGCACCAGTCGTGCCATCTTACTTCATGAAACATCTCTACCCAGAAAGCTTTTCTTCATCCTCCTCTTTCTAAGGCAGAAATGAGCTTTCTGGTCAAAATGACGCTATAAGTCCACTTACAGAAGCATCTTTTTCAGAAGGCACATCTGTTGCCCTCTCCTACAATGGTAGAGGAGTGGTCACTCTGTTTCCTACCCATTTCTCATCTCTACAACTCTTCAACTTCTAAGGCCTAATTTTCTGCATATTGCATCTTTAGCTTCACGTCCTCCTTTTCCTCCTTTTCTTTTTGCTGCTTCAGGATTCCCTCAGCACCTTTTCTCATCTTCTGCCAACATCAAGTCAGTCTTCCTGTCACTTTTTTCCTCTAAATCTTTCTCCCCCTCCTCATGTGTCTTTCCTCCTCCTGTGATTTTCAAATTCTCACTGTTTTTGTCCTCTATTTCCATAAAAATGTTTAGTTGTACATGAAGTATGAGGGAAGGCTGAGAGAACTGTATTTATTCAACTCAGAGAAGGCCAAGCAGAAGATCTAACTGTTCTCTGTAGGTACCTAAATGGTAAAGATTGGGCTAGAGTGTTGTCAAAGGTGCCCAGAGAAAGGACAGCACAGACTAGCTGGAACATGGGAAACTGAGGTTAGGTATAATGAAAAAAAATTATTCACAATGACAATGGGCCAGACACCAGGACAAGTGCTCAGGGAGTCTCTGGAATCACCAGCTATGGAGGTATATAAACCCCAGCAGGACAAAGAAACCTCAGAGGAGCCTGGCTTGACTTTGACCCTGCTTTGAACATCTCAAGTGACCTCAAGTCCTACAGAGGTTGCTTCCGGCCTAAATAACTCCATGATTCTATGTAATTAGAATATCATTTATTGTCAGAGGCCACAGTAACAGTGTGTGGTGAAAAACACCTTTATCCAAGGCATCCCATTTTCCATGAGAATTGACTGGAGAGATTGTAGGGAGATCTGTACGGAGATTGTGACCATATCTTACTCTTTTCAGATTTAGTAGCAATGGGAATCAAGGGTATTGTGAAGAAGAGAATATGTATCGAATGAAAATATTTCTGTTTACACAGAAATGAACAACTAAAAATCACCAAATTGTAATATATTTAGGTTCCTAATAAAATTAAAAATTTTTCAATGTCATAATTGTTCTGAGCCCAAGTAGCCACAAGTCTCTTCTACAGGATACTGCATGTCTGCCTTTTTATAATGCTTATACCACACACTAGTAGGATTATCCTCTGTATACTGCTCATGCTCTGGGGAATCCATTCCAAAATCTTAAACAACCTTCCTGAAGTGTTTCCAAGCATCTTTCCTGAATCATGCTGTGCTTCTTCAATACAGCCACGTATGAGTGTGCTTGCCTGGGGAAAAAAAATAAAATTAAAAGCTAAAGAAAATACTGTCCCTTTGGAAAACTTGAAATCTAGTATCATCCCAAAATATGTATACATGCCATGAAAGTATTCCATACTTTCTGACTACATCAAATCATCCAATGGTACCATGTGAGAACATGATTTTTTTTCTGTATCTCCTACTACTTTGGGTTATTAGAAGCAAACCATGCCTTGAGAGGATGTCTGCTTCTTAAAATGAAGTTTTTCAGATTTGTGCTTCTCTGGACTTTGATATCAAGCCATAGTTTTTTCCCTCCTTGTAAGTTCTTGTACTTGGAAAACAGTATTTAATATTGCAATATTTGTCATATTACTACTACTTTGTAATCTCCTCAGCTTTGCTACCCCAAATTGCTCCAAATAAAGTTTAGATACAATAGATTTAGAGCTGGAGTTTTTCATTGTAGTGGATTCAGATCTACAGCGATGTTATTCCAGATGTTTGCTACTTTCAGTCTCCCTTGGGTTATTATGTACATAAGAGATCCACATGCTGGAAGAAGATTTAGATGTAGAAGGTAGCCCCCCTGCTTAGAATCAAATTCACCTTGGGTATGGTGTTCTGTCGTCCTGGTTTTTCATGGTCTGAATGGAATCCCTCCATGATAACAGCTACTGTCTGGAGAGGCATCATCACTTCCTTCTCATGTGGCTTCACACAGGAGGAAACTGGCTGGACTAGAGAAAAGAGTGTTTCTTCCTAGAAGGGAGAGAGAACCTTCAAAGGAGGTGGGTTCTGGGACTCAGCACCACAGATTGCACCACTGTCAGGGGCTGAATGCACATCACATTTTTCACTGCTTCAGTATTTTCCATCCCTGCAATTACTGAAGCTCTAGCCAAAGGGAAATCCAAACACTTAATTTAAAGCAAAACATTTATCTGCAGTTGAAGATAAGAATATTGAAGACTGAAGAATGTTGTTTGTTTGTGAGGAACTAAACTCAAAATAGACCTCTTTAAATAGTATAATGCCATTAGCTTGTATTGCAGATGAATAAATAGTAGAAAAATAAGAAGGAGGGAAAAAGGTACAGACTGTCACATTCTACTGGGGCTGTGTAGAACAAGAATGTTGGCCTTCCCTTCAGCTCCATTGACTACAGACTTCAGAATCTTCCATTAATTTTTCCAAGATATCCACAGCTTTGGTTCCACCCTTCACTTTTCCCACTCCCTCCTCCAGCAGTTCAGGACCATGTTGCTCAGAGAGTCCTTTCCTGAGGGGCATCATAGGCTGAAAATTTGTGCTGCTCCTTCTGGGTCCTGAACAGATTTTAAAACTAAAGCTCTGAATTCTCTTGGTAAACATTGGAGGAAACAAGCTGCCTCTACCTAAAAGCAGAAGTTTACTGGCTGAATACCATTTATCAATGCAGACTATCACCAATGTTAAGGATAGATGTCACATAAGGAAAAATTAAGCCCTACTCTGCTTAATTTGGCAGAACTTTTGTGTCTTATTGGAATAATGGTGACATAGGAGCAATACAGGTAATTTTTGAAAATATAATTGCTCTTGAAAGGCCACATAAAAGAAAATCCATATAGATTTTTTTTATTTGTAGACTATTCAAATAAAGACAACATTTAAATAATGGTAAATCTTTTCACATATATATAAAAGCATGGCAAAACTCAAAACACAGAAGCTAGCTATGCAAAATAGTAGTACCATGGTAATAGCTCTAAGACAGGAGTGGATAATGGGGAGAAACAGTTCTGAGCTTCCATCCTTTCCCACTCTAACCTTCATTAGTTTCCCACACAGCCATATTGTTACAGTGTGGTAGCTTGGATGATGGTGGAAGAATTCATTTATTTACTCATTCACAGCAAGACAGGCTCATGCTCATGTACTCAGGATATTGCTAACTGACATGATAAAGTACATTTTTCAGGCCTTTCCCTGGGAAAAGCTGGCTGGAGCCCAGTTATGCAGGTGCAAAGGTGTCCTGAGAAACAGAACATGCAATGGGACTCCTTAACACAACGCCCAAGGTCAAAACCAGTTCAGTTGCACACACCACAGACCAAGTGAGATTCATCATGTGGTCTAGGAACTTGTGACTCAGTGATAATAGAAAATTGATTCACTTTAATGAGGTGGATGTAAATATCAACTCCTTTGCACCACTGTGTATCTTACCACAAAAAGATTCCAACAGAGTTGAGTGGAATAATTCCTTTGACAAGCTGCAGGTGTTGGGCCTGGCTTATATTCTCTGACTGCTTGGGGTTGCTTTACTCTAGTTGTCTACAGTAGATCCTACAATATAAATGATTTAATTTTTCAGTGGGAAAAACCCCATCCCAACATGGGGCTGAAATGTCTTCTATCATCCAATGAAAGGAAAGGATAAAACATACAGTACACAGAGCCGCTTTGTATGATTATAGCAACTTGAATTCTGAAAGAAAGGAGGCTCAGAAGAGATTTCTTTTCCTTCCCAGATAGAGCTTTTGTGAAACATTGTCCTAAACAAATAAAAGATTTTTTGCTCAAATGATCTACCTTGCTGTTTTCCTTTCCTTTGAAGAATCCTGTGGTACAATAGACAACCCATCAGGAATAATTAGATTATACGGCAGCATCCATGGAAACAATGCAGCTTTTGAAAAGAACTCCTACGGAAGATCTTGGAAATCACATCTATTATGGATATCTTTTACTATTTCAAAGACATCAGAGCTCCAAATTATGGGAACTAACAGTGGGGCAAAATCTGACTGCTCCATGCTTTGTCCCTTTGTCAATAATTATTACTACAAGGAACAGTCAAGTAGTCATTGTGCCAGAGAGAACAACTGGGTGTAAGGAAGAAATTGACCATGTTTTATTCCAAGTTTTGTGAATCACTAATGAAACTTGCATACCATGTGTAGCAAAAGCACACCTTTCACGTTCTTCAGTATTTTCTAAAAGGATGCTTATGGATGTCTCAAAAAATAAGAAGAAAGAGGTATGTGACAAGGGTATTTGCATTTTGGGGCCCCATTCAAAAAAGCACAAGAAACTACAGATCTTGGCCTTATTGTGGACTAAGTGTACCTCATTTGCTTCAATGTGTTAATGATTTCAAAGGTGGAATTAGCCTAAAGGTGATTAAATTGGAAGGAAGAATATAATGGATTTGTACTATTGAAAACAAAGGAGAAAGATGCTGGTTCTGTTTTTCAATAATACATTTTTAAACTTTGGAGTTTCAACCTGATGTTCCTGTGTATCATGCTACAGATGATCACTATTTCCATATCTTTTTGCATTGTTACCAGTCTCATTGTCTCTCTGGATTCCCTGCTGTTCCTGGTTTCATTGTGGGGTGTGTTTGTGTGTGTGTGTCAGGAAAAGAGCTTATGTAATGAATCAGGTTCTTTGCAACAAACTAAAAAAGCAGCAATAAAACCACCCACACCAGTGATTGTGTCCTGCTGAATAATTACAGTTTGAACTTTCAAAAGTACTTCTGTACCTTAGGAAACAATGTTTTTCTGAACCACCTTGAGATGTGTGCTCCAACATCACTGCCACACAGCCTCGTGCTTCCCTGCAGAACAGGTCCAGGAGCAGCAGTACAAGAGTCCCTCAAATGCCCTCACAATTGATTCCTGTACCTTAACTGGCCAATTAGAATTTCAAAGGTGAGACAATTAAAAAAGTCATGTACTAGTCAAACTAATTTTCTGTATAGTCTGGGATAAGTAATATGTTAAGATTATTGGGAAAGGAAAGGCTTCTGGAGGCTTCTGTGGGATTTTAATGGCAGGTGAACTAAACCCAAAGTCATTCGGGACTTCACAGAACATATTACTGTGAGAAGATAATAGCACAGAATTCTTAATCAAGGCTGAAGTTGAACTGAAAACCAGACACACAGCAGAGAAATGTGATCAGATGAAAAAATAAAGGATAAATGTTTGCTAGCAAAACTCCTACCCATATAATTATATGCATGAACCTGTAAGAAAAAATATCTTTTCACATGTTGGTTCCTTGTCCTACTTATTGTGAAAACTGGAAGGAAGAAATGACTCTCCATTCATACTGAAGACCGTTATTCTTTTCATCATATCATAATCATTATTATTTTTGCAGCATCTATCCTCACTACAGTGCAGATATGCACTGTAAGGTGATAAATCACAAACACAAGACTCCATGTGCTTTTCTAGCAGCAGTGGTTTTGGTCAGGAATGGGATTTTTTCCTAATTCAAGTGGTTATTTGGTGTGTGCGTTTCCATTCCATTTCATTAAAAAAAAATCTTTGTTTGAACCAGCAGTGAAGAATATGGAGGTTGCAGCCTTGCAAAGCACAGCATCTGTAGTAGCAGCATAAGCAGACTATGAGGGCTCACTTCTATTTCCAATAAACTCAAGGCCTGAGACACGGAAAGGGTATCCATCCACAGTTCCACTGAATTCCTCTGGAGTGTTGGGGACTGGACAGCTCTGAAAAATTAAATCTGTAACTACTATCAGCATTCCAAAGTTAGTGCTTGCTTTTGAAAGATTACTGAGTAAAGTGCAGGCTGTGCAGAAAGCCCAGTGTTATTGCTTGAGATATCCTCCTAAAGAGACTCTTCCCTGCGTGTTAAAAAGAAGTCTGTTTACAAATTCCACTCATCATGAGAATGGAGCATTATGGAAACCATGACAGATTAAAAACAACAACAAAACCAAAGCAGAACAAATAGATCAAAACCTTAGTAGCCAGGTAAAATGCACGACTGCGTTAAGGCAACATTTATTTTGTTAAAAAGCGCTGTTCATTGCAGTACATGCAGTTTCCACTGAGGTGTGCTAGCTCTCCAAAGATCACCACCCACACCCTTCTCTTGGGCAACTAAAGTGCTGTTATATCCCCAACAATGTCCACTACTGTGTCTCGGATTGCTAACCCTTTCACGCCACCATTTTAAACACAGCGTGTTTTCAGGCAAGAACAGCAAAACGCCGGGGAGAAAATATGCTGAAACAAAGGGTGATTTCTCTATTTTTAAACAAGACAGTGCAATTAGTTTCTGTGTGAAACTAGCTGTCTTTGTGAGGGACTGACATGGATAGTAGCTTTGAATTCTTCAAAATGATTGTGTATGTTATTCTGGGAGAATTCTGGGCAGTCTTAACAGTGTGCAAGAGGAGTTTTTCATGCCGTTTTGACATTTGTCTGCTTCCAGGAGCCATTGTGTGATGTTGTACCATCATTATTGCTACCACCATAAATGTAAGCTCCTTCTGCTTTTACATCAGACTGATTTCTCCATTATTCAGACCTATTTAAACACCAAGCACACCTATTGATGTCTGAAAAAAACAGATAACACAGTAGGGCATTTTTAAATAAGCCACATAATCAGGAAAGTAGCTGAGATCCAAAGGTTTAACAAAGGTGAGTTTGGGGAAGAGGGGAGAGGATTTCACTTTGTCAGCTTCTTGTTATTTGCAGATGCTCAAAACCAGATTATCTATGATTTTAAGAACAGTTCATTCTAGTTGAAGAGAATAATGACACAATAATTTTCAGCCTACAGGTAATCACTTTAAATGGCCATGAGGTGCATGCTGTGGTGGCTTTCCTTCTCAGCACAAAGCTTATGAGCTCCTAGTGTTGCTAACATGGAATATACATTTATCACTCCATCATCAACAAGATATGTGTTTCCCTGAGAGACTGTCAGATCTTTAAAAGTGGCTTCAATATGAAATATAAAAAAGGGGAGAGAAAGGGTTTATTAATGTAGCTGGAAGTAATTGAACCTTACAGTAATATAACTATTAATATGAATGTTGTCTCAAAGAACAGCCCTGTACCATCTCAAAGCATTACGTAGACATGCAGGAAGGATTCACCTCTCCTAGTGTCACATACCCACAGTTTAGATAGCTGAAGTTCCCTGGGTACTGAATGGACAGAAACCAGCACACTCCCACTAACCCTCCATACGTATTTAGCAAGAATGAGAGAAAGCCTCTTGCTCTTTCTTGACTATCAAAGGAAGCCTAGAGGACTTGCTCACATGTAGGCATCCTGCATTTTATGAAACAAGTGCCTTTCAGACTATGTTTCCCTAAGCACAGAAAAATCAAATAATGCAAAGGATGACAGCTGAACCATTCCCATCCATTGAGTCAAGCAGAAGCTGCAAAACAGGCTTTGTTGGCCTCAAGAAACCCTCAAGAAGCCTAGAAAGGTTCTGCAAATTTATGCTTTTCCCTTCCTCTACTGTACTGCAGCACCAGAGCTCAGCTTAGGAAAAAGGCAGCGTGGTCCAAGTACCCTTTCCATTAATCAGTCATTGCCCATGGTGGTGGGGTGCTGCATTCTGGAGCTTGTGTTGAGAAGTTTCTTAGACCATATCAACCCTGGCAGTCTAAAAATCTCTAAGCAGCACAGCTGTCTGGGGACAACTGAAAGAAACCCCTTCCTCACTAAATGGCAAATCAACAACCCCCTAGGATATAATCTTAGACAGAGTCAGGACATCACTCTAGTGAGAAATGGGCCTCCCATTAATTTTGCCAGTATAGGGAACTGCATTCAGAGGACTGCTCAGGTATGAGGGAACTAGTGAATGTCAGGAGCACAAGGGAAAGACACCATCTGGAAGGCAGGAGATCCAAAAAGATCACTTTCATATGACAATTTTGATTTGCAGGTTGAGATGCCAAAACAAGCAGATTCAGACACTTGAGCATTTGCATTGCATTTTGATGACTCTACAACAGAGCTTGTCAACATTTTTTTTTAAACTGAAGTCTGCTGGTGCTTTAACTGAGATCTGTTCAGCAAGAACCTCCAGTTTTCTAGCCTCAAAGCTGGAAAATGAAGTGGCACACTCTAGGTGCTCTCCAAGAGTCTTTGGAAATGACGGATCTCCTATTCCAGCCTAAGAGACACAAGAGGACTTGGGTCTTGGATCTGTCTTTTAAACAGCCCTGTCTTCAAATAAAACCCAATAAAAACTATGAAGGATGCATTTGAGGGATGGACAGTGAGTCAAACAGGGGCATCTCAAACCAAAGGATGAGCAAAAGAGTGAGGTTTTGCCAAAACGTTACACAGTTATTAAATGAAATTATAATGTTACAGTAAATATGAGAAAAGACTTCAGAGGAGAAATTATGGGCTCTTAAAGTAATTTTAGAGGGAAAATAGTCACTGCTGGGTTCATAATTTGCATAGATTTTTATGCAGCAATATACTCAGTGTTTCAGCACAACAGTGGTCTTGCAGGACATCCTGCACAACATTTGCCAGCTACTGCTCCAAAGAGCCAGGAGGTTGGGCCACTCTCTTTCAGTGTAGGAGCACAATGGCTTGTTCAAGGGGGTTTTGCTACCAAAAAGGTAAAGCTACTGAGGATGGAAACCATCAATTTCCCAGCTCCACCCAAACAAGTGAAGAAATGCCTGTGTTGGGAATGCACTAGGCATGTGAGCACACATTTCCCTGTGCCTGCAGACCAATCTCTCTGCACATCCAGTTCTAGCAGGCTCTTGGCCTACCAGCAAGGTCAGCCTTTAGACACAGTGAAGTAGAGCAATTTCTGGGTAACAGGTGCCAAGAGTAGCAGAATCACCAGCCCTTATTGCCACAGACGTGCTGCCAAAGTAGCAGCAGTCATGATGTGGGATGACAATAGTCCTTACTATGAGCAGTAGTGATTTCACAAACCCTCTCACCTCAAAAAGTGATAAATGGGCAGAAAATCTGGCTCTGAAGGGCTCTCCTCAGCATGCTGCTGCATCACTCACTTTTTCTTCATTCCTTTTCCTTCAGTAAAGCAATCCTACCTCAGCCTTCCCTGAGCTCCTCATAGCTGGGGCAGGAAAACCTCTATCAGCATTTGCTGTATTCTGAGGAAGTCATGTTCATCCTTTGCAAAAGAAGTCAGAGAATCTTATTGAATTTTTTGGGAGCAATGAGGTTGGTGGAGGCACGGTAGAAATAGAAGAATTTTTACAAGGGGGTAAAAGCTGCTGATATTATGAGAGGGGGAATTTGAATTTTAGCCATTCACCATTCACCCAGTGTCTAAACTTCAGACACCTTGAATAACCAAATATTTGACCCAATTTTCTGTTCTCTTTGAAGAGATTGACACTAGAAGGATTCTTGATAATCAAACAAATATGACCACAAAAATACCACTTCTGCACTTGTAAAAGAGGCTCTAATAAGTCTACCTGTATGTACTTGGAGTCTTTCAGAACAGGCAGTAGAGTTAAAAATTAAATGAAATCTAAAATATGGCTTTTTTATTGTTTGTTTCTTTATGCCTTATAATAAATGCCTAAAATACTTTTTAAAGACAGTGTTCAAGAGTGCCTGGAACCAAAACTTTGGCTGAATCTCTTTATGGAGACAGCAGGAAACCACAAACTTTAAATCCACACTGAACTTTCCCAAAGATGGAGAATCCAGGCTGATGATTTTGAGACAGATCCATGTATAACCATAAGGTCAATGTTCGATTTTGGTGTGTGTGGTTTTTTTATTATATTTTTGTGAGCAATAGGTAACTCAAATAACATTTGTCATATACTGAATGCATTTTATTGCATCTCAGTCACTGTTGACTATTATCAGATGTCCCTTTTTTTCATTTCATGCTAAGAAAATTGTGCTCTTCTATCTATTTCTGGGTGTGAGTGCATAAGAAAAAAAGCCCCTAAACATATTTTCCTGTTTTCCGAGGAATTATAGACAAAGGGTTACTTTTGCCAATGAACTACACATTCCTTTTCACCTTCCACTTTCTCTCCCTGGTCTTTAAACTCCTCCCACCTCCAACAACAAAGAAAATCAGCTGGAGAATTGATTAGGTATAAGTTCTTCATGGTAACATGCAAATCTGATTTTCTGTTGCCAGGCCGGATTCCAATCAGAGATTTTTTACATCACCCAAATTTTTATTCTTTTGCATTATTCAAGTTGTTTTTTTGCAGACAAGTGTGCATTCCTACAGTTATGCTCAGTAGCATATGAAAAGCCAAGGGAATTTGAAATCATTCCTTCACTTCGCTAATAATCTCAGCAGGCTAAGTAGTCACAGACCAGATTTTGGGTCTAGTGTCTTTATTTTAAGAGAATTTGCTACAGTATCAAAACTTATATATGAGGATAATTGGAAAAGTCATTGTTATGAGACAACCAAGTGAAAACAGATACATAAATAGAAAAAAGAAAGTTCTTAATATCCAGCAGTGATGAGCTCATGCCTAGAACAAGAAAGGGGTTGTGTCTATCCCCAACGCTAAAGTCACTGTAGATTTTCGTAGCTTTCACATGAGCAAGGGTCTGAGTGGTGAGAAGTTATAAATCAGAAGAATGGCTTAGGTGAATACAGCTGCTCGTCTGAGGCTATGGAGAAAATCAGAGTGTTAAAATATGACTCTGATTTAAGCCTTTTGTGTTTTGTGTTGCACCCTGTGCTGAATGACAAAGAGACTTTGGGATGGAAACTGAAATGAATGTATTGAATATATACATCCTTTCCTCTAATTATAGAAAACCTTATCTTAAATCTGAGTGTTAATGGCATTTTTAAGAGATTTGACTATTTATATAGGTGTCTGATCCTGAATGATGCTGAATTCCATTACAACACCTTGGTTTTTATAAGAGTGCAGGAAAATACATCACCTTTATTGAAGCCTGAAGGCATAGTGAGCCTATTTTTAAATCTTCTAGTCTGTAGAAATTTGTCAGTAACATCCAATCCGAACAACATGAGAGAAGCTGAAGCCTGGCTGGCCTACATCAGAAGAAGCAGTTTCAAAGGGTTGCTCACTGGACAGAGAAAGAAGCAAAAGCTGAACTATTCCCAGAGAAAAAAAAATGAGTGCATGATAAAGATGCCTGAAAATATTATTCATTTAAAAAGGATGCAAAACCAAAGGAAAGACATTTAATATCAGAAGAGAGCAAAGAAGATTCAACAGAGCCTCAATAAAACAAGATACAGTTGTCTAAGGAAGAACATCAAGCAAGACCACAGAGACTTTTGGTTTCCTGAAGAGAATCTCTTGGGTCATTCACCTTTTCATAGACTGGAGCTAGTAGTGCTGTCTTCATAGAGGAGGGGAATGAAGGGTAATTAGAACCATCTCAGACAATTAGGGATCTCTTTTTAAAAGGAAGTTTCTTTTCAAGAAAAACCTCTTTTTTCATGCTAAATGGGAACAGCAGTGTTATTCAGAGTGCTAAATTTCCTCCTAGGAATATTTCAAGTGAATAACAGTAATACACATCCTGCAAAACATCAATTGCACATATGGATGTATTTGAGGAAGCCTTGACTTCATATCTTTGACACAAGCAAAATACAGACGAGTACAAGTACTATAGTTTCTTTTAAAACTGTAATATATCATGACCTGTATATGTAAAAAAGGGACAACTACAGGATTCCACAAAAATACCTATTTCTTTTACCCCTAGAAAGTCAAATCCACGTCTCATCCAGAATCTGATTCAGATCTCTTATAAATGAACATCCTCATATATGTAAATCATATGACTATTTCTTTTTTATAGCCCAGTGTTAAATTTAATTGCTTTGGAAGACATTTGAAAGCATGGTTTGCATTATTACCCTTTCTCTCTTTTTCTGTCCCTCTTCCAGTTTGAAAAACCAAAACATTACTTGAGATTTTTGGTTGTTTCTACATAACATGTAAACCACTGCACAACTGAAGACAGTTCCTCCTCAGGCTTGCCATTTAGCCCTTCTGGTTTGTATTTGCATCCAGTGGATATTTGTGAGAAGTTCTTACAGACACAGGATGAGTCAATGAGCAGGGAAACTTTTTGTTTCATTTCGCGGTCAGTTTTCCAGAGAGTTAAAATATGCAGAAATGAGAAGCCATAGCAATTTAAGAGCAGAGTGTGGAAGAGCACTCCTTAGGGCCCACAGTCAGCCAAAGGGGCCCAGAGAAATGATAAACAAGCAGAAAACCCCAAACCAAACCCAAAAGATACTAAAATCATAGAATCATAGTATTGGTTGGATGGGATCTCCAGAGGTCATTTAGTCCCAACCCCCAATCCAAGCAGGATTATTGCCAGCACTAGATCAAGTCAACCATGCCTTTGTCTGGCTCTGAGGATGGAGACTTCACAGGGTCCCAGTGTAACATGTTCCATGGCAGCACCACCCTTTCAGTGAGGAGGATTTTCCTGATGCTGGTTTTGAACCTTCCAAGCTGGAATTTATATTTTTCTGCTTCTTGTTCCATATTCTGCCACTACCAAAAAGAGTTTGATTTTTTCATTCTTGTAACTGCCTTTAAAGAAGTCAGTGACTGCTGTTAACCACTACTAAACCTTCTTTTTTGCCACCCTGAAGAAGTGTGGTTCTGTCATCCTCCACTTGTATGTCAGGTGTTTCTGTCATAGCAAAGCTACCTCACAAACCCAGGATCATTATCTCCCCTGGCAGGTGAAGAGGATGCACAGCCAAGTAAGAGTTTTCCAGCAATACCGAGCTTTTGAAATGTTTGGAAACCAAAATAAATTGCCAAGGACCTGAGCAGAACAATCAAGGTCCAACTCCAGACAACCTGAAGGCTATACACAACGTGTATTGAGCTCGGACAGTGAGCTGCTAAAACTCCATTAGACCAGGAAGGGAAAATCACATATATGTTTGGACAATGTACTGATTATGAGATTCCCATGTGCAATGCATAAAGAAATGCATTTCTTCCTTTTTTTTTTCAATACTGACATGCTTTCCCATGTAAAATGCTATGCAAAATATTTTCCTGAAATTTTTCACTGCTATCAAAAAATTCTTGTGATTTTTTTTCCGGATTATTCTACTTTGCACTCTTGTTTCGGTTATTGATAAGCATTGTTTCTGAGCAGAATTAGGAAATGTTTAGACTCATGTCTAGACTATTTCAGTTGGAGGGGACCTACAATGATCATCTAGTCCAACTTGCTGACTGATTCAGAGAAGTGCAACAAGGCTGGTGAAGGGCTTGGAGCACAAGCCCTATGAAGAATGGCTGAGGGAACTGAGGTTGTTTATCCTGGAGAAAACAAGACTCAAAGGTGACCTTATTTCTCTCTACAACTCCCTGAAAGGTGTTTGTAGCCAGGTGCGGGTCGCTCTCTTCTCCCAGGCAATCACTGACAGAATGAGAGGACACAGTCTTAAGCTGTGCCAAGGGAAGGTTAGGTTAGATTTTAGAAAAAAATTCTTCACTGAAAGAGTGATTGTGCACTGGAATCGTCTGCCCAGGGAGGTGGTGGAGTCACCATCCCTGGATGTGTTTAAAAAAAGACTGGACATGGCACTCAGTGCCATGGTTTAGTTGATGAGGAGGTGTTAGGTCATAGGTTGGACTGGATGACCTTAAAGGTCTTTTCCAGCCTAGTTCATTCTGTGATTCTGTGAAACGTTCAAGCATCTATTAAGGGCATTGTACAAATTCCTCTTAAACATTGACAAACTCAGGGCATCAACTTCTTTTAGAAACCCATTCCAGGGTTTGACCACCCTCTCAGTATATAAAGGTTTCCTAATGTCCAGTCTAAAACTCATCAGGTGCATCTTTGAACTATTCCTATCTCTGGATCCTTTGGAGAAGAGCTGAGCACTTCCCTCTCCATTTCCCCTCCCCAGAAAGCAATGAAATGTAGTTTTATGCAAACTACACAAGCCCAAAGTCCTTAGCTGCTTTTCATGTGACATTCCATACAGTCCTTTCATCAGCTTTGCTGTCCTCTGGATGCATTTTCAGAATCATGGCATCCCAGATTGGAAAGCACCTTAAAGATCATTTCGTCCAACCTTTCTTGGCAAAAGCCAAGATGGTGCAGTCTCCTGTCAGACAAATGCTAAAATCCTCTTATTCTGGGGAATCCATCCTGGGAAGATTATTTCAATGGATGATTGTTCTCATTGTGAAAAAATTTCCTCTTTTGTCCAATCAGAATCTCTTCAGGAGTAACTTGTACCATTACCCCTCATCGTTTCCATGTGACTCCTCGTAAAAAGGGAGTCTCCCTCTTCTTTGTAGCCACCCTTTAAATACATGAATATGATGATAAGGTCTTCCCTAAGCCTTCTTTTTTCAAGGCTGAACAAACCCACTTCTCTCAGCCTTCCCTCATATGGCAGGAAAGGACTTAAACATTCTGCTTGAATTGTGGGGCCCAGAACTGAACACAGCACTTGAGGTGAGGCTGCACCAACACTGAGCACAGTGGGATAATCCCGTCTTTTGACGAGCTGGTTTGATGGCCCCTGGAATGGGGTTTACCCAGGCCTGTTCTGCTGACTCAGACTGAGCCTGCTGCTGACCAGCATCACCACATCCCTTTCTGCAGGGCTGCCCTCCAGCCATTCCTCTCCCAGTTTACACTGTGTCTGTTATTACTGGATCTTAGGTATGGAATCCAGTATTTTGACTTGTTAAATTTCATCCCATTAATCACAGCCCAATGATCCAACCAATCAAGATCCCTCTGCAATGCATCTTGTCCCTCAGGAGAGCCAATAGCATCTCTCAGCTTGGTATCCAGAGCAAACCTGCTAATGGTGCATTCAACTCCTGCACCAAGATCATTGATAAAGACATTGAGCAGAACTGGTCCTAAAATTGAACCCTGAGGAACAGCACTGGACCAGTCTCCAGCCAGGTCTATCCTGATTCACTGCCACCCTGTTCACAGCCCTGCTGTTCAGATAGTCCCTCACTCAGGTGGCTCATCCCACAGCTGGACAACTTGTCCAAAAGAGTGCTGTGAGGGAGAGTATCAAAACCCTAAAAAAAATCCAGAAAAGCTGCATTGACCACCTTCCTTTCATCCGCTAGGCAAGCGACCTTATCACAGAAGGGTATCAGATTAATTAAAATAGGCCTTTGCCTTTGACAACCCATGTTGACTGTGCCTAATGATTGCCTGATATATTCCTATTTGGCTATTATTACATTATTATTAGTAGTAGTAGTAGTAGTAACAGACACAGCCCTATGTCATGTAGCAGAATTCTCATGGTGTTAGATACTGTACAAGGAGAGCATAAAAGGCTGGTGGTGTTTGGGAACTGGTTTCTTGTGTCACATGGGGTTGTTTCAACTCCACAGTAGGAAAACTGACATAAGACAGAAATCAAATAAATTTCCTGGAGAGCTACAAAACTTGAAAGAGTAAGCATTTCTTAGATATTTTCTTTCCATGACCAAAATATGATGGCTGTGAATATTCTTGGAAAATGAACAAAAAGGCCCATGAATTCTTAATACATTTAAGGAAATGCACATGAATGTTTTTTTTTTTTTTTTCAATTCTGTCCATCTGACTTTATTCACATCTACAGTTTTTTATATTGCTTGTGCAGAGCTACTTTCACAATGGGTATAATTCCATTGAATTCACTGGAGTTACACTGGGCATGAAAGCAGTCCACCCACTGACTTTACATTTTGAAAGCAAATCTGTTCAATTGTAACAGGCACCACATTATGTCTTTGCTAAATTCAGAGTCATTCTTCCACCTGAGGGCTGCCCCTTTTTTTTATGCACCTTGCTCCTTTCTTCACTTTTTATTACCACATTGCTCCCTCAACATGATTGCATCTGCATTTTATTAGGATTACTGCTACTGTTTAAGAAACACCATATCTCAGTGCATCCTGCTGTGTTTTAATATTTCCTGGTTTATTCCACTTGTATTTCCTTTAATAGATAAGTATATATTTTCACATGCAACAAAATCAAACTGCTTTAGGGAATAAATTGATAAATTGGCATCTAGAACACTACTAAGCATCCTAGCTCCGTGCCAGGCTCAGAGGAAATATCAGGGCTGCCAGTTACATTGGCTGAAGAGTCTGGCTGAAGACTATAGCCAGCCAGGAAGAGATTGTCTGTCTGCTGGAAATGATTACTGTCATTATTTAGACTTGAAGTGGTGCTTGCTGCTTCCTCTTCAAACATAGGCAAGGTACAAGAAACCCTGCCCCAAAAATCATACAATACAGCTTGAAGCAGGCAAGCCATCAGAGAGAGACAGTGATTTCTAAGGGGAGCAAGGGGAGGGTGGAAAAGTGAAATAAATGCCCTAAGGGAGGAAAAAACCTGCCAAAGTTCCTTTTGCAAAATACATGTGCACATCCATGTATGTCTATGTATAAATATACACAGACTTCTGTTTTAAAGACTCAGCCTCTCTGTCATATGGAAAAGCACCCTGATCATACAGTGGTCCCCCCCAGCTGTACTTGGTAACCACACAGAAGCCCCATGGCAGCTGAGGAAACCTGCAGGGAGGTGCCATGCAGTGACAATTGCAGTCTCAGGGCTCCACACCTACAAGAGCCTTACTAAAAAGGCAGCATTATCAAACATGAGAACAGATGCTGCCCATGGGCTGACACTAAGCTACATCAGGGAGGGACTGCTATTGCTGCCAGTCAAGTGCTATTGCCATTTGAATGTGAGAATATTGTTAAGTAAATATCTGAACACTGTCCACACACATCCCATGCCTTCCTGTCCCAAAATGTGAAGCTTTGGAGGCAGAAAGAGAAGCCCCAGGGACATCCTGGAGGACAGCTGCTAAGATGCTGGAGTCAGCTTTGTCAAGAGGGTCCTGTACGATCCATGGGTTTGCTCAGACTGTGTCCAAAGCCATGCTTGCAGACTTGTAATGTCAAAGGCTAGAAAATCTGTCCTTGAGGGCATTTTCTGAGCCATCTCTATTAGACAGTAGCCTGCCATTCCATCTTTCCTCCACCTTTTTTTCTCTTTTTGTACTGAAATCCTGCACAATATAAATTCATAGCTACAAATTTCTCTCTGGAACATCTTCCTTTATTTAGCTGGTAGTTCCAATATTGTGTAACATGGAGTGAAAAAAAAAAATCATACAATTAAAGCAAAATAACAAAGCTAACTCCAAACAACTGCAATAACAACAAAGAACAGCCAACAAAACCAACACCACCAATCCTCCCTTCTGCCCCTGTCAACCCAAGCTTTAACATGTTTTAGTCTGAGGAGAAGAAGGTTTGGTCAATGAAAATAAGGTGTGGTACAAACTTGACAGATTCTCTGGAAAACCATTTACTTGACTGGTTGCATCTTCTAATTCTTCATGCATTTCAGACATTAAAAAATCCCCTACATATTCAGTATACCAACAGACTGAGAGGATCCAAAGGGTAAAGGAAAAGTGAAGAAATAAGGATGTGCAAACAGAATAGGAGAAGAGTTGGATGACTGCCCTATAATGAAAACTGATATCGTTGTAAGCCAATGTAATAATTCATCTCAGCTGATAGATCAGCTAAATGCTAATATATTGTGAATACAATAGACAGTCTGAGCTCCGTAAGATTAATGTTTTTCTGCATGCAAGCTGCAACTAAAAGGGCTATTTCCCCCTTTCATTAATCTAGAATAAATAATGGTTATAATATTGCATATCTCTTGCCTTATCTCTGACAGCTTCATCGTGCTTAAATAGGAGGTTGCTGCAGCATGCAATGCAGTTTCTTGATGTGTTCTGTGTGAGAGACAGAAAGGGCGTCATTCCTGCTGGAAAATATCTGGCAGAATTTCAAAGTTGTTTCCCTTTTTAATCAGTCTCAAATGCAGTTACAATGTGTTCCTGGAATTATGTTCCTGTACAGTTAGATATGTGTTTCTGTTTGCTGTTAGTGAGTTATTTCTTTTCTTTGCTGCACAGTTTCCAGGTGTTCACTGTGAGCAAGGCTATGGTGAGATTTGAATGGGAAGTAGGGTAAAGTCTGCTTCCTGGGGCTTGGAGCGTTTCTATAAATCTGTAGGATGAGTAATCTGTTGTGATATGTGACCTTTGAAGCACCATGCAATACATAGAATAGGACCAACTTACCTCTTGGTAGTCCTGACATGACAGGAAGGGTAAATCAAATACAGTAGTTTCTAACACTTGCTTAAATCTATTTGACACGTGAGAGTAGAAGGTTGAAAGAGACCTCTTTGGTCATTGAATTCTACTCCCTGCTATAACTGGAAACCAGATCACATGATCCCCTTGGCGCCCACCTTCCTCAATGAAAATTTCTTTCCTCACCTTGCTCTGTGAAAAGCTCAGTGAATTTAACTAAACATCACCCAGGTCTGCACATACTGGCTTTTCACACATTATCAGAGGCTGGGACTTCTGTTGGGGAAGTTAGTTGGGGTTAGCACCTTTTTCAGGTGTCTGGATCACAAATCCAGAGGGAAGTTGCTGTTAGGCTGAGAGGACTGAGAGCTGCAAGGTGCCCACTCTTGTGAGCTGCGCCATACGTGTGAGAGGCCCTTTGCTTCTGGGCATGGCTTGCACAGAGACCATCTTACCGTTCTCCCTGGAGGATAGCACAATGTCTGTGCAAGCGAATTTGGAAGGCAACAAGAGGAGTATCTCTGTGTGGATTAATCCAGAAAAGTGCAGAGGAAGTTTCATGATGTCCCTGCAAGGACTTGCAAACTTGATTCAGGTCTTACACGGGTGGGGTAATGAAAGAAATTGTCCCCATGTTTTTGCTTTCTTTTGAAAGGCTGACACAGAGGCAATTCCTGGGAGCTGATGGACTTTAGCTCCTCCTTCCCGTGTGGGGGAGCGGCTTCAAACTGACAGTAGGTTTAGATGAGATATTAGAAAGACATTCTTTCCTGTGAGGGTGAAGAGGCACTGGCACAGGTTGCCACGGAAGTTGTGGATTCCCCATCCCTGGCAGTGTCCAAGGCCAGGTTGGATGGGGCTCTGAGCAGCCTGGTCTGGTGGAAGGTGTCCCTATCCATGGCAGGGGGTTGAAACTGGATGATCTTTAATGTCCCTTCCAACTCAGACCATTCCACGGAGATTTGCAACCTTATGTAAAACTTTTAGGCTGAAAAAACCTGAAGGATATAATTATTGCATTCTTTTAATAAGTTAATATCTTTTTTTTTTTTTTTTTCTTTTTTTCTTTTTTTTTTTAAAGTACTTTCTTTACATCTTTACAGCATAAATTCCAGGTCAAATTATCTAGTATACAACCTAAATATAATTGGCTAAAATAACACTTTATCAGCATGAAAATGATAGAAATGATCCACATAAATTGGCAGCATGTAGACAATGATGGATTCCTCTTTTTCTCAAACTGAGATGTAAAAAACACTTTTCCCTTGTTTTTTCTTTTCCTGTGCCTTTTTTTTTGCCTATAAGGAAAATGGATACTTTAGCAGTGCCTGAGTAAAAATATTGCAAAATTTAATAGTGATTTGTTTAAAAGTGTTCAGACTGCACCTTTATTATATTTACTTTAATCAGTTATCTCATAATTTCTGATAGTTGTTATAAGTTTTGTCCAAATACTCTTTCTCCCTTCCTCAGAAAACTCCTGTATATTATGCAGAAATTAGTTTTTGATAATTTCTGCTGCTACAGTGATTAGAAAAGTTGTCTTTCACAGAAAGCAGCTATATTTCTGCATTTGTGATTTTTTCATTTAGCCATCTTATCTTGCTGGAAGTAGACAAGCAACTGATTGAATAAAAAAGAAGAAATATATCCTGTATGCTTATTCTTTTAGTTCAGAAAAGGAATACTTTCCATATCTTCATTCACGGTGCTCCAATTTTTCTAAAGGGAAAAAGCAATAAATTTGCTAAAACAGCCAAAAGAGCTTTCAGAGAAATGAGCACAAGCAGACCTTTGATGGATAGAGGTCAACAGAAATGAGATCAGAGAGCAAATCTGATGACACACATTTTCTGTGATTCAGATAGAATGTATTCATCTTAGTATAGAAATAAAAAATGCTAAGAAAAAGGGATGTTTAAGCTCAACACAAAAGGAAGGAAAAGATAAGGCCACTGGAACCAGGTAGCAGAAAAGTTTCTAGGAGACAGGAAGAAATTATTTTATGCTTTGTTTGTGAAAATAAAGCCAATTCAATTGATACTATGCCACTGAAGAGTTAAATCTGTGTATAAATTATTGCAACAACTCTTTGGAATGAAGGAGAAAAAAAATCCTGGAAGTGGAAATTTAATGCCTTTGGTAGTCTATGGAGAAAATCAGATTGGGACAGTAAACTGCAGTGACATCATTCATTATAACAGTAGCAGGCAAAAAAATGGTAGGTGGCCAATAAAGTACTTTGATGTTGAGGTTTCTCCATCTGTATCTACAAGTGAATATACTTTTTATTACATGATGGACAAGAAAGCTGTTTACCAGATTTGCAGTTCTGAGCACATTAAAACATCTTTAGATTTAGTTTCAAGCACTAAAATACCTGTTATTCTCCTTTCAGGCTGCCTCAGAAACATAGTGTTTACTTGCAGCTGTTGAAACCAAAGAAAATGGGTTGTTCTACTTATTTTCATAACAAGTACCAAAGTGTATTCCCATGCTAACAATTCTGGAGATCATTATGTGTAGCTTGTAATTTACTATGTTCAAACACAAGTATTCTCTATGAAACAGACACTGTTGATTCATAGTAGGTTTTGCCCATATTTGAGATATATAGGTGTTTGACTTCTTCATTTGGAGAAAGCAAAGGAGGCTCAAGAGACTTAAAGACTGAAGTTGTTTATCCCTGCTTCAAGGAATAGTTTGTGTCTCCTCAGTGACTGCAGGACTTCTAAACAAATGCAACTTTCCAGTACTGAATTTGGATTTTGATGTATTCCACTACAAATTTGCAAACTTCATGTACTAAGAAAACCATTCTTTGACATATCTACGTGCAGGTAATATCAATATATCTCACCTAGTTGGTGCAGCTGGGTGGCCAAAAAAATAATTTTTTCTTCAGATTACATTGGTATTTTTTCTGGAAAGTAAATGGTCTTTATAGGTCCCCCAAAGACCCATAAATATTTTAAAACACTTTTAAAATGATCATCTGGGGCTTTTGGCAACTATGTTGAGGTATCCATTTCACAAAGTGTATTCTCCCAGCACCTCACAATAGCTTGCTAATCACACATTCCCTGGCTCACTCACACACATAAAACCACTGCTGTACATTTGATGCATTTATAGCACATACACAGAATGGACATTATTTGTTACATATGGGCAAAGGAAGCCATTTCAGTGTGAAGAGGTAATGCCCACTCAAACCTTGAGACACTTTTGCTGTTGCTGGAATCTGAAAACCTTATTTTTCTGCACTTTAATAGAATGAAACTGATTTATACTCTGTGTAGAACAAAATAGATTTCCTACAAATAAGTACTATAACAGCCTTATAAAGAGCACCTTTACTGCATCAGACAAAAAAGTATTTTGTTTGGATTTGTTCAAAATTTGGTGGCTGTATCTCATTAGACAAAGTTAACTGTACATGTATTTGCAGTAAACTTGGGACCATCTAATTTAAAAATGAATCCCTCAGTCCTGTAATCATTGGATCTGCAAATGTAAATACTAGCAGTTCAGTAATTAAGGGACTTTAAAATACTTCCCTAAAGTTAAAAAGGGGCACTATGCAAGCTGTTAAAAAGGTAATGTATCAGCCAACTCTAACTATTAAAAAAAAAAGGAAAAAAAAAGAAAATGTCATAGAATTTTGTGACTCAAATGAGTGAAACATATTGTGTCTCTGTGTATTACCAAGCCCCAAAGTTGAGAATCTGCCCAAAAACCTTGGGGTTATTCAGCTTTTAACAATCATGCTTTCGGAGTATTTCCTGATTTTGAAACCCTCTCTTTTCCAGTGTGTGCATGACTATGGGTTTTACCAACTCTAAAAACATTACCATGAGTAAATGATTTCAATCCCAGCTGCAGAAGGGAGGCTCTCCTTCCTGCCAGTCTAATCTTGTGAATGCTGCAGCTTCACACACCACAACAAAACTGCTTGCAGGGGAGACTAGGTTTGGAGCCTCCTTGCAAAAATGGACTGTGCTTATCAAGCAATTGCTCTGCTTTCAGTTGTAGGAGTATTTACACCAAAAGGTAAAGACTGATACATTTTGTGTTTG
This sequence comes from Aphelocoma coerulescens, assembly GCF_041296385.1. NCBI lineage: Eukaryota > Metazoa > Chordata > Aves > Passeriformes > Corvidae > Aphelocoma > Aphelocoma coerulescens. Next base: position 108,487,957 of record NC_091013.1, read on the forward strand.
CAGTCTTTGTAATAAAAATCTGGGAGGGGAGAGGAAAGGAAGGATGACCTTAGAGTCAAGGAACTGAATTTAGATGTTTGAGATGAGTTGTGTTCAGTTCTTTCCTTTCCCTGAAAGCTCTTAAAGACTATGGTGAAAATTATTCTATCACCTCATTTCCTAATCTATTAAACCAGGATAAAAGACTGCCTTTGCAGTCTTTGCTAAAAGACTCCTCTATTTAGCAGCTAACTGCTTGAGGAGGTGATAACATCTCATTACCGGTACATTTAGCACAGAGATTTCTGAGATCCTAATCTCACTGAGTACCCTCTGACATAAAAATATTGGGAAATCTTCTTTTGCAAACCACGCTGAAGGCTGGGTGTCATCTCTTTGCAGATTTCTGCCCATTAGTTTTACAGGTGCAGAGTTGAAGCCTGAGCTTTAGCCAAGTACAACTTGGTGACACCCCCTTCTCCGTGCCACATCTTGGCTGCCTGCTTGGCTTTCCGACAAGTTAGTGCCCTCCCAATTTCTGCATGAAGATACTGCACCAGAACTCTGAAGTGCTCTTCTATCAGAGACAATTGTTCATTCTTCCTTTCTGAGTAGTTTTTATGCACACACAAACTTAAGGAACCAGCAAGCAAATCTACGAACCAAACAAATGTTGCCTTCCCTGGTGGCGGCTTTGACAAACTTCAAGCTGCAGCAGCAGATCTTGAAACCACCCAAGTGTCTGTTCTGCAGTGGCACTCCCTGCATGTCAGCCAGAGGGCTTGCAGCAGTCAGAGTCAGCAAGAAGGGTGGCCAAGTTCTCTTTTCTGTCTGTCTGACCTCAGTGAGGGCTTTGCTGTAGCTGTGATGAGAGCTGAGGTCTTGCAGGCTTTGGCTGGCAAAACAGTTTGAAGTCATCTCAGTTGACAATCAAGATGCTGCTCTGAGCCATGGGCTCCCACTGTCAGATGTGACACTGGGACACCATTCACTTCTGAGTCATTCTAAACCCAAGAAATTTTCTCCTGATGTGCCCTCCTTTATTTACATGTATCTATATAATCCCTGTAGTAGCAACAGGTCTGGAACAGTTTATGTAGAGTGCACCAGACTGACAAACAGAGAGAGAGGAAAGGCAAAGGCAAAGGCAAAGGCAAAGGCAAAGGCAAAGGCAAAGGCAAAGGCAAAGGCAAAGGCAAAGATGCTCTGGTACAACACTTTCTAAATGCATCAGTATAATTATTTAACAGGTTGTTACCCAGGTTACTGAAAGCTTGCTGAGTAGCTTTTTCTTGCCACATTTCCTTTATCTAGTCACCTGAAAATAAGAATCATCCTTTAGTCAAGGAGTTTGACAAAAAATTTGGCCTGCTTGACCTAAACACCAAAAGTAAATTCTGTCAGTAAAATTATTTGAATCCTAAACTAAACAATGACAACGTGTTAAATACAATAAGACAGAAACTTTTTCCTAATACTGCAGTAGGTATGGAGGGACAAAGTTGTGATACACTTTGGGTACTTTTTCCTACCTGACTATAGTAACTTAGTCTTATTAGATGGAGAAGTTTCAATGGTTTCAGCTGGCACATTACTCACTAAGATGACAAAAGCCTCTTTAGCAGTAATTTCTTCTGTTTTATAAGCAAGTACAAGGGAATGCCCTAGGAGCGAATCCTGTCCATAATCCCATAGCTGTTCTCATAGCTGTTATCATCCTGCTAATTAAAAACTCTAATATATCCTTGGTTTTGTTGATCTGAAGTACTGAGTCTTCATTAAATTCTTAAGTATTAGAAAGAGATATGATGGAAAGATTGTTCCTGCTCCTAAAGTACTGATCAAATTTTACATGAATACCAATGTGTGTTTATATATGCCATACATAGGTATATATACACACACATGTATATATAGACATTATTAGAACATGTTTGATTAACATTGCATTATCTTTTCTCCCCAGACTTTCTGGGTAAACAATGAGAAATAAGTCCCTTTTCATACAGATCTGCTTTGACTTTTTACCTAGTCTGGATGTGAAAAATATGCTTTGTTTCAAAAGAGCTATTTAAGATTAGAATGCCACATTTTAGTATTTTCACTTCTTATAGCCACTTCCAAATGTGCTTAACACAGGTCTGACCTCCTATTACAGTCAGTGTATGTTTAACCTCAAAAACTAGCAGGTTGCTGCAAAATGTAATTTAGATTACTAGTGTTTTATGGGTGGAGAAATAACCCAGTTCATAATTTTTGCATGAATAATAGTAACAATTAGAACAGGCTTGACTGAAAACATCTGTAATAAACACCTCTAAAGCTTTGGGTGATTCGTCACAGATGAGATGAGATATGCTAATCTGAAAATGTAATGCATTTGGAAAGGAAGCATACCCTTCCACCAGCAACTTTTTGTTCCTATTAAAATTTTCTCCAGCCACTCATCCTTCACACACACCCAGACAAGATCTGTATTAGTTTGACAGCAAAGGGGAATGGTCATTCTTGAAATTTACAGCAAATAAATTTAAGCAAATTGAAGAGGTTAATTAAAAACTATTGTCACTAAATACCAGGGAACCAGCCCTGTTATAAATGTGCCATGCACATGCTCAGTGGCACTGCTTTTCTGAGCAGCATCCTGTGTGGGCACTGTCGATGGGCAAGATGGTAAAAAAGGGACTACAAACATTTCTTCACCCAACCCAGGAAAGAAAAGCACAGAAATTCACCTCACATTATCCCTGTTGGTAACACTAATCAATACCCAGTATGGATAATCCAGCAGCTGGCAATGTGGTTGTACATTTTTATTACACAGACCACGTGTTCCTGGGACCTGAAAATATCAGGGTCAGCAGTGTGGTAAAAGAAGTGGGTGAAGGGCACAGCAAGGCCTCACCAAGAGCCCAATGGGGCCTCTGCTAAGCACATGCCTTGATGGAGCAGCAACGTATGCCACAGCGATACTTTTTGTAATTACGTCTTCATAATGTGTAATCAGGTGCAGAATTTTCCATGATGCTCTCTTTATCCAGAGTTGGATTCTTATTACTTTTATTTTTCTGGAGTTCACAAACACATATAAAAATATGACATTTCTATGCCCACATACCTGACAACCTAGATATACTCAGAAGGAAAAAAACACTCCCAAAGAATAGTTTTGCTCTGTGGGGAACCCTGAAACAAGAATTTTTTTCTCAAGTTCTGAAATAGCATCCTATTACAAAAATAAGACCACAAAAAAGTTACCATTCCATCAAGCTTTTTCTTTCTTGCAGGTTCAGAAAATAACCAGAAAGTATAGTTTGCAGGGTATTCCAGAACCATGTGTTCCAGGCTCTTAATTTTTTTACATTAAGTGGTCTATGAATCATGCCAAAAAGTTTACAAGAGGAAACTATTTCTAAGATGATCTTCTTTCCAGATGGCCCCAATCCCCATCTCCAGACCTTTTCAAAAATCAAAAGGTAAAGTTTGATGTAGGTGGCAGGGTGTCCCCACTTGCAGTGATCCTTGCTAAGGAAAGTTAAGTGCTGTAGTTTGAATTTTAAGACATGCTCAATGATTTAATGTATAGCTATATCAACCACAGTCATATTTTCTGCTGTAGGGGATAGAAGATTATGAGGAAATAAGCTGACAGGCACAGCATTAAACAACTGCCCCTGCTTACATTTTGGGGTGCAGAAACAGGGAGCACTCATATGCACCTTTCAGGTTCAGGAGAAAATCCGTTCTGACCCAGCAAAGCTGATGTGCTGTAATGTGACTAATTTATGGTCTGAAATAGACAACGGCCAAGAGAACATGGAGTAGTAAGTGGATACCAAATCAAGTGCTAAATTTATTGTGATGGACTGTAAATATACACTGTTATAACTTCACTCAACGTTCCAATTGCAAACTTGCCAGATTCAAATGTATTGCAGTAGTCAAGAAAAAATGTAAAGATATGTAAAATTATGTAAAGCATCCAGAGCTCCTGCTAAGTTTTCAGCTACAGAGATTCAGTTGGTGAAGTACAACTGCTTTTGAATTCCCACATAAACTCTGTTGCTCAAAATCTAATTTGGAATGAGCTTTAGGTGTAGCTGAGAGACACATGAAAGATACAGCAGTCATAACACCAGATTATCCCATCATATTGTCCCGTGACCACGGAAGCAAAGAAAGGTAAAGCACCATTGCTGACGGAAAACTAAGAACAATTTAACCTGTCTCTTGTGTCTTCTTAGGGTGAACTGGAGAAATGTGGAACAGACCTTTCAGTGGTGGGCAGCTGGCAAACAGAAATAGGCTTATTTTATAATGGAGTGTTTGGAGAAGCATGTATATAAATGTAGAAAATTGTTTTCTCTATTCACAGGGATTAGAGAGCTTTGTATCACTCAGACTCTAGTATCTCATCTGGCTTTCAGGAAACCTTTTGCTTCACACTACATATTTTTCTGATCAGTTTCCTGCTATAAATAAGATAAGATCTGAGTCCAGGTGAGTCAAAGCGGCAGAGTTCTTTCACCTTTTTTTTTTTTTTTTTTTTTGTGAAGGTGCAAGTCAGAGAAAAGTAAGAGCTCAAAGAAAAAGCTGAAGAAAAATAAAAATGCCTTTTCACAGTGTTTTGACTGTGTTCAGAGGAGACAAAGACTGAAAGGAGCAGCCCAAATGCCAAATGAGATCTTCTGCTTGAGGAGAGGAGGGAAACCTGTAGCCTTTCCAGAGCAGATATTCCCCTTGTCTCAGTGTTCCTCCTCCCTTCAGTTACAGCTGCATAGGTCTCTGTCACCTGATTCCTGGAGATGAGCATGGAGAGAGCCTACCCCAAGCTAGGAGACCAAGAATGGGAACCAAGCAAACAAATAGTGGGCCCTGATAAATATCTGGTCTGTGAGAAAGGATGAATGGATGGTTCCCCATGGAATTCAATTAATAAAGTCATGGCCTGCTGCTTAAATACCTGTCTGCCTCTCCTGCATGTCCTGATTTAGCTAAGTACAGGCCATGGCTGGGCTTCTACCTATGACTGATTTAATTGGAAATATGTCAGTTTCTATGGTCCGTTACCCAGGATAGTGATCACAATGAAGATTTAAGAACATATATCTTAATTAAATTTAACAGGATGTACTTGCCCAAACAAAACTTGCTTTCCATCTTCATAAATCAAAATAAAGATCCAGTCTATTTCTAGTGACTCGTTTTGATTTCCACTTTTAAAGAAACCTTGCCAATAGGACTGGAACATGAATCATTTGCAAAAATATTTTTGCCAGTCAGTTCTAAAAATTTTTGCATAAACTATTTTGTAGTTTATTATACATGTTTGCCACTTCCTCAGGGAACAAGAAAAATTGTCTGATTTTCATTGTTTTTAGTAGTCTTTGTATGTGTTCTGAAATATGAAGACTTTCTTCTGTATTTCAATACCAAAGGGCAGTTTTCAAATCACTGTGCTTAATTAGCATTTAAATATTAATCAGAACTTCACCATTTACAGCTCTCCATGTCATGAACTGCAATGTAACTTCAGCATGATCAACTATTCTGTGATTTATTTTTCTATTTTATTTAAAGGCTTACAATATAAACCAGAGAAACAAAGTATAAAATATACAGTAAATTAAGTTTCAAAGCATAACATATTAAAGGGAAACTTGAAGAGTCATTAGTCACAGATAAATTAGACTTAATGGATGAAGCATATCGGGATTTTTTCCTAGGTTCCTTTTGTAGTCACATGAGGATTTATCAAAGAATCTTAGCACTTGAGTTTCCCCAGAGAATATTTATATTTTCTAGACATGTGAATGCTTGACCACAGGTTCAGTTCTGTCTCTACTGAACGAAATTCCCATCAACTTAAAAGAAAGTGAAATAGTATCCAATAGAAAGGAGTTATGGGTATCTAGGAACTGGTGGTATTTTATCTTTAGGGACTATTTCTCACTAATAAAAAGATTCTCTGCCCTTCCCATTTCCAAAACACAGAGCTGGGTAAAAGCCTGTACTAAATCAAAGTGGCCACTTCTAAGAGTTAGCTGGCATGCAAGATGCTGTAGAACCTGAAGATTGGTCACTCACTTTCTTTTAGTACTGTAATACTCCTTAATACACTATTTCTTAACATTTGTAGCTGTCCAATCTGGAGTTAAGATTGCCAATGATATTCTGAACAAAAGTGTAGAACTTCCATAGGTTTTAAGAGCTGCCCAAGGGGTGTGTTTACCATTTATCCTAGAGCTTAGACGGGAAATTGTTTTCAGAATCTTTATTTGTTCCTTAATCCACTAGCATTTTTTAATTTCATGTTTAGCAGTAATATGCAGAGCTCTGCTGATCCAATCACATCCCTGTTCTCAAACTAGGGATATGAATTTTTTATGATGCAGTGACCTTGCAATGAGACACTGTGGCTAAAAGTAACAGCCCTGTAATGCTGAAATGCAATTATCAAGACCATTAATGTTATGTGTGACATGCATTTGCAAGAGAATAATGCAACGTGGAACAGGTAGAGTGAAAGGGACACTAGAAAAATTGGGGAATGGAGATCTTTCCTTAGGAGAGATGTCTGAAAATGCTAGAGATTATGTCTGAACATGCACGTGTGTGTACCACACTTTTACCTGTCTTTCCTAGATAGCCCCAGCCACCTCTGCCCTCACCGAGCTGAGTGGATGCACACAAAACCTTATCCAAAATCCACAGGAGTGCAGCTCCATGTCAGAGCCTTCACAGCAAACCCTGTCTATGCTTAGCTGCCTCTCTGGCAAGGCTGGGAAGGTTAATGAGTGCTGATTATTCTGTAGGCAAGTCTCAGGATGTTTGAAGTCTGTCAGAATGATCAGAAAGAGACAGAGCTATTCGAGCCAAAGCAGAACATCAAGATAAAAAAGTCTTCCCAAATCAAGTTAGTCTGGAAATTAGAAGATTCCTGACCTACAAAAGAAGAAGAATTTTGGATGACCTTTCAAACAGAATAGGGATGAGCAATGAGCTAACAGCTTCTAACAAGTACCTTCTGAGGGAGTTTATGGAGGCTCTCTGTACATGACTAAAGGAACTGCATTAAATAATCCACGTAGTTCTTCCTAGGCATTTGCTCCTAATAATTACACAAAGCAGCAATAAATTATGCAAGGTCTGTAGCACAAGTAATGGGAAATATCTTCACCTTTTGCTGAGAGAACCTCCTGCTTGAGGTTTGAAATGCTTAATAGTGCGAGCATCCCATAAATAGAAATGCAGAGTAGACAACATTTGATGTATTCAGGGCTTTGCTTCAGGGAAGTGTTCACACTAATGAATGTCTCTTTGTATCTTCAGAAGCTCTTTGGTCTCAGAAACTGATCTGGTAGTTTTCCAAGGATACATCCTGAAAATTTTTAGTGCATTCGTTTCAGATCAGATTAATGTTTGTTTTGATACTATTTTCATTTGAACTAGACTTGGGAAATTTCCAGCAGATGATTAGAAACAGTATGAGTTTCTGAACTATTTCTCTTCAGGTTTAATTTGACTAAGGTTTACAGAGTTATCAATTATTTATTATTTTAAAATCTAATTTTAAAAATATGAGCAAGTGTGTTTCCAAAAAGAAATCCCAAACAACCCAATGCAAAATGTATTTTAACTTACATTTTCAAAATGCTCTGAATTCTGAGTGGAAAAAGAGTGTTTTCTTTTCACCAGAAGAAAATATTTCCAACAGCTCAATGATTCATCACATAAAATACACACTTGTCCATATGCATGGGCAGCAGCTTTGATGTATTGAGTTCTGCATTATACTGATTCCAGGGTATGGATTTTGTAGAATTAATTGCTTGCTCAATAGTTAGGGAAATACTTATTTGATTCTTACATTTTAGTTCAGAAAAGAACTTTTTATAAAGTTTTGAGATTAACTCAGTGGAATGGTTTTAATTTGTGGAAATGTTATAGGCTCTAAAGCAACAAGTCCTGCATCCCATCCAAGAATGATTTTGAAAAATGCTGCCATTCTTCTGGCTTTGCATTTGTATGTTCTTCACTCCAGCACTTGATATTTCATTAATAGCTTAAACCTGGAAAAATAGTAAAAAAAGTTATGCAAATTTGACAGGGACTTGAGAACCGAATATAGTTTCTGTTAGCTTGTGTTTCACTTTGAAAAAATTGCATTTTCCAGATAATGTTCTAAAGTGTAAAGAATCCCAAGTAACTCTGCAGGTGCTTATGTAGGTAATATTGTAAACCCTTTTAAGTGTTACATAAGGGGATAAAAGAACTACTTGTGATTCTGTTTTTAATAGGTGTTAAATCCACAGCACAACTGAGACTGTAAAGTTTCAGCATTCCAAGCAGTTAAAATAACATGCATTTAAAATCCCATATTAAAAGAAAAAGTTAAACAGGAATGTCACAACAAATGCTTGTTGGCTTCCTTACAGGCTCCTTCACTCTGTGTTTGTTCCACTGCTATGGTCGAGATAAATGGAGGCAGGTTTGATCAGTAATACTTGGAATTCTTTCTTTCCTCTTTTGCAAAAGAAACAAAGATTTTGACATTCGCATAATGGCAAAGTGTATAGATATTTATTGAGTTTCTTGGAGAAAGATATTTCTTTAAAAGTTAATAATAATGAATGATCAAAATAGCCTTTGATGCTATTATAAGAAGATCTCTAAATTGTTGGCTATTTTTGAGATGTGATTAGATTGGGATTTAAAAGTAAAAACAGAGATGCCACCTCTGAAAATTATATTAACTGCATTTTGGTCTTAGTTTAAGGTTGAATATCTATTTTTCTTCCATTCTGGTTTTCAAAGACTCATAGACTTGCCTGGGTTGGAAAGGACCTTAAAGATCATCTTGTTCAGGGACACCTTCCACTAGACCAGGTTGTTCAAAACCCCATCCAACCTGGCCTTGAACACTTCCAGGGATGGGTCATCCACCTCTTCTTTGGGCAGCCTGTGCCAGTGCCTCACCACCTTGACAGTCAAGAATTTCTTCCTAACAACTAAACTAAACCTATTCTCTGTGTCAATTTGAAGCTATTCCCCCTAGTCCTGTCACTCCAGGCCTTTGTAAATAGTCTCTCTCCATCTTGCAGGCTCCCTTCAGGTACTGGAAGGCCACAATTAGGTCACCCCAAAGCCTTCTCTTTTCCAGCCTGAACAATCCCAGTTCTCTCAGCCTTTCCTCATGGCAGAGCTGCTCCATCCCTCTGATCACCTTGGTGGCCTCCTCTGGGCTGGCTCCAGCAGGTCCCTGTGCTTCCTGTGCTGGGACCCCAGAGCTGGATGCAGCACTGCAGGTGGGGTCTCAGCAGAGCGGGGCAGAGGGGCAGAATCCCCTCCCTGCCCTGCTGCCCACGGGGCTTTGGATGCAGCCCAGCACACGGGGGTTTCTGGGCTCCCAGAGCACACGGCCGGGGCATGTCCAGCCTCCCACCCACCAGCACCCCCAAGTCCTTCTCCCAGGGCTGCTCTGGATCTGTTCATCCCCAGCCTGGACTGGTAACAGGGGTTGCTCCATCTCAAGTGCAGCATCAGCACTTTGTCTTGTTAAACCACATGACATTCCTCTCAAGCTTTTCTGGTTTTGACAATATGCAGTGTAATATACATACTACAGAGTAATTTTCTGCATTCAACTGAAGCTTCAAACTTTCATCTAGACACGGAAGAGCTTTTCTTCAAATAAGGAGACTTTGTAACCTTTTGATGCACTCTTGAGAGATACAGGAGGAACAATAAAATGTTCAAAAGGAAGAATTCCCTATTAGTAACTGTGTTGCTGCTGCTAAGACAGTAAACCCCAGATGTCTATTTCAGCTCTGGGGAAGCTGTCTTGTCAGCAGTGTGGAAAACTGCTTTGCTTTATAACTTTCTCTAGTATGGCCTAGTGTCACCTGCAATTACTGGTGCACCATTGTACAAGAACTGTCAACCACTGTTTACAACACAGTCTTTCATCAGATCCTAAATGATGCAAGCCCGGTAATCACTTCTGTGGGTGAAATTCCAGCTTCACCAAAGACGTGAGAATGGGGCATTCTTTCCACACCTCCCCCCACCTCCTTCCTGAAAGATTCCTTCTGTTGGATACCAAAACTGCAACATGGGTTTATATAGTTATGGTGACAACACCATACCCCTCTTCCAAGTTCAGTTTGAGCAGGGAAACAGGAAGTGCTCCAGTTTTTGCCATTTGTTTTGTGGAATTTGCCTAGGTCTCTATACCAGCAGGAGTTCTGCACAGGGGAAGAATCACAGTCTACTTTTTCTTCAGATGACTGAAAACAGAGTAAAATATTTCTCAGAGGTGCACAGTACAGATGAAGTAATGCTCATAGATTGCAGTGAAGAAAGTTCAGCTGCAAATAAGCAAAAAAAATTAATATAGGGGTGGAAAATTCTGTGGAGGTTCCCAGAGTGATGGCTCCATCCTCAGAGATTCCTTCACAGAAACCAGAAGGACAAAGACTGGAGCTTACTTGGGTGGTGGCTCTGCTTTGGGCATGAAGTGACTCCAATATGAATTTTCTGTGATTCTGTGATTCTTGAGCTACCACAAGGCACTTTGTGCTACCTCAGAAGACACAACAGAATTCTTCACTGGTTCCACTTTACTGTCTAGATCTGTCCAAAAGCACAGAATGATTTCTCATTTCTAATTAATGTTAAGCATAGACAACTAATCTTTTCTTGCCACCTGGTATTTCCTGCTAAGTAGATACCTACAGACAAAAGTTCGCTTGCAAATAGATGTGGCCTCCTATTCTGCTCCAGATCCTGCCGACAGTGAGCAGGCAGGTGTCACTGCCTTCTTTCCAGGACTTCCCTCACTTCCCACAGCAAAGCACAGTGTAGATAAGCCCCCTGTGTGCTGGGCTGCATCCAAAGCCCTGTGGGCAGCAGGGCAGGGAGGGGATTCTGCCCCTCTGCCCCGCTCTGCTGAGACCCCACCTGCAGTGCTGCATCCAGCTCTGGGGTCCCAGCACAGGAAGCACAGGGACCTGTTGGAGCCAGCCCAGAGGAGGCACCAAGGTGATCAGAGGGATGGAGCAGCTCTGCCATGAGGAAAGGCTGAGAGAACTGGGATTGTTCAGGCTGGAAAAGAGAAGGCTTTGGGATGACCTAATTGCAGCTTTCCAGTACCTGCAGGCAGCCTGTAAGAGAGCTGGAGAGGAACTTTTTCCAAGGGCATGTAGTCACAGGACAAGGGGAGTGGCTTCAAACTGACACAGAGTAGGTTTAGATTAGAGATTAGGAAGAAATTCTTCCCTGTGAGGGTGGTGAGGCCCTGGCACAGGTTGCCCAGGGAAGCTGTGGCTGCCCCATCCCTGGAAGTGTTCAAGGCCAGGTTGAATGGAGCTGTGAGCAACCAGGTCCAGTGGAAGGTGTCCCAGCACAGTGGTAGGAATGAAATAATCTTTAAGGTCCCTTCCAACCCAAACCATTCTATGATTTTATGATTCCATATGAGGCAATCGATTACCTTTATTTCCTCTGGTTGTTCAGCTCTCAGGTGGATGGGTTTCTTCAGTTTCCCTCCTGCAGTATTATCTATCAGCTCAAGTATTTAAAAAGCAAGAACAAGGCTTGAGAGTAACTGTGCCTTCAAAAAACCCCAATGTACTCACAGAAGATAAGGTACTATTAAAAGGCCTTATATTACCTTGTATGGGCTCATTGTATTTATACAGGGAATGAAGTTTATCTCTGTCAGAATTTTTGTCCAGGATTGAACTGTGAATGAGCAAGCAAAATGAATTAAAGATATGCCCTCAGTGAAAGAACTGAGCAGTTAAAAGTCTCATCAGCATTGTTATCAAAATGCATAAAATTATCAGAAAAAGTTTAATTATCTTAATGATCTGCATTTTTAAACCAGAAAGTACAAAAAAAGGAAGACAGACATAAGCTAGCTTAGTTTCAATAAATGAAATTATTCTTCAATATCAATGTTTTATTTGAATAATAATTTAATAGCTTTCATTTGCCCTGCCAAATTTCCACAGTTAACTATGAAATTATTACAGAATTTAGTACTAAAGCAGCACCAAAAAAAAAAAAAAAAATTAGAAAAAGAGAGAGGCACCAAAAATTTCTAACTGATTTGAAGACAAAGAATCAGTCTTAAAGTTTTAGGTGACTAAACTCCCCAAATTCCTAGGAGTAGGTTAACTTTTGGAATCTCACACCTCTGGAAGTGAACCTCAAAGAATGGAAAATAAATTGTTGAGAAAAATAAGCCACCTGCTCCACAGAAAAGAAACTTTAGTGCTAGTGGAAAGCTGGACAGGTGACCTCCAGAAGTCCCTTCGAACTAAAATTACGCCATGATTCACTCAGCCCTCATGATAACCCACTCTGGGAAGTCCCTGCCATGCCAGAGGCTGTAAGAGTGTAAGCTCTGTGGAATGAGCTGTGCTACCTGTTGGTTAATGCCAGCACACACCACTGACACAGAGGAAAACAGCAGCATCACAAGCCAGAGGGACTCTCCGTAAGGCCAGTAGAGAAACCCCTGGCAGAAGATGAATAAGAATCTATTTTATAATTATAAAAGTAAATGAGACAACTCATAAGTAGGACTGGCTGCATCTGTTCCAAAATCAACAAAATTAATGTGAAAAGAAGAAGTACATGAATAAAACTCAGAGCTATAATGTTATCCATATTGAGGGAATATGAGATTTACTGCATCAGTAAAGAAACCGGAAAAACAATATTTAAGAAGACTGATACCTCTTAATTTTAAAAAAATTATGATGGTTCTGAAAAGCATGCTGTGGAAAAACAAAGACATACATCTCACTTCACATTCAAGGTATACAAAGGCAAAGTAAGTAATATTTGGGGAGATATGAAGTGGAAGAGCTATTACATCTGTAACAGCTAATATCAGAGGCCACAAACAGCTCTTTGAGGGCCATGGTTGGCCTAGGCCTACACCTTGGAAAATATTAACCATACCTTATAGCATGGCTCAGGCCATCAACAATATTCCTACACCCATGAACCCAAATTCTTGGAAATGGTGAACTAGGTATGAACCCAGTGCACTGCAGCTGCGAGTGGCCTTCAGCCTGTGGGAGCAGACTACCCTGGAAGGCCCTTTCCCACACAGGGAGAGCGATTGTGTGGGGATGTCATGTCCTCAGCACTGACAAGCAGATGCACCCTTGTTGCTCTGCACTGCTCAATAATGCAGACAACATCCCTGGTGTGTCTGAGAAGGGTCCCAGCACAGCTGCTCTTCACCCGCAGAGCTCTTACTTGTAAGATGCAGACGCTAATGAAACTAGATGTCAGCGTGCTTGAGTACAGAAAGGGTCTTTGTGTTCATTCTTCACAGACTTCTTTTGGTCATGAACCTATCAGTGCTACTGACAAAAGGAGGATAACAAATATCTGCCAGCCAGGAATGCAGAGATTACATTTTCATTTAAAAATGATGTGGATACTGAGGGACACAATATAGATAGATTATGCATATATATATATGTATATATATATATAAATAAAAAGCAGAAAAACTGGTCATAGCTTGCAGAGTTACTGCTGCCTCTGTGGAGATGTGGAGAAAAAAAGAAAGAAAGGAAGCCTATTAGCTTAGAGCGCCTAGGATGGCATGTTTCAAATTCCAGTTATCATTGTAAAAGTCCTCTCAGTGTTAAATGAGTTTTTATTGTAGAAGCCATAAGAATGTTGCTTGCTACACTAACAGTAGCAGAGGCACAGAAACACACGCCCACACAAAAGTTTATGTACAAATGTCTAGCACAAAGGCTGGAGGCAGTGACAGTGTTGTCAAATGATGAACACTTAAATCTTGCTGTATACATCAGGAAACACAAGCCAAGCAGACACTTTGAAAAGTAGGAAGTAACTTGCTCCCCTCCAGCAAACAATGTTTTTCTTTTGCTTAGTTCCTCAATATAATATAGTACCAATATAGTAAATATAGTACCAATATTTTTATAGATGACACTCATATCAAAAGCATTTTCACTTGACATGGTAGCACAGAGCAAATAAAAATTATGAATTTAATTTTGCATGAGGCACAACTTTAGAGATATAGTCACCATTGCCTTTGCTGAGTGTAAAGGAGCTAATAGTGGTTCTATTCCCAGCTTAGCTACTCCAGCTTAGTAAAACAGCTATGTGGACTCAAGCCAGGGAGTTATGCTCACACATTGTGACTCTACACAAATGAAGCACTTGCAAATGTGTGTAACTGTGCTCTTTAGCAGATCTGGTCTCGTGTGACCAATATTTCTTTCCAGAATCTACTATTCTCTTGTATTCTGTTATGTTCAATGTTAATTTTCACTTGATTTTAAAGTATATAGTTGCTTCTTGGATTGTTAGGCAGTACATTAAACTTTCAATAAATGCCACTAATTCTTACACCCACAGAAATATAATTTACTCCAATGTTTTAATCCAATATGAACAGCATTGACAAGGAGGATTATTTGCCAATGTTTTGAAGGCAGACAGGGTGAGAGGGAAAAGTCTTTACATTTTCCAAGTTTATATCTAGGCCCCAGATGGAAACAATTCTACAACAAAAGAATGAAATCTGGTAGGATATTCTTGAGATCTTGTAAGTTCAGCAGCACGTCACTGGTACTGAGGCCAATTTTCCAGAAGACTGATTTGAATAGCAGAAAAGAGGAGGAGAGGAAGGCCAAGTGGAATTCTAAGTTAACCCACAATGTGCTGCAGTCTAGCATTAAATGGGAATTTTATATAAAGCAACAGAAATTATAGAATTAACTCAGGTTACATGTTTGTCTCAGTTGTTAATATTGCCTGATAATATATGTGCCTGTGGCTTTTAAAAGGAAAATCCTCCAGCACTTTAAAGGAGGCAAGTGAATGATGCAAGTTTCTGTTACTGATTACAGTACTTACAGTACTTTAGAAGATCTGTATTTATAATCCCAACATTTGTCTCTGACATCGGAGGCTTCAATCTGCAACACTTAAAAGCTTCATATATTTTGTTGCAAAAATCTACCATTGAAGCAAATAAATGATACCCCCTATCAGCCCACATATCTTTCAAAATAGGTTGTTATACTAATCAGTGAGTGAAAACAAAAGGCCTTTTAAAGCCTGCCAGCAAAGATGGAATGAATTACTTCTAAGATGCAAGACTGCAGAGCTGGTAGCCTGCTAAGTAATCATTCTTGGAGACTATTTGCCTTTCACAGTTCTTAAAAAAAGTTTCATGGCGAAATTAACTTCCAATTTAACATGTGTTTCCTAGCAGAGGAAAGATAGTCTTGTGGATTAAAGCTGTGGAGTTCTGGTCTCAGATTTCCTGGGCAGCCTTGGCCAAATCACTTAATCTCCCTCTACTCCATTCTGCCTGAGTAAAATGGGGGATAAAAATGGGCTGCCTTTATCACTGGCAATGAAAGCTTTTTTTGTGGAAACTGTGTCTTGTGTGGGGACATAGAGATCTCACATCTAAGTGGTTCTGAACTCAGGTCCTTTGGGCCCTATTGTACAAAAAAATGAAGAAAAGTAATCAGAGATCAGGCTGATGTATCACAAGCTCAGGGAGTTGTATCAGATGCACTAGAGCTGACAGAAAGAAAAGTCAGTAAAATTGGTTTTAATTAACGACTTGGGAATTTTTTTCATGAAACTACCATGAGTTTCATGAGTTCTGTGAATGCATGTTGCTGGGAAAAAACATTTTGACAGACAATCATCCTTCGCAAGGACTCAGTGAACTCAGATGAAATTTCCAAAACTAAAACAAGTGAATGTATTTTATTAGGTGTGAGAAGAGCTTTCAGGTCAGATTGCTTGTTTATTTTGAAAAGCCTCAAGCTAGGTACCTTCTAGAAACAAAGCCCAAAAAACTGATGCTGATGCGGAGTCTAAGCAATTGGAACTTGAAATAATTTTTCAAATTATTGTCGTCTCCTAAAGCAAGGGGATTTTCCCATACTGCTTGTAGCGTCAAGCATCTAATTCTTAAAAAAATCTCTTATTGGTTTAAATAAGAGCTTTAGATTTTCAGAACTGAAATAATTAGTGGGTGAATAAAGAGATGCATCAATCAACATTAGACTGACATGAAAAGCTAAAATAAATATCCAAAATATCTCAAACATGAAAATATAAAAAGAATAAAGATGGATTTTGAGCCTTGCTACAGTAAAGGAGGTATTTTTATTTCTTTTTTATAGAAATTGCTTGGCTTCTTTATACCAGTAGGTAATACTAACTGTCTACAAATGTGCTGAATGTTGAAATTCTTGGTGGGTTGAAAATTGTATTTGATTACCTCCTGTGCATTGCAAATTTGTGTTTCTTCAATCAACCTGCCACTCAGCTTCTTCCACTGTAAATAAATTCACTGAAAAAAACTGAAATCAAAAAGGAACACTGAACAGGGAATTCTGTTCTAAAGATACAGATAAAGATTCTTCTCTGAAGATAATCATTCCTATCTCTCACTCCCTCCTGTGTTCCTAGCAGTCCATGCAAAATGGCATGAAAAGCAGAAGTCAGGGAGCAGTGAAGTAAAATGAGGGCAGAGGGGCACAAGGGCATGCTCAAAATGAAGAAGACACAGAGAGTTAAGTGAATGACCATCTCATCTTAGGAATTTTCATGTTCATGCTGTTCTTCAAAGCTGGTTCAAGCAGAAAACAGTTAAATGGAGCATAACCAGAAAGGAACTAATCAGTTGTTTTGTACTTATTACTGCTCAGGTCAGCATAACCTTTCCATATTTTGATACATTTTTAATCTCACTTTTCAAGCAAAAATAATTTCGCTCTTCTGACACAAATCTCACCCTCTTGAAATATTTTTTTTTAAACAAAAAGCAACACATTTTAGAAAAAAACCCCAAGGCTGTAACTAGAACTAAACAGATAGAAAGAGGTATTTAACACAAACATTTACATTTATCTCGTTGTTTAAATTATATTTTTTGAACTTTGATACTGCCAATATGTACATCAGCACATGTGTCATCACCAGGAATGTATTGCAGATATGTTTATAGAAGAGTTAAAAATGCATAGTCATGAAAGCTGCAATTTGAATTAGTGATCAGGAGTGCTTGTGCATAAAAATCTTTGAGTAAGGGTTGGGACCAAGAGACCTACAGAGTTTTCTTCCAAACCAAAATGTTCTATGATCCTATTAAAACAAATTTTTATGAATTATTTGTATTTAATCCATATGGAGTAACAACTCATGTGACTCATTTTAAATCAAAATGTCTTAGCAAATTGTGTAAGCTACCCACAGTCAGACCACAAACAAAGAATTCTTCGAAATAAGTTTTCTCACTGACCTACAAGGCAATGAAATTATTGGTGGAAAATTGTAAAAACCACAAACAAGACAGAGAAAAAAAAAACACCAAAAAAACCCAAAACAAAAGAAAAAACCTCCAAACAAAAACAAAAACAAAGAACCCCACAAAAACCCCCAACCCCAAATAGATAAATCACCAGCAACAAATTATATGACACAGCATGTGAATAAATGGAGAAATCCTAATATCACAGAGCCAAATTTCCCTTTCTTGAAAATATATATGCATTTCTATTTAGCTTCATTATTTACACATTTTGCTGATTTATGGAAAGTTATGTTCAAAATAATAAACTTTGTTGGAACAGGTTCAGATTTTGCAACTTTAAAACATGTTGAGTAGTGTCTATTAATTTAAAGTTGTCTCAGTGAAATAGGTAAATGGTTCTCTCAGTACTTGTTTGCAAAATGAAGTCAAGCCCTAATAATAGAAGCCCATTATCTCTCCAGACTTTTCCCTTGTATTTGCGTCGTGTGTTTCATCACGATTTAAGTTGTAAAGCAGGCTGTGCACAGGAAAATGTGGGCATCAGGTGGGAATAAGCAGAAGCCTATATAGCATCTTGCATAATGTGTTTGCAATGTAGTTATCTTCTTTTATCTCCTCACTTTGTTAAGTATAAAGAAAAATAATAGTCAGATCAGAAAAGATAAGACCCTGAAAGACAGAGTGGGCACAATGTCTGTTAAAGACAGCTTTCATGTATATAGTTAAAGCTGTTGGCTGAAACCTGCCATGAGTCATGTTCCATTATAGCAATGAAGTGTCAGCCAACAAAATTTGAAATACAACCCAGATTTCTCCTCCTTCAAACAGACTGTAACCTAATGAAATTAAAATGTATACAGAGAAGCTGGGTCAAAAGGACAAAATAACTGAATCATGATCTGAGTTTTCCACTCGGAACAGCTGAGGAAGATGTGGGGTCCAATGGTCTGGATGCTCTTGAACCCAAGGGACAAAGGGGAACCATCACAAAACTGAAGCTGGACTCAGAGTTCAGGAGCTTTTGCACTTGGAATGCTCCCTGGTGTATGGAAATTTTTGCTCTTTACAGAGCAGTAAGGGCTGGCTTTTAGGCAGAGTCCTTCCCATTTCAAAATGCTTCACTTAAATACTTAATCCCCAACACTAGTTCAACTGAACGTGCCCCATGACCTTGGTGAATATTAGTCCTTACCTACATGTATCAAAGTGCATTTTGCATCAGGTCTAAGTGAAGGGTAGGAAAAAATGACAGTAAGATGATGAGATGGGAAGCTAGCCAATGGGAGGAGTACATAGTTCACAGAGATGATGAATTCGATGCCCAAACAAAAAGTGAGGTGCAATGAGTCTCCTAAGGTATGGTCTACATTTTTAAAATCTGAAAACACTCCTGTATATATTCTTGAATGAAGCAGTTCCTTCCCATAAGATAAGAGAGAATATTGGTGGTGTGGATCCATCTACAGCTCAAAATTTCCTCCCTTTTCAAAATCTCTTTATTTACAGCTGCTTTTACAGTTTAGAGTTCTTTATTGAATTCTTTTAAAATATTGAACTTCACACAAGCCCTAGGAAGGTAGAAAAAACCACAGTTTTCCTTATCTTTTAGCTACTCTATTATTTTTTTAACAAAAAATTAATTCCTATTAGCTTTCTTTCTATATCAGAACTCCTAGTATTTTAATCCCCGTTTAGTTCATGCTCACTCATATTTAAAAATTATCGAACATTTTCTTTAGCTATAAATATTTTTCCTTAACAGGCTCTTCATTTGTGATTCTATCTTGCAGAAAGTCTTTATTTCTGGGCTAACAGGCAGTTCTTGCTTGCTTGCTTGCTTTTTTTCTTCCTTGCTTTATTGATTTTCTGCTTTCATTCTCTGTCTGTCTCTCTCTCTTTTTTTAATTTTAGGAATGTCGGATCACAGAAACATCTCCTTTAATAATTCTCTTTTTTAGCCCAAAATGAAACACAGCAATTGAGATTCATTTGGAGTATTATTTTATTTTTTTACAGTTAGCATTGTATAATGCATATTAAAGAAAGTGCTTAAGCACAGGCTTCCTAAGACCCTTCCATTATCTACATTGACCATACAATAAAGGCAGTGTACATCAAACACAATCACACCCCTCGGCCATATTTTCTTGCAAATATTAGGAGACAACACATGAAACTTAACAAGAGTTTGTTTCCCAAACCATAAAAATAAGTTTAAAACAGGCACAGAAACTTTGAGGCTGGTACCCTTCTGTGTAGGATTGGTTTTAGCTAACTCTAGTAATTTGAAGTGTATTCATCTAAATTTACCTAGTGTGACAAGGAAACACTTCATTGGAAGGTCTTTCTCAGAAGAGGAGGATTTCTTCATAGAATTTACATATTATTTATACTGCAGTAGTCCCTGGAGATTCAGTAATGGATGGGGAACTGGTTGCATCCGGCAGGAGAGGACAGTGTGCAGTCATCCCATGGAACAATAGAGCAGTGAACCTTTTCCTGCAAAACTATAAGAAGACATCCTATTATATGCTTTCCCAAGGGACAATAATGAATAAACATGGACAAAGCATTCAATTCCAGAGACATGAGGAGAAGCCAAGGCAACATTTTCAAAATAATGGTGTATATTCTACTGAAGGCAGACCAAAAGGAGACCTGTGTAGCTTTTCATACTGAGAATTCTCTACAATAGACTGCAGCCACTGTCCTCAAAAGGGAAACTTGCAATGGATAGAATGCATAGGGACTGTTGGAAAGTCTGCAGACTGCATCAGTTTCACTGAGAAATTTCTGATGGACTTCCCAGAAGAACGGGAAGTCATTCCCATTCAGTTTAATAGATGAGATGGGAAAGAGCTTTTGTGCTGGGCACAGAAAAAACCTTAAATAATAAATCAAAGAAAGACCTTTAAGAGCTGGCAAATTCCTGTATAGCCACAGTTGTCAAGCACAGTAATTAATTTCTCAGGAAGGAATTAAAAATTAGATTTGAATGCTCAGAGTTAAAAAGGGAGAAGAGATGTCATCTACATATTCAAATGCTCATGTGAGATACAACATTGTAGAATCATAGACTGTCTTGAACTGAAATGGATCTATAAGAATCATCAAGTGTAGCTCCCTGCTCCTTGCAGGACTGCCTGTCACTAAACAGAGTCCCATCCAGATACTCCTTGAACTCAGCCAGGCTTGATGCTATTACCACTTCCCTGGAGAGCCTGTTCCAGTGACCAAATGCCCTCTCAGTGAAGAATTTTTCCAGATATCTAATCTGAAGTTCCCCTGACACAACTTCATTCCATTTCCTTGTGTCCTATTGCTGGTCACTGGAGAGAGGAGAACCTTCTAAGTCTTTCAGAGATTCAATGCAAAAGATTGCCTGCCCATCTTTTCCAGTAGATTTAGGTAGACAGGTTGAATTTTTAAAGAATCATATTTATCTACTCAGGCATTCCAGTTGTTATTGCTTAGATTACCCACGTTGTCTTTACTCTGATGTACAGACTCACACATGTCCTTGCCCCATGTTTTTGTAGTTAACTCCTTTTTTAATCTTTAATTTCTGGATTCCTTAGAGTTTGTTCAACTAACAGTTGCTAAAACTGAGCCACTATTTTTGCTTGTTAACTATCTTTGTTTTTTCTGTCACTAACAACAACATACTATGCTAGATGTTAAATATTATCATACTTTGTCAGACCTATTAGGATTATAACCACGTGTTTTTGATTGTTGAAAAGATCTTTGTCTTTCTCATCCAGCTTCAGCCATTAAGTGTGCGGGAAATAGGAGCCCATTTCTCCTTTCAAGCCTTGCAGAAGGAAAATGAAGTGTCTTCTCCTTATGTCCATTCTTTTATTTGCGGAAATCTATCACTTGCTTCCATTGTAATTCTGTAGCACTGAACAGAGAAATGCTCTGACTACATCAGGTTCATCACTTACTAGAGCAGACTAGAATATAGACTTTACAACATAAGCAGTTTTGACTGAATAAAAATAGTTTATCTAAAAGCTTTCTGCTTTTCTGTGATTTTTTTCTTTTTAGTTGAAAGCT
This sequence comes from Aphelocoma coerulescens, assembly GCF_041296385.1. NCBI lineage: Eukaryota > Metazoa > Chordata > Aves > Passeriformes > Corvidae > Aphelocoma > Aphelocoma coerulescens. The sequence goes on from NC_091013.1 coordinate 108,509,345, forward strand.
GAATAAAGAAAATATTATTTTGAAAACTTTAAAATAGACCTGAAAGCATTCTCAAGGAACTCCAGTTCTAAGGACTCTCTTTCCTCTATGGGATAAATTCCCTAGCTGAATTGTATCCCCTATGGTACATTTTCCTTTTAAACTCTTACTAAGCTACTCTAGTGCATGATGAGATGTCCAAATCTGCAGCATATCCAGGGAGATGCTGGAAGTTTATTGGGAATTTAAGCAGCCTTGTTGATTTTGCAAATAGTTATAGATATTTGTGAGATATTTGATACAGATGCTTTTCTAAAACTGTTATTTCAAGCACCCACATGGGTACTCTATTCCCAAGCAGTTGTCTGAATTTACCTACAGCACACCCCCAGAAATGTCATAGAATAATGAATAACTTCTGTATGCCAAGCTTCTTGAGTTAGAGAAGCAGATTTCACAGAATCACAGGATGGTTTGGTTTGGAAGGGCCCTCTGGAAATAATCCAGTCCAACCCCCCTGCCAAGGCAGGGTCACTTGGAGGAGGGGACACAGGAAGGTGTCCAAGTGGGTTTGGAGTGTCTCCAGAGAGGGAGACTCTGCGCCCTCCCTGAGTAGCTGTTCCAGTGCTCTGCCACCCTCAGTGCAAAGTTCTTCCTCATGATGAGGTGGAACTTCCTGTGTTTTAGTTACAGCCATTGCTCCTTGTCCTGTCACTGGGCACCACTGAAAAGAGTCTGGCACCATCCTCTTGGCACCCACCTTGGAGGTCTTTGTAGGCATTGATGAGGTCCCCTCTCAGCCTTCTCTTCTCCAGTCCAACCATGCTCAGCTCCTGCAGTCTCTCCTCATAACAGAGATGCTCCATACCCCTCATCACCTTTGTAGCTTTTGCTGAGCCCTCCCCAGTAGCTTCTTGACTTCCTAATCCCCTTTTGAAACATCCTCAGGATACTTTTATAACATGAGGACTGAAAAAAAAATTTTTAAAAGCCCTCATACTTTGAAAGATATATATTTTAGTTGCTTTTACAGCAAATTCTGAATTTATTCTTTTGCAATCTTCTTCATCCTGGGGCAATCTGCCTCTTTGATTGCATTTTCTGCTTAGAGACATCCAACAATGAAATGCCTCATTTTAAAGATGGTTTGGGATAAACATTCCCAGAGTTTTAGAAGTCATAGATGTCCACAAGTCTTTCTCTCTATTTTGTACTCCCTTGAAACATGTCTTACTACTCAGAGCTTCATCTACTACTTTGATTGACCTTGTCTGACAAGATCTGTTCACTTTTTTTCCCTTTCTAGTATTGATCAATGCATAACCTCTGTTTCAATTGTCTATAGGTATTTTAAGAACACAGAGAGAATGCAATATTAGCAGGAAGAGAGGAAATACACATTTAATCCTGAATTAAATCCCCGGCTGAAATGTTGTGAAGAAAATCAATATTAGGCAAGATCCTCACCTGGTGTAGATTTGTGTAGCTCTGTGAAAATGAATGAGCTCTGAAAACATATCCCCACTGAGAGTCTGGAACAGTATGTTTTATACAAAGGAGAAACATAGATCCTTTCAGACTGAGCTGCTGTAATGTAATTTTATCATAAATTTTGTATCTACAGCATGTTTCAGTTTGTATCCTAAATCATATTTTGTATGCTTGGTTTCTTAAATGGGTTGAGGCAATCTCATCACAACCCCTCTTATTCTAAATAAAATCCTGCAGCATCATCTTTCTGGCAGAACTGTTGGAGATGAATAGAAGGTAATGAAAACATGAGAGGCTGCCTCAGCTCAGAGACTAGTTAAGCTTGCTCCTTTCTTGATCTCCTTAAGTGTGTTTGGTCTTTTCCTCTTGTGTTTGGGATGATTCTCTCACTTCCACCTCTCCATTCAAACTGGTTTAGGTGGTTCCCAGAAGGGAACAGCAGAGCCACAAAGAGTGAGTGCTTGATCTTGGTATTCAATGCCTTACAGTGGAGTGGGTACTTATTATGAAAGGATCAGGCCTCTCAAGTGGCATAAGATGAAGCTGCTGCCCTCTCAAGTGAAAAATCAAGTGTACAGATCAAAATGGTCTATTAATACAGACATATGTGGCTCTATTTTTTATAATTAAAGAATACTCCATTCATAATTTACATTATATCCACAAAGCCCTGCACTTTTTACTTCAGGCATCATACCAAGAGGACTAGAAAATGAGAGAATAATAGTTTATTGTATGGTACCTTCTATTTGGATGTTACACTGAATTCCATTACCTTCTAAAAAGCTTTCTTTGTCATAAATTATTAAAGAACAACATTTATGTTGCAATTCACAATGAGTTTGTAGGGTTTTTTTTTATTTGGTATGCTCTACTGCTGAATGTTCTATCTGTGTAGGAAATTTTGATACAACTGAGCCCCTGAAGACTGCTCTTATACATCTAATCACTTTAATTTCTTCCTTGCAAATTTACACACATTGATATTGCTGTAGAGATGCAGTGCTCATACATACTTACATCACAAAATAAAATGGTCTGGTTTAGAAGGAACTCAATTGTTACAACCTCATGATTTGTAGACTGAGGCATAATTTTAAATTTAATTAATAGGTACTTGGGTGTTTGGGACTTTGGAGGAAAGGAATCTTCGATAAGCTGAAACTTGAGCACATTTAATTATACCATGACTTATCAGTCGTGTTTGCCATTTCACACCGGGCCTCTGTCACAAGTATTCCAGATAGTCCCACTTTACTCCACATGTTGTCATTTAACTGCTTTATACTTTCTTTCTGATTCACTTTCCCACAAATTGCAGTGTCAGCACAGACCTGAGTGTGCACTTAGTGTTATGATGCATTTTAAAAGTATGGGATTTTAAGTAGCATATTGCAAATTTTGTTCAGACTGGAGTGATGCAAACCATGATCCTGAACAGGATGAATTATATCACAGTCCTATGGCCTACAGTTTGAAAGAGGGTATGATTTTATGATAAACACATTTCTGCCATTACAAACAAAATAAAAACAGATTTACAATGCCATGGCATTTTATTAGGAAAATGTGAAAACAACGGTTTTACGATGCTCAGTTTGTGGTCTAGTACATTCTTCAGTGTTATTACAACTCAGAGTACACATTCTCATTCTCTGGGCCAGTGTTATTAAAAACACAACCGGGAACACTTTTCAAATGCTGCCAGCATCCCTTTAACAATATTTCATCAATAGGTGTTCTGGTAGTATTTTTTTTTTTTTTTTTTGTAACTACCAGTCTCTTTGCATTACAGTTTCACCTCCCAGCAGGCTCAGCTCCTCAAGGAACTCCAGAGCAGCTCTGTCGGTCCAAGGTCAAGGATCTACAGTGTTTCTGCAGCTGCAGTTTTGGCAAAGCAACTTCATGGCCCCGTGGCCCTCCCTAAGTAGTGGCTGAAAGGCAGGACTGTCAGTGGCTTGGTGCTGACTTCTGCTCAACTGATAATTTCATAGAATCACAAAATGGTTTGGGTTGGAAGGGGCCTTAAAAACACTCTCATTCTAACCCCCTTGCTGTGGGCAGGGACACCTTCCACTAGTCCAGGTTGCTCAGAGCTCCATCCAACCTGGCCTTAAACACTTCCAGGGGTGAGGCATCTACAATTTCTCTGGGCAACCTGTGCCAGTGCTTCACCACTCTCACAGGGAAGAATTTTTTCCTAACTTCTAATCTAACTCTACTCGGGTTCAGTTTGAAGCCATTACCCCTTGTCTTGTCCCTACATCCTCTCATAAAAAGTCCCCCTACATCTTTCTTGTAGGGTCAAAATCCAACTCTTAAATCAAAGCCCTGTACTGGAGCCTGGTCCAAAGCTTGCCCTGGAAGGCTGCTTGGCACTTCTGCAAATGGAGCCACCTGGATGTGTAAGCAGACCTTAGGATCCCAACTTCTGATATTCAAGGAAGGTAGCTCAGGTCTGCCACTCTGATTTTCTTAACTGGAGAGGTCTTGGGTCAAATGCTGATGGCTTTGGAAAGACATAGCTCTAAATTTTGAGATCTTAAATCAGAGTTTCCAATGGTGGACTAAGTCACTACCCGCACTTTATACAACAAATTAAAGTGAGCTGTGACAGCACTTACATGATATTTTTGACTTACTAGGTCCTTTGGCTTCATTTTATAGTTCCTTGGGCAGCTATACAGCTAAGCAAACCCAAAAGGTAATGGATATCCCAAGGAACAAAAAATAATCCCCTGCTCTCAGAGGGCTGTTTGAATTGCCTGTGGTTTTTGAAATCTAATACTAAGGATCCAGAGAGCTACAATAACTTTTTTTTTACATATCTTGGCATCCCATCAGTAAGGATAACATCTACAAGCCACTCCTTTGTGTCTCTTATGACAAAGAGATCTATGTGTCAGTCAGACAGCTTATGATAAGGACAGTCACCCTATTACTGACAATTGTACTGAATTAGCTGTGCTGACTTAATGCTAATTAACTGCCCAAATAAAAAAGTCAGCAAATATCCTACCATTTGCCAAAAATGCCCAGCCTTCATTCAGTTGGCTTGTTTTAACAGCAGACTGAGACACCTATACAGAATTCTGAAGCCAGTCAATCTGCAGCACTTATTAGAGCCCCAAAAGCCTACAGGATAAAAGAACCAACAACTGAGACTGAGCACAAGGATTTTTAATGCACTCAATACGGCTCACACTCATTGGGCCACCTATGTGACTTGAGTGTTTTCCAAGTATATTAGTACAAAATGCTCCAGGCATCCATTCAGACCCCAGAGGCCTGTGGAAACTCTTGGATCTTTTGCCGGATCCCAGAAACCTGTAGTTACCCTGGCTGTTTTGTTTTGATGCATGGATTATCCTTTCTACATTGTTTTTCCTGCTGTTTAAAAAAGCATATTAATATTCAGAGGAAAATGGGAGACAAACAAGGAAGCAGAATTTATCTCTTACTGACTTCTGATGGGTCCATCAGCTTGATTTCCTTCAGTTGTGTCTGTCACTTTCCACTCTTTAAGGAATTCAATCATTCATACTTTTTCCATATGGTAGATGCCGATTTAGGCAGCCCACTGACTAAGAAAGGCTTAGCCAAACTCCTAACTAGATAACTCTCCTAACTAGATGACAAAAGAATTATCACTACTAGAGCATTGAAGTATTACTTCAGACCTGAAGGACAGGGTGCCCTTCACAGGGACCTGGACAAGGTCCAGTCTCCTTATAGGGGAGTCAAAGGATGAGCTGTCCAAAGCTGAGGCTAAAGAAGAAGATGAGAGGGAGAGATGCAGATTTGCTAAGAACTGTTGCTGCAATAGACTGGAAATTGAGGACACAGTTATGATCACAGTCCTACTCATATCTCGTAGCCTTGAACCACTGAGGAAGAGCAAAGGGGGCCCATACCATGTCAAATGGTTGAATCAGAAATAAGAGAAGTGGTTGCAAGAGTAAAATCAATAAGTTACACTAGCTGATTTCCAATTTTATACAGCCTAACTTAGGTTTTTGTCATTAAATAAAAATAATTTGTATTTTTTCTGAATGCAGCTACAACACAACCAATCAGATCTACGTTTTGTAGTATTTTCTCTTCTCCAGAAGCTTCCAGCCAGACAACAAAGATTCATAGTTTTGCCAATTTCATCTCCCTGTGCAGTTTCTTTCATATGCGTTCCAGCCAAAGAAATGAAAACAACCAAGTTTCCTTTTGCCCCATAGAGAAAGCAAACAGGGGAGGGATTTTACCTACTTTTTTCAGGAACTATTTGTGAAAATTGAAGAATTTAAGTGATAAGAGACAAATATTTTTTAAGGCATTAAGTGGCAAGTAGGGGAATATTATTTGAACCCCTGGGAATGTATTAGTATTGTGTGTTATGAAAAACAAAAGAAGAATCTTAAGACAGTAACTAAAATAGATCCTCCACACCAGAGATGAGAACTGTTCTGACAATCTGGCCCAAGGCATACAAAGAAAACTTATAAGGCTTTTGATACTCTAATATCAGAAAGCTCTAATTTAAGGATTTTTCTCAGAACAATCAAAATGTCATAGTTACCAACTAATCATCTGATGCAGCCAAACTAAAAGTAAAATAACCTGTAATTGCAGCTTGGAAGATTAATTTAGACACTGTGCACAAAACCTAGGAATGAACTTGTGCTGTAGCAGGTCATTTGTGGTTTGGGAAGGTTCATCTAGAGGTCACTGAATACAGGTAACATGAATAATTTACATTTTTTATAGGTAGAGGGAGAAATAGCTTATGCTATGTTTAAACCAAATGCTAAACAAAGGGGTCTTTGAAAATTAAATTGGATTTATTACATGTGGTACAAATTTTAAAGCTAAATTGCTCTCCACATACAAGGGCATAAATTTGATTGAATTCCTAAAGGCGCTTTCAGTCTCTGCTACCTAATTCTAAGCCAGTTATTTTTCATAGTTACCATTCAGCTAATCAGATTTGATATGTGACTCCACTTGTAAACATTTCCTGAAAAAATTAGTGATAGATACAGAACAAACAGAATCAGCTGCACCAGGGAAATGCTGGTTCTCAGCTAATATAATTTAAAAATATGTTATAGCATATTTGGTTGTGTTAAGGCCAAAGGCCCCAAACTCTCTCTCCAATACCCAAGTGCAGCTCCCATTGACTTCACTGGGAATGGTGCCTGTTCATCTGAAGTCAGAGCTGAGCCATAAGCATTTGTGTCAGATAAAGTAATCCAAACCTAGCAGTGGGACAAAAAACCAGAAGTGATCAATTACATGACAAAAATAATTTTAAGAACTTCAAATATAGGTAAAACTATGCTTCTGTGCATAAGAAACCAGAGATAATGAAACTGAAGTGAAACCACTACTGTTTTTTTTTCAAATAGAACAAATACTGTGACTCCTTGTCATTCATAACTCCCTTAAAATAGTACGTACACCACGATTTAGATCCCAGGATAATTTCCTTCCATATCACCCACATACTTTCAGAAGATAATAACACTCCAATCATCTGTTTTAAAGCTCTGAGAGTTATATATTCCAGTAGCTTGCTGCTTTTATGAGAGTCTTTTTCAAAATTTGGGGAGAGGAGAGCACAGGATAACTCAGAATAACTGATAAGGAGAATATATAAAGATTATAGTTGGTTACATACTGTTATGACATTGGAAATGGTAATTCTCTGACTATTTGTCTACAGGAGTTGAAAAGAGTGATACCAACCTATGTAAATCCATAAGAAAAAAGTCAGCTTGCCTGTTGTCACTGGGGTTAATGGAAGTGGCAAACATTAAGGAAATCTATGGAATTGTTACTCCAGTAGAGTAAAAAGTAGATTCAGCAGGATTCACTGAGTTATCAAAGTGAATGTACTGCAGCCCAGGTAATCATAGCACAGTTGCAAATAGTCCAGGGACATATTTTTTCCTTTCCAGCAATTATACACAATTAGTGAGGTTTATCCTTTCAGTGTCTATGTAAAACTTCATAAAGCACCTAATAAAAATAGGACCTGCTCTGGGTCTTTAACATCTATGGAAATCTTCAGTATCATAATAACAAGCAGCAATTGAAATTGCTTCCATCTTTGGCTTGATTAGTCAAGTACTTCGCCAAACCACAGATGCTCTTCTTTCACCTGTTCTTCACTTTGACACATCTCTCAGTGGCTGTGTCAGTGATACTTCTTTTGAGACTGACAGCTGTGAAAAACTGCTTATGTTTCTAGCATCTCTTCCTCTTTGTAAATTTTACAGTGTAAAACTTCAGGAAGTTTGTCAGTCTTAACTGAGCAAGTGTTTTAGAGCATAGCTTTAAATGCCAGACCTGGATTTTTTCCTCTGGAGAAAAATCCTGACCTGTTTTGTTCTTACCCTACTCTTGCCTTTTTCTGTTGAAACTAGTGAGGGTGCAAGAGATTTAAATTACTGTGGAAAGTGGCCTAGCATTTCTGTATAAACACATTTAAAAAGCTGTGATTAGCAGTTCTGATTAAGGATTCTCAACACGTTTTTCCTGTTTATAAAGCAATGTATGTGTGCTTAATACTGTAATTAAACAAGAGGAAAGGACATTGCCCAAAAATCTTACAGTCAGGGTTCTGAGCCTGCAGCTGTATCCTTGTGAACACACTGATGAAAGGACAGGTAGCAGTCAGAAAAAAAGGGAAGCCCACTATATGGAAAGCATTGTCTCTGTGGATTTCAAGGCATACTTCATAAATCAGAGAACTGAGAAGGTTTCCCTTTTCAATGACTCTTGAGCTTTGCTGGTGATCACCACATGGCAAAGTTTTCATGTATTACATGAGACAGAACTGATCACGTTCTCCACCCAAATGCCATAATTCAAGTGTGATTTCTTTGCATTTTGCTAAGAAGTGTCATGCTTGGTTCCTCTCTTTTCAGTGCAGCCTTTTACAGTAGAAAACAAAAGAGAAAAGAGAAAAGAGAAAAGAGAAGGAAAAGGAAAAGGAAAAGGAAAAGGAAAAGGAAAAGGAAAAGGAAAAGGAAAAGGAAAAGGAAAAGGAAAAGGAAAAGGAAAAGGAAAAGGAAAAGGAAAAGGAAAAGGAAAAGGAAAAGGAAAAGGAAAAGGAAAAGGAAAAGGAAAAGGTGAGGGTGAGGGTGAGGGAAGGGAAGGGAAGGGAAGGGAAGGGAAGGGAAGGGAAGGGAAGGGAAGGGAAGGGAAGGGAAGGGAAGGGAAGGGAAGGGAAGGGAAGGGAAGGGAAGGGAAGGGAAGAGCCCTGTAAGGATTAGAGAGTGCCCACTTCACAGAATCATACAATAGCCAGGTTGGAAGGGACTTTAAAAATCATTCAGTTTCAAGTCCCCTGCTGCAGACAGGACATCTTTCACTAGGCAACTTAATTAACCCATATGCAGAAAATAAGGCTTTGTCTTTCCATATTTCTCTCCATTAAAAGCAAAAACTCACATTTTTTAATTCAGTAATGAATTAGTTATGCATGGAATTACATGATCCATCGTGCATTTTTATATGAATTTTGCAGACATTCAATTTGTTATTACTTTTTACACATAAGAAATCCAAAATCATACATATTTTTAGTTTAAAATTAGGGTAGCTTTTCACAGCTTCTTATAAAGGAACAAAATGCCTTCCATATCAGAGTTGCAGTGGATGGTGGCTGAAAGCAAAGCGAAAGGACAGATTCATGAATAGTTACCACATTTATGTGATTTATAAGGGATGAATGAAAAAAACTCTATGAAAGTGTAAGTCATGCCCATTCTTCTACAGTGGTTAAATTGGTTACTGGATCCTGAACCCAGCTGGATTAATTTTTGGAACATGCAAAAGACCTTTGGACAAGCAGATGTCTGAGAAAACTTGAGCCATCCTTCAAGGAACAGGTCTCTGCACGTCACTTGAGAGTGAAGCACACTGTGTAACAGAAAATAAACAAATTATTGATGAATTAATATGGTCTCTTCTTACCTCTCATGGCCTGACAAGGACCATGGAAGGGTCCCCATGTGGGACTGGCTGCACACCAGGAACAAATAATTAAGTGAGGAGGGAGCATTTTAGTTCCAGGTAGAAAAAAAGTTTTATTCATTGTTTTAATGTCTCCTGCAACAGAAAATTAAAGGCACTTGAAATGTGACATCATGAAATGTAAAATAATAAATGGCATTTTATTTTTAATAATAACCCTTATTTCTGCCAACAGCGTAGAATATTTTGCAAGCAAAATGCCAACCTGTCTCAGTCTTTCAGGATATATTATAGAAAATGTCTTAACAATCTCCTTCAGTAGGAAGGAGAAAAGTTGATAGAACTAATCAGAAATACACATTGCTGTAACTTAAATCTGATGCTAGTCCCTTTCAGGTGAAAGGATACAAGATCAGAAATGGGAAGGAAAAGAACCAGAATATCAAAGAAAGTCAATGAACTGGCAAAGCAATGAAAATAACTGCAGAAACTATCCTGTAAAAGTAGTGAAAAAAGAAATGTTCTAAACCCTGGTGTGCTACCTAAGCTGAGTGATGAACAGAAGGAAAGAGAGTGTGCTCTGGTCACCTACAAATAACTGAAGACTAGAAAATTAGCAAGAAAGATGTGCTGGTTATGGTGACCCAGTAGCATGTCAGTAAAATTAATGTATTAAGACTGACTGAAGGAACATTTAGCAAAATTTCCTAACAACGTGATCTATTATAGTGTAGAAATATCTCCCAAGAGAAGTGGTGGAAACCCATTGTTTGAGTCAGTTAAGCTTGGACAAGACAGTGGAGAATGAACTGGCAGGGGTTTGAGGAATGGGCTAAATGATTTTGCAAGGCTTTTCCAGCACTTTTTGATGTTTTTGGCCAGAGTGTTATAAAAACAAAACAGAAAAATTATTCATGGACCTTTGCAAAATCTTTGCAAAATCCCCTTGCAAAATCCCCTAGCATTTTTTTTCTTCATCAATACTGTTAGTTTTAGCATCATTTTTATATGCCCCACTTAAAATTTTGCTTTCTGTTCTCAAGAATATATTTCTGATTTGAAATATAACTTTTATTCTAAGTGGAAAATTACTTGTTAATGTGTTATAAAAAACCTGCTACATAAACCAAAACCAAGACTTTTAACATAAATTCTTACATTTACAAATGAATCATTGTAGTACTCCAAGTATTACTAAGTATACAAAGGCTTTTCAATAGCATGTAAATAGAAAGTAAACTGCACCTTTCCTGCAGGTCTCTGTTCATCTTGTCAGAAGAGCAGTCCTGCTATAACCAAATCTCCATCAAAATTAGTTCAGATATTCCTCAGATGGTTCTGTCTCTAAGCTGCTAAAAATTGAAATAAAAGAACAGAAAGTTTTATACAGACTTGTCAGTGGCTGCATCTTACTTGACCTCAGTCTGGGAAAAGGCAGAGGCCACTGTTTTCCTATTTGTCTTGTCCTAATCCTGTGCTCTCCTGTTACACTCATTGGGAAGCTGGTTTTTGTGAACTAAATGAGAGAATGGGTGGGAACTACCTGTAACTGGGATGATTTCTTCCCTGTGAGGACCGTGGAGAGCAGAGAGCTGGCCCACCCAGGACCTGGTCTGCGGTTTGGCCTTCACACACAGATTTCTTATGGCTCCCCTATGACTCCTCTGAAACCATTTCCTCCCCATTTGCCCTCACCTCCTGCCCTGAAATAATTTAGAAAAAGCAAATTCCAGAAGCACTGTAACATTGGCCCCAAAGGATTAATTCTCATAGTTTTAAAAGACCAAACACCCCATCACAGTTATTTTCAAAAAACTTAAACATATTCTGTCACAGAGATAGGTCAGGTTTGTGTCTTACTTTCCCACTTAATGGACCAGAGGGTGGTGGTTTCTCACAGAGACAACATCTGCTGCAGTGACCATGAGATGCCTGAGTTTCGGATCCTGAGAGGAGGGAGAATGGCAAAACTTAGTATTGCAAGCCCAGACCTCAGGAGGCCAGACACGGGGGCTGACTTCGAAGTATGCCCTGGGATATGGGGAGAAGGAGAAGTTGTTGATTTCCAAGTACCACCTTCTCCAAGCTCAAGAATGGTCCATCTGCACATGCAGGAGAAAGCCAAGCCAAATTGGCAGGAGATCTGGATGAACAAGGAGCTGCTAACAAAACCCAAGTGTAAAAAGAAAGGATTGAGGTGGAAACAAGGTCAAGTGACCTGGGAGGAATAAAGAGACACTGTGTGACCTTGCTGGGGTTTAGCAAAGTCACAATCCACCTGGACTGGAACTTGGCAAAGAATGTGAATGGCAACAAGAAGGACTGCCCCAGATACTTCATCAGCGAAAAGAAGACAAGGGAGACTGTGGACTCACTGCTGAATGGGGCAGGAAAAGGCATGACAGGGGCCATGAAGATGGCTGAATTAAAAACTGGCAAGGTCAGTGTGCTCACCTCAGTCTCAACAGGTAAAATTTGCCCTGTCAAAAGTCTGTGAAAGGTTGTGGCAACTGGGGGAATTTCCTGAGGACTAAACAAAGCAAATGTCGCCCCTACTTTCAAGAAGAGACAGATGGAGTATCCAGAGAACTACAGACAGAAGAGGTCAGCCTCCTCTTGATTCTTGGGAAACTGATGGGGCAAACAATCCTGGAAGCCATTTCTAAACACATGAAAGTCAAGAATGTGACTGGGAAGAGTTAGAATGGATATAGACAGAGCTGGGACTCTCCAGCCTGGAGCAGAGAAGGCTCAGGGGAATCTTATCAATGTGTATAAATAACTGATGGGGGGTGTAAAGAAGATGGAGCCAGAATCCTGTCCTGTCACTAAGCTCCCTAGAGAAGAGGCAATTGGAACAAATTGAAATACAGGAAACTAAAGAAAACACTTTTACAGAGAGGGTGTGTAGTGGGTTGACCTTGGCTGGATGTCAGGTGCCCACCAATTCACTCTATCATTTCCCTCCTCAGCAGGATAGGGGGAAGAAAATCACATGAAAAAGAACTTGTCAGTCAAGTGAAAGGCAGTTTAATGGAGTAAAAGCAAAGGCCACACATGGAAACAAAAGCAAACAAAAGATTCATTCTCTGCTTCCAATCAGCAGGCAAGGTCTGATGGCCTTGATGCTGTGGGAGCACTGCCCAGCAGTACCCAAACTCTGGCAGGTTCTCAACACCTTTCTGGCTGCCAGTGCAAAGCCTAGCACTGTGAGGGTTGCTATGGGAAAATTAACTCCATCTCAGCCAGACCCAGCTCGAGGGTGGTCAAACACTGGTAGAGGTTGCCCAGAGGAGCTGTGGAGTCTCAACCCCTGGAGTTACTCAAAACTTGACTGGACACGTCCCCAAGCAACCTGGTTTGTCTGACCCTGCTCTGAGCAGGGAGCTGGACCAGGTCATCTCCTGATATGTGTTCCTGCCTCAAGTGTGTTTGTGTCTTAGATAGAAAATCCTATTGAGAAATGGTGAATAGATAATCAAGCTGAGTATAATGTTAGCACATACTTCAGCAAAAGAGAAGCAGTAGCTGGAGAGTACGGTAAAACATTTCCTCCCTGCTAAAGAAGCAAAGTATTTGCTAAATGTTTTTCTTTTAATAGAAAACCTCTACAGAATGCCACAGAGGAACTGTTGACTCTATCAAAATGCTTGATTGGTAGAGAAAATACAAAAAGCTGAGTCAGATTCTGCTCCACTTCCATCGTTTTCATGCTCTCAAAAGCTTTGGGACAACACTCATTTAGATTTAACTTTCATGAGACAAGTCTAAATAATTAGATGAGCCATAATATCCAGAAATCTCTTGCAAAGTTTGGTTTCAGATATAGCTTTTTTGGCTGAAGTCAATGCCTCAACCCACTGCTCAGATTAAGCGATTTTTCACCCTTTAAATAATATTCCTTAGCTATTCAGCAAAGAGGAAATCTCAGTTTGAAAACTTGAGACATATTTTAGTTTGAATATTTGTAGATACTGAATTACCTTTGGCAACAGTTTTTTTTGCAAATGAAGAAAATGGGACTTTAATGACTAAATTTCATAAAGTTTTGACCTTTTCCTAGTATTAATTATAACCATTAGATCAACCCCAAATTATTTGTCTGTTATTCAATTCTAAATCAAAGACATTTTCACCAAACACCCCAAGGTCACAGGAAATCCAAGCTAACTTTGTTCTACACTTTGGTTTCTTTTCTTTATCCACATCAGCTCTCTGAAAATAAAAACACAATATGGCAGGCTAAGCACATTTTAAAGCCTGCCTTAACCTTTCAGACAAAGAACTGTCATGCAGCACAACAAAGTTGTTTAACTTATAGTTTGCAGGATCAGAGAATATTAGGGCTTGCAGTTTTGAGAAATCTTTGGCCTATATAGCAATCTACATTTTTTGGAAAAATATTGATTCCTTTGTTTGTACTTTTGAAAACCACATTCACAGATTGGTATGTATTTTGGAAGTACTCAAAACCTAGGTGAAATGAAGCAATGGAAGAAAAGTCATCGCTTGGCACAGTTCCCTTGAAGTCAAAGAAGACACGGCATTTTCCGCCTGTTGAGGGTATGACCCAATATTAACAAATACAAGGTATGCAAATGCTAATCCTCAGATGCAAATAGGTTTAGATGAGCGTATGTTTCTGCCAGAAATATGGCAATATAAACATAGATCCATATTAAAGTATAAAACACTAGAAGAAAAGACATTTATTGAAACAATGGAGAAGGAAAAAGGAAAATCTTAGAACACAAACACGGTTAATAAGGCAACTTCATAATATAATGGTCAGATTTATTTTTCCTATGAATTTATCCTCCAGTTGCTGGCTGACTTAATTTTTCCTAGTGGAGAGCTTTTCCTTCATGACTGCTTTCTTTTGGAACTGATTTGAAGTTCACTAATTTGAAAAACAAACTCTAACTTGAAAATTCATAAATACTCCCTCAGAGTTATTTCTAGTTCAGTAAGTGCTGAACTTTACAAAGTTTATCAGATGTTAAAATTAATTACAAAAACAATGATTAAAGCAATGATGGCATTACACACGCAATGAATGTGCTTTCTGAATAAATAAACTTACTATACATTCACCTAAATGCATATGGGTGTGTATGTAGGTTACTTTATATAGTATTCCATGTGCAGTTAAGAACGCAGTGTTCAGCATAACCTATTTCTGAGGCTGTCAATCAACAGCTACCAGTTTGAACATAGTGCACTTGAATTCTGTGGAACAATATTTAAAAGAAACCATTCCCTCCGACAGTCTGGCTGCTCTTTGTGTCACTGCCACTCTCCTGAAATGTGCTTTATTTGAAACATGAAACAGAGTAAGGAGAAACCCCCTCCAAACATTTTGATTTACAGTGAGGAACTCGACTGTCTTGCTGGAGTCTCTGAGAGCTCCATGGAAGGCACATGGTTGGGGATGTGAAGAGTCTCATTTGTTTACGGCACAAGCCCAAGCCACAAAAAGGGAGGGTCCAGAACAGATGGGAGTATCTCATGACTGGCTCTGTCTTGTGCACACTTTTTCACTACATAGAGCCTTAAATGATACACTTAAAAACCACAAGACAAGAAATACTGAAGAAGAAAGCGTAATGCTTTGACACACCAATGAATTAGCTGCTTATCTGCACAATGGCTGCACCACTTCCAGCAAGGAATGTAAATTCCAGCAAGGCAGCAGCAGGATCCTGTGGCTCGACAAGGTAGTATAGCTACAGATGAAAATGCTGAGGAAGTTCAAAGCCACCTGAGGAAGGGTTTCTTAGCAACCGACCCGATCATGAACCAAAGGAAGAGAATGTGATATAGCTATTTTTAATGTTACAAACCAAACTGAGACATTAAGGCCTTTAAAACCTGCATTTTTGCTATGTAACCATCTTAAATGAAATGCTAGTGCTTTATTAAAGATTTTATTGTGTCTGTCTTGTAATCATCCCCAACATGTAGATGTGTAAGCAAGAATAAACCTCAAGAATAACTATTGTGCTACAAATAAATCATTTCACTCTATTGTTTAGTCTTCTCAGAAGAAGCTGTGGGGAGAGAATTCAAATCACTGGTGATTATAAAAGTCCAAATAAAACCTGATTCATAAGGGAGAAATCTCTTAGCAACTTCTCCAGAGAAAACTCCTGAATTGTACAGGTTTGGCTTGTAACGCTGTGAGACAAAGGGGCACAGGGGCAATTCATTTTCATTGGTGACAACCCAAAAATTGAACAGTTCTGCAATAACTTTTTCTAGCAGTTGGGAAATTAGTGCAACCTGCCAGTGGGGGTGTGCATGTAGGTGTGTGTGTGTCTGTTGAATTAGTCTGGTACTGAAGTACTCAGGGGATGTTTATATTATCCATTCCACTAGTTAATCTGAGGGGGTAGGAAATAAAAACTGAATAAAAAAGATGTGGATGGAGCACAGTGAATGCCTATTTGCTGAGATCACCAGAATTAAAGGGACTGAAAATAACAGATTGAAAAGCAGGTTAAAAATACTCAAATAACTGTTTTTTTTCTTTCTTTTTTTTTAAGAGGAGATATTTTAATGCAAATTGTTCTGTAAAATACAAAAAGCCTTTTAAAATGAGCTTTTGTGTTTCAGGTTTTATGTGATTTTTTCCAGCAGTGTACTTTTTCATTGCTTCTGAAGTATCTTCTGTTTCTGAAAACTGAGGAGAAGCCTTCAAAGTTGGTTTTCTCGCAGTAATCACAGTTTCTTTGCCTCACCCCTCAAGGCTTGCTGCCCCTGAATCACGATATTACACTGACCCAGGCTGCTGGCACTGTGTGTCCTGCAAAGAGTTTGTTGGACCACAGACACCTGGGGAATGAAGAACTGCAAAGCTCCATAGTCCTGCCTTCCTCTGAGGAGAGACCCATTCCCTGAGTAAGAGAAAATAAAATCGGAGCAAAATAAGAGTTGCTTAGGGAGTCCTGAGTGCCACTGACCTCTCGTGAGACCCTTGGGATAATGAGTGAAGGCAGACCCAGGCCCCCAGCAGCAACTGCTCCACGACACTGAGCTGGTTTTGGCTTCAAATGCAGCTTCTTCAGCATCTGGGAAAGTAAAGCAGGACATTTATAACAGGATCACAAATGCCTTTTCTATCTAGCGGTCCAAACAAAATCCTGGCTAAACACATCAACATTTTTGCTTATTTAAGTCCATTCTAGATCCAGTTTCTCTAATTTAAACCATATCTCATTAATCTAGAAATAATTCTGTCATGGATGCAGCAAGGCAATTAATGCTACTGTTCAAAATTAGCATTCAGTGATATTGCTGAGTAATATGGGTCAAAGGGGATTGAACTGGCAGCATATTTGCTTTAAAATTTTGTCTTCTGTCACCACTGGGATTACAAAATTTTGTTCCTCATTAAAAAAATTTATATATATCAGTTCTACAAAAACTTTTTTGTGGTCACATAAAACCTGCAAGTGTTTACCTTACTGCCTTCTAGTAGCATGGACAATTTCACATTCTTGAGGTCCAAATCTGTCAGAGCCAATGCACAAAAGTGGAAGGTGACTTTGGAAGCTCACAAAGTTTGCAGTTGCTGCAGTGATTTTGACATCAGAGAAATTCCAAGCATCAAGAAAGCAAAGATTTTCAGAAACCGACACTTTTGATAAATCTGCATGATAACTGACAGGAACATTAGTGACAGAAAGTTATCCCAGAAAGTAAACCTGCATTGGTGCTACAGCGGAAAATTCCATAAAGAAAGAACATTGCATGGCATACAAAATTTCAAAGCTCAGTAAATATAAGTTATTGCTGATTTGTGAACATTCATTGTCTGGAAAGAGACACACTCAAGGTGCCAATGGGTGTTTGAACAAGGAAAAAGGCCTTTACTAAGAAGCTAGGAAAAAAAAATCTGTGAGAAAGGGTTGAACTTTTAACAGTGAACAAAGTTTTTGTTAAAATCTTGGATTTAATTCACAGCTAGCTTATGTTAAAGAGAACAAACTGACTTGTAGAGACATACTTGCAAAAGTAAAACAAATTCTTAAAAAGGGAAAACCAAGAGAGGAAGAAGATTTGAAGGATTTTCTTCCTTTCTCACAGGAAACTGTATTGGGAATCTCTTAGTTCTTCCCTTTTCCTAAAAAGAACAAGCAGAAGGCATTTTTTCCTCTCAGACTACTTCTGAACAGTTTCTTTCAAGCAAATATCTCTGCATACTTGTCTTTGAAGGTGAACAACCAGTTCCTTGCAGTGTTTAGTGTGTGATCTGAAAAACCTCAGTGCTCCTCAAAATGGATTTTAAAATACTTTGGATGAATGTCACTTTGAGGTAAAAAAAGGAGGGTGTGCAAGCATGATCACTATGTTTAAGGTTATAAGCATTTAGTCAGCAAGTAGGACAGAAACAGAATTGACTTGAACAGAACTTGACATGGGAAGTCAGAAGATGTAGGTTTAAGTATAATCCTCACAACTGAAACACTGAATCAGCTGGGTTTCAGTCACAGGTGCTCATCAAGCCCTGTTTTAGTTCCTAGAGCTTATTTTCCATGACAAACCCACGTTTTCAAATTAGAGCCTATTAAGAAAACTGTCAAAATAGCTTTTCTAAGACTTTGCATGCATGATGTCAGTCTGTGCAGTGAGTATTAAGAAAGTTAAATGCAACTGAAAAAGGATGGGGACAAATTCTTGGTTTAGTCTGTAAATACCAAGTGCATCACGTTTAACATGAAATTAAATGCAACTGAATGTGAAAGCAAGAGAAGGCAATGAATCCTCAGAGCTTGTGTGTTGATATAAGTGAAAGGAAAGTTTTATATCCAAATTCTGCAAAATACATTAATGATTTGCTTTAGTTGTATTTATGGTCCCACAGGCTCCTCCTTCTTTGTATCCACTGTATTTTAAAATACAGTGGTTTTATAATGCAGGAATTAGGATCTTAAATTTGCTTTAAGTACTTAAACCATGCTTTCCCTCTCAAAACTTTCAGTCTACTGAGCAGCACTTGGGAGGTTAATTTTTAGAACACTTTCCTTCACTATTTTGTTTTGCTTTTTGCATTTTGCATTAAGTGTATTTCCTGGCTTGAGAAGCTTTTCTGTTTAGGATGGATGAAAAATGTTGCATCACTGGAAAAAAGAGAAATGGAGAGAAGAAAATACTGAAAAGAATGAAGAAGGTGAAGCAAAACCTGTACAAAATACATTATAGAGCTTTTCCACCTTTCAGACTAGGATTTCTTAGAGGAGAAAGGTTACAAAAAGAACCTTTAGCATAAATATCTCACCTCACTAGTTTGTAAGACAGAAAATTCATCTTGATAATATTTAGAAGAAGTAATTTTTATGTCTCATGTTCAATGGGGAAATACACTAAAATCAAAAAGCCACAATGAGAATGATAAAACTGAAATAACCTAGCTACTTATTGAACAAAAGAAGAAAAATTAGGTCCTCTGCTGTTCTGAAAACTGCAGGTATACACAGTGAGGGCTGAACTTTGAACAATGAGTCTTGTTCATCAGTTATTGTATTTCTTTATTTTTAAACTCAGAGAAAATGAAAACTTCCAGAAGGCTTCTTTCAGGATTTGTGCCCTCTGTGAGAATGAGAGGGTCTGCTCTTTCTCTCTGTGCAGGTCCCTGTGCCCTAGGACAGAACCAATAATTTTAGAGCTCTTTGCAGGGCTCAGTTAACATTTTTGGCAGATGATGTGGCTGCTGGATGCGGCCCTTTGCTATTCATTTGACAATCTGCAATTTATATGGTTCTGAAATTCAGAGAGGGAGAAATGAGTACTTCTGAAGTGCTGTAGGTGCAAGACATGCTTGTACAGAAGACAAACTTCTTCAGAGTCAATGATATTTGAGAATGGCTTTTATACTTCAGAGATTCATTTCACACCTATTTTGAACTATCTAAAACTTTGACGTCAAGATACATTCCTAGAAATATTTTAAATGGAAGCAGCAAAATACCTGTGGGGAAATTCACCCCACATTAGCACAGTGTTAGGGAGGCCCTTGAGAAACTTTGCTCATCTTTGGTGGACCTTGTGGACCAGCCATGGGCTGATGAGGCAGAGCTGGAACCTGCCTTCCAGGTGTGCATCTAAAGCACCCAACACCAAAGGCTTCTTGTTTAGACTCAGGCTGGTCCAAAACCTCCTCCCCATTCCAAAAGGAACACACCAAGTCCTCAGGACAAGCTGCTCTTGCACTGCTCTAAAGAATTGTCCAGGAGATGCTCTTCTTTCTTTGCTACTGTTGAGAGCACACCGAAAGCATTTCTACATGCCTAAAGTCAGATGAAATTAATGCTGTTTTGCACTGGAATAGCCTCCATTTGCTAACATCTGTCTGTATTGCAAGACCATCTTTTTCCTTCCCTTTAGCCTGTAGGAAGCTTGGAAATGGAATGGTTGGAATAAAATTAACATGCAGAAAACTGGGAAGCTTTTTACAGTGTTTGTGTTGTTGCTTTCCCTTCTAAGAAAGAAAATAAAATCTTCCATTCAAACCACAATGAAAGTATGAGAGGAACAATTTTCAAAAAAACCAAATATCACTGAGTTTCACTAAAAGCTGAATATATGTTCTTTAGATATTTTAAACTCCTTATTTCAACACATTATCAGTCAAGCTAAAAGGTATGTGTGAACTGCTGAAGAAAGTGGTAATAGTGTTACCTGCTATTTGCTTCATTTTTAGATGAAGAAATCCATACCCTGTACTTGTACAGGTGCAAAGGCATGAAGTTATTTAATTAAAAAGGAGAAAAAATGGGACTCCATTGCTGACACTCTCTCTTTGGACTTGCACAGCTAAGAAAATTTGCTGCATGAGATGGCAGACCATAGTGAAAGCTGCTAGTGGGAAATCCTAGAAGCTGTCAATGAAACTAAACAAAACCAAAAACAACCCATCAGATTTCAGTCTGCCACCCTATGAGATTGAAAGTGAATCTCTATTACACTACCTATGATATTGATAATAAGCACACCAAACAACACGAAATGTAGACTTCTGATTTGCTTCAAAATGGAATTTCTTGTGTGAACATTTTCAGACTGGATAAAACCTTCAACCATATTGCACTCTAGAAGGAAATAATTCCTTCTTATGGAAAACTCTTTTTTTAATGCATGACACTCTGAAGGTGGACACAGTAGATAAATAAAACCTTAATGGAAAACTGCAGTAGAATCTCTTCGATTTTGTTAAGTGCATAAAGTTTTTTGACCCGGTCCATTATGGGTTTATAAAACACTGTTTAAAACTTGGATGTCTTAAAGCAAAATGAACAAGTTTGTTTGGGTCTCTTAATTTTAGTAATAATAACCATAAGTCACTTGCTACATAATTTATGTGAAAATTTGTCAACCCACACAGTAGAATTTTTAAATAATCTTGAGGGAAAAAAGAAAAGCCAACATTTTTGTGTGTACCAGGAAAGTCCTGATGGGATCTGGATCCCTGAAGAGACTGTGGATAGAGGGAAGACCTACTCTTCCCTTGCTGCGCTTGGGTACAGGCCCTGCCTGCCCAGGCAGCAGAAACCCTCCATCACAGAACATAGGAAATGAAGGAAATCCCCAGCCAGCAAAGGTGTTCTTGCCTGCCTTCCTTGCTGCTTTCCTCATGGCTTTAATACCTTTCTTCAAGCTCACATGTCCTGTTCTCCTTTTCTATCAAAAGCTTATGGATTAGGGCTTTTTACTTCTGTGTCCCTACATTTTGGGGCAAGTATATGGAGAAATGTATCACTCTGCTTTAACATATATCTGTATAAAGAAATTAGGAGAAACATCAGTGAAGTTAATGATTGTTAAAACTGGAAGAAAAACAGAGCATATGAGGTCTGTCAACAAGAAGTCGAGTGCATTGACATTTCTTCATAATGACCTCTTTGCCTTAGTGTTGACTTACTATTTTTTGTCAGGAGATGGAGAAGAGAAGGAGAAGGAAAAGTACCTGGAACACTATAACCAGGGTAAAATCCATTGTTCTATTCAATCAACACAGCAGTGAGGAAGAGCTGGGGGAAGCACACAAACTATCATTACAGACCAAGTGTCATTGTGCTATCATCAGCCTCTCTGGAGCCTATTAATCAGTAAGCCAGATAAAAATTTCTGTGTTTACAATAAAACACAAAATACTGCTTAGTTATTTCTAGTATTTTTATGTAGCTACAAGGAACAACTGTGTGCCCTAATTAATTTTTCTCTTTGTCATGTATTTATGTAAAAAATAATCCATTGAGATTTTCTTGATTCCATATCAACTCTGCTTTCTGTGCAGACTGTCATTCTCTGGAGAGAGAGAACATTTTCTGCCCCTCAACTTGCACAGTGAATTTTAGTTATTGTGGTAATAAATAATACTATTTTCTTAAAGGGATGTAGCGATGTAGGGTACATGCATGGGTAGTGCACAATGACACAAAGGAATACCCAGGCAGGCCTGAAGTGCGGTGTTATCATCAGGAGTAATTCCATGACCAAACAAAACCCCCATGGGAAGCACGGGCTACAGTGCAGAAACCACCAGCCCTGCATGCAAAATGAAATTAAAGAGACAAGTGCAGAACAGCCTTCCCAAAACAATGAACTAGAGAGGAGCTCGCTATGCCTGACAAATGGAATGAAGTTACAATAATTCTGACAAATTCGTACTACCCGTCATTTGCATACACTTCAGGAGCAGATATAATAATGGTTAATGAAAACAGGAGTTAAAATGACCCTAACGTTGTAGCCTGCCCAGAGTCTAACCAAACACTGAATTAATATAGAACAACAGTGACTAAATGGATTATTTAAATCTTCATGTCTTAGAAAGAAATTACAAATTCAAAGTAATCACGGACCAATGTAATAATTCATTTAGTGAATTTTGAATGCACTCATCTTTGCAAGCTACAGAAGCCAAAAAATTATGGTCAACTGATTCACCATGGTATTAGCCATGGTTGTTGTGATAGGACCTAGTGAACAGCCAGCTGTATGTGTGACTGTCTTTGTTCCAGGCAGGATGCAAAAAACTAGCTGGATATCTGCTTCTCCAGCAGGACACCAATCCATGTTAACCCCATGGATGCAAGGTTGGATTCTGCCCGTCCCTTTGTCCAGAACACCTAGGAATGAATTAAAGCAAATATAATTGTAGTTCCCAGGGTATGTGAGGTATTCCTAGGCATTTCCCCCATTTTAATCTTGGCAGAGGGGCAGAAATGGATAGGGAAGAAGCAGAATAATTATCAGAGAAATGTTAAATAAAATGCAAGGGAGAAGACTGGTAAGAAAGACAAGAAAGTGAGGAAGAGAACAAAAAGTCAGATACAGAACGTGTATCAGGTGGTGGAGATAAGAGAAAGGCTGGAAAGAAGAGATCAGAATGATGGTCATGGAAACCATCAGGTCCAGTCAGACACTGATGAAGTAGTAAAAATTTAGCATCTGGGCTGTCTCTTTTCTCATCTGTTTCCTTTCTTTTCCAAGAAAAGCCCCATGCAAAGAGGCCTGTGGACTCAGATAAGTATCCCTTTTATGATCAGGTCCTTCAGCTAATGATCACAGGCCTCATTCTTAACAGCATGGAGTCCCCAAGGCTTCTATTTAAAGTCAGCAGGAGAAGCAAATGCTCAGTAGTTCCAAAAAAAAAAAAAAAGTAATAAAAGGAGAGGTCAGACTCTTGTTCTTTGAGAGTGTCCACAGCAGAAATGAATCTGAATTCTCTTGCTGATAGTTTAATATCAGAATTTTTAATGGACTTTGAAAATAATCTTTCTTGGTATTATTTCTTCCCTTCCAACTGCTTTGTAGCACATGGTCCCACTCAAGTTCTTAGGCTGTCGTATTTTTAATGTTTTTTTCACTTCAGCACTGTATCACTGTCATTACAGCAGAATTGCCAGATACCTGCAATAAAACATTTCAAGCCAGGAGGAGAAACAACCCTCTGAAGAGCGCATCTGAACTGAATATTTTCTTTGGTCAGTAACTCCATTATTCCCTGAGAAACCTTTCGTGACTTCTGGAATAAATTTGTCGTTTCTGTGCTGAGTGCCTGCTGTCAGACTGTCCAAGTAACTCTGCAGACAACTCCAGCATTGATGGCTTCTAGGATTTCCCACTAGCAGCTTTCACTGTGGTCTGCCATCTCATGCAGCAAATTTTCTTAGCTGTGCAAGTCCAAAGAGAGAGTGTCAGCAATGGAGTCCCATTTTTTCTCCTTTTTAATTAAACAACTTCATGCCTTTGCACCTGTATTCCCATGGGTTTCATAACTTGTAATATTGTTCCATGTCCTCCTCATTGATGAAATTATCAAATAATTTGAATAAAGGATCACTTAATTGGTTTGCATTGACCTGAGTATGTGAAATGCCCAAAGTGACCACTGAAATCAAAAGAAGGCTGAGTTCTCAGCGTTTTGTAGATTACTTTGGTGTAAAATAATTTGTTAACAAAATTGAACTTGTCAGGTTTTGTTTGAGGAGCTTCCTAGCTACAATGATCTGTCAACAAAACCTAGGCTTGCTTGATCTAAAATGTTTAGAATTTTGATTCTAACATGTTGACACTTGTTCATTGTTCATCTGTGACTGTCTCCTTAGATACCTCTGACACTAGGTTTTTAATTAGTCACTTCAGTTTCTAAACCCAACATTTATGTATCAAATAGTAACTTATCTCAATAGAGAATGGAACCACATGTCAATATCCAATTTCCACTGGTATCAGGGAGACCATGATTCCACCCAGCATCTTCATCAGCTCTTCTACAATAGATAAATACATAGTTGTATGCTGAACAGTTTCTTCCACTATTGCCAAGGAAACCAGACATTTCTCATTGCCAGCTGTTTACAACTATCAATTTTTAAACAATCAGGATGATACTTCCCATGCTGGCATTCTGTCGTAAGATTTTTATTTGCTTGTTTTGTGGTAAAGACAGGGGAGCAAACTCCAGGGAAAAAAGCCCAAACAAACATGAGACCATGCACAACTTCCTCTTCTGAGAAGATTAGTGGTTACATAATTTCATTTTACTCATATTAAAATTTCTGGCAGCTTTTCCTTTGGTAACTTCTGATTTCCAGGTTGAAATTTCTGCCCTGAAAGAGAAGGGATTAGGGGGAATGCCTCTTGTATTCCCCCTGGCCCCATGTTTGCCTCAGACAGCATAAAGGAGCAAAATATTTTATTCAGACTCAAGTGAAAGGAACAGAAGATCAGAGCAAAACAGATAAACAGTGGATTAGTTCTTTAAGTTGGAAAATACCAGTCCTGAGAAAAAATTAGGAAAAATACAAATGGACATCAACATGGAGGAAATATTTAATAAGTATATCAAGCCTAAAATTATTATTTTATCACATCCAAAACCAATGCAAGATTATCCTGTTAATGCTCACAGGACCAAAACAACACCAGAAAAACTATCTGCTTTCTGGACCAATGAAATGAAGTAATATTTCTCAGCAAAAGTGCTCAAAGGCCCAAGTAAAAGCACAATGTTCAGAAGAGTTGATCAAACCTAACTTTACCTCATCTGAGCATCATCAAAGCTAAAGTCATATCAAACTTACTTAAATATGTATATTGCATGATGACAGGTATCAACCTTAAAAGAGCACTCTTCGTTCCAATCTGCATCTCTTCAGGTTGCTCATGAGACAAGTTTTGGATTTCACCTAGAATGCTCTCAGAATTGTTACCCAAAGTTGCTGATTTCATACACCCCTCTTTGGAAATACATCTGGGATGCAAATTCTGACAGCTTTTGTGTTGCCTAAGAAAACAGTCAAGGTAAGCGGACATGTGTTAGAAAACACTAAATTAATGAACCTCACTCTCTAAACCAGGACAGAAACACAATTTTCTCAAACCCATGAAGAAATGAAAAAAAAAAAAAAATACCAGACCTGTCAGCATCACAAAGTTACTGAAGTCTTACAAATAGTGGATGCTTCTTACATCCAGAGCTTTTAAATCTGTGTATTCACATAATTAAACTGGAGCATATGGTCATCCCATGTGATTATGGAATAAAACACGATCATGTGAATATAAGCCCCAAAATCAGGGAAGCCAAATAGGAAATACTTCTTCCCCCTCTCAACATTTCATAAGACCTCATGACTTCAAGACACTTCTGTGCTTGGGAAGAGGAATTTATGGTTAGTTAATATTAGAGATTGACAGCCCTCATACACAGTTCTCCTTTTTAAATGGATGATGGCTGCTACTGAATTACAATATCAAGAGATGAAAAGAAGGTTTGGACTAATTTATTAAAATAATTTCTCTTTCTTTATGGCAAACTATGGCACCTGGTGTGGGGCCAGTAGCTCTGACTGAGGAAGCTGTGATGGGTCCGGAGTGATGGTCCCAAAAGAGATCGTCTTCCCGAGGCCCAGTGTCTTCCCTCAGCTGCTAGCAAGGAGGGCCTGTGCAGAAGCTGTCAGCTCTTCAGTGATTATCAGCTCATGATTTCAGCTTAGCTCTACAGGGCAGCCTCCAGGCCAGACCAGGGAGAGAGACGAGAGGCTTGTGTAGCTGTTCCACACGAAGGTAGATTTATTGGTCCGTACCCGGCGAAGGGGAGGCCAGGGACGAGCTTCTCTCTGTCCTTGCAGGGGCAGAGGGCTAGCTTTATAGGGATACAGGGGGTGGGTGTCAGAGGGTAAAGGCCAATGAGTTACAAAGGAGCTGCATAGGGTCTCCCAGAGGATTCTGGGTCTGTCTTCTTCTCGCTGTAATTGAAAGTGGCTGCCTTTCCAGGGGAGTTCTGCTGGGAGATGGAGCAATCTCCTTATCTCAGCAGTCATCCCTCCAGAGCAGTGGCTGGGCATAACCTACCGTAAACATTCTACTTCTTGATGCCATAGAGAAGTGCCATCTATTTCCTTTGTCTGAGCTGAACCTGAATGCTCTGATCTCTCACTGCAAAAGCACTGCCCCGTAGATTGCAATGAAATGTTCTTGAAAGACCCTCAGTAACATCTGTGAAGCTGTTTAATTGCTCATTTGCCAGCATGGAAAAAGCCCAGTGTCAAAATATTCCATCTAATGTGCAAACGTCAAAATACTCTAAATCAGATGATAAATGTCTTTACTGATGCTTAAAGTGCAATAATTTTTATCCAGACAGCAATGACATTATGCAAAATAACATGAACTTGGGAGTACTTGAAAGAAAGAATTACATGAATGTGAAAAGCTACAAGAACTGTTAGAAATGCACACAGACCATCATCTCACACCACAAATAGGAGCCAGAATGACAATACCATAAATTAAAACAACCCTCGAGCAAAAACTAACATCCAGGAAATGAGAAACAGATTTAAAACAGAGAACAGAAACCAGAAAGCATGACCACTAATGAGATTCTGCACAACACTTACAGTAACAGTAACAAAGGAGGTGACAAATGATAGCAGAGATACAGTATTAATAAGGAAGTACAAATTATATTTCCTGTTTATGATGTCTTTCGCCTTGCATAGGCACCTAGAAATTGGAAAGGGGGCATACATTCAATAATCTCTCGCTTTAGAGGGGTGGAAAGCCGGGAATGGCATGAAAATCCAATTGCAACACATCTCACAGCTGGAAAGTGGAGAAAAAAAGCAAGCTGATATAACCTGCAGAATTAAAATGACATTATAATGCATAAAGTGATGCCCAGCCTGTATAGGAATAATGACTTCAACTCAGATTACAACAGCCAATTTAGTGTAAATATACAGCATGCTAATGTAGTGTCATACTCATTTCCTCTTCCCCTAGTGCTGCTCATATTAGAGGCAGGATTCCCATATTTCTGTCCAGGATTTCTGCCCAGATAATTCAAACGAAGGGAAATTGATGCATCTGGGATACCTCAGAGCAACTGCACACATGAAATACAGATAACCTGTTTGTGAGAAAAGTCAGGCCTGCTGCACATGTTCCATTAAGCCCAGGGCTTGTGGAGCCCAGGAGATTTTGAGTGCATGCAGAGAGCCCCATTTCAGCACGTGGTGCTGTGGGGCCAGTGTGCCCTGAGCTCCCTGTGTACGTGCTCCTTTGGTGGTCTGCACAAGAGCCGTGGATGCATCCAGAGTTGTGACATCTCTGCAGCCTGCCCAGAGCAGTCAGGCTTTGGAGATCCACAAATCCTGGGCAAGGAGTCAAAGCCCTCAAAGAGCCCATATACGGGGAAATTTGAGCATAGATAGGGCAAGTTATGGGCTGCCGGTCCCCAGACTGGGGGAGTCGGAATGCAATTTTGCAAAAGTCACATCTAGACAACGCTGGTGAAGCAACTAAATGAGTAAAACATGAGAAATTAGCAGTCCACTAAATATTTAGAAAAAAATACAACCACAGGATGTGAACAGAAGTCTTGAATGACATGATTTCTATGCAATCTATCAACACTAGGGGCATAACTTAATATTGCTCAGTCTGACTTGAGTCTTTTAATCTATGAGCTAAGAAAAAAGAATACATGTTCTCACAACATAAGTTTTCTTATTGTTAGGAAACATGGTGCATTGGAGTTTCAAACCACTGCACACGGTCTCCCCAAATGCAACCATTATGCTCCTAATTTCTTTTCTTCTGCTATCCTAGTGTCTCAGTACTCTTGCTGCAGATTGATAATGGATAATGAAGATGCACTTCATGTACAACATGAAAAAACACATATATAGGTGATTCCACTCAATGTGGAATAAGCCCAGAAAAAAAAAAAATCTCCTACAACAAATACATAAAATGAAATTGGTAAGTATTATGCTTTATTGAATGTATGTAATAAAGTCTGCAAAATAGGAAGTCATAAATAGGACCAAAATACTTATTATTCTTTAGGAAAAGGAAAGATATTTATGCAGTCAGGTGCTAATAACAACTCACATACTCAGAAGCTTTTTCTCTAGGTCAGTTAAAACAAATTCATCCCAGTACAATACTACCTTGACCTCAGTTGTATCAGGGCTTAATGAATGTAATTGGAATATATCATTAATTGGTATAAATGATAACAGACCCTTTTTTGGAGTAACTTTTCTTTCTCTTTGCCTTTATATCTTTGCCTATACTTCACAGAAATCAAAAGGCCAGGAGTCCTGACTGAGAAAAAGACTTAAGTATATGCTCAGCTTGATTCATGCGTATAAACTCACGATAACAGTGGAATTTTTTTCCTCTGTCTTCCCAGATCAGATATTTTCCTAGAGAGAATCTTTCTTTTACAATTTACAAAACCTTTTCAGAACAGAAAGATCATACTTAATGCCATAAATCTGTGTTTCCTCAATCCTATACTGTACTGAACTTTTGTTCCAAATTAGCAACCCCACAACTGACCTTCTGGCACAAAACAATATGCTTTTGCTATCCCAAACTTCTGTCTCTACCTTTAAAAGGGCTTTGGTTTGTGTTTTAATATAAACACCCTCGCATTTTGTTAAAAGTTGATCTTTAGGACTAACGTCTAACTGGAATTATTTTACAGCAATATATAATCCTAACTCAAAAAATAGATAGCCACAGATGTTTAGCAGGCACAGAAATCTTCCTAAAAAGTGAAAAGCATGGACTGTATGTGTATGGTTCTGCTAGTTCAGGATTCTTGCTTGCAATATGGCCAATGTCCTTGGCCAGGAATGTGACCCTCTGAATGTCCTGCAGGCTGGCTTTTGTCAGAGCAGAGTCTGGCTCCTCTCCTTGGAGAAACTTGGTGGCTGAGTAAGTGCTTGCTTGGGCTATTGCTGCTCCTGCAGGGATGTAGCCATCCTAAGCTTTGAGATGCTCCCAACTACCCTACCATGCCTCCTTCACCTCCAGAATGTCCTCAGCTCTGATACCAAATGTCTAATGGAACAGCTTTAGCAGTGTTACAGCCAAACCATGATAGAGAGGAATATATAGAAACACAGTTCATGCTTGGAGCAACAGGTTAATTCTATATAATATTTACTGCCGTCACAAAAGCCGAATTATATGTTAAACCGTGCAGTATGCACGAGTTTGGGTAGAATTAGAGATACTGGAGAACACTTTCAAACTCCTCTTGTAGTACAGTGACTGGACTTTACACATTAAGTTGGATGCCATTTTGGTCCCAGCAGAGGAACTGTCTAGGGACTCTGAGTTCTCTGAGTGTTATTTTAAACTGAAACCCAAATAAAACAATTTAATATCATTAGCATTATAAAAGAAAATATTACTAAAGTGCTGTCCTGAGCAAAGCTTCTTTATGCCGTTCAACACTTGGTTTGGAACTAACATTTCAAAGAACACTTCATATTTTATCCTCACTCTTCACCACCATCTATTAATAATAAAATTCTTACAGGCGTACATATTTCAAAAGAAGTTTGCAGCTGAATTCAGGCTCTGTGCTTCACACCTAGCCAGTGAAATTGAAGTCAGGAGCAGGAAAAAGTCTCTGAGAGGTTCCCACTCCCACTCTGAGGAGGAATGTCCCATGGCTGCTGGGGAATGTGTGCTGATGCTGCTCACAAGCACCGTCAGCACTGATGATCCCACAGCCACCCCAGCAGCCACTTTGTTACTCTCTCTGTTGCAACTTCAACCCATTATTCTTTGCCCTTTCCCTGGCAGGTCTTGACAACAATTTATTCTTTCCCTATTTACAGCAGTCTTTTTAGACATTTGAGAGCTGTCTTCACATCTTTCTTAACCCTGTTTTTTCCCAGACTGCACTAGTCTCAGAACTGACACTGAGCACCAGGGGAGGCTTCAAGCGGCATCCACTGAAGTCACAGATTATTTTGCTTGCCAGTATTGCTCCTATTTTCATGAAACACCCTGTGCTATTTGCTTTTCAAAGGAAAAGACTATAAACTGGCAGTAGATGACAGAAAATGAAGTTCTCTGAAGTGCTATGATTGCTCCCATATTTTGCCCGAGCTGGTCCTTGCAGTAATACCTTGTTTGTGTTTTGGGTTTGCATGTTTGAAAACAACAGCATAAGCAGAGGTATATTCCCTGCATGGATTGTCTCCTACTTGCAAGAAATGAGAAGAATTTGCCTGACTCTGCAGATGTTGAGTTCTGCTTCTCTATTATACATCAAAAATCTTTTGTTTCTGTCATACTGCTGAAAAGTGAGCAGAGCTACAGCCATTCTGCCTAGGTTAATGTGTGTCATATTCCTCTTCCACCACAGCAGGGTGCCTCTAAGAGACACTGACTGCTCTCTGGTCTGTCCCCAGAGAGAAAAACAATGTGTCTGTGTGGATTAGCACGTGGAAATTCACAGTATATGAGTTTCCAGACGTGCAGCAGCCTGTGCAGCTCCAAAAGCCTCCAAAGATGGAAGAGCTGCCTGAATTAAATTATCTTCTGTTGTCTGTCCTTAGCTAGGGGGACTTTTGCCCTCTCATTCTTCCTTGTCTTTTCAAAGTGTAAACTTAGATGGCAAACAGTGAATAGTCCAGGCCGCACGCTGTGACCTCAGCACCAGCACAGGAGTCACTCCAAAGGGATGCACTGTACCACGTGCTCCATCTGGCATAGCACCCTCCTCACTGGAAGACCTTCAGAAATTATCTTAGAGCTTGTATTTCATCCCAAAGGCAGCATTTTGAGGTCAGCATGTCTTTGGAGGGCCATCACTTGGCAGGGTCTCTGACTTGTCATGGACTTTTCCAGCTTCAGTGCTGAATGTGGCCCAAAATGAAGATGGGTACAGAGAGGCTTAGAGCATAACACTAACGAAAAATATCTTCTCTGGAATTCTGAGCTGGTCAAATACATCCTACAGCCAGTCCTATGGTGATGTTCACATGGAGAAACAGAGGGTTGCAAAAAGTCACTATCAAGTGAAAGAATGGAATTTTCTGCACTCAATCTTGTTTTTTTGGATAGGAAGCAAACAAGCAAACAAACAAACCAAACAACAAACAAACAAAAACAAACAAAAATTATTTTATTTGGTTAAAAAATATATTTAAACTGGTTCCTGGATTCAAAGAGAATTACTGCAAACCAGTTCCTCCCATGGCACTTTCCAACATTCTCAAGCCCATAACCAAGAGTGTGTATTACATTTCATCTGATGAGATCTTTTAAAGAGATAGAGGGTTGCTGAACAGTTTGAGGTTATTAATCTGTCGAGTACAGAACATCAAAGCCTGCAAATATTTGTAGAAGCAACTTTTAAACCCCAAAGGATATTAAATATACAAGAGATGTGGAAAATAGTGGCAACAGGAAACAGAAAGCAATGGAAGGGCAGAAATCCATCTAATAGTGTATGCAAGGATTTTTACCATATTTGGAAGATTCAGGTGGACTACTTCTCCACGTTAGAATTAAGTCAGTTCTAATTACTTTAATTTTCAGTTTTTAATTTTAAATTTCCCATTTACACAAGATCCCAAATTTCAGATGCAATAGAGTGATTTCCTGCATAGTTTAAAAACTGCCTTCTTACAGAGAAAATGGACAACATGCCTGCACATACTAGTGCACCACACCTGTATTCATAAAGTTTTCTCCACATCTTTTATTTCTCTACAGTCATAACATGCAGGAGATGGAAGGAAATATTGGAAAAAGCTGGAACACAGAACTGTAAGTAACCAATAGAAGAGAGAGCCAAAGAACATGGAAAGGGACAAGGACAATGGGTAAAACAGATATTTCCATGCACAAGTTTCTCATCTTGACTTCACTCCTACACCTAAGAATCACCACATCTAGCTGCCTTTGGAAGCTTCAGGTTGCTGGGTTTTCAATTTATTACATCCAGAATGGATACCTAGATTTGAGACTTCTGGTGTAGGCAGTATGAAATCTCCAGTACATCTCCAGTATGAAATTGTCTTTATGAATTGAATTTTCACATATATTATCCCATTCTTTGTTATGTCCGTAACAGAACAAAATACATAACAGAATCACCCATAATCCCAGTTACATGTCTGTGTTACACAAGTGTCAGACTGTCAGGTTTTGGTGTATGAGCTGGTTTATTACTGGCCTCCTGTAATTACACTCTCAGTCATAGTAAATTCCCCTTAATCCTAACAGCGAGGATTGCTATACAGACCTATGCTGTAGTGTTTGCAGAAGAAAAATAAAATTCTGAAACATCTGAATCAAAAACACTAGAGGCCTCAAACCCAGCACCTTGAGAAATCCTGAATCTAGCACTGTGGGAAGGGCAGTATAGATTGCAAGGACTGATGGCAATGTGGGAGAGGACCTAGTCAGGAGGAGGTTGACCAAGTGATTGCCGCTCAAGTTCTCCAGAGTTCTTAAAGCAGCAATTGTTGAATGTGTTTTGGTCAAATTTGCATAGTGCTTTCTGTTTATTCCCAGCAAAAACATATTGCAGACAAAGCATTTGAAGTAAATTTAATCCTTACTCAACATCAGCATTACCATAATATCCCAGCACTCAGACTGTGCCTTCAGGCAGGGGGATGAGTGAAGGGTATGGAATATCAATATCAAAACTCCCCATCTTAGAGATTTTGTGTTTTGAAGGAGAGGTCACAGCATTTGTACAGGCAAATATTTATTCCAGGAGAGCTATTTTTCTGAGATGTTTGTTGCTGCATCTAGTGTGTCAGATAAAACTTGATTGCACATGCCCTCCCTGTGCAACTCGTGATCCTTCCTATCTTCTCCTTCTCTGCATGATTTCCACCTCTCTTTGCAGAGTCCCAATAGAATCAGCGTAATTCGGTGCTTGGGGGACTCCAATAGCAGGATCAGCTTTATTTTAAGCTGTTTATTTCTTCAAAATATCTTTTTAATCAGGGAGAATGCTAAACAGGGCCTTTCCTCAAACTGTGTTGTTTTGTGATCAAATGCACCCATAGTTTGAGCCTCTCTGCTGCACAACAACAGATGACATTTCTGTGTCAACTTTTATGAACTCTTTTTGCAAGTTTCTTCCTGAGTTCATTACAGTATTAAGGCAGGGAATGGAGCTGTTTATGCCAGGAAAATCCAAACATATGCATTTATCAGTGGTGTGTGTCCCCACCATTTTTTCTTCTTGCAATATTTTTACAGTGTTATGACTTGCCCCTACATTTCCTCTCATCTTTCTTGTCTTTTCCTTCAACTTGAGTCCGATTATTTTGAATTAATATGACCATAGTTGCAGAGCTTTCATTGTATACTTTTCCTTCGAGCCTGGAGGCCCATTATTTAGGAGGAGGTTGCTTTTATCCTCAACATTTCCTCCTGTATGGTACTAACTTCACAAAAGTGCCTGCTTTTAATTGCAAAACTTTTGCTATTTCTATACCAAGCTGCAGACACTGGAATTCTCTACTCTGCAACGTGACTGTCTGTTCCTTTTCTGCTTGTTGGCTTCAGGCAACAAACACACGAGAATTTCAATTGTATTTTCATGTAATTTTCCTCTGTCTCATCGTTCCAGTGTTTCAGACATTAGTTTTAAGACCATATGTTCCTTCCAGAGCATAAATACCTTAATTAAGATGTAGGCTTAAAACAATCCCTAAATAGATTGAAGAGGTCTGAACAAATTTTTTTAATTTAAGCAGAACTTCAAATTTTTTGCTAAAAACTCTCAGGTTTTGTATATCATAAAAAAAAAAAAAAATCAGACTAAATCTCCTTGAAGATTTTATTTTAGAAACTACTTTTAATCTGTTGGCACAGAACTGAATGAAAGAATGTTTTCTGAGAAAATGCTACTCAGTAGAATTGCAGAGTTTTCCACATTACAACGTGTCACAAGCAGGGTTGAGAGAAGCAGTCACTATCAAATGAGCACCTGGTTTCTTTCTAAATTTGATGCCTTGCTTCTTAATAATACATATCTTTTTTTGTTCATTTTTTGTTTGCTTTTCCCTCCCTTTTCTTGCTGTTCATGGCACTAGACAACATTATTAGGTCTGATTGAAACAGAATTGTGAAGTTCATAAAATAGATTTTTGCCTAAGCAGTAGTACAGGTTGCAAGACCTACAGCAATTTCTCAGAAGTTATTGGGAAGATAAGAAGTTAAAATGCTATCAGACAAGCTTAACTATATGGAGGTGTGAATAGGAACTAATCTATGACAAGGAGGCTGAGAGGCATAAAAGTGTGGTCTATTCTTGGCACAATTTAGAAAAAAACAGAACCATTTTCTTCAACTATTTGCTAAGGGGAGAGTGAACTGTGAAGATCTGTCAGATACTCAGTGAGTTTTTTACAAAGACAAAAATGACAGAATTTTTAAGAGGTAAAATGAAGTCCCAGTGAAATAAATAGATGTCACTAAAACCAGTGACTACAAATGAGTCTGACATGGTCCAAATGAAATGGTCCAGGTGAGTCAGGCTCTCTAGGTTGATCTACACAACAAGCAAATGTAGCTTGTGGAGCAGATCAAGTCTGACCGAAGGAATCTGAATTCACAGATGATTCTAAGGTTTTCCGGTTTCATTCTGGTGGTAAGCTGAAGATCACCAACAAATTCACATATCCAATTTTTTGTCCCATTATACTTTTAAAGTTGTTCCTCATTATAAAACAGAAAACTTTCCAAAAAAAACCCCAAAATGTTTTAAAAATAAGGCTTCAATAATTTTTCTTTTTCACAATGTATTTAAATACAATAAAACTTTTTAAGGGGCTATTTCAACATTTCTTTGAAGTGTGACAGTCTGAATCAATTGGACAGCATAGTGCTAAAAACCACCTGTTTTCCTGGAGGCTATTGTTATTTATCTGATGGTCTCAGAATTTTCAGCTGTTTCCTCATATCTCACCCCATACACCACAGTTTATATGGCCTGAGAAGGGAAAAGTAATTCATGTGACTCCTTTTGAGGGCTAAAGATCTTAATAATGCCCTGTAGCAGGCTGCCCAATATGTGCATTTCCAGAGCCATCTGCTACCTGCAGTTCAACAGAGAACATGACTTGGCTACAGGAATCACTTTTTGCACAGAGACGTGCTCATACAGTTTTTACTGGCTGTTCTGAGGTTTCAGGAACACATATTATTTTAGTCCTTGAAGAAACTAATTCATTCACCACACCCTTTTCTAGAGGGAGCTGCCTGGCCAAATGTTTTCTTAGGCTTTGCATCAAAATTAAATATCCAAGGGTAACCACCTGCACATACGTGTGGCTCATGGTCAAGTGTTTAATAAATTCATTTCTGTAAGGAAAAAAAGAAAATCTATGCTACTTGTATTTTGTGTCTATATGCTAAATGTATCTAATTCAGACTAGTACTTAAATATCCCAAAAGGCAACAAGCAGCTCTTTATGTGAATGACACTTGACTTACGTTTGAAGAATATTTGGACTTTGACTTGGACGCACTCAGACATAAGGGATGCACTAAAAAGGAAGAGATTCATTTTGAACAGATTACAGAAACCATGTGTGACAGAGTAGAACAAATGTTAAGTGCTTGGTTTGAACACAATTGAGAAGGGCACTACTAGTATTTTATGCACAAAGCTTGCATAAACAGAAAAATGTATTTAGTAACTTCTACCTTAACAGGTGTCCCACATAATGTGTCAGATTGGTGGCAAAAAGAAGGTATGTGAAATACTTAGGTGAAATGGATGCCATGGAATGATCTACTCCCTCACTTTCCTCTGAACTTAGGCTGTAATTCTTCTACCAAGTAGTGTCAGTAACAAAGACTGAGTTCAAAGCCTAGAACTCCACTGCAAAACTTCAGACCAGTTTGTGTCTGTCCTATACACCAAAACCAGGAAAAAGTAAATATCCAACCCTTTATCCTGTATTCATAAAGTTCAGTCCACCAAATCACTGTACTATGCATTTTTCTTTACTGTCCTCAAAAGAACAAAGATATCATGGAGCTTCACCACCTCTCATCTCTCTGGTCTGCCTATTCAACTAAGCACAAGGTATCATCCAGCTAAGTTGCTATTAATTTCAGATCCAGAATTGCTGTGCTAACAGTTGCTTTTCTGCAAAGTCGTCCCCCTTTGCTGCCTTGAGCTTTAATGTTGATTAGAGCTCAACTGAACACCTCATTGCTGGCTGGCTCCAACAGTGAGAACCTGCTAAATAAAAAGGACCAAACCTCTGAACCCAGCTCAAGGCTCTTCTTCTGAGTAGCAAAAACTGTTGTCCTGAGGCCAAGAATAAAATAGATTAAACTAGAACAGGTAGGCTTTCTGCCTTGCTGGGGATTCCTACCTCCCTAACTGAAGAGATCCTTCATGCCCTGACCTATGGTAGCAGAAGGATGCTCACTTTTCCGAGACTACAGCAGTGATGGAGGAAGAAGCAGGTTCATGGTTGCTCTTCTGCAGAGCCTTTCCTTGAATCCAACTCCTTGTGCACGTCTCAGCATTTCCAACACTGGTGGTTAATGGGCTCAGCAGAATTGTTGAGGTCTATTCAGCAACACCTTTGAACTTTGTAGACTTTGTCAGCTGTACACTTCAGGTTACCAGAATGTCTCTCATAAATGAGCAATCAATGTCCAGCATTCTGTTCTAGTCCTAAATAAGAAAAGAATAAGTAAACTCAGAAATTAATTTTTCTCAGATACTTCTGAGTATCTGAATCGACTGTCTGCCAGATTTGGTAAGAGGAGGGATCCCTACTTTGTAAAGCACAGACACTGGGTCTCATACTGGATTAAACCCTACAAGTTCCTTGGAAGTTGCAGGTCCCTCAGTACCACCTGTTTTGAAATTGAGGCATAGTGCAGCTGCATTTTTTCTTTTGAAGCAAGGACAGCTATTGATAAATAAGGGAAATCAGTCACTGGGACAAAGTCAGAGACTGACTCCAGTACAAGTCTATCCAGCAGAAACTTATGAGAATGCTTCAAGAATGGAATTGTGATCTAAACTTATTAGGGAATGCTATTGGATTTTTATTCTGTGCTAAGGTGATGCTTTCTGATTACCATAGTCACCATAGTCACACACTCAGGACAATCCACAGACTGGACTGGCTGTTATTTAAATGATGTCATAAGCCTGTGAAGTGTAATAGCCCTAATGGGCAGCAGGAATGAGTGTGGAGGGTAGGGAGAATTGATTAGCTGGTGGGATGCCAGTAAATACAAAGTGCTTAATCACGGGCAGACTCAGCACCTTGATCTCCCAATCAATAACACTTGCAGGTTCAGAGCACTTGAGGAAGCTTTGGGTTTAAAGAGAAGATAAAAGGTGCTCTCTCTTTGTTATTTCTGCAATGTTCTATACATGTATATCCTATTTCATCCTAGGCTTTTACAATCTTGGATGAAGCAAACACTTCACCCATTTCAGAAAGAAAATATACAGCTGCTCAGTACCCGAGAACAGATTAGGTCTTGGAATAAAGAGGGCATCATACCTCCTTGTAAAGCTGTGACTTGAGAAAAAGAGATTTTGATGTTTAAACCTAAGCAAGTACTTAATTGAGATGGAGGCTAATTACCCATACCCTGGTAGAAGTTGTACAAAGTTTTTGAATGGGCATGGCACCAATCTGTACTGTGAGAGATGCCACCTTTAATATCCATCATTACCTTCAGTAATCAGGAGCACAGTAAAATCTGCAACTGGCCTAGGGAGGAATGAGCTAAAAAGAGGCACAGTTTGATTTTTCCTTTGGGCTAGAAAAAAGAAAAGGAAGAATAAAACCCATACACAAGGCTTATGTTTCAGCCAACAACCACTGAGCTGTCCCTGCTGTGAACTGATAACTGAGACTGATAATAAATGTAGCCTGACTCTATCAGCTGTACAGACTTATTGTGCTCAGCTGAAAATAGAAATAAAATCAAGTTGTGCCAAGGAAGGACCAAAATGGATTCTCAGAATACCGAGACCCCTGTGAACTTTGGCCATTTGGTTAATAGAAATGTTGGATGCAGACCATCTCAGGACAGGCTCAAAAAACATAAATCCCAACTAACACTGCGCTAGCTTAAGTCTCAGGGTTTTAATTTTATATCTGTAAATGTTGTTTGTCGACTTCAGGACTGAAAAACATAAATTAAATACTGAAGTAATATTGCAATGCAGTATTCAGCTTGAAATGCTCCACTAGAAAACAGAGGGGAGACTATATTTCTGTGATTATTTTTTATGATATACCTTTACTCTGTTCTTGTCATATATTTTTACAATTTTTGGCAAGCAACAAGCAGCTTACCCTTAGTAATTGAAAGATGTTTTCCAGCCTTAAGCTGGCTGCCTGCTGCCACATCTGATCTTGCGCTGCTGCTTATGCTCGTGAAATGAAAGGGCTGGGAGACAAAGAGACACAGCCATCTTGGAGCTGGGCTGCAGGAAGCTGCTCGGGAAGTGGGAATTCACACAAACAGCCTGTCCCATCCTAAGACACTCCTCTGTAGCTTAACATTGCTTCTCAGAGCCAATAAAAAGACTATGGGAGATTTCAACAATGGAAAGTTCACAATTCCCTCTGAAAGCTGAAAAGCAAAAAAAAGCAATAAATTTCTTCTTGTTTTACATCTTCATCCCAGTGTGTTCCTGCAGGTCTCCTGCAGCTATTTCTCCCATGGTCTCCCATTGTACCATTTACCATTCTCCACAGGTTCATGCTCTTATCAACATTCACCACGCATTTTCCATCTCTCCTCCATGTAAATCCCTATAACCACATTCTATTCCTACATGTGGTGAAAAAGCTGCATTGCTGAGCACAGTGTTACACATGACATCTTCAGAGCCTTTGGGGATTTGAGGGACAATCTGATGGCATCATTGAGGGCATTTGAGGCATCTGATGCCCGCAGAGCCAAAACAATGAAAAATATTAAGCCTCAGACTGGAAAAAATAGAAAGACTCAACAAAGATAGTGGCTATAAACAAACAAAAAGACTAAAATTAGGGGTAAAAACAGAGAAAAAAAAGTGAAAGAGAAAAACATTATTTTACCAGGGAAACTATTGGTGCTACATATAGATAAAGGTCTTACAGCTTTTCCTTTTTAAATCCCCTATTTACAGGGATTATGGAGCTCAGATGTGGAAAGTCTCTGAAATATGACTTACAAGGTCTCAGGAAAGAAGCCTTACAAATAAATTTAACTCTTTCATTCTTCAGTATAAAACTATAAATGCTAACTAATTTTAAGAGCCAGAAAAACTTAGCACACTCCTTGAGTCTAAGTTAGATTTTTAAATTAATTATTTAAAAATTTGCTCAATCGCACCTGCAGATAATTTCATCTATTCAGACTCTTCACATGAGTTCAAAGTACAGCTATTTTTTATTAAATTGGTAGAGACAGACAGACATCCACTTGTCTTTTTCTTTTTGGGCACTATACACTTCTTGAAGATGGAAGAGGAAGGTAAGAGTCA
The DNA here is from genome assembly GCF_041296385.1 of Aphelocoma coerulescens. Taxonomy (NCBI): domain Eukaryota; kingdom Metazoa; phylum Chordata; class Aves; order Passeriformes; family Corvidae; genus Aphelocoma; species Aphelocoma coerulescens. The sequence continues at coordinate 108,549,111 of NC_091013.1, forward strand.
CTGAAATTCCTTTGCCACTAGCAGGGTGTTTCTAGGCAAGGAAGACTCTCAGATTATCAAACTTGCGAGTGATCTTAGACTATCACATCCTCAAAATAATGTAAAACCGCTCTGAAGCAGGAGTGGGTATCTTCTCCCTGGCTGGATGAAAACAACTTCTAGAATCCAGTTCTTCTTACAAGTGGTCGAAACTCCAAGTTGTATCCGGCCACTTGCAAATATTTTGCAGTATTTTCTTAAAAACAGCCATTTCTGCAAATATTCCTCTTATAGACTCACTCTTCCAATGGACTGTTTACAAAGAAATACAAAGTGTACACTAGAGTAGAGCAAATAAAAGAGGTGTCTGTTTGCAAACCTGTGGGCTACAGCAGGTTCGCTTTTCTGTCCTCACACGCTCAAAACTACATTTTTATGGGAGTTTTACAGGTAGTCTTTTTGCTCTGTCTTCTTTTTAGCCACTCACACCACATTTTTAGCAAGCGACAATTGTGTAAAAATATTTATATTTCTATGAAATTCAATATGCTCACAAGCAGACTTAAATGCTCATGGGCACACCTGGGGGCAGAAAGCATAGAAAGGACTACCTAGGCATCAGGAGTTAGAGTTTTGCATGTTACCAAACAGAATGGAATCAAAATATTTAAAGCCTTGGAACCCACATACTTGGGCACAAAAACAAATCCCTTTTCTCGTTTCCTAGAAAAAACTGAGGATGAAAACAGACTGCTGAAATAAAAGTAGTAATTTTCCTCCAGGTTTTTATTTGTTTCAATCTAGCCAGCATTTCAGTGCACCAGTGACCCTTTATACCTGTAAAATACTTTAAAAATGCAAATTTTTATTCTTAAAATAAAGTATTAAAATTTTAAAAAAATTAAAATATTCTTACTGTGGTATAAGATGCTCTGATAAGACAAAAACTACTGACATCTAGGTCATCAGAGAAAGGAGAAATCCATGCTTTCTGCATGGATCGGAAGCATTGAACTTTCCATGAGTGGTTCCAGCTTCAAATGCTGTTCAAACCTGTCCGCATTCGAACCATCCAGCTGCAGTGCAAGAGGTGCTCATTTCTTGATGGAGATGTGCCAAGGCATACAGAACTGGGAAAAACTGCTCTTTGCAATACATGCTTTGGCACAGGGTGCTTCTGAACATGTCACAGCGACTAAAAAGAGGTAGAGAAAGTGCACTGAACTGGCAGATGTCAGTGGTTCAGTGCCTGTGCCGGCCGGGATTTGCTCTTGGAGGACGAGCTGGCAGAGCTGCCTCTGCACAGTGCAGTGCTGGGCTAAGACAGAGCACAGCGGCAGCAACATGAGGAACTGGGCAGGTTTAGATATTTGGACTTATGGGTTTTTCTTAGAATATATTGTTTTCTCCTTTTCTGTTAGATTCAGCATCCTCAGTGATGGGAAAGAAAGGATACAGGAAGTCACAGAATCATGGAATCAACTAAGTTGGAAAAGACCTTTGAGATCATGAAGTCCAATCTATGACCTAACACCACCTTGTCAACTAAACCATGACACTGAGTGCCACATCCAATCTTCTCTTAAAGACCTTCAGGGACAGTGACTCCACCACCTCCCTGGGCAGCCATTCCAATGCCAAATCACCCTTTCTGTGAAGAACTTCTTCCTAATGTCCAACCTGAACCTCCCCTGGCACAGCTTAAAACTGTGTCCTCTTGTTCTGTCAGTGGTTGCCTGGGAGAAGAGACCGACGCCCACCTGGCTACAAACACCTTTCATGTCGTAGACAATGATAAGGTCTCCCCTGAGCCTCCCCCTCCCCAGGCTAAACACCCCCAGTTCCCTCAGCTACTTCACATAGGGCTTATGTTCCAGACCCTTCACCATCCTTGTTGCCCTTCTCTGGACAGGCTCCAGCATCTCAACATCCTTCCTAAACTGAGGGGCCCAAGGACTGGACACGGCACTTGTGGAAATACTCACAGCTTTTTCCTGACTAGGCTCGTAGTTCAATGCCTTAGAAAGCCTTGGGGACAAACAAACTCGGAGAAAAGGGGTTGGGGGGAGAGCATTTTTCCAGGGCTGCGAGCACATGGCAATGGCTGTTCTTGGGAACAAAGAGATCAGGGGAGAAGCGGTTTTTACGAGCACTTAAAACATGAGGGCTAGAAACTGGGGACAAGGGAGTGGAGAAAAGGGGTTGGAAAGGTCCTGGGACGGGCTCCGGATTCCTGTCCAAGGCAGGGTGCTGAGGAAACACGGGTGGGCCAGGAGGTCGATAGCACTCCTGTACTAAAAAGCCGTCTGCTCTAGCTGTGTTTTCCAGTGTAGGGGAAGAGGGGTCAGGGACACAGGGGTTGGAAGAGGGTGTAAGGGAATTAAAAGAGGGTTTCTGCGGTGGCTTTTCAGGTACCGCTTTTTTCTCCGGCAAAGTATAACTCAGTAACAGGAGAGGAAAAAAGTTTGAAACTGTTTCATCTCCTGCGTGCCTGAGAGAGGAGAGTTTTCTCCCCACCTTATCCCAAAATTCAGAAGATCTCATATCCTCAGAGGTCAGATTAGGAAAGTACTGGAAAAGCCATAGTACAAAAGATTGAACTAGATTTTTAGGGTATTTATGCCCAGTACAAGAAAGGTAGCTTTGAACTTGGTAGTATATTTCTTCTCTGTGGTGTGCAGAAACCTCAGATCCCATGACAAATGCAGCACCACAAACCTCAGCCCCAAACCGCAAAAAAGAGGAAAAAAAAAAAAAAAGCGAAAGTTTGCACCGAAACCAGCTTAAGACGGGAGCCCCTAAACCAGCAGGGAAATACTCACCAGAATTCTGGATTTACCACAGGAAAGCAGGTCTGGAGGAAAAAAATAAACGAAATGGGTCTTCCACTTTCCAGCTATTCCCTCGCCATGTAGTGTGGAGGAGGATAAAGGTTGAGGCTGTGGCCTCACTGCTACACAAAAAGTAACAGCTCGCTACACAGAGCTGGCACGGCAGGATGTGCAGAGCTAACTCCAGCAGACATACAGCTGCTGGGACACCCTAAAAGTCTCTCAGAACTGGGGTTCAGAGAGAACACGCTGGGCACAAGATGTGGAGATACTCACATCTTTTTACCGGCTAGGCCCGTAGTTCAATGCCTTAGAAAGCCTCGGGCAGCCTAGAGAGGCAGCACGGGCAATCCAGCATTTCAGTAGCTCTGAAAGCAGCAATAGTAGCTGCAAAGCTGATACCACCAGCAGAAGCAAAGAGGGAGAAATACAGTCTTCAGCTTGCCTAATTCCTGCAATTAGAGCTTTCAAACAGAGACAGAAGCACACAGATGTTTGCAGAAGGACTGCAAAGCCAAAGATGGTGGGCCCCTTTTGGGTCCTTCTTTTATTTGGGGAAGGGGAAAGGGGAGGACTGGGGGCGGACCCGGGGTGAGCGGCCAATCAGACACCGCTAAAGAGTTTGAGTTACATTCGGTTTTGCCGGCACTTGGAACAAAGGAGTTCAGAACACAAGGCAGAGGCAGGTCCTGGCTTGTCTTGGGGAGGGGGAAGGGAAGCTGGGAACAGGCAGCAACAGGCACTCAAGGTGTGGCCTAAGCAGTGCTGAGTGAAGGGGAAGAATTCCCCTGGTCCTGCTGGCCCCACTATTCCTGATACAGGCCAGGTGCCTTTGGCCTTCTTGGCCACCAGGGCACACTGCTGGCTCATGGTGGCTGTCAACCAGTTCCCCCAGGTCCCTTTCTGCCTGGACACTGCCAGCCACACTGTCCCCAGCCTGTAGCACTGCAGGGGGTTGTTGTGACCAAAGTGCAGGACCCAGCACTTGGACTTGTTAAACCTTACATTTTTGGACTTGGCCCATGTATCCATATCCCTTTGCAGAGCCTTCCTACCCTCCATCAGATGCACACTGACTCCCAGCTTAGTGTCATCTGCAAATTTACTGATGGTGGACTCAATCCCCTCACCCAGATCATCAATGAAGATATGAAACAGGACTGACCTGGGGCACACCACTGGTGACTGGCCACCAACTGGATATGGAACCACTCACCACCACTCTCTGGGCCCAGCCATCCAGCCAGTTCTCAACCCAGTGAAGAGTGCACCTGTCCAAGCCATGGGCTGACAGCTTTTCCAGGAGTGTGCTGTTGAAGGCTTTGCTGAAGTCCAGGTAGACACATCCCTAGCCTTCCCTGCATCCACCAGGTGAGTCACCTGGTCATAAAAGGTTGATCAGGCAGGACCTGCCCCTCCTAAACCCATGCTGGCTGGGTCCGATCCCGTGGCCATCCTGTAGCTGCTGTGTGATTGCACTCAAGATGATATCTACTCAATAAGCTTGCCAGGCATCCAGGTCAGGCTGATAGGCCTGGAGTTTCCCAGATCCTCCTTCTTGTGGATGGACATCACATTGGCCAACTTCCAGTAATCTGGAACCTCCCTGGTTCACCAGGAGTGATGATAAATGATGGAGAGCAATTTGGTGAGCTTTGAAAAAAAAATCTTGTCGTTTCTGTTCCCAGAATAGTTTTTGTTCCACAAATAAAGTAGACATACAAAGCTCAAACTCTGTAATTCTTGCTACTTACTCATTTGTGCTGAACTATTGGATAAAATTTCTTCATTATTTTCATAACCCATATATGTCTGGGCAGGTGAGGAGCTATCTAAATGTCATTGACTTTAATTTTCAAAAAGAAAACCCCCCTCACACAAACACAGCCCCCTTTCAAGAAAAGGGGAAATGAGTGGTGTATTGCCTTAAGCTCGAGCCATGCTGCAAAACTGCCATGTTCAAGGTAGATGCAAGTTTTGGGATGGAACATAATTCCAGAAAAAATCAGCTGCTTAAATCCAAAAGAAATTTTAATTACACTGATAAAATTCTGCCTTTTAAATGCATCTTACCTTTCTTTCCACTCCAACTTCATGCCCTTCATCTGCTGTAGAAATCACAGTATATACAAGAGTGAAGACTCTGGGAAAGATGTGCTCTTTAATACCTAATTGCAACAGATACTTAAAACTGAAGATGCATATGTAACTTTTCCCAATGTGTTTATGCTGTATGACTTTGCAATGTATAAAAAAATTGGAGTTCCCTGAGAGCAATACTAAATAAAAGCCTGACTGTTTGCATTTGCTGTTTTGCCACAAGTTAAGTGTCAAATGTATTTTAAGTCATTTGAGGCACTTCACATAGAGTTTCTAAAACCTGCAACTATAAAAAGTTATAGCAATTTGATTGGCAGCATGCTTTTGAATGTAATTAATACAATGAAAATAAAACATGAAGAACTGTGACTGATTCTGTGTATGCATGTCTGCTCGATACAGGAATAGCACTAAACCCCCAAAGTAAAAAAGCTACTATTCACAACATTGGTTATCCAACTTCACCAGAATATAATTGGTCCTCAGGGACTACAACACAGAGGAATGGGTAAAATACCTAGAAGAAAGGAAAGTGAGAGTAGGAATTTTAAAAATGCAATTATTTTATGGTATCTAAAATAATGATTGTTGAAGACAGCTCTTCTTAATTTGTTTTGATGAAAGTAGAAAATGGTGTTTCAAATCTATTTATTGTAAATGTGGTTGTTAGAGGAAAAAAACCACAAATTTAAAAGAGGCTGAAACTTATCTATAGGTACTCCAACTACTTCTGAGAAGACAGTTTTCATCAATTACTTTTTGCAATTGCAAAGAAAACAAAACCATCTGAGCAGTCCAGCTTTTTATACTCAATGTTTCTATGGATGTTTAAGGACTGCATGGACAACAACAGGGAGTAGGTTCATTTTTACATACTTGCAGAACTGTGGGAGTGCTTTAGGATGACTTCCAGCCCTCAGTACTCTTGAAGATATTGAAGGACCAGACTGAAAGACGATTTGGGTGAATACCTTGGGAAAGGCGGGTTTCAGAAATTGATGAGGTGCCATATGACATGTAACAACCTGCTCCAAAGCTCCATTACTGAGTTTCTTATCCCTGGGATTTTAAGATTACATGTTTGTGCTGATGGCATGCATTTTAAAAGACTATCATCATCCCGGTTGTTGCTGTGCTACTTCTGCCAGGCCCTACAAAACAAAGAGACTTTTTGTGCCCAAGAGAGTTCATAAATAACTTAGTGACGAGAGACAGTAAGCAGATATGACAAAGAGAAGGAGCAGCAGGGAACACTGACATGTTTCTGCACAGGGGACAAGTGGCACTCACTGCAGGCAGAGCACCTAACTGCTGTCCAGTGTTTCGTGGGCATGTCCAAGCAGACAGGTCTGAATGAGAGGTCTAAGTGAGGATAAAGCACCACCTCTGGTGCTTTTTGCAGCTTCTACAAAGATTCCACCTCCCTTAGGCCAGCTTCAGTCTCCCTGGGTATTGAGGACAGCCCTAGGGCACCTGATGGGGAACAAATCCAAACGTGAGAGAAGAGGCAGGACAGGAAGAAGAGCAAAGGTCATTTGCATAAAAAGACAAGGGAAAGAGGGACAGGATAGAAACAACGGTTGCAACAGAGGGAAAATTTCTGCAAAAGAGAAGATAAAGCAGAGCAGGAAGGATCTGCAGTTCTGGAACTGAATTACTAAGTTGAAAAACACATTCTGTGTAAAATATATTTTGATGGCTCCATAAGTAGTAGCACCATGAACAATGAGTCTAAAAGCCTCTGTCTGGTTGAAGACATGGTGATCACTAAAGTTCAAAAATCAAACATTTTGTTACTTTTTGTCAGGTCTGAAAGTACAAGGAATTATATTTAGAAGTACATAGAGGGGTTACTATGCCACAGACTTAAAAGTTAGGAGAAAATAGGAACCCCAAGGTGGTCTGTGCAACATCATTCCAACCCCTGGAAGCAAATGTGATATTTCCTTCTACGTTCCCAGAGAATTTTTGTCTTTTCATGACTTCTACTGGATCCCCTGTGTCACCCATCTGTGTGGCCTCACAAGTGCTCAGATTGATAGAAAAACAAAGATACTTAAGAAATTTTCACTAAATGACTTAAGGGGGCTGCTGTAAAATATTCCTTTAAGGTAAATGTTATCACTTTAACAACAGTAACAAATTATCTGCAGGTATCTCATGTTCTGCTATTTAAAGTAAGATAAGTACAAACACTCATCCTCATACCTTAATTAAAAAACTCTAAGTGTTATGCTTTTCCTCAAAACGGATGACACTCACTTGATTACTGTAAGCATAACCGCACTCAGCTTTAACCACAACAAATTATCCATCACTCCACATCTTATGCTGTTAATGGCAATGTAAGTACAATCTTCAAAAGCATCCAGTAGTGGCAGACTAAAGGCTGTTTCATTGCCTGTCCAAAAATAGCAGAAAACTACCTTTTATATCATTCCAAGGACTCTGCACTTTCTAGAAAATGTATATCTTAGTCTTATCTGCAGCTTGTCAGACAAAAGCCGCATGTCTTAGAAGTTCTAATATGCCCTGTGCTTCAGGCAGGCTTGGTTTTCCAAACATTTAGTGGGAGCTTATTATCTTGAATTAAATTTGTTAGCTCTGCAATGTAAAACTGCCGACAATATACTTCGGTATTACTGTGTTGTATTGACAGAAAATACTAAAACGGGAAATGTAACTGACGGATGCAGTGTGGAGTTGCCACTGGAAGGACTAACAAGCGATGGATGTCCTAATGGAACAAGAACAATGGAGATTAAATAAAAAACCAGGATTTTGTCCAAGACAGGACAAAATAGAGACTTTTTCTAGTATTGGCTGTTCAAATATTGCGGCACCAAAGGAGCACAGGGACTACCATGCTGAGAAAGACCAAGGAGTAGTACCAAAATTTGCTCTTCTACCAATCATATACACAAGATATTTAGGATGAATGATCAAGCCTCAAATGACACACACTCTAATTGTGGATTATACAGGGTCAGAAGGCGAATTTCTTCTGACCTCGGCTACCCTGCTTATGCTGTGAAATATGGAGAAACTCTTTAATTTTCATTGATGGCTATAACAGTAGTTTGCACCCTCATTTATATTTACCTTTCCCTATTAGCTGATACAATCTCCTGTTAACAGGATTAAAAGGCACTGAAATACACAAATAGATCATTAGGGACAAATTACATTTGTAACTAATGCGATTCTTAAGGCTCGGAAGTGATAATCATCAGATGGTGGCAGACAAAGAAACCCCAAGAAAATCCCATAAAAACCATGGCTGAACTTGCAATTAAGATGAAACTAAATTTATTCCATGTCAGCAGTATGTTCATTGCCTTGGCTTCCACTGCAAGGGGCATGCCCAGTCCCTCCAGGATCGGAAGGTAATGCTATATTCCCCTTGAAGCCAAAGGGAAATTCTCTCCTGAGAGTCTGTGCCACAGGCCCAGGTGATGAGGCAGCAGCAGCTCCATTCCTCCCCTGTTGATCTGGCCCTAAGGCTCTTTCCTTGGCTTTACTGCTTCAGTCAGCCAGCCCTTTGCAGCTTGGCTCCTGCTCCAAACCCCCAGCTAGAGGTGCTTTCACAAATTCTCCCATAGCCTCTCATGTTCAACATGCTACTGCCGTCCCATGGGAGGTTTTTGCTAAAATCTTTGTGTTCTGAACCTGTGTTTCCTCTCCCCACACTTCTTTTCCTTTTTCTTTCGGGCTCCCCCTCATGAGGAGCTTTTTCAAAAGCTTTTCCCAAATAATTTTGTTGATAAAGCTGTCCTTCCTAATTCTTCTTCCAGTTGAGAGAATATTCCCTGCTTTCTGTGAATTCCATTAGGTACACTCAGGTTGTTCTTTCCATGAACATTTGTCAGCCTTAGATTTCTCTGCAATCTGTTTTTATTGCTACTTTAGATTCCACCTCCTGATTGGCTGCTTTGGGCTAGTGGGCATCTTTTTTCATATTCATTCACCTTTTTTTCAGCTTTCATTCTAAAAATAAACAGCTCAGGTATCTGTGGGCTGGGTAATTAAACCACCAAAACATTCATTTGGGAAAGGAAAACAGAGCAAGGCAATTTTGGAGCAAGACTTACCAAGTGCAGTCACACAACACAGATGGAATAATCTGAAAAGTTTAGTGGCCATATTCCCATTTCTAATTGACTATGTTTTTTACAAACTTGCAGCTGTTTTAATATATAAAAACAAATATCATCACTCAGAAGTTGAACAAGAATCATGAACTTCCCAATCAATTGTATACTAGCTTCTTGAAGAAAATGTACAGAGAAAACCCCCATACTTATTTAGTAATATTTTACTGGTTACTGGGTATATTTGGATTTTTATATGTTTGTTTTTACTAGATGCAGACACTCAATCATGAAGAAAGGAAACATTCTTTCCTGACATAGCACTTTAGACAGATTAGGGGTAACAGTTTGTGCAAATTGCAAACTTTATTATACTTTGGGCATTTCACATCAAGCTTATGACATATATCATGTATAATAACTGGGAAAATACACTTATAGATAATAAATTAGAAAAGTAACACAGGTTAATAGAAATCTGCATGCCTCAAAAGACAAAGAAGTGGAAATCACCTGACACGTTGACATTACATGTAAGCCTTAAGTGTATTCATGTCCTCTAGGCATTCCAGAGCCATATCAACTGTAGATGGGACATACTTGTGCCTCAAATAAACCCCTGAATGTCCAGGAACTCTGCAGTTTTCTGATCTCTAACTTCTTATAAATTAGCCTGTCTGAAAGTGGGATATAGTAATAAAACTGACCAAGAAAACAAATTTCTAAACAACAGAAAAATGAGTGTGTGTTGCACAGTGTCAAGGCTTGGCTGATGACATGACACTTCCCAGATGGCCCTCAGCTCACTTGGATTGCTAAATCACTCAAGAGTACCTGGTAAAGGACCAGAGTCTTTAGAGAGTGAAAAGTCTTCTGGGCCTGAGCAGGAGCCTGCAGGGTCATGTTTTGATAATCCAGAAGGACAAGTTGCTCAGAACTGACTGCTCCTCTATTCTGGACAATGACCAGGTCTGTAGTAGGAAGCCTAGATCACAGTCAAAAGCTCTTCAGCACAGTAAGAGGATGGCTGCACTGAGTTACATTTCAAATATTCCACCATGAGAATTCCACCATATTTTTCCCCAGCAGCCAGAGAAAGCAGGTCAAGGATGTCATTTCATACACATTCACACACGCACACAGACATTGCTGACTCAGGAGCAGCTTTAACTGAAGTTAAACCGGGGGGAAGTTGCAGTTGCTTTAAACCAGGGGGAAAGGAACTAAACATCAAAAAGTTGGAAGCCCATGCAGCTTCAAGCCATTGTTTCACACACTCACAAAAGGTGGTTAGAGGGAGACACAGCAGGTGTAAAAACAAAATCTGCCCCTAATGGCCGTGTTGGAAACCAGCTTTTGTTTGAGGTTGGTTAAGTATAGCTCTTGTACTGTTTCATGGTGAGGATATTTCCCCCTAAGGTAATGTGTCAGGTATTGATAAGTTTGTTTTAAATTCTATATAATTAAAGCAGTAAATAGAATACTGACATGTCTGTGACCCGAAACACCATTTAACAGATAAGTACGTGTGGGACTGTGTTACGAAAAACATGCACAGGATAAGCCAGAGGTCAGCCAAGGTCCTCTGCTCTCAGTGACATTACCTATTTACTCTAAATCAAGCATCAGCATTAAAATTGCAGGAAGAAAGCACCCCTCCTCCCTCCAGTTATGGGACAGATGGAATAGACCTCCAGCTGGAGCCTTTTCAATGTTTTTCTGGATGGAACTGATATCTCCAGAAATTAAAAGCTGTATCTACTCTTTTTTTTTTTTTTTTTTTTTTTCTCTTGTGGTAAGTATGCTAATTGGATAAAACAAGCACAGACAGTTGCAAACCCATTAGTACAAGATATACTGTTTAATATCCACTCTAGCCATGAAAATTATTCTGTTTGTGTTAGAAAAGAGAAGCCAAGGAGAAAGGTCATTACATTGTGTCTGCAGCTTTCTCTCCTAATATGTGATTCTCATTTCTCAGTAAAGGGAAAATCAATACTCCTCTAAGTTGCCTTGGATTCAAAAAATGTAGAGCTTTTACCCACGGTGTGGTAGCAATTTAGAATGATCATGACATATATTATGCAATGCTGGTTCTTACAAAGCTCTGAACTTCATGTTGACATTTTTAATTGTGCCATTGAGTCTTGTCCAAAATTGCAAAATAGAAACACTTTAAGTGCGATGATATTTTAGTAGGAATTTAGCTCTCTCCATTATGAGCTGCCTCTTAACACCAGGCTGTTCTCAGCTTTGATTTAGGTGAGAGGTTTTACTCTCAAAGCTGGAAGATTAAAGGCAGCCATGGCATCCAGGATTTGTGACAATAACAGACGAGGTACTGATCAGATTCATACATTTATTAGGGTTTACAAACCAAGAGGCAATGTCTGTAGCAGAGACACACAAGTTATTTGTTTCCTATTTTTCTCTTTTGGTTATCATATTCTCAACCATTTAGGCTGGAAAGACTGAGAAAAACAGCAAGGCATTACTGAAAATGATAAGGAAATATAACCATAATTTAGGTTCATTATAGCATATTAAGAAATGTTACATACATTCTAGAAAAACCCAGCAGACTAGTGACACAGGTGGACACAAAGGAACAATGAGAAGAAACAATGGAGACATGTACTGTGGAGTAGGAGCTCTTACTGCCAGATGTGAAGGAGCAACTGTGCTCACTGTAAGGAAAAGCCTGGAGTCAGCACCTGGAGGTATAATCACTCTCTAAATCAGGACAAGGCACACTTCAACAGTAGTCGCCAACAAAGAGTTAACAAAGAGAAGTTAAGGATGTTTCTCATAAGAAGAAACCTCTTGCAAATAAATTCCTCAGGCTTAAAGAGATCAGTATCATCCCTGACATCACAAACTCAGTGTTCAGCACTAAACCCACAAGCCCCACGTCTTTGGCACACAGTTTCCGTCTAGACAAACACATTTAAACATGTATGCAAACCTCTCTTTGAGCATGTGTTGGAGAGATTTGATGCTCTGTGCACCCAAGGAGAAGCTAACCCCATTCTGGAGGGCAATTTCTTCCTGCCATTGCTGGGCCAAGCCGTGTTAGGGGCTGAACAAGGCCCTGCATGAAAGCTATTATTCACCACTTAGGGGGGAGCTCAGATCTGGATCCAAATCCCGATCCTGACTCATCAGCCCACAACAATAGAATTTCCTTAATTTCAACCTCAGATGCCAAGTTATGTATTACCTTTTACCACACTTACTGTATTTTTTTCTCTTTTTTTTTTTTTTAATATAGAACACAGAATTTTAAGTAGATGTATGTAAAAAAAAAACAACAACCCAACAAACCTTCCCAAAAAAATTGCCATTGCCACCTGCTCCTTTCCCCTCACCATCACTCACTAAAGACACCATCTGGGAATGACTAGCAACCAGAGCAGGGAGTGAGCAGTCCATATGTTAAAATTTAAAATTTGACAGCCCTATTCTGGCCTTTCCATCACCCACTATTTTTCTGTTTTACAGTTTCGGTACTATAACTAGTCTCTCCAACGTTTGCAAGGACTAAAACATTTTTTTTTTCATTGTGGATAGATCTTTATTTTACATTAAATCTTTCATTTAAGCTGAAATTCATCAATTTTTCTCCACTCTCAGACTTCTTCCAAAAATTTAATGTGAAACAGGATGAGATATTTAATTATCAAAACCTGTGGCAATTACTGTACAGCTCATGTATTAAATTATTAGACTAGAGAGATGAGAAAAAAGCACAGTTCTCTCTTCTTTTGCATTAGTTTGTGAATGTGACAGACCTCTGGGTACTGTTAATAATTTTTCTCAAATTTTTCTTGCTCAAAGCCAGAAAGAAATCTACATAATTTTTTTTTCCTCTTCTCATTTCAATCCCCAAATCCCATCTTGTGGATTTGCCTTATCATTCACATACATCCAAAGTGTGGTGAGACTCTTAAGCAAAAGCAAGGTAAAATTTTTAAAAAAGCAAAATATATTCATATCACCATAAAAATAAGCAGGAGTAATCCAAAGGAAGAAGCTGAAATGATACTTGTTTCTTACTTATTATCCCTGGTCCAAACTTTTACAGACTAACTCCTCTTATAATACTGAAACTTATAGATTGTACCTCTTTAAAGTTTTTTGTTGTACACTCATGTGGGGGACATTATAATCTAGGCTCAAGCAGATGGACAAAAAAAGACTGGTGAAAAAGGCCAGATACAAACTTTTAAATGTACAAAACAAAGCCAGACTGAAGCATTCCACTGAATATCAGCAGATCTAGTACATTTATCTTTTGAATGGGTACATTTGTTTAAAAAGCACCAAAAGATTTTGTAAGACCATTTATGAACATCTGAAAGAAGTTGAGACGTTGCAAGACTTGACTATTACATACTGAATAAAACCAGCACCCAATAAGACTCTTTGAAACTGAAACTATATTAAGCATTTACTTTAAAATAAACCCTGCAACTACACCTGATAAAAGCTTCTGAATGCTTTTGTACTCCACTCATAACCCTTTCAAGGTTATTTGGTGCCAAGCCAAATATTATTAATGCAACTCAGGAAGTGTTCTGACTAGGCAGACAGCACAGTGGGGGATCTCAAAGATTTGCATGAATTCAAGGAAATGTGAGGAGAGAAAGATGAAGCTCATCAGAATACCTGTTGGAGAAACACACTTCACACTCTTTAAGGGTCTTGTGTGCTTCCTGGCCATTGTCATTTTAACATTCAGTTTGTCAGTAAATTTCTAAATTTTAAACTTCCACGCGGACTCAAGAGTTTATTGATAAAGTATTTGGTCATAATAGACATTACTGGGAGTAAAAATCTAAGAGGGTAAGGATCAGATTCTGCCATCTGGCTAAAGGTAAAAAGCAGCAACCTTTGCCACATTTTACCTTGAGATGTCCCTACTGAAAGGGCAGCATTAGGCAGGAATTAGCACTATACAGAGAGTTATTTCTTTTAGCCGCAGAGTTCTGAGATTTACAGCTGAGGAACTAGGATGTTGTTTTAGTGGGACCCTATCCTGTAAAAGGCATATATTTTATACCTGTTCTCCCTCCTCCCCTTGTATTTTGGAACCCTACTGGTGTGGCTGCCAGCTGTGACCAGACTGTCAATTATTTGACTCCCTCACTGAATGGTTGGATCACATCCAAGGCTTCTTATTTACAAGGCTAAAACAAAATCCAGGTCCCTTTTGTTTGTATACAGGTGCTCAATTAGGAGAGATCCTATAGGGAAACAATTTTTTACTTGAACCATAAAAGACATTGATTCTCTTTAATCTGAAACGTCAGCAAAAAATGAGGGGCTGCTTCATGTCAGGAGGAAAAGGAGTAGTGGAGTCACAATTTCACTGATTCAGTTCACTTTCCTCAAAAATTACTTATTAAGCCCAGAAAAACACAAGAGAAGGCAATGTTTAATCTCACTTTCAAGTCTTTTTCAGTCAGAACTGAGTTCCAGAAGCTTTGTTCCTGTTGCAGTTTTGCTTTCTGATAGCTTTGCTTTCTGACACCTCCGAACCCTTGCGAAAGAAACCTCTCCAAGGCCCTTCTGACTCTGCTCCGAGCAGGAACTTGCCCCTGCTTGGGAGTGAGAGCCCAGGACTTTCTGTTACGTCCCCTTCAGGTAAAAGAGGGGAGTTGTGATGCCTCCCCCAGCCATGGGAACCAATGAAACAGTGACCTTGAATCCGTAGGCTCCTCTACGAGGTGTTTTAAGGAGCTTTACTGAGGAAGCAAATGGGCCTAAAGCAGAAATTCAGAGCCCTTCTTTGGGCATGGTCATTACAATCACAAACTACTGGTCCAAGAATTGGTAATAGAAGAGTTTTCCACAGTTTTGTCAAAGCCAAAGCATTCAGTAAAATCTTCCTTTAAGAAATGCTAAAATTTTGTTTAGGATGCAATTTTCATTGAGATGTATTTTTTATCTTTCCTTTTTTATTATTTTTTTCAGTATGACATGAGATCAGGGAGAAAAAAGCCTAAAATAATGTTATTTTTTGAAATTCTGTTTTTTCTTGTATCATGTCATTGCAATATAACATGTATTTTGACTTTGTGTCATACTTTAATGTACAGTGGGGCAGCAGAAGTTTGAAAGTTATTTTGTTGTCTCACTGGTGTGCTGTGGCATTAGAACTGTTACTGCTACTAGCAAGAACTAGTTAAGCATTTGATATATGTTTATGTTTGAAGTTCCTCTTGTCCCATTAAAACTTTGACAGCCATACTTTGAAATGAGCACTGCCTACCAGAAAAAAAATTCTTAGATATTTCTCTGAATATTTTTTCATAGAAAGATAACTCAAGGTCAACAAGAAGATATCAACAACAGAGGAAAACATAGTTTGCCATAGAATAAAAGCTGAAGAACAATCCAGTACAATCGTATGGGTGCTATCATATGTTATCATAGAGGTGTATAGCAATTTAAAAACATAAACAATAAAGAAATTATCATTAGAATTCAGAAATGTAAAAAATGGCAAATGACTGTGAGTATTTTCAGTCTTTACCAGCTTATCCTTGAGCAGCCTGGCACGGTTCTCATGTGATGGGCAACCACCTCACCAATCCCAGTTGCTGTTTGGGACCACTAAGTGTTAAAGAGACCACCAGCAGCAGCTTTCAGGGCTCTACAGAAGGTACACAGATTTTTAAATCCCTGATTAGGCTGTTGATATCAACAGGAATATTTTCTCGTACATTTTCCTTTCTTGGAGCTGAAGATATGAAAACTCAATGGGTAGGACACATCCATTGCTGGGAGGTGTGGTACCCTTCCAGGCTTTATGGACTTTGCCAAAGTCTCCAAGTAAAATAATTTGTCAACCAGTTTCTGAATGTGAGGAGAACTTTCTACTGCCTTCCACTATCTGTGTAGTATTTAGCAGTGCTCAACTACATCAGATTCTCAGCTTAAGAGTCTTGGCAACAGGCTCCCACCTCATAAAAATCTCCCTTGAATTCTCACAGATGTTTTAATGGTACGTATGCTTTTTCTCCAGAAACACAGCCTCTGAAGCAAAATTTTACAGAAAAGATTTATGATATCTCCAACACCACAGATAAAGGTGCTAAAGGTGTTACATTGGTACCATACAGAATGATTAAAGCAAAGGAGATACCTCTGGTACAAAAAGGGTTTCTCAGGCATTTACAATGCAGCTATTTCAAGCAGCTTTGGTCTGAAACTGAGCATAAAAATTAATGGTTCAGCCAAGCATTGTAAATTCAATTGTACAACAATTCAGTGGTACTTAAGCTGGCACAAGTGCTAGTTCTTTTCACATAGATGAATTAGCTTCTCTTTTTCAGTGAAAATCAACAAAAATGGGCCTTTGTCTACGGAATAGGTGACCTCTTTTTTGTAGAGCTTGGAAAGTGTTTGCTAACAATATTGGGAAAAGGGAAAGCAAGTACTGGTGTCTATCTGAGACACCTTGGTATGACCTCAGAAGTGGTGGTCACAGTTTTGGCTTCATCACTAGGGGTATAGTCAATGCAGAGGGATAATGGGAATGACATTGCAACTCCGATGCCCAGAGGATGATCTTCTCGATGCCACACCTTCATGCTTCCCTTACAGGCCTGAGGTGAGGGAGTAGTAAGGTCAAAGCTTGAATTTGACTCTTGGATTTGTATAAATATCCAGACATATGCATCTTCATCCTTCCTAGGGGAACATTCCTGCTGGCTTAGCACAGCAGGGGACAGCAGAGTAAGGTTTAGGATGAGTCCTCCTGATAACCTTGCATACACACACTGATGACCAGTAACAGCCATTGAAGAGACACACTTGGTTTATTTTTACGGATGAATACGTAATTGATATTCCAGTTACCTAGTATCTCCCTCCTGGAACATGCAGGGCCAGGCTTGTTGCACTCAGCAAAGGCAGAGCACAGCTGATCTGAAACACCTGGGGCAGCTAACCAGAACTCCTGGGGGTGCAACTCACCACCTTTTACCTTTCCAAGCTCCCTGAAGTTCTTCCAGCACTGTGTTTGTTGGAGGATGGGCATGGCATCTATGCATAGCTGTCACAACTCCTGGAAAGAAGACTTTCTTGCACATGCTCTTTGCAAGGCTACCTCTGATGGCTTTGAAATTTTCAAGACCCTTTCCACTGCCTTCAGAGACCAGAACTTTGCTCTCTGTAAAGTCACTACATGAAATTCAGTTAGGTGTGAAGGCTCATACAAGATAGAATAAAAACTGCTGTGCAGGGGAGACTTTTATTCACAGAGTAAGGGCTGGCATCTGCTGAATATTGATTTGGAGTTTTTAATATTCCAGAAAACTTTCCAGCAATTTAACATCCTTGTTGTTCCAAAGCTATGGTTGCAGACCATATAGAAACAAATGAATGATGTTCTTTTTTTTTTTTTCCAGATAGTTAAACTCACAAATTTTTCTTGCTTGATGTTAAGAGTTCTTTGGGTTCTTTTGCATGTTCATTAACATATGTCCACAGAATCAGTGTGACTGATTGGTCTAGAATATAACATTAATGCTTTATTGTGATTCAGGAAATAAATATGATTACAGCCTTTTTTTTTTGTATTCACCTATTTCCTCATCAACCAAAATCCATTCTGCCAGACAGCTTGTTTATCTCATTACTGAATGAGCTAATGTAAGATATAATTGAAAAATCATTTTGGTTATATCCTACTGACCAAATCTTAACACAAGGCAATACACTCTACAAACAAAGAGGGTTTTTTTTTCTTTTGTTGAATATGATCTTATACTCTACAGATCATAATGTTTCTGAAATTCAATGCAGTTAAGATGATGAAAAAGCTGGAGTTTATGAAACATTAACAATAATTACTACTTTCTTTCTTTGTAGGTGCAGCAATAAAATTCAGCCAAAATTACTTTTATTTTAGTGCTCCAAGTAATCTATTCAGAAGCAAAGCTCAGTCTGTACCAATGTAAAGTCTCCATTGGTTGTGAGGGTAATTAGATTCATGCATAAGGACTACCCATAGAGGACAGTTCTCCAGATACTCCATGGCAACAAGGAAGTGCACAGGCTGATCCTTCTCATGCTGAAGATTTCAGGAGTCATGCTGCCTCACCAAAGGCAGTGTTGTTTGCATAAGCCAAATTAAACAGAAAGCAATTTACTGCAAAGCATCACTTAAAAAAGGATATGGGCAGGTGATTTTTTTTTCTACTCCATGCTGGGTTTCCACTTGATTCCAAGTGTTGCAGGCCAAATACAATGACTGTATAGAGGGGATGGAGGCTCCTGCTTGTTTTCTTTATGTCCAGTATGTGTTATGAATTATCAGAGAACTCCACATGGAAGCTTATTTTTCACTCTAGAAATAGTTGACCTCTCCTCCATAGCTGAGTTTTAGAGGTCTTGTAAGGCAGTATGTATGGGTTTTCTTCATTTTCTCACTCCATGTCATCAAAGGGACTAGCAAACGATCCATTTTTCTTTCTTGGCACTGGCAACAAGAAAAAATCTGGCAAATATTGGACATCTGGAAGTGGCAGGTGCTTAAATACAATTGATTTCAACAGTACAATGATAATTTAGAGCAGCTGAAAAGCAAGGAGAAAATAAAAAGTCTGGAGCTATAATGCACTCACACGGGCAAAACTATTCAAATATTTCTGTTGATTCCCTACTGGAATGCCTGACTAAATAAGGATTTATTAGTCACTAAAACCCTGAAAAAATTATCAGAGAAAAAAACCCTGATACTTTCAGGCATTTGCCAACAGTAAACACCAGAATAATCCATTCCTAGCTCAATCCCTAAGCCATTTGTTGTACCAGACAAGGATAAAGAAGGACTAAGCAACATGAGGCTCTCCAGGCTGAGTCAGGGATTACTGGATGTTGGATGCTGCTGTGGGATTCTCTGCTACCCTTAGAGGGGGTGTCACAGGTGTTACCTTTATGCAGGTCAAGTCAGCTGTCATGCATAAAATAACCTCTTCCACCCAGTGAACTGCTTCATTTCACAAACTTCTTTCAGACACTGTCTTACATTTTCCCTTCTCTCAATTTCATATCGCATGTCTGATGGATTTTTTGTTGTTCCTTCATCAAAAACTTGTGGATAGGTATGGATACAGCTCTATTACTATAGGTACTATTGCTATAGGTATTCTCTCCTTTCTGTACCATGCTAAACCTGACACATTTCTCCCTGTATTTGATTGCTTTATCCTTTTCCCTCTGATTTGGTGCACGTCTTCAAAGCTTTATATGCCTCTCCAAGTGAGAACTGGAGCTTTACGTTGTTAGATAGTCTATTAACCAGCCTGGTTTGTGACATTAAGAATTTTCCTGTGTCTCTTGAGTACCTGAGTCAGTATTTCCCCCTCATTTTCACCTTGTAAGCGTAGGCCAATCATTTTGGTCCTTGAAAACTTAAATCCTATCCTCAGACTACTTTGTCACTTTACCTGGGAGGATCTTTTCAGGTTTCTCACTTTCACAACATAATTACCTCATCCCAATGCCTTATTACTCAGTCTAAGAATTTCCAGGCACTTCCCTTAAGTACTTTTCTATATTTTGCAGTCCTGACTGAGTACAGCCATTCTGTTGACACGGCCTTCCAAGCTCCATGCAGGGAGCTGTACTTTGCAGTTGATGAGTACTTTTTTTTTTGGTTGTGGTGCTTCACCCAGGACAGCAGTTCACATGTCAGTACCATGTACAAACCAAACTGGAATTATCCAAATGACATCCCGGCTCCTACACCACAAAACTTCCTTGGAAATTTACCCTTGATCAATAAAATGTTATAGGGCACAGAATCAAACTGCTGCTCTCCCTTCATCTGCTAAATATAGATCAGCATTTAGGACTGTTATTGACATAGGTAATTTCTACCAGGAAGAGACTTTGGGGGTTTCTTTAGCAAGTCAGCCCTCACAAACGTAGCAGAATTTGATCCTTTGTAATTGTATTAGCAAAAAGCAATCTGGTTTGTCAGGCAAGATCTGTTCTTTATAAACTCATGTCATTTATCGCTCTTGGCATTACTGCCCTGGATTCAGTTATTTTTCTCTCAATATTTGTTCCATTATTTTAACGAGCAACACAATTATAGTTCTAGGCTTTGATCCTGAAATGAGCTCTGCAGGAGCTTTACAAGTGTTAAAATTCAGTTAATTTCATGCCCTTTTTCATTTAGGGCCCTGTCCAACTAACACAAAAGTCACTGAATATTTTACTCCTTGACTTAAATTAAGGGTAGGTAAGGCATAAAGGAACCTCTTACATTGATACCTAAGCCAGCTGCACTCTTTCCTTTGACTTTAAAGTGTTTTACCCTGAGACCTCTTAGGGGCTCACCCTTCATGTATTTCCATCAGTCTTCTTCCCCCTGAACTCTTTCAGCCAGTATTTCCTTTCCTAGTCTCCCTGGTTTTGTCTCTCTGGATCTTCCTGAAAGGCCACCTCTCCTTTCCCCCTTACAATGTAGCTTTTCTTCTGTGTCATCCCTGGCTGTGTGATCCCTCATTTGTAGACCTCCTCTTCCCAGGAGTCCTGAGCAGCAGGAGCAATGGTTTAATGAAGGACCAAAACTTAGGTGGGTTGGTGTTATTGAAATCTCTTTGCCTTAGGAAATTGGGTTGAAGTTCCCTGTAGAACACTTCAAACAGGCTCCCACACACTTTTCTACTCTTTTCAACCCAGCAGAAACCAGCAAGTGAGAGACACGTGAAACGGGGGAAAGAAAACGGGGAGAAGTTTTTAGGCATTATAAAGGTTCACATTTGACTTAAGGAAGGGGTAAAGGGTCAGCTTGGTTCTTGTTTTGTCTGATATGATTTATATATCACTGTTGACAACAACAGAGGCCAACTCCACATTATGGATTAACAGCTTGGCAGTGAAGGACGGAGTCATTTATTTACTTTTCATTACAGAGTTCATGGGGTTTGGACTCTCATATAGGACATGCTGGGCGATTTCTCTGTATTTTCCTAACATTTACTCCTAAGCAGACCTTGGAAGAGAGGGCAGGCTTTGATTTGGACATTTGATATTCCATTGTGTATTAGGTATTGTATTACTTGGAACTTGGACCATCTGACTTAAAGAAGAGAGACAAAATAATAAAAAAAGGTAGAAACTTTTATGATATGAAAATTGGAATTAAACAATAAAAGCACAGTTGTTTTTGTTTTTGTTTTTTTTTTTCTTTTCTGGATGTAAGGACTTTTTGAAAAAAAACCAACCAGCCCAAACCAACCAGCCCAAACCACTCAACTATAACCTTGCACATCAAGTCTTTAACTCAGGCAATTGCTTATGTCTGAATCACATGAAACTATAAAACAGTTCATAAAGGTGGATCCTCACCAAGAGCTGCTTTAGCTAGGTTCACGAGAAAGTAGAGTTTTAAAAATTGAAACTTGCTTTTTCATGTGATATTTTGACCTTTCAGTTTCTCGGAACTGCTTGATCATAATTTTCCTCTTTTTCCCAGCAAATGCCACAGGAATTTAACAGTTTGCTGGCTAATCTGAGAGCAGTTGCATGCTCCATATTCACTTAGACAATGTCAGAGGTGGCAGCAGCATTCCAGACTGATGTCAAGACAACAAATTCGTAATCAAAGTGCTATGTCTTATACATTTACACAAAGAGAAAGAACCTCTCTAGTTTTTACTTTCATATTCCCAAGATTGCTTTTATACATTTCCTTCCACTTCAGCAGGGATTTGAGTTTGTGTTTGGGGAAAGCTGGATTTTTAATTTTTATTTTAAATTTTAGAAAATATGTTTATGAACATTTGAAAATGACATCTTTGGATTTCTAGGAGATATCTTAGCAGGGGAAAGGACTATAAATCTTCACACACACATTTCTACAATCCAAGAAGAAACTGTAAGACCACCAAAGCCTGGCAAAAGAAAGTGAAATAAAAATCACTGTTCCCTTTTCCCTGCAATTTCCATTATTCAGAATATTAAATAAAAAATCTAACAGATGGAAATATTTAGATTGGAGCTCAGAGAGAAGATACAGTATTATCAAAATGGATTCTACTCTACTTTGTAGTCTCCAATGCCTCCATTAAAAAAGCACGAGGCACAGTTATTCTAATGGAAAACATTTTATTTGCATTTATATGGGAGAGTGGAAACCGAAGTTTAAAACCACAAATTACTTTATATGCAACATTCTAGCATTGGGCTTTAAAGTGTCCAGATGTGAAGAAATATCAGATATTTTGAACTGAACTTATTTTCCAGAGGAAAGGAGAGGCTGAAATACAAACAGATTTGTTCTACTCTCTAAAATACCTCAAAATCAAAAATCAATATTGAGAAGTGTATGATTGGGTGATCTGGGACAAATAACCAAATAGATTAAAAAAAATAGCAAGTATTTTTTTGCTTAAATTAGAGGTTCCTAGATTTCTCATCCAGACTCACTTCAACTTTAGTTACTGATGATTTATATGAAGTTAGGAAAAAAAAGGTCATTCATTTTGGAAATTAATCTTATTAAATTTGAATCATAGCCTTACCTTTAGTCAACATCTTAATAGGAGATTAACTGAAATAATTAGTACCTACAGTAAGCTGATTTTATTCTAGAGAAGAATCTTGCTTAAAGGTCATGTTTAAGTAAACACAAGAGATGGAGAGGATCTCTCCACACAAGGCGCCACATGGAGAAGACAAGGAGCAAAAGGTAAAAGTTATGCTGGAGAGGTTTCATCTTGAAATAGGAAAGGAATTTTTTTACAGGAAGAACCATCACTCAGTGGAACAACCTCCCCAGGGATGTGTCAGAGTCCCTATCCCTGGTGGTGTTCAAGATGTGACTGGACAGGGTGCTAGACATTCTCCTGCAGGCTCCCTTTCCCATGAAAGGTTGTATCAGAGGAACTTTCAAGGTGACTTCTACCCTGGGCAGCTCTATGATTGTATGGAATCAGAGAAGTTGTGGATGCCCCATCCCTGGAAGTGTTTGAGGGCAGGCTGGGTAGGCCTCTGAGCAACCTGATCTTGCCCATGGAAGGGGGTTGGAACAAAATATCTTTAATGTCCTTTACAACCCAAACCACTCAATGATTCCATGATATTATGATTCTGTGACTCGATGATCTGTGCTGCTGCCGTGTGGATGTTTCAGAGTGAGGCAAACACTATATATGCTTATACCTTTTCAAGGTGATGAATGAAAAAGTACACAGCATTTTGAAATGAAAAACATTGAGGAGCATTAGAGAGAGGACTGAGTTCTATTTTTTTCAGTTCTTTACCATTTACAAAATGTACCACTGCTTTTCAAGTAGCCTCATTTGAAAACATTTGAAAGGAGAAATTCTAGTAGGCTATGTTTCCTAAGGTCCTGCCCTCAGTCATGTGTAGCATTAGAAAACATCAGTCATGCTGAAGGCTTCATCTCCCAGAAAAGTACTTTTGGTACTTGCCATTCCTAGGCTGTCACAGACATTTCCTCTCTAGCAGAATTCATCTGCAGCAGGCCCAGTATCTTAGAGCTTTATTAATAAAAGATTATACCTCCACTGTATTCTATGTGGTTTCATATAAATAATTTAGGCACAAAGGAGTTCCCTGGTCCTTTTTACAGACTTGAAAAAAATAATACAGTGCAAGGCCAAAGAGGATTGTGGCAAATCAATCTGTTATTACATTCTCTTACTAAAAACACATGAGGAGTTACAGAAAAAGAGTGAAAAACATTGCCAGGACAATCAAATACGAGGTACAAAGTGAAAAGAAACATAGAAGATGACAAAGATGCATCAGAGAGTAAGAAAACAAGAGGAAGCAGTTGTATTGATACTAATGCTGGTCTGAAGGTTACTGTGTTTTATGAAACATTTCAAAATATTATCCTTTTTCATACTACACTTTGAAATAAAATTAGATCCATTTCATGGAAAGAATGCCCCAAAACACAGAAATAATTCAGCCACATGGCTGACCAGGCCTCTCACCTGAGGCTGGAAAGCTTCTTCATATGGATAACACAGAGGAGGGCTTTGAGTGGATCTGTGACCTCTTCCAGGGGTGGTTTGATCAGTCAGACTTTCTACTGCAGATGCCACTTCTTGGCTACGAACTTGAAAAGTTTCCTGATGAATGAAATCCATCAAACACTTTTTGAAAAAAGGTCCAAAACCAAATCCCATTGCTGTAATTTTAACAGCTGTAAATGAGCTACTCTGATTTGTACCAGCCAAGGAATAGAGTCAGAGAAGAAACCTCATAGATTACAGGTGACAGCTGGCTATTTCCTCTCTTTGTTCATCTTCTTTCAATCACTTTAGAGATCATCTAAATTAAACCTTCAAGCAAGTCAGTTTTCCATTTCTGAACTCTTCTTCTCTCTCTCATTGCTCCTCAGACTGAAGAAGTATTCTGCAAAACTGCTGGGTTGGTCTATACCCAATGCTTTTAAAACAGGTTTCTGAAGGTCTGTCTCCAACACATTCCATCCCATCCCCATAAACAAATACTACGTGTACCACTGGTCTCAGCTCACACTCCTCCAAAGTAAGTGCAGTACTTACCTTGGCACAATCACATCTGATGAGGTTACAAATTCAATGCACCATGAAGGACACGGCTGACGATTTTAATTAGGTGGGAATTTGCAAAGGCGGGCAGTAGAAATTAGTATATCCTACAGCAGGAATAAAGCTAGAGCTAGTTCCTATCATTCATGGGGAGTCAAAGTCACATTCTGTGGAAGTAACAGACAACTTTTCCATGTACTGCATCTATGAAAAGGTCCATGAAGAGATGACATCATGCTGTCACACTTGTGATTAACTCCTTTTCACTGCTGAGGATTAAAAACTTAACGGGAACAAAAGTGAGCCTTCGTGTCACTCGAAAAAAGTGTTTCATAATCTTTTTTGACTCAAGTAGTTGTAATTTTCATTTATTCTCTGGTTATAATTAGAGAGGAAGAGTAACAAAAACCCCAAATTAAATATAGTTTTTTTAACTTGGTATGCTCTTTAAAATTTCCACATGAACCCTGCTTACTTTGTTATGGGAAATATGGCATGATTGTGTGAAAAAAGCAAGAAAATATAAGGTCAATCCTCTATTGCTAACACAAGCATTCTAACAAGCAGTCTAGTAATTTGCTGCATTTTGAAAAAATGTGGTTTGAAAAAAAAGAATATACCTGTGTCAGAAAAACAACTCCTCTTAATGAACTTTTAATCCTGCCTTTTTGTTGCTGAGCTGTTGCTGAACCTTCACATAAACACTTACCAACCACTTCCACTGTGTTTCATGTCATACTTTGTGCACCTCACTCTACAAATCAACATCACATTTATATCACTTTTATTTTACGGTGGTAACAAAGCATGAATCTGCTAATGTGATGGAAATATCTTAAAGAAACGTAGCCTGGCTTCACTAATTTTGTGTAAGACTAATCCTAGAATACTGCTAATCTGTAATTAAAAATATTAAAAACCAGTACACAAATACAAGTCAACTGCTTTTATAAATTTGTTAGAAAATGCTGACCGTCCTACAAAGCAAAACCTTTTGAACACTTACTTTGTTCCAACATCCACAGTTTAAGTGACCTTTTTCCTGTTATAAAAACAAATACAACTTTCACTTTGGCTTTTCAAAAGCATAATTGATTCCTGTCCATAGGTTTCCAGGGCTGTAAGTGCCAAAAGACTTAATAAAACATATGAATTCATCAAGAGACTAAAAATTCAATATTATTTTTCCATTTTTTAATATAAAATATTGAGTGTATAGAGTTATTTTTTAATAAGAACACAAAGGATCAAGATATTGAACATGTGTAAGGCAGCTTAAAAAGAGGGGTTTGCTCACTGATCCACTACAAAGTAGATCAGTCAGCATTTGCCTGCCAAGTAATGCCACTATAATAATGGATCGCTTGAGAAGCTGGTGTACAACATTAATGGCATTTCTGATAGTGTCACTGTTCTGTAAGGTTACAAATGTTCTAAAACACATTTAAAAGTTTCTAAAGGTCAATATTTTTATTCATAGGAAATGTAATGTGCCAAGAGCACCTTGTCTGTCACTTCTTCATCCAGCTGTATGACAAGCTTTTTTCTCTCTTCTCCTCTTACCTGTTGATTTTTTCCTCTGTCTCTCCTAGCTGTCTGCCTCTGGGTTCACTTCTCCATTAGGGAATTATAATTCAAATAAAATATATATGAACTCTCTTCTGGAAAAAAAAGGAATAGTTATCAAGATCTTTATAAAGCTTCACAAAGCCTCAGGTGCTGTAGAAAAGCCAGAACGCAAGGCCAGTCAATGCCTCAGGCTTATGGCAAAGGGCAGCATAATTCATAGTCTGGGGGAGCATATGAAAATATAGATGTGTGTTATTGAAGCTGAAGAGCAGAGGAATTCCTGGGATGCTGAGGACTGCAGTTCCTCCATGCTAAAGGAAGACTTAGAAGTTACTTTTGTGGCCTGAGACCTTGTATGACCCTCTCACAGTGAGAGATGCCATTTTTAACAAATACAGCAGGTCAGAGGCTTGTACCAGGATGAGTTTATGGTGCAACAAGAAATTGCAGTGACCTTTGTAGTTGAAGAGCATCTTCATCTTTTTAGGAAAAAGTGGCGACAAAATGTCTGGCCAGCCCATTCTTACAGTTCCCAGGAAAAGAAGTGGCTCAATGATTTAGCTCTGGACATTTAACCCTCTCTTTTACCAGCACATTTGAAATAAGGTTCAAGGCTATACTTCCTTGTGAGCCAGATAAAAAGGCTGCAACATTTTTATTTGTGTTGCTATAGCCCCAAGTAGTGGTTAAATTGAGAACTTAATAGTTTTTCATATAAAAACTATAGCTATAAAAGAAAAATCAGTGGAATCATAGAATTGTTAGGGTTGGCAAAGACCTCTAGGATCACCAAGTCCAACAATCAGCCCACCACCACTGTGCTCACCACTAAACCATGTCCCTCAGTGCCTCATCTACACATCTTTTAAATCCCTCTCGGGATGGTGACTCAACCACTTCCCTGGGCAGCCTGTTCCAGTGCTTGACACATCTTTCTGGGAAGAAATTTTTACTATACAATCTAAACCTCCCTTGCTGCAATTTGATGACTTTTCCTCTTGTCCTGTCACTTGTTACTTGGGAGAAGGGACTAACTCCCACCTGGCTCCACCTTCCTTTCAGGGAGTTGTAGAGAGTGATAAGGTCCCCCATGAGCCTCCCTTTCTCCTGACTGAGCTCCCTCAGCTGCCTCTGCTCCTCCTCATCAGAGCTGTTCTCCAGACCCTCCCCCAGTTCCTTTGTCCTTCTCTGGTAAAAAATCTGGAAAATATCTTCAAATAAAATTTAAAAGAAATATATATTCAAATCCATCCAGATTTTCAACGGCACTGGGTACCTGCTACAATTGAGGGAATTTGATTATGATAATAATCAAAGCACACCTTTTTAGAAACATCGTCCTTTGATAGGCCTGCTCTCAAGAATATTGATCTTTACCTTGCTAATTTAGAGAAAACCTCTCTTTTTAAATTTGGATAAGACTCGTCATGATTAAATTGTCTTCAGCTATTTTTTAGGTTCAAACACTAACCTGAAATATAATTTACAATAATATTTGGTGAAACAGGAAAAAACCCAACCCTTCCTGATGCCAGCAATTATGCTTCAGTTGAGAAATGAAGGAAGAAAAGTCCCCCAAGACTAGTTAAATAAAACACTTAACACTGGAAAATTATCTCTTTTTAACCTGGTTTTCAGACCCTTTGTAGTCCTTGTCTTCATGTATGCCAAAAGGGGAATCATAAAGGCTTGGAAGGTGCTAGTGTGCCAAGCTTCCTCCTGTAGTCTCTACAGACATGAGTGTCCTCCAAGGGCTGAGAATACCAGTTCTAGGATCTCTGCATCATCCCTGGAGGAGACTCTTGGTCACTCCATTGGCACTAGAGGGTAAGGGAGATGACTGGCCTTTCTAGGCAGAAGCTGGGCTTTGAGAATACCCCTCCTGAGCAACTCCAGCACTTCTCTGTTCCCAGAAGCACTCTCAAGTGTCAAGAAAGTTTGACATTTCTGGGATGAAACAAATTTCAAAAAGAACTTCCATCGGGTTAGGAAATCAAGGTTTCTGAAGGTGCTGTTTTTGTAACTCCTGGGAAACTATAAAATGTATCTTTCTGAAGTACTGAAATTGAAAGTAAGGCCTTTCCTTTCCTTATTAATTTAAAGTATCCCAAATAGTGGGTTCATATGCTAATAGCAGATTATTATGCAAAGACCAACCCCTAAATTCCTTGTGAGTTTCTTTCCTGTTAACACTTCTTTCAAGTTGCTCTTTCTGGACTTGAAAAGGATGAAAGGGTGCCATAGTTTGAAAGTGGAAATATGAGAGATAGAAAGAGAAAAAAAAGAGGTGTCTGGACAGAAAAAAATGGGAAAAAAGGAGAAGAAGAAAGTAGATCTAAATGTAATTCTTTCATTTCTTAGTGTATTTTAGTCTTTTAAATGTCCTAGTCTAAGGGACTCTAATGGAAAGGCATGAATACATCGTGCAAATGAGTATCAATTGAGATGTCTTCCTCAGGCTCTGGAAAGTTGCCACTGCAATTTTCTATTCATCCTAGAACAGTGTCTCTTATAGAAACAAACCAAAGCAATTCTCAAGCTTAACAGAGGGAAACCACATGTAAGTTTAACGTATAATTTCATAAAGCAGTGCAAAGCAAAATAACAGCATAGAAAAGGTTTCTAGAAATGTAAGGAAGCAGAACAAGTCCTAATCTACTTCCATCAGTACACTCTTTGAATGGGAGATGTGTCAAAAAGTCATCATCAGAAGAGGTCTCTGCCCTTAGTACCACAGATGAAATTTGGCATTGATTTATCAACAGAGAAGGTCTACTTTTGAGGTACTTGTAAAAATGAAAGAGAAATTTTAAGTAACGGTTTTGAAGAGATACCAACTTTTATTTTGGTGTGTCCTTGTTTAGTAGGAAGAAATTTCTCTCTTCTGCAAATTTTCTCCAAGAGTCTTACAAAGCCAAAAAAGGATAGATATAATTTGTGAAAATACTGCTTACAACTATGGCCTGTATAGAGGAATGTAAGTATATGCATAAACCTGTAAAGATTCCATGGGCATATTAAAGCACTATTTACTCTGTAAGTGTTGTCCTGAGCACAAGATAGACTAGTAAAAATCTGTATAAATGTGTCCTTTTCTCTCCAAATATATGTACTGCATATTTCACAGATATTTATAAATTGGGAGAAATAAATGTCTGTGTTTCATGAAGATCAAGTGAATTTCAATACTGTGCATAGGCAGCACAAAATAAGTTTAATATTTATGAAATATGGTTCCAAAATATTCTAAAGTAAATGAACATAAATTAACCATATTAAGAATAATTTTTAAAAAGTTACATATTGCTTTCTTTATGTACCATAACACCTTTGGATATTTTCCAAACATTTATCAGAAAAATTGCTTCAACACTCTATAAAAGGCTTCTATACATTTTCATAAGTATTCCCATGCCTTCCAATATTCCTCTCTCAAATAAAGTAGAACATATGCTTATGAAAATATCTTCCACATTTCCTCTTGATATATCCAATATGCATATCAATATTATTTTTTGCCACACATTACTTTACCATATATCACATTTTCATACATATACTTTAAACACAATCAAAATATTTCAGAACATATTGCTTCTACCATAGGAAACACAGGAAAATCTGCCATCAGTGGTCACCCAAGAGACCGACAGAAAAAATAAATCACTGCTTAACAGAGGTGGTCTTTTACTGCAGTCAAAGCAGCAGCACATTCAATACTTGTGGGAATATACTGGCTTGGTTTCCTTAAGAAAAGAAATGGCTTAAACAGGGTGGTCCCATGAATAACTCCCTGTCTCACTTACTTGATGATAAACTCAAATAATAACATAATAAGTCTTACCCGTATGAAGCACGGGTCCATGTGAGCTGGACTGATCAAAAAGGTGCATAGACCAAGTCTGAAATGCAGAATGCTTACCCTTCATGAATGTATTTTCACTTTCTCTTTTTTTGAAGTGTCAAACAGAACATAATTTTGAACAAAATTTCAATGGTGGTGCAAAGAGTTTTTTGTTAACAGCTGCTTTATAGTTGCTTTTTTTCAAGATAAATCTTATTTAGCTGCCCTATGTTTCCTTATCCAGCTTTTATCAATAACTGATAAGAAAAAAAAGAGTAAGAAAAAAACCAACCCTCAAATCTTTTAAATGTCTCAGATTTATTTAACATAACCTTTACTTCTCCACCATCACCACACTCACATATTCAAGGCCCTGCAACCTTTATATCACTCATTTCTGAATTACCATCACCTCTTCTTTTCCCCCTTCTCAGCATTCAGGAAGGAGTCTGCAGTTTCCACTGAAGAAGTCCTGGCAAAGTTGGAAACCAGATAAAAGAGTTAGGAGAACCCAACAGCAGAGGCACATGGACACAGAGAGTGAGTGGGGAAGACACATAGGAGCAAGAACACACACAGCTTTCAGGGAGAAAAAGAAGTATTGGAATATCAAGAAGAAGCTGAAGAGAAAAATGTATTACAATTAAGAGGGTGTAAGGGCTAATGCCAGTCAGAAAGAGTGTCCCTCTAATATCAGTGCTGCCTTCACTCTCCTGGATGTGAGAAGTGGGCTGGCAGAGCTGAGGCATGGTCAGACCTTGAGGTGATGCATAGGCCCAGTGAGACCATCTCAGCAGGCACAGGTGAAAGCAAGGCCTCAGAAATTTCACAGCTAATTGTGAGAGGGCACAGGGGCTTTTCTGGTATTGTTTTGCTTTTCAGTTTATAAACCCTGGGGCTTTCAGAATAAAGCTTTGAGCATAATAATATATTTCCTGCTAAAGCAGATTGCTTTTAGCAACCACAGAAATCCCACACACGCTCTTTTCTGATGCTACCAACTACTTGCACAAAGTGTTTGCCACTGCTGGGCCCAGCAAATTGTCATTAAAAAGCAAAAAAGCCTATGAGCCCAACCACTTGTGACTTGGTTTGCAGTCTGAAGGGTTTGTCTTCTCTAGGTCTCCTCTCAGCTTGTGCATTTCCAGGCTATGAGTGATCAGGAATACCTGCTCATTCCCTCTCCTCCAGATGCTCATGCACAGATATTCGTCTGACCAAGGCTGTCTTCAGTGCTGTCAAACACAGGCAGGCTATTGCTATCAAGCCTTTGTTGCTCCTAGACTAAAGATTTGCAATGTGCTCAGTGTTGTCCTGGTGATGGGGCTTTTTTTTCCTACAGGCACCTGGACCTCAAGGCATTTTATTCCTGTGGACACTCCAAGGAAACAAAAACTTCAGAAAATCCTTTTAAGCATTCCTTCCTACTGCAAGGAATCGCTCTCTAGAAGATTTTTCAATGAGTCATTTAAGCATCATCTGCTGCAGTTTCACTGTTTCGTGTGAAACAAGGCAGGACAAGTGAGAGGGGGACAGTCTGATTTCCCAGTGCCTGCTGAGCATGAACATCATCCCTGTGGGCCACCTGATGTGGTGGACAGGGAGCTTGTCTGTCCCAAACCCAACTCACACCCATATTTTTTTCTGGGTCTGCTTGACTGACCATGCAAACACAGGAACTGCAGAAGCTCCCAGGACAGGAAGGACAAGTGACACAACTAACTGCTTTCAGCAAGAACTGCTACCCAGGGCAGTCTAAAATGATCATGAAACACAACAACAACCTGAAATATGTCAAATATGTCTGAAACCACTTTTTTGTTGTTGTTTTTTCAGTAATAGTGAGAACTATACTAATATTCAGAAAGATGTTAAATTTCAGCACTGGGTATAGCCAAAGGACATGGCGAGCTTGGGCAGTTTTACTAGTCTGATGTGAAGATAAGCCCATCTCAAACTTTACCTCACACACACTAGGACCTCACATACACTTGGTTCCAGAGTTCAGATCTTTGAGGAGCTCATGGGAGCAGAAGTAACATAAAAAAATTTCCTTTTCATAAGAAAACTTTGACAGGGTGTCAGAAGTAATTTTTCAAGTAAGACATTAATGTGCCTTGGGAAGACTATAGCAGAAATCCAATGGTTGAAAAGGCCCCCATACCCCAAAAAAACCAAAGATGAAATGCCCCTTGAATTCAGCCTGGCCTGAGCAGAACCAGACAGTGAAGGGAAGTGACTTGGCACCAGCAGGAAACACTACCCATCCCTCCTTCCCCAGCACCTTCCTCCCTTCCCAGCTTCTCATACTCTAGAAATATATCAGATTAAAAAAAAAAAAAAGAGCAACAAAACCCCCTCATGCAACTATTTCTACTTTGTCTGCTTTAAGATGTATTCAAATGGCTAAAGTAATTTAATAATATCTAGCTTTGTTGTTCCTACAGGCACCTAGCTTCACATGCCAAATGTTAGCCTGGAATGAGTATTTATAGCAGAGCTTAAAGTCCCTGAAAATAGAGATTTATATTTATAATGGAAAGGGTGATGATTTTTTGCTGTAGCTATATTAGCAGACCATTCTATAATAAAAAGGTGTTATTTTAACAGGAGCACTTCTAATAACACTCTAAGGTAGTTAGGAAAGAATGAACCTAACAAGGTGAATGTACAATTTGAGAGAAATATTCATGCCAAAACATCAAACAGTAGATCATAAGAGCAGTCTATTTAGCATACAATTTCTCATAGACCATCTGATTTTAGATTTTCACCAAAGAGAAATACAACACCTTCTTCCATAAATCAGACTTAAGTCTTCATTAATTTTAATAGCTGATGTTTTGCATAGAGTCATTTTAACTCCAAAGAAGTTTAGGAAACAGAATTCAATGGATTAATAAATTCCATCAATACTAGTGAGTGGACTAAGGACATAATATTAGTAAGAGGAAGTGCACATGCAAATTCTATAAACTACAGGATCTTTTAATGCATGGCACTCAGAGCACAGTATGAAGATGGCCTTCTAGGAGCTATGAAAACGAGGACAAATTCTGATTTCACAAAAGAGAGGGAAAATCCCCTCAAAAGATAAAGGTAATCCTAAGAAATCTGGGATTTTTCTACAGATCACACAAGCAAAGCCTGTGTAAAAACCAGGATGTGTTTCCCCCCTCACATGTATCAGCCTAAAGCCAGAAAATGTAGCTCTGTAGAAGGGGTTTCAGCACTGAAGATCCCCCGGACCCAAAATGCAGGTCAGCTTTTCTCCCAAGCAAAACCTGGGGCACCTCTTGCAGCCCGAAAGTTCTCTGCCCAAAGAACTATAAACAATGCCATTATCAGCATCCTCTGCCCTAACTCATTCTCATACTTCTCTTTTATCTGGTTTCTTCAAAGCTGTCCCAGAAGCTCCTCTCCTAACACAGACAGGAGCATACTTCTCAGGGTGGGCTGCAGATGCCATGAAATACCTGCAGCACACATTTTTACAGCACAAGGAATCCCTCCCTGCAGCCCTCACCGAGGCCACAGCTGATCCAACAGCCTTGTGCAAAGCCTACCTTTGGTGGTACTGCTCCAGGTCTTCCCACAGTGTAAATCTGTGGAGCTGTAACCAGGGCGAGACCAAAAGTGAGCTTTCCAAAAGAAAAAAAAGTCACTGCAAGTACTCTGGTGAAGTACTCCCTGTAGGGCAATGAACCTGTCAGTCAATAAACATAAAAAAGCCCTAGTTCCACAAGCACTTACATACCTGCTTAAGTTTAAGCCTCTGAGTAGTCCCTCTGCGTGTCAGTGGGCCTTTGCACTTGAAAGCAAGCAAAATCCTTAAGTGTTTATAGGGTCAGGAAATGAAGCACTAAAGTTGCTGCTCTTCTCCCACACCATCTAGAAGAATTAAAAGCAAATCCTCTCAATTTGTAAGATTCATTGTAAAAGAAGGCTACCTTACAGGACTTTTTAAATGCTGTAAGAAAGAATACAAGAGAGAAAAGAATGTTTATGATTTTTTCTTCACTCTATTTCAAATTCAGTGTTGTCTTTTGCTTTCTCTTGCTTTTTCTTGCTTGTTCCACTTGTACTCTCTTCCTTGATTTTAACTCACTCATTTTGCTTTGTAATGATATTAAATAGCCTGAAATAGCAGCCGATTATTAGTTACACTGTTCTTTTAAAAATAATTTTACATTAAGAGAAAATATGTTGTACCCCTTTGGCTGCTTAGTTCTCTGCAAAACTTATCGGAGTTTGTTTCCTTCTTCCACTGAGGTGATAGTGTTAAAACTGTGTCTCACAACCCAAAGTCAGCATGTCATGCTGATGATGTGAGAAGACATCTATATCAGAGATCCTCGAGGGTTGTACTGTGGCCAGGTGTCGTGGTTTGAGGTTGAGGTGAAGGGAGTTTAGAAGGTAAAGCAGAAGCCACATGTATAAGCAGAGCAAAACAAGGAAGTAAGTCCCCACTTCCCATGGGCAGGTGTTCAGCCATTTCCAGGAAAGCAGGGCTTCTTAACATATAATTGTGACTTGGAAAGATAAATCCCAACATCCAAAAAGATAAATCCCAATCTCCAAACATCCCCCCTTCCTTTCTTCCAACTTTTATTGCTGAGCATGACAACAAAGGGGTATGACATATCCCTTTGCCCCAACTGTGTCCCCATCGAGTTCCTTGCACACCCCCAGCCTCCTCAGTGAGAAGCAGAAAAGGCTTTGGCTCTGTTCAAACACTGCTCAGAAACAGCTTAAACATCCCTGTGTTATCAACACTGCTTTCAGCACAAATACCAAACATAGCTACTATGAAGAAAATTAACTCTAGGCCAGCCAAAATCAGTACTCCAGTCAAAGTGACTCCAAAACCTGTTAACATAATTGCAAAGACACTAAAAATGGGAGAATCCAGTGTGGACATCAAAGACTCATGTAAGAAACCCCAACATGTGTGGACACTAATTGTATGAACAGAGATGTCTCTGTTTTGAATAACACTTTTCACTAGCTAGAAATATATACTAGCTTATTATTAACACATATATATTTATATTTAGCAGTTGTGGTTCTAGATATACATTAAAAAAAACCCTTTGGACAGCTGCAATTTGTGCAAGAGGACAACTGCAACAGCAGTTGTTTTTCAATAATTATAACAGTTATTTTTCAATAATTCATTAAAGAGAACTGGAGGGTTAGCTAGTTGTTAAAGATGCTCCCTTTGTGTATAACACACTATGGTAAGGCATGGGCTCTGTCCATCAGAAAGAAAATGATTAAAACAATCATTATGCCTAAGAAGTGAATATTAAATATTGAAATTCTTTCTTTATATCAAAAGACAGTTATTTATCTTACTGCAATTGATCTCCATGACGGGATTTATAGTCTGGAGGAATAAACAGTTCCTCAGGACACAAAAGTTAGTGAATTTTTTTGTTGTATACAATCATCAGTTTGCTAGAGATCTTTCTCATTGCTTAAGCCTTATGCAAGTTGCAACCATATTTTAATTTTTTTTCTCCTAAATCAGCAGCTGAAGGAGTATACACTCACTATACAGAAATGCTTTTCACTGTTCCATTTCCCAATTTAGAAAAATAAGACATAAATTCCATGCTTGATTCTTAGACAGTCTAACTCCCCCAGCCACTAGTTTTTAAAGTCAGAAAACCAATGAAAGCTCATATCTCACAGCACCTTTTAGGTATGTTCAACCAAATTGAAACACTGTTGATCAGCTCCTGTTATTGGATATTGATTCCCCTGCAAAAGAGACTAATTCCCTACAAAAAGCTGGGTAATTCAATGTGCTCACCTCACACTGCACACGTGTTTCCCATTAAAAACCATCAGGAAGCAAGCACATGTATTTAGGGAACGAGTTCTGTTTCTTTGTGCATGTGTGTTCCATAAAATAAATTTTTTCCGTCCCAT
Organism: Aphelocoma coerulescens; assembly: GCF_041296385.1. Classification (NCBI taxonomy): domain Eukaryota; kingdom Metazoa; phylum Chordata; class Aves; order Passeriformes; family Corvidae; genus Aphelocoma; species Aphelocoma coerulescens. The sequence goes on from NC_091013.1 coordinate 108,585,034, forward strand.
GGAATTGAACAACCTTATGTCCACTGCAGACAATGGAAAATAGTCGTCGACTTCAACATGCTTTATATCAGGCCCTCTGTACTTCTAGCTGTTCCAAGCACACATTTCCCAGAGCCTAATGTGGGGTTAGTCACTTGAAATCACTCAGGACTTTTATAACACTTCATTATGGATGATAAAACTTCTTTCACAATAAATTCTTTTAAATACTGCTTTTGTTCAGAGAAACAAGCTCATGATTAATTCACTATGTGCATTTAAGTACTGCACCCTTCTCTAGAGAAGGTTAATGGTGAATTTGCTGCAACTAATACCTTCAATTTAATCACTAAGTAAATTCTATGTAAGACCATTAATGTTTTTTTAGCAAAAATACTTGTATGAAACATTATGAAAAAGGTTCAAGAGTGTAAATCCATATAGTGCCCTTTAAAGTTACTATTACCACACATTTATGAGAGTATAACAAAAAGGAATTAGATTTCTTAAAACCAGAGGAGAAATGCTGTTACCGCAAGAAAAGCAGTAGAGTTCCCCAAGTTGATCATTCTCTTCTTGCTTGCTTATATGTCTGGATCTACCATAAGCCTTTCTTCAGCCCACTTTTGATGTGTTTCCTTGTAAAATTGTAAAGAAAGTTCACACGTGGGGACAAATCAAGTAACATTTGACCTACACCTTTTTAAGTTAAAGTACTTTAATGCTTTACTACTATCCAGATATCAAGAAGGAAAGTGGCTTTTATCTTATCTCTCATTTTCTGAACATAAAAGTCATCCAAACTTCATTGCTGTTGCTGTTGTTTTTCATACTGATTTCATCAGATTGAAATCCGAGGTTTCTTTCCCTTATCAGTCTCTCATAATTTTTATTTAAATTTCTCAAACTTTTGGCTTGAGAGATTGAAGATGTTTTTTACCCACATCCCCTAGCTTTGCATCCACATTTTTGCTACTTGTTACCTACCAGCACTGCAGTCATTTAATTATCTGGTTTCAAAACTCTCATGGACTGTCTGTGGCTCGTTCAGATACATACAGATCTCAAGGGCAGAAAGGATCACAGTGAACATCCATCACAGTCTAGCACAGTCCATGGGACTGCTCTTCATCAGACTCTGCTTAAATTGAATGGTTATTCTTGAACTAGCCTGGGGCTTTTAGGAAAAGCAAACAAACAGCTATATCAGTTTAAAGGTTACCCACACTAGGGAAGCCAAACCAACATTCATTATACAGTTTCTGGCCTGTGGTTTTTAAAAACATTTTACTTTCAGAATTTTTTTTCCACTTCATCTATCATATTTCAATTCTCCAAAAGCTCATTATAAATAATATTATTAAAACAACTGTAAAGGAGTTTAAAAAAGGGACTCCATTTTCTGTTAAACAAGACAGCCTGTCAGAGAAGGAGATAACTACTTAAATGCCACTGATGAAAGATTTCATTTGTGATAAGTACAATTCCCTGTCATACACCTGGGGGAATTCCAAAGTGATTAACTCTTTTTCATGATTGCAAGGCAATGTGCTGCCCCCCCAGGCTATTCCCACTGTTTTCCCATGTGCAAGCACATTGACTCAAGTTCCATTCACTTCTGGCACTGAGGCAAGTCATTATTATTGAGAAAGTATCACTCTTCTTCTGAAAGCAATTCCTTCAGCAATTAGTCCTGTAGAAAGCAGACTTGTGGCCATGTTTACACAGGGATCAAGACAAGCTGTGGCAGATTTCTAGAGAATGTCCCAATACTCATGTCCCTCCCTCATGTCCCTCATGTCCTGTCCTGTCCTGCTGATCCTTGGCTCCTGAGAGACCTTCTGATTTCTGGAGAAGGCCTTCTTCTCTCTTGTCAATACTTCCTACAGCATATCCAGAATAAGAAATCTGAAACGTCAGTAGCTTCACATACTATATCAAACTGGAATCCAACTTTTTTATCTATAGATTTTTATAACTTTATTTTGGGCAATTGGCAAGTGTCTCTATTTTAGTATAGCAAAAAGGGAGGAAATTACATTTTCTTGTTTTGTGGGACATTGCAATCCTTTAGTCAAAACAATTCAGACTACCACAGAAACTAGATAACATGAATACATAGGCTCAAAATAAGGGTGAACCAATCACACTTCAAAAAAATTATTGAGAATTTACTCAGAGATAAAAAATTAAAAGAAAAATGAAAAATCATTTTTAGGATTACTAGAATGAGTCACAAGGAAATAAACTTGGATTTTTATTCTTTAATAATTTGGGCACAAGATTTCAAAGAGTTAAGGTTCATTTTCTTCCTGTCAGACTGAAGGCAGGTGAGGTCCAACAGTTATTTTAAGTGGAATGCAGTTTTAAAAGAGACAAGTGAAAAGCAATGTTCTCCAACATCTGTTCATGCATATGGAATAAAAAGACTTATTCTTTTAAAAATACCAAGGATACCTTCATCCTTTTCCCACACCTCCATCTCCCCTAGCTCTCAACTTCTGATGTTTTACTCTCTGTTCAGGGAGAGCTGATGGAACCAGAATAATCAATAACTTTGTTACTCTCTGTGGCTTGTTTAAATCCTTTTCTCAAGCTATAGTAAGTTTATGATGTGTCTGACACGTCATTAGAACTGTAATGGTTAATCACCAGACACTGCAGAGACACAAAACCTGGAGACAGCCTCTTTGCAACAGAGGAGTGGAGGCTCATCTGTAGATGAATGGGGGTGAGGATGATAAATGGCATAAAATTACTATTGTACTCCGAGTAAAACAAGGCTGAATGCTCCATATCTGGCATGTAGCAAGGTTTTTTAAAATGCTGTGCAGCATTTATTTTGCTTGGCTGGGGTGTTCCTACATTATAAGTTCCCTTTATGTATTAACCACTGCCTTCCTGGCAGGGACTTGAGCCAGCTGTTAATGGTTTTGTTGCTGGGGAAAAAAATAAATTCATAAAATGGTGTGTCCTTGACATGTCACTGGTATAAATAAATATTTTCAGAGAAGGATGGGAGCCTACATGCTATAATTTTTACTTGACAGATTAGGACAACCGGGTTGAGAGTATCTGACAGCTAGATACAGTCTGATTTATAAGACTGAGTAGGGAAGCATGACAGACATATGTATTTATTAAAGATACACTTACAAAACGTTCCAGTTTAATTTGACAACTCTGCCAGCTAAGGCCTCAGGAAGTGCAAGGATATTACTCTGTATATACCATCATTACACTATGGTTTCAGCAGAAGTTAAAAATCATAAATAAATTATTTTAGAGTTTTAAATTTATAAATTGTATGTACATCCATTAATAGATATAAAACAAGTTTATTTTTTAGCAAAATAAATTACAAAAGCTGAATTATTCCACATAGTCAATGAAAAAAATGAATATGTATAATAAATACATAAATATACAGCACTGAACAGTATTATGATGATAATATTCAAGTATATATCAGGAGCAATACTGTCATGGCAACATCCTAGCATAGAAATACTCTTTTAAAATTTATTTAATTTTACAAATTTCATTATATAATTTCAAACTGAGGGCAGCATGCACAAGATGCTTTTTCCCCCCTAGAAATTTATAAGAAAAATGTAGACATTCTTCTAGCACTGAAACAATAGTCTAGTGTGTTTTACTTCTGAAACTCAGCTTTCTCACCACAGTCACAGCAGCTCACCTCATATTTATCTATCAGTCTAGATTTCAGAGAACCAGACAATCTGTATTTTACGTTTGTCTGGCTCCATAAAAATTGCTCCTCTTAAAGACAGGTTTTCAGCATTTCTTGTTGATACAACCAATCTTCTAGGGGAGAAATTAAACATAATTAATCAGCCTATCTATTTGGCATTGACCTCTTCTTCCAGCATTTTGGTAACTTCAAATAAGAGAAATCATATGCTTGATATTCCTACCTGCAGTGCTGGAGCTACAAGGAATCCACATGCCTTCCCTTCAGGACAGGAATACAACCACACTGGCATCAAGGAACCAACTGACAGGCATAGCATTGTAGTTTAGATGAATGTAAAATCAATGCACGTGTAAATCACAGACCTAGAGAGACAAACTTCCTCCTCATTTTAAAGAACAAGGCAGAACTTTATGAGATAAACCTTCATCAAGAAGGATGGTGACCGTCCTGCATTCTTACTAAACTCCTACTAAGCCTTCAGGCCCTTTCTGAAGTATAAAATTTTCTTGGGGGAGTGGAAAGGAGCATCAATATTCAAGTTTTAATTTTTTAAGTTACAACACTGAAAAAAAGAAGTTATTCCACAAAGTTTTAGTGTTCTCCCTCCCTTGCCTTTCACATAGAAATTCAAATTATTAACTGTTTTTAGAACCTGAGCATGCTGGTACTTACAGTCAACATATTTCTAGTGAAATCAGTACTGTGGCAAGGCCAGTTTAATCTCCATGCAGATAAGAAGGGTACATACACACAAATAATATTAGATTGTGTCTAGAAATCTTGGTAAACTTAGGTTAGACCAGACATTAGCACCATTGCACAAATCTTATGCTCTCTTTCAAAAAAAAAAAAAAAAAAAGGCAATTCAACCATTACTGAGCAAATAATTCAAGGTTAAAAGACAAAGAACTAGCATTTAGAGGATACTCTTCTAATCAAGATAAGTGCAAAACTTTCACTCCCATATCTAGCATAACACTGCAAAAGAGGCAAGAGGAGAAAGAGGCAAGGGAAGGAGGCAGGCCAGTTGGCAAGACAAAACCCAAATAAATCGCAGAGTCTCACTATTATATGTAGTGAAAGTGCTGGACAATTCCAAGTAGTTGAATATAAACCAATCTTAATAACTATTTTAAACACACAAATCTAACTACACTATCTCCCAAGAAAAAGTGACAGCCTTGTCCTACTTTTCTGCAATCCAACTTTTTACACCTGCCTAAGTTTTCCACTTAGAGATATGGCTGTAACTCTTGCTCTACCCTGGGAAAATCCTTCACACTTTTGCTTCTCGTCTTTCTTACTGACAGCCAAGCACTAAGTCTCAGCTTAAATGACTGTTCTGCATCAATAGACCATAAATTAATAACTTTGATAAACAAGGAGAGAAAGCATTGTACAAGAAACTGATATATGAAACAAAGAAAAAATGACAAGAAATAAAAGAATGAAAAGACATTTTTTCTAAAATCAATTTCTTTGTTTTCCCCAAATGACAGTAGAAATTTGTGGACTAAAGATGTTAAAAGTCATCCCTAATAAGTAGGGTCACTCACCTACAGCATGTTCTTGCTGAATTTTAAGTCCTTTAAATAAAATAATAAATCTTTATATGCTGCTATATACATCAGTTCCAGTGTGTTTATAATGTACCAGGATAACTCAGATGCATGTTAATATGCTAATAAGGATGTTAATGTAGTTAAAGGCACGTATATGCCATGGGTAAAATTTACCACTTCATTTGTGTAGTGTGAGAGCAAAGAAAAATATTCCTCTGTCCAGTTTGCAGCCATATACAACAAAAAAGGTGCAGATTTTCAGGGAAGTGATTACCACTCAAAAGTATTTCAGAAACAGAAAAGAAAAAGTTTAATCCACTAAAAAGTCTTCCATGAAGTCTTCTCAACTCTTCCATGTTTTATTATTGAGAAGCTTATTTGTTCACTGTAAGTAGCAATGATAATTTTAGATGCATTAAGAACTTTTATCTCAGCTGATGACGGTAAAGTTCATAGTTAAAAATTTAAAAGAAAGAAAAGAATTACAAATCATAAAAAGAAAATTAAATTAATCTTTAGTCTGGAGTGCTAATCCAGGTCCAGACAGTATTACAATAGGTTTCCTTGGGTTCAAATCCTCAAAATATTTAATAGGAACTTTTGGGATTTGTTAAAAAGATACAGGCTACAACATGTAGTTAAATTTTCTGTTGAGCAACCATCTTCCTAACTGAGATCTCCCACTTTTCCTTTTATTTCTTTTTGTGTGTTTGAACCTCAATAAAATACTTGTTTGTTTTTAGATAGAGGGAGAAAAGTCCCCATGTCTATCGCAGGTAAAAACTGATAGAAGACTCTGACACCAGATCCAACCCATATATAGCGTTCTTAGACCTCACATCCTCTTTTTAAATTTGGATGAAAACCACACAAATTAAGCTTTTAATGGAGATACATTTGCAAACTCAAGTAGAAAGCAGCTTGTGCCATTCTTTAATCGTTTTGTAGTCTGTGTGTTATTACTGCTATTGAAATGGATGGCAAGAATACAACACCAAGGCTCTGCACATGATTAACTTTTTATTCTTCCTGTAACTTGCTATAAACCTCAAATGAACTCACAGGTTGGCAAGAGCATGTTAACAGCTAGATGCCAAACTGTAAGAGACATTTTTTCCAAACAGCATCACCTTCTCTGGAAGTGTTTCCCTTTCCCTCTTCTCTCCTTTTTGTTCCTCCATCTCCCAATAGCTATAATAGCTGGTTGGATATTTCATTTCTATTTGGGACTTAAATCCTTCAAAAAGTCTTGATTCTAGACATAAAACACTCAATGAAGAGATTTTTCCTCCTTTCAGCTCCAGCCTTGCTTTTTTTTTTTGCTGAGAAATGCTGCAAAAAAAGACACCAATTATTCCAATTGGCCTGTCAGCAAAGAGCCAGACTGGGCTCACTCATCCATTTTCCATAGATCCTAGAAGAAGAATTGATGTTGCAGAGTAACTACACAGCTTCAACTGTTGCTTTCTGTAGCATATTTAGCAAGTGATGCCAGAGATTCAGTGCCCAAGGAATCATCTTGGTTGGCTGCATGGTCCTGCAGGAACCACTTCAGCTCTCAGGCTCGTGAGTCACAGGTGTTGGCCAAAACAGCATTCCTCCTCAGATTTTGTGAACATACTCAATGGAAGGTCCAAAGGTCATTGTTAAAGGCCATATTTTGCAGAAACATCAGAAGACTTAGAACACCTGCAAAGGGTTGGCTTAGTACAGGACTCAGAGATGAAAGCCTAAGAAGATTTTCCACAAAATTTCTTTGGAAAAAAGAACAAGGTTTGGCCAAATCATCTCCTTTTTAACATGCCTTCACTTGTTGAAAATCATAGAATCACAGAATGATTTGGGTTGGAAGGGACTCAAAGATCATCTAGTTCCAAACCCCCAGCTGGGGACAGGGACACCTTCCACCAGACCAGGTTGCTCTGAGCCCCATCCAACCTGGCCTTGAACACTGCCAGGGATGGGGCATCCACAGCTTCTCTGGGCAACCCGTGCCAGGGCCTCATCACCCCTCCTAATATCTGATCTAAACCTACTCTCTGTCAGTGTGAAGCCATTCCCCCTTGTCCTGTTACTTCAGGCCCCTGTAAATTGTCTCTTCCTGTCTTTCTTGTGGGCCCTTTCAGGTACGGGAAGGCTGCAATTAGGTCACCCCAAAGGCTTCTCTTTTCCAAGCTGAAGAATCTGAAATCTCTCAGCTGTTCCTCATAGGAGAGCTGCTCCATCCCTCTGATTATCTTAGTGGCCTTGGTCCAACAGGTCCATGTCCTTCCTCTGCTGGGCCCTCCAGGGCTGGATGCAGCAATCCGGGTGGGGGTCCATTCCCCTTAAATCCAATAGGTGAAAAATGAATGCCCTTGCACATCAGTGATGTGGAATCTCAATAGCATACTGAAGCAGCTGGGCATTTCAATTCTATGCTGATAAATTTGTTCCTTTGAAAATGTGGAACATACTTCAAAAATATCAACGTGATGCCTCAGTGAGCATCCCTTTATTGAAAACCACAGTAATGACACAACTCTGGTCACAAACAAATGGCCTGACAAAGTCTAGATACAGACAGTCAAGGTCCTCTTCTGCCTTCACATTCACAAGACTGATTATAGTGGAAGTGGCCCCCCTCATGGACCTTAGAGAATAATTGGCCTTTAGTTTACAACACCTTTAGGTCCATGTCGTTCTGATAATGAAAGCTTTCCTCTTTTGCTGCTACCAGCACCATTTTCTATCTATATAGCTCTTGTGAACATCATGGTATTTTGCTCTGAAGGGGGATCGCTCTATCTGCATTACTAGAAATGAGGAGAGCAAAAATAAAAATATTGAATGACAAACTGACTTGCTCAAAACTATTGGCAGTTACAAAGAATATTAACTCTCAGACATCCAGTCCACCACACTCTATCTATTCAATCTATCCCAAGAGTTGCTAGATACCTTGGAGATTGTACACAAAACAAAAAGGAAGAAAAAAAAGCACTGTGAAAGAAATAATAAATTAGACAGTGTTAAAACGAGGATTGAAACAATTGGTTACATGGGAGAAGGGGAGTCTGGGCAGCAACACAAAAATGAACAGGTATCAGAAAGTAAGAGAAGAAACACCAACAGATTGCACCATCAAGCAGCAATCAGGAATTAAATTTGTTTTGCAAAACCTAGCACATGTAAATCAAGAGGAGACATGTATCAGAATTTAGGTGAGGTGTGAGTGTCAGCTTGAATTTACAGGAACTAAAGATAGAAAAATTATTCACATTGTGTAATTGCTGTTGTTATACCTTCGTTTGGCATTCTGGAGGAAAAATTTGAATGGAAAGGTCTTGCCTTTACAGCTCTCTGTTTTCATTTTGCTCATGTTTTTTTCTCTGGAGTTTTGCACGTGCAAATAGCATAACCAACTACTAAATTCGAGCCACAGCTTCATTTTCTACTTTCCCTGGAGTCCAAAAACCAGGACCGAAATATTTTCTTCTCAGATGCTTTTCCACAACCCTAGGCCAGAAGGCTGGCCAATACTTTTAACACTTCCTAAGATCCCCTGTTGTTTGACCAAAGGGTTTGGAAGGCATTTCTGACAGCTGGGGTTGAGCTTAGCACCCTGCAAAGACATCTACTGGCATCTCACTTGTGCCATCCCAGCACTGCCGGGGGCTGTGGCAAACCCTTCACTCTCACAGAGTGGTGGCTGTGCCCTCTCTCTGCTGACCTTCAGAAGCAGCTGCAGGGCATAACCTGCCTTGGACTGAAGTCCTGTTGCTGTGACCAAGAGCAGAGTGGGATGATTTTTCTCCCAAGTTTTTCAGCTCCTGTTCAAATCAGGGAGTAGTGCACAAGTTGGGCTCCTTTGCCTGTGCGGAAGAGTTCTGAGAAACAGAAAACTGATGACTGGGTAAAACATTACACATGGCATAATAATAATGTCACTTCCAGGCTTCTAAGGTTATGCAGACTTCAGCCCTACAGAGTGTTTATTATGTAACTGCTCCCCATTAGTTTATATATATATACAAACTGGTAGAGAAAAACATTTACATAGGAATGAATAATTATAGTTACAATGTAATATGTTGTATCTCAAGAAAAATAATATTGGCATTCTGTTTGAAAGATCACTTCTAAGTTTCAGAATATAAAATAATTACCAATTTCATATACGTGTATGTGATGTATAAAATAACATTTGTTGGATAAAAGAAACTCTATAGTTACAGTTTAATTCAATTTTATGCTATAAGGAAGGAGTCTGTCTGCAGAGGACACTGTGGAAGGCATAACTTCAAATGGCAGCAAATTGGACACAAAATTAAAAAATTTATCCATGATACTTATGAAAATATTACTGTTCATAGAATAAGAGGAGAACAGGCTCAGAAATGTGTAGGAAGTAAGTAGTGATTTAAAAAGCGTGATGAAAAAATCTATATGTATTTCACACTTCGCCCTAACTTTCAGTACCATTCCACGTCACAAAAATCTTTTAGGCTGTTTTGAATACCATTTATGTAAAAATTTATCTTCAAATGATGTTTGAATTTTAGACATACATTATGAGGGGAAAAGATTAGGACACAGAAATATTCATCAATATCCTAATTTATTTTGAACTGGTTCTGACACCTGCAATGATGAAAGCAAGCTTATTTCACATTTGCAAACTTGAACCAAATTGTTTGATTTGAGGAATTAGATTACAGTTGCCATTGATTTATAATTCTGAAAAAAGCCCCATGACAACAAGTTCTCACAGAAAATATAAACTTTGATTTTGAGGACCTCAGGAAAAAAAAAAAAGCCAGTTGCACTTCCAGGTGTCAGTGGTAGCTGGATTCTTTCTGTACACTTTCTGTTATTTTGCTGCTATCTGTTAAAAAGTAACACAGGTTTGTCTTTTAGCATGAAAACATTCCAGATGTATCTTTAATGAAGTTAGAGGTTAATGAATAAATAAATTAGAAAAAACCATAAATATAAGAAAAATTAATACCTGTTAAGGCTGGGCTTCTTGGGACTTTCATGGCAGAGTTCTCTAGCTATTAGCTGTTCTATCACAAAATATGATCTTGCTACAACCACAAAATTTAACACATTAATAAAACCAACTGATCAATACAGCAGTACCAGCAGTTGGCCATCTGTAAAGTTCAACACTTAATCATAATTAAGTCAGGAAAAGCTGACAAATACAAGTGTAAGAAATCACACAAAAATAAGGCAATAGAAGTAACCAAGCACCTTAAAATCATCAATTTGGTCAATTCTGACACTGCTTTCAGTTACTTCCAAATTAATCTGGAATAAAAATTAATCCTTAATGCATATCTTTTCCAGTTATCAAATTAAGATTTGAGTTAAACCAATAAATGCAGCAGTATTTTAATTATATTAAACCACATGAAACACCCAGTAAGGAAGAGGGGGTGCACAGATAACTACTTGTGTGCCACACATTATATAAATTAATGTAAAAAAAAATAATGGTGTGTTCTCTTTCCCATGCAATATTGTGCTGCTATCACAGCAACCCCTGTTGGTCGGTAGATGGGTATAAGGAAAACAGAGAATTTACAGCTTTGGATATGATTTCTTTTCCTAGGGCACCAGGTGCTTTAAATGCCACCAGAAGGATGCTCTAGGCAGTGCCATACTGTCCAACATGGCTTGGCATAGATTAGCTCAAAGCTTTTGTGTCTTTGCAGACTTTGATTAAGGGCCAGTGCTAGAACTCCTATGGGCTTTTACTTGATCCAGTGTAGCATAGGGATTTTTTTCCTTTTTTTTCCTTCTCATTACAGCTGCCAAAAATATGCCAGTTAAGATAATTACATGTCAATTTAAATTGGTAATTTAATGGAAAATTTTAAACTAGGATGTAGGGCAGGATTTTACTTCCAACCCTATCCCACAACACCTTTTGTCTGTTGGAGATGATTTAGGAGGCCAGTTTCTTATTTTTGGCTCTCAGCAAGACCAGAGAGTTTAGAAATCTCCACAGTTTTGCAGGATTGTTTCTTCAATCTATTTTAAGTCTTCAAACCTCACCTCAATTTAGTTTCATCTGTCTACTGTTCGCTGTTCCATTGACTACCTGCCTTTATGAGTCACCATACATGCAAAAACCAAATTATTCATCAAGATATTTGCTCCCTTTTGAGAGGAGAAGTAGAAGAACCCAAGATATTCTGCCTGCCATGGCTCTGCTGCTTTCATTATTTGTTTCGGGGTGACACAGAAGCCTGGCAGTCGCAACATACTGTAAGGAGAATCATCTTCCTTTGTTTAGAGCGCAGTGTGTACCGTCATTTACATAATAAAATCCTCACACAAATAACAGATGGTGAAGAGGCACTCATGTTGCCACATGTTGGAAGCATGATATAGTTCCTTGATGAACTCATTTCTTTTACTTTTGCCTACAGACTCCTACCAGCTATTAAACCTTGGGGGTTAGTCATCTGGTCAGGGGTTTAAAGGCAGGCAAAAATCTGTCTGCAGAATTTTCCTGCTTTTAGGAGGAGCAAATGTTATGCCCTGATGGAAATGTGCAATCCATTGAAAATGGTTTGCACTACTATGAAAAGTAAATAATAGTCTCTATTTTCAACACTCATTGGGCTGAAATGCTTCACTATAGAAGACAGAAAATATCATTATTCCAGTGGGTCTGAGCTCTTTTTCTGTCTTTTTGGAATCCTTTTCTCAGCAGAAGCTTGGGACAGAGCAAGCTATGCTAATGCTGCATATTAGCAATACCAGTTCTTGGATGCATTACCATTAATTCTATGTGCAAATTAAGTGCTGGAAAACAAATGTCTGTCACTTGAAATAACAGCTACAGAGGCTGTATATAGTGCACTGAAATAAGATCACACCATATTCCCTAATTAGAGTTAATGGATCTGCTTCTGATCCCATTTGCACCGATTTTATAATAATGTAATCCCTGCTATTGTCTTGAGTGGAGCTGGTCTGTAAAAAGAATCAGTCCCCAGGATGACAGAGGGTATTTAAATGAGCAGTCATTTAGTTGTCTGAATGCTGCTGTTTAGATGCAATTTTCTACATTGCTTTCAGACCTGGAGTACTGCAGTTTCACTGCAGGAGTTGGGATGGTGAGACAGGCTGTGGGAGCTCCTGAAGACACCTTGTGAAGGCCAGATCTATGCAGGAAAAGTGGCCCAGGACATGGCATTAGCCATGGGTGGCAGGTACAGTCCCCTGTAGGACTCACATGGAAACTCACATTAGGAAACTCACATGCCCTGTAGCCCTAAATCAGCAGCTCTGAAGCTGCTGTGCAAAGCAGAGGTGACTCATGCAAAACCTCTAGAGTCAAGAAACTGCTGCAGCAACCACATGCTTTCATCCCACCCTCTCTATTTGTTACCTCTGCTCCAAAATGACTAGACTGTGCATTTCTGTCTGTCTCATGTCTGCTGCATTAAAACCTACAGACACAGAAATTCTGTATAATAGAGCTGTTGATCAGGTGGTACTTCTTTCAGGGAGATACACAACTAAAAAGATCCACTCTCTAAAAAAATCTAAAAAAATCCCAGTCCAAAGCAAGCCTAAAAATTTAAGGTTTGCATGAAAGACTACACTATGATGGCTTTGAGCTCTTATTCACACTGTAAACCTGCTGTGAATACTTTTTTAATGTTTGGTTAGCTCTGATTATCTTGTTTGGGTTTCGTGGGGTTTTTTGGTTGTTGGGATTTTGGGATTTTGTTTTGCTTTTGCCACAGGAGCCTGTCCCTAAGGCAAGAATATTTTGAATTGGCAGTTTTTTAGCTAGTGCAGCTTAAAGAGGAGCTACAGGTCTGATTATCCCTTAGGATGGAGCCTTGATCTGCAGTCTTTAGAATCCAGGAAGTGTGTGGTTATTTTTCATGCATTAATGCACTAGTGTTGACCAGTTAATTTGAAATCACTTTGCATCTCATGTCATGACAAAAAAGCAAATGCAGCACATCTGGAGCCACAGATTTACAAGGTTGCATGAAAATATAAGCACAAAAAGGCACATAAAATCCCTTCACATATTTTTGCATCAAGGTCGAACACCAAAGGCTCTCTAGAAATGCTTTACCTGACACTGATGATGTCACCAAGAACTTACTACTCCTTAAACAATTTTCACATCTGCAGGTTATATTCACAGAATATTACATTCCACTCAGGTAATCCCACTGAACTGTCTTCAGTCAGTGTCCCTTCTTACCTTTCTCTGTCTTCTCTCCTTTACCACTCCCCAGAGCAAACAAAGACAGAAACCTGAGGATTGAGAAGGACTGAAAAATGTCTTCTGGGTAATTAGGGAATTTGAAATAGGATTTTGATTAATTTCCTCAGGAGAATCTGCATCTGACTGACAATAAAAATACATTATTTTCATTTCTGCTTGTTCTGTAATTAGAGCTCCATAGATACAGCTATACATCATATATTTCAATTATCACAAATACAGCTCTTAAGCATAATATGCTTGTAATATTACTGATGTTGGTCAAACAAATAGTGGGACTAGAGTGTAGATGTAAGACTGTCATATGGATGTGCTTCTCAAGCTATAGCTAACATGCATGTTATAATTAAACCTCTACCAAATAAAAATATTATGATTGAATAATTAAAGCCAAAACTGACCAACGTTCCTGACTGACTAATTTACATTTCTCCAGTTACAGATTATATAAACATCAATAATTTTTTCATAAATGAATGTCAAGAAAATTAATATTATGCATGGAACTTAAAACCAGGGCATTAGAATTACAATCTGAATAGCTGAGAACTGAATTTAAGTGTCTTGCCTTCATATTGACATACAACATTGGCTGTGAAATCAGATATCTATGTACTTTCTGTAAATAAGATCTCTTGTGCACTGGAGCTAAGATACACAAAAGAATGATGAGTACAAGCAGAGAACAAGCATATCATGTTATCTTGCTTTGCACTCAGGGTTGAAACAGAACTCAGGATTTAAAGAAAATCAGATAGATAAGATATCTATCAGATAGATAAGATAAAATCAGAAAGAAAGATATTTAAAGCAATGGTAACGAGTCAATTCTAGACAAAAAGGGTCAATTGTTTTGATAAACATTTTTACTTGAAAAGGAACTGGTTCACACAGTTGAAAAATTTACCCCCACTCTCACTTTTATTATCCAGAAGCATTGTTAATGATACCTTTTTTGGATAATATTTTGTATTTCCAATTCTAGACACATAGAAGGAATCAAAATTAAAAAAACAAAACCAACAACAACAAAAACCTGCAACCAAACAAACGAAAAACAAACAAGAAATCCATCTTTCTCCTAAAAGAGTATTTGTTTTTATAGAAATTTCCATACTTGCCAGGCCAGTTTACTGTTGGCATTAAAGGCTTCCTCCTCTAGAAGAAGGCACGACCATGGTATGACCATGGCTGTATCTGTCATGTCAACTCTGTTGCTGACAAGCCCATAACACTGTATACCATGCTTCTACTGACCCTTTATTTCCATTTTTATTCTCCCTTAGAGCTGTTTCTCTTACTGCTTTTCCCCTTTTTTCTTATTTTTTTTTAGCTCCACAAACTTGCTTTTCTACAAAGAGATTGATTTGTTTTGTACTTTTAAAAGATGCCTTAAATTATTATTACCTCCTTTTAAGATTCCTAACTGATGCTGTCTCAGACAAATAAAAGCTTCTCATTTGTCTCAATTTTACTGGTTTTTCTAATGTCTTGAATTCAAATTCAGGGTTTTTTTTTTTGAGGGGTAGATACTCACTGTCAAGGACCCCTCAACTTCAGCAGGTCTGTGACATCACAGACAAACCAAACTCCAATATTTTGTTATAATCTATTTCTGCTTTTTCCTAAGTACTTATTGCAAATCCCAATCTCATGGATCTCTCCTTACAAGCAATTATTTCTCCAAAACCTGTTTCTTAATAGGTCTAGTACTAGGTAAGGATTTTCCTTGTCCAAAAGCCTATTTCCCATACAATGCAAATAGAATACAACAATTTTACCTGTTTGTAAGTTTATTGAAAACACAGGTGCACTGATGTGTCTACTGGAATTTCCTTCCTTTTGACACTGACACATCTTTTGTAGTTGTACGTAGAGTGAAAAGTCTACACTGGCAGTAAAGCATAAATCCAAGAATTCCATCCTGATTGCCTTTTTATTTTCTGTTTTATTCTCCTGCTTTTGTTGTCCAGAGAGGTCAGAAATAGCTGCAAATGGTTCTTTTTCATCCTTCCCAAAATTCTTATTCTGGACTAGCTGCAGAAACTCTGTAAGAGCAGGGAACAGTGTCAGTTCAGAAAAAAATCATGGCAATTCCCATGTTTATGTATAAAACTTCTTGTAAGCTAACTACAGAACACATGAATGAAGGTGATGTCAGAGTACAATAACCTAATGCTGGTTTTTGGGGCTTTTTTTTGGAAAGGGCAGGGTGTCTGATGGTATTTGGAAATATCAAAGGAAAAAAAATCTCGATATTATTTAACCTATAAACAGTTCATTTATCTGGTGGAAGTTTCAGCTTGTTGATTTCTACTGCTGCTCTTTTTGAAGTAGCTCATAAGCAGCTCTTCAGCTTTTCCCTTCAGTTATTGACAGCTCCAGAGAGACACAGGACGACAGGGGGGAAGTGCAAGATCTCTAGAAACCTTGAAAAGATGTTGCAAATATAGTTCCTTTTTTGGTTTGTTATTATCCATCAGCACTTAATGTCTCAGTAACAGCAATATCCTAACAAAATTAAGTGGTCTTCATGCTAACAAAACAGAGAACCTATCATGATTCCTAAAGACCACAATAAAATTAGAAGACACACCAACTTTTCTCTTTTTCAGTTTTAAATGTATTTGATAGATCACCCATTCAACTCAGACCTTCAGAAAACAGGGTCATAACCTCAAGACCATCACATCTACTTCATTGCCTGTTCTTTCTGCTAAATATTTTTTATATCTTTTATTTTTTGTCTTCAAGTGTTAAGCAATTATTTAAATAGCATCATCTCCTCTACCAAATAATTTACAAATCCTTTTTCATTTCACCACAAATTTACTATCTCTAAGTGAAACTGTAAATCTACACATGCAGTTTTCTGGGTCATACCCTTGACTGTACACAAGATGACAGGATCCTTGTCTTTTCCCTCATCCCCTTGAAGAAGGGATTGGTCTTCTTTTAAAAAACAAAAACCTAGCTGAATAACAGGAAATAAGCTATTCACAGACATCTTAAAAACAACAAAAGAACTAATTCCAAGATATGTATTTGCAATTCAGCATTGGATTTCCGCTTAATTTTCATTTACCTATTTCATTGATCTCAAGTCTCTAATGAAGCAGCAGAATTTGGCTATGACTATTTTCCTTGCTATCTCAATTTACTCCAGCATAATCCCCTGAATGAATAACTTCACTGAACATGGAGGTATTGTGCTTCTCATTTTAAATACAGAGAAATACCCACTAATTCCTACCAACATGCTAAAAATTCTGGATGACCAAGTTGTCAGTGAACCAGTACACACAGCTTTCATTATTCATAGCAATACAACCTGATTATTGCCTGCCTCCAATCCTAACAGGCAATTTCTTTATTTTTTCTTCTGTAGCACGTGTTTTGCAGCATTGAATCAGTTAATATGTGAGGATACATCACCACTGAATATTAGCACATCATTACTGGCAGAAGGTAAATACTTTCCAAGGAATTTTGGAAACACAGGTCTCCTCAGTCACAAGCTGCATAAATTCCCAGCTGCATAACTTCCCTCCTTTGAATCAGAAAGATGTGCTACCCAGTGTGCAAAACATTAAAAGTAGTATTAAAAGAACAGACAAGTAGGATCACAGGCAGAAGATAGTTACAATACATTTGCGACTTATTAAAGTAAAATAATCCAACTTTTGGAGATTGTCTTGTCACCCCAAGACAATATTTATCCAACAATTTCACCTGTGGAGGGGAAAAAACCAACAACTAAAGACTCTCAATTTGAGGTCTGAACCTTTATGTACTCAAAACTTTGTATTCTGGTTCAGACATTTCCTTATCCATAGGCACATAAAGTCCCTGCAGAGTTAAGCCTCCATCAACAAGGCTGATGTGTTCAAATTTCCTTGGTAATGTGCACAGAGGTACCTTGCTCCTGATTCTCAGTGCACATACCTCAACAACTTTCACATTTACTCCTAATCTTTTGTGTTCAGCTCTGTCTAAAGCACAGAAATATCTGAAGCAAAAGTAAAAAGGATTCTCTGCCTGACCACCGCTGAAGGCATTCACCCAGGAGACCAGCATCTAGTCCTGTTTTAGTGAGTGCATGCAAAGGAATAACTTCAAAGTGGGAGATCAAATAGTTACTGCTGGCAGACACCATCACCCTCTCACAGGGGATAAAAATGGATCCAGGAAAGAATGGGCTTAAATCTGGATCCTTCCTTCTCTACCTGTTGGGTAGGCTATAAGTTGAATCCAAACTACGAGTCAGGAGTAGACTTCTTGCATCTTCTCTCCACAGACAACTACAAAAGCCTGGCTGAAGTAGAGAACTGAAGACAATGGTTGCTGAATCCATGCATCTCACAGGAAACCTTAACACTTAGCAGACTCCTGGCATTGTCACTCCAGATCTAAACTGTTGACTAGAGAAGCTTTATGGCTCTATTCCTCTGTGATTTTTGGCAAGCTGTCTAGAAATTTCATTGTACAGCAGAGGATTAAACCTTGACATGCAACATTCTGGCCTTGCCAGTTAAATATGTCTGTCTGAATATTAAACAGTTACATGCTACTGAAATGCAGCTTGCTCCTATCCCCTGCTCAAAAGCAAACACCAACTTAGCATGGTGAAATTAAGGCTGGTGCCTAAGCTTGGCTTATAGTGCACATGCAGGTCTATGACAGTACTAAATCAGAGCAAACCTGTTTCAAATGTATTTGCTGCAGTAGTAGTAACTCCAGCACATCCTGATCATGGGCATACTTGGGCTGATCGAGGTACTGGGGTGCTCACAGTGCAGGTTCCCTGGACTGCAGGTCATTCTGCAGCAACTTGTCCACATGGAGAGCCCATATTTCCAGCTAAAAAATATCTCCCTCTTGTTCTTTGAAAGAAACAAAATACATAAGCATTACTAAAACACACAAAAGTTTAAATTAGATGTTTGTACACTCTTTATTTGGGTGCCTGCTTTTCAGATATTTACACTAACATGTCACGTGACCTGTATACATAATCCTAAATTTGAAGAGTATGATTCATCCTTTATACTTGTCCTATGCCCCTAGTCCCGACTGAAGAGTCAAAAGACTCAAGAGTTTGCATAAGTGGTTTAAAAAGGAGGAGTACAAGGGCTGATGTGGACTTATTTTATCTGAGTTTCTGTAGGGGTTTGGCCCCTTGGGCAGATTGGAATCATCCTGAAGGATGCAGCACATTCCAATGCTGTAACACCATCTCCATGTGTCCATCCACCTCCTCACCATCCTCTGAGACTATGGGCTGGGACAGGGACCCACAGTCATTAGACATTCGAGATCTTTGCCTGCCATGATCCCCTTCCACCAGCTGAATTCCCAGGTTTAAACATCTTACATGCACACATTGGGCTAATCTTGCTGCCACTATGAAAAAATAACTGAAACAGGTATTGGACTCTTTGTAAATACCTAGGAAATACTAAACTGATAATACCAGCTGAGTCCAACTATAACCTTAATAATTTTGCACATGATGGCAGAAAGAAAAACACTTCTGCATTCTCTCTCCAGGAGCTCCCTAATCTTCAAGAAAAGGCAGATAAGTAAATGCACTTACAAAAAAATTGACAGAGCTTTGCCCCGATATGCTGTGGAGAGATATGACCTATCAAATGAGGCACCAGTCTGGGCATAGGGGACTTTGGTTCAATTTCCAGCGGTGTTAGGGCTCTCATACACATCTTAAGTAAATTGTGCCTGTGCGTTGGTTTTCTCCACCTTGAAAGGGATTTTATTTTTTTGTGGTTTTATCCTTTAAAGCACTGAATTCTACAAACACAAGGGGAAGGTATTACTGTTTCACAACTTTGTCTTTACTATCTGAAAATGTATCCTTCCATGCCAGTGGCACTGCTCTTTTGTTGTTTATCATGTACTTTTCCATCATCCAGCAACAGATGTACTTTCTGGATAGTCTTCAAGATTGTTTTACAGAGCACTTGAGAGTATTTTATTTTAATTTTATTTCTTTTGTTGCTTATTTTCTTTAAACATTGTAACCTTAGGGATTTGGCTAAGCTACGACTATTAAAAAATTATACAGCAATATGTAGTTTCTGTTTTCCATTTCAGCTAACTTTTGCAAACATAAATCTCAAAGGATTGAATATACCTTCTCCACTTTTCTGATTCTCTCCCCATGAATGCTTCTTTCTGTCTGGGCAACGTCTCTTCCCTTTGTAGAATGATTATTAAAGCCAAATGTTGCTTGAAATATGGAATATATTTGCCTTTCTCCTAGATTGAGGACATAGTGATTTCCTTACTTTCCTGTTTGTCCAAATTCTGTCATCATGTTTACATAAACAAGTCAGGTAGTCTTTCTTGAGACCAAGGAGACAATGACAGGAAGAAAGCAGACCAGAATGAAGTTGCAGAAAATGGGACCTTTTGAAAAAAACCCAGTGAATTTCTCTAGTCTCCATTTCAAAGAGGCCCAAACTACTTAAATAAACTTCATATATCAAAAGCATGGCTAATGCAGATCATGACCTTGTTTTCATTCCTACCCTCTGTCTTTTACTGTTCTTAAAGCCACGGCATTTAAAAAGTTACGTATTTTTACATCTTAAATTTGACCCAGAATGTAGAAGGCTCTGGAAGGTTTGAAGCCAATCACAACTTGCAAAGGAAAATAAGCCTGTGATCAGCTGTAGCAAAAAGAAACAGAAGAATTGCAAGATTGATTTAAAATAGTGCCATAAACCTTCAAAACTGTGCTGGAGTTGCGACTACGCAGCTCCCATTCCATTTTATAGGGGCTGTGTGTTTGTGTTGCATATGTTGCTCTGAAGAAACTCAGTCTGCATGCCTAATCATAACTTCAGATTTATTGCTCCATTTAACCTCACTCTGGCCACTGACTGATTCCCCAATTCTACAAATCCAGAGCAGCTTCAAATACCAATCTTTACAAAGAAATAAAATCCTGTTTCAGAAACAATACCATTCTTTTCCTTGAGTATTAAGCATAGATAGAGAAAGAGGGTTAAAATCTGATGTACTTGACATGTTTGGTCTACAAGCAGTTTTTGTTCAGTTGAGAACAGGATAAGAGTCACCCTAGGAATATTTAGGTAAGCTCAAGAAGCAACACTGGCAAGGCAAAAAAAGAAATCCAACCTGTTCCTAGTCATCACAATTAGTTCTGACCCACAGACACAACCTAAAAAAATCTTTAAGAAGCTCTAAACATATAATTATTTACAATTCTCCCTTCATTAAACTGGCATTTTACTGAATGTGTATCCATTAAGAAAGAAAATTACATCCCAAACCCCCAAATTTTACACATACACATGGAGGCCAGTTGCTTCCCTCTCTGAACCTTAGTTCTGGCACTGAACTAACAATTATTCCAACTAAATTGCTTTTTGAAGGGTAAATTTCAGATACTCTCTCCTTTTCTTTCATTATTTTGCCTGAGGGTTTACATGGCCTCAAAAACTAACTAAAATAAAAATAAGTCAAGCTTTCCAGGAGGACAAAACCAGTTTTTTTTTTTCTCTCTGCAGTCTTAGCAACTGATCAAGTGAGCTTCTGTGGGTGTTTTACAAATCAACCAGTGGTTTCTCCCAGTCCTGCACAAACAAGATTCCCATGACCAATCACCATGTGATCATCATTTTGCAGGACAGTTAAAAACTACCCACAACCCCCAATACAAATTGCAAGACACCACCTAACAAAAAATCACCTTGTTAGACTTTGGCTGAATGTTGCTTATGGAGGTGAGGATAAAAATAGGTGGCACAACATGTTATGAGACAATTCTGCACAAAACCCCAATTCACACAGACAGGTTTGTATTTTCAAAGGCTTCAGCCATTATTTATTAGCATGTATACCTTGTACAATTATAAGTGGAAGCTTTATCAATGACCAGAATGCTATTTAACTCCTAGAATGCTGGCAGTTTCTAAACATGTTGTTCAAAAAAATTCAATGCATCTATGGGAGATCTTTCAGGAAATTAATTTCCAGGATTTGTGGGCTGGTATAAGCCCTGCTTATTATCTTCAAAAAGGCCATAACTAGGAGAGACCTTAAAAAAGTCACAAAAGTAGTTAGGTGTTATGATTTAAGTACCTAGTTCCTTAAATAATTGGTGACTGGTACTACCAGTTATGCAGGAGAGAGGATTTTCACTGTAATTTCAAAGATACAAATAGATTTTACCAACATATTCCAGATTAAAATCCTCACAGAATGTAACAGGATAGAGTTCACATGCATGTTTATTTTCTGATGGATTGAATTAATGACTAGCATGTACAAAGGGCTCTTTAAATCTTCACATAACGTGCAAGCTTCCATTACTATGAAAGCAGAGAACGTGGATTCTCCCATTCCAGCATTCTAAGGGAGTTCATGGGATCCCACCACGGGGTCTAGCTGTCAGAAGCAAAGAGGAAACAGCAGCCTGTGAGAAGGCAGTGAAACAGTAGCAAAATGCTAGGACTGGGTGAGTGAAGTGGTGGAGGAAAGCTGTACATTACGAGAATGATTTTGCATCTTGAAATAAAAATCGCTCAGAAAATACAGACTCCACATTAATTCCTTCCAGTTAATTTTCACAGGTCTGTGTCACCTCATTTTCTCTATGTAAGATTTTAGGATTCTGTAAATTTATAGCAGAAGTTATATTAACAGATGTTTTTAGGCATTCACTGCACCACTTCAATTCTGTGTAATATAAGCTTGTCTATGTGTATTTAAAGGGAGTAGTATCAGAAATAAACATGGCATCAAACATTATTTCAAACATACACATAAAAACTATTCTTTCTTCCCATTCACCTTCCTTTTCCTTGACAGCCATCTTCTTTAGCCTGCCTCCCCTTTTCACAAGTCTATCCATTTCACTTCCCTAGTTTTGTCAGCCTTGCCTCTTCCCTCCCTCTCTCATATCTTTTATATTCACTCTTACTCTCCTGTTTGGCCTTTTAAATTTGGTTTTGGCTAAAGTGTTCTTAACACTATTTGAGTAAATACCAGCTGAATGGATACCATAGGCACTAATCACTTCCATTGTGCTGCAGTAAACAATACTTTGCAGTTGCTGCTGCTTAAAACAATGTATTGTGCTCAGATTATACTCACTTCATATATATATTGTTTCAGTTAGTAGAAAGTAATTTCATATTGATTGCAGAAGCTTCAAAGGAATGTTTGAGCAGAGAAGATATAAACCCAATCTAACAGGGTGAAAAATAAAAAAGAAAGAAAGGGTTTATCCTCATAAGAGTACACACTGCATGTATACATGAAGTAGAAGATTATAATTTTAAGACATAAAAAGAGTGGGGAAAAGGATTTTTATTTCACATATGGTAGAGGCTAAATGTCCTAATGAATTCAGCTCCCGCTTCATCAATTAAATTAAGGAACAGTCCTAGTATATTCTGATACAAGCCAACTTTTCCTCAAAGCCTCTCTTCTCTTGGTCTTCCCCTTCCTCCTTGAATGGCCTCTGGATCCCAGAACAAAGAGAAGGAGGAGGAGAAAGCAAAGGAGAGGGACAAGCATGGAAGTGTCACTGTTGGTTTATCCAGAGGTTCACAGAAGTATCTTTTTCTGGGCACAGATAAAGTTAAGATAATTAAGACCTAAAATTATGAAAGCAATATTTAAAATACTTTAAAGAAATATCCTGTCACATGTGTGTTTGAGAGAACGGGGAAGAAAGCACTTTAGCTCCAATTAATCTGTTATCAGTTATGGGAATATTAAGTCTATGAATGCTGAATCCATCCAGGGATATCTTCTCCACTGAAAACAAGCCTTACTGGGGGAAAAAACCCCAGATACACATGCCTCTGCTAATATATACATGGAAGACGGTGAATAAAAAGAGGTGAGAACAAAAGTGAAGAGATACAAAGGAATTTAATTTAAGTAATTGATTTGTAAACATAGGGTATGTTTATCATTCCTGACTTTCTTTGTACTGTACAACAACAGCAGGATGAACTCTTCTTGATGATGATGACAATGTCAATTTGCTGTTAGCCCAGGTCCTGCACTATCAAAGTATTTTATCTGTATATTTTCTTTTTCCATTATTACAGGGGTTGCTGCAAATAAGTTTATTTTTATGTTAATGTTCTTACCCATTCCTTCTCCATCAAAATTCCTTTCCTTTAAGCTACACTTAGGAGAATTTGGCAGATTTTCCTCTTCATATAGATAGGGAAAAGGCCCCTTTCCCTCTTAAACTATACTTAGGAATTGTTAGTCACGGAGGAGGAAGTGCAGAATGATGAAAAAGGATAATAATTATGATGATAGAGTCTTTGCTCATTTAAAGCTAATCCAAAAAGCATAAACCATAAGCAGATTCAAACCTGCATTGAAAACAATTGTTACTTTGCCCATCTGTTTGTCTCTTCCAAACACATGCTTATTCAAGTCATGAAGACTTCAACAAAATAGCTTTATTTACTTCACTTCATCCAGTGTGGTCTTTCCCACACCCATGGAGTATTTCCTGATAGTTTCATTTGGAGGAACATCCCATAAAAGCCAGCTTGACATGTTGTCTCTTGGTGGTGATGCAAACCTGAATGCTGCTGCTCTTTGGAATGCATGCTTTAATATTAATATTAATCTTATTATCACCATCTATGATTTATTCTTGGCAGAACCAGATGGCCTCCCTGCCCACTCCAGGGTAAACAGCCAAAATTTCTGTCTGATTTAGTACTGAAGTAAGGCTAGTTCCAGAGAAACTGATGATTCCTCTCTTACCATTTGAAAGAGAGCTGGGGCAGGGGGAAGACAATACACCTTTTTTTTTCAACTTTTCCTCTTTCAAGTTTACATCACCCTTGCACATTCAAAAGAGCAGAACAGCCAGTGACCCACCCCCTTGTGAACTGACTCTGAAATTGTTTCACAAAGATGCCTGCAAGAGGTGCTCAAACACCAGCTCCTCACTTTCCCCTCATGGTTTGCATTTTGCTCAACTTCATCAGTGAGGGGTAAGACACCTAAGGCTGCTTGTGATGCAACATCTCCCAAAATGTAAAATGTCTCTTTTAAGAAAGTACAAACTACAATGGGTTTAAGTACATAATCTAACTTATGTTAACTTCATTTGAACTGGGAAAACACCTGTATTCATTCTCTCTATATGCACATTTTTTTTCCCTTAAAACACACTCGATGGCACGGAGCTGTTTATGAGAGATTTGTGACTGCAGAGAGAAATATTTTTGTTCAAACCACATGAAAGTTGTAAGATCATAGTGATTGGCAGCCTAAAAATAAATGAATTTGTAGTGTTGAATCAGGCTCTAGTAAAATATTATCTCCTGGGTCACCTGTTTGTTTCTCCCAGTAGAAAATTACTACAAAAAGCAGCACTGATCACAATATTTGCAGTAGAGATCAGAAGGAGAAGAATGGCCTTGAAAATGAAATTATTTTCACATTCCTACAGTCTGTGTAGTCACCTGTATAAAGGCAGAAACAAAGAACACATTTGTAGGAGCACCAAAATATGTCTGTATTTACTTGTTTTACATGGAAAAATAATATTATCACATCTCTGTAATTAAATCCTTTATTAAAAATAGTCTAGTTCTGCAGGCATGAGGTAACACTTTAGAAAGAGGTTCATAAAGCCCTGTGGCAAGACCTGGGTTCAGCAGACTGAAGCAGAACATTCCTGTTCTCTGAGAGCAGGAATGATCGGGGCATGGTAACAGAGGTGAGTGAAGACTCTGTGCAAAGACTCACACCAAACCAGTGTGTGCCACTTCATGTCTGTCCTGAGAGTGTAATTCCATAGGAACCTGCTCAGCTCATCTGGTGCCTTTCATAAGCATCACAGAAAACTGCCAATTTTGCTTCTTGTAAAGCACTTTTTTTTCCACTGTTTTCCAAAAATAAAAAGACTGCTGGTGATTGTGTCCTCTCTGTCAATTACACAGCTAAAATTCTAACTATTTTAGACTATTGAATGCTACTTCAAATTAAATCTCACAAGTCTTTGAACAACAGAGTTAAATTTTTCCAGGCACAACAGCAAGCCCTTCATTTTGTAACCCTTGGAGTCCCATTTCCCTATTTTGTAGTTGTACTACAAGGCCAGCACATAATTGTCCCCAAAACTATATGCACACATACTTTTCATCATTTCCAAATGGTTCACTCCTACCTGAAAATGGGAATTCTTTTTATATTGGCCCCAAAAACACCACCTTCTTGCAATAAAAAAGTCCATTCTTCCCATGTATTGCCATTCCTTGGGATTATCCAGTTCATCCAGTATGAAATTTCTTCCAGTATGAAATCTTTGCTCTCCTGTATACTGCCAACACCACTTAACATCATGAACAGTTGTCACTAGCATGCTCCCTATGTGAAAAATATTAATGAAATAGTGAGTAAGAAAAACCTCAGGAGTGATCCTAAGGGAACTTCATTGGTAAACTTCTTCAGATCTAAGACCAAAACTTTTGACAATTTGTTATTGATCTCAAATTTCTGCTTATTATCTCCATCTTCTTAAACAAAGCTAATTTTCTGCATAGTACCATTTCAAATTCATTACAAAAGTCCCCACAGACTAAAATCTAACATTTTCCTTGCCTATGAAATCAGTTGCTTAAAGTCCTAATTTAATGAAAATATCAGGTTATCTGATGTGATCGTACTTTAATAAACACATGCAGTGCTACCTTCCCCTTTTTTTTATTTGCTATCGTATTTCAGTTACTGTTTCAGGAAATAATCATATTGAGGGAAATTACTGAGGCAGATTAAGAATTTGATGGTGAAGTTGAACAAAGTAACTTCAAAAATTTTGGCTTCCCATCCTAAACTAGGGACAATGAATGAGAAGAGTTTTCTAAAGAGGAATGGTAGAAACGCCACACCTATAAAAGCAAGGTCATGGCAAGTCTGTTGTCGGTTCTTCTACATATTGCATATTTTTCTAGCCCCAGTATTATTGCTGGGTAGCACAGTCAAATTACAAATGCAGTAGTGACACTTAGGAAAAGAGAGATATGTTTTTAAAATACTAAACTTTCAGCCTTAAAATTAGTGCTGTTATTATTGATATTGTCACCTGGGAAGCACTTCTGCAAAGTATCTTAATGACCAAACAGCACTCCATAGCCACTGCTTATGTGTGAGGAAAGGTAACGTGGCAAAGGAGTAAAGAAGGACGAAAGCAAGGAAACAGCACACTGGGCATGGCATGGAAGAGCAAGATATGACAATAAGGTGCTTGCTTGTTCTGGGAACAAGGGAAAGCAAGACTTACAGCAGAGTAAAGGGGAAAAGAAGGAAAGCAAAATTTTTTAGTGGCAAAATTCCTCCTGCACTAAAGGAGTTGTATGGTCAGTTTGGGAGTTGTAGCAGCAGCCTGGCTTTTCCCTTGCTTAGAGAGCTACATTCCAGCAATGGGGCTGTTCTGTGCCCACTTGTGTGTGCTGAGAGCAAGTGCCTAAAGGGGGATGAAATAACTGCATCAAAAGTTTTTCAGGTAAGATGCTTCTGAAGAACCCAAAAGTTTGCCTGTTTTCACTTAAGATCATTTACTTCCAGCACCCATGAACTATAAAAGCAAACTTCCAGACAATTCCCATTACTGAGGCAAAGTGGAAAGAAAAGTCCATCATGTATTTCAAGAAAACAATTACTGTTGCTACTTTTCTTCATCATTAAAGGAAAGCAAACGTAACTCTAGCTAAAACTTCAAAGAAAACAAATCTCAGAGGGAATTCTGCCAAAACACTGCTCAGTATCATATTAGGAAATGCTTGCAGATCTTCAAAAGTGTAAAGACATGGCTTTTAAACAATTAAGGTCATTTATGAACTTAGACAGTGGCAAATCTTTATATTTTGCTAGAGAGAGGTCTCCAGGAGCAAACTTCAAATTCGTTTGAACTAGACTCTACATGTCAATTTTTATTTTCTATTTCTATTGGTAAAAGTGTAATATTGAGATCAAGGTTAAGGTTTTTAAAAAAATTATAATCCTACCAAATAACATTGTCATACTTCTCAGAATTTATTAAAAGATGTTTGAGAAGAGATGATAGCAACAAAGTTTGGCTTAGGCAGTAGGAAAAGAAATGCAAATTTTAGGTGTTTTTTAGACCTTAATCAGAAGGAAGGAAAAAAATAGCAAAATATATCCAGAATATTCTTTTAAAATATATATTTCTAATGGTAATGGTTTCTAGGATTCCTGCAATTTGGCTATACCCACAAGATGATTTAAGTTAAAATATAGTTATTTTTCTTTTTATCCACTAAGAAATTCCATTAACCTTGAGCATGCAATGTCAAAACAATGATGGTGAAATCTGCAGTTTGCACTTCCAAAAACAGTTAGTAAAAATATGGCTGAAAGCAATCTGCAGAAAGCATAGGGAGAGCTAATGGAAAATAATATGACAGATCAACACAAGGACTTTAGAAAAAGACCACTTGTCTGCCAACATCATTGTCACAGTTACCTCTTTCTCAAATAAATTCTAAAAAATAAAAAGTAAGAAGTGCTAAACTTCAGTCAGAAGGATTCCATACTTTAAAATTAGGCCATAAATATGATTTAATATAGGATCACCTTACCTTTTTAATACAAATGTTTTAAGCCTTATTTTATGTTCCACATGAATTATACATCTGCAGTTCATATCATTTATAAATGATGTGGCCTTTAAGGAATCTGACAATGGACTGATCTAAGATCAAGGGAAATTCTCCAGAATGCTTTTAGGAATAAACATCAATCTGACAGTATAAATTTTTAGGCATTTTGAAGTGAAGTATCAATTTTATCAGATAATTACCTGCTGGAGGTCAGTGTATGTCAGTTCCCAATCATTTTCTATTAGAGATATAATGCAGAGAAGGTATATATGTACTGGAACAGATTTTCCCTGCATATTTATAACTAGGTAGTCCTTCAGGCTTCAGGAAGATAACACATGTAAAACAAAGATGTTTAATCTGCTCTCCTGAGCCAGACAAGATCCATAGCATGCACAAAACCTGAGGTCTCCTGTTATGGTACTGTCTTAGCAGGGATAGATTATTGAAAAGAGATTAATTTATTCATGGACAAAATTCAATGACATTCAATTCTTCAGAAAGAAACATCGTATTTTTCAGCATAAATATATAAAAAGCTAAATACACCAGTAATAACAGAAAAACATCGGTAAAGCTTGTTTGAACTTGCTTTAACTATGATTTTATCTTTTCTAGGGTACTACTTCTTTCCTTTAAATGAATTTTATTCCAGATCTTTATGTCGTTCCTTATTTTAGAATCAAATTTGATCTGTTTCTCTATAAAGACCTGGAGCTGCAGTCTCACCATAATTCATGAATGTAAACAAAAGCTGGAAATGGTAAAGTGGAATATTATGTCTTGCAATTATTTCAGAGAGAGGTCTCTGTGGTGTTGTAATTTCCCACTGATTCACTTATTAAATGCCTTTCACATTGTTCCCCCCTGCACTTTCCCCTGCCCCCAGCCCTGGCCACTCCCTAGGGCTCTCCCTGTTGGTTCCTGTACCCCAACTCTGCCCATGTACTGCCCCTGAACCCCTGAGAAAACCCCCCTGTGCCAGGATCACAAGGTCTCTCTGCCTCTGGGAACCACCTGAACAACATGATGTAACACTGAAGGTCCCAGGAAGCCCTCATGGAGGGACCCTTCTCGCCTCCTTTGCTATCACTGTGCTGCTGAGCTGGCAGCCGGCTGGAGCAAGAGTGTGGGGCCATCCAAAAATGACTACGGGAGGGCAGAAATGGCTGCTCTGCCCTAAGCAACCCTGCTGAGCTCTCTGGGAAAGCTGCAGCTTGCTAAACCAAACCTAGCACTGCAACAGGTCTCCAGGAACAAATTTCTAATTTTTTTGAACCAGACTCCATATGTCAGTTTTTACTTTCTATTCCTAAATTTTCATAACAATACTAAAATCCTCACAATTACTGAAAATTAGTGTGACCTGCAAGGGTATGAAAATTCAGACTTTCCAGGATCTGTCAATGAAGTCCTGGGATATGGTCTATTAACCTCTTTCCAAGACCACCTGATGCTGAGTGTTATTGGCTCTACAACTAACAGAAAGTACTAGGCAAAATTTTAAATACAGGTTTTTAAATCTGCAAACTTGCAAAGCAGAACAGAAGGATGTATTCTGCACCTGTTGCAATCCTGTGAGTGACCATGGGGCTTTGGACATCCCCACTGCTCTTGGAGGGTGCGTCCCTTCTGTTTGACTTGGAAGCCTTTGTTGAATCTCTGGTCCTTTTAGACTCTAAGAACTGATGGAGTGTGAGAGCACAGCTATAACTGAGGTAATAAATGCACTCACTCTCTCATCATACTGCTCTACAAGAGCAAGGATCTAGGGGATTCAGTTGGGAACCTGGCAAGCTCCAGGAAGGTCTTCCACCTGTGAACGTGCCCAAATGGAAATACCAACCAACTGCAGCCCCACAGGGCTCATTATAAGATAAAAAGCTACTAATTAGCTTGCAGAACAAAAAACCCATTGGTTTAGAGGCTTCTCTCTATGTGATTCTTAGGGGATTTATGTTTTTCTGAGAAAGAAATGTTCTCACTGCGTAACTTCCATATTTAACATTGCAAGGGAAGTGTAGAGAAAAGGGAAAACACTGTCTTAAAAAAAAAGCAGGACATCAAACCTCATGTAAAATTTTACTTGTTGGGCTCTTTTTTTGTCTTTTATATTTGACTTGAATAAACTAATTGCCTAAAATTGTCAAATAGTGGCATTACAGCCTGCCATTTCAAACTGCAATACTGATTGTGTTTCATAGATGAAGACAAAGGCTTCCCTGCCCTACATGCCAACCAGGCTGCCACTGCCTCCCTCCACACCAGGGAAGTAAATGCACATCTAAGACAGGCTTTTGGGGCTTTGCACAGCACCACTGGGAGAAATTCTGTAGCCCTAAGTGCAGACAACAGCAGATTAGGTCCTTTCTGGCTATGACATGTTTTAATTTCAGTATGGCCCATTACGAAAGTCATTTTAGACCCACAGAAAGCAGGTGTAATGCACATGACATGGCCCTTCCACTGCAGGCTGGCTTCACCATACCCCAACTGTGGCAGAGCTGCCAATGCATGGAGAATCCCGCTTTAGCCTTCCCCAAACCCTTAATCCTCAAAGATAGGAGACACTACAGCAGAAAAAAGCAAATTGCTTTGCCTCAAAACCACAGTATCCAGAGAGATAGCCCAGCACATAACAAACTATATTTTATCCTTCTGGCTGTTTTTTTTTTCCTGCAGGGTGCTCGCTATTCATCCCAGAGAGCTTAAAATGCACTGGGAGCACATTAATGAACAAGGCCTTGTGTTGCAGTTATAGATGAGGTATTGCCCCCATTTCACAGTTGGAAAAATAAGTGCACAAAGAGAGCAAATGACTTTCCCAG
The DNA here is from genome assembly GCF_041296385.1 of Aphelocoma coerulescens. Classification (NCBI taxonomy): domain Eukaryota; kingdom Metazoa; phylum Chordata; class Aves; order Passeriformes; family Corvidae; genus Aphelocoma; species Aphelocoma coerulescens. The sequence continues at coordinate 108,616,026 of NC_091013.1, forward strand.
TTGCAGAGCATGCACATCTGTGGCAGAGCTGGGAGGGACTATCCTGCTGCTTGAACCACCGTCCTACGCCCTATCCCTCCCCAGGACTCATTCTGTTCTCATGAATGGTAAAAACCAGACAGAAGTTCCTGAGAACAGACATGTCTAAAAAAAGTCTTTGGCACTGATTAAAAATGGCCTTGAAGCTTTAAAAAGACAGTCTATGGCTCTGGAGCTGTGTAATGGGTTTTTAAGCTCCATTTTTAGTTTCTGTGGTTATGCAGCAAGATTTTAAGTAGTCGACCAGCCCAGTGCATCTGGCTGTTGCTGCCAGCGATGATAGCAGTGGCCTCTGTTTATACGTGCTGTGCTCATCAACAGAGCTCTGCAGCTGACATGCAGCAAACTCAGGGTTTGTTCCACTTGGGCTTTGAGCTACAGCATTTGAAGATGAGCAGTTCCTTTCAAGATATTTGCAAACCTTGTCAGAGTCTGATTGCAGCATGACACTGACACTAGGCTGATTATCTCTTGTCTGAGAAAGCACCGTTTCCATGAATACACTGGCTTTTCTCCTGCTATCTACTGAGCTAGATATCAGCACATAGAACTGTGGCAGCAGAACTACAGCAAAGCCCCACAACACTGCTGAAACAGAAAAGGATCCATTTTTTCTGTAAATGCTAAAAATTTGCCAACAAGATTCCTAGGACAGTGTTGCTGTCTATCTCAGATTAAAAAACAAACAAACAAACAAAAAACCCCAGGCTGGCTGTATCAACTTCAACTCTGACTTATTTGGTATATTTGAGTAGGTAAAGAAAATCTATTTCACCTAAATAGTATATTCATTACACATTAGTGTTGCAGGAAGAAAGGAAATAAAGAAGGAGAATAATATCTTTGAAAATGACACAACAATATTTTTCTTCATTATGTCTTTTTTTCTTTCTTCAATTTTCATTGTTTTGGCCTCCAACACCACCCTTTTTTATACAGCATAAAAATAAAAAATAAAACAATCCCGGTCTTTCAGTCTGGAATGAGTGGATTAGAATAAAGAGGTAACCTCTGTGAGGTGGCATGTACATGCCATCTGTACAGAGAGCCACAGCACGCCCAGAGCAAATGCCCAGTTCCACGACATCGTTCAGCTACTCCTTGGGAACACTGAGCAACCCAAGTGCATCTGAATGGAAACCAGGAAGGTTCAATCTCTGCTCCCCTCCCCAAGATCTTATAGGTTACAGTTTACAATTGCTGGTCTCTGGAGGAAAACAAAGTCACTATAAATGATAAGAAAAAATAAGACAAATGTGTGTTCTATACATAGCCACAGTCCCTATGCAAACTTGTGTTCTCTGCACGTGCCTTAAATCCACATTGGATTGCCCTGATTCAGATTCCTCAAGCAAAGGCAAGAGACTGGAGGGGACCTGGACTTCCTCAATATCTGATCACATTTTGGCAGTGGTGTGGATTTTCTGCCAAGCACAGTGGAAAGGTTAAATGGCAAATGAGCCAAAGTCCTACAGGCATCTGACAAGAGCCTCTGGAAGAGAACTGCTTTCCTGCACCCAAGCAGCTGAGCTAACAGAGACAGCATTTCTTTTCACCAGAGCATGTTGCCACAACCCTCTGTTTATTTTAGCATTGTCAAATTTTCCAGTAAATCTTTTGGGAATATACTCTGCATGTAACTTTCATTAACTGTAGGGAAAGTATGAATTGGGACAGGGGAAAAAAAAATTCTTACGGAAAAAAATTGGGATCTTCCTGCATAATTACAGGAATTTATCCATGTTTTTAGTCCTAAAAACTGAAAAGTAATTCAGAAATAAAACAAATAGCCAACAGAATGAGTAGAAACTATATAAGCTGGTGGTGAATTTCTCAATTCATGATGTTAAGAGACATTTTGGTCTATTGTGCTGCCTGCTTGCTAATTATATAAATAATAAAGGAAGAAAAGAATCACTGATGAGAAGAAAAAAAACCCCCTAGAAACAAAAGAAAAAAGGAAAAGTGATTACTTCTATCCTTATTCAATCATTATTCTGAAAGGAACATTCATTAGAGGAAAAGAAAATAAATGTCTGAGATCATGTGCCATTACACACAGGAAAAAGCAGAAAAATACTTTCAGAGTCGTGACAGACCCCGGGGCATGTGTCCTCTGCTTAAGTGTCCTGAAATTCACAAGTATCAGATGGGAATTTGCAAGATGGTTTGTATTCCCTTAAGACTATTTGGGAACTAGATCTAGATGGTGCACAAAGGATTAGATAAAAGAACCCCAGTGCTTTTTACTAAACCTTTTAATGATCCATAAAATGTGTGTTTATTTCTGCTCCTGGATATAACTAACAGCTGGGATGTCACTAGCACAGTGTCTACCTGCTATAGATATATTTATTTCCTAAGCAGTTTCAGGTTCTCTCCCTCTTCAAATGGCTTTCCCAATTGCCACTTTTATAGCTGTACACTTCCACAAAGTAAGCTTATGCCACTAAACTGCAGTGCCTTTGTTCCTGATTGCCTTCTTTCCCTCAGCAAAACAAACTAAATGCCTAAAAAAGCTGAACTTTCTTTTTTTAAAAAAAAAATTTCTATATTTATTTTTATTTATAAGTTCTTGCTGATGGAGCTTGGGGTAAATTGTAACTCATCATTGACTTGTTTCTGTGACCTGATGGTTTTCCATGACAATCCAGCAATAACTAGGACATGGAATGAAATGTAGTCAAGCCACATGCTTACTTTTGCAGGTAGCCTTTTCACATGACTGTGTCCCCACCTTTTCTACATTTTCTGCAGGGTCAGTCTCTACCTAATTTTTAGCATCTTCTGCAGATAGCCCTGAAGAGTCTCTCATGCTCCTGCTTCTAACAAACAACCTTGAGTGACGAGGAAACAGAAAAGATTTATTAATTTATCATGCTCACCCCCATGGTGCCTCTTCAATCTTTCCAAGGTGTCTCTGTCCCACAGAACAGAAGGAACCTGCCAAAGGTCTGCTAAATTTGGAGGTAAAGAGCAGTATTTGTCTTTACCTGTTCTTCAGTAGAAACAGTGCATCACCTCCGAGGAACTTGTGCTGCATCATGATGCACAAAGAAATATTATTTTCTCAAATAAAGTTAGTCATAGAAACAAAGACAACATGATTTTTTAAAATTAATACTTATTTTAATTGGGAAAATAGCAGGAATATATATGGCATGTTAGCATCTAGCACATTTTAGGAATAAGGCACCAAAATATACATAGAAATACCTTTCAAAATTCCTTTCAGTATAAATTTTAACCTGTATGCAAATCTATTTTGCCCCACAGATACCCTCCTAACAAGAGACCACCATCAGAACAGTCTCTACAAATGATTATCTGTCTTAGAAAATAGAAATTTAGAAAAAAATCAGTGCTAAAATATTTTTATATTTTTCTTAAATTGTTTACATTTCTCAGTTCTCTTAGCAGATTATTATTAAAAAAAAAATTCAAGAAGAGCACTCCAAATAACAGTGTTCATAGTTTTTGTCAGGTAACACCAGATTTCTATTAGGGATAATTTGAAATAATTGTGAACATTTTATACATGCATTTATACATATATTTGTCAGATAAGTATAACTATATTTAAAACAAATTGCTTCATGTAAAGTGTGAGTACAAAAATGGCAATTTTCACATTAGGAGAGGGAGTAGAAAGAGGTGCGAATGTGCCCTAACAATTTTTTGCAACTTTAAGACTGCTTCTATCTGCAGCAGCCATTTGCAATAGCAACTACGAAAATATTCACTATTCTTTCTTTGGCCTAATTAGTTGTATTTCAGTAGTCTCCAGCTTTAATGTCACAGTGCACAGTGAATTAGTACAAGGTTGACAGCAACAGGAAAGATTTTAATGGCTACTGCTGAGCATAAAATATAAAACAAGGGGAATAGAGAGCAAGAACAAGAAGCAGCTACAGACCTGGTGTTGGTGTCTCAGCTATACAAACCTCCCCTTAAAGTCCACACCATTCTAGAGACATATATTTGAAATCAAAACCTTTTGGCAAGCTGATCACCTTTGGCATTCTCTCATTTGGGCCCTTTTGGTTTGGTACTCAGTGAATTAACAAACCCTTCCTAAGCAGCCAAGTGTGCCAGCCCAACAAAAGGACGCCCATCTTTGGGACCTGGTTGGGGAGATTCTAAGGACCTGCAGCTTCTGTACAACTCCTCAGACCTGTTCTGCAGCTTGTCATCAGATTTTGCTTGCATATTTCTGCTTATGGCTCGATTCTTGTGTGCTTTTACAGCCTCAAATATCAGGTACAAAGTACAAGGGCCAGTCTCTCTTATTTCTGTTAATTTTTCATGAATCATCCTGTTACTTCTCAACAAAACCTTGCTGCCTTCACAATCCACTCAGTGGAGAGAGAAAAAAAAATCAAACACCAAAACAATGAAGGAAAGAAAGATCTGTGAAATCTTTCCTCTGACTTCAGTGAGCTTTGGGGGTCAGCCTCTTCTCCAAGGCAACCAGCAACAGGACAAGAGGAAATGGCCTCATGTTGCACCAGGAGAGGGTCAGGTTGGACAACAGGAAGGATTTCTTAATGAAAAGGGCTGTTAACTTTGGAACAGACCACCCAGGGAGGTGGTAAACATCTCGAGGGATGGTGGCTCCAAGAAACACCTGGATGTGGCAGTTGGTGCTGTGGTCCTGTTGACCAGGTGGTGTTTGGTCAAAGGTTGGACTCAATTATCTCAGAGATATTTTCCAGCCTAAATGATTCTGTGATTCTGTGAATCAGGACCACAAACATATGAAAGAAATAGACCCAACACTTAAATTTTTAAAACTACTAAATAATTAACTAAAAGAACCTAATGTTACTGTGCAAAATAGAATATAATTGCTCTGATACACGCAATGAAGAGCCACAAATAGAAATAGTAGAGATGCAAATATAAAGACAGTTAATCTCTCTGCACTACCATTCTGTGAGCTACCACTGGCTCTTAGCATTAGCTGGAAGGATCAATGCAGATATTTCTAATTTGAGAGGTAGAGCAAGTTTCAAGATAGTTGTCAGTAGAAAATAGTATACTTTTTATGTTGCTGTTTCCTTAGGCACCCATACACATTTATTCTCAGTTGGCTTAAAAAAACACACAAAACAAACAAACAAAAAAATAGAACATCTAAACCAAAAAAAATGCAGCCCAAAACCAAACCAAACAAAAAAAACTCCACTAAATTCAACAACTAAAACCCTTCAGACCTCTTAAAACAACGACAACATCCATTAATATAAGTAACACTTCCTTTAACATCTCTCTCATAAATTGCTGTGCAAAATGCCTATATCCTAAGTCCTCTGCAAGAGAATTTAAATCTAAGATATAAATTCAAACTTCAATTTTGTTTAAACTGGGACTATGAAATAAATAAAGCTTTGTGTTGAGATATACTTCAAGAAAAAAAAAACCAACCCTTTTTCACATCCACAAAATGTGGATCTGAAATCAAAATAAGCTGCCAGAAGTGATGGAAAAGGGAAATAAGACATAAAGACGTTTAACTACAAGATGGTTAGCACCTTCTTTAAAAATTAATATAGCAGTGATGTTTCAGCATAAAACACCCCACAGTTTTATGTCATGCTCTAAAACCAGCATTAGAGTCTACCTACAGTTGCTCTGATCAGCTGAAATCCTCAAAAATAGTATACTTTAGGCAACTGCATATGGAAACCATGTACAACAGTCAATGCATAGACAAACCAGAGAGAGGAAGGAATCAACATGCCACACTGCTGATAGTCTTTCTAAAGCCTTGGTGAGGAGCCCATGTAAATCCTCAGAGCATAGCAAATAGCTAAATTGGCAAAGCTTTACAATAACCAGCAAATCATTATTGCTTTACTCACCATTTGTTTTTAAAACAACGTGCTGTATTCTGTTGATGTTCATGTGATGGTTACGCTTACTTGTGGCAAGAACTTTGTTGCCCTTTAGTGTAAGAAAAGAAGAAAAAGTGTAGGAAAGGAGGAAAAAACTCAGATGTCCCCAAATTAATCCCTGCTGTGCTTACACGCTCAGGACATCTCAATGGAAATGTTATGTAGGTTATATTGGTGAATTAAAGCCAGGTGAAGTTTGTAATGAGTCAGGATAATTATGGCAGAATTCCTCCAAGTCGAAGGCCTTGGCGGCTGCTGGCTCATGTGACACAGCAGCTGCTTCAGAACAAGTAGACTGATGCTTTGTCTTTGACTCTCCACTGTTTTCCAAACTTTATTTCTATTAAGGACTCTCTCCAGGTAGTTTTCCTTGTTTTATTATTAGCTTTAAATATACTTTCCAGTGTAGTTTCATGGAGCAATTAATGTCAAGAGGAAATCAGAAGAAAAACAATTAGCAGGAAAAGGTCAAGCCTTGTGAGTCTTTTAATTTACATACAAGTACTTGCCTGCGTGAAAACCCCAACAATGTGGGGTCACCCCAAAAGACAGGGACATATTCATGCTACCTGCGAGGCAGCAACACAGCAGCTGACAAAACCTAGACACTGCCCTACCATTAAAGCAGGTCAATATTCATACCAAAAATAAGAGCATCAGCTGCCAGTCAAGACAAATACAAATGCGTTTCTAGTGTGCCTTCCCAATTCTCTCTGTCAGGTATAACTTGCAGACAAGACTATTTTAAAGAGCATTTTTAGAGCACTATTAATTGTTTTACTGGTGCTATTTTCAGTCTCTCTTTACGTAAAAGCTCCTTCAACAAACAACCTGCACATGACAGAGAAGACAAAAATGCACAGATTAAAATATCTGTAAAGATCTGTTAGAAACAGCCAACATTTCATGAACTGTGATAATTAGAGTGAAACATACTCCATGACAGTTTCAATTTCTTGGCTTTTCCACAGCTTTTTGGCAACTATACAGGAGCCTTAAACAAGCAGGAAGATGGTGCTTCAAATGTGTTTTTTTCAGAAGGCTGATACACCTGACACACCACATTTAGGACCCAACTTTCCAAACCAAAGAATGACCCACCATCACACTCTCTTTTTGATGAATTAGTTTTTCTTGATACATATTCTCATCAGAGAACTTAATAAAAAAAAGGACCCTTTTGATTTTTTTTTATGTCCACTTGGGTTTAACAGCAATACTGTGAGTCAAAACCAACCAAGGTGAAGTATAACGCCACAAGTACATTTAGCTCCCTCAAGTTCAAAGCCACTTGAAATCCCTGTACTTCCTAAAGGCTGTTTCTAGGAGATGTGGATCATAAAGCAGAAACAAAAAAGTTTTGACAATTAAACTTTCAAAACACTTTAGACAGTGAGAACCAAGAAACAATGTAAATGTTTGACAGAGTGGTTGCATAAATTATTGAATGTACACTGGATCTGCTGGTTCCACCCTGGTGTAAGATATCACTTGGGCAATATCTTTACTGCCTGAATTTTCCTTAAGAATTTCTAATCTCTGTGGGTTTCTAGAATGCATGTTCAAATATATGAAGAAGTCACACTGAAACCTATGTTAACTGGCCTTCATTACAGGTTCATATGTATGATTTTATGTGCATAAAATATGTAGGTAATGCTGGTTCCCTTCTACCAGACAATCAAGCAACATGGGAAAAGGCATTGCTACTAGAGAAAGGTTATTCTTTAAAGATGTTGAAGCAAAACATGGCATTAAATACTTACTTTCTGTCAAAAGTGTTACAGGTAGACAGGATGGTTAAAGAATTAAAGCTCAAAATATCCTGTGCATCGTAACCTGTATTAATGAAGCAGCTGAAGTATAAAAATTTAAATCCCTAGAGGGCAACTTTAATATCAATTTAATTCCTATTTATAAATACAAAACTCCTTTTTGTATTGTAAAACTAGGCTTTTAGTCTAGTTTTAGAATAGTATGAAAAAAAAGTTGAATATGAGGTTAAGTTTGAAAAACTGCAGTGGGATCCTGAGTTTTAGTGGTTAAAAACCAATTGCCTAACAGAACTGTTAGAACAGGAACTCTTACCCATTTATTTGTGAAAAAAATGTATGCCATTTTTTACTGGAAGTTTTCGAAATGGAGAATTCTTTTTTCCTATGTAATATGTAAAAAATACATATTATGTTTGCCACATATTCACTCTCTTCCAAGAGGCAAAACTACAAAAAGTTTCATAGGTCACATAGATCACATAAGTAAAAACTGATGATAATGCTAAAGATGATGAACTGATAAAAAGATTTGTATCTATAGAATTTGGATTAAAACATTTTTCTCTGATTCCCTGAAATTAATTAAAAAAAGAAAAATGGCAAAACTCTTATGATAGCTGTATTTCTCACTGTCAGCTGCTCAGAAATATCATGCAGACTTTTTCTGCACTTTTTACTAGATATGGAAATACAAAACCAAGATACACAGAAATATATTATTTCTTCCACACTGAACAAAATTCAGACTTACCCAAAATATACAGATGTGAGATGAAGACCAAATGAACTATTCAGCTTTGTTTTGTAGGACCATAGATAGGTCTAATCCACTTCTAAGTGACAGTAGCAGGTCAGCCTTTGACTTTTTGCCCAGTAATTCAATGTACCAGTAGGTTCTGGGGAAAATGTGCACCTGTAGGAAATTGAAGATATATGAAATGAAGCTCCTGGGAACTTATTATCACTGGAGATCCCAGGCCCATGTGAGATAAGTGCAGGTGGAAGAATCAAGACAAAGAACAGCACAGCTTTACACTGTTGGTGTGACTGTCACTATTCTCCTCAGAAGTGAAAAAGGAAACTGTAGTGGGGTGATGGTGTTTCCCTCCAGCCCTGAAACATGCAGTTATAATAGGTAAGCAAGGGGTCCAGAGCAAGACAGTGCAAAGAGAAATCATACCCAAGTAATAGCAGAAATGACAAAAAAAATTGAAATAGCAAGTTTTCCGGTCCTGGGTTTGCTCCATGGTGGTGTAGAGCACTTTGCAAAGGCCAGGGCTTTGTACTGGGCTGGAGGGAGGGAATTCAGTGGGGGCACTGATAACCATCACAGTGCAAACAGAGTTAAATAACTTATTACAGAAACTGAGCTGGAGGGGATATATGTGTGTCGCTAAACAAATGCCAAAATTTCTAACCTAACTTTTGGCTCCCTCTTCCCTCACAGACAGCCCACCTGCTGCAACTTCTCCAAAACCTTTAATTGCTTGCAGGTTCCTCATGACACTTCTGCCACAAACCTGGGAAATATTAGCATCCCTAAAATAGTTATATTCTAACTTTGAAACATGCCCTTTACTTCCATCCATCCCACTGCTCCAAGCTCCTCAGCTGCGTCATTGAACTGCTGATTCATGTCACAGATGGTGCTTTTAGCTAAAGGCTGCCTTTTACAACTGGGCAGAAAAATGCCTATACAGAGACGTTGCTCAGTACACCTAGAACAGGATGCACTATTTCAAATAAAAACACACTTTTAAAGCTAGAGTCAACAATATTTAATCACTATGCAAATCTTGCCATATGTCCAGACATAAACCCAGACAGTCATGTCCCTCCAGCCCTGTTGGTCGTATGGTCAACCTGGTTTCTGCCAAGTCTGTGGCAAGGGTGTATTTTTTCAGGGCCCTGGAAGCTTTCCTCCTTTCGGATTAGAGCCATAATTACTCAGGGATCCCAACAGTTTGCAGAAGAACTGCCTGTGCTCATGCCAGGTAGAAACCACTACAGGCCAGGCACTCAAGCACTTAGTATTATGCTGCCTGATGTGCATTTGAAAATGCACTGAAATCTGTATGACTGAAAAATACAACCAAGTTTATTTGTTTTTTGCATAAGACCAACTTAGGCATATGATAGACATACACTTTTATCTCTCATTTTGGAACCTTAATTCCTATATACTGGTTCAGAGGTTTCCCTCCTTTGTCCCCAGAATGGAAATTTCAAATGTATAATGGAGTGGGAATAACAGAGAAGTAATTGTAAAACCAGCAGTGCTTGATATTTTTGAAAAAGCTTTTTTTTCCTTTCCGCCGCTGCAGCTCTTTCTGTCTGCCTGCCTGCATCCCCAGTGATGACAGTGCAGTTTCTTTGCCTTCAGGGTCCCTTTTGTCATTTAGGCTCAGAATTCACTAGAAGATGTAGACAACCAGGCCTTTCATTGATCTCTGTTAGACAACTGAGGTGGTGACTCAGCGTCTGTACCGAAATATTGCCTTAGCGATAAGCAATTAACCTGATTAACTGCCCAAATTATCTTCAGGTAATTCTGAGCTCCTAGCATATGCTCCATATACTTCTCTGAGTGTTAGCTGCTGCATCTCCATGCTGCATTCATATTTCTCTGTCTGGCAATAGCTATGCATGTAGACTGCTAGATGGATATTCACAGATAAAAGCAATGATGAACAAAACTGCGTCTCCCCCTGTTTTGGTATTCTGTGACATTCCCATCTCAGCAGACTGTGTCTGGCAGTCTCACAATGAGGCACTGCATGTGTCAGGGAGATGGATTATATCTGCAGTGTCTGAATTTCAACCCTGACTACATGAGCTCCTGCTTAACCTTACCTCAGAGATCTTGAATTTTGTGTCATTGAATTAGAACAACAAATACATATATTTTTGTGTGCCCTTATGATGGCACATTGCAAACATTTAGTAGTGTGAGATAACAAAATTAAAGAAAACCATATCCTTTTTACACATTTGGCAAATAGCATGTTTACTCTTTATTTTGAACTATAAAGACAAAATACTGCAAGAACAGTGCAATAGTAATTTTTGGGATGATTTGCTTTAGGTACTGGGAATTTTAAAAAAATGAAAATAATATGAATTCCTTTTCAGGGTCTTTAGGCAGATCACACAGAAACTAGAAATAAATGGATTAGTGTACTCATTTCCACTAACTGAGGTGTGAGCACCAATGCCAAAAAAACCATAATGAAATAAATTGATTCATCTCATCTCCTTCTGACTCATTAAAAAACATTGGTGCTGCAGCTCACAGCTTAGCTGAAGTTTATATATGGTATGTATTAAAAGAAACAATGAAATACTTGGAATATTTCATAGTAACCAATACCAGGATGAAGCAGAAAAAAAAAAACCAAAAAAATCACAGCAACGGGAGCTGCACACTATTTTTTCCATGAAAAAGTTTTTCATGAAAAATTGCTAAACTTGGACCTTCCCTGCTATAAATTGAGATCTGGGCAAAACCAGGAAGATACTAAACATGTAGGGTTCATACTTTGTAATTCTTGAAGGCAGTCGTATGGGAAACAACTTTGGCCCTTTGAGGTTATTTTGGTCCTTTTAAGTTATGACCTAAAATTTATCTTTTGGAAATTTAAACACTATAATATATGTGTTACCTTGAGTAGGGCAGTGAATGCAGATGAAAGGAAAAACGTAATTAAATCTGATAGCACACACCTGCAGTTGGATATCTCCTACTGCTCACAATATTGGGCATTGGACTGATTTCAGAATGGAAAAATCAAGCTAAAATCCTTACAGGTAAGTTTTTTTTACCACTATTTTCTCCTTTGTAAAATCACAATTAGCAGGACTTATTGCACCAGCAGTTTATAAAAGCTGCAATGTGACTTTTTCTGAGAGATGGCTACAGTGCTGCATTGGGAGCACTTTTCACCCATCCTTAAACCCAGATGGGGTTTGGGGTTTAAAGTACCATCTGGAAGAGTACAGGGCTCTGGTGACTACAGTGCAACTGAAAAGGTTGGAGTAACACAAGGGATTTTAGGACGGTTTAATTAATCTCAATACCTGCACTTGAAAGGCTAACTTCTTAAAATAAGAACAAAATAACTCCCTGGTTCTACACCAGTTCTTCCCTTTCATAGTCCTGAGTCAGAGAAAATAATATTAAAGAAAATCTTAATAATACAATAGACTGGGACCACAGTGCTATACATATATCTCTCTGCATGTTCATTTCATGCTAACCCTATATAATTCCCTATATCAGAACAAGTTGTTAGGAAGAGAAACACTTATACATGGCTTATTGTCAGAGATATAGCTCATAAAATATTTCAGTTTTTACCCTTAAGCTTGGTTTGCAAATAATATTTATCCATCCTGAATCAACACATTTGAAAATTTAGAATCAAGGCAGTGCAATAAAGAAGCACTCCAAAATATTTGCAGAAATGGCCTCATATTCTAAATTGTAATTCCTGGCTCATCCCAGCTGAGGCAGAGCCCAGGAGGTTTCTCATGCACAGACAACACAATGGTTTAATTGATCACCTTATTTTGCATTTCAACTCCAATATAATAATTTAGTTTTCAAATTGTCCTTGTTTCTGTAGCTGTTTCATGCTTCCTTTCCTTCTTCCTGCTGGAGACCAAGCTCTAACTCCCTATGGACATATTGCACAACCCACAGTATTTCTCATGACTGCAGATTCTGCATATCTTGGAAAGCAATAACCAGAATGACACATTCAAAAGTCTTCAGTGACCTTATTTTAGAGACAGGCTTGAACAGTAGAGACAACTTGATACATTTGAAGATCAGTGACAGACTCACACTGTCACTGAGATTATTTTTGGCTGCCCCCGTCCTCTGAATGGTATGAAAAGCTGCTTCTACAAGTCATTCCAAGTCTGAATATATCGCCTCAGGGTATACATTGCATTAGTAGTTAATACAGTTACTTCTGTTATGTAAACACTGTTGATGTTCTGTAATTTCACCATGGATCCCAAAGGCATTTAATGCTGTCTGGTGCTTCTGGACCTAACAATATTGATAACGCCTTTGGAGGGATGTCTTTGGAAACTAGCAGCAATGTCTTTCTAGAAGACTGTACTGGGATTCATGCTCACCTTGGGAAGTTCTGCACAAGCAATTTCTTATGAGTTTTTGTTTCACTAGAAGGAAAAATTAGATTATGAACAACTGAGCACCAGTAGATATATCCACTGTCAGGTAAAAATGAAGACTTCTGTATGCAAAAATACATGCCATTCTCTCCTCCTTCAATCAATCAACATACATTTGCTCACAAACACAGACTTACCCCACATTAACAATACCTGTAGAAGGTTGAAACTAGACAAGCCAGTCTAAAATAAGTAACATAATTCAGTGCAATTCTTCATGATTTGAGGGCAAATAGTAAGAAAACAGTTGCACTAAAATTGCTAAAACTTAAGTCTTGAAAATGGAATGTTACCTCTATTATTTTATTATAGGACCTGATTTTATTATTTTCCTCCAAACTGATGCCAGGGATAGCACCTCAAGGTCTTCAATAAAAGCTTTTGGTTTTTTCATCTAGAATTTCTTCCTGAACTTTGTCACTTAGAGTAAGAAAACTGCATTATAAACAATGTCTGACAGATGGTCTTGTTTCTCTGCAGCTTCAATTTTTCACAAAATCATTGTTTAGATTTAAAACAGAGGACCAACTGAAAGCAGAAAATAATCAGTGAAATTCACCTATAGAAAATGCTATCTGTACTACATTGGTAAGCCTTTAGAAGACTTTTAATCATCATAAGGATGTCTTAGTATTCCCCCCTTCCCCCCGATTTCTCCCTTGGAAAAGTCAGTCAGTTAGGGTAATTGTCCCATGGATCGAGCAGCATGGGTGGAAAAGTTAGCTGCTGGACAAGTTATATCAACAGATTCACCTCCTAGAAATTAGGAAGAAAATTGTTTTCAAGATTCAAACTTTTCATCTTCCCTTTATATCTGAACTGAAAACACACTACCATAATCTCTGGGAATTGTCAATCTGGCTACTTAAGAAATAGAATGAAACAAAAATCAGGTTCTGATCTAAGATGCATTTGTTGAAATCAAATTTGCATTAGCAATATTACTCTTTGAAGTCATCTTAACCTCACAGGTTGGCAACACGTGTCCAGAGGCCGCTGACTGAGTTATGTTGCCATCAGTTAAACAACAGGCAAATAGCAAGAATTAAAAAAGACAGAAATACTTAAAAACTGCATGAAAGGAAAGGGGTTGTTGGTGTCATAGGGGGCTCATACTGAACAGACTGTATATGAACAGAGCAGGTCCACTTCCCCCCTTCAAAAAATGAACTATGAAAGGAAAGCTTGCAGGACTTTATCCAACAAGAACAAGGGAAAAACACTGTTCTTTCTGTTCATAGATTGCTTTATCTTACTGGCCATTCTTATGAGCTCTGACTCCAAGTAAACCATGACAACCTGACTGTGATCTACATCTAACAACTCATCATAACCAGAAAAAACAAGCTGATTGCTCATCAACGCAGAACTAGGGTTCAAACAACTGAATGCTTTCTGCATAACAGGTGAAATTCAGTCTCTCTAGTTACCAGTAATTTTTGACCATAACCAAAAATATCTCTGACTTAGTGCAGTGGTATCTTAACAAGCTTCCTTTAAAAAAGATGTACAAAATGACAAGTTCCTGCTGAAGTACAATACTCCCATTATCTTAAAAACAAACAAACAAAAATTAAGGAGGGAGAGCAGAAAAAAAAAAAAAAAGACTTTCTAGATGTAATAAGTAACCATAATACCATCTCTCCCATAAAACAAAGGAGTGCTTTGGAGAAGGAAAATGACACAGCAAGATAACAAAGTAGAAGGAACACCCAAATGTCCTGAAAATGTGCTGACAAGTTCACTTATTCACCTTTGTGCCATGAAGTTCTTAGGTTACTAAACTTACTATCTTAGGAATGGTAACTTAATCAAACAACTTCACCATGGGAGGAAAAGATTAACATATATAACTCAAATGGGTTTCACCCTGTTTCTACCGGTCAAACTCTTTGGACAAATTCTCGTCGGTCCTACACTTGAACCTCCAGTAAAGTACCTGAATAAGCATGAAACAGTAAGTGGAAGAAATAACTTTTGTAATTCTGATATCTTCAGCTAAGTCTGTAAAGAAAGCCTTGGCTGTTTTAACAGAAGAAGGTCTGGCTGCATAGCTCAGGACATAGTCTTCAAAAAGCATGAAGTATCTTTTAGGAGTTAAGGTGAGTGAGCACATTAAG
Source organism: Aphelocoma coerulescens (assembly GCF_041296385.1). Classification (NCBI taxonomy): domain Eukaryota; kingdom Metazoa; phylum Chordata; class Aves; order Passeriformes; family Corvidae; genus Aphelocoma; species Aphelocoma coerulescens. The sequence goes on from NC_091013.1 coordinate 108,631,059, forward strand.
AGGATAACAAACGAGAGCAAATGAAAATTAAGCAAACAGGCCTTAAAAAAGAACAAAATAAAGATTGGGAGCTCCAGCTCCTTTAAATCTGTTTCAAGAAGGCCTAGAGACACAAAGGGAAAAATTGACTAGACTGTAGTCATTGAAATATTTTCTAGCTCTTCACTGTGCTAAAGCAGGCTGGTCTTTGCTCCCACTGGATCTTTGAACTGCACTTATTTCTCCTTCCACACAACACAAGCAAGATTCAAAGGTTTCCTTTGCCTATTCTGGTTTTTGCAAGGAATGTGATGCCATTCTGGTGCAGCATGACTTGTGAGATGCTGAATGAGTATCTCATTCTGAGCAAAGTTCTATCCTTAGCAACAGTTCATGACCATATTTTATTCTTTTAATGAGTGATGGAAATAGCAGGAATGTTCAGCAATGTTGCAATTACATCACTACATTGCTTATTCAAATGAAACTGTATTAGATACAAACTGTTCATTAAAATACCATTATGTGAGACTTAACCTTAGAAAGAGGGCAATTCAAAGCCAAAGCTGAGTTTTTTCTTTTATTTGTGCCTGCACACTGCAACTGTCACACCCCACTGGTAAACAGACAGAGCAAATGATTTGCAAGAACTAGACAGATGGGTCAGCAAAGACTTAACCTCAAATTCTTTCCATCACTATCTTAAACCTCAATAAGAAATGTTGTTCTATAAATTTTTAAAAATTTTCTTAGTACCTCAACTTGATAAAAACTATGAGTCCAGGAAAAAAACCCAGACACTCTGTGTAACAGATTGGGAGTTTTCTAAAGCTGTGCACAAGACAGATGCCCATTTCCAACAGAAGACTGAACAAGTTTTATGAAAGGTGATTTTTTTCTAGTTTAGTAACAAATAAACAGATGTATGGAGAAAAAAAATGGTACACAGGTTTCTCACACACAAATAGACTCAGAAAAATCCAGACTTGACAAGTCGTTTTACACATGGGGAGGGAAGGTATAGCTCTTCTGTTCTCTTTCCACATGAATATGTCTCAGTGTCATTCACATCAGCTGCATGAAGGCCTTCCCCTAGTTATTTGTGTGAAACAAAGGGCTAAAACTATCCTGATTGGCTGAATCAGAGTTTGGCAAGAATAACATCCATAGTAGTTTTGCTTGTTCAACTGCTAATAATACACTGAGTATCACAAAAATCATGGAACGGCTTGAGTCAGAAGGGATCTCAAAGCTCATTGAGTTCCAACACACATCTTCTACTAAACCAGATTGCTCAAGGTCCCACCCAATCCAGCCTTGAACATTTCCAAGGATGAGGCATCCAGAACTTCTCTGGGCGACCTGTTCCAGTGCCTCACTACCTTCTGAGCAAAGAATGCCTTCCTAACCTCTAATCTAAATCTCTCCTCTTTTAGTTTAATACCATTCTGCCTCTTATCCATTATCTGCTTGTGTAAAAAGTCATTCTCCCTATTTTTCAGAAGTCCCCTCTAGGTTCTGGAAGGCCACAATGAGGTGTCCCCAGAGCTTTGCCTCTCTTCTCTTCCTCTGAACGACCCCTGTTCTCTCAACCTGTCTTTGCAGAAAAGGAGCTCCAGCACTAAGAGAATCTTTGTGGCCCTCTTCTGGTCCTTCTCAAAAGCAGCTCTTCCTGATATAAACCTGTCCCATTCTTCTCTCTCCAGAGACACCAATAAATGCCATAGTATTCAGGAGGAACGACAGGAGATCGCTGGATTTTTTTAGCATTTATTAATTTGTTTTTATGATACATAAATCACAGCTAAATAAGCATACTTTATCCATGAAACCAAAGCAGAGAGGGGGTTGGTGATTCCCTAGGGGTTTGCAGAGATGTTGAATTTGTTTGCACCTATTGTCTAGAAAGTTCTTGCTCCACGTGTCTGACCACTAGATATGGAGTGTGTGTATGCGCATATATATTTGACTTACTAATTAAAACTGGGTCATTTTCTTCCATGTTTTGTTTTTCCTTTGCAGTACTAGCTGGAAGGAAGGTGTCCCGGAGGATCTCCAGGGTTATAGAACAGATTTTGAGATATTTCTTCTGAATGCATTCAAAATGTATTAACAATATATATATATTGACTTCACATTTCAGTCAACATCAAAATTTATTGACCCTTGAGGTAAATATTAATCTCAGCCTTGACTCAATCAATATTTACCACTTGGTTCAATGCATCTTGATGATCATCTCAAGTTAATTCAATATATACTTGATATGCAAGAAAGTTTGTTACACTGTTACATGGGGTTTATATACCTTGTATGTTCTTTCTATTTTAGTTTAGGATGAAGTTTCTAAATAATATTTTGATAAATAATATTACCTACCTTTGAATTATATTCTTGATCATAAATAAAATAAAGGTTCATAGACCGGATTCTCAAGCTTGGGGAATGAACTGCTCAGCACCAGCAAGTTTTGCTTAGTAAGAAATTCAAGAAAATGTCAAGGACAAAGTACACAAGTGCCATCTTTAAAAAAAATTTTAAAAGTCAGTATTTTTCAATCCTTCATGCACTGTACAGAGCAATAGAAAGGCTTCCAAGAAACAAGAGAAATTATCTATCTTCAAACAGGCCTGCTTTCACAGGACAGAGATAAAATTCAATGTTTTCAGACTGCAGTACTTGAAGATTTTGTATCTCTGACCACACAGCTAATGAGTACTTTAGATATACATTTCCCAGGCATACTGATGTTGAAAATGGCAGACCTGATGCTGTTTACTGCCTCTGTATTGATTTCCACAGGAGCAGCTGAACCTCTCAAGGAGAAAATGAGCACATAGAGCACTCCAAATGCTGCATGTATGAAAATATGGGCAAAATATGCCTAGATTACCTATAAATATAGGCACCTGAATTTGAAGATGTGCACAAATTTACTGTTTACTACTCCACAACATTAGATGGTGAATGACAAGTAGTTCTTAGGTCCCAACTATGAGCTCCCAGAAGCCAGCAGATTACACCTGCCTGCAAGAACTAAGAGAGCAAGCCTATATTCAGCAAACTAAAATTGCTGAAGGAAATCTCTTTCTCCACTGGAAAGATTTTGATTTATGGATCCTTCATAAGATTAGGTACTACTGATGAAAGTCCCATCTATTTGTTATACAAGACTGAAAATGGGATCAAAGCTGTAAACTAACATACAAGATGAAAATTAAGCTAAAAGTAGATAAAGCTCCTCTTAATGCAAGGAAAACACTCTGAAGAGAAATTGGGATTCTGGAAAAACATATGGATCACAATTTTTTGGTCTGTTTCCTTTCTCTCCCATCTTTAACGCAACTTTACCACCTCACTTCTGTGGCTGTAGAAAACAGCAGTAGAAACAACATTGCATAATTACAGCACTGAAATTGCTACAGTTCCCAATGAAACAGCAGAAAAAATGTAGGCTGGAACAAAGGAAATACAGACATAAACAAGGTCAATATAAGAGAAATCTTTGTTGCATAGGAAACCAGTAAAAGATACATTAGGATAGAAAAAAAATTCAGAAAACAAGAAAACCACTGATAATATAAAGTGTGAAAAATTGTCTTTTCTAATGAAGTGGATCTCTCAAGTCCTTCTGTAAGCAGCCAATGCCCCAGACTTGCATTTCTTTACAAGATGCTGATAAGTCATGAACCTGATCAGCCAAACCCAAGGAGGAACTCTCAAAGCTGAACTGAAGATTCTTCCAGACAGAAGAGTTTTGTCCTTTGAGTAAACATTCAAGTCAAGGGCAAAGACTGGATACTTAAAAAATGAAAAAAAAAGTATGTAACAAAAAATATGTAGGAATTTGGTGATTGGAATAATAATTCTAATCTGCCCCAAAATAAAGAACAAATTATTAGGTAAAAAAGAGTTTTGCCATTTACCAGTACCATCAGGATTAGGGGGAGAGCAAAGGTGGCCCTAAATAATTACTAAGTCTTATTTGGCCCTATTCTCCATTTTCTTCCTCTACATTCAAAATCAATATGTCAGCAAAGAAAAGAAAAGAAAAACTGAAAGGTGGACAAGATTTGCCATGGGACTTAGAAACGCCCCAGGTACATCTCATTTCTTCCTATCCCCAACTCACTTTTCTACTATTGTCTTAAATCTTGGATTATATACTTCTGACAGGACAACATCAAACCACTGCAGGAGACCCCAAGGAGGCTGTGTATTTTCAAAAATACACTGAAGGTCTCTGTGCTCTACCAGAGGTCAGAGATGCTGCCAGTGAAACCTCATCAATAATTGCTACCAGCGAAGTCAGACAGACCAGCCTCATGCTTCCAACATGTAGTGAAAACTGTCTTACAAAAAGATAATAAGCTTTCTTAACAAAAACAAACAAACAAAAAAATGAACAAAACCCAAACAAACAGAAAAACCCACATAAAAAAACAGTAAACCCCAAAACTAAAAATATCAGGATAAAGACCCATTTTTCAACCAAAAGTTAGAAAGCTATTCTTCTGCTTAAATCCCTTGTTCACAAATCAATAGGGCCCCTTTATGTAACTGCCAATGATGGTATGTCAGCCTGCACAACATACAGTACAAAAATAGTTAAATCACTGAAAGCTGCATCATTTTACCCTTACGCTTTAAGATGATTTTGCCACGCATTTTAGACACTGGGTGATCTCTGCAGAGACAATACAATAAAGAATAAGATAAGCAACAATTACAATTAGTGAAATGATCTATCTAGAATATTAGTACAGATTTATGAAGTCCAAATAAGTCAAGATTTGGACCTGTAAGAGCATGTCCTGGCAAAGGGTGATACTGTCAACAATATTTGATGTTACACCTGTGTGCTGGTTTGGGCAAAATTGGAAATATATGCTCTGAGAGAAGGCAGGTTACAACCATCCCTCCCCCACCAGGTTTGGGAATAAAGAAATTTTCCTCAAAGGAAAGTGAAAGAGATAAAAGCTATTTATTTAACAAACACACAGGAAAAGGATACTAATGCTAAATAATAAGGTCTCTTGCAGTGGAGAAAAATCTGGGAAAATTTCAGAATCCTTCCGTAGATCTCTCTCTCCTCCTCCTTGGAGCTGGGTTGTGGTGGGCCCACCTCCAGGGCCAAGGCCTTGGTGGAAATTCCTCCTGATGTATTCTAATGTTGAAACTGTCCAGCAGAGAGAAAGGGAAAAAAAACAAAGTCCCAGGAAAACAAAAGTTCAACTCTCCATCTCTCTCTGGAGAAAAAAAAGCCGAAAGCTGGCTGGAAAGCAAGCAGTGTGCTTCCTCCGCTCTCTACCGCAGAAAAGCAGAGGAGTCTGTGTGTCCTTGAAACAAAACTGCTTTGAAAGTTTTGCTGTTTTTTTTTTCTCTCCCCCCTCTCAGGCTCAGTTTAAAGGAACAGAAAAGGCAAAAAATTAATTTCTGGGCATAGGGCAGTGATATGGGATACACATCATAAAGTCACCCCAAGACAGCCTAGAAGTTGGGAAAAGGCTACTGAAAACTACTCTCAGAGCCATATTTAACCATTCCTCAAAGTAATCCATGCATTCAGACCAGCATTCATGGAAAATAAACAATGTATTTTAGAAATACTGCCTTCTGAATTTTGCCTCCCCCACAGTTTCAGTGAAACAAATCAGAAACAAAAAGCACACAAGGTTCTACCTTCAAACCCCAAGCAACACCACGTGGAGCAGCACATGCCCAGGCAATACCACAAGCCAAGATGCAGTGGATGAGAGCTGAAGGGGCCATCGTGTGCATGCTATAGGCACATGAGGGCACACCAGGTAAGGTGGACTGATCATTAGCCAAAAAAAGGCAGAGATTATTTATGGATTTTAGGCTGAACACAAGTACCCAAATAAATCTGCTGTTAATATTATCTTGTGGTTCAGTCAAATAAATAGATAAAATTCAGGACTTAACAATGTTTAGCCATTTTTCTCCTCTGAATTTAAGTCTGAAATTCAGTGCACAGATAACCAGACAGAAAGATAATTTTATCAGAAGAGAACAATTCATCAATTACACTGATAAACCATTTAGTTAACAATTATGAATCAATAACAATATTTTCAACTGCAACAAGATTGCATTCAAAAAGAGGTAGCAGACTAGAACTAAGGAGTTTACAGAAGTCATCCTTGAAAAACAGAAACTCACAAGACAGAATAGAAGGGCTGTAGAAGCCCAGCCATCTCGTGATTCATATGATGCTGACATACTCTTGATGCAAATTTACACAATACAAAAATCTAACACATAAGAAATATTATATACTTAAGCAAAATAATGTGCATATTTGTAAATAGTAAAGGAATATGTAACAAATATGGTGTTTTGGTATCGATAAGTTCAAAAAGAGTTTGGAATGGTTGGCTGCACTAAAAGCCCAGAAGGCCTTCAAAACTCAGGGAGGTTTGCTATAATCTTAGCAGACCCCTGAACTGGGATATCCCATTTCCTCCAAATAACACTTGTTCTGTGTTACACAGGATGCACATGCAGCTACAGCTTCTGATGGTACAGATGAAAAAAGGGTGAAACAAAATATGTGAGAGGCAGAGGAAGGGCATGCCCAGTCAAAGATAGATTATCAAAACTTCTGCCAAATCACTTCCAGGAAGTGAACATGGTTATTCAAATAAGGTGGTTGGATCAGCATATTTCTTGCTTTTGTTAGGAACTTAAAGAGAAGCTTTCATTGTTAAAGGCATTTTTTTTGTAACCACATGAAGACTGGGTAATTCTGCTCCTTTATGTAAAAGAAGAGCTGAAGCCACAGAGGAATTGAAAGAAAATCAAAGAGAAGAGGTGAGAAAAAGGAACAGTGCTACTGTGAAATTGGGGTATTTGTTAAAGTATGAGCCAAATGGAGAAAGAACTTCATGTGAAAATAGTGAAGGAAAGGCTGCCCTGACACAAAGTATGCTAACAGTTGGATAACAATAGCTGGAAAAAATATAGCTATGACTATCCTAGATTAGTGTTCTCACTTTTCCGAGGTAGCCTTAATGGGAGTTACTGCAGTTAGACAGAGCCTTCTTTCACCGAATGCATCTTGTTAAAATGCATTTCACAGTGACTCTCACTTGATGAGCATTTTATTGGGCACTTAGCAGTAAAATACAGATCATGCATGCCACAGCTAGACGTCATCATCTTTAACCCATAAGGCAATCAGAAAATGTTTTTAAAATATTAAAACATATAGATTTAAAAGAGCTACAGGTTTTGTTATACTCTGTTGAATTACAGAATGGGAATGGCACTACTGAAAGTTTTGCTGAAATTTGGAAATGCATAGTTTTATATGAACACAAATCTATTGGGGGGAAAGCTTGCAAACCAGAAATGAAGACTCTTGTTCTCTTAGGAGTAGAGAAATATTTAATTTCTCTTACGATTTTTTCATATTTCTCCTTTTGATATATTTTAAATAAACTCCCTTTAGGCTTGCAAGGCTGAAAGGAAGGGGGATTCTCCCTCCCCTTCTTTGTAGTACAAACAGAAATTGCTCTCCATGCAGATTTTTCCAAATGCCCACAACTTTGCTCTTATATAAAAGGTCTTCGAGATACAACAGTGTAGGATGGTTCATCATCGATTTGAGATTTTTCTAACATTCCTACACTGCTCCAGTTTGGAGGGGTTTTTGGTCAAAACCTCAGCTGCTATTTTCATCCAGCCATAGATATCAAGATAAGCAGAGCACACTCTGGTACTTGATACTGGAGTCATGCACATCATCAAGGATGTAACTTTGTTGTTAACAGAGACTGTCACAGCACCCACTGAATTTTTCTTTGTGCATATTTTTAAATTCCAGGCCACGATCTTGTTTCACTCTTTAACTTAATGTCACACCCTCTGCTTCTAAATTTATTCTTAAGCTGAAGTTGTTCAAAAGGCACTTTCAATGATATGGAAGGGAAGCTAAATAGGTGTTGCTCTGTAAAATGATATATTCCCTAAAACTGTTTCCATTGGGTATTATAAAGGCTCAGCAAGCAAACTCTCAGGAGGCATAACTAGGTAATGCATCAACAAAGACACAGAAAAACAAGAGGCAGCTGGGCTATTATTAAGAAATGAAGCAGAAGTAGTTGAAAATATAGGGTGCAAGCTAGAGGAAAAAAGCAGTTTGGTTAAATAAAAAGAGCACCAGCATCTGCATCTACACTGGAAATCAAGAACAGCCATCAACAAAAAATAAACAACAAAAAAACCAAAACAAAACCAAGAAACACAGAAACCCCCTATTTCTCATTGTATAACAGTCTTCTGTCTTTTAGCTGCAACCAGAGTGCACAGCAAAATCCATGTCTGAAGGGGTCTTCAAAGCAAAAATTGCCAGACATATTTCCACTTTCACTGAAACCAGCAGGACTTTTGGGGTGTGGGCACCTCTGGGAGGAGCGGTGTGAGCCCTGAGCTCTGTTATCTCCACGTGGGGGCACAGTTGTACTTGCATGAAGTCCCATTGAGCTGTATGGGTCCATCACCCTCCCTCAAACCCTCTAAACAACATAAGGGCATCTACTTAATCACCTCAGTACAGACTTTGGCACTCTTCTTTGTCTTTTTTTCTTTTTTTTTTTTTTTTAAATAATTTATAACCAGGTTTTTATTCCCACCATCAACAAACTTCACTTTTCCTCCAAGCTGGTCCTTTATCCATGGCACTGTGGAATACAATAGGAAACCATGAATTTAGATACGAGCTGCTCCAATTTTTATTTTCAATGTATTAAAACAAAGTTAGAAGTGATGCTTACTAAACTCAAATAGAGATTTCCTGTGGAGGCATACAATAAAGACTTCAACATCAGCTGATCTTTAACCACTAAATATCACACTAAAAATTTGTTTTCATAGTCATGCAGACATAACATTCAACTTGAACTGTGGAAATGTGTTTGAAGTTCATCACTTCATGTGCAGAACAATGAATTCATGTCTGGACACTTCAGTACTGAAAAACCAAACAAACAAATTAGAAATTACAACCATGCAGATCCAATATCTAATTCTATAAATAATTTCCCTGTCCTAGTGTATTACACATCCCAGTAAAGCAAAGACAATAAAAATTCAGCCAGAAAGCAACAAAGAAGGAGATAAGGACCTAAATAATTTACAGGAAGTATCAGAGAGCAAGAATACAATTAGTGTTTACATTGCAGTGGTTTTGGACTGAATTTGTTTTATTGTAATCAAAACCAGGGCTTGACCCTCAGCCGCCTAGTTTTGGAACATCAAGTCTGGCTAGAGTCCTTCAAACCTCTTTGATAGAATCAGTCCCCGGAATTCAACATTCCAACATTCTACATGTGACTTTGCCCACAGCACAGGCGCCATCAGAGGAAGCACTTGCTGCCTTGAACTTAGTAAAGGCTCCCATGGTCAGACACAATCGGCACAAGACACTCATCTGGCAAGTGACCCAGGGCTGCATCAGAGAAAATGCCCTCTTCTGACTCATTTTAACATAAGGAAAATTATCAATTCATCCATATACAGCATCCATTTTAATGCCTTAGACATAGCACCAGGTAGATGTATTTCAAAGAGCATCAAACTATCTTTTAGTCCAGCCTATAAGGCAGGTTTTTTTGCATTTCATCTTTCACTGTCTATGATTTTCTCCTTCTGTGTAGTTAGTGGGTTTACCTGTCTCAGGTTAACAAAAACCCTTTATACTCATACCCAAAGCCCAGAAAAAAAAAAGAAAAAGAAAAAAATAATATGTATATATATACAGCTTTGTAAATCACAGGCTGGAAGAAATGACATTTTCAGCTCTTACTGTAACTACTTCATACAAGTAAGACAACAAGGGCCATTTTTTTCAACAGACCACAAGACCCATGCTAAACTGCCTAGAATTAGCCTCTTCTTCTTACTTACCTACATTGTTTTTTATTTCCAGACTTTCCTTTCTTACAGTCATAGTTGTAGTCTTTTAAAATTGCTGCCTTTAGTGTGCTGCAAGAGATGGGAGAGTAATTAGGGGCTCCACTAAGCCTTTATGTGCTTCAGGTACATGGAATATACAACCATGCCTTGCAATATCCCAGACCACAGCCAGATCCTGACCAAATTATTGCCTCAATGTTAAACTGCAGAATGGAGGTGCAGTTCCAGCCTTCAGATTATACATCTCTGTCTATTGACCCGACATAAAAGTCACAGATTCAGTTGTTTTTCTTACTTGCAGTTTTGCAAAGTGGTGAATTTTCATAGGGCACATGCATTAAAAAATTGTGAGCCAGTAAGTGCTCAATGCAACAGAAGAAAAAAAAAAGTGTGAGCTAGGAGGGACAGAGGGGTAGATTTTGTAAAAAAAAATGTGCAGCTATGAAAAGGACATACCAACTGACAAAAGAAAGATGATCCAATTTCTATTTGTCAAACCTTACGTTCATGCAGAGAAATTTAAAATATTTATTTCCAGTCAAGACAAAAGCTAACAGAGGAGGCATTACTGAAACAGAATCACATTAAAAATATTTTAAAGGAATTTTTCAAGAGGCTCATAAGGACTCCATCTAGTTTCCTCTGAAATCACTAAGATCCTTGCCATAGATTTTTTATAAGGGACATTAGGAAAGAACCTCCCTTGAGAGAAAAAAAGGGTCTTTCCACCAATTTATGACTCTTAGAATTGTGCAAGTGGAAACGAAATTTTGTTGCCAGCACTTGCCCTGCCATAACTCAGATATTACATAGCAATAATAGCAAGAAACTACCAAATATTGAGTAAACTCATTGTCACGTTGTAAGAGCAGCATATACTGTATGAGCACATATTACATTTTAGAAACACTAGTTTTTAATTAAATAGTGTTTAATTTCTGACTGGAAACTTGACTCATCCCATGTCCCAAAAGAAGTCACTCAGTCTGGCCATAGGAAAGGTGCTTCCCTGGGTCTGCATGGAGCAGCATGGGTTAAACAGGTTATTACTATCCCTGCCCTTATGAAATTTAAATACATTTAAATACATTTTTAAAATTTCAGTGTAAGAGGAAGATAACTATCAGCTGATATGGAAGTCCCTCCACAAACATTTCAATGTTTCAATCATTTCATACTTATTTCAAACTGAAACATTCTCTGTAGTTTCAATGATGACATATGCTTTTGAGTTCTGTAAATTTTTTCGTGTTAATAAAGATACTGGTATAGGTATATATATTCCCTATCAGAACCAAAAAAGTAATAGTAGTAGTAATTTAAAATTAAAAAAAAAAATCCTCAAACAAAAAAACAGCAGATGCCAAAAACCTCAGAGCAAAACAAGATAGGAAGCCATTGAAATTGGTTATATAGAAAATATTAGAAAAATATGAAAAATAGAATTCCTCCCCTTCCTAAATTTAACCATTACCATTATCAGCAGAGAAATAAAGTATTTCAAATGTGTGACAAGAAGTCTGTTGTGATCTTAAAATTTACTAAAATTTTAGAAATTTCATTAAGTACCTTCACCATGATGCATTGTAACAGTTAAACTTATTACCAAGAGAGAAAAAACCCCATGAAATGCACAAAATTTCCCAGCAAACTCATATAATTTTCTCCTCCCTTTGTCTTACTCTTTTCTCCCATGACTACAACTCTATATTCAGAGTGAGTATAATACCATTATATAAAACCATGCCATTGCACCATAAAACCTTTTTAAAAATTATTTTTCCCACAAACAGATTGTAAGATAAATTTTGTACATAATTTTCTTAATCTAAGAATGTTTTGGTCCGCAAAGAAAGCAATTAAGTAGATTGAGAGGCATATTTAGTACTCAATTTTCTTTATCATCAGGAAAGTACTTTTATTATGTACAAAGGACTGTAACTTATGCCTAAACATGGTAAACTTTTGTATTCTGTGGTATGTATGTACGCATCTCAAGACATCTAGAAGGGAGCCTGTAATTGTCTGCATGTGAATCACCCTAATATAATTTTTCTTTATTGAAACGTAAGAGGGAAAAAAAAAATCTAACCTTTAAATTGAAAATTTTTGAAGCCCAAAACAGACTGGCATGCACTCTTTTGAAAACATTTAAGTACACTGAACACTCAGCTCAGCTTTTTTTATCTTTCTTTTTTGGTTTTATTTTCCTCTTTCTGGGCTTGTCGACACAAGAAGGGATAATGGGGAGGTGTATCATTCCCAGCGAGCTGCAGTTCAGTAACTGCTGCATATTTAATGTTACACTGCAGCCATGGCCACGCAGCCAGCTGGCTCACATCTACAGTGCAAATAACTGCTTTCGGAGTTGGGGGGATTTTCTTGACATTAGGCATTACATGACCATACTCCATGTTCCTTTCCCCCCTACCAGCCCATCAGCATTGCAGAATTTCACCTGCTGTCCACTTCAAACCACAGCAACAAACAAACAAAGCACATTTACCAGTCCCCTGATCCCTCTCCTGCCATGCAATAATCCATCTCCTCCTCCCATTCTGGCACTACCCCCACCCAGACCAGCCACCCAAGTGGAACTGGTGCAGCTTTTGTGGTTATCAGAAAAAGGGCATCTGGAGGTATATTTGGGGCTTTGCCAGGACCCAGGGCAGCTGCAGAATTCCAGCCTGCCAAAGCCAAGCTAGAGCCTGGTCACAGAGCAGTGACTGGCCCATCTGCGGCCACAACAAGGGGACAAAGCACAAGCATAGCTGGAAGGAAGTTCCTTGGGATAATATCTCCCCAAGCCACTGCCCAAAATTTAGGGCCAGAGGCAGATGGCCAGCTAAGCTGCTCTGCTTGGCAACATTTAACAAAACACAGAGACTCACCTATCAGCCAGAGTAGTAGAAGTGAGGAAAGATCAGGACATGTCAGCTTGGGACACCTGTAATGAGATCATCACTATTGTCGATGGTAGTACACAGGTGAGAAAATTTGGGCTTTCTTAATGAAACAAAATGGTTTTGAAACCGCCCTGTCAATGTAGGCCTTTCCAAATCAACCAGTATGTTAGAAAATGTGTGAGCTCAAAGGACAGAGGACAACAGTACAAAGAATATGATCATAGACACCATTTGTTGCCTCAGTGCAATTCGGGAGCCACTTTCTGTGCAGACACCCCAATAGTGTCCTAGAGGCTGGCAGGTTTTATCATCTGGCTGATAAGACTTAATGAAAACACATCTCTTATCAATGGATCTGCCCCCATCATATATGTAGGCTAATGACTAATAGCTAGGTTGGAATTTTGGGGTAAAAGCAGCTACATGATTTCCAATGAGCAAGGGATCCCTTGTGGTCTCAATCTGCTGCTGTTCCTGCAGCTCTGGGAGGAACCTGTCCTAAATGTGCAGGGTAATTTTTTTTCTATGAAGTTTGTTTTGAGAGCATGGCAAAGGCAGGGATACTATACTCATTATTCTGGGGGAAGTTACCTGCCAGATGCTATCCTGACTGATAATGACTTTTATTGGACAACTGGATATTCAACAAAATGGTTTAACCACCATCAGAGCAATTACATTTGGCTGAAGGAAGTGAAGCTGGTGCTCTTTCACAAGTAGGTTAGTGCCTGCTAAACAGTGTCTCCACCTGGTATTTTCAGAGCATGTTAGGTGTTACATAACACCTGTGGAAGCATGAGAAAGCAGCTCTCTGGTGGCTGGAAGGCACAGGTTCAGTCAGCCTTACAGAGCCAGCAGTCAGCCTTCTCCAAGATGACACTTACAAGGGACATGTCCAGCTCTTACTATATTCTTTCTAGCTTTTCTTGCTAGATAAAGACTTGTCTTTTAAAATAAAGAATCCAATTTCCAGTGGTACATTATTTTTCCAGTACTTGTATAGTTTTCATGCATATTTCATGGGCAGTCAATGCAACACAACATGAATATTTCAAGGCTTTTTTTCCCCCAGAATGCTAGGGAAAGTTCTCTTTTATTTGAGTATGAAAATTTTCTTATTGCTCCTTTTTAAAAGCTTTTTCTACTGAAAAAGGAGGAAAACTAAGTATGAGTTAAAGTACAGGTTTAGCAACTACTGCACAGAAATCCTGCTATGAAAATACTATGATCTAAACTAAACTAGATGAGATGGATCCCACCTGTGCTGTCTCATTCCAGCATTCCTGAGGATCCACTGACCCTGACTGTCTACAGGCACCTTGCAGGTCTGAGAAAACAGCAAATTACTCTTACAAGTAATGGGGTGTGTTCACTTTGGGCTGTGGGAGAAGCAGGACCGATTATCAGGCCACTTGGCACTGGTGCAAGTGTCTCTTCTAGCAGAAGAAATGGGAACAAGAAGCAGAGAAAGTTTCTTTAGGCAGACTAAAGTGAGTTCAGCACTGTATATGTCATTCACCAGGACAGTGACATTTGGTGTTAGTGGAAGGGCAAAGCTCCCCACTGAGGGATGGGTGACAAGGCCTCTACGCTTGGCACAGTTTGGATTTAGTAAATTGCTTTCCCTATCTTTCCATTTCATACCCCCTGAAGTCATGCACAAAGTTCACTGTGAAATAAATGGAGTTTTGAAATGATTGCTGACAATGTCTTCATACTGATATGTATTTTCATGGAATTATCCCACAAAGTATTTTTTTTCTTCCTTAGAGTTCATTGCCTAAGAGCAATACTAGGTTTTGTTTAAGGGCAAGAACTGAAATGCCTTTGTACAGCTGTAATGATCTAATCTACATGTGAGTAAATGCTCCAGGGAATACCTTGCATGTTGCCTTGCTGGTGCTCTGAAATGCACTTCATAACATGCTATGATATTTGTAGAACCAAAAAAGGGCTTTTAGAAACCTGTTTCTTTTCAGCCCTCTCAGACTCCTATTGCCTCAGCTCAGGCTTTTGTTGCAAGAATTGCTTCTCCTGCTCTGAGAGATAACCCAGACCATCTGCAGCCAACTTGCTGCCCTTGCATGCACCATAGTCCAGGATTGGTGTCACAGCACCAAATACCCCTGAAAGGAAGCTGTTCTTACTGCTGGAAACTAACACAAACCATGCTGTTTTCCTGAAATGGGTTCTCTGTAAATATACAGGAGAGGGCTGCTTCTTGACAATCCTTGCTAGCTGAATTCTCAGATTCTTGCTGTTCTTCTGAAGCCAGTGGTCAATCTGAGTGCAATGGCCAGTGGGGAGGCCACAAACACGTATAGTCACCTGCCCACGGTCATGTAACAAATGTTTCTGCTGTAAGAGGTTCCTGAGCTCCTATCACACTGGAAATAGGCTAGCCTAAGGAAATTCAAGGCTTCCAACAATTTGATTTTACTGTCCTTGCATATGAGCCTAACTGAAACTAGCCTGGTCCTGGCTGAACTCAAACAGCAAGAAGATAGCTAAGTAATAAAAAAGACTCTGGCTGTCCTAGTGGGGAGATAAACTAGAGTGAAGGAAAAGGATAGGGATGTCAAAATATAGAATAGGCCAATTTGGTTCATTATTAGCTCCATGCTGTCTAATTTACTACACTTTGAAACAGAAGTATGGAGCAAACAATATTCTGTCAGGTGTGTATGTACTATAAATTGTATTTTGGCAATGAAGTTTAGCTCACTAAGCTCATTTGAGAAACTTTACTCAGAACCAGCTTCCTTTCCATCCTCCCTTAGATAATTCCCCTGTTTCACTGAAGAAATGAAAGCATACTAGCAAACCATGCAAAAAAGTCCTGACAGCACCCCATTAATTTTACAGAAACAGACTGATTATCTGTGAAAATGAAAAAAATCTTCCCTTCTGAACAGAATTTCCTCGTTTATTTGTTCAATAACAACTGCATGTTAAAATTCCAAAGTTAATTTACTTCTCAAAATCATTCTTTGCACGTTCCTCCCCCTCACCTTCCACTGCTTATGTAGCCAGTAGTCCTGTCATCTCTACACAAGCTTTTCACTAAATCCCTGTGTTCCTGTGGATTAAACCAAGAACATGAATTCTTTCTGTGTGTTTAAATGCTAAAAATAAAGCATCAGATTTTCAGCTGACATAAATCAGCCTGATTACACTGAAGCCCCAAGAAAGCAGGGAATAACCCAGCATACCAAATCCAGCTCAGAGAAATTTCTGAAAGTTACCCATGTACCTGCTTCAGGGTGTACCCATAGGGACAAACAGCAACACAGAGAGAATAGGAAATATATACTTGCTTCAGTAGGCTTTCCACCAGAAATGCTTTAATTTACCTGCTCTTGATTCTAACATACATTTGCTAAATTTTAACTAAGCCAAAGGTGTACAAAATAAACACTGTAGCAAAACTAACCATAAACAGGTGCAGAAAGAACCTGTTCACACGATTATGTTATTTGCACAGGTAAGACCTAAGCATGCCTCAGATGATACTCCCATGATTTTTACCCTGTGTGACCACAGATTTCTTGACAATCCTCAGAGTTCCCTCAGGATGAAATTTGCTGGTCATACATCTGCAATGCTGTTTCATGATGTCTGCAGAAGTACTAATAAAAGCAGCTGGAAGGTTTATGCTTTTTGTTAAGTTTGTGACAGTTGTAAATATTTTGTACTTTAATGAGATGATAGAAATCTTGAAACTCCAGATCTTATGCTCTGTTGGGGAGTGCACTATTTGAGCCTTAAGGCTTTTTTTTGGAATGTCTCATGCCAAAACCACTGGCTAGGGACAGAGCAGAATCCTAGGATTTACCCAGGCCCCCCTCAGCCTCAGAAAGGGTCACAGCACATGTCTAACTTTTCCCAAGACATATTCAGCAATGGAGCATCCTTAAACTTGCTGCTGCAGTGTTTTACTTTCCTTCCTGATAAAAAGTTTATCTGATGTTTAAATTTTAGGTTTCTTACTGAAAATGAAGTCTATTACTTCCTTCTTGGCATATTTGTCATGAAGATAGGGAACAGATCATTCCTTTCTTCTGTGCATTCTTAAAGATTAATGTCATGTTTCTCATTAGACTTCTCATATTTAAAATAAATAATTTTACCCTGCAAATGAAATTATATGGACTTCCCAATTTCCTTACTTCACTTCAGATTCTCTTCAATGAATCTGGAAGAGCAGTGGCTGAGACTGAGCACAATGATTCAGTTGTGCTTCATCCTGTTCTGTGAGATGAGTGTATCTTATAAACCAAACCTGTTGGTACATCCTGGTTTATATTTTCCTGGTTTTCAGCAGTATAATTATCTTTACTTCTCGTTTTAGTCTCAACAATTTGCAGGTCCCTTTCCATAAACAATTTACCTGGCTGTTCTCCACCTGCCTTAGTATGGTAGATTATTCCTACCTAAACTTTGCATTCTGCAGTTGTCCCTACTGACATTCATCCTAACCCCACGAAGCTCCAAGAAAATTTCTCCCATTTTTGAAATAATTTTAAGCTCCAAAACTGTCTTTCACCACTCTGTCAATCTCTCCCTACCTGGAGCTGAACAGGCAACTGCAGAAACTTTGAAAGATCTTTCCATCTTGATAGTGTTATGAACTGTGGCTTCCCAAGCAGTTTGTTTGCCTTTTTATTTTTTCATGTAGGTCCCTCTTCTTTAATTTGTTATGTGCTACAGTTTAGTAGCACAAAAAACGCTACTAAAACCTTCTTGAATGTCAGTACATAACATCTGCTGTTACTCTGTTACAGATATTAGTTAAATTTTTTTTAGAATGAAAAACTTTGTTTACTGTTTTGTTTTGCTGCTGTCTTCTAGCTGCCTGCAAAAATTCATTTAAATCATTAAGTGTGAGGTAAAATAGGTTTTTTTCCCAGTCTTTTTATTCACTTCCATGGCAGTTAAGTTCAGGAAGAAACTTTTTCTAGCAAAGATGACACTCAACAGTGAGATCTTCCAAATTCTTCTTCTATTAATAACATCAGTACAAAGTCCTTTAAGTACCAATTTCTATAGATGTTAAGGTTAGCTCTTACCACATATGGCTGTAAAAGCTGAAACAGTATCAGCTAAGCAGGAAAGAGCAGTGAGAGCCAAACTTAGCCATGTTGTGAAAAGACATCTTGCAGAGGAGGCTGTGTAGTACTTCTACCTTCCAGAACTATAGTACGAAGCAACAGAATTATCCTTGGACTTGTGGGTGGTTGTCTGCTACTTCTGCTTTTCTGTGTGCCTTCTGGCAAGTAATCTAACCTTTTCCTGCTAGAGATTTTCTGCCTATATGATGGACATAATGATGCTCACCATCCTTTTAAAAATGTGCTTTAACAGCATGAAAGACAAAAAAATTTCTATAGAGTGCTAAGGTGTTATTTATGAATCACTGTCCCTGGGCAGAGGAAAGTGAAATTTAGAAAATGGTGAGGTTAAAAAACCCCAAACAGGTAGCATCCAGGGTAATAAAGGTAATATGTATGAAAAAACCTAAGAAGTTTCAGAGTTCATTGTTCTGCTCTTAGAAGTAAATGAAGATGTAACATATGCTTTTAACTCCTCTTTCATTTCACCAGCTGTCTCAGGCAACCTTTAACTCCTCAGAAGAAATAAGCACATAAGAAGTGCATTATTGGTTGGAAAAAAAAAAAAAATCCTGTCAAATTTTGCTGTACCATACTCACTCCACAAACATTAATATGAAATGAGGATTTAATGGAGTTCAGTGCCACTTTTTTGTAAGATTATTTTTTTCCCATAAACTTAAGTACCACTCTTGTCTAGACCTTGATGACACAAGGTAAGCTGTCATCTCAAAAACCAGCTATCAATGCAAACAGCTACAGAGATTCTATGGAAGAGAGCAGATCAGGTTAAGTAATTTAAGCCCCAACAATTAAACTTTTCTCAAGAAATCACAAGATTAAATAAATAAATAAATATTAGTATCTACAATACTAAGTCAGTTATATATATATTATGACTCCTTGTGAAAGAATGTACAAAAAAACAAAAAAAGAGAAAAAGAGAAGAAACAAGAGAACGGTTACTGGGGAGCCTTTGTAAGACCTTTGTAAGACCAGTCTGGCCTTCACTAGACCTTTCTTTCAATTTAACTTACTTGAAATATTTGATTAAATTTTGTTTACACCTGTATCATGCCCCTGACTTAAATATCATTGAACATTTTCTCCTACCATGTTCTGTCATATTCCTTGAAAATGTGAAGTAGTTGCTGAAACAGGAAAGTAAAGCTTGAAATCTGACGTGGGGGTTTTCCCTAGTGAACTTTAAAAGTACCCAACACATGCTGGGGGGTGGTATTCCTCTAAAGAACTTGTCGAAGCTATAAAATTATGTGGCAACATTTGTAAATCCCATTTGCTAGAGTGTCGCCAAGTTCAAACCAGCAATGGAAGTGGTCCTCACACACATTTCCATATGCTTGCATTTCTGAAGTACTTCAAAAGGAGTGTCTCCTGCTTGCATATGGCCTGTGGAAGGCATTTACAATTCTGGAGTGCTAACTGTGGGATGGGAAGCAGCTCTGTACAGGAGAGGTGGTTTCCATGTGCAAATGCAAAAAACTAGAATTGTATCCTCATCAGAGCCTTAGCATTTACTTTTTCTTTCTTAATTCCCTTCATTGGCATATACTGGGGTTACACGTTTCAGATCTGCTTTTAGCTTTGCTGTGATAGTCAGCAAATGGAAGTCCATTCCTAATGTTTTGTTCTTTTATTCTTTCCTCTTCTTTTATTTTCTTAAACTCTCTGTTACTCCCCTTCAATATCAACCTGATTATATCTCTTTTAAAACATGGTCACTTTTGCTCTCCCTTCCACTCACCACACCCACATGTTCATTATAAACTGTTTTCATCAACTCATCCACCAATTTTGAAAATATGACACTGTGATCGTTGGTTACACCCTTCTACATTTCTTATTTAACTCAAATTGTCTCAAGTTTTGTCTTGCGACTCTGCTTTTGCTGACAATGCAATATATTGACAGTAAACTTTGGGTTCAGGACCATTCTCTTTATATTTCTCACAATTCCGTTGTAGAGTCTGGACTATATCAGCCAAACTACCTGATAAATTCATTGCCAGCTGAATAGATCCCAGCTGAAATGTTGTTTCTCACTTCAGTGTGGATTCTAAGAGTTTTAACATGCCCTTCCTGACTTTCATCAAGTCACAAATGTTACTTGAAGAAGAATCTTTTATTTCCATATGGATAGTCTTTGTGATTGTCCACCACTTCTTATGGGGAAGGATCCTCAAACACTGGCAGTAGGCAGCACAGCTTCAAGGGAATATTCTTGTGAACGGGATACTTTCCCAAATGAGACCACATACCTCAACAAGGACTTGAGCCACACATCCCGTATGGTTTTAGCTGTGCTTTAATTCTCCCCAGGATCTGGAAAATGGGAGTAAACTTTCATTGCATGATCACATAGCTCTATCTGTATCTACAAAAATTGCACAGAAGACATTTGTGTCTCTGGATTTCAGCATAAGCCTGGGAGCAAGATCCATCCCCTCCTCCATGCCACATCGGAGCAAAGCTTTCAGTTACATTTGCAATGCCACACTGATGGTTTTGGCAGTGAACAGCCACTACTACACAAGTCTGAGATGTCATCCAGGTTTCACAAGTACCCTCACCCATAGATTTAGATATTTTCATCACAAAAAAATATTGGAAGACATTTGAACTTTCCATTTAATGCGTACAGATCTGCAGCTGAGCACATTTTGTGATTGTTTCCCTGTACTTGGCACAGAATTTGGTGTACCTCAAATTCTGTGTTTAGTTTTGGGCCTCTCCCTAAAAGGAGGACATTGAGGTGCTGGAGTGAGTCCAGAGGAGGGCAACAGAGCTGGGAAAGGGTCTGGAGCACAAGTCTGATGAGGAGCAGCCGAGGAGCTGGGAGTGTTCAGCCTGGAGAAAAGGAGGCTTGGGAGAACCTTTATATCACTCTGATCAACTGCCTGAAAGGAGGTTGTAGCCAGGTGGGGGTCAGTTTCTTTTCCTAGGTAGTAATTGATAGGATAATAAAACAGCCCCAGTTTGCACCAGGAGAGATTTAGAAATTGAAAGAAATTTTTAGTGGCAATGGTTGTCAAGCTTTGGAACAGGCTGCCCAGGGAAGTGGAGTCACCATGCCTGCAGGGATTTAAAAGCCGTGTAGATGTAGCACTTGGGGACATGGTTTAGTGGTGGGCTTGGCAGTGCTGGGTTGGACTCGATGACTTTAAAGAACTGTTCCAAACTAAACAATTCTGTGATAACTTAAAGTGTCAGGATAATCAAATCATTTTTGGCAGATTATTTCTGCCAGGTGTTTTTGATATAAGTGTTTGATATTTCTGAAGGCATAATCTCCACATTTCAAGTTGGTAGGTAGCCTCACTCAAGGATTTCCATAACAAGGCCAATCATAGCTTAAGGAGAAAATGTAAATCAATCACACTAACAACCAAGTAATCAAACAACTCAGCTCCTCATCTGTTGTGAAGAAAGTTTGTAGAGCTCTTGCAAAAACTCTAAGCTTACTGCTCCAAGACTGTTTTTCAGTTCAGTACTGTTTCCTTCTTTGAGCAAGCTCTGCAGCCAAAAGTATAAAAAAAAAAAAGAAGCCAAAAATCTGTCCCAGGTCAAGCCAACTCTATCATGGTATTTCCTATTATAAACAAACCTTTGGAATCACAAATCAAAACTTAGTATCTATATTGTTCTTTTTCTCCCCAAGTTAACTTTGTTCTTATCCTCCAAACTCACTTTATCCAATTATCTTTGAGGGATAGTTTCCTTTATATATACACAAACCATCATTGCAGTGATTGATAATATAAATAAGCTGTAAGCATACATTCCATCTAGGCTTGTACTGATGTCCATTTGTTTGTAACATTGTGTCAGGGACATTGCTGATCAAACCTAACAATTAATTAAAATACCACTCACCTACACAGAGGGATGATGCCTGACACACCCAAGGGAAATGAAGAGTCTCTGTCACACTTGCTCCTCCTTTTGGACTTGCAGAGTTTTTGAAAGTAAGTCTAGTATGAGACCTGAGCTTAGATTAATCCATCTTTTAACAAGACTCTGTAACACAAAGTATTTCCATAGTCATTCTTTTTTATTATTCTATACTTATATTTTTTTCAGAAAAGATGATTCAGTTCTTTTCCTTGTCTTGCCAAAGCATCCTGCTTCCTTTTGGGGTAGGCATAAAAAACAACAATCTCTTACTGTGAGGTGTTCTTGCTCTTCCTCACAAGCTCGAAGAGGAATCATTAGATAATAATTTTACAGGTAACCAATGACCATAGTTGTGCTTTCTCAGCTCGGCCAGAAATCATTTAGCACCTCAAGTTTTCCAGTCCAGAAAAATCTGTATCAGAACTGTCCAGCTCAGCCTCTACATCTATAGACTGAATTAATGTGCAGAGGTATATTTCAGTGCTCTTCCAAGTACAAGTTTTCACAAGACTCTCATGTGCCATTTTTCTTCCCCTGTGTGCTCATTCAGGATTCTTTGGTTCTTCCAATTACTACTTCTTTAGGAGGAAACTTTCTGCATCATCTGACATCACAGACTATGACCACCAGAAGGTCTATTATTGAGAGACATTTCCTAACCCTTTCCTATATTATTTTCATCTGCAAAACTCAGACTTCTTAGAAAGGGCCAACAAGCCCATAACAACACCAGGGTGTATCTAAACTTATAAAGAGAGGATTCAACTTATCCCAAGATAAAAGCAGTTCACCCAGTTATTAAGATGTCTCTCTTCATTTGTTCCCTTTTTGATTCCTTCTGTTATACTTCTATCAGATAGTCCCATAAACAAAGTTCATTATTATTTTATTATTAGTTTTCTAAGATACTTCAAAGTCTTTATTTAATGGAAAAAATAAATCTTGAACAGAGGAGCAAGCTATTTAAAACAGGCTGTGCCACTATCAGTTTCCTACGCTCTCCTGAATTTTCACTTAAAGGAAGAATAAGGAAAAAAATCTAAATAAAATAGGAAAATATTTTCCTTCTGCTTTTTCCCCCAGTAGAAGGCTCAAAGACTAATATACCATGCAACAGAACACATGGCACTTCTACAGATCTTAACAAAAGCACCTACAGTGAAAACAACTACTTTCTGCAGAGGATCTTTTAGCGGTAAAAGGGCTCTTCAGACAAGGCCTCTGAACAGGCTGTTGGCAGGTGCCTCTTCATGAAGAACTCCGTGTGCAGTTGTACCCACCATTCTCTGAGGAAGATAATGCTTCCCTTAACATCCATTTGATGGGCTAAAGCTCAGCACCAAAATTAAGCTTTCCAGACTGCAAGAGTCCCCCACAGTAGGAGCATGAGCTCATATAGAGATGGTAAATCCACAGTTGGGAATGTGGGTGAGGGCCCCAGGCAGGGCTGGTTAGAGCCGTTAGGGCCTACTCAAGACCTTATTATAGAGTAAATAGTCAGAAAAGTGAGAATATGGCCAGATTCAGGAATAATAGTAATAAAAACAAAAAAAAAACTCGACATTACTCACTTTGCATGAATTTTAAGAGAACTGCTTGAAGAAGATTCCTTGGTAAGGTACCATGCTTTGGGAACTATTAAGTGAAGTTCTGAAGGCTGTCCTTTAATGAGTCAAGTGTTTTGAATAATGAAAGCTTGTAGAAAAAGAAAAGCACCCAGAAAAAAGCAGTCGTTATAAAATAAATTATGAACAACACAGAGTGTATATCTTCACCTGTTTTGGTATGCTGTTATTTAAATTATTCAGCCAGTAGCCACAGACACATCTTCATGTGGGCTAGGAAATATGCTTCCCAATGATTTCCAGAAGACCAAAGTCTTTTTCCACCACATCAAAAAGCCATGCAAAAAGGCATGCTGAAATAGAAAAGAAAGTCCAAGTACTTGCACAGACTTCTTTACTTGTTCAGTTCATATTTGTTCGTGGTAGCTTTTGACAAGAAACAGGACACAGTTCACTGGATATTTTTTTCAACTACAATCCAAATAATATGATTTTATTTAATTCTTTCCCCACATGATGAACTTATCACACAAAAGTTTTCAGAAGAGAAAACACTCCAGCCTTTTGAAAATAGAAAGTGGAACCAACCACCAAACTAAGAAGCAAAGATGATGATAAGTGCAATCTGACCTCATCCTGGCAGCAATGTTGGTTGATCAAAGCAAGTTAGACATGAAAATCTAACACATGAGATTTGCCAGTAATTTCAACTCCACCTTTGTCAGTGGTGAGTGTGTCAATGTCCAGCAAATCCATTTCCATACTGGCAGGACTGGAATAACCTTTACGTGACTGATAGACTGCTTCTGAAAGGACCACTGATTTTGATCCCTCGAGCACTTCAGAGGGCAGTGTTAGTCCAGTACCATGAGGAACATAAATTTATAAACAAATACAAGATCAGATCACAACATGCCGTATGCTAGACTGTTTGGGGTTTTTTTCCAGCACATTCATGTTATCCAGTAAATAAGCATTTGGAATGTAATAATTTAAGTGTAGGAAGGGAAAAAAAGGCACAAATAGTAACAATCACCAGGGCCATTAATCTCCTCAAAGCTACCTGCCAGATCTTGGCAGTAGAGGCAATAGACTAGTTTTTTTGGAAACGACACAAATACAGTACTGTGGTTGATTACTTGTCCAGATATATTGGTTTGGCTCTACTTATATGACGTAAGTGGCACACATTGTACAGAAAGTAAGTAAATACTTGAAAAACATGAAGTCTTCATGTCAGATAATGGACCTTTAGAACAATCAAGGTTTTCATAGAGCTGTTACATTCAACATCATTGTCATAGTTTATTTTGCCCCCAGAGCAATGGGACTAAAAAGGTAGAGATGAGAAGAGCCCAAACTAGTACATATTAAACGAAAAACAAAACCCACAAACCATCTGCAAAAATTAATGGAATGATATAAAAAAAATCTAGCCAGTCAACAGCCATTGCACCTGGATCTGCTCCTGCACAATTTCTGATGGTAAGAAGATTAAAGATGATTCTATCTATGGCACCCAGATAGCCTTAAACTAAATGTTCCAGCTGAAAGGAATGCTGAACATGAGAAGATGAAATAGAAATCCATCAACAACAAATGTCAGTGGTTGGCACACAGCAAAACCACTGCCTGACCTGAGATCGGGGACTGGAGCTCTCAGACATGTGGAGCTTTTCAGAATGTAGCAAATATTCCCAGCCTCCCTTTTGTGATGATTCAGAAGGATTTCTTTGGAGGATCTGGGCTCATCTGCAGAATTTTCCAGTTCAACAATGAGAGAATCAAGGACCTGTTTGCATTCTCTAATGAAATGTAAACTACTTAGGAGGCTTCCCATGAGACCCCATCACAAGCCAGAACTGTCTTCCCCATGAAGTGATCTTAAAACTTCTCTCTATGGGTATGGTCCATAGGCATGTGTGTTTGTGTTTTAGAAATGTTGATTTATCATTTTAAGTTTTAATACAGTTGCCAGACAGAACCATGGTATAGCATAAGGTTCATTAGAACAGGGCAAGTTCAGGAAAGAGCTTTTCCTAGAAGCAGCATGAGCCACGTTCTTCTTTAAAACAGGGCAACACCAAATATTTCATTTTGTATGAGATCACCCATATCAAAAGTTACCCTTTTCTAAAACAAAATACTACTTTTCATGTTGGGAAAGGTTTATGTTAAACTCTAACAACTTGGAGCAGTTATTTGATGCAGTTGATGCAGTACCTTGTACTGCAAGGATCTTATTTTTCCCTCTGGTGACAGAGGCTTTCCCTAGTTTTGAACTGCCAGACACAGTTACTTCTGGAATTGAATATACAGTCCAATCCCAGAGTACAGATATCCCATATCTGTAATTTTATACAACAAAGTAATCTTACTTTAAATCTAGACTCTTCAAAACCCTAAAAGAAAGGAACACCCTAGCACATCTTATATGCAGATATGGAGGCTGTATGGTTTATTCTCTTCCTTCCAGTTTTCTTCTTGTAAGATGTTTTTCTCACCATCAAGCAAATTATTTCAGCCAATATCAAACTACACTAATACCAAAACCACAAAAAGGAAAAAAAATTAAGCCACCAGGGACAGTTAGAAGAAGAGCTGGATATCCTGAATCCTGTGGTGGGTTTACCCCAAAGAAGCTATGCTTCCTCAGGAATTTTGAAAATCTGCTCTTGAAGGATAAGAGGAAGAATTTGCTGGAGTGACAAAATGTAGAAAAAAAAGTACTACTTCAGATGGACTCAATAAAGCAGCTCCAAACTGATAATAACCTGAAGAAGTACAACCTTTGCCGCTGACCCCAGCAGAGATCAGATCTCCTCTGTAACTTTGTTCTGTTTGGTGGATTTGGATTCACTTGAAAATATAACATATGGTTGGGATCTACATGATACACATTGACATAGTACCAGTATTTCCAGTTCAGGAGATTTTTGGCCATGACAGGTGCCCCTGAAACGAGTGCAACTACTGTAAACATCCAAATCTTGACAAAATTCATCGTTTCATAGCTGCAGAAAATACTGGCTCTGAGTGTGATCATCCTAGTCTCCCTTTCATGGTCTCCCAAAGGAGTAGGGAACTGGCAGGAGAATGAGAGGGAAAGGCTCCAGGGCATCTTTCCAGCTGTAGCTGGACTTGCCACTTTTCTCCTGCCCATGTGTGGGCATACGGATCTCCACACTCCTAACTTTGGAGTCTGCAGAGGCACCAGAGGAGCCCGAGTCACACTTTCAAGACAAGGAGTTCACTCAAAGGCACTGAAAAACCAAAAAGGAGGTTGCAGACAAAGTGTGAAACTCTTTCCCAGCCTCCTCAAAATAGATTTGTGTATCCTTTCACTGAGATTCTGTCTTGTTACTTCAGTTCTTCCATCACATTATTTATCAGAGTCTCATCATTTTAACACGGTAAATTTGCCTGCCAACCAGGAGGAACTGAAATTCATGAACTTCCCAGGCCCAGGTTCAGAACTGAAGTACATATTGTTTCTTCCCGCAGTTAGAGACACACAGCTGCTCCTGTGTCAGCCAAAGCAGTGCTCAGACATCCAAAAGTCTGAGAGTTTATTTTTATCAGTCAGCAGTCCAACAGAGGGTTTACACAGATTGGTTAGAATCCTACATTTATGTGTATATTTTATTTATCTATCTGCCTATAAAAGAATATTTATATACATATATATTTATGATACATGCATGTCTTAAAGCAAAGTCAAACCTATCATCAGCTGAATATTTAATGCAGATGCATTACTTGCCTAGAAGAGAATCTGCACAAGGGAGTCCTGGTATACCAGCAAAGTGCATTTTGTACTTCAATGCAAGATTATCTCACCTCCATTTCCCCTAAAAATCTTGGTAGAAGAGGAAATTAAGGGAGACAAACTGAACTGTGATGCTTAGGGAGTCCCTTGATTCTGCCTGTCACAGTTTTAAGCCTGCTCGGGGCCTCAGGGGAGTCTGGCTGTTCTTACTCCTCCTCTGCCAACCAGACAGTAACGGCCCAGTGCTTTTATTCATTACCCTGAATGTAATGCACTAAATTTAACAAGTAACACACTCAGCGGGAATTTATTGGCCTTTTGCAGCATGATTGCAAGGTAGGATATGGATATGGGTTCCAATTACTGCTGACATCCAGATAAGAGGAACAAAGCCTATATATGATTGTTATTAATCAAAGGTGATATCTGGTATTACGAAGAAAAGAAAAACAAACCAAGAATAATTTAAAAATACTTAACTAAGTACTTTTTTCCTATCAAAATGTCAGTTGTTGAAAATAAAATTATGCTGGCATTTTCTAGCTAGGAATAATAAAAAGGATAAACATAATATACAAAAATGGTCAGAAAGAAAATGTAAATAACAACTGCTATTGATTATAAAATGACATGCAGAAAATTCACATTCCATGTGAATATGTAATATGCTGTGTGAAGCCTAAAAAAGAAATATGCCTGGGTTCACAGCTATAGAAGTATTAATAATCACTAAACAAAATGAAAATTCTGTGTAATATATTCCAGGGAGCTGAGATTCATATTCATCTGACAGTATTAAAAGATGGGATAGGAAGAAATTAATTTTTCTTGTCCACATCTGGAGTTTAAATAGGTACAATATGAATGGGCAAAGAACAAGTCAAAGACCACTGCATCAAAATTACAGAAACCAACAGATGTGAAACACATGTGTATCTCTCCCAAACCTCTCCCAGGTATGCACAGAATCAAACCACTGAGTCATATGGGATTGCTTTCATTTCATAACACTGCAACCCACAGCATGTTAAATACTACGGTCATTCAGAGCAGCGAGAGGCAAAGAATTTGGATTCATAGTGTTTAGAATTGCCACTCAGCTTGGACCTAGAAGATTAAAGTCCTTTCCAAGCTGTCTAAACTGTTAAGGTCAGTAGAGTGGGACAAGAGAGCTTATGAAGTTTCTTACTGCTATTTCCAGTATTCAGGCTGAGCACATCAGATGAATGTCTTCTGCAAACAACTCCTTTCCCTTTCTGAAGCATAAGCAGGATGAATTACTTTCCAAAACCAGAGGGTTAAAAAGAATTAAAATTTCTGAAAGACACAACAGTAAAATTTGCTTGAAATCCAGTGAGTCTGCTATTCACTGACAGGCTGCCTTATATGCCTATAACTTATGTATTACTTAAAAAATGAATAAGAAAATGGGAAAATTATGTTACAAATACCACAGTGGTCCTTCCTGGATCTATCCTAGACTCTTTCCTGCTTCTTGAGAACCTTTTTATTTCCCAGTCCCTTCAGTATTTGTAAAAGGCAATGTATGTGCCCACTGGGACCAGAACTGACACAGTAGCTGTCTCAAACAAACCATCACAAACTTCTCAGTGAGGCTTCCAGAAAGGAATGTAATGCAATGACCTGCAGAACAAGCTTGAAAGAACTTTGACAATTCTCCTGTCTTTAACTAAAGATTTTTTTCTGCAAGACATCACTATCACACCCTTTACATAAGGCATGGCATATGCATGAGACTTAGAGCACATGTAACTGGGGTTAGCCTGCCTTTCATGGGATGCTGCCTCTCACCTGTGAGGAACAAGAGACCAGTTTTTGCTG
Source organism: Aphelocoma coerulescens (assembly GCF_041296385.1). NCBI lineage: Eukaryota > Metazoa > Chordata > Aves > Passeriformes > Corvidae > Aphelocoma > Aphelocoma coerulescens. The sequence continues at coordinate 108,660,085 of NC_091013.1, forward strand.
ATACTGAGGATTACATTTTCATCTCGCTTGCGTGGAAAAGTGCCATAAGCAGTGATCATGCCCTACACACACAAGATATATAAAATACAAGCTATAAAGATTTACACATCTCATCATATAAAGAGGGGAGACAATTTTAACAAAGGCCCTTAGTGAAATAGAAAAGCAATCATGTTTTCTCACTGCTTTTTGCTACTTTACCGGTATATAAAAGTGTTTTCAGTGTGGGTACAGCAGGAAGGAGAAGAGAATAAATAGGAATAATATATTTTTAGAAAAAAAAGTATTTTAAACACATCCTATATACATTATATACTGTATATTATCTATCACATGGCATTTGCTATGTATATATGAATGACGGATTGTATGAGAGTATAAAATCATTTTAGCTGAATTTGATGCTGCAAGCTTTTCCTGATAAATATTTGATTGCATATATACATGATTTCAAACTGGGGGACAGTCAGCTCGATGATGCAGCCTCAGATGTCGAACAGATCTTTTATTTTTATTAATAGCTCTAGCATTTTCTTGCAATAGATGAAGTTTGTCACTGAGGCTGAAATGGAAACAGCTAAAATTTTGATTCATCATAGCATGCAGCTATGTTTATAAATTTAAGCTTGAGATTAGTGCTCACCAGGGCTTTGTAAATAAGGACTTTACTAAGTAATGACTTAGTAAATACACCATTTCCCCAACATTGACTGCAGATTACTGCAGTAACTACATATTACTTCTGTAGACCTCTAGCTAAAATGCATGCTACTGTTTTACAGTCCTTGCTCACAGTAAAATAAATGCACAGAAGGCAAGTTTCTGTGATTGTCTACACATTGTTTTGCAAAGGACATGAAACTAATGTTGTTTCCTCATATTGCAGCTAGAACCTTATATGAGTAAAAGCCCCATGGGTGGCAACAAATGTTGAAACTTCAGTCTTTTGTTCTCAAATGTTAATGACAAAAATCCAACAACATTTTCTGAAAAAGATTACAATTTAAAATGGTAATGGTGCATTTGTCTCAAGAGAATTTGTATTCTGCCTGCAAACCAATCAAGATATGGTAAAAGGATTTAGAGAGAAATCACAGCTGAATGCGTAAAATCCTGGGAACAAAGAATGGTACCTGCATGCAGGAGACAGCTGGCAATACCCATCCGTGGACAGAGAATGCAATTCTCTTTATTCTTCCAAATAAAAGACCTTCTAAATTCTGGTAGTTTCTGCTATATGTGACAGGTTTTGTTCACAGCACACTGTCAAGGAAGTTACTATGTCCTCCATATTTTTGCTAGCCCATAACATGGATGTGTATTAGATCCAGACTCTTCTGATTGGAATAAAAATCACCGAAATGTGGATCAGGTTGATAACTCTAATGTAAAATATTATCTTCTCCTTCCCCCCACGCCTCCCCTCCCGAATTTCTCACAATGCATTTAACACACTAATCCTTAAGAATCATTTAAGCAATAAGAGTAGGAGAAGGCATCACATTGGAAGGGAATAATTTCATGCCTCAGATGTGTTGTGATGAAGAATAAGTGACTTCAGTCACCTGAGAAGTGCAGTGATTCCCAGAAATTCACTGCCTAAAGTATCTTATTCCTATTATTGCATGGAAATTATTTTAGAAAAGGTCACACCCATGGAGCTAGTAAGAATGATTAGATTTGAGTGATCAAGGTGGCAACCATACAGCTTGTATGTAATTCACTTTTTAATAAATAAGTAAGTTCTCCCATCATGCCTTTAAATATAAAGTGTACATTTTAACAATTGAAAAGGACCTCCTTGCTCAGGTGAAGTTCCACCCTGGCCAAGGTCTGCTACAGCATCTGGGAGAACTCAGTGTTTGAGCCACTGTACCCACATCAGGAGACTTTCATGGTGACGTTTGTCCAAACCCAAAACAAGCATCAGAATGGGAAGTGCCCGTTTTCCCTTTCTCTGAGTGATTCCTCTGCCACAGTCTTCTGGGATTTAGGAAGGCCAAAGAAGTAAAGATATGTTCTGCACCACTGTATAGGCAAGAGACACCAGTGCTCTCTGGGTCAAACATCTGTTTGGGTTAGGAATGGGTACTTCAAATTTTATTATTAGTTTTGTTAGTTATCACCATTTTGCTTCTTTTACAGTGAAAAATTACTTCTATTCTTCAGAGTTGAAAAAAATGGTGTCTTCTTTGTGCCGATTTCATTTTTAATAAAAAAGAGGTTTCAGAAAACCTGTAAAAATGAAAAATTTAAAACAATCATCTTTCATTACACAGATAACAAGCTACAGTTCTGCTTGCTGAGGCATCATCTCATGGGTTCTACTAGGCAAATTATCAAATACTGAATGGAAACAACACTTTGGTTTTGGAAAAAAATCATCTTTCTTTTGAAATGAATTGAGCTGTAACCAATTTTTAAAGTTATATCATTAATCTAAAGTTTCATCTTTAAAGATCACAGTCCTCTCATTCTTGGTATATGTTGTAATTTGACAATACTGTAAGATATATTCTTCCTTATTTATGTCATTTTATGTTTCTTAAAGTCCATGATACTATTTTTATGACACTATTTTTTTTAATTTGCCTGATAACCTCAGGGAAAAAAAAAAAAAAAAGAAAAAAAAAGTTAAAAATTTAAAGACCCAGAGGAAAAGAAAAGGCATTCCAGATTTTAAACCAGAATATTTTGTATTCCTGTTAGTCTGTTATGGCTCTGAGGAACTGATCAGAGTAACCGAAGCACTTTTGACTTTGCTGCCACAATGAAATATTTAAATTAAGGGACTTACTTTTGCTCCCCTGTTCAAGTACCTCATAAGGGTAAAATGTGATGAGAAATCAAAAGGGTGAGGCACACTTGAGGAGGTATTCTCACAGCCTACTCAAGGTACATAACTCAGACATGATTCCATGTAACGAAGTTTAGCAGCCAACATACACCACAGAGGCAATAATGTGCAGAAGCAGGTCCTGTCAGAGAATAGTAAAGAACATTATTTAGTTCTAAACAGCAAAGAAAGTCTTATACTCAAGATAAATTTACAGGGCATTTACTGATTGCTAGAATGAAAGAAATGCTGCAATTTCCTCTTTCTAGCCTTAACTTCTACTGTTCCATTTTTAGCAATTGTTCTGGCAATAAAGGGAAGTGAATGTATTGGTCTCAGCACCTGAGAGCAGGAGAGATCCTGCAAGCATTTGTTTTTCACATTAGAGAGCATCAGCTGTGGAAGGACTTTGGGGACTCAGAAGGACTTGACAGCTTTGCATCCTTGGGAAGAGACTAATTTGCTGCCAGTTGTGGTAAACAGTATATACTGGGCTGGGTAGTGGGTTTAATTACCTACAATAATGGTTCCCAGTATAAGCACTCAAACTGCTAATCATGAAATAATTTTCTCTTAGTCATCATCTTCCCCCTGCCCCTCCCTGCTTTCCTTGTGATCTGGTTTACATGCCCTCATTTGCAAATATTGTTGGGACGATGTCAGGTTGCTTCAGGCCAAACAATGAGATTTCTCATCTATTTTTATAAAACTTAATCCCACTGGCAATATTGGCTTGATTTCTCTAGTGGTTCCAATGAAAACAGTGTTTCATTTGGCTTTAAAACTTTGATCACAGATGAAACATTACAGGACTATGCCAGGCTGTGAGGGCCAGGCATCAAAACCAGCTCTAAACAAAAACTGAAACTATGTAGTCTGTATTTTCATTATAAAATCTGGAAAAAAAAAATGGTAGGGGGATGGGAATAACCCTAAAAATCCCATAAAAGTTTTTTATATAAAGAAATAAATCTATTGTATAACAATATACCACTGCTATATTGTAACATGCTGCTGATGTGGTATCAACCAGAGCTGTGGGGTCTCAGATGGGGCAATGTTTATTAACACCCAGCAGCTGGATAGTTTATCAGCCAACCAGCACATGGAGTTTCACACCCCTCTTCTGTAATTCAAGGGGGACCTTCCCCTCCAGCCCACTCCCACTCTGAGTTTAACTCCATAGCAAAACTTTTATGCTATTGTTGCAAGGATGTCTAATCCACACTAAATACGCTAACCAAGGAATACCTCCAGGGCCTTTTTGGATGGTTTTGGTTATACATATATGTTAAATCTGCAGCTTTCTGCATTATCCTCAGTAGGAAGTCGCCATCTCTGGTTCATGAAATGCCATTTTCTTTGTCTGGTATAATAGGCAGGTTTCAAACATTATCAACAAACACAGGCTGGCAGATTAGCTCAGAAGGACACGTTCCTTAGCGGGAAGATGGATGCGCCTTCTACACTTTGACCTTCTAATCAAGAGACCTTGGCACAAATAATTTGGTGGGGAAAGGGGAGAGAAGCTGAGAAGAAGTGTCCACCCTGCCACAGCATGCACAGAGCTGTACACAAGAGCCCTGTGATGGATAGTGGTGCAAGTCCATCAATTTTTACAGCCAGCCTCTTTTTTTTTAATGGCGAGATTCCGCAGAAAGAATAGTGCCAATAGGAACCACAGGTGGGATGAGTCCCAGCAGCACTATGGTGTGCACTGCCACATGCCAAGAATCTGCAGCCTCTGAAAAATAGAAACACAAATCCTGCATCAACAGTCCTGTGCTTCTCTGGAACACCCTCTGGGATCTGCCAGCTTTGGGAGAGAAACTTCCCTTGCTCTTTTAAAGGTATGAAAAACCCATGGACAAATTAAGTAAATATCTGTTAGTGAAATTTCATTGATTATCCCTTCCATCAGTAACTTTAATTGTGAGTTTTTCATAGAAAGGAGAGGGGTTTATGTCCTGGCTTGAAATCACTAAAATTGCAAGACCATGTTACACTGCATATAAATCTTGGGAAAGAGCACATTTGAAAACTGGACTGAAGAAAATGGTGGATCTTCCTCCTTCTCCAGCCTGATTTTGTTCACTCAAAGGTCCATATGGTGAGGTGCTGCTCTGCCTGCACCCACCCCAGGGCCAGGGTGCTGGGCCCTGATGTGTTCTGGTGGCAGATGCCCAGCGCCTCCAGGTTGGACCTCCCTTCCTCCAGAGGAGAAAAGGAAAATCAGGGAGGCACCTACAGAAACAGTATGTCAGTTCCTTGTAGCTTTGCTCCCTTGCTGCAGGTACCTAAGATGGGGCACTGTGTGCTAAAACCAGACCTCTTGTAAATATTTCATATTCCTGAGACAAGCAAAGAAGGCCTGTCACCACCCTGTGCATTTCTATTATTTAAAGGGTCACTAATCAAGCAGTGAACTTACCTTTCCGACAAATCTCCATACCAGACAATCAATATTCATCTGGTACTAGCGGTACCCTTTCCCCGCCCGCCCAGCACGGGGGTGAAAGCTGGACTGTCCTCCTCCTCCCTGGGGATTAACACAGCCTGGGCAATGAGCCCTGAGGACTCGGGAGGGTGTGCTGTGTCCAGCACCCCCAGGAAAAGGTTTGGAATTGTCGCCAACTGCCGCAGTGGGTACAGTAGTGGCGGGACTAGAAAGGGTTAAAGTTTTGTCTGTGACACTGAAATTGAGGCCAGCTGTAGGTCATATTCATGTCCCAGTCACAGGAAAATGAACCTGTGAGACAGAACCTAATTATCTGCTAAACCAAAAGCCAGTCTCAGTTCAATAACTTACGACAGAGCTGGCAGCCAGATATAGTGTTGTCATGGTAACGCCGAAAAAAAATGCACTGCAGTAGAGAACAAGAAGGAAAAGAAGGAGACTGTAACCCTAAATATGCTGTAGCCATTTGATCTTGGACAAGTGGATATGTCTAAAGAGCCAGATTGCTACAACTGTCAATCCACTTTAATATCCTCTATAATTACTGAAATGAAAAATGCAATTACAGTGTGCTCTGAGCTAAAAACCAGGAGTAACTGGCTAACTGGGAATTAATTTTAGAGGGAACAATATCGGTTTCTTTCCCCTCTCAACACTCATGGACTGAGAAGTATGTGGGGGCTGGAGAGCACAGACGCCTGCTTCCTGCTAGTCCAAAATCACTGCATGCCAATCAAACCCTTGCTTTTCCCTATCACCTTCCCCTCCTCCCTCTTCCATCCACAATCCATTACAGACAAGGGAAAAGTTCAGTAGAGCAAAGCATAGAGATCTTGCTTTGTGGACTGAAATGTCTGAACTACGTGAAGTTACAGGCGGCTTGAGTTTAGAGCTCACAGAAAAACGTCCTGAGCGTGGCCTCTTACATGAGACACACAATAAGTAAGAGCACACCACAATGGACCCATGCTCCTGGAAGCCAGGGGTCAAGGGATCCCATCCTCCCAGCGTGCTCCTATTGGGAGCTGAGCATAGCTGGTGCAGGATGTGGGGCTTTTTCCAGCCAAAGCCCTCCAGGCAGCAAAACAAAGGACATCATCCTTGGATTGCTCACTGAGGTGGTCGGGCACATGGGCACAGACCAGCAGCTCAGCTGTGGACCACCAGCACCCTGCTCTGCCAGGCCCCTCGTTACAGCTGAAAAAAGTTTATGGCAAATCAGACACAAGTGCGTACCAAACACAAAATCAAATTGTGCTTTGAAATATATATTCAAAAAGTCATATACCTATACATATATATATGTGCACATATTGCTTACTGCTGTGAGGACCACAAAACCAATCTCTGTTCGTTTTGGTCAGAGATGCAGATTTGATGTCGGAAAGATCAGCAGTGATTCTGTGAAAGAACATATATCTGTTTATGTGTATTAAAGACAGAGATTGGAAGTGAAACATCATGGTTAGAACAGTATAATTAAAGCAAATAAGCCACTTATTTGGCACTTCTGTATCGGTGTTTCCAGCTGGCTGCCAGAGCTATCTGTGCTTTTCAGAGCAGCTTGCTGAACAGTGAGACTTCACTCCCAGATGCTGGAAACTACATGGTTTCAGACTCTCACATAGACATGCTATTCAGACTCAAAATGTTCTTGCCATTATTAATTGCTAGAGACTTCTGAAAAAATTACAGTATTTCAGATGGTCAAGATAGAAAAATAATTTCCAACCTGAGAATGTGACCAGAAAATGTTATTGTCCTCATTTTTTTACTCTGCACAGGCTTGCTTTCTTCTGACTGGGCAACTGAAGACCGGATTTGGCATTTCTTTTCCAGAAAAAAAGCTTTTATTCTAGTAATAATGCTGTCTGAATAAAAAAATACTCATTTAAGTATGGCGCCTTCTGAAGAAGGTTATGTATCAATCTTTACTGAACAGTGCTATGTATGTGAAATGAAAAAAAAAGAATATTAATTCAGCAGCATGTTATTGACATTCTAGTTTTTTGAATAAAAAATGCAAAAAAAAAAAGCCACCAAAAAACAACCAAAACTCCACAAAACTCCACAGTCAACGTATCATGTAGATCTTCATATCTCCATATAGTTTGAGACCAGCATCCTTATCTTGTAAATATTTACCCTTAGTACCTACTCCATGAGTAGTTCAGTTGAGGTAGTAGATCTGTCTGGTATCGACAGAGAAGTGGAGCACAACCTTTCTACACCTGCACAGTTTTTGTCAGCAGTAATGCAGATCAAAGGATGTCCATAGCAATATTTTCAATGAGCCAGCCTGACACTTGGCATACATGAGGTCTCCTAAGATCTGCAGGTCCAAACCTGATGAGGGTGGTCATTAATTTGGTCTGATTTTCATCATGGAAAATATGAATGATCTCGTGCTTTTCTTTCATTGATCTCTGTGTTTCTGAAATTTTAGCAACTTGCTTTTGTACCAGTCTGAGAATTGTGCTTAGTCTTTTTAAATTGTTTAAAGGATTTTTTAGGAAAATGTCTTCTGTAACTGCTGGAAATTGGGGTTAATACGCCAGTTTTCAGCCTTCAAGGAATCGATGTAAACAGGTAACTCATTTTTGAGAGAAATTTCCCAACAAAGCCTCTGATTCTTTTCTACAAGGATCACTCTCACAGCAAATTCAGAGGCATGCAAATAATGCAAAAGAAGAGAAAAATTATTGGGAAAAGGTATTAACTTCAGCACAGGGAACAGAAATTCTGCTTCCATTTAAAAAACTAAACTGAAAAAGACCCTGGTCTTAACACATGGTAAAAGGAAAAAAGTCTTGATTTTGCTACTCAAATGTGCTTTGTTTCCCACCTGAGCCTGCAGACATCCTGAGACAGCACTTCCAAAACCAGTGGACGTCCCTTTCCCTCTCACTTACAAGGATCTGCTGAGGAGAGACAGGCTCATCCTGGGGATGAAGCAAAGGAGAGTCCCAGTGTGGGTCTGCAGAACCTCTGTGTTTGCTCTGACAGGGCCACTCTTAACAGCTGCAGCTTTTTCGGGAAAGAATCACCCACCCTCACCTGTGATGTTGGCAGCACACTTATCACTAACAAATCCCTGGATTGTACACTTTAAGCTGCTCATTGCAGCTATGAAAGGGGTAAGCTAGAGTACTGATATGTTTACACAGCTGAAATCCAAACATGTGCCTCAGTTGGTGTTCTGACATTTGTTGAAAACAGACCAAAAAAAAGACCAATTAATGAAAAATGAGAGCACCATTTTGTAATGGCAGAAGCATTACAGACAGCTATTGGTTAAAAAGTCTACCTTTTAACATCAACATTAAAAAACATAAAGAAGAAATTAAAGAAAGAGAAGTCATGACCTGACCATTATAGCAGTAACTGTGGTCAAATGCTGTCTTGTGTCCCAAAAACTCCAGCTTTCATAAACCTGAGCTACACCAATTTTATTAATCTGTGTTTTTATCCAACCTCCTGAAAATACAAACTCAAAAAAATGAAGCTGGTTGTAATAATCACAATGGAGTATTTTAAGGCAGTATTTTAATTTTCTGAACAAAATAGTTTGAAGTTCTCAAGACTACAGTGGAATGGGACAGGTAACACAGGATTTGGTTTCCTATGTATTGTCTGTTGCCTTTTGTGATGATTTGAAGCATCTGAGACATCAATATGAGGCTGGCAGATATGTCACACAGTCCCAATGGACTTGCCATCTTTGGGAGTAGCACCAGTAGGATGCCCTAAGGCAAATGGCAACTGTAGCTTTACATTTTCTAAACATTTCTAATGACTTACAGCTCCTCCAAAGTCCCAAGTGCTAAATTTGATTCAGGTGTGAAAGAAATTCCAAGTAACCACATGAATCCATTTTGATTTGTCTCATCAGCTGCACTGTAATTTCTCCTAAGAAACTGGCATTATACTGCAGAGTGGCTTTATTTGGTCTAATCCTCCTAAAATCTGCACTTACTATTAGATGTTAAATTTTTTTCTAGAAATTAGAACTCAATCACTGTATTAAAAAATGAGGATTGTGAATTACTTCAGGTAGAGTTTTTGGTAATATCATACAATTTACAAATTTTGATGCTATAGTGCCTTTAAAAAAGTCACAAATAGCTGACATGAATCATCCAATAAAGCTGCTATATTAAAACCTAAAATCTCTGTTTAAACTAAACAGTTAATATTTAAACTCATGTTCCATTAAAAATATGCCAGGATAGTTTTGCATCAAGTTAAATGATAAACAGTGAGGCCACTTGATTTTTGTTTCCATTTTTGTTGCAGTTTTTAGATCCTGAGCAAACCAGCTAAATATTACATTTCTTTGCTTGAATCTAAACAGAACCTTTCAGTCTTGGAATATAGACAATTTAGACTCTTTTTTCCAGAGCTAGCATTCTGCTTTTGTACAGTCTCCAATGTAAACTTCTCATCTTGTGCTTGAAACCTGTAACTAGGTAGGAATGATGTTCTGACAAGGGAAATGCTTTCCAGGGTTCACTACATAGTTCCCCATGTGATTTGGGAATATGTTAAGTGCAAAAGGATCCACCTCATAATATGGAGCCTTTTGAAAGTGGAAATAGTTTAAGGATGTGTTTTGTAAGGATGGTGGCCACTCTTCAAAATGTTTAAATTTGATGATGACATTTTAGTGGCTGAAGCCAAAGGCTCGCCTTGACTTTAACAAGGTCAAAGAATTCCTTTACAGAAACTACAAGGCTGCAAGGTACCTCTGTCTTCCAGGACATGCTTTGTACTGATAAAAACATCACAGTGCCAAATGTCACAGTTCTGATCTAATCCACCTTTAAGTCCCTCCATTGCACAGAACAGTGTGTGTCTGGAAAAGTTTGCCAGTAAGCTACATGCATCAGAAAAAAACATTGGCCCCAGGTAAAATCTGTCATATAACTGAACATTAAAATTCTCCCCGCCAAGAAAACACTTAGAGAAAACAAATTAGGTGAGCATAATGTTGCAGGTTACACAGAGGCATTGCACCTTGGAAATCCAGGAAAACCACTTACTCATAGCTCCAACATTTTCTCAGTCTTCCTTGGATGCAAATGAATCTGCAGAACATGGAGGTATTTGTAATCAAGAAAAGATACCATTGTTATCACACCAAAAGAGTTCAGAAAATTAAAGCACAAGTAATTAACGCCTGCACAAAAGAAAGGAAAAATTCTGCCAAGGGTGCTTAAATATGTTGGTACCAGCTATTAGTCACTGCATTGAATTCCTCAGGAGACAGAAAAAAACCCCCACAACAGAGAAGTATCTCTTTACTTGTCCTGATTTTATCCCTTTCCCTGGGCATGTCCTAGTGGCTATTGTCAGAGAGAAAGGATTCCAGGCTAGATGCTAGCAATCTGCTAGATTGTTAGCATTTCTTTCCACGCCAGAAATGTTTTACTGCTCCTTAAGATGTGCTGCAATAAAGCCCACGGACAGTGTCTAGACACAGCACAGAGCTATGGCCTTTCAAAGTCATTTGATGCACTTGGGGCTGTGTTACACATGCATGGTTTTAATGAGTTTCTTACAGGTTTTCCAGGAGTACTGTGCAGCAGGCAAGAGACACACAAAGAGAGAGAAATCCTTACCTTTGATTTCACACCTGTTGCTACAGACACTGCAATGTGTTTCACACTATTCTGTTTAAGGGGCTTAAACATGGAATGGCCATCACATATTTTTAATCCTCTGTATGCTAAGGATGCTTTTCCTTTCTTAGTTTCACATAGGAATGCATCTGTTGGCAAATTTAGGCACAGCTTACTCATTGGCATAGATTCTCATACACGCATTACCTTATGCCACCTTCCTTTTTTTAACCAGTGTCCTCTAGATGATTTTGTTTTGCCAAGTAAGAAAACTGAAATTTTGCACAACGTGGTAGCTCCTCATAAAACTACTGGAAAGAACATTTCCAGGTTGGTTTTGGACCTTCAGTCACTGGAGGTCTGATGCCACCTCAAAGCCTTCACCTTGGGCAGTGGCCTTGCTCCAAAAGGGGTGTTGTGCTACATATCAGAGCAGTTGGAATGAAGGAAGCTTGGGATAGTATTTACTTACACTGGTTAATGCAACAGTTCCATGAGTACTACAATCACTAAGCTCATTCCCCTCTCTCCTTGAATGGGGAATATCTCGTCTTTGCAGTACATTCTTATAGATCAGGCAAAAGAAAAAAAAATAAAAAGTACAGCTGAAATCTTTAGAACTTCTGGGCCATTTTTGTTACAGAAAGGCTGTTACAATCATGAGAATTTATTGCACAATGGGAACTCCTGGTGTGCCAGCACTGCCACCCCTTTGGAGCACCCCAGAGGAATTCACATGCAGGACAGAAGGGCTGTGGCATCACATGCTTTGAGCCTGCCTTTTCATCCTTCCAGTGCAGGACAGCTACTGCCTTTGGAGGTGGGAAAAAGGTAAGGTAGGTCCAGGAGCTGTGCCCATCACCTTCAGCAGGCTGTCAGAAAAGGGAGTTTCTTTCTCCATGATACCAGGTCCTGTGATGCGCTGCACACACACATGTATTTCTGTAATCTTGCACTGTACGTAGGAAAACAGAGTTGTTGTACAGCACAACTAATCCTTCAACAAAATCATGGAAATTCTGAATAAGGCACAAAAAAAGGACCATGTTTGGAGTATCCCAAGATTTGTGAAATGAAATTGATTTCCATTCAAATCAGGTCTTTTACTCTTCTTGAAAATGTCAGGGTGTCAGCCTTGGCCATTACCGGACTGTGATTTATAGTTGAGGCAGAGCGATAATACTCAGGTGACTGTCTGGAACTGTACTGCTGTGTCTGGAAAGGCTACAGATGACAGCTTCCTCCTTTCTTAACCAACTTGCATTGCTTATCTAAGATCTGTCTTTCCCCCCTGTCCGTGCTCCCCAAACACATGATAGGAAAATGATAAAACATATAGGGTTGCAGATATACTGAGATCAGACAAATAAGCCTTGTGAAGGGACTGGGTTACAGAACTCTGGAGAAACACATTAAAAATAATCCTTTAGCTAGCTACATCCTGGCTGTTTGGATGGATACCTGTAAAATGTGAGACTGATTGCCTGGCTTCAACACATGGGTATGTTTTAATCCATCTGTAGGATCTATTTCTGTAACTCAAGCATACAAGAAACACAGAAAATGCTGAAACCAACTAAGCTTTCAATAGTAATAATAATAGAGCTGCTGTCATTTCTTTCTGAAATTAAACACAATTTGTTCAATAAATAGATTAATGGAGGTCAAAAACTACCTGGTTACTAATTACTCAAAGAATGATAAGCTAATTCTGTTATTTCTATTTCTCCCATTGACATAAGGTTTTGCTTAAATAAAGGCAACAGAAGTACTTAACAGTTTAGGTGATAAACACCTACTAATTTTAGCTGGAATTGGGCACCTTCAAATACCTCAAACAAGACTTCTACAAATCTTTTTCTCTCTTTATTCCTTTAGCTATACTTGTGCTCTGAGTACAGTGAAGCAAAGAAGAGAAACAATAAGATAAATGAGCAAGTAAGTCAAACAAAAGAGGAATTACTAGCTAGCTAGTAATACCATTCCTGACATCAGCTCACTCATTCTACTATGTATATTTGCAGAGGATATTGACAAAATGGGAAAGACTCAAACAAGATCAAGCAACATGGTCTGATCTTCCCAAAAAACTTAGAGTAAGACAATGAAGACAATCTCATTCACTTTTCAGTGAAAATCCTAAGAGGAAGAAGGAAGCAAATGACCATTTAAATTGTCAGGAAAATTTTTTGTAGCTGGAAACTGATGTTAAACATACTCTAATTAGAAATAATGCCTATGTTTTTAATATTGATGTAGTAGACTACTGGGAGACTGTTCCAGGGGGTTATTCTCTGCCATCCCAAATTATAAATATACATGCTAACCAAACAGAAATTGTTGGTGTTGACGTGGGAGTTGCTTGGTGAATGCTTTGGCATGTTTTATGGAGGAAGTCAGACTGGATGATTGAGTTTTCCTTGGCAGCGGACAGGATATTTCTGCTGTGTGTGGGAGACACAAGGGAGGAGAGCAAGGGGGAGGGAAAAGGAGGGAAAGAAAGAAAAGAAAGAAAGAAAGAAAGGAAAGAAAGGAAAGAAAGGAAAGAAAGGAAGGAAGAAAGGAAGAAAGGAAGAAAGGAAGAAAGGAAGAAAGGAAGAAAGAAAGAAAGAAAGAAAGAAAAAGAAAGCAAGCAAGCTAGTTTCTTGCCTAGTCCATGTAAGGTGCAAGTCTTGTGTGGTACCAAGTTTCCTGGTTTATTGAATGGCACATGGTAGCTGGAAGCAGAGAGGATATAGGATGGCAACCATGGCACTCATGGATGGCATTCAGCCACAGGTTTTACCACAGACAGAAGAGTCTACAAGTCCTCTCAGAAGACTACTGCAGGTATTAAATTCTGCTGTCATTTCATAATCCGAGCTGAAGGATTTTTTCACCATGGTAAAATCACCCAGGATTGAGACACACACATTAGATTGCTTTATACAAAAATGATGAGCCAGAGACTTTCTGCGGAGCTACTTCTTTGCAATTTCTTTCTTACTGGCTACTACAGAAGATCATTGGGACCATTAAAAATATTAATCTAAAAAATGTAAATGTGCATGTCAAAACAAATCTGTAGAGTTTCAATGGATCCTATAGCTTGTCCAGATGCAACCCTCTCTCTTTCCAACCACTTCAGTAAGTTACTTTGAACAAATGAAGGACAAACAACAGAAAGAAGATGGTAAAAAAAATGTATAAAATGTTCTCTCACACTGCCACACTAAATCATGACCTTCTGCTTTGCTAATATTTGCTTTATACAGAGGTCTCAGAGCTCTAATGAAAGACAAGGTCCCCCTGTTACAGTCACTGCACTCCCATTAGTGAGTGGTGTCCCTCACATGAAAGAGTTCATGGTCTGCCTGGACAGCACAGGGAAAATGGCAGGGAAGGAAAGTAAAGGCTCGAGGGAACTTGTCTGCATTCACTCTGGGTGCCAGGAAGCGACCCTAAATCTTTAGCCATCGATGCAGCAAAGAAGAGCACGTAGGCAGCAGTTTGGAAACATTTCAAACGGTTTTAAAAGTGTTAGTTATTGCATGTAGTAATTTTGATTTCCCACTAGCATTTAGGGAATGATTACCAAATTTCAGAAAGCCAAGCTGCAGCCTTTGGAATTTATTAACTCATAAAAGCCTACCAAACCTCAACACTCAGATACTGGCAACACCCACAAGAAATCTAACCCTCTGAGTCAGCCAGGAGAGGTTCCCAATGCTGCACTGGTCACCTGCTTCACTTCTAAACATCCAGCCATTGTTTAAAAAGCGGGTGCCTCGATGGCTCCTAAAACATCAATATTTTGACCATACTCCTCTATTTCAGAAGGATACATAAGTTTGAGAATTAAGATCCAAAATAATATGCCAACATAATAAACAACAGAAAAGCACAGTCTCCTACGTTTATTTAAAATCTAACAGTAAATCTAACTCCCTGAATACCCCAGTGTGTGTATATAAATATACCAGCAAGAGCTATAAGCACTGTGTATCCTCAGACTTGTGACAAATCTTCCCAACAGAGGGATGAACCCTGTGTTTGCAGTGGAAAGCTATAAATCCCACCACAAAATGGCTGTGCCAGCCATTTCACGTGCTAGGCTTGCTGAGTGCTGATTCCTGTGCTGTTGGGATGCCATGCCATAGGGATGGAGAGGTGCCGTGTCTGGATTAGGCTCATGCCAGCTGCTGCAGGATGGCTGCACTGTGTGAGTTTATGGACCTGCCTCCTGTATGCCCAAAGCAGACCTAGGCTCCCTGAGAGCAAGGGCCAACTGTCAAAACTTCTGGAAATATGAATCTGGCTGAATGCTGGTAGCACAAGTTTCGTGCACATTGCCAGCAGAAACTACCTCTGCTGAAGAGAACAGCAGAAAATTATCCCATAGCCTGCTTCCCCAATCACAGCTATTAAATCTGATGTTCCACAAATGAACCTCCATTCTGATTGTGCAGAGATCAGGAGTATCATGCCATTCTTCAAAAGAAAAGGAGGAAGAAGGGCTTTATCTGAAAAACTGCAACCAGCAACCTAATACATAACCTCTGACTGATGGCTGTTTCTGAATGGGGCCAAGGGAGGAGATGCCGATTCTGCAAAAAATTTACAGGTAGGGGCAATTTATACGTCCTTCATGTTCAGGATGAGCCACTGTGGAGAGAAATGCAAACAATGGGAGAAAGACCAGTTTAAACTCTTAAGAGAACAAAGCCAGCATCTTGTAGGGCCTTACCATGGGGCTGTGGAAGGGGCTGAAACAAAGAGATGAAGAGAAGAAGAGGAGAGGTGATTGTTACTCACTAGTAATATTATGATTCTATTTCCCAGAATAACTTTAGCAGAAGAAAAGCAACCACCTTGTCCAATTCTCTGGTGTACCTACACCCACATGGACAGAAACATTTTAGAAGTAGAGAGTAAGTGAGGATCCCACAATCAGAATTTTTCTAGACACAAAGTTTTCCCTTGCACTTCAAAGGCAGTTTGCAGAGGAGAGAGAGTGTAGAGGAACAGACAGTGAACCATGAAGACTTTTCAACTGCTAACTGTCTCACTTGTATGAAAATCAGTATATAAATCGGATAAACAGAATCTATTTCTTTATGCATTGAAGGCACTCACTTCATCTGATTTATTGTCATCCGATGGAAATGCTTTGAATAAAGTGATGCACTATGAAGAAATGCATTCTACTAGGAAATGCTTGAGTTTGAAATTAAATCCTGTGCTAAACTTTTCAAGAAGTATCTACCTTCACTGAAGTCTTTTCATGGCCCTGCTTATTTCTACTTTAAACTTCTCATTTATTGTACTTTAAGCCCCATCAGTGAATGTAAATGGGGTTTCACTATACGTTTAGTGCATTCAAGCATTCTTTGTTACAGTTCCCACCCTGCTGCATTATGTGAGCTCTGCCACGGAAGTCCAGCAGTCGGTTTGTTTTCTGCTATTAATAAAAGAACCTACTTTTCCCCACTTCTTTGAAGAAGTTGAAAGGGCTACATGTTAGAGGGGGAGGTGGTGGGGAACAGACTGTGGTGTAATCCCCAAACGCAAATGCTGTCTAGATTAGAAACCTCCCTGAAGAAAATTTACAAATGCTAAGACTGTGCTTTTTGTGTGATGAACACTAGAGCAATAACTTAGCCACATACTGAGTTCTGCTTAATGCTTAGGGAGCCTACTAGGTGAAAGGAATTAAATGAGAAAAAAAAAAATCTTCCAGTTGGCTCTGTGCCGATACCATCCAACCCTTTCAGTATCCGGTGACTTACTAATGCAACTATTTTCATATGTATTTCATCACTGAGGTATCTTAATATAATACTTAGGAATCTGTTAAAATAATAATAACAAACACACAAATGGGATTTACACATTGCCAGTGTTTTTACATAGTCCAGGAAAAGCTTAATTAAAGGGGTGGGATGTGTCTCTGCTGAATAGCTGTTTTTCCTTCATACCTTCCCATGCATGACACACACACATCCAAGAAAAGAAGTTGGGGGTGGTGGTGGTGGAAGAAAACCACCCAAAACCAAAACCAAAATTACCAGCCCTAAACTACTCAGCACAACCTTGTTGATTTGCTTGGCCATTTAAATAAATGAACATGCTCCTTGTAGAGAATCACAGCCCCAGTGCAACAGCTAACGAGTAAAAGTACAGAATATTATCTGCCTTGCTCCATAGGATGCTCATATTGCTCAAACTATCATTGCCATATCTAGTTTATCCCACAATTACGGCTAATCCTTAACTCCTAAATAAGTAGGAACAGGCACTGCTGAAAGCCTACCAGATAAACTTTAGTCTATAATCAACTGTAAGATTCTGCAATTAGTTTTAAATCCTACTTAATAGGTTAAAAATGTTTTTAAAGATGAAATAATTTTATCAGTGTTGATTTTAATGATCTGACGTTCACTTACTCTCTAAGGCTTCCATACTCCATCCACTTGTTGCTGCTCAGGCACTGCAAGTGAAGCTCATCAACCAATTGAGCTAGATTCTGGTCAGAATATAACTCACCAAAAGAATCACTCTAGTGTTGCCAAGGAGTGCAACAACACAGCATCCAACCAACTCTGAAGATGCCTATTATAATCATCAAACAATGAAAAAACAAGGTGATGAATGCCTCAGACACATTGTTTGGATAAAACCACTTTAAATGAACATAATAAAATAAATCTGCTTTTAACTGAGTGATACAGTTTCAGCTGGCATTTTTATAGTATTCCAGATATGTTTTTTCTATTGTGTGACTATGCAGCTAGTTATAGACCTCAGACAGCAGTCGTTCTTTCTTTCTTATTTTTCTTTTTTGTAGGCTACAGTTGGTCCCTAAGAGGAGATGACTGCTTTTCAGTGTGAAATTATGTACCTAGTCAGGAATTGAGCATAATCATCACATGGGCGAATCGAAATGATGGCTACATTTACTGCCTACAGAAATTTCTGCTGCACTGCATATTAACACACTGAAAATGTTGTGTTAGCTTATCGTGGATGTGCTGATTTTCATTACCCACGGAAATGCAGAACATCTTCTGTTAAACCTCACTGACATTTTTCATCAAGTGAATAGAGCAATGCCCTGAAATGTGATAATTGTAGATTCTTGTTATACAACTTCGAGTAAAATATTCTTCCCTCTAATTCCAACAGTAATTAACTTGGATTGGAATTCCCTTGACTCATGTAGCAGTCTTCAGCACTGTATTAATGGATCCTAGAGTTTATATGGTTTGAAAAGGAATCTTGTCCATATATGTAATACTATACGAAGGTGCTAAAGACTTTCAGGCTAATGAAAAGAATTGATCAGATCACCCCAACTTGAACTATGAGCTTTTTTTTTTTTTGCATTGTTTGGGTGAAATATGAAATGCTATATTTTTGAAACTTAAAATGCCTCAAAAATGAAGCTCCAGAAAATTGTTGCATCTCCCATGAAGACTAAAAATTAAAGTAGACAATTAGCATAATAATAACTCAATTGTACATGGCAGACAAAAGAGAAGCTAATACTTCCCTCTGCTTTTTTGACTGATGTTTTGTTGGGCTGTAGCTAAACAGCACTTTAAATTGACAGTAAATTAGCAAACAATATGAGGGAGGAAAAAAGAAAAAAAAAATCATGTAGGGGTTAAGATGTTTATGTAAAACAGTGATTTTCCTTTTTAAAATTAAAACGTACAAATAAGCTGGTGTCAGAGCCTAGGTGATCCTTCATTTCCACCGCATTGAGCAGGCTCCCATCAGCAGCAGACAGCCGCTAATATATGCGTCTGGCTCAGTCTGCTCTACCAACTAGGAACCCATCGAATTGTTAATATCAGTCCTTTTTTGTATGCACCACACATCTTTTTCACTCTCTCTCTCTCTCTTCCTCCCCCTTTGCAAGAGCTTGTGTTTTTGTTTTTTGTTTTTGTTGTAGCACAAGCTGATTACTCCAAAATCACATATTAAAGGGCATTTAAATGCATTTTGCACCAAAACAACATCAAGTTGTATAGAAATATATGATTCCTATACATGGAAATATATACAAATTCTGTACATATATCTAAGCATAACATACCGAAGATGATGCTTTCTATTTATTTGTGCTAATAGAGACAGCTTTCATGTACTGTCACTGGGTAAATGGGACTGCTTGCTGCATGGTCTCTGTAGGCGTTGTCACGTAGTCCCAGGACATGGAAACACCTTGTTGATCTTGGTGGAAATCCTGCCTGAGTGAAGACCCCGCTTCTCCTTCCCCTTCATCTACCCCTGCCCTACCTGTGTACCCGAGGTTGGGCTGGCTGTGGGGAGACTGGGGAAGAAGGGGGAGCAGGAAAAGAGGAAGGCAGTGCACCAACTTTCCCATCACTGTGGCAAGGGGCAGCAATGAGTATGATGGGCAGAGCGGAGCCACTGGAGTCATCCCAGTTCAAGCAGTAATGCAGAGGCAGGGCTGCATATTTACAACTTTTGCTGGAGCACCAAATAAGCCAGGCAGGGGTTTCTAAAGCTTCATTTTCTTCTCACTCTCTATGCAGGGCAGAGCGTAGTTGAAATCTTCAGACTGACAGAGACAAAACGTGTCACACCACAGTTTCACCTTCATTGTACATACAGTGTTAAATGCAAAATTATTTCAGAGTGCTGAATGTGAACTGTCCTCATTCAAGCAAATTTTGCCGATTGAAAAATAAATGCAATGACAATCTTTAATATGCATAGACGGGTGCATCGTACAGCTGATTAAATCTATAAGGATCTTTATTTTGATAAATACTATGGGTAATTTAAATTGTATATTGATGTATATACCAACACACAATATAGTTTTATCTCATTATACAGCTTGAATGAAGAATATGTGTTCACCTGCCCAGTATCTTAAATAACCTGTTTTCAGTATTGAAAACTGCTACAGAATATGTGTAAATTTCTAACAAAGTGCTTCACGAGTGTAGCATCTATCTGGGGGCATTTGTCTTTCCTATACACATTCAGATCTACTTTTCCAGTATTGCCTAAACAGAAGCCAACACTGAATATCACGTCTGTGTTAAAAAGTTACCTCTGTATCTAAATTTTTGCACGTAGCTCTTTTGGGTGTTCTTAGCATGTGGGATTGACAGTTTACGAAGAAAAGAATTACATATTTACAGGAACTGTATCATCACTGTAATTGCTAAGGCAATATTTTTTATGACTATTTAAAGACTAATTATATCTTGAGCAACTTGAAAACTATGTACTATGCATAGTTTCTGTCTCTTAAGAAAACAAGACAAGAAGAAAAAGTATTATACTAACAGATAAGAGCAATTTATTTTAACAATAGTGTTGATGCTTACAATAAAACACAATTCCTCCCACACAAGTGGAAAAAATATACTGCAGCCAAAATACGACTTTTGAAATGAACAAATAGTTTAGATGCCTGATCTGTGTGAAGCCTTTGTTTCAGTGAAGTCTGATGTATCAACAAGGTCCTGCAGCATCTTGGTTAGACACAGGAAACAGAGAAAAATGATTCAGAACTAACTCACTTATAAAATATTAAGAAATACATATCAAATGATGTGTTTTAGATCAGAAGTTTGAGAAAAATAAGCACTGCAGAATAACTCGTGCTTGTGAATCTTCTTACGCAAAGTCAGTGAGGTACTTAACACATGAGGGACAAGCTAAAGCTCACACTTTTTTTTCAGAGGGGTAAAAAATACAAGAAGTGATGGAGAAGTTAGAAGTTGTGACTGGTGCTTAGAGTATTGTGGGTTCACTTTAAATCGAACAGGTACAAGAAATATGGTTCTGAGTGCAAAGGGATGTTAATGCTGTAGTATGATTTTTAAACCAATATTCTCTTTCAGTTTAAAATGTAAATTAAATGAGAGAATATACTAAATGCCATATTGTGTTCTCACTAGAACAAAGAAAAGGGATGGCAACTAACTACAAAATCCTCTTTGTCCCATGTTACAGGAAAAGCTAAGCAACAGTTTTCCTGTAGACTGAAATCATTATTCAAACAATAGAATGAATGTTTTCTAGGCCTCAAACATCAGTGTTTATGTTTTATGTTTTAAAAATCACTTGATGCTGTAACAGTAAGGATAAATATATACTTTGCGGTAGTTCTATATCAGAATTGTCTACAATAATAATAATAGTAGTAATATTATGGCTGGAAGTCTTCTGTATATTTTAGTATCTCTTTTGAGTGGGGGTTTTGTTGTTTTTGTTGGTTGGGGGGGGAGGTTTAGGTGCAAACTAACATTCAGGTTAAATTTTAATTCTAAATATTACTGGACATCTAGTCCAGTTTTCTAAACATATAAATATGTAACATCCTAGTGTTGCACAATGGGTAACAGTTGTTCAGATTTTTTTTTCTTTTTTTTTCTTTTAGGAACAGTTCTGATGCTTAACATTTGAAATAGGTATATTTTCCTTTTTACCCTTCCAGGCAAGGAAAGCTCCTTTGGTTCTCTAAATTCTGCAGAGAAACAATCACAGTCCAAAGCTGCTGGTTCCCCTCCGCCTAGGTCCCAAGAGCCTGACTTGTGATTGTTGCTAAAAACCTCACAAGTTAGGGTCTCAGGGACTAGGAAAAGTCCGATATGATCCAGTAGAATTCGTCTTCCAATAAACTGAATTGTTTGGTAGTCATAATCGCTGTCAGCAAAACTTTCACTGCTATTGTTAAATAGAAAAAAAACCAAACCCGAAAGAAACCCTAAAAACAACGTTCCCCCCCGCCCCCCCCCCCCAAATCACCACCACCTCCTTCCCCCCAAATAAACAAACCACAGTTTCAAGTAGGGGGCAGAAAAGATCAAATAAGCAGGCAAGACGCATACATACATTCAAACAATGTATCAGCTGACCGAACAGACTTTTCTGAGAGTATAGTCCTTAACTTTTGAAAAGAAAAACCAAAGAACACAGGAAAAAAATCTTCACTGCCTTGTCTCGCAAGTAGCTGGGTTACTATAATGCATCAGAGGGAAGCGTCTACAAATGGGTTAAAATCTGCTTCCAGCAGATTTGTACAGTAACAATTTTATTCTATTTCCTTAATGCCTGAAAGAAGGATTAAATGCTTGTTAAGGGGGTTCTAATTGAAATATTTCCCCATTATACTTTTAGTCCTACTGTTCAGGTGGGCCCTGGGTTGCAGAGTACTTTAAACCCATTCACGATGCAAGGATAACCTTTGGGCGTGTATTCACTTTTTGCCTCTTCCCCACGTTCAACATTTAATCCTTCTACAGACTGCTAGAAAAAGCTTCTTCCTTTCCAATGGCAAAACTAGCCTTCACTCCATAAGCTGCAGAAAACATTGACATGCAGAGATTGTTGTCACTTGAACCAGATTACTTAAAGCACACATAACTTTCAAATACTGTCGATACAGTAAGAAGAAATGCTCGGATTTCCCAAATAATTTTGTTCTGAAGCCGAACACTTTTAATGGCACGACCACAATCCTGAACTACTTTTGCATTCATTCTCCTCCGATCTTTAGCCTTGTTTGCAGAATGAAAAAGAAAATTTCTACTTTAGGGACAGGATCCATCGTGGCTTTTTTTTTTTTCCTCCATCAGATCCCAGAGCAAAAGAAACAGCAGCCATAAAGGTCCTAGCCACTGGAGCAGAATCTGGCATAGAAAACTCAGTGCTCTTCGGGAAGCCGTTCAGCTTTAAAAAGGAAGAAAAAAAGAGAAGGGGGGGAAGAATTAGAATCTCTGCTGGTCGAACAGGTGAACCATCCATTTACAAGAAAGCTGTACAGAGTGCTCTGCTGAAGAAAAGATTTGCCAGTGCCCCCCACCCCCACCCCTGCCCTTCACCCTCCCCTCCAGACTGATACTTCAGATTTCAGAACATTTTGGGTTATTTACAATATTATTTCAGCTGATGATATAATGCAACATTATATAAGAGCCGTTTCTTTGTCACTGTGCACCATTCAATCAGTTATGCCTCAGACACAAAATAGTTAAATGAAACAAAATATATATATAAGAGAGAGATATATATGTATAGCAGTCCCTAGATTTCATTCAATTTCTTTTTTTAAAGCTGATCATGATTTAACAAACAATTTTGACCACAGCTTTCAAATCAATAATTAGAATGAAAAATCTCTCCCCTCTATAAATATGACATTAACATAATTATACCACCCCCATCGCATAGACCCATCCTCTTTAGGGAATACATCTGATGCTCTGAAGATGGAAATCAGTCAGATTTTAGTTGCTCTCAAACGTACCTTTGCTTCTCACTGACTGACTGGCTTTACCTTCCATGCACACACACGGTCACAGCACACACACGCACACACACACACATGCGCACACACACACACACACACGCACAGAAAGGCACGGCAAAGCAGCGGATGCTGACTCAGAGCAGTTGTGTGTGGAGGGGGTGGTATCGGCTGGTATTTTCACTGCACTCATCATTAACATTAACTCACTCTCTAGCATCCACCCTCTCTCAGACCTGCTGGACTGCAGCATTTGCATGACGCTGTCACTCTAGCCCTTGTGGGTCAGATGTTAGAAGAAAAAAAAAAAAACCTCAAGGCTCTCATAAGGAATGCCTTCATTTCTTCCAAAGGGTCCCTCTTCTTATTTTTCCACCTTTCTACTTCCTCTGTTGCTGTGTCTCAGTTGTTTGACATCTTTCCGGAAGAAAATGTCTTGAGCTGCAATAAGCCAGTAGTCAGTCGGTCCTCCCCTCACCTCACACTCCTATTCCCACCCCCTTTTTTTCCTAATCAATAAGACAGATCTCCAAATGCAGTTGTGAAAACAGGCTCTGACACACAGACTTTCATCCTCGATCCTCTGCCTCAGGAATAGCAGGCAAGCCAGGCTCACACGTGATGTAGAGAGAAATAATGCCAGTAATTCTTGAACAGTCTTAGGAGTTTATTCTACGCCTTCTTCATTTTTTCCTTTGCTCAAATAAATACCAGTGGGAAGGACAAACTAGCTCTCAAAAGCTACAAGGATTCACTTCTTCAGAAAATAATGAACATTAAAAGACTAATATTAATCTTCCCCAAAATTAATGCTATCTTCCCCCCCCTTCATTGTACTCTTTATAAGTAGGAATTGTCTCATAGCCAAAACCCTGCCAGGGTCTGAATCACCATTCACTGTGCTGAAATCGTGAGTTTCTGGGCTTCAATTGGCATTTAACTGGACTAAGCAAATTTTTTCCTCTTTTTTTTTTCTCTTTTATTTTAGACTTCTTAGTTAAAATAAAATAAAAAAATAGAAGCTGCTTGCGTCAGAGGGAGCACTGCAAGAGAACAATGGCAATACACCCGCACCACCACACTGAGTACTGAAAATGCATGTTTGAGCCCTACTTGTGTATTTTTCTGTATGGTATTTGCTTCGTTTTGGTAGAGAAGTCTGAAAGCGTACACGTACACCGAATACACACACGGAGAAACTCAAGACGCGTAGAGAACATACACAACACAAAACAAAGCACAAAGGCTGATAACTGAAACACAGGCACAAGTTGTCTGACAGGCTATGAAAATCCACAGAGCATAATTATTGTCTGCATTTTTACCTTGTTCCTTTGTTCTTAAGGCAAGGGACTTTAATGGCTTACGGTGTTGACAGTCTTTCGGCTTTTCCCTTTTTTACGCCAACAGTATTTGGGAATTACTTTTCCAGACAATACCACACCACTGTGATTCGCGGTATAGAAATTATTTACCAGAGGGGGGGGACAGGTGATACGCAATTCACCAGCCAATTCTCAGAGCTGCCTGGTGCTGTGGAAGCCCTCGGCATACCCGGGCGGGCAGGTCCCAGGATGCAGCGCTGCAGTCCCGGCTCAGGTAGCCTTTTGGCAACCTTATGGCAGCAGCAGCAAATGGGAAGGGCATCCACTTGCAGGAAAGGTCCAAAAGAAAATACCACACAGCCCCAAAGTAAAGGAAGGAAGCCAAAATGCCAGGTACACGCCCTAAGCCCGGTTAGTGCGCGCTTGGGATCAGCCGTGGTGATGGTGATTAATTTCTTGGGAGAAGGATGGAGGAAAGTAGACAATTAGGAAACAGTTAAGTTTGTAATCTCAGAGAAAGGGAGAGACGGAGACAGACACACACCCACAGACAGAGAGCGAGCGAAGAACGCCAAGCATGAGACAACAAAAACAAGACCAAAATCAGATTTGGGAAACTGAAAAAATACAGGATTACAGCATTCAGCTTAGCATTTACTGAGGTATAAAAAAAAAAAAGAAAAAAATTACCACATGCACAGCATGGCTTAAAATACTTATTGCCATCAACAGCCTGTGACGGATGCCGGCTTCTTACTGCTATACGTACATTAGATTGGTCATCGCCTCTTAATCTCCTTTTGCTCAGACCCATCCATTTTTTGCTGCTCCAGCATCTGTGCCCTTTATGCTTTTTTTCTGTATAGTTACCCACAATACCCTGGATAAATTAATGTCATGACCTCGCTACGGCTATCAGACAGAAAAAAAAGTCTACTATTTTAATAATTGAACGTGCGCGTACAGCAAACTGCCTACTGATAGCCCAGCTTTGTGGACTGCCTCCAAAAGCAGCCTTTGCTAGCTCTGCGAATCAGAGACAACAGATGCAAATACTGGCCACAGAGCCCCAGCTCTCTGCCTTGCCTTTTTTTTAAAAAAACCCACCCTTTGCAGTCTGTGCCACTTCACTTTCCCTGTGCCTGTCCCCTCAGTGGTTAAAAACATTAGCCTGATGAAATTAGAAGCTTCTGAATAAAAGGATGAAGATGAGTGAAAATTATAAACGGCTGCAGATTCTGGAAATTTATATCCAGACAGTGAGTAGGGAAGAGTACCCAGGTTCAAGTGCTGAGCCTCACTTGGGAGCACCTCTGGGGCCAATGGGACTGCAGACTAGATTAAATCAATAGTCGTCTGAAACGAGATGTCGTAATCAATCAGCTCAATTACCACTGTCATAGATCTGGGCTTAAGGTCTTTCCTGATTCCACTCTTCTAATCATTAACCCTTATACATCCTCATAATAGGAACCCACACTTGCTCTGCTGCCCTACCTTCAGACCATCAAAGTTTAGCTTAGCATTTTCCCCTTTTTTTCTTTTCCCTATTTAAAAAATATAAGAGTGGGTCAGCAAGAAATATTTTAAATGTGAATATGGTGAGATTGGATGCACTCCTTTAAGTGTACCTATTATATATGTGCTGCTGTGCACTTATATATTATTATTATGCCTCCGGGAGTGGCTGGGTGGATCAAAGACTGCTGTTTAATTAACATTCAACTCAGCTGTTTCCTTGGAGATTAAAAATAGAAGACTAGTTGAATTAAACTGAAGCTGTTCACTCCTTTCACTAATCCAATATTACAGAACCCTCCTCCCCTCAACCTAGTTAGAAACAACTCATTTCTGGTTAATCAGCCACCAGGAAAATCCATTTTCAGTTTGAAGGTAAGTGTGAAAAAGTTGGAAAGACAGTTTTGTGTGCATGTCTGAATTTCACGGAATTGCCCATCATTTACATTTTGCATTCACAGTACAGTAAATCCTCATGCAATGCAAGGAGAAAAGAACCATCAGGCTTGACTATGAGCGGAACCACTTTAAATTCTTGCCTGTAATTATTATTTGCTGTATGAAGATTAAATGTCAACCATTAAACTTTTTTTTTTTTTTAATTCCTGTGCAGGAAAAGATCTAAGAGCTTTTCATAAAAATGCTCCAGCAATTCTCATGTATCCTTCTCTTACTTTCTCAGGAGGAAAGAAAGAATCCAGGTAGCAGGTATCCAGAATTTAAGTCTCTTAAACCTGATTTATTCTGTCAGACTTAAATAATAATAGTGAAAGAAAACGCTGGTACATTTACACTTATATCACTGCCTGTACACACTGCCTCTGTTTCCAAGCAGAACCACACCTTTTTTAACCATAGATCTGCTTCTCATCTGGAAAGACTGAACGCACAGCCCCAGTCCAGGCAGCACTGAGAATACCAAATAGCAGAATTAGCTGTGGCAATGGTATTTTGGGAAGGAACTTGTGCTCCTAGAGCTGCTAGCAGTGGGTATGGGACAGGGGCAGCAAATAGGGGTCTCACAGCTGAGGCAGAGGCCAAGGTTGGGGATCTGTCTGGGCAGAGCTCCATGCTGTCCAAGACAGGTTATAATTGGAGATCGACTGCTGGATTTAATGACCCAGCTGTTTTCATTAGTAGAAATATAAAAAATTGGTCTCTAAAATGATTCAGCTGCTAGCATAGGTGCTTTTTAACAGGCTCATACCTCAGCCAGGAACAGCTTGGTTGCAGTCACTGACCCCTCACAGATGGAAAAAAAAAATGACCTCAGCTTTGCCTCTTTTCTGGGAAAGCTTTAGCTGGCAGGGGGATGAGAAACAAAAAGAACCTTAATTTTGTCCTTTAGTAATGCTAAATGAATGCACTGCACCAGACACCACCTTAAACTGTCTGAAGGGCACTGCTCAGTTTTGCAGGCATCAGCTCCGACTGTGAGCATCATCCACAAGGGGACAGCATCCACATCCACACTGGAAAGATGCAGTTTGTGTCTGTGAGGAACAGAAAGGGGAGCAGCCATTGCTGAAAGCACCCAAAAATTAAAAAAATAAAATTAAAAAAAAAAGAGAGAGAAGAAAAAAGAAGACGTTTCCTGGATTATTACTTCTGGATGGAGAGGGAGGAGAGGTGAGGCTGGATATGCATGTCAGACACCAGAACTTGCTCAAATACGGGATGAGGCTTTTGTTTCTTAAACAGCAAGAGTGAGGTGATCTGCAATGCTAAGGCAAAATCTGTGTGAGAGATAAGGACTCTCTGGAATAACAGATAGTAATGTTAATAGAATGTGATGACAAGAATTAGATACCATTGGAGCAAACTCAGAACGTATCTAACAGGAAGAGAGGTATGCACTAATAACAAATGTTATTCTGATTTTACAGTTCTCATCTTCATATCCTCAGTGTGCACCAACTGGGACGTAATGTGCTCATCCCTTTCCTTTTTCTAGAAGCAAAAGTTTCTTCTTCACAGTGCACATGGAAAGGATATTCATAAAATAAATATTCTCTTAATGTAGCATTTAAATGACTTAGAAGAGTGACACTGTTAGAATGACCCATGCCTAGAATGACCTACATCATAGTTCTGTATGATTATCCATAACACCTTCTCACCTCACTGATGAACAGCAAGGGGATAAAGACTTCAGAAAATTCCCACAGTTCTCTAGTCCCAGATCTACCTTAAAAAAATTTACCCTCCTATTTTGTTGTTTAGAAATGCTACATCCAGAATTCATCTTGCAATTCAGTACGAGTGCCTTTTTTAACTTAGCTGAAATTCCCACCTGATCATGAAGTATTAAAAATATATATAGCCTACACAATCTATTACAGAAAGGAAATCACAGAAATAAAATTACAGAGAAACAGCAATATCCTTCTCTTCCTACGCAAGCTCCATCTTACTCGAGAAATGCTATTATACCATCTCCTTGCTGACTTGTCAATTTACCTGCCCTTTATTAAAACACAGACATATGACAGCAGAAATTATTGCAGTTTGAATTACTTTGTGTGTGAATACTGTTCAATAGACCTTGATTTTACCAACACTTTCAATTAAAAAAGTAATTGTTTGTGAAAACAAACCACTATGATATATATACTTTTTTTGACCTATGTTTCCTTGAGCTGTGAAAGCATGAAATAATGAATGAATGAACTTTTCTATTGATGCACACTTTTTATACTTACTTCACTAATTGCTTTGTGTTACTACTTAATACAGCATCAGCACAATGTGAAGAAAGGAAGGGCCCAGTACTAAAATGAAATTCCAACTGTTCAAAAACCTAGTTTTGCCTAAACAGTCAGGTCTGCATTCGCAGTCTGTTCAATAAGAAAGATGCAAAGTGCCAAGCACTATTTTAAAAATCCCGCTTCATAAATTTTCCAGTCTGACGTTTTTACTGGGTCCTTACATGCAGGTATACCTACTTACACACACACACACACACACACATACACATATACAATTGATAAAAACACAAGATTACATAGAACTAGATCACCAAAATATGCTGTCTATCCCCAGAAGTCACTCCTCCATGATGGTTACACACTATTGTTGCAACCACCAGTGGGCCTGATTCTGAAATAGGGCAATACTAGTCCCTTTATTTGGATGGATAATGTCTCTGAAAAGACCTGAGCCATTTCTCCCAGCACTGGTTCCTGGATGTGTATTTGCCACATGAAAATCCAAGTTTGTAAAAGGAAATTAAGGGCATTTGGTAACATGCTGCAAACACTACGAGAATGTACAGACTTCTGATGTAGGCAAAAAACACTCTTATTTTCTTAACAATGTAATCTGAAGATAAAAATTTGTGAGAAACATCCAGACACACCATTTCTACAACCTTGTTTTTAGAGGTTTCAAAAGCAGTCTGGGGAAAAGCAAAGCATTTTAAGAAGAAAATACAAAATAAGTTCAATGCCTGCAAAACCGGAATATTTTAAATTTTCTAGACAGTGAAGGTTAAAGCTATCCTGCATTCTCATAGTTCTCTCTCTCCTTTCAATCAATCTCATTGATTTTTTTAAAGGTCAGAGGCTATACCTTCATTGATCAAAGAAACAGCCTGACACAGCGAAAGAGTCTGCCAATTCCAGACAGATCAATCACACCTTTGTCTGCTTTTGATACATTATGGTTATTTATTCTGCATCACCACGACTTTCTGTCGCATGGCTCTTAATGCAATAATGCTGCTCGGGGACAACAATAAAAGAAAAGGGGGAGGGGAAACGTTCTATTTAAAATATTTTAAGCCTCTCTCTGGTATTTCTGAGGGTGGCTTATGATGGAACTTGGCCAACTTGTCTGATTTCATTTTTGCCTTGGAACTCCTGTTCTGGTATTTAGCTCTCCTTGGTCAGCGCTTTGCACGATTGTAAAAAGGCGATCCTTTGAAAACAATTTGTGCAAACTGTTTTTAAAAAAGTAATTAGATTTTGATAGGACAACAGTTATGATCTAATCGCAACCATAATTTTCCACTTTTATGCACTGTTTTAGAAATGTTTTAATAAATAGGATGTAACAGATACTCAGCTACAGCTACCGACTGCTTTATGACTGTAAAAGGAAACTAATGGTCAGCCTAAAATAATTACTACGAAATATTGCTGAATAAACAGATATAAGTGCTGAAAAGCTCCTGGCTTTGCAAACTATTATGCTGAAAGCCAGCTAAAGCTTTAAAAAATGCACTATATGCTCACTGCCTGCCATGACTGAAAGTTCTGTGCTATTATTTTGCTCTCCACAGGTCCTGCAAGAAGCCTTCAAAACTCCTGTTGGTCTAATATCAAATCTTTTGTTCAGATTTTGTAGCCTATCACTTCACTAGCAGTTTCACTACTTAAGAAAAATCACTTGTGGGTCTTGGGATATTGGTTATAAGTAAAAGCATTAAAATCCAGTCTTAAAAGTGAAATTGTAGCCTAAGAGAAGCCAGTGGAAAAATGCCCAGTAACTTCAGTGGAGGTGGGACTTCACTGGAAGATGTTACATCTCAACTCCTTCAACCCAAGCTACCTGCAGTAGAAAAAGCAGTTTGTGAGATTTCAAAGGACCCTAATTGTATAAAGCTTTAAAAAACCCAACACATTTCTTATCAAAATAGCTAACAAAGCTGTGATGAACTCTATGCACCACTCAGTCCTATCAAGCAGAGTGGAACTGTTCAGTAAAATTAAGCATGTAAATCTTGCAGAATCAGGATATCAGGTAATAAGACATAATCACCATCGTTACACATTAAAATAAGATATGTGATAATCCAAACACCTGGCATTCGTTTCTGATTTCATTGTCCCTGCTCTGTAAATTATTGTGCACCCAATTTACAATTACATCAGCACTATTATGTAGAGCAAAAGGTAAGTGGTATACAAAGCTGAAATATTAAACCCATTAAAAAGTTATGAGTTTGACAGAGTCCCTACATGTATTTGTGTTCATGCCAAGAAATGCATTTGAAAACCTTTAACAAAAGGAAACTGCCTTCCAGTGATAAACTGCAGTGCCTACAAGACATTGCTAAAATGCTACTGCCACTCTCAAAGGCCAAGAGACCTTAAAAATGGTTGCTGGCTGACAGCATTATACAAAAACATACAGTTTCTTCTGTAAAGAAATAAAGCTGAATGCACAACATTTCAGACAAGTTTTGAATAAGTCTATTTGTCCAGCTTACTTTGCAAAGGCTCCGAAGAAAACAGCACCATAAACACTTTCAGTCCCCACACAAGGGCTAAACAAAGAGTCCTCTTTCTAGCCATTTAATCCAGTAATTTATTTTTTCAACCATCACATAAATCGAAACACAGCTGTAACCAATGACTTGCAGATCCAGTTCCCTGCCAGCTGGATCCTGTTCTGCTGAAGCAGCAAGATTTTTACATTGTTCACTTCTGTACATCTGGAGAAATCATTTAGGTTCAAAGGTGACTAGAAAAGCTCTTTAAATAAACTCAACCAACAGTGAAGAGAGGCCTATGTATCTACAAAAGCTCCACAGAGTTCCATTTTATAAGTTTTTTCTTCATATTAGTACACAGAGCAGTTTGCTTCCTTAACTATTTTTGATTATGACATTTTAATTGAATTCTACATTCAAATATGTATTTTGATAACAAAGAGATATTTAGTATTTCCCAAGAACTTTCAAACAATGTCAATACTCAAAAGTGATCACAGTCAATGGCATGTGTATTTATCACATTTAAAAGAAAGACTAGACAAACATCAGTGGAATGAAAAAAAAATATACCTCAATTAATGCATCTTAGCTGCTGCCTGAAATGCATCTCGACTTTAAATTAAAAAGAAAGCAAAGGATAAGAAAGCATATACTATGCTTGGATATGCTGAACCTGAAATCTCTTAGAAGTTAGTCCTTAAAATAGCCTTACTTCAAAAAGTCTGCCTCATCCCATACTGCATGAGTCTGCAGGTTAAAGAACAAAAATGTCCCTGACATTTTAAACTGCACACAGAAAATTGATTACAATGCAGCATTTCTTTTAGAAAAGCAATCACAAAGAAAACCAACGGAATCTTTCAGAGTAAATAACAATGAATATTAAAGGCTTGTATAATCTGTACCTTTGATTACTTTTCAGACAAAACAAGCACCTAAGCACATTTACAATGGAAGGGGTTTGTGCCTAGCCCAGGCCACACTATCAAAAACATTTGCAAAGTTGAAAGTTTTGATGGCAGGCCTTATTTAAAAATTCATAACCACGTGCTCTCAATTACAAATTCAGCTAGAATTTGTCTCTGTATTTGTGTTTCTCTTGAAAGCAGGTAAGCAAAACACATCCAGAACATGCCCCAGTTGCTCAGGTAAAGACGTAGTCCCTGTCCTGCATATTATTAAAAGGCATTTCAAAATTCAGTTAGGCTTCACTACTGTAATTGCTTCTTTTCCTCTTTTAGTACTTACTGTAATAGCTGCTTTGAAACAATGCTGATAAAAGTATCCATTCTGCTTGCCTCTCTGGCCACATCTCTTCACTGCTTCATGTTATTGCCAGTTATCTCTCCTCACACATTAACTGAGTAGCTACCTCACCTTCAGCTCTTGCTTCTCCTTGTCAACTCTTGCCTGCACTTTCCCCCTTCACTCATAATTATAGGAATGCTATCTGTGCTCTGTTGTGGAAATAGGAGCATTAAAAAAACTAAAGAAGGAAGATATAATGTCTTTAAAAGCCAGATAAACCAGATAAATCACCTGCAGAAATCAACATGCACAACTCATAACCACATAATTACCACATCACTCCAGGGCAAACTTCAGAGTATTTAGACATGCATTTCTGTCCATTAACATGTATAGGTTCACATAAATGTTCTAAAATTAAAAGTATCTAGTTTTCAGTTAATTACAATGTTTTTGGAAAGCTTTCTCCCTTCAGTTCCTAATGTATATTTACCCGTAACTGTGGTTGAGTTTTTGCTTGTTAACCAGTGTAAATATCACAAAAGGAAGTGAATTTTGTCAGAACAGAAGCCATCAGTGCCCAGTGAGTGAGGCTTTGCAGGGCTTGCCATGATCAAGTTTGTCAAAATCATCAGCACGATTCAACAGCATAAACTTCATTTACCACCCATTCACCAAGTTCTTTTGTTTCACCAGCAGCACCCTTCTGTAGTTCAGATTCTGTCTTGTCAGAACTATTTGACTCAATAGGCAAATGGATAATAAATTTCTATCAGGAGTTATTATCTAGTTCAAACATCATCTATGGTCCATGATGTGACATTGCATGTTTCCTGCCTGGCTGCCTAGGGTTTCAGGTAAGTTAGATTTGGGTAGCTTTAAGTCATGGTCTGAAATACACCCTTTGGAGGCCTGTGACAGTCTAGGAAAAGTAAAGTAGCCTATTTTTGTTAGCTGCCTTTGGTTACTTAAAAGGCCTCGCTTAGCTCTCTCACACTGCAGTTGGCAGTACAGATAGTGCTCTGATTTATCTAGGAATATAACTCCCATGGCAGATCCTGAGGCCATGGCTTTGGAAGTTTTAATATATGTCTGGTTTAAACCTAAGCTCTGCTGAAAGAATCTCCCAACTGGAAATCCAACTCACCAAACTAGGAAGACCAAATCAGGGATTTTGGGATCCCGAAGGCCAATTTCAGAATGTACTAAGCCAGATATTTCAATTATCTGAATTTTTGTTTGGCAAACGTTATGGGTGCTTATTATGCTTATCTTCTATAAGGCATTTACTTGTGCCAGATTACATTGTAGAGAGTAGTTTATGTAATCTGTAGCACTGGGTGCTTGTAGCAGGGATGAACAGCTTACAAAGCCCGGAGTGCCAGACCTCACATACATCTCCTGCATTAAAGACAGAGCTTGTTAATGGGAACCAAACAGGGGGACAGAAGCTGCTGCCATTTAAAGATGAGTGATGTTGACAATCACTTTTTTGGCAGACTCCTGCTCCCATACAAGGTAGCAATTCCCATTTGCCAGTTCCCAGTGAGTGTGCGGGCCAAGACCTGTAGCATAAATCAGGACATCTGCCAGAAGTGGTGGTCCTTTCTGCTCTCCCTCTTGAGCTCACTCATTTGTTCCTCCACCTTGTTTGTGCTGGCACTCTCACAGCTGCATCCTAAAGCAAGTTAAGGAACTGTCCCAAAAAGCCAGCCAGAAGAAATAAAAGATTAGTTTGCAGCAGATCAATCCTTCATCTGGCTCGTTTAGCAGTCACATAAACTAAGTGCCAGCACAAAAAGCCAGGTGGAAATTAATGCCACCAGCAAGAGGATGGAGTTCTTCTTTCAGTGGCAACCTTAACTTATGCAGAATGTATGTGGCCTTACACCTAGTTGGAACCAGGAGCTGTATGAACCAGGGCCTCTCCAAGTCAACTCCTTAGGATACTAAAATCCCCCATCTTCTGACCATGAATTAGTGTTGCTATGCTCCCAGGCATCCATGTTGAGCCCTGCAACACAAAACTAAAAATACTTTCTGATGCAAAGGTATGAGACTGATGTACAGCCAGAGAGAAATTAGAAGCCAGGGGATAAAAGATGAGACACTCCAAGAAGTATCATGTAGAAGGGCTGCTCAGGGTGGTCAGAATAGTAAATGAGATATTAGCAACAGTCAAGCAATACATCAAGGCTGTAAATAACTGTGAAATCAGCTATTAACAGTAATCATACAACACACAGAACCGGTGCTCAGAGATTCCAGTACACTTGAAATGCAGATTACAGTAGAGCTAAGAGTAGTTGTGACAACAGACTTGAGCCAAAAATTAGATCTCCAATTTTCAGACAGTATGAAGAAATTTATTTGAACTTTGCCAAAACAGGCTGAAATGTACCATATACATGTAATTACTTGTACAGTCTTCTCCTTGCATGTATCTCATTCCACCTATCCAATTTAGAACAGTGTTCTCAGTCAATTATTTACAAAGATAAAATGGACAGGCTTAGGGTTTTCATAAAGCCCATTATAGCCATAAAGCATACAGAGAAAATCAATAAATTGTATGTTATCTCCACATAGCATTCAGCATTTTCCTGCCTTTTTTTTTTGTGGGTAAGTAACACGCCTATTACTGATGTAGTCAGTTCACTTTTCATTGGATTTTGAACCACAGGCACACACCACACAGCAAACATATGCCTTTTTTTTCACAAATAAAGTGCCATCAGCCACCGCACCCATGTTTGTAAATCATTTCCGAGATGCTGTGTTCTCACACATGCAATCTGAGAGCAACAACATAAGACGAAACATATCATTGTGAAACACATCACATACAGGAGTTATGAAAAAAAAAAAAAAAAAAAAAGAGGTGGAATGGCACAATCCACAGCTAGGTTTACGTTGTGCCCTGAATTCCTAAGCAGAACATCTCAGCGCAACGACTGAGCATTTCAGCCCCCAAAGGACCATGCCTCTCCAGGGATCACAGATTCCATGTGACATGAGCATGTGACAGACTCTGCCTGGGAACCCACCAGCTGGCTGGAGGAGACCAGCAACTTTTGCTACCAGGCAGCTTTAAGAATTATTGCACAGACAGAAAATAAACTTCCCATGTCCATGCCCAGTTACCTTTAAGATAGCCCCCAAAAACATAACTCTTTTTTTAATAAAGTAAATATGACCTCTAATGTTGGCTCAAAGCACTTCATTTGCATGTCCTCAAGAGAATATGTCCTTGAGCATAATCCTAGGGAGATGTAGGCATCAGAGAATACAGGTATCTTTCCTATCTCTTCTTTTTTGACTATTAGGTTGCAATGGCACCTGTGTGAAATCCATCTGTATGAAGCCTTGCCTTCCCAGAGCCCAAAACTTCAGTTTAGGACAGCAACACAAGGACATTGAGCAAATCCTTCTTAATAGACCAGTTTTCTCCATGAAAAGCAGAAAGCTGTGCTGCACTTTGAAAACACATGCTCCCATGCTAGCAGGAGAGATGCCTGTAGGATAACCAGCAATAGGAGGAATGTAACTCTCAATCCCTTATGTAGCATAAAAATGGACATAATGGGTTAAATCCAAGAGCCTTCTTGATCAGCATCTTGTCTTCAACACTGCATATAAATAGATGCCAAAGGTCTTCCTTTGAATGAGACAAGCACAGATGATCCTTCTAACAAAAGACTGTGAGGTGACTATAAGGAAAAGGAACAGGTTTGTATATTATTAAGAGAGATTCCAAGTGGGAAAAACGAAATATCACAGAATTTTTTAGTAACATTTTTTCAGGAACTGAAGAGTGGCAGAGGGTGCATAGGACAGGGAAAGGGATAACATGCTGTTCTCTGAAACTTACTAAAACTTCCCTGTTCCCAGCTCCTCGCTGTTTTCCATGGATATCATTACAGTGATTTCAAAGCCTCTTTGCAATTCTTTCAGAAAGGTCAAATTCCACACTCTGTTCAACATGAGCAGTGGTAACTGCACTGCCTTTGAACATCAGCTCTCTGGTGCAAGGACTATGTTGTTACCAAGATGTGAATTGCTTCATCAGTCAGACCCTGGAGTCTGCTGAGTGTAGGTACCCAGATGACAAAGAAGCAAAGCCAACAAAACCCAACAACAACAGCTAACAGAGAAAAATTATGTTTAATAATTACTTTTGGGCTTTTTTCTCTCTATCCAGGGATCCTTTGGAATCCACCTTGGGAGTTTTGCAAAGAAAGAAAAGCTACAAATAAACTCCTAATGACAAGATCACATATTTCAACTACATCTGGAAGTTCAGAAAGCCACTTTGAAGATACTGTCTCTAGGTGAGTCTGATAAACATAGTTAAAAACTATTGTCCCCTACATGTCAACAAGTACACAACTGACAAATTTAAAGAGAGATATTCTGCTAATAAAATGTACAGGATACTCAGTAAATATACTACTATGTTACATTTCTGAGGCATAAAAGTTCTTCATAAAGCCTTGAGACAACAACTGAGAGTCTTATAGTCTGAGTTCTTATACTATTTCCTTTATTAGACACAAACATTATACCTCTGGACAGGGTACAGACACCATAAGCATAGTTGTTTGAAAAATTAATTACCAAAATTTTCTGTGGATTTTAGTTAGGCAACTGCAGCCTTCTTGGGCGGAAAACAAAAACCTGTGATCTAGCCAAATGTCTAAGTCCCCAGATTTATGAAGTGGTTCAATGCAATGCAGAAGTGGCACGCTGCTTTCCTAAATCCACCTGCAAGAGAAGTGCCACATGATCTTTTTCCATAGAAAAGTGGCCCTCTGAATCCTTGATTATATCAGAGTTCTTTAAAAGCAAGTTGAAGCACAGTATTTTTTCAGCCTGCCAAACAGTGTCTTTGCAGCTGCTTCACTCTCAAAATTCAGCAAGTAAGTCAACAGGCATTTTCATTACTCAGTGAGAAGCATCAGACAGCATGAGGGAAATACATGAGGACAGGCTTATAACTTCTACCTCTCCATCAATTCTTACAGATTTCAGTTGTTTAGAATTGTCTTCTGCACTCCTGTCGCTACTTTAGCTAGTGAACTCATAGCAGCAGCTTTTAATTTTAAATACCAGGCATTCACACCTCAATAAATGTGCAGCAAGTTAACTACATCAGCACAGTTTCTCCTTGTTCACAAGGAAAACTGCTTCTCAAACTTAGGACTCATACTCTTTTATTCCCAGATTTTTTGGTTGAAGAAACACTGAAAATACTCAGTTCATTATTAATCTATTAATACTTTTCTATAATTTTTGAAAAAAGAAAAATACAATGTCTTGCATTCCTTTAAAACCAACATTCATTTGAAGGAAAAAACCCAACCCAAACAAAACAGTATCAGATGACACTCCACATTCATTCATTTGGACTCTTGGTAACATTATTAGTGCTCATGATTGTGAACCCTGGAATCCTCCCACTCTATGTTACTCCAGGTGGTATTCTGCTCTTAACAGGCAAAATTTATTCGACTCTTTGTTTAATCTGAATATAGGAATTTTCTTTTGAATTGTAAGAGTTTCAAATATGATGTTGTTAGTTGTGGGAGTGAAATCCACAGAATCTATGCAACATTTCAGTTTATTACCCAAAGGGTTAAAATAGACTTGATGGAACAGTAACATTTCTTTCACAGACCACCCTTTCACTTCAAAATAAATCAAGGAAAGGGATCTCAAGCAAAAGGTTTTCCCATATAACCCAGTCATGTAATTCATTAAGGTCTACTGACTCCTCTGCTTCAGGACTAGAGTCAGAATTTACCCAAATTGGCTTTGAACAGAAAGTTTGCACTACACATTTTTCCTATATGAATTTTCTCCACTGGTGTAACCAATATGCAAACAAAGTGTAGGAGAATATTTTCTCATTTACCATTGCTACCAGCGTACAGCCAAAATTAGCCTAAAATGAGATGTACCAGTCAAATGAATTTTCATTAGCTCATCTCATTCTGGCCATCCTGTTATCAGGAACACTTGGAATATGAGGAAGGATTTCAGAAAAAAAAAAAAGGAGTTGTGATTAGGCCAACATACTCTGGAGAACTGTCAAGAGAGGTGAATGTTTCAAGCACTTGCACAACAGCCTACAAGTATTTTTGGGCAATACCTCCACAGAAAAAGTGCAGAGTTTTTCCATAAAGAGTTCTACGTAGAAGTGAGATAGAAATAAGAATTTCTATTTGTGTAAGAAGGATTTCTTTTTCACAATGAAACTCTATTTCAAGATAATGGCTAATGTGTGAAAAACTAGCTTACACCAAACACAAGTAGGGACTAATCCTTCACTGGCTCAGAAAGCATAATGGATCAGTTTTAACTCTAGCTCTTATGGGCTTCCACACAAAAATAAGGAAGTCAAAGAGTGACATCACTGGTGAGAATCAACAGAAAGGAGGTACCTCAGAGCGTGGCAGCAGTTCAAGGTTTCATCTGCCTCAATAGGGACTGAAAGAAGACCACAACAGCAACATCACAGTGAGAATTCTGCAACCTGCCCTTCCAGGAAATTGAGGTTTTTATAAGGATATGAAAATATTGTAAACTGTGGAAGAGAACAGGAAGTAATTACAGAGTAAGAGGACTATTCAATGACAAAAGAATGATGAAAGCCTTCTGATCTAAAAAAAAATTTAGGAATTTAGAGGAATTTTCAAGTATATAAAAGAACATAGGACAAGACAAAACTACCAGAAAGAAGAAAAGACAAAGAATAGAGTAGTACGTGGATTTGCCTTGGGGTTAAGAGTAACTCTCAAAAGAATTAAATTAATTTCTTTGGTTTGGGGTTTTTCTGAGATTCTTTGCTGCAATTGTGATATGGAACAACCTGGCAAAAGTTGAGACAGCAATGTAACTGTAGGTAAAATTTGTACCTTTTCTTTATGCTGAACAATAGATATATGTCAGCATCTTCAACTCATACAAAGTTCAAACCAATTTAGTAAAAGAGTATAGAATCAGAGCATCAGAGACTTATCTAGGCTGGAAAAGTCCTTTAAGATCACCTGTCCAACTGTTAACCCAGCACTGCCAAGTCCACCACTAAATCATGTCCCTCAGCGCCTATCTCCACATCTTGTAAACATCTCCAGAAATAGTGACTCAACCACTTCCCTGGGCAGCCTCTGACCTCTACCTCTGCCCCTGTGAAATCCTTGGCACCAGAAGTTCCATCAGCAGAATGAATCACAGCCACCTTAATGAACACCTTTTAATGGATTTCTACAAATCCACTATTTTCCAAATATTTTTAAAAGCACAGTTGTTTGAGCAACTGCACAACGATCTTTTCTCCTTGAAAACTATTTTAATCAGTTCTATACATAATACTAAAAAAAAAGGATGCTTATTTTACTTTTTCCTTCCTCTCCTCCCACGTGTTCTACTTGGAGGTACACTGTGTAAAGATCCCTGTTGTGGCTGTGTGACTGCCCATGGTAACACTGGCATAGTTCTTGTGCAACCGTATAGTTAATTTTTTTATAGCATAAGATTTCCTATTAACCTTACCTTTGGACTGGAGAGAGATACCTGTAGCCCAGCAGCTGCAGAGGATGCAGTCTGGCTAATTACAGGGGTAACTCTGTAAACCTTAGCTGTGCTAAGTAATAACTGAAATATAAGCAAGGAAAAAGGAATCCCTCAGCTCATTCAACTGTGGCAAAGACAGGGTAAATCTTGCCCCACAGAGGGAACAGCAGGACAGAAGGGCTCAATTAAGACCTTCACTGACACCTCCCCTCTCTGAATTTCTGAGAAAGAAGAAGAGTCTCTATGGGATACTCAGCACCCTG
Organism: Aphelocoma coerulescens; assembly: GCF_041296385.1. NCBI lineage: Eukaryota > Metazoa > Chordata > Aves > Passeriformes > Corvidae > Aphelocoma > Aphelocoma coerulescens. The sequence continues at coordinate 108,700,424 of NC_091013.1, forward strand.
AAAGGGTTGATATTAAAAGCACTTTTATCTGAGTTTGGCTTTACACATCTCAATTACCTTCCCAAATCTAAGCACCTACAAGTTTGGAACCTTCTTGTATTGACTAGCATTTAGTTACTTACTTAATGAAAAAAGAACAATGTTGTTTCTGCATACATAAAACTTGTGTCTCCTCACTTTTGCCAAACCTTTACTCATTCTACTTTAGAAAGAGGCACAACATATTTGTTAAGACATAGGCTGTTTTATTCCTCTTATTGCTTATTTCTTCTCTATAACAGCAGTCAGAATATGAGATGATGCTGCATTTTACACTATCAGCTGTACTGGATGTAGTTTATTGCACAGACAAGGTCTTGTTGTCATTGATTCTTGTTTTGTGATGAGGGGATTCTTGTATTTGGAGAATTTATAAGGGGAGGGGAAAGGTTGCTTAAACCTTAACAGAGATCACAGGTTTTATTGAGTTGTCCACAATGACTTGATCTCTTTTTCTGGTATTTCTAAATTAATTTAGAACCCAAGAGAGGTCATAAATAGTTCAAATTACTTCTTTCAATGCCTGCTAGCTTTCATACTGTTGAATTTTGTTTGACATTGTGTCATCCACTGCTGTAGATCTCAGGGCTCCCTTTTGAAGTTCCCCACATAGTGTGTTTTGGATTTGAGTAACCCAGCTAATTGTGACATTTGCAGATGCTGCCATCTCATTGCCTAACTTTATTTCCATTATTTCCATGTATTAAATAACAAACATCATAACATGAAGCAGCCCACTCTAATCTTTCATCCACAGAGGAGGATGGCTATATATTTTTACTCTAGACTTTGTCATCTAGGCATTTTCAACCCATGATGAGGATTTTCCTCTTCCCCAGTGACTACTTAGCTTCCTTAACAGCTGCTCCTGTGGAGAAAATTTTTGCAGTCCAAATATTATGTTGACTGATTCATTTTTCCCTTCTTTTCTAATAGTCGGTTAAAAAAAGAAAAGGCACAAATAAAAGAGATAATAGAATAGTGAGGAATTAATTTCTTTTCCAAAAAAAGAGCTGGTAACTATGATATTAGCATTTCAGCATCTTACTCTAAATAGAACCTCCTCTAATTCCCAGTCTCTATTTCTTCCTATTGTGCAGAATATACTTCACTAGATTAATCTTTAACAGTTTTCTGAAAACTTGTCACAGTACTATTAAATTCTTCAGTACTGAAGAACCTTCACTCTTGGATTTGTCAACAGAGAAACTAAAACATGGCCACATATAAATAGGAAATGTTTATATACTTTATCACATGATTCCAAAAAGAAAATCTTTTTAAAGCAAGAAGTGAGAGGTATTGTCACTTTCACAGACCAGAGAAATTGAGACCTTTTAATTTAATTAACATCCAAATACAGCAAGCAAAGCCATTCAAATAAGAATAAAAATCCACACTCCTAGATATTTTTTGATCTCAACCTTTCTGAACTTCTACTTTTATAATGTTGAACTGAGAATTTTACAGCTAAACCCTTTCCCACACAAGCGTCAAACATTATCCCCACAGCTGTGGGATTCTTGGAATTTGTATCTGAATATTGCAATTTGAGATTATGTAGGGGTTTTTTGCCACATACTTTAAAGAGTGAAGAGAACAATGCTCACATAAATACTTTAAACTTGTCATTCCTAAGGTGCAGAGCATACAGTTCACACCTTGTGGCAAGTGGAAGTAAAATGGATTTAATCCAATTTTGAGCCTTCTTTATCCTGGGCTGCTCTGCATCTCCTCACATAATTCAGTTGTCTCTTTGAGTCTGCCTAGGACTGAGCAGGGAATGCTCAGCTGCCCATGAGCTCCAGTAGTGATGGCTGGGGTTTTCCAGCAGTGTCTGGCACACTCCGAGCTCCTGCAGCCTCAGGGTTTGCCAGGAAAACAGCCTAATGGCTATTTCCTTGCTTCCCTCCACAGCAGAGTTCTTCCCTAGATGGACCTGGAGCTCTTAGGGCTATGTCTGGCAGGTCTAGTGGTCCTTTCCATAGGAAAAGGGCCAGGACACAGAGGATAGAGAACAGGTGAAGTCAGATGCTGTTGGCAAGGGCATTTCTTCAGCTTCCTTAATGAAAAGTCAGTGCTGCAGATTATTTAAAGAAAAAAGTTTGAACTTCCCATCACTGTTCACCCTCTTTGTCCATATGCCATATTCCTCTCAGACAGTGAAGATCAACAAGGGAAATTTTAGTTTTATTTGTACAGCTACTTTTACTTTCAGGATCCTCTGAGCTTCAGAAGCGCTTGAATTTTAATCAGTGTTGTTTATTTTAAACACCTTCATTATTGCAGTCTTTATATGTGCATATATTATGTAGCTTTTAATATTTATGACAATAAAATAGTCTTATTAAATGTGTGTTATTATTAAATACAAGAGATACATTAATTTCAAGAAGAACTGTGGGGCAAGCTGTGTAATTACTACATTATAAAACACAATGTGAAAACATCACACTGATAGAGAAAACACATTCCAATGTGATACACAGCTTTCAAACTGTGAGATGGTGCTTTTTAACTCAGAACACAGGGGCTAGTCCTTTAATGTACTGCCTGGAAAGAACTTTCATAAATATGTATTTTGGACTAGTCATCATTTTGGCAAACTCGAAGGCTCATCCCTTGATCCCAATGCTGACCATGACATCTAGCATGAACTTGAACAAACTATTAAACTGTCCAGAGCTCCTGCTTTTCACCGTGGGTATCATGTCACAAAAGGATGTCACACTCCTAGGTACATCCTGTTTGTTAGAAGTTGTCTGTGGAAAATTATTAAATAGAGGTAAGGAGCAAGGACCTTTCCTTTCAAAGAAAATCTGAATGCTTTCCTGAGTACAAATGCCCTTAAGGACTTCAATGAGGTTATCATGGAAGAGGAGAGACTTTTGAAAGATTGTGTATTTCCCTGTTTTTCTAACTATTCCCTAACACTTGATGAATGTAAATGTAATGTCATATTCATGGATGTGTATCACTTAAAGATGCATCATACTTATTCTAATGAAATTTGTGAATCCATTGAATTTCTCAAAGTGCTGTGGCTTGTAGTCCTTGTAGTAAATAGATTTAGTTTTTTCCCATACACTGGTGATAGTAATATTTTTAAGAGGATGCCATTGAACTGCTATATATAAAGCTGGCTTACTTTTAGATAATAGATTTTATCCCACAAAATATGTAGATTAGCAAAAAGGCAACAGTTCAGACAACTAGTTGGCAAACATTACCTGGTGAATAATTATAAAGATGCTTTACATTATGCTTTCTATTTTATATTTATTCCCTTTTTCTTCACGTTCTTCTGTTCAATTAATTTGAACTGGTTATGTGCACTTTCAAATGAACACTAATATTTACACTCCCTGGACAATGTTATTCCAAAGATGCTAAGACACATAAGTACAGGGACTTTTAGGATTACTGAGTCAAGTATTGTGGGATAATTTTCTTTGTCTAATAGATGGTCATTAATGATTTATTTCTCTTTTCCCCTTGGCTACTCCTACTGCTATCAACAAGGCCCATTTCTCTTGGCAGTCTGTTGGGTTTTTTTGTAAATACTTTTTTTCCATTTACTTTTTTTTTTTTTTTTTTTTTAAGTTAAATTGAACAATTATTTTGTCCCCAGAAGGACTTGACATTGTTAAGACTTCACTTGTACACTTTTTATACTTTTTTTTCCTCAATAATGTTCTTTATTTAGTCTTCACTTAACTATTTCCATAAATCACAGAACTATTGTCTGTCTGCATGCAACTGTTTCACGATATCTGGGGGAACTCTAACCCCCAGTTTCATAGAGAAGCACTTAGAAAGAAACTTTTATACTAACAAAGTTATGAATTGGTGAAACTATGTTCATGAAAATTTCACCCTGGAACAAACACAGTGTTTTTTATTAAATAGCTTTAAATTCATAAGAAACGCGGAGATTCTAAAATTTAAAATAAATTACACGAATTTGCATCCTTGTAGCCTTTTGGTTACATCATTTACCACCATTTTTTAAGAACTTTTTTAGATTCTTTACCAAATCCTCAAGCTCAAGGTTGGGGAAAATAAAAAAATCCCAAACCAAACAAAAAAACAAACCAAACCAAATAACAACAACAACAACAAAAAAATTCAACCAACCAACCAAAAAACAACCCCCCCCCTCCCAGCTATATACATTAGGAAATGTTCTTGCTCCCTTACATACCAGAGAGTTAGAATGTGCATGCTCTCATTAATGAACACTCTTAACTCTTTGTCAAATACATTTCTATGCATTTGTTTCAATCCACAGATTTAAAGTTTAAAGCAGCTTTAAAGCTTCTGAAGTCCCCTGCAGTTCTGAAGCCATACAGCAATTCTTAGAACAAGTATTTCCAAATGCTATTGCACTTAAGAAAGATAGTTACATTTCCAGTATTTCCAATACCATGATATGGACACTACTGATAAAAGTGACTGGGACTGAATTTATTTGAATATTTTAACATCAGCAAGGATTTTATTTATTTCTTCTTATAGTGAGGTTTTCTGGCTTTTAAGGTATTTTAGGGTATTGTTGTGCATCTACTCACATTTTAAAAGAAAAGCTGTGAGAGAAAAATTACATAAATGAAAGCAATGTACTTAATACATTTTAGAGAATTTGACTTTCTCAGTATTTCCTAATTTCATACATGTTAATGGAACAATAGAATCACATTAGCTAAAACTTCTCTTTATGCATTAGCTAACACTTCTCTTTATCCTGTTTTCATGATCACTAGTTCTGAAATAAATGTTCACTCAAGACTTCACTCAGGGAGAAATTTACTATCAGGTCTTAAAAATGTAGCATCACATTTGGGAAGCTGTGTTGGAGATGCAGTATATAAAACTCACTGACAGAAAGCAACACTAAATGGAGGCCTGACTGGTATATTGTAGTTCTATCAAATGGAAAGAAGAGAAACAACTGATGATGATCAGACAAGCCAGTACAATCCTCTAATGCCACGTTAAAAACATTGTAAAATTACTGTAATTCTCTCTAATGAGAAATTACTGTCTGGTAAATTAGGATTGTCTTTTAGAAGACAATACTGTTTAAATATTTTTTTATTTTCCTTCTCAAAACTGCCTATGAATATGATTCACTTCACTTTGTGTTATGCTTTTTGTTTAAAACAAAGCCTTTGAGGATACCTTATGTGGAGATTAAGGCAAAGAACAAACCACCATTTCATAACCATAGCAAAAGCCTGTTTTACTGATTAGCCATTTTACTTAACAAGTAAATAACCTTGTAATGCCAAACTCAAATTTGAAAATACATAATAATTTTATTGCATATCTCATACCATAAATATTAATATTTCCTCCTTTTACTGGATAGAGAAATTAAGTGTTCATGTCTAGAACAGAGAGGCACAAATTCTCCTCAAAACAAGCTTGAATGTAAATCTTCAAGGTCCTTTTGGGTGCTAAATGATCTGATCTCCATCATAGAAAAAGCTGAGGTTAAGATCTTGGTATCTCCCAATGTAGACCCTGCTCTTTTAACAGATTCCATATTCTGCAGATGTTTTCACAGAACTGAAAAATTGGAAGCAGCTAAATTTACTTCAAGGAGATGGAAACTTATAATGATGACCAGTTTAGTGACATTCAGGGAATTAATGAGATATTCCATTAATTTGTGTCATGTGGAACTGCTATTACACTCTGAAAGGGACTAATAGACCACTGTTCAGTGTCTGGAAGCGATCAGCAGTCAATAAACTTCATTCTCTCATAATTTTAAAAGGAAAGAAGTTCTGTAACCTCAACAACTCTTCAGTGCATGGTTTGAATCAGAAATATTGCTACTTCTAGCGCCACTGCACATACTGTTCTTATTCACACAAATGTTTAGTGTACTTGGTTCTAACTAGGAATTTCCCGAAATTAAGTTTTGTGGTAACAGGCTGCAAATTAATTGCAGTTGACATAAAATCTGGGGTTATCTTATTCTTTTTGATTCAGGCTTTTGAGAGTTTTATATTTCTCATTTATGAAAATAAACTGAGCAGACACGAAGGGAAGAGCACACGAATGAGTTAGTTCTCCCTTATGAGGACATTGTGCAGTTATAGTATGGCCATAATATAATCACATTTTAGTGTTTGTTGTCTTAGACTAAACTGAACTAACCAGCGTCATTAGATAGACATTAGATAGACATTGCCTATGTCAGTATTAGTCAGAGTTATGGCTATCTGTGTGCCCTAGTGCTGGATTTTCAGTTTATCTTTAGATTTAAATTTTTGGGCTCCTAATTCTCAGTAGTGGGGGATAATTTTGAGATAGCTTCAATACATCTGAAATGTGTACTACCCTCAGATAATACTTCTCAGAGTTACTACCTTCCAAATGTCTATATTATAATGGGGTTTCTGCTTATAAAAGAAACAGGAATTGACCAGGAAATACAAAAACTTAGCCCCAGGAGGTAATATTCTGTTTATTTACAAATATGAAGCTTTGCCTGTAAATCCTTCTTTCTTTTAGTATTTCACAGTTACCAAGATGCACCAATGTGGATGAAGCACAGCAATGTGAAGCTACAACACTCTCATGTCCTTTCCCCATTCTTTCAAGTTCCTTTGTTTCTTCCACCTTCCTGAACTCCTGTGCCTATATGCCCAAAGCATATGCACAGTGACTGCAGTTCCATTCCTTGTAGCCCCTCTCTTATTCCACGTGCAGCTTCAATTTCCTTCCTTCTCTTACATCCTTTTACACTTCTTATCACATAATAATTCATCCTCATTATTCCTTCCTTCTTCCCATACAGATACACTCTGTGTATTTTGCTGCTTTTTCCATTCATTAGTTAAAGTCCAAAGGTTTGGTTTTGGAAAAGGTAACAAAAATTATCATTAATTAACCTCTTTCTAGCTCCTCTGTGTTTGGAGAATTAATTTCTAAAATTTATGAATATTAATTTGTAAATATTAAAAAGAAAGAAAGCTTGTATTTATAAAATTACTGATAGATTTCAAAAATCATATAATCTATTTTTTATGCTTTGCAATCTTTACTTTGAAAAATACCTGCAGCTTGAAAATAACTAGGAGACTGCTGCAGCTACTTTTACAGAATATGTTCTGCATTTGGTAAACTTCTTACTAATGAATAAAATGATAGAACTCCAGAAGTTATAAATTACTTATTTTCAGTGAAAGTTGTGCAATTATAATCTCCAAGATGTCCCCTTTAAAAGCCCATTATGCAAAACTCTAAAAATGAAATCTTTAATTTACCTTTGAATAGATATTGAGTGTGATAGTTCAGAGGAAAAAATCTGCAAGAAAGGTGGCTTTTAAATAATGGATTTGCCAATCCACGATTTAAAAAGTGATGTTTAACTAAGAAATTTCTTTCTTAAAATATTTTCTGACTTGTTATTGAAGCATTTGAGTTCAAGTTCCATCAAAAAATTCCTTACCAAGCTGGTTTTGCAGACTTTCATTAAATCTCTGATGAAGCTTCTGAGTGCAAGTCCAAGTAAATTAAAGGCCTAATCAATAAAAATGGAAATCAGCCTTGCAAATCATGTTGCCTACTAAGAACTGTCATTAAATTAGAGTCAAATCAAATTACACAATAACAAACAACAGCCGCTCCTCACGTATGAGAAGGATCCCTAACACAAACCTCCTCTTGCCTGGAGATGAGCACACAGCCTGACACTCGCTCCGGGCTTCCAGGGTCGCCCCTTGGTGAGGATTCCCATGTCCTTGGCTCCTGGCTTAGGGAGCTGGGTGGGCCCAGCCCCGTGGCCTTGAATCACAGCCGTTATCCGCTTTGGTATTTCCAGCAGCTCACCCAGCTAATAAATAGTACATTCATCAGGCAGACTGTGTGTTTACTTCCACAGACCAACACTTGGACTTTTTTAGCCAAAAAACCCAAACTGACTCAATGCTGCACTTAATTTCTTCCTTTTGGGCACGACACTGCATGTCCCTGTCCTTGGTGGGGTGGTGGTTGCAGCCTCTTACAGTGAGAGCCACCCCTGCCCCAAAAGTGCATGAAGGCTCCCGGGTGCCCCTGGTAGGACAGTGCCTGCTGGTGCTGAGAATGGAGGCAGGAGTGCCTGGCAGCATTCCCTCACACCACTGCCCTAAAAACAGGAGGCTGGGGACAACTCTGTCTCCCATGGCAGACAACTTCTCCTGCAGTGCAGGGCAAAGGGAGGAAAGGAATCCTATGTCCTCTTGGAGCACCTGCACGGCTGGCAGCAGCATCAATAGGAATATCAGGTGTGCAAGCTGCGTCTGTTTTCTCTGACTGCATTGTTTATATTGCCTTTCTTTACAATGGCCAGAGGAGAGAAATTAAGGCACTATTATCTCATTAAAACGGCTAAGAATGTATCGGCACTCCATGTTTAAGTGTCTCACATACTGAAGCACAATCTAGAGGCAGCTCCAACCCCTTTATATATTCAACATCCTGTCATTGGGTCAAAAAGCTGTAAAAATGCCTTTTCACCTGAGGTTTCTCTTTTAAAACTTGCCCAGATGTTGTAAATCAACAGGATTCTGGCTCTTAAATGCCCAAGATATTTTGGGAAAAAAAGCAGGATTGCTTCAAAATGTTATATTAAGTATAAGTTAGGTTCTTAGAGTCCTCACTAAAATTTACATTTTGGCCATTCTGTTACAGCTACAATTCAAAACTGAAATAAGGATAAAAATACCTCTAAATTCTTCCTGTACAGAAGATAAACATTTCAGAAGAGCAATAGACTTAACAATATTTAATAATAATGGCTCTCAAAAATGCCTTTATCACCACAGGAATAATGTACTTCACCAGTCACATCCCGAGTAAACGTCATCTAAAGACAAAAATACTTTCTCAAACAAAAAACCTCCCTAGGGCTGTGGCCAAACTGCCAGCTGTGGTACCTCAGATGGACTCAAGCTTGCAGTCTCGTCTCCAAGTGTTGGTAGGCCATAAACAGCAGAGAATTTTCAGACACTGCCTTCCTATCCAGGCAGTGATGAGACACAATTGCAATGCATCATTTAGGTGGTCTGCGCTCAGTTCTTTACAATACACAACCTGGAAATAGATATTTGGGCAGTAGAGCTGAGGATATTAGAAGTGAATATGGTAAAATACCTCGTGTTGGAAAAATCTAGCCTAAGGATCAAAAGTTAACATTTGGACAAAGGAGCAAAGAACATTACTTATCATAGAGCTGAACTGCTTCCTGTTCCCCAGCTCAGAGATGTACTCTTACAGTGACATCAGCCTCAGCAGCAACCCTCAAACAACCGAGCTCAACATAGTATGGATCATATTTTATTAAAAATTCTACACCCAAAAAAATCCTCCCAATAAAAGGCTCAACACAGGCAAATCAGTAGGTTCAAGGAACTTATGGAATAAATCCCCTTCAGTTGTGCAAACTAAATGCACTTAGGCTTTTTGAAGAGGTGGAGATGGAAATATTCTCTAAAAGTGCAAGATTTGTGGGACAAGCTGTGACATAGAATAGCAGCCAATGATCCAGGACACTTGAATACCAGAGGCACTTCCAAGCCATGCCTCCCTCTCTGCTGATCACAGGCTACCATGGAATCTACTTCCTGGTCCAGACAGAATATCCTTCTTGGGTAACTTCCCAGGAAACCAGCGATTTACATGGATTTAGCATGTTCCAAATGCTGTCCATAGTCTAAAGTGGAAGTTCTTTCAAGCAGCAGTGAAGTTATCATAGTCTAGTTCCCATCTAATGGTTTCTTCTTAACATGGGAAATGAACAAATTTGTCTCAGCAAACTAATTGCAGTGGATGAGACAGAGAATTTTGGGATTTTGTCCTTTTGTTCATTTCAGTGTAGTGCCAAGCAAAAATCCCTGACTGCAAATATGCATAAAGATACATGTGACTGACAGTCATCTTTTCTCAGACATGCAAATCTGCTTTGATATTGCTGTAACCACAAGCCTGGGTGTTCGTCAGGGAAAAGTGAGCCGTAGACTGCTTTCATTGTCCAGGGACTTTGAAAAATGAGAATCACACAGAGTTTGAGCAAATTCAACCCCATGGTCTCAAGGCAGACCTACAAAGGTGATAGTAACAGCTTTATTCTCCTTCCCGAGCTGACGGGTCATGACAGAAAGGACTCATGGAGAACATGTTTTGAGTAAATTTTGGGTTCTGCTAACGTTAGAAACATGACAGCAATTCCATTCTTCTCTCCAGCTATCAGGGCATTCCCAATTCATCCCTGTTGCTAGTATATCTGCAACGTTCTACATTCATTGCCAGGATTATCATGATGTCAGGAAATGAAGAATCAGAAAAGGACCAGTGGAAAAATGTGTGGAGACCAAAAGTAAAAGGAAGGAAGCTGCATTTCCCAGAAAAACTGCAGATTAACCCTGATAAATCACTCTCAACCATGGACATAAAGTTTAGTTGAGATGACTCATTCAGATAAAGACAATAAAACCTTAATATATATATGTTAACTACATGCAAGAAAATAAAAGTGTTCACCACCCCCTTTTCCCCCAACCATGAAAGCAAAGCAGTACACCAGGCTGTTGTGACTCTCAGAAAAATGATTAGTCTGCTGTTCTGTATTTGTGTCCTTTCACTGAGGCTCCTGGTGCAAGGATTGGTGTATGTCCCAGCCAGTCTTACTCAAGCCAGACAGCTGCCTTATCCAGAAAACCTCCAAGTACAGGTGTTTATGGGGAGGATCTTTCCATTCAAAAGGAGGTGCAACAAAGCCCATATAGAGAAAAGGGATCCATGCCTATTTTGCTGTAAGATCAAATACCATGCCAATCATATTTGTAAAAGTAGAGATAAGGAGACAGGAATTCCTGAACATGAGGATGTCATCCTAGGAAAAAAAAAAAAAAAAAAAAAAAAAAAAAAGGCCTGATCTTTGACTTTTTACTCAGATTTTGCAAGTATTCTTGAAAAGACTTCATCAACATGAGGCTTGCTCTTACTGTTTCTAGAAGTGGTGTGAAAGAAGAGGTGGAGGAAAAAAAAACCAACAAAGATTGCCTGAAATTTTCATATAAATTATATATTTTACAATGAAATAAAACTGAAATATCCAGAAGTCTTATGCAAAATTAAATTCTACCAAAAAGATCACTCTGATGTAAATATCTTTTACTATGTGATGGACAAAGCTGGAACAATTTCATTCTTCTGTACTGTGTAATACAAAAGCACTAGCTTTTCAAACTTGTATTTAACTGTGCTATAAAAGCAATACCCACATTTAAGCAGGGACTGCCAGATGTATTTAATGTTAGTTTTATTAAAAATACCAGAAGCTGCTCTTAATATATAAATGAATGTCACATGAAACCACATCCAAAAAATTTGAAAAATTTCAAGTGCACTTCTATTCCAACTTTATCAGTTAGGCAACCTATCCCAGGTCTTGCTGAAGAGTTTCAATAAACAAGTTTTGGAGATTACTAAAGGCTTTTTGTCATGTTTAAGGGACAGATTTGCAAGCAAAACCTTTTCTGGGATTGCTTTTAAGTATTTTAACACATTCTTTACCTAAAAATCTCTGAAAAACTTCAACGGTTTTGAAGACAAGGAAGTTAAACAGATGAGATCAAGTGAAACTCAGCATTTTCTTTTGCTGAGTAGAATAACAAAACCAGAAATTTGCTCATATGTTTTTGACTACTCTGTGCTATTTCAACAGCACAAAACTACTAATAACTTACTTTACCTCCTCAGGTAAACTGGATTAGTGGCAGCTTTGGAACAGGGAAAGGTCCCAAAATGGCTGCACTCAAAATACCCAAGCTCTGTTAGTGCTTCCAAATCATGGTTGTTAACTCATAAATCTCCTTTTAACTCTGTTTTCTTTGGATGTGCCTCTGGACAAAGACACTGTGGGCTGCAGAAGGAAATACAAATTCTCCCCAGCTCTCTGAAGTGACTTAGCTCTTAAGACAGGCAGGACGTGGTACTGCAGTGGGTTTTTTCCTTGCTGTAATGCCTTTGTTGGGAACCAGGGCTAATCATGGATCAGACTTAATCTTTACCAAGGAAATTGTGGCAAGCTAAAGGGTGCTGGGTGGGTCAGAGCCTCTGCAGTTTTTCTTTAGGACCAAACTTTTGAAACACTGAGGACCTGTCTCCCAAAAGAACCACTGGGAGTTGCATATCCATAGAACCTCAAGATTTTCCCTGAATATCTTAATGGAGATTTCCTCCAAATGCAAGAAGCAACGTAAAGGCACAAGAATGACGATGCTCTGCCTTACTTACAGGAATAAGCACTCTCAGACGGGCCCTAGGTTGGAACACATCCACATTTAGCCATGTCACATAGTGCATTTATTTCCTACAGAAGCATCGCATCAGTGTAATGCTGAGTCTAGGAGACACACTTGTATTCCAACCACACTGCAAAGATAAAAACTATCAGACTTCATCTAAAACAGACAATATGTTCTATGACTTTAAAATGAAATCACAGAAGACCTAACTCCATCCAGCTGTTCTTAATAGAGCTTTTCTTTCCCCTTTGTTTTTCATTCTCTACCTTAATCCGCTTCAAAATTACCTCACAGTCTCATTCATTTTTGCTTGTAACTTGATAACTCTTACCAAAACAATGTATTGCACATTACAGGGCAGAAACCTAAATTAAAGAACAGAGAAAGAAATAGAGAAAATGTATATTCATTAAAGCTGGCGATGCTGCAATGAAAATTTGCATAGCAACCTGCAACTAGGCGTGGTAGAATTAAAAATTTATCATGCCTTTGAAGGACAGATGAAACATTCCCACATTTTCTGCATCAGTCATTTCTATTCAGTTCAGCTTTGTATAAACAATTCCCCTTATTTTGCAACTAATAGAAGAATTAATATAAAAGGATTGAACACCTGTTGCTCTGCTGGCAGAAACCAGCAATTACAATGTTTCTTTCCAGTGAACTTAAACTACAAAAGAAAAAAAATTAAAATAGCAAAAGAAAATGTACTGGTGACCAGACCCTTTTTGAATCCACAGAGGACACTGCAGTATTTACTCAGATTGTGAGTGGTCCCTGTTAGGCTTCACTGGTTGATGGAGGTCTCCCCTCTATCCTCCCATTTAGCCACTGCTCCCTTAAGTGTTTTCCATCAGCTTGGAGCAATTCTGATTCACTCAACCTCATCTCTCCTCTGTCCCATATACTGTAAGACAGGCTGAAAATTCAGTCTGGATCCACCTGTCATGCAGATCCTCTTTATCATATTTCCTATCACAATCCTTAATCACTGAAAATAAGTGCTGTTATAAAGGCAAACTAAATCCATTTTCATCTCCTCCTGTGATTCCTTGTCTAGGAAAGGATTCAGGTAAACCTTAAGCTGATAGGAAACAAACATAGGGACCTGTGAGCAAGTGGTTTTTTGAATAGACAGACACGGAAAGAAAACAACAACCAAAACATCTTCAACCTTCAAATCCACTTAAAAAAAAAACATTCTTAACTGTCCTTGCTGATGCAAAACATAAAACAACTAAACATTGGAAATATCAAACATCTATTTATGTTCACCTCCAATAAAAGTAAAGCCAGAAATCCAGGGCTTCAAAATACCCAGAAGAAAGAACTCTTTGCTGGTAACTTGGGAGCTCCAGGAGCAGAGCCCTCACCCCTATGTGGAACAGCCACATTTCACCCTCTCCTCATCCCATAGGAGTCAGATCTGCCCCTGGCCACAGCACCACAGGGCCATTGCTCCTCTCTTTTGCTTTATCAACAAACTGAAATCGCTTTCCAGCAAAATTATCCCTATTGCTGTCTTTAATGATAAATTATTATTCTTGAAAATAATACTCCTTTTCACTTTTTATGGAAAAGTATGTGGAAAAAGTATCAGTTTTTCCCAACTATTTTGGAATGAGCATCACTGTCTGGTCCAGATGCTCTGACTTTGGCAGTAATGTGTGTTCCATCTCACTGGGGAGGCCTCATCTTTGAGGTCAGTTCCAGAAGTAGCCCTCTCTTGAAAAAATCATGGTGAATATGCAGGCACAGTTCTTTTCTCTCTTGCTTCATAGCTGTTTCTAGGAGTGGAAACACTCACTCTATTTTTATTTTTTTGTTAGGATACTTGATCATGGGATGTACATATTAAGGGATTTCTTTGTTTTTCCAGACTGGATGAGGAAGACTGCAAACCAGATTGAAATGGGGTGACACAAATTGGGGCATAAAATTCCACAAGCCCAACCTGGTCTCCATAGTCAGATGGGGATCAAATACAGTTTTTTCTTTTTTTTTACCTTGGTGCATTCTGGTATTGCCTTTACAAAAAAAAAAGGGCAAGAAAAAAAAAAAAACCAACCACGCAGACATACAGAGAACACCAGGGCTGGGGAGGGATAATCTTGTCTATGACACCCATCCTACATGGGTGGAGGCACCCAGTGCTGGGACCTGACACTGGAGGCAGTTTCCAGTGCTTTGGAAACCATTCGCACAGGGAATGTGACTTCTCCAGGTCCTGCTGTGTTGGAAAGATGAATCAAGGATCAAAAAAGACAAGGGCATCGTGGGTCAGGTTCAGCCTGATATGCTGTGTAAGGACACAGGTGCTGAGACCCCAGAGTGGGGCTGGGCTGAGTGAGTGAATCACAGGAAGGTGGGAACAGAGGTGGGCCTGCAGGTCATTTGGATCTGTGCGCATACACTGAGTTGTTCAGGTGCAAAGAAATAATATCATAAATCCAGGGAAGACCAGGATCAACTTGTGACATTGCCACTGCTACCCAAACAGCAGCATGAAATATTTTCTGGAAAGTATTTTAAGGACAAACGAAATTGTTCTTTTCCTTTTCAAAAAATATAGACCTATATAATGCCAGCAACAAAAATCAACTGCATAGGGTAAGCTATTCCCTGAAGAAAGAAAAAAGCATTAAATACTTGGTATTTTCCTGAGTTTATAAACCAAAGTAACTTTTAAAGCTTTCCTGTTAATGGAATTAAAATAATCATAATTCTTTCCTTAAGTGTCTGCAGTACATAGTCACAGTCCATTAAGGCAACGTGTCAGCATTGTTCATACAGTATTTAAATGAAATAATCAAGTCATCAGGACTATTTCAACATCAATAAAGCCTCAGAGTGATCATTATGTACAGCCATGAAACAATACCTTTTTGCATATTTCCCTGATCAGATTAAAGTGGTGATGAATTCCTCGATGGCTCAAGTGTGCTCCAAGGAAAGCTAGAAGGTTGTACAGTTAACTCCCAGGGTGTAACTCTAAACCATACAACCTACTACCTCAACCCGGATGCACACAGCTTCCAACGGTGACCATAAAGTCTTCTTCATTTCTTCAGCCTTTCTTTGAAATGTGACAGCAGCCACTGGCCTACATATTTCCCATGGGGGTAGGCTTTCAACTGCAGTTATTCCCCTCTTTTCAGACAATAAGGCATATTCTTAGATAGATTTTTCTACTGCAGAGGTAGAACTTCTGTTCTATCCTGTTGACATACGTATAAAGATATATACGTGTGTTGTGTGCATATATATATACAGACATATTTGATAGGGATGATGCCAGCCCAGAACATTTCTGGAAAGAAATGAGTACTTGGTCTTATTTTACCATAAGAATAAAAATATAAATACCTTCTTTCTTTTTGAGTGTAATACCATGGAATGGCATATTTAATAAGGCCAGGAAATTCTATACCCTACACTCCCTCATTGGAAATTCCTACAATTCCCTCACATCTCTTGCTGAATTTTAATAAGATATTAAGACAAAGATGCTTAAAGCAACCTATAGAAAACAAATCCCTTAATCAAGTCGGAAGGCAATGGACAAGAGAAGCATTCCAAAATCAGTACATTGTTTTGTACAGTCATTTGGGCTTGTTGTCAAACACCACTGCAGTGGGTGCTGCATGAAGTTTTGCCAGATCACCACACTGACACAGACCCATAGAAGCGAGCTTGTGCAGTGCGTTTCAACACAAGATCGGATCTACGGGTTTATGCCAATTGGCATCGCTGGTTAGGATTTTCCTTTTACAGGGAGTGCAGAAGACTTTAAACAAACAAACATACAATGTGATGTGAGAACGAGTATTCCAGAGCGAAAACATTACCATCTCTTGCAAAGAAGGTTGCTTAACTCCTCCAAGCTTAACTGCATAAATGGTGGGGGCAACAAACAAGCCAAAGATTTGTGACTAGTTTCTTTTTGAAAATGGAAGAGTTTTTTTTTTTTTAACAGATTAATGGCAAAAGATTTTTTTGTCTTCAGCAGGAACTAATGTTCTTTTGTGTGCTCTTTGCCTTACTTATGAACTCTCAACTCCCAGCTTGCATCTGACTGTGCTGTGCTCGACTAGAATCAATAACTGGACATCACGCAGAAGTGAACAATACAGGTTTTCCTTTGTGTCTGAGCTCATATCATGTACTACAACTCAAAATAAAATCCACCCCACCAAATCCAAGAGGCAACGAGGCACAGTCGAGTGCTGCTCCCATACAACATTGTGAAAACTGCGTAGCTATTTCCTCACGTTACACCACAGCTAAAGTACTGCTTGACAATAACTTGTTGATTAAACAACAGTGACTAATCAAAGCAAAGAAGTTAATTTGTCTATTTTATTCACTAGCCCTCCCATCAATGCAATTCCCTAGAAATAAGAATGCAAGTGGAAATGCAATCTTGCAAAACTTCAGGGTTAACACCTACAACAAACCCATCCTTCTTGTGACCGGCAAGCAATCCAATAAAAATTATCCCACACTGAGAATAGGGTATTCTACACAACAGACAGAAAACAACTCCTTTGGGGCATAACCCAGTAATTCAGAAAGGTGACACACAGACACAGTTTTGTAACTTTCATACTCTAACCAAGAGCACTGATAGACACTGCACCTTTAAGCACAACACCTGACACATCAGAATGTAACTTGCAACACTATAACTGCAAAGGCATTTGTAAAGTACAGCCAGGAGATGCAGGTATCATTTTAAAACCAGGCAGTATAGAAAGGGGTATTTTGATTTGAGCAGGTTACTGAAATCTGTGTCTGAACAAAATTGTAATGCCTTTCTTCCACTAGGTCCCACCATAGTCCTAATTCTGCCACTGTTAGCTGGGCAAAACACCTTTCAAGAGCATAAATGTTTGTCAATAGCAAAGTTTTTTCATCAGGGCAAGGCTTCATTTTCTTTCAGACTTGAACACGTATTTCTGGTTCAATAATGACAACTGAGCATTAGTGAATTACCTTTTCCTTCCCTTTTCTTTTTTAATTTAGTGGATTAAATCTTGCATGTTCACACCCTCTTGCATCTTAAAATAACTTTAATTTATTTTCTAGAAAAGTCTCTTTTAAACCTGCTTTTACATTATATGCAACACTTCAGCATTCAGAAGGAATGATATTTTTATAACTACTTTCTGCTGACACTGAAGAGAATATGTAGAGACAAGCCCTCAAACTACAATAGCTATCCTAGGATCAGAAATAAATATGCAGACTGCATATACAACTTATTAAATGATTGTAATAAGTGCCATAAAATGCCATTACCAATTTTCTTTCTTTTTTCTTTTTGTGAATGGAAGATATATTCCACATTTGAAAAATAATTGGTCACTGCATTATAGTTACGTAGTAACAAGTAGATCTATGTACTACAAATGTACTAGTAATATGAGTATACTAGTAAATATATGCCTTACATATATGATATATATTTGCTAGGCATAACCAAAGAACAAATCATGTTTTGATTTTTCAGTTAATTCTTAAGCTTCATGTAAACATACAGTATAAAGCCTCAGCTTTATGTGTCTACAGCTACACAAACTGCAACATTCCCAGCACCAAGTAATGATTTAAAAAGTTTAATACATATCTCTGAAATTATATTTGTAGTCTGTCTTAAGGAAATATTTTTTTTGTTTGAAGTTAAACTGTTTCATCTTCTTGGCAATAGCTTTATTGTATAACAAAAAAAAAAAGTATTTAAGATCACTGTATTACCTTCGCTGAATTCTGGTATAATTAACTTCTTCATTTTCCTTTTTCATTTTAATCTTTCTTTCACTAAAATAAAAGAAACAAAACCAAAAAACAGTGAGAGAAAGATTTTGAAATATCTGTTTTATGTGAGTGTTTTCTGAACATGAAACATACACAAAATTAGTAATTATGCTTTTAATATATAAACCCGACACTGCTGACGCCCCTCCTCAGGGCCATGGGAAGACATGCTGTGAACAAGCGTGCTTTGGCAAAGGGACTCTTTCTTTTACTATTTTCTAGCCTTTTTTTCAACCTACAAATACTTAATTTCTGTTAGGAATTTCAGGAGAGAAGGGGCAAACTTAACAAAAAGGAGTACTTTTTATCAAGCAGTGAACACAATGAGGTAATTTGGTACGGAACTTCAGAAAAAACACGGGGATAAACAAAGTGACTTAAATCAAGAAACATTTGCAAAAATTTATGGGCAAAAAAAAAAAAAAAGTGATTAGTCTGACCAGATAGAGAAATTTGAAAAGTTATTTTAAGCTAATGCAAGCCTTGGTTTCTCAACAGGCTTAGGTATGAATGACAAACAAAACTATTCAAACAAACTATTGGGGAGGGCAGTATTGTCATAAATATAAGAAACACTTTCTGGCACAAAATGGGTATATGGAGGTGTATGTGTCATATATATAAGGTCTTCATTCAGACATTTCCCAGAATTCATTGCAGAACAACAAAAATATAAAGTAGCAAAATTTGCATAGACTCTTAGAATCTACTCTCTTATCAGTAATGTACAAAAAGTAGAGAACATCTTAAAACAATTCTATTTCGTAAAGTCATATTTATAAAGCCTTTTATTAGACATATACATATAATGAACATTTTGGAAAAAACCAAACAAATGTAAGAGTTTCTGATGATAGAGACACTGGACTTTCAAAGTAATTTCTAGCCAAGGACATCTGTATTTTTAACATAAATTAAAAAGACTAGGAAAATATTAAAAAAAAAAAAAACAAACTACATAAAACACTGATTTGGCCAAGCTTTTCAAAATCTGTCAGTCAGAATGAATTTTGTTACACACTCTTCTAATTGCCTAGGAATATGTTACAACAGACAGAGAAGTGCCTTAAGAAAAAGGCACTACTAAAGCGTCATATGCTCAAAACTTACTTTAACTGTACATGCACTTATCACAAACATCCTGAATGGGTATCTTAAATACTGTTTTCAGCTATTCCTGGACAAGTGCTGCTTTTCCAAATATCTTAAAATAGTTACTGTTACTGGCTGCAAACCAGGCGTGCTTCATGAATGTCCCAATAATGTGCCTTTTATTCCAGTGTTTATCACACTGATTTCTTTGTAATGGATTTAGATACAAACTGTAAGGAACTCATATATGAATTAACTCAGTAACAACTTTAATATACAGGCTACAAGAGCGATCCTTTTCTACAGCTTAACACGTTTTTTTTCACTTCTCCTCTTTAAAAACTGAAAGCATGAGTCACACTGTAAAAAAAGAATTTAATTTCCTTAGCAACCAGATCTAAATACCCACAACTTTCTTAGAGATAACCAAAGCTTAGACTGAGTAAATGTAACATTAAGGTCTTTGCATAACTCTAGTGCTTAGCTAAGGCAAAATGTGCCTAACCACTTATTTCTATAGACCCTCGATTTTTTGTTTACTTTCTATTTTTAGCAGCATTAGATCAAACACACCCCCAAAAAGTTAGTTTTAAAAAGTGTGAAGAGATGACTACGTTAAAGTTAATACACAAGAACTCAGTTGCAAAACAACATGTTTAAAACGGCTTAAAAAAAAGAAAAAGAAGAAAAAAAGAAACAGAAGCTATACCTGATATGAAAGGTACGTGTTCACCCAGTGCCAAATACTGCTATGTGAGCAATAGTGAAAAAAACAAGCAAACAAACAAAAAAATTAATTCCATCTTTCTTTTTTCTTTTTTTTTTTTTTACTTAAAGAAACAATCTCCCATGCTCATTTTGTTACACTGTTTTAAGAAGCTCTAACACGTCCTGATGCCTCTGTAGTGAAACATGCCAGATTTTTTTTTTGGAAGCAGGAGAGTCACTTTTTTTTTCTGTACTCTTGTATGTAGGACAAACTCAGATTTGCTTCTTCTTCTTAGGGCTCCTGTTATTTCTCGGAAGAAGACCAGGATGCCTGTCTTCTCTCTCTCTCTCGCTCTTCTCGGAATTCCAGGCACAAAGCACTGCGCAAAAGCTGCACCAATCCTTGCCGCAACTGCCTGCCCAGGACAAGAGGTGGGGAGAGACCAGAAAATTCACCTCGCCCCTGCGCCGGTTTTATAAATGGGGATTGCACAAATGTGCCGGAGCAAAGGGGTGAAAAGGCAGGGTGCCAGTTTGCTACACTAGGCTGCAATGATCTCATGTTCAATGCTGTCGCCCCGCTTGCCCAGTTCAAACGCCTGTTCATTAAACAGGAGGAAGGAAAAAAAAAAAAACTGAAAAAAAACGCCCAGAAAATTTAAAAAAATAAAACTTCTATCCTTCAGACACTCAGGAGGGCTGTTCTAAACTACACATTACCAATAAAAAAATAAAACGTGTAGTTCTAAAATGCAGTTATGAAGTATAATTATTCTGCTTATATTTTCTTTCTTTCTTTTTTCTATCTGGAGATAAGAAGCAGAATTTATCAGGCGTGAAAGGGACAGCCTCCTGGTGGTGTGCCAAAAAAGCCAGAATAAAGGCAAAGTTGTGCTTCAAAGCTCAATCGCTTGCTGAGTCTGGCTAAAGTCAAGTATTAAGATCCACCATTTTCTGAGCCATGTAAGAAAAGAGGAAAAAAGTCAGAACGGGCACCGCTTTCCAAGTCTCCGTTGGCACCATCACAAAATCTCAGCCGTAAGGTCACATGACGCTCTGCCAAATGTGGAGCGCATTCCCATAAACCATTCTGCTGATACTGCGAAGGCAGCTATTGTCTAGTTTATACCCAAAGTTCAGCCCACTCTTCATTGAATTAGCTGAAAAACGCATCACCTTTGGGGGTTGGGAGCCATGGAAACGTCTACCTGGCAGGCTGCCCACTTTTTCTGCCCATCAACCAGAGATGGAATTGTGCTGCCTAATGTAATGATGACGAGGAATGTGAAGAATCGTCCAAAGTGAATCTGATTCTTGCAAAGCCTGCTTCATTTGCACAGCAAACTCTGGCTTCTTGTCGTTAAAAAGGGGAGGGGGGAGGGTAGAAGAAAAAAAAAAAAGCTCCTTTCTCCTAAATGTAGCAATTAAAGGTCTAGTAAACATGCCTAGTCTGCAACTTTCCTTCATAACACACTGAAATTGTTCCCAAAATAAAGCACTTGGTATAACACAAGTTTTCTGATTTAAAGCAGCACTCGCTTGTCCCCAAATTAATGTGGCATTCCCTGGACGTTTTTTTCTCCCTAAGAAAAATAAAGGAAAAACCCTACATAGCAGATCTCTCAACCCTTCTTTTTACCTGTTTTTATTACCTTCTGATTTTATCTAACACAAATTATACATGTGTGCGGCAATACCCACCAGTAACAGTGGGGCTGCAATATTGCTGCAATCTCCCTCAAAGCAGTCTCCTGAGAAAACTGCTTGGGTTTCCAGCAGCACAAACCCCTTCATCTGAGCCCTCTTATCTTCACCAGTGAGTAGGACAGCTGGTCTGCAAGTTTGCAAACCAGCACATTTGAAACCAGTCAGCACCCTCCCTTCTTCAAAATGCATTTAAACTGGATCTTGTGAAAAGAGCTGCAGTCGGGCAGAATTTATAAATGATACAAGTTACTATATAGACTAAGTAATAGACATTACTCTTCTGCTACAGACCTGAAATTTCAATTTTGCCCAGCTATTGTTCTAAAGTAAAATGTCACGTAAAATGTCATTTCCAAATGAAAATACCACATAACCTACTGAGCAACAAACACATGTTCTCCCAGCACCTGAAAACCTCATACAGAAGAATTGACCTCAGAGCTCTGTGTTGTGAA
Source organism: Aphelocoma coerulescens (assembly GCF_041296385.1). Taxonomy (NCBI): domain Eukaryota; kingdom Metazoa; phylum Chordata; class Aves; order Passeriformes; family Corvidae; genus Aphelocoma; species Aphelocoma coerulescens. Next base: position 108,722,547 of record NC_091013.1, read on the forward strand.
CAAATGAGCTCACTGTTTCTACACCATGAACTTTAATAGCTATTGCAAAAAGCAACGTTAAAAACGTGGCAATTTCTCTGATCCTCCCATTAATAAAAACAGAGCTTTGGGAGGAGTCTCTCTACCTATTAGCACGTTTCCAAATGCTCCTGTGAAGAGGAGGTTGCACGCTAGAGAGCTTATAGCTAAAATCTGGGAAGAAAAGGCAAACAAAGTAGGAGACAACAGATTAGAAACTGCAGTGGGAGGACAGGAAAACCCATTCCCAGGGACACTGCAGGCCATAACTCTCCAGCTCAGCTACTTTCATGTTTTGTTTTACAGTTCTTTCCAGTTTCACTTTATTTACCTGGAGGAAATTGAAGGTTCATTACCGAAGGAAGTGTGAGAAAGGGGGCTTTGAAGTAGAGGAAGATGGTTATGATGGTGGCACAGCCCTCAGAGGGAGGTCCTGGGGCTGTCCTCCAGCTGGGACTGGGACAGTGCAAATGGCAGCCTGGCAGCCCAGGTCGCACCCTGCCTTGCTCCTGGCACATCCTGGAGGCTGGCACCCGGGTTTCTGGGAGGGCAGGTGTGACTGGGAGGAGGAGAATGCTCGGGGCAGCCTCTACAGATGGCAGCAGCGATACTGGTGGGACCCAGAGGATGGGGAGAAGGTACAACAGTGGCAAGGGGCCAGGAGGAGGTGCTGGGTACAACATCAGGGGAAGGAAGTAGCCCTGCTCTGTCTGCTGAGCCAGTGTACAAGCGGTCAGCCCCACTCTGGTCAACTGGTGGGAGCTGTCTGTCAGAAGAGAAACTTGCTATGGCCTCAGAAAATTAGTTCATGGCTTAGTTTGCCTCTTTTCCATCTTTGGAGGTTTTCAAGAGCCATCAGCTGGAGGAAAGCCCTCTGATGCAGTGACATGGTGTAAACGCTCTCAAATGGTCTTCCAGAGTGTGATGCCATGTGCATGGTTTTGAATCCAGACATCCTTTTCTTTTCCCTGTGAGCTAAAGATTGCTGAGTAGGTGCTACCAGTGAGTGGAAATGCTGTTTATCACTCCAGCTACTTTTCACAAGACCCATGACTTGGACCATAGGGAGCACACTGACCTCCAAGGACCACGAACAAACTCTGCAGGTCATTACCCCTCAGCCATAAGAATGATGAATGAGGGGATTCTTCCATAAAGGTCTTTGAGATTTAATAATATATCTTTGAGATTATTTAGAACTAAATTAATTTCTCCAGACTCAGAAAACTCAGAAAGCCAAATGTCTTTAATTAACAATTATGTAGAAACTGAAACTTGATATTCCATTTATATCGCTTCAGTAGATTTCTTACTGAGTTGAGCAAAAATCAAACCAGATTTTTACATTTTTTTTTCTAATAGAGACCCTGGGACTCAAGTTCAGTTCGTCCCACCTTACATTTTACCATTAACGATAAAAATGTTTAGGCCATAATACATCTCCAGCGGAACCACCCACATACCCAGGTGCATTTTGCACCACAGTGAAAAATAAGGATTTCATTAGAATTGAGTAGAAACCTTCAACTAAACAACAATGAATTAATATCCTGTTCAAATTTACTACTATTATTTAGTGGTGATATGTGAAAAGGACAAGAGAATGGTCTGACTTTCAGATCTCAGAAGGAAATTTGCAAATAATTACATATAGTAGATAGTCTGAGCTGGGCAAATCTGAGCAGCAGCTTTTGAGGGGTGACAGGCACAGCATCCTACAGTCTTTTTCATTTTCCATGTGCGGAAAAACACTTCAACATGTGGCTAGCCCTCAGTAATGAGTACTGACTTCACCAACATTCAAGAAGGATGTTAAAAAGCTGTTAAAATACCACTTGCAAAAGTGCCTGACAACAATTAGAGATGCAGATGAGCCTCAGAGTCCTTAGCCTATGAACTAATGCAAGGGCAACACAAAGGGAACCAAAAAGTTGTTTCTGTGGGAAAATCTGAGAGAGAATGGGAAAGAAACACAACAACTGTGCCGGTGTGAAGGGAGAGGGATGAAGGGAATCTCTGCTCTTTTACATGGCTATTCTTGAACATGAAACCAAAACTAGCAAGTTTAAAACTTTAAAACTACAAGTTAAAAGTTGAAAACGCACAAAATGAAGAGGATATGCAAGTGCTGGATATAGTGCACATTTCTGGATAACTTTAAAATACTGTATTGCACGGCGTAACACTTTAGAACTAAATGGTCTTGCCCCACAGATCACATTCTCAAAGACCCTAGTATATAGAGGTGACAAAGATTATTTGTAAAATGCATGCAAATTAAAAGTTATCATCTGCTTGCTACTTTAATTTTATCCCCAAATGGCACTATGCCTTCTGTTTTTTTCTGCCTTAAGGTTAACAGCACCAAATTAAGAGACTTAAGCAAGATGCTCTGTGGTAAGAGCCAAATATGTCATTCCTCTTAAATTTAAGTGTAATTTTCCCCTTTCTGAAATTTCCATGAACCATCTTGTTTTAAACTCCTTCTGTAAACTTTTCATTGTGTTATTTGAAACTTATTTAACTTTTGGCCTTTGGCTGTATGGCTGGGTACCAGATCTTCACAACCTTCTTTCTGCTTTGCTCTGTGATTAAGAAAGCCTTTAGGAATACATCGCAATAGAAAACTGAATAATGCTCGCCCAATGCTCTTGTTCATGCAAGAAAAGCCTCGTTCATGGATTTTTTAAGACTAGCTCTTCCCTTAAGTGTGCAGATATTCATAAATAACAAAGGGTACAAATAAAATGAAACTGAACCGCTACTGAAATATGGAAGAGGGCGTTGGTGGATCAATGCCGCGTTTGTCCCTACAGGCTCCCTGGTGGACACGCTTCGGCAGCGCTCTCCTGGCACCTACACGGGCACACACAATCTCACCTTCACAGGTAGTTGCCAACAGCCACTCACACCCACAGTCTGTGCACAGACCGGAGATCAAGGGGCGAGAGGGGTTCTCTGCGTGCAATTCCGAGGCGTTTAATGGCAACACCCCGAAGGGAACAGAGGCAAGAAAGAAAAACCAAACTGAAAGCCTGCACCCGTTTTATCCCCAAAACTCCCAAAGGTGGGCAGAGCATCCAAAACCAATAGTCTGAGGGCTAAGGTTGAATGACATAACAGGGGCCAATGGGAAAAGGGATGGGAGGGGGAGAGGGCCAGTGACCAGCAGAATCTAGACAAAGGGAGAACTTTCTAGCACCGTGTTGTAAGGAGAGACCACTTTTAAGGCAACGTGGGGGGTGTAAAGTGGGGCTTAGCCACTGCAACACTGAAAATTCAGCTGAGCCTTTTCCAGTAACTCTTGCATGGTATAAAGAAAGTACCAGGAGCAAACAGGAGACATCCTTCTCTTCTTCAGAGGGAAGCACAGTTATGGTAGAATAAACAGCATGGCTGCAGGAGAGATGGTTTGGAGATGAGTTCATAGCAAGGCCCAAGCAAAAGCCAGGCTCTATCGCTACTCACCATCTCTTAAAATAACTTAGCCTTTTACAGGTGATAATTCAGGCACAAAGAAATATGGCCCTTTCTCCACAAGCACCAACACAGTGACTCAGACAGATAAAAATGCCATGGTGTTCTATCAAACCAAACCTGATGCTAGGAAGATCTTTGCCACAGATAATTCCTTCAACATACTTGTTTCAGCTGCAGTTTATGTCACTACTGTCACTCCAGAAACATCATGTAAGTTCACAGCAAGAGGTAAAACATTCAATCCTCTCACATACACCCAATCTTAGATGTAGAAAAAACACTTCTTATATTCTCTTTACCTTGTTTGTCTCTTCTGGGTCTAAGTGCAAATATGACTGAACATTGTCATCACCATTCAGTGGGTGAAATAATCTGAAACATTTTTTTGTTCCCTAAATTTAAAAGCTTTTAGCACATCACTCCTCAAAATTTCTAGGTAGCATGACAGTTAAATGTTTTTACCAGTTCTGGAGCCAAAGGAACCAAAAATTAACTTGTTTTCTGAAATAGCATTACTGTACTGATCACAGAATACCTGACATTGCTCAGTGTTAAGTACACTGCACTGAGTCATAAGTACTATCTTGAATTAGATAATTTCTAAATGCCACCCACAGGGTTTGCACCAACTTGACCACTATCTTTGAAAATTGAAATCTGAAGATACCTTGGTATAGTTCCTGGTCATTAGAGTAGGAGGACAGTGCACATAGCAAATCAGCTAGCAAAGAAGGCAAACAACTCCTGGCAGCCTTCTACTTGTGATAAATAAAGCAATGTCTGCTTCTTTTCCTAACATCTCTTCAAAACAAGGACACATATAGACAGAATGGAAACCAGAAACTTTTGCTGATTCCTGACTTAGCAGCATGCCTAAACCTGTCACAGTGTAAGTCCCATCCCAATGATCCCTTTCAAAAACTGCAGCAATGCTGTGTTGAGTTCCCACCCATGTGCAGAGAATGCCATCACAACAACAATCCTCTCCCAAGCTTCAAAGGGAAAAATCATCAGGGGCCTGGGATTGCACAGATGAAACTCAGCAGTAATCCTGGATGACTTCTTGCTCCCTACTGCCTGGCAACTTAGGTAGCAAGTGTCCCCAGGGCCACTTAGGACTAGGACTCATTCTTGACCTGAATACAGACCAGTAATAGAAAGGATGTCAGAGAGGCATTCTTTGTACCATTGATTTATCAGTCAGTGATAAAGAGTTGGGTTTCTTTTTACTTCACACTTTTCCCATATGAACATGTATGAATCCTGGCTGCTCACACCTAAAAATCTTATTGTTAATGTTATTTAAGAGGAGCATTTTGCTTAGCTGCCTTGAACCAAAAGTGGAACACAAACTGTGTGTCACCTATCCCCTGACTGCTATAGATGACACAGTCTTACACCTCAATATGGCAGAGTTCATTGGCAGAAAGAGAAAATACAAATTTTTGAAACATAACTAGTTCCGGATGGAAATTGCATGTGTCTTTAGGTCCTTATATTCCTACAGTTCTGAACAGTACCTTCCAAAACATCAGAATGTTTTGCAGGTAGATACATATGTACGTGTCCAGAAAAATCCCACACATTTTCTTATTTTAATTACAAAATAATATGGGACCTGTGTGTGCACTTTGCTGGGTTACATTCCCAGCAGGTTGAGTTCTATTAGCCTTAAAAAGCCTGATCAGGTCATAAATCTTAGTTTAAAGAAAGAACTTGTGCATTATAGTTCTCTGCAAGGTGTGTATTTGATTCAGCAGACCAAAGGACCAAGTAGTTTTGAAGTAACAATGATTATAACAGTTTTCAATATAGCACTTTTCAATTTCCCTACTGTGAATTCTTGATTCTGCAAAGTAATCTCACCCCAAACAGCACAAACCCTCAAATCTAGATTTTAAAGTACTTTTATATTTAAGAAATTAACACTTCATACATTGAAATATTTTAAATATTCCTTCTAGATTTTGACTTCTTCAGTGTTTTTAGTACAAATGGCTACGTTTTCAGGTTATTTTAGTTTGAATTTACTTAATTTTGTGAGGAAAACATACACTTCAAAATAATCAACATCCTCAGATAACCTGAAAAACACAGAGATAGAGGCAGAGGAGATCAAAGGCACGGAGCCTTCTTGTAAGATTGAGCAGGCTATGAGTGATCAAAGGCAGGGAAGAGAGGACTCTGGATCTTAACTCCTACTTCCACTATACATGTATAATTTACAGGTTATTGACTTGTAGAGAGGGGAGCCATTTTTACACTAAATATAGTTTACAGGCCTGAAAAGTTATTTGAAATACAAAAATTAACTTTGGTTGTTGAAAATATATAGGCAGTATCTTTTAAAATCCCCTTTTCCAATAGGAAATGCTGTTAATACAAGCAGCTTTCTTTTCAATGTACTGTCCCTTTTTGACAAAATCAAACAAATAAAAAGGCATGCTATGGCTGGTGTATGTCATCACAGAGAAGATATTGTGTTGTTTGGAAGTGATAAATTCACAGGAATAATGGAAAAATCACCTTCTGAGTAACGATATACTAATTATATTAACTTAATCTTGAAAAAAATTAGCACAACATAAAATCAAAGAATCACAGAATGGTTTGGGTTGGAAGGGACCTTAAAGCTCTTCTTGTTCCAAATCCCTGTTATGGGCACCTTCCACTAGATCAGGTTCCTCAGAGTTTCATCCAACCTCACCTTGAACACTTCCAGGGATGGGGCAGCCACAGCTTCTCTGGGCAACCTGTGCCAGGGCTTCATCACCCTCACGGTAAACAATTTCTTCCTAATCCCTAATCTAAACCTACTCTCTGTCAGTGTGAAGCCATTCCCCTTTGTCCTGGCTCTCCAGGCCCTTGTAAATTGTCTCTCTCCATCTTTCTTGAGGGTTCCCTTCAGGTTCTAGAAGGCCACAACTAAGTCACCCTGGAGCTTTCTTTTTTCCAGGCTGAACGATCCCAATTCTCTCAGCTTTTTCTCATATGTTTATGAGAAACATAATCTTTATCTTGTTATCAAGTTACAGTTCCACAGTATCTATATGAAATTCACACTGTGCAGTCATATCAGGGCATTTCTTTAGCTTTTGTCTCACAAATTTTGGTAATATTCCTGTGTACAACCAGACTTCCTTCCACAAGTTTTCACATCTTCCCATACAGGATACTCAGATCAGCACTGGGATCAGCTTTCATGCAATCAGTTGAGTATCTTAGCTACCAGATCCTCGGTTACTTGATTATCCATCTCTATCAGAATTAAGTTCTGTACTGGACAAAACATTTCTAATTAAATTTTTCCTAAAAAAAAAAGGAAGTATTGCCCTCAGGTTTTGATTTGGTCAATCAGTTAAAAACATTTACTCAGAAAATCCTGAATAACTACATAAAAATAAATACCAAACATTACATGTACATTAATAAAGAATTCAGTGATGCACAGATTCAGTCATGATATGTGAATTCACATAACTTGTGACTCCACAGCTCATTGAATTTCATGATATTACATATTTCTGCTGCCCCAGACATATTCACACACTGTGAATTTCATGTTAATATTCAAATTTTCTTTTTGGTGGAGGAGCCTCATCACAGCCAAAATTACCATAGTGTTGTTGAAAACAGATCTGACTTTGAGAGATGGCTCACACTCGACAGAAAGTTGTAGATTTGGACAAAGGGTGACATATAAATAAGCACAAAATGATTATTGAAGAACCTGAAGTACGCTGAACCATTAACCAAAACCAGACAGAACAGTCATTGGTTTGAAATTTTCAGTACTGGATGAGTGACCAGCATAAAGGAGATTTCAGAGGACCAACAAGGTCCAACATGCACCTAAATGATGTTTTTTTCTTTCCTAGTAATAAGTAGAAGACCTTTATTTCTTATTTCAAATTGTGACAAGAGTCCTCAGCTGTCTTTCAACTTCTGCCTGGAATTCTGAACTGCTGGTTTACACAGACTGCATGAACTTAAAAACATTAAAGGCTTTTTACTTTAAACTTGCACATTACCTGGGTCTTTGGGATCAAAGTCAAGAATTTGCATTTTTTTATTACAATAAAGACATGTAAAGCAAAATTTGGACAAGAGGAATCCAGTATGAATATAACACTTTTTGATCAGTACCAGGCATATCCTGGCTTAAAAACTGGGAGGCAGGGCTCATTCCAGTGGCTCAGAGATAAGGATCTACAAAAATGTCTACAGTTTGGGTGGAGGGAACTGTCTGGTTTGCTTTTCAGAAAGACTTGGTTGCTTGAAGAGAGTCAGTTTATAGCAGTCACAGGACACTCATAAGATATACATTCAAAGGGTTGGCAGCTGCAGGGTACCTATAGGGATACTTCTGGACTTACTGACATGCCATCTTTTTTTATATTTTTCTGACTGTAGCAGGAAATTAAAGTTTAGTAATCATTAAATCTATAAATGCATTGCTTTCAATTTGTTAACAGATGGTTCATTCACCACAACTGCAGTGGACTATATTTGATTACGCTTCTGCTTCGTGAAAAGGTATTTTTCTAAAACACTATGGTAACCAATGCTCACAGAGCATGAAACCAAGCAACAAGATTTCTGGAATGCATTTCTGGATAGCTTTTATCTAGTGGGAAAGAAGCAGAATGCAACATGTAGGCAAGAGTCCCCTAAGTTAAAAGCAATTTAGTCCCCTGGTTTAGTTCTGTAAGCAGAACCTAGTTCTGTCCTCAGAGATAAAACAGCCATGAGATTGTGAATTTACAGAATCACAGAATAATTTGGGTTGGAAGGGACCTTAAAGCTCATCTCATTCCAACCCCCTGCCATGGGCAGAGACACCTTCCACTAGACCAGGTTGCTCAGAATTCCATCCGACCTTGCCTTGAACACTTCCAGGGATGGGGCAGCCACAGCTTCTCTGGAAAACATGTTCCAGAGCCTCACCACCCTCACAGTAAAGAACTTTTTTCCTAATTCAAGAGAAATAAACTTTCACAAGGAACGCAAACATCCTGTATCAATTTGAATGATAAACACCTGATTGAATGTAATGCTATGCACAGAGCACGCAGAAACCTTGTCTTCACCCAGTATTTCCCATGATAAACCTTTTATTTCCATGTTCTGGGAGAGGAGTGGGCTGTATAATGTCTCTAGGCCTTAATCATGCAAACTCTTGCACTTTATTAATCTGTACAATTAATCTGTACAATTGAAATTAGAACCATCCATATGAACGTGAGTGAGTCTGCAGAGCTTTGTTGAGCACGGGAGCCTTGAAAACAAAGCCACCTACAACAGATATTAGGCTTAATTATGTGAACAAAGAATCAGTGTAGTAAATTCCCTTTAAAATACTTTATTGAGGTCTTTTGTGATGATCAAAACAGCAACATAGAACATTAAGATGAATCAAAATATCCATCAACATGTCATAGTCCACCTCAGATCATTATCTGATGCTGGTATCTACTGACAACTTGTACAAGTTTCAAATAATTAGCCAAGTGGCTTTTCCTACATATATGGAGGATCTCCTAATAAATTGCCTCCTTATCCACATGGCAAAAATTTGTTTTTGACATGAGCAGTGTCTACTTGAATCTCCTCCTCCATTTCTATCTGCTTCAAAAGTATCAGCAATCTTTCTTGTTCAGGACATAACTGTATATCTGGATGCCTAATGAAGAGCCTGAGATACACCAACAATCTAAACAAATAAGGCTAGAGTACTGCTTTGCTCTCAAAGGATTTGGCAACATACTAGCTGTACCTAATAATGAGAAAGAAAATCAATATGGTATTTTCATGCATTTTTGGCCATAATGTAAATCCTAATCTCAAAGTGTTTGTAAATCAAGCTTATCACAAGAAATAGCATTTCCACCAAAAAAAGACTTCCTACCACAGCATTATTTTGTTTTAACCTCTTTTTGTGATTTTCATTCTGCAAACCTTTTTTTTTTTCCTGTGGGAGACAAATTATGCATTGCAACCTTGCACATAACAATTTCCCTTCTTTATTTTGGCAACTCCTCCCAAAAAGTCAGTACCTTTTGAGTGAATGTGATGTGACCAAGCCGCCATTTACTTTGAGTATTAGGGAGTTACTTGCCAACAGTGACTTCTGTTCTGCAGTTGTCTGGCCCATCCCGAGTGACTCTGTAGATACTGCGGTGTGTGTGTACACTCAGACACGTGTGTAGTCAAAGCACCCTTGTGAAAATATTGCTTGGCAGTGAAATGCATGCATTGCTGTCTTGAGTCCAGTGCATGACAGAATAAATACTTCACCTCTCTCACACCCCATCTTTCTCTCATGAGGCCCTCTTTGGAACGAGGTTCTGGAGCAAAGGACACAAGGGAGACTAGTATGAATTTGTGGGTGCTATAAAAAATTAAAGCTCTTTACAGATAACTAATCAAATTTTTTTCTGCTTTTGGCATTGTCCCCACAGTACTGTAAGAAACTGCAACTAAGAAAATTCACTTCTGGAGAGTGAGGGTAATTGATAGGCTGCTGCAGTTGAGAAAACAGATTCTACAACTGACATCATGTTGTGCAATGTAAATCATAAAGTCTGCAAAAATATTTCTGCAGAAACAATTCCAGCTTCAGATAAGGTCAAACTGCGAGTTCCTAGAGGTACTATTCACATATGATGCTTAACAACTGATGCATCTGCTGTTGATAACATGCCTTTTCCACCTATAGTCTGGGTTAAACTACTCTTATCTGACCCCTTAAATATCTCAAGTCACTCAAATCAGCAAATAATGCATATGACAATGAGGAAAATATGTAGCTTTGCCTTTTCAGGATTTGTGAAAACACGTTTGTTCATAAACTGCTTTAGGTAAAAATCCAGCACAATTTTAAATGATACCTGGGACGAAATCCAAGCCATGTATTATTTTCTGAATTTAACCTACAGCAGGGTGAACACTGGCATTTCAGATGCTGTGCTCTTTCTAGTTAAAGAAAATTTGCAAAATGAAACATCCGTTTGATATTTGACATAACTCTGAACTCTGTAATGGCCATGAGAAAGACAGTTGCAACATTTACAAAATAACCTGTGACACAAAATAAAAACAATGCAAGGACATCCTGTTCTCAACATGCTTCAGACTCCTTTTGCAAATAACAGGTTTGTAAGCAATTAGACATGGATTAAAATAAATTGATCAATTAATTTTGAAGTCTGATACAGATGAAGAATCATCCATTTAATTAGTTGGGAATTTCTTTAACACATACTGTACATGCATATTTTAAATATATAAATTTAGAAATTCTTCAGAAATTTTCTTCATTGAAACAATTACTGTAAACCTAAAATTTTCTTGGACTTTCCTGCAGAAACTGGCACAAAAATACATCAGAATTGCAGAGGTTTTTTAAATATCATAAAATTCAGTTTATATTTGATAGAAAGAGTCCTTTCAATTGTTTAATATATTTCTAATCCATAGTTTTCTAGCTTGTGTTTATTTACAGAGGCCTCTCAGCCTGACTGCTTATATATTTTCATCTTCTTTCTTTTTCTGGGCACAGAATACAGCTTTATTTTTGTTGGGTTTTTTGGGGGGGATTGTTTTTTTTTTTTTTGTTGGTTTGGTTTGGTTTTGGTTTTGGGGGGTTTTTGTTTGTTTTAGTTTTGTCCTTTTTTATTTTTTTTATTTTATTATTTATTTTTATTTTTTTAGCTTAATTGCATTTGCTTAGTCTCCCTATAAATCTTTCTTTGAGTATATTCTCATTGCAGTTTGTCTGGGTACCTCTCCAGCATCACTCAGTGAGAGCACAAGGTCACAGGTTTCCCAGGTACAACAATCCTTGCTGGGCACAGGAGCATTCACCAAAGGTTAGGGTCTCCAAAACTCTGTCTGCCCTGGGAATAATCCCACAGAAGAGCTACAAGGATACTATATTTTGGAAACTTTTTCCTTTCCAATTAAAATATTGAGTTGATTAAAATCCAAGAGTTGAAAATTCTGGCATTTTCCATAGGTTGTAATACCTTCGAACAATCTGTCAGACATTTCTGAACTACTCCTGAAACAGATACCAACCTCCATGAACGAAACATCAACTTCTTGACAGCCTAAACTTCCAAAAGTCTTTGCTGTGTTAGCCAGCAAATGTCAATGTGTTTTCTTTCACCCAGTTAGGCATCATTTTCATTTCTTCTCTTTCCTTCTCTCATTTAGTATTTCCACATGTAGATTTTTTTAATATTTAAGCAAGTTTTCACATCTTTCCTACTCCTCCTTCCCCCAAGTCTACAGGTCTCGTCCTGCAATGGCAGAGTGCTAAACAGCAAATGCTAATTCCGTAGTGGAATGCACCACCAGAAAGTAATCAGATATTATGATGACAAGAACTGTATCATATCCTATGTGGAATAAACTAAATCATTGTTCCTTCTGATCTTTCTCTCCCAGTGTGGATTTTTGTGCTTTGAGGGAACTTATTTCCTGGAAGTACACCTCTGATGTACTATTTAAATGACAGCATCATTAACAGGAATTCTTTTCCTCTGTATAATCAAGTCTATTATATTGATAGCAACTTCTAGGAATATTTAATTCCCATTCAAACACTTAACCATACAAATACCTACTCTTTATTCTAAAACGAGGTGTAATTTATCTGCTTGTTACTGCTAAAAAAGTGGGGTGCAGGGAAAAAAAATACTGTTCCATAATCCATGTGTCCTGTATTTCATAATTTCTCATTGGTAAAATGTTTTATTTGGATTAGACAGGTCCATTTGCTCTCCTTACTTCAGTTTGCCTTTTCTTGTTGGAATATAATCTAATCTAAATATTTTCTTCCTCCTTTTGCTCTTCTCACTTCAGAGTGTCAAATGTACTTAATGATCTAGATTTCTATCAGATTTTAACTTCTCCTGATATCAGTTCCTAAAGATTCCTACTTTCTAATTGGAATACAAAACAAGAAATCTCAGTATATGTAAAGTAAAAAACTGTTGCTTTTTTTGAATTAAGAGAATAGATTATAAAGTTTAAACATAAGTAATAATCTTATATCTATATCCTACATGTATATACCTATTACATTTTTACATATTTTCCATAACCTTAAATAAATATTTCATAGATGTAATTTTATTTGGTTTTATTCAGAACTGTGCTTTTTCCAGAGTACCTACTTTTTTTTTTTTTTTCCTAGAAGAATGAGCAGGTATGTGAGCAGTACATTTTTAACAAATTTGGATAGAGAAACATTAGAAAATGCAATGCTCCACATAAAATATTTTGCTCATTTCAGAAATAAAATTCAATCACTTTAAGTGTGTAAGAGGATATTTTTCCTGCTTAAACTGAAGATACCTAACCATGATGTTGCTGGTGATATTTTCATAGTATTGCCATTACAACTACATGCTTATAGCCAAGTGTGTTGGTTAATTTATTAAGTCTCCAAGCAAGACTTCTTCACTGCCAGTAGATTTCCTAATTCAAATCAAAGTGGTGTTTTTAAACTACAATTGCTTTTATATAATTTGTCTAAAAGAATACACATGAATTGAAGCCTAGAATGTCCATGTAAACAGAACATGAGCAATATTCTGCAGTACTTCACAATAAAAATAGGTTCACAAATGGGGGGAAAGAAATGCTAGCACTACAGGGCACAGGTACACTGCTATTAATGGGAAGCCTTGATCAGAACAATGAAATACTGACTTTCAGATGCTACCAAGATTCTACAAAAGCTGTGATTGTTTGCAGACTTTGGAAATTCATTTGCTTGCTTAGCTGTAGTGTGGAATTCTGGCATTTAAATCCAGGTGTTAAGAACAGTTCAAAAACTATGATGTTTGTGTGAGACTGGTGGGGGAAGGGGGGGAGTAGGAAGGTATGGCCTAACCCTGAGCACCTAGAATTGATGCTTCTTTTTCAAAGTGATTGACACTATCATATGCATAAAGGTAAGTCTGAAGTGGGAGTACAAGCAGGACTCAGAATGAGCAATTAAGCCCTTTTTTTCTCCCATATGCTGCTTAGGGGCAAAACATAATAGTGCTGTATGCAAGAAACAGCAAAAGCAGTTCAGAATCTGCCCCATAGGAAAAAATCAATATTAAAAATATGTCTTTTTGGTAATGCTTGAAATGTATAATCTATTTTTAAAGTGCTGAGCACAATTTATATTGCAGACTGTGCTAAGTTCTACTAACCAAAAAGCCTAGTCACAGCGTTATGACAGCTTTATGACATTTAACCATCATAGCATGTGAAAACATGGAAGAGATGGCAGGTGGGAGGAAGTACTTGATATTCAAGAGAAAATATTAATGGATGTGTCTAAAATGTAACTACTTTTTAACATGTCATGCTTAGGAATATTTGCATAATATTATCCTTTAAATTGCAGTGTGTACATATTAATTTCACAGTGTCACTCCCAATAAGTCTGGCATCTGTACATTCAATGGGCCCAGTCTAGCACACTTGCATCTCTTTATCGCAGACATTTGGAGTCTCAATTTAACAAGTGGCTCAAAAGCAAGACAACCCAGACAGGCATGAAGTTTGTGGGGAAAAACTGAAAGCCCCCAAACACATCATGTTCTAGGAAACCTATATGTTGCCATGTGAAGGGTTTTCCCAAGACACCTTCTGCCCCTTCCTCAAATATATTATTTCTTAAATTACTCTTCTTCCTCTGGATGATGCCTAAGTACTCAAAGTCCAAAGTCTGTTTCAACCTGCAGAAGAGGTGAGAAAGAAAGGAGTACAGAATAGTTTAGAAATAGGACGGGGAAGCTTAAAAAAACCCAAACAAAAAACCTCAGTGATGAAGAACAATAAACCAAAGCATAATGCTCCATATATGCCCTTAGTGCTTGGTGTTGTATAGTTCCTAGCACATTTTTACCTCTTTCATTCTGCACTCTACACTTTTCCCTAGGAAGTACATCATTAGATGCATGTGAAATGTGGCTGTAATTCTTTTTCTCCAGTTTTAAAAATATTATGCTTTTTATTCACAGAATAGGTCAGGTTGGAAGGGACCACAAAGGGTCATCTGGTCCAAGGTCCCTGCTCAAGCAGGGTTATCCCAGAGCACATGGCACAGGATTGTGCCCAGACAGTTCAATGCTCAACAGAAATAGACAAAAAAACCCCCAGATTTGTGTGTGTCTGATCTCATTAGACATATGAACAAAGTCTTCTCTTCTAGATGATGGCATTTTGGACTTTAGTTTGGTACCCATTTGCAGTGGGTAGCAGGAATTGTACCACAGATCCTGTAAGCTCAGGCTGACAGATCCATGATGTTTTTCTTATGCTATATGCCACACCACATTAAAGGCACCCTGCATATAAAAACACCTGCAATATTTAAGGTTTTTACTCTGTTTACTCTTAAAAGCATGGAGGGAACATTACAGTCACTGAGACTCAAGGAGACTAAGATACACATACGAGTATGAATTTGAGCACCATAATTTTCTAGCAAGTCCCTTCCACCTTAGGTCTTCAGAGTGACACATGGAGAGCAGATTTAGACCTGTAAATCTGCCATTCACTTGCTTTCATATGTTTCCCCTTGTAACACAAGCAACTTCCTTAGAACAAAATTTCCTCCCAGTGTAATTTCTGTTTAAGAAGAATTAGATGCTCCTGCTAGAAAACATTTTGCTTTGTTTTAAAACTTTTGTAAGATAATAGGATACAAAATCTTTAGGACATATTAACATCTTTAAAGACAATTGGCAGAAAAGCTCTATAATCTCCCTTCTTTAATTTATTATAGCTGTTGGTCTTTCCAACAGTGCAGTTGTAGAAAGGTTGGAAAATATTTTAACTCATTTTTATCAAGCAATCCCTCCTCATTCTTTGCAAAATTTTCTTCTTTGCTGTTTGCTTAATTGCATTCAAGTAGGTCAGAAAACAAAGTTGTCAATACTGTGTAAAAACTATCCCCAGGGAGGGTATAAAAAGTGAAACAGTTGAGAAATCACGAGAAAATTGTAGAACAGCTGTTCATTTTTGCTATATATTATGAAAAGTAATCAAAAAACTTCAGACATGAAAGATGCAATAATAAAAATAGCATCTTGAAGATACCAGTTCAAACTACAAAATAATACCGCAAGTATATTTAGATGAAATTTCCCTTAAATGTTCCAGGAAAAACTACTTAAAACTAAGCCTTTGGACATATGACAGTTTTTAAGATGCTGTAAAAATGAAGCAAGTTAGTATCTCATCCAGTTATTCATTTTGAGAAAATGCCAAAGCCACAATAGTTGTATTCTACTGTTCCAAGATGAGGCTTGTAGCTCTCAGCTCCTGTAACTTCTGACATTCTACTGCCTGAAGATATTTGAGGAAAAAAAAATCACATACACTGTCCTATTTTTACATGTCTGACTAATTTATAAAAGTAAATTGGAAGCTCTACAGAACTAAATCAATGAGATATTTCTGCTGAAATCTTAACACTTCAAGTAACCAATAATTTATGTTTCATTTGCCACTTCCTTATGAAAATAAGAAAATATAGAATGAAGAAAAAAGTCATAACAAGTAATTGCCTTAAATACTTGCTTTGCAATTGTTTAAAAGGTATGAAATTATTTTTTCAGGCTTCTTTCTCCTTGGAGCCATGATTGCAAGAATACTGCATAGATGATGACATTTAAAAAAAACCAAACTAACTTGGTGCTTAATTTTGAGTCTTGGATATTCTTTCTTTTATAAACTCTGTTCAAAGTCTGAAGTTAGAATGAGTCTTTAAAACCATCCTCTCTAACTACTAAGGCAAAGTTGAACTATAAAGTTAGAAAGAGCATGAAAGGAGGAGTTCTTTCATACTCACACCCAACCTCTGAAGCATTAATGAAATTATCAAACTTTTTAAGATTGATGGCAGGACAAAAAGAGTTCCCAAGTTTGCTGAGAGCCTGACCCTGCAAGTGGCCTCCTGTGCTCATACAAAGATCTGTCAAAATCTGCATTTTCTGAAAACAAGGGCTTCTTCTGTCTGGATGTAACTCCAAGAGTAGAGCCCATATATGCATATGCTGACAACTTTGTATGGGAGCTTTGCATAAGGAATATAAAAAAATATTTTAATTGGTTAGTTAGCTTAAAGCCTTATGGTTAGGCTTTCCCAGGTCTACAGACGTAGCACAAAATGCTAGGACACCTTCTATTCCATACCTGTCAGAACCTACTGTTCCAAGGCTTGTATTTAATTTCAAATGATCTCAAAATAATCTCATTTTCCTTTAAGAAAGGAAAGTGGCAGAGCTACTTGAAGGGAGACAGAGGTTTGGATCCTGACTTTTCAAGTGTACACAGTGGGCCAGGACAGCAGCTCTGATCTGGGAATGAAGGCTGGATTTCCCTTCCCTAAGCATCTCTCTCCCAAGGATGGAAGCACACACTACTTTTATTCTTCAGGGGCGGCTCCTCTTCCTGCCAAGGTGAGATCTGCACAGGACAGGTGGGGTCCACCTGAACTAAAGTTGTGTTTAACTCTGTGGGTGCAGGACCTGACTCAGCACAAATCAAACGTGAGCAAAGTGAGGGGGAATATCTGGTGATAACCTCCTGCTGGGAAAAGGCAGATATATGTGCTAACACCCTGAAGAAAGTCACTCAGGAGTAGAAAAAATGTGGAGAGATTTGCCATACAAGTCATCCTCAGGATTTAGCATAGCTGACCAGCAGATATTACTACATAAGAAGGGAAAATGCAAGGGAATCTAGGACTAGTTAAATAAAAATACTGCAAACAAAAATATATGTGCAAAGTTAATGTGAGTTCTGGGGTCTTCCATTACCTATATAAACTGAAGAGAAGTACCCTCTTAGCACATCAAAATGCCACAACAGCAAAATCCACAGGAAACCTTTTTATAAACACTTGTACTAAAGTCCATATTCTTGCACACCCAAGCTGAAAAAGAAACAGCCCTTCTAACAAATTTAAGCCTCTCTCAAAAAATGCACATACTCACATGTTCTTGTCACCAATTAAAACAAAGGGCCCAGAAGAGCGATTATTTACTGCTGGGCATTATTAAAAATTTCTCGGAACTAAGTTATTTTCAATAATTGAAATTCTTAGCACATGAATGAAATTGCATTTTTTAAATAAAAACACTGCCTTTTAAAGGACTTTTTTCACTCAGCCAGAGATTTGTGGAATTCTGAGTACAAATGCGTGCAAAGCCCTAGACTTAGTAAAGAAACTACTCCTGTTTGTCTTACTGTTGTTAATTTTTAGGGGCAAACTGAAATGATTTCTTCTGTACTGATCCTGTATGAAACTCATCCCTGTGCACAGAAACACACAGTTTTATGCCATACATGACTTCAAAACAGCAACAATATAGAAACCACCACATGAGATGAAACCTGAGGCTTGTAAGTCCAGTACTGAGTTTCTGAGAGAGCCAGGACCAGGTATTTCCAAGGAGGTTTATGTGAAGCACAATTAATAGAGAGCCACTGGCTTATTTAATTCCAGCTTGCATACCTTTTTGTTTATAGTTTGTGAATAGATCTCCTTACGTATTTGAGATCTGAGTGAAGAGAAATTAGGTGAATCCTGTGGTTTTGTTCAAGTGTAACACTGGCAACCAGATTCCGTTTGTGAAAACTCTGAATCCAATTTTCACCCCCAATGGCTATTCCTTATAATTTTTTCTGTATCTGCCAGTAACTTGATGTGCTACAACAGTCCTAGCTTGCTAAAACTTCTGAACATTTCAAAGAGGCACTGTCAGAGTACAAATAACTTCTGAAAGATTTGCCATGACATTTACCAGAGCTCTCATGCAACACACTTCTGTGATACTTTTTTGCCTCAAAATAGCTATTTAGAGCTTTTATTATTCCATACAGAACCCAAATTTACTCCTATTAATGGAAATATAAGATGCCACTAGTTGCTCAAAAGATTTAAAATGAAAATATTAAAAATAAGCCTTTTCCTGGTGCATTTTCTATGTCCATATAGATAATTCCTGGTTCACAATTTGTGTACTGCACAGAAATTGTATAATAACAATGCAGTCATACTTCTAGCAGGCTTTCAAAGCCTCTGAGAATGCCAGTAACCTGTTAAACTTTAAAATACAGCTTTTTGCCAGACAGATAATTCTTGTAAGAATTGTTGCCTATCAAATATCTATGGAAAATTCTGCTCTTGCACAGTATTGCAAGAGCAACCCAATATCTCAGTCACCAGACAGTCATGCAGGCTCACAGCATCCTACCCCACAAATATCAACAGAATAGGGGCCTTATCAAAAACATGAATAATCTTTAAAATACTTTGATTCCCATTTTAAGTTGGTAAAAAGATACGAAAGGTGCCAAATCGGCTTCCATTTCAATACTAGTATTAAAGACCAGCATTACCCTCCACGTTGAGCTGCTGATCATCACCTGTATTCAGCCAAGCCCGTTACTTCATCACAGACTTGTTCATTAGCTGGGATACAATTAATTCATGGAAATGTACGGAATACGTCCAAAGACATATTATGTCCATGGAGCAGAAGTATCTATTTTAGCTCATTTTTTCTACTTCATAAAACCTACAATCCCCACCATTAAGGTCAAAGATGGCCAAAAATGAAGCCGGTAAAGAGAGAAAACAGTTCTTAGAATCATAGGATGGTTTGGGTTGGAAGGGATCTCAAAGTTCATCTTGTTCCAACACCCCTGCCATCGGCAGGGACACCTTCCACTGGACCAGGTGGCTCAAAGCTCCTTTCAACCTGGCCTTGAACACTTCCAGGGACCCTCCACTGCTTCTCAGTGCAACCTGTGCCAGGGCCTCACCATCCTCACAGTAAAAATCTTCTTCCTAATATCTAATCCAAACCTACTCTCTGTCAGTTTGAAGCCATTCACCCTTTGTCCTGTCGCTCCAGGCCCTTGTAAATAGTCTCTCTCCATCTTGCAGGCTTTCTTCAGGTACTGGAAGGCCACAATTAGGTCACCCCAAAGCCTTCTCTTTTCCAGCCTGAACAACCCCAATTCTCTCAGCCTTTCCTCATGGCAGAGCTGCTCCATCCCTCTGATCACCTTGGTGGCCTCCTCTGGGCTGGCTCCAGCAGGTCCCTGTGCTTCCTGTGCTGGGACCCCAGAGCTGGATGCAGCACTGCAGGTGGGGTCTCAGCAGAGCGGGGCAGAGGGGCAGAATCCCCTCCCTGCCCTGCTGCCCACGGGGCTTTGGATGCAGCCCAGCACACGGGGGTTTCTGGGCTCCCAGAGCACACGGCCGGGGCATGTCCAGCCTCTCACCCACCAGCACCCCCAAGTCCTTCTCCCAGGGCTGCTCTGGATCTGTTCATCCCCCAGCCTGGGTTGGTACCAGGGGTAGCCCCAACGCAGGTGCAGCACCTTGGACTTGGTCTGTTAAACCCCATGGAATTCTCATGGGCCACTGCTTGGGCTTGTCCAGTTTGTATGAAACTTTTTTTGAGGATGTAATCTCTGCCTTTGGACTTGTTTTCTTGAAAAAAATGTCACTGACTGCCAGACGTATTTTATCCAGAAACATAGACCAGGCAGTCTTTGAGAGTTGTGGCCAAAGAAAAAAGAGTATGGAAGGTGCTGGCATGAGGTGGGAGAAAATAATTTATTCACAAAAAATAAAGTACTCATGATGAATTTTATTTCAGTCTTTTAATTAAAATAATTTTTTAAAATTGTCCCGTCAAAGACATATTTGGTGAAATCTTACTATCTTACATTGATTTTTGTTTCAGAAAAATGATTAATGATATTTAAAGAAACAGAGACTTAAAAAAATTAAATTAAATTAGCTATTTGAACCATAATGATTTGTTTTCTTGGATATCTCATATTGATGAATAAACCAATTATTATTCCAAATAAATCAAAGCATTACAATTTCATTACAATTTATATCTGTAAGGCAAACACCATGACGAGTTCTGCAGGAGACTTGATATGAGAATAAAAAGATCAGACAATATCAACAGCCATCTTTTTGCAAGAGCTATTAAAATTATATTATTAATGGATTCATTTACTGTTGATCATTTTATCTTGCAGTGTTTTGAACAAAATACCATAAAAAAAATTTGAAGTCTGCAGAATAATGGGTCTTGGAGAAATGACTGATTTGGATAAGCCAAAGATCCAGAAAAAGAGTGCACAGTTGTTGGGGAAAAAAAAAAAAAATTGTTTCATTCTTTGATCATTTGTCCAAACTTTTAATATGAAGTGCATTTGAGATGTTCTCAAGTCTAGCATTTGAAATCACTAGGTATTTTTAAACCAAGATTTTCTCCTTCCTTGTAAGGGTGATTGCAGACTAATTTGCAAACAAAACCCAGGAATATCAGACTAGGCAAACCCAAAAGGCAGCACTAGCTGAAGCAGACATTCATTTTTCTAAAGGAAATAAAGGGTATTGGGACCAATGGGTCTGAAACAAATTTTCAGAAGATCCAAACGGAAGAAATTTCTCCTTGGTGAACTAAGACTGAGAAAGCTTTCTAAGTGTTGGCAGCACCATAGAAAAACCCAATGTCAAGAAGGTAGAATGATGAGAGGATGATCAAAGAACAGTTTATCTAAATTAAAGGTAAGATGAAAAGTACTGATAAAAAGTTAGAGCTATGGAACACTTTAACGTAAAATAAGAGAAAGACTTGCAAAGGAACACCATGATCTTATTTACTATTTTGGCTGTATTTGGTTATTCTAGACAGGGCTAGGAGAAGCCTATAAAAAAGCAAAAAAACTTTTCAGCTAAGGCAAACTACATCTATATACTGTGAACGTGATATTCCATCCAAAATAGCAACTTTAATTCATTTTGTCCACATCACTCTATTAAAAAAAAATCAAAAATTATCAAATTTGTGTAGGCAACATTACAGCTGCACTGCATGTAAATTATATTGCCCAACTCCCTCATTAAAACCCATACTGGTAAAAGAGATGGACAAAAAGTGTTTTCTGCAACCTACAACAACACATCCAAACTGAAATTCCATAGGTAAAACACAGAATCCTGCCTACAAACCTGGGCACAGTAAGAGTACAATTTGGTGCTTTACCTTAATTGTTTTGGTACCAAACCAGATCATTAGCTGCAATTTCATTAATTTCTGAATTGCATTTTGTTAATACATTTCTAAAGCCATCTCTACTTCCCAACAGTCACTGACGCATTGCTTTGCCATTCCCATGACATTAAAATACAATCCTTTGAGTTCTCAGCAAACATTTTTATTTGCAGTGCTGAAAGTGGTAGGTAGAGGGAAATTGATAGCAAAAAAAAAAAGTTCCACTTGTAAGACTTTGAAGAAAACAAAAAATAAAAAGCCAATGTAAAATGTGACAAAACAAGTACAAAAGAAAAGAAGGGAGAAAAAGAATAAAAATACAAACATCTGGAAAATGTGGAAAATTGTCTAATTGAAAAGGGTAGAACTCTTCAAATTCCAACTTTTTTTTTTAATTTACAAACTAGCAAAGGCATTTTGAACATATTTATAACAGATTTTTCAGATTTTCTCCAACAATTCAGAACACCAGCCTCTCTGTTGTCAAGTGTCTGGAAAACATTTCTGTGAAAAAAAGACTATGTATATTTGCTTACCTGGTCAGTTAAACAAAATTCACTGGCCTGAGCTGAATTGTGAAAGAAACCTGCAAAGAGGAAAAACAAGTTTAATTATAATTTATTTATCTCTCTCATATTTTTGATGGAAAAAAATTAGTAATGAGTGGTTACTCTTATATAGAAATTGCAAGCAGCAAAATCATTCAAATCATGCTATTCAAAGAAAGGTTTAAGACTCTCTGTTTTATGGGTGGTATCAACCTTTGTGTATTTTCATTCAAATCCAAATGTGTAACTATCATTATAAAGGATACTCAGATGTTCAACTGGTGAAATAAAAAAGCATCTATTTCTCATTAAATGTTCTTCAGGGCACTGAAATATACAGAGTAAATTTGCTTTCTATAGCATTTCAAACAAACACAATGCCAAAAGAACATTATTAAGACTGTAATGTGATGAATATTAATGTCAGAAAATGCCAAGTGTTAGCCTTCCTGAGCAACTTTTATTTCTTCAATGAGTACAGAATATGCTACAGCTGTTAATTACTTAGTCACACAGTATTTCCATGGGAACTCCTCTTCAGCCCATGCACAAACAGACATTCAAGAAGTTCAAGTACTGATATTTTGTGTAAATTTCATTGATTAACGTGTGGTCTGGAGAGACATTAAACAAGTAGTATTCAAATCTTCATAGAAAATAGGTGATAATTTTGCTATGGCCCATATAATCTAATCATGAATGCTTTGACTGTGTTGCAAACACTGCACAACTCAAGTTCAGCAAATTCCTTTGCAGGAATAACATTGTCCCAGATGAGTTCCTCAGTGCCAAGAGATCAAGCTGAAAAGTGAATACTTAATTTGAGTCACATGGACTCATTTTTTTCAGACAAGTCAGCATTACACCAGACTTTATATATTCAAGGCCCTGCTCAAAGGTTTCAGTTGCAAACAAACACCAAGAACATTGCAAATAATTCTCTTGATAAGTAAATTTCTAATCAGTGTGCTTGGATTGGATAAAATCTTCAGAGATTCTGTTAGGAAGAATGCTATCTGCCAACCTCTATCACCAGCTCCAGTGCTGGAAGATGTAGATGATCCTCCTCAAGGTCAGGGAATAACTGACAGCGCATTCCATCCTTTCTGCAAACTGGTATGGCAGAAAGGTTTTTTGGGAGCATTTCAGTAGACACTTATTGACCCCAAAGAAACAAACACAGCTTTAATCCTGGACTCTGGAAACTGAGCTTATAACTGGAAGTGTCCAAAACAATGTCAACAAAAGACTCTTGGAAAAAATATTATGATGACACAGAAAGAGAGTTCTATCACCTCTCTACCAGTCATCAGAGACAGCAGTTTCTGGCATGTGGAACATCATTCCATGTTCTTGTATTGGCCAACGCGCCTTACGTTTTTCACTAAAAGCAAAACCACCGACCATGATGCTGAGAATTTTGGGATGGACCAATAAACAGGAACAAGAAAAGGTACAGACAAAGTGCAAACCCTGTCAAATCAGACCACTATGCAGCAAACCCTAGAGAGTGTCCTGCTTAAATAAAGGTATCTCTTGTTACATTAGCAACCTTCTGATGTAGTCGGGCTAGTTTATCATAATTTAAAAACTGTGATTTGGGTCAAAAAACTTTGAACTGAAAGGGTCATGTCCTCACTATTTCCTTAGCCACCTGTCTGTTTGTGACTTTTGGGAACATCTATCTCATTTCAGAAAGATTTATCACGAGTCCTAACCCCAGCCCTGTTACTGAGTTTGCACCACTGGACTGTGAATGTAACTGTAGATAAAACAGTTTCTCTGCTCAGAGCTAATAGCAGGGAAGCAGTTTAACATCAAGAGAGTTTGAGCAAATGCAAAAACAGTGAAAAGATGACTGATGACCAGATAAATGATAAATTAAACTGGAGACTGTGGTTTTGTAAGATTTGCTGTATGTAATCCTTTACTCTGAGGTCCTACATGGGAGTGGAATGAGTTTTACTATGAAAAAAACAACCAAAAACCACCTAATCTAAAACCAACAGAAAACATAACCAGAATCTGTATAGTTTGAGAAGGCCATTTTTGCCTGAGAAAGACTATCACTGTGTGCACTAAAAGACAACGGCCTTTGCCAATAACTGTTCGTCTCCCTTTTTTCCTGACAGTGTTTTTATGTCACAAGCTATGTCCCACCAACCTCAATCACTCATGGTTAGACTCCAGAACCAAGCATGGATGCTCCTGATGATTACATTTGTTTGGCATTAGAGAGCAATCTTTCCCCGTTAGACTTCTGGATACTTTTGCTGTCCCTTTCAGTAACAACGTGACATACACGAAAACTCGCAAGAGTTAATGCATTGATGAGCTACAGGATGCAATTTGCTGTTTTGGCCAGGCCACAGAATTGTGATGGCCACCCATCCCTGCTGATGCTGGCATTGCTGCCAGCACTCCTGAACCAGCCAAAAGCTGGACTCTGCTCTGGGAAAAAAAAGCAGCAGCTCCACTTCCTTCATTAGTTGTGTCAGAGCAAAAGATACTGCTCACTCCTCCTCAGTCAGCTTATCTCTGCATTGCTTAGAGAAAATAATTTGGATTCTTTACCTTCTAGTGAATCACAAACTGTTATCCTCGCTTTCTCTGGAGGAACAGGCATCATAAAGAGTCTTATGAAAGACTGATTTTTTTATTTGTGATGAAATCCAAGGAAGAAATGAAGCACGTTTCCCTTCTAGTTTGCAGACACGGTCACCAAATTCTTATTTTAAAACTGAGCATATATGATATAAAAAGCATCAAGTTACTGGGACAATTATCATGCAATTCTAAAGATACAATTTTCACAATCCCTTTAGAGGACAATAGTGTTTTTATTCTCTTTTTATCCCTCAAACATTTAATAATAATCCTATTTTATGCATTTTAATCTTAAGTCATAACGAGATTTGGAAAGGTATTGATTTCAATGGGAGTTAAGGGCTAAATATTGTTATATGGAGCCTTCATCCTATTAAATCTCTACATTTATTGTCTGCACACAAATCATTATAAAGCAGGCATTACTCAAGAAAGAGCTCAAAAGCAAGAGAAAAGCCCAATTAACAAGGAATTCAATGCAATTATGGAAGTTCGGAAGTTGCCTGGGGTGGTGTTTGCCTGCAAATCATTGGGGAAAGATGAAAAGGGAAGAGTTTGTTTCATCCCCGCTTCCAAAGTATTATTTTCACTTCAGGTCTACATTGTTGATATTTAAACCCAAAGTATCAGGATTTCTACAAAGTCACGGGTTAGGAACAAAGATGCCATTAACTGGGTTTCTGGGGGATCTTTATTTTGCAACACTCATCAGTGCTGGGGTTACTCTTATCAGTAGCTGGAGTTCTTGTCTATAGCTCTTGGATGTTTGTACATAATTAAACTGGCTTTTCTGACCCTAGTCCTGTAGACATTAAAGTCAGCTCAGCACAAACAATCCTGGAATGCACATTATAATGCCTGAACTTCTTTCATCCCATTCCACACCAATTTATGTGAAGAAAGGAAAAGAAATAAGAATGGAGGGCCAACAGAAATGCACACTAGAAAATTCAAGTAAGGAATTTTGAAGTATTAAAATCAACCTTACTTTATTATTATGGACTCAAGTCTTCCTATAAAAAATGGCTTTGCAAATCCTCCATCTAACCATGGATAAGAGAAACCTATCAGTTTACATGCCTGCTTTAAACAGTTGTGGAAACAGGAAGCATCCCAGTTGAATACCTTTGTGGTAGCATCAAGGCATTTCAGGATGGCAAGGATTTCATTGCAGCGTTTTTATGGCCATTTTTTTGTCTAATACTGCACTGGGGTTCATGCATCTTCTTATACCACCAGCATATTTGGCTGGTTACAAACACAAGAACAAATATGTCCACTGAATTTTGAGAGCTGCAAATTCCTGCCTTTCAGCATGCAACTGTTTTAACCCGTGTCAGCTACCCACAGCTTTCCAGCTTGGAATCGGGTTCCTGTTCTCAAGGTGGATTCAGATACACCGTGGTGCATCACACTTGGGGGCATGATGTTTATTTCCCCAGTTTTTATCTGTAGCACTACCCTAGAATACAACCAATTGAACCTAACAAGTGTTAACAGGGTGCCCCCAGTGCTCCTAGGACCCTGGCAGCTCTACTCAGCATGCAGTGACACAAGGCAGAGATGCTGGTTTCTCTACCTCAGTTCTGCTTGGAGGGATAGCAGCCCTACACTGCCAAGAGTGAAGGGAAGAGGCAGGTTGGAGATGGACCTCAGACTGGCTAAAGCTCCCATGAAATGGAAACGTGGCTCAATAGACTGAGGGATGCTCAGGCTTTACAGCTGAGGCGGGCTGGAGCTGAACGCTGCCAAGGGTGAGGGGTGACTCCAGCTGGTGCTGCAGACAGAACCCTCACTGTGGCAGCTCTTGAGGGCCTGGGAGAGACCAGCAACACCTCAACACCAAAACCCCGCCTAAATGGGTTCATCCTGCTCAGCAGGCAGAGCTCTGGTAAACATATTTTCGCTGGTTGCAATAGAGGTAATGCAACCAGCATGCAAGACAGCATCCAAGAAGGACACACACCCACTCTCCCAACTGAATGACAGCATGTTTGTCAAACAAGACTAGGTCTGACCCCACAGAGGAGCTACCAAAAATGAAAGTTATAGTACATGGCACAGAACTCAACAGTATAAAACAGCCTAAAAAAGTGATATTTCAAATAAAACTATTTGATTAAAAAAAACCCCAAAAACAAAAAACTTACATTTTTCAGGAGGAAAAGATTAATAATACTAGAGATGGTAATAAGTGCATGCCCATATAGCAAACAAAATCCTCTAAATTTCATAAAAAATGCTGACAATTGTTGATTTGTCATGAATTGAAATGTTCAAAAAATACCCCTTTTTGTAATGCATGTTTCTAGCTGAACATGGTCAATCTGAAAAGACTGAGAAGTCATATTTAATTCAAAAAAACCATTAAGAAGTCACCTTCCAATACCTCAGATACCAGTAAACCTGGACTGGATAATTTTGTAGGGAAAAAAGGTATTTGTGGTATTTTTTGTATTTCAGGTAAATACTGAGGCACGAGAAGAACCAAACTCTCTTTCTGCCTTTCTCATGCATTTGTGTGAAAAAAACCACAAACTTTTTAGAGGGATTTTAATTGTATGAATTTTCAAGTTTAAAAAAATATTTTGTGAATGGCTGTGTCTCAAAAGCATAATAAAGAAAAATGAACCAAACACTTCATTAAATGAATTTGAGTTCTTCAAGTTTTTGCAAATTATTACTGATTTGGGGGTAGAAACTTAACTCTTTTTTCCCCAGTGAGATCTATTCTACTTTCAAGATCAGTTCATAAATTTAGGGGTAAAACTAGACTCAAGCATTGGCTCTGCTAGTTGCAGTCAGATTCCTACAATACCCAAACAATGACCAGTTTATCAACACAAAGCTTATATAATTGTTTTCATTTTGTTAGTAGTAGTTTCACTCACTGCTAAAAAAAGATAGGACAGTGTCTTCTAAGTCTTTTTTACTCCTAAAATATTTAAACCAGCATTGATTTCAATATATTTGCTAGGGGTTGGATTGCGCTGTAAAGCCACTATAGCAGAAAAAGAGAGAAGTAAAACCTCTACCACGTTTGGAGGAGGATTGGAAGACACATCCACACCTCCCACGGAGTCACCATCCCCTGCAGCTCACTTTCCATTGCAGCTACTTTGTGGGGCACCTGGAGCAGACCTACAGCCAGGCAACCACCCTGGAAATCACCCTCTTCATTTCCCTTCAGTAGGCAAACAGCAAATTTCTGCTTTCCTGTTGTTCTCTGCAGCTTCTCCAGGGTCCAAAGCGTCTCCCCATGGAGAGGAAACCCCTCATCCAAATGCCAAAATGTCCTACATACCTGTTCCAGACTGGTGAATACAAAATACTACACAGGAATAGTAGCTCACAAACTGATCTGAAATACCTCACTATAGGTGCAGAGCAACTCCATTAAACCATACACCAGAAAAAACAAAATACATCCCACTCAGCAGTGGCTTATTACATTATCATTTCTTTTTGATTAAGAAAAAAAAAAGCAGACCATTAAGAACTATATTAGTTATTTATCTAGTAGAGTAACTTGGTTAAGATTTTTGGCATAATTTCAGTTGAGTTTTGTAATTTGTCTTGTAACATTTTTTAATATACCACATGAATGGAAAGCTGAATTTCAAAGAACAGAAAAGCCACAAGTTACATAACAAAGGCTGCAAAGTGGAATGTTTTTTAATTCATAATAGGTATAATTAACTCAATAGAAAATAATCATATTATGTTTCACTGCATCTTTAAAATGTTCCAGATGTTTTATGCTTTCAATACTTCATTTGTATTTACTTAAGTCCTTCTTAAACAAGGTTTGTACAGGAACAGTACATAAACCTGACAGTTAAACGCCAAATTGCTCATTTTTTCACTAGTGTGACTAAACAGGAGAAATTTATATTCTGTTTGCTGCTCACCCCCTCAAACAAACCAAACAAAAACCTCAGATAGCAAATCTATCCAAATATAGTGTTATACAGGAGGTGAGATGGGATGACACGTCACTCTGTACTTTTGGCTTTTCCTATGAAACTGAATGGTTTTAGCAAAGCAAAGAAAATAAAAGCACAAAGCAAGGAAAAAAAACCTCTAATCCCTGAGATTCTCCAAGATAGTACTTGAATATTTCATCTTCCAAATCCAGTCAGAAACCCTCTATACTTACACTTTATCCTAAAGATTATTCTCTACCCTAAAATTTTGATACCTGTTCCTAGAAAAATTCCAGCTCATCTTTCCCGGCACAGATTCAGTATTCCTGCTGCTTTCCCTTTTGTTGACTGCCTCATCTCTCAGTATTTTTCCACACAAGTCACATCCCCCACCCATAACTATTTTTGCATGAGGAACCTGTTGCTTCCATGGCCAAATACTTACTTATGATGCCCTTTGCACTGTCCTGACTAAGGAACAAGCCGTGGTTCTGTCGCCCATGGACAGCCTGGCTCCCTCTCACAGCCAGCCTGAGGTCTCCTCCCAGGGCCTGGTGCAGGCAACTGGAGCTGGTGGAATTTACAGCACCCCCGTGACCTCTGCCTTTAACCTTGAGAAAGCTCTGTTATCTCTAGAGCACCCTTCTTCCCTCTGCTAAAACAGATTCCCTGCAGAGGTTTTTCAGCTGGAGAGAAGTACTTCAATAATTATTCTTCCTCTGACTATTCTAACACAGTAATCTTCTCACACAAAATGTTTTTCTTTGCTGCAAACTATAAATCTTCTGTTTTCTGATCCTTCTGTGATGTCCTCCTCTGCACAGCTTAATCCACAACACTAGTGTTTCACCAGTCAAATACAATAAATTGACATAAGCATTCCAGTAGCTGCTACTGTTACTCTCTCCCTCTTCTCCAACATATTCTTCCTCTCCTTTTCCAACTCCTCAGTTATGTGTTGAGCTATATAATTTGCCAGAAGAAACATCCTTCTGTTGTTATATCCTGTTTCCTGATTTTCTTCCATTTTTTGTTCCTGTATATCTGACTTCCAAAAAGAAGCATCAATTCTAGAAATATTCCCTCTTATAAAGTACTTGCTTGTGTTGCTCCTCCACTTCCTCCTCTCTCAATGGAGAATTTCATAAGAGCTTTCTCTCATTCCCCAGCATCTCTTTGGACCAAGCAATTCAATTATTTTCTACTTAGATCATGTCCAGCCACATCTTGCAGAACTGCCTTCCACCAAGATGTGTCTCTTGGTCGTTACACGAGAGCTGAGCAGTGCATCACTGACCCTTCCATCCTCTAAGGTGCATTGGCCCTCTGTCATCCAAGCTATTAAGGAAGTCCCTGGTGCATGGATATAGCGTATACACATTCCAGCCTAAACTGTGCTTTGAGGTACTTAGACAAGCTTCATTACTGAATAATCCAAGCACTTAACAAGCTTTAGGTATTTATCCCCACAACAGCCCTGTAAGAGATCCCTATTTTTACCTGATGGGGAACTGAGGCATAGGAAAACTACTTATGCTACTTAACATCGGGATATCGGTGATAACTCAGGAATCACAACTAAGTCTCTGATAAACCAGACTAGAATGCCAATCTAAAGACCATTCCTCCCACTTCCTGAGTGATAAGGGTTCAGCAAATCTTATGTATGTGGATTTTCCCCTGCTGCCCTTGGAATGTTCTGTGCATAGATGAGCTATCTTGGCTGGCTTGAACACAAAAAATGGAGTGTCTTTTCCTCCCCCTATACGCCTTCAGCCAGAAACTAGTTAGCCAGTAGCATTTTGCTGTGTGCAACATTTTTTAGTCTTTGATACAAAAATTGATGTTCCTATAGCTATTCACACATGCAGTTAAAGAAAATCAAAAACAAAAAAAAAGAATAAAGAAGAGAAGAAAGAAACATGTTATGTGTGGTTTCTGTCCAGAATTCCAAAGCAACTGTGAAATCTGTGCTATTTTCAGTACCATTTTATTTCTTCTTAATTCCTCGAAAAATTACGTCCCATCACACCGTACTGCTCCACACCCTTTTTCCAAGCTTTCATCAAATATGGAGCAAAAAATAAAAATTCTAAACATTGCTCTATTTGGGACAATGATAGCCACTTTCTTTACTGAAGACTGGGATTTTCTCCCTGAACCTGAGTCTGCTTAAATGAGATAGCTCCACTATATCATGAAGAAATACTGCCTACGCAGAGATAGCAGCCAGAGGTGGCCACTATGACTTTGCCAGTACAACTCCTTAGATACAGAGTTATTACAAATTATTATCTCTATCAGACAGGTAAGTCTGCTGAAGTGAGGGGAAGAGACAGGAGAATGAAGAGGAAAAGGTGATGAAGGCAAACACTGCTTGTAAATCATGTGCCTAATGCAGACAAAATCATAAATAAAAATGATTTCCAGTGAACCAGTAAAACTTCAGGAGCTAAAATGTTTTTGTTCCTCATCAAACAAAATTTCTGTTTCCTAGGACTGAAACTGTAAAACCTCTATACCCAAGTTTATATGAATTTCAAAACAAACCAAATATTCTTTCTAATTAGCAGCAACTTTGTTAAACAGGATATCTGCTTTGCTGATACTACTTACTGAGTAAGTAGTATCCCATGTACTGAGCTAGTCAACCTTAGTCCATTGTTTATTCTCCAAGTTTCTCAAGGTAAGAAGAAGATAATACCTGATGATGGTGAGTCCCTTTAAACAACTTAGACTGCATCTATATTTGTTGTTTGGTCCTGTTACCATAACAAAGCACAGGTGAAACATCTCTTATTTAGCTCACTTTATCATTTAAAACCTACTAAGCAATATCAAGAATGTTTAAAATAGCAGCTTAAAATTTTAACACAGGAATAGGCAGACATGGCCAGTTGTGCTCCAGGGAAGAAATAACTAAATGTGTTGCTAACTCATTTAATATGATCATGAAACTGTTTTTGTATAAAGGTATAAATATTACTGCAATGATCTGGAGGAAATTTTGAGATCAATTAACTTCTAGAAATACTATAGCAGCAAATATTCTTTATGAGAATCTATAGGACCACCACTGCTGCACTTCTGGGGACACATTATACTTTTGCAATGTACAGACAAGTCAGTTCTACCAATATACGATATCCCTTGTTTCCATGTACACATTAGAGCCACAATGTCCATTTATGTATAATAGATCCATCTGAAATTACCCTAACTCGTGGATGTGTGCCACGCTGCAACTTTTAAGCTGGGCCACACTGAATCTAAAGGGAAAAAAACACAACCAATGAACCAAACATATAAAACAAGGCTCTGCATGCCGTGAAGTCTGGCACAATCTTAAACCATGACAAAGCCATGGATGAGCGTATGGCATTCTCAAGTACCGACACACAAAAATATATCTAGCTTGATATATCTTACAGATGGAAGTATTTTGCCACAACAAGGAGATCTTGGCAGGGAAGCACAGAAAACAATACAAGCTGAAGCTTTTAGAACTGGATATTCAAAAACTGGCCTCCATGTTTGAAGATGGTCTGGAAATAAAGCTTTTAATTTCCTCTGTAGCTATTGCCAAGAACACAAAAACCTTGAAAGGAGAGATGAGTGAAGTGGGTTGTGGAAGGTAAGGATTTGCAGCAGCAGGATGCTCTGGTGTGACCCCATGGCAGAGGAGAAGACACTGAAGTTGGGTCTCTATGCAAAAATCTCAGACTATTGAAAGTAAAGCTAACTACTAATTTCCCCTCAATATATTTGTAGAGGCTAAATGCTCTAGGATACTCAGCCTTGCAGCACTCGCAAAGCCCTTGTAGAAGTACAGTTGCATCTTTGTGACTCACCATTAGCTTTCCATGATTCCTATTTATCTACTAAACCATCTTAACATAGCCAAGGAAAATAAAAGATGGTGTGACTCAAAACTAGCACCAAGAAAAAGCTGGACCTCAGTCAGCAGAAGACTCTCCTTGGTTCCAGCATGACCCAAACATTGCTGCAACAAAGAACTGTCTTCTTCATCTTCATCCCTTTTTCACTGGGGTTGGAGGCTGCAGGGTCAAAGCCAGGGACAAGGGATTGCCAGGGCAGTGTGGTCCCAATCACTCTCCAGCCCCTTCCTGCAGCTCCCAGTGAGGTCCATGTGGGATAGTGGTTGCTCACTCTCTCTTCCAGTAGGAGGATTTACTCCTAACACATTCCCTGTCCTCCTGGAAGAGAGGAGCCAGAAGGCATGGTGAATCACCACTGCCTACCTGCATGCCCTCCAGATGCACCACTTCGCCTCATCCTCCACACAGGAGAACTGGTAAAATCCCACATAATGCCTGAGAGATTTCCACTTTGCAGTCTCTTACTGAAAGCAGAATTTACCATCTAGAAGAAAGAGCAACTGTGCACAGAATGCTTTGTGGTTTGGTGGGCAAGGCTCCTGGCAAACACAGGAACCAGGCCTCCAGCCTTCTGTGGTCTTCCTTGCAGCACTCCTCGACATACTGACTAAAAGCTGCTGGTAGCCTGTACGATATCACAAGATAAACTCCAAAAATATAGTAGGATTTAAAAGCAGAGAAGAAAACATATGCATATCTCTGCACATGCAAGCCAGTACACAAACAAGTGGGGAAAACAAACCTCATAAGAGCTTCCAAAGTTTTGCTTCATTTTTATCTATTGGTAAAAGAAAACCACTGCACTATCATTAAGAGGAAGGGCTTTGGTTTGTGTTCCCCAAAACGTTCAGTAGTCCTTTGATTAAATAGGATTGGGAATCACTACTATAAAGCAATCATCACTGTAGCAGCAGAGAACCTCCTGAGTAAATTAGATCTGCACAGTACAGCACCAACTCAATTGAAAGGAGCTATTTGCTCTTCAACCCATTCTTTAATGTGCTTTTTTTCTTCTTTTAAAAATGTTGAGAGACTGAAAGAAAGTTTTATAATCATCATTCTGCTGCTGGTAGTGGAAATACTTTGTCAAGAAAAGCTCTGGAAGATGTGTTGGGAGCTAGTTTTTCTTATAAGATACTCATTTACGGAGGATAGTATTTTAGAAAGCCAGTTTGTCATATCACAGCATTTTTCTTTTCATTTCCCTGACCATTTTATGTTCAAATAAACTGGTTCAAATGATCTCATCAGCTCCTGGTTTGTGGTTTTTTTGTTTTGTTTTGTTTTTTTTTTTTTTTTTTTTGAGATCTTTATTTTATATCTTTATCTTCTTATTCAGTTTCCCAGCTCCTGAAATAGTAACCATTACTGTTATCATAAGCAAGCTAGCCACCCTGTTATCATGCATAAGCAATCTAGTCCCACTTTCCTTGTGACATGTTCCAGGTTAAGGAAGAAAGCTAAAGGTTATAATGAAGTCATGAAACAATGGATTTTGTGTCTTGGTTTTATCCTATTCAAGAGCTCTTCCCAACAGCCATTAGCCATACCTTCAGCTTCCAGCCTGCAAGTCCTTCCAAGGAAACCCTGCCCACAAGGCAGATGAGCCAAGCCACAATGAGCAGGGTGGTGCACATCACATACTGAGATTTGCAGGTAACAAAGGGAAAGCTGCTACATTTTTGCAACACCATGAAAGCCTACCTTCAAATCTGCCCAGAGCTCATCAGAGATGGCTGAAATTCCAATACTTTCTCCAGTGAATTGCTCAATACCTTTTTCCTCAATCTGCAGTAGATGAGAGCTTTTTAAAAAATGAGCAAGCATGACTCATTTTTATGACCAATGCACTATTCGCAAAATGCTTTCCAACCAGATTGCAGTTCAAATAAGACATGTGTATTGTTGCAAAACAAAATATGCTGGCTGAACAGAATGTATTCATCTATATTAGTTTTTCTTTCTAAATCCAGCACACTGGGAGCTAAATTAATCTGCTGAGTGCTAAATTCATCTACTGAGAGCTACTGTAGATTCAGGGAAATGTTTTGAGTGCTGTAGCAAACAAGTCTCCCTCACTCAGGAACCCTCTGTGGGCTGTTGGTGTTTTAACCATTTTGTCTGCTTCCAAGCAAGGGAGCAGCTGATAGACGAGGGAAATGCTCATTGATTTGCAGTGGCAGCACCACAGCCAATCAGCCCTAGAACGAGGCACAAGCACGAATCTCTCCAACTATGCATATTTATATGCAGCTGTCGTACCTCCAAGTCTCCAGTGAATACCAAGTGCTTGTGTGGCCACCAAGACACACAATGCTATCCTGCAGCCTGCTCTCGCTTCGCTGTGGTAGGGGAAGATGGAATATACAGGAACACATTTCATTATCCCTGGCTTGGCTACCCCAGCAAATTACATGCCTAATACAAGTACACTGTAGTTGCATAAATTCTTAATCCAGAGGCATTTTCAAAGGGCTAAAGGAAACAAACCTCTTGCAAGAATGTATTTTCAGTAGGGGAGGCTGAGCTACAAAAATGGAGTAACAGAGACAAGTGTCTTGTCAACAGTGTCAAAAAGCCCCATGGTATTGAGGGAAGGATAAGGGAAAGCGCCTTCCCTGGTGCTACAGTGGTGATGCATGGGCAGCACCCAGAGATGTGTCTGTGAATGGGACTCCTCAGCTCAGAGGTGGGGCTCAGGGATTAGGAGGAGTGACATGGGGTTTTCCTTTTGGTTTAGCATACTCTAAGACTTGAGAACATACCCAAAAAGAGGGAGGTCTGTGGATCTGAA
This sequence comes from Aphelocoma coerulescens, assembly GCF_041296385.1. Taxonomy (NCBI): domain Eukaryota; kingdom Metazoa; phylum Chordata; class Aves; order Passeriformes; family Corvidae; genus Aphelocoma; species Aphelocoma coerulescens. Next base: position 108,757,929 of record NC_091013.1, read on the forward strand.
AGAGAGAAGGCCAAGTGGAAATGCAGGTAGAGAAACAGCTCTGTGAAAATGAAAACCCAGCAATCTGGCACTTATAGGAAGGCTGGTGAAGTAAATGTACCAAGGATTCAGAGAGGACTGGATAATTATTTAATGGTCAAGCCATTACTTGCCTACTGAAGTAGAATGGTATTTAAAGCTGTTTTTTACAGTCTATGGGCACACAAAGCTTTTGCAGACTTGTATCAAAATCAAGAGCTGGAACGCAAACTGTGCAACATCCAAAAGTAATTGAAACAAAACCCACAGCCTCCGTGTTCAGGTGAGTAGGGCTGCCTGTGCTCAGGTTCCCCACAACTGGGCTCATTGGCAAATCATTGAGGAAAGTCTATCCTGGGATGAGTCCTCTTGGGTTCCTAAATTACACAGAAAACTCCCTTCCCCTCCTTTCTTGCTACTCAACAAAGTCACACTTGCAAACACTAAATGTTGAAATATAAAATCATTACAAACCAAAGTCATAAATAAAAATTATATATATAGAGAGAGACATATATATACAGATACAGATATATATAAACCATCTCACTGTTTTGCTGGGAATACTTACATTTGCTACTCCCTTGCAAGCAAGCCATACTAAGACATAAAAGGGGAAAAAGAGAACAGGATAGAGTATTTTCACATCTGGTATTTACAATTGAAAAAGACTACAATCAGGGTTTATTTATGGTGTCAATCACATATAAACTTAACTCCTACTATGAAATTATTCTCATATTTTCAGTTCCAAAGAACAATAGGAAAAGGCTTCCACTAAATGTCAAAAGAGAAATTTTCTACATAGTGTATATAGGCTGAAAAAAACTGCTAATCTGAGAAAGATTGTTACAGAAATCTACAACATTGTTAAGATCAAACTCCAAGTGGTATTGTATCAAAATGATGAAAATCTTGTACGGATCAGGAAATGAAGCAAATGGACCTATTTTATCTTCCAGTTTATTACTGAAAATGGGTTTTACAATTTGCTGTGCATAGTTAAAGTGCTACCCAGACAAATTACAGCTGCTCTTTTAACCTGAACATAAGATGGCACAGTTCCAGCCAATCTGAAGTATGGTTTCTAGGCAGGATGTCAAATCTCAGCCCCCTGGGTTCCAGAATGATGGATTGAACCTTGAAAGTTGCAACAGAGCAGCATATGTGATTTCTGTACTGTATTTTGATCACTCATGAATATATTAAAACATGTCCATGCATGTTATTCAAAGCTTCGGTTTATTGCTTTAAACTTAATTCCAAAAAAAAAAAAATTGAAAAGACAAAAAAGAAAATAGGTAAACAAACACATACTAAATATGCAATGCTAATTTAAAGGCAAAAGAGCCATTTATAAATTTGGGATTTTTTCTTTGTTTACTGAAAAGGAGATTAAGATAATGATGCAGTGAAGGGCACCATTTTAGAAGCCGTGTCTCACACAGCTATTGGCATACAGTGCCAATGAATTAAAAAAGAAAAGAAAAGAAAAAGAAAGAAAGAAAAAAAAAGAATCAATTTTTGCATTATCAATAACAATTAATCTTTTTAAAAACAGTTTTTGGCATGCAAATACACTATCCAAGTGTTAGATATCAGACACACTACTCCACCTGCTCATTCCGATGCTCCAAATGTGTCATAACTCCATTTCTTAATTTATTTTCCTCTCTTCTGTGTCCCTTTTACCTTCATTAACAGTTTCCCTAAAAAATTATAATTAATCCAAGGGAAGATATACCCCAAAGTGCCCCTTAGAAAGCTGGGGGATGTGTGACATACCAATGTCACACATGGAAGCTGTTGGGGAGTTTACCCTGACTGTGTGCTTGAGGAGAAGCTCCTTGGGCAGGAAAGTCTCCTGCTCTGTGCTGAGGGCACCTAACACAGTGAGGGGCTCTGAGCTCAGGCTCTGAATGCCATCCCAGTACAAGAAATAAACCTGTTACCAACATTGTCATATCACACTTGGACCCCACTGAAATCTTTAGCTCTCCACATAAACACACACCAAAGTTGTCTGAATCAGGGACAGAGCACAGCTCCTAAAAGACTAAGGCAGCTTCAAGGTGAAAACAGGCTTTTAATAGAAGAAAAAAAAAAAAAGTGGAAAGTCAGCCTACAACAATTTTATGAATGATCTGTGCAACTCAGCATTTTAAAAGATCCTAATTTACATGCTTTTCAGCAGGTTAATGTCTGCCTCCAGGACATGGTTTTAAACACGGTATTAATATTGTGACTTCTCTGGTTTTTCAACCTCTATGATTTTACTCTCCAGAATCCTCTTGTTTATGATGACAATTAAAAGCACTTCGATTTTTAATTTAGTAAGAGCTACCAAGTTCTGTTTTAAGGTTGGCTTTGAATACTACCCTTAATACATATTATCTATATATTTTATATTGTGTAAGTGCAAATAATATAATTTCAGAATCTGGTTGATTTGTGTTTCTGTAAAGATTATTAGCTTAAAATCTCCTACATTTTTAAAAGTTATTACATTAGCCAAGACTGTATTACAGATTCACACAGAAAACTGAGGCAGGAAGGCACCTCTGGAGATTGCCTGGGCCAACACAGCTCAGAGCAGGGTCAACCACAGCAGGTTGCTCAGGGCTGTGTCCATTGGATTTAAAATACCTCCGAGGATGGAGACTCCACAGTGTCTCTGAGCATCCTGCTTTAGTGCTGACCACTCCCAGGTAAAAAGCTGTGATTTTTTCATATTGCCTTTAAATAGAATTGCTTATCAACTTTTCATTGAATACCACTGAGAAGAGCCTGGCTCCATCTTCTGTACTGTATCACATTAGTTTTGTACACATATCACGCACATAATGTGCTGTATTTAAACATGAGAAACTAAAATGACTAAAGTTCATTAGCTTGTAAACATGCCTTCCCATCTTTCTAGTTAATTTTTAGCATGCAGTTGAGGGCATGACACCAAGAACAACAAAATAAGGAAACAAATCAAGATGTTCTAACTTAAAGATGGCAGAAATTCTTATTATCTTAGTCTCCTGATCTTTGCTCATAAGTATGCACGGAGAAACCAGAAATGACTGGGTGCGATTCAGTTTAGATCCTCGGGGTTTAAAAATACCAGATTTTTTTGGTAAGTTTCAAAGGAGAGCACTGAGATTATTATAAAACCTAAGGCATTCCAGGTGTGAAAAGCAAGCCCTTTAGGTTTTCATTTGTTCTTTAGGCAACACTGTGGACTACAAAATAGGTTTCAAAATTTTACTGTATTTAAAGTTTCAAACATCTTTGTTCCAACTGAACATTCCATAAGAAGGGCTATGAAGAAACATCTCTTAAACTGGAAGTATAATTACACTGAAGTTAAAAGGAAGCTCCAGTCAATTTCAAAATTAATTCAATAGATGTTTTTAATAAAGGTGTGGGAAATTAGGAATGTGATTGTCAGACACTACTTGGAATTTGCAGTCTTTTGAAAGTTTGTACTTTTGAAACTTGATTGGTTCTATTTGCAAAAAAGTGGCTACCAGACAAGTGGCTACATCACTGAACAGTTCAGTTTTTTTATTAATGTCCTAAATCTATGTATGTTGCCAGGATATGCAGCCCATAAATAAATGGGGTTAGGTAAAGCTAATTCATTAGCTATAACATTTGACATGAGGATCACCATGGTTAATTGATTATGTTCTATATCAAAGATAATTTTGAATTAAATTTGTCTAATGTACGCTGCTGCTGCTCTTGGCCAAATAAATCACCATGAAAGAATGACCTCCACAGTTCCCCAACAATAGTATGAATTTGTTTTTTATTTTTAATTGAATCATTTGGTATTTTAACTGGCCAGCTTTCCAGGCCTAGGATCCTACACATTATCATCCTTATGCTTAATTTGGTGCCAATTGCTGAAACTGTCTTACTTATTTCATTCTTTGAAGTCCTACAAAACTGGTATACCAAAGTCTTATTTACTAAAAGTTAAAGCAGAGAGGACATAGCATCAACAACTCCTTCAAACTGTTTTTCCACCATTTCTGAAAAACAAAAGTAATCCAACCCAACAGAAGACTACATACCTTTCTGCCTGTCCCATCCTGTCAAACTGTGGCACATCATCAGATAGTCTGCTGGGAAAGGCACAAGTGGCAGGGGTTGGATCCTGCTATGATACAGACACAGGGACTACAAACATTTCAACCAAGGCAAGCCAAAGAGGCAGTTTACCTCTGCTTGCCACAGACTCTGACTCATCACACCCCAGCACTGAAATTTTGACTCTACTGAAATCAATGGCAAAACCCTTGTTGAGCAAGGCCAAAAACTTGCCCAAGTTTATTACTGATTTTATGGCAGTGACAAAATCTGATATCCTATTACCAAACTCTTAAGGCACCAGCTGCCTTCCTGTTTAGGATCACGCCTTACCATCATGTTTTCCCAATTATTAAATAGATATTTATAGCCATAAAAAGGGAACCAAAGAAGAAATAAAAAGGAAAGCAAAAACAAAATAAAGGACTACTGCTAACAGTTAGCATATATTCTCTAAGTACAACAAATGAATTTTCCAGTGTAAAGGCACCAGTTTATTACCAAAAGGCTTCTTTTCTTGGGATGGAAACTAAGTTCTCTTTTGTCTTTTTTCTTTTATATTTTATTTTTTGTTACTATTCATTATCGTTAAATTTCCTGTAATTAAAACTGCTGAATTAGAAACACATGACTGCTTATGAAGCCAATGCCTCACAACATACTGAAGTCCCAGAACCATGTTTGGCATGAAAAAACAGATCAGCTTTAATTATTGCTATAGGATTTATAAAAATTTAGTACAGCTACAAGCTCTATCTACTGCCCTACCTGTACCTGTAACAACTTGAAAGTCATCACACACATCATGACATTATAACATAAAAATTCAACTCCCAAAAATGTGTGCTGATTTGACTTCCAAGAATCCATATAATATGTTCTGGATATCCATTATTTTAAACTATCTCAAAACCACTGATTTTTATGGGAAAAAAAATCGAGCAAATACTGCTGAAGCAATATATATAAATATATATATACACACCTCAGCGGCTCAGTAACTTTCCTGCCACTCCCAAATTTTTATATCATTTGCTTGATTACTTAGCAATTGCAAATTGCATTTTGTAATGTGTTATTTACCCATACCTGTACCTCTTAGGTTTTACATTCTACCTGCAGGCCTAAAGAAGAATTACTTATTTTTTTAGATCAGAGTAACAAAACAGTAGAAATTCTGTACAAACAATAGAGCAGCTTCTTTCAAAGAAACAGAGAATCACTGTTCCTAGAGAGAGGTGCTGCCTAAAGATACTGTAAATGTGCTCCCAGGTTCTCATGAGGCCAACTTGCTCTGAAATGCCATTCTGGAGCTACACCAGGGCAATTCCAACCATGTGTGGTTTTCACCTCCAGTCCCACCTCTGATATGTAGCAGAACTCTTCATGTATTATGTGACTGGCATTCAGAAAAAATGCATTACAGAAGGTTTTGCAGGATGCCATTTGTGTATTCATAACAAGCAGAAAAAAAGTGGGAATGAACTTTAAGTGGGAAGAGCAAAGGACAATCCTTTGAGTACAAATCTCTCATTCAACTCTTATTTTATATACTTGGGCTATTTTTTGAAACACACAAAAATGGCAGCTTTTGCATCCTTCATATGATGAGCATTGTATGTGTAAACGCACAACCCAACTTCTATATTTAGCTTCATCCTTCAGATGGAATATTGACATTTTCTTAGATTTTCAATAGAAGTTATAATGATGTAGGAGTTGGTCGCCAGGAGCACAACTGGCTAAAATTTATATTGAGATACATAAATGAGAATCTTGCAAAGTACAAACTTTCAGCAAATATTATGGGGCAATATGTTCTCTGGGACACAGAACTTGTTCTTCCCGGATTAAAATACAGAAGGTTATTGTTTGGAGTCATGCAGGACTGTCCCTAAATAAAAAACAATGCAGATTTCAAAGCATAAGAAGAGTATGCACTACTTCAACTCCTGGAGAAGAGAGTCAGGTGGGAATTTTGAAACTTACTTCAGGCCAGTCATGAGAATCCGCCTCTAATTTTCCTCAAGCTTAATAACACAAGCTACAAGAGCTCAAAACGAATGGCAGTGATTTTCCTATAGCTCGGCTTCTGGTACCTAATCTACTCATTTAAGAAGGCACATTTCCATGCCCATCAATGGACAGAGAGGGCTTTTCCAAAGGGAAACTCCAATTGTCTCATTTTCTGAAATGTCTTAACGCCAGACTACAGAATATGCCCCGAACTCCCCAAGAATGGGTGCCTGAGAATCAAAACATAAGATAAAAGATTTCAGTGAACAATTATTATTTTTTTCTTCTTTGCCTCCACTGAGGAGGCAGTAAATAAACTGTTTATCCTAGAAACCATAGGAAATTTTTCAAATCTACAACTGAACTAGAGTAAGGAATTAATTCAAACTGTTAGAAAATACTGTGCTGCATGAGTAAAGACTGACCCAGACGAGATAAAGCACTGTAAGAAAAACACACAAGGATCTAATTTAATTACCTGCATAAACATAAACTTCAAATAACTTAATTGAACAGAAAAGCCTTATGACAGGATGCCACTTCTTTATTTAAAAGAAACCAAAACTATGCCTCATGACCACTGTTAGCAAAAGCAATCATCAAAGGTCAGTAAACAAAGAGAGAAGTGCCCAGTGTATGTGTGATACAAAGGTTAGCCCGTGTTTCCAACACGGAAAAAGAGGCAGGAACATCAATGGGAATGAGCAATAGGAAGGGATTGAGCAGAACAGACCAAGATGGAAGCAGGACAAAAATGAGATACCCCAAAAGTGGCATTACAGGGAGCATTGGACAATTTCAATATCCAGGAAAACAACTTCCCAACTGGATTTCAAAATGAAGATGTGGCAAACCCAAGTTTGATGCGACTACAGATTTCTAGAGTGACAGGCTTTTATTTATTTAATGCTGAATTTTAAATGAACTGTCCTTTTGTAGATAGAACTCTAAAGAAAAACAAAAGAACAGTAACTAAACCAGTAAGTTACAGAGGAAAACAAACAGAAAAAAGTTCTCATAAAAAGACCCATAGGAATTATACACAGAAATCTATTTCAAAACTGAATTCTTATTTTAAGACTGAGGTCTTTTGCTTGCCTGCTGCTAAGAAGGTGGTGAAAATCACTTTGATATCACTTTTGTGTTCTCAGAGGTAAAGCCTGAAGTGTTTGACCATCAGCAGACCCAAATAAATGAAAATCATCTGTATACCAAGACCGCTATTCCTTCCTAACCTCTTCTCAAGCAGCGCATTGGAAATAAATCCCTTCCATTTTATTCTGTTGTATTTTCCACCAGGCTATGGTGCACACAGTCTTATCTAGGCCATTTTTCTAACTATTGTGACATCACATTAAACTGCTGAGAAGTGAACAGTTGTTACACAATCAACAGAACAAAAAAAACAGAGTGTTTTCTTGTTTTAACTGCGACTTGGGGTATGTATAGCTAGCAAGAAGAAAAACAGAAATGAATGTTCATGACTAGAAAATAAACAGAAAGCTGCTGAATGAGTACTGTAATTCTAGGATAATGGGTCTCATGCCTCCTCTTCTGTTTTGTAAATATTTTTTTAAGTATTTCCTTTATTTCCCATTGAAAGCTGTTTTCCTGTTCTCAGTTGTCTCTCATTAACCATATTGTGTATAAGGTGGAAAGTGACTTTGGTCTGGCTGGAAGATTTTCTGTAAGATGACACATGATCCACTCCAGGACATTTAAAAATTTGTATCTCTGAAAGAAATATTGACATTTAACTTGAGATTTGGAGGGCAGGGGGAAGCATATTTCAGGTTCTTAGTACCAAAACACTTGGTTTATATTGTTTTGCAGAAATGCCACCTCAGAGATGAAGTAAAGCAGCAATTTCACTTCTAATTTCATCCACCAGTTATTCTGGTCTGAGAGCTGTACATCATCAGTCTCCCATGCCACCATAATCACTTCCTGGGCTGTGTCATAGATTCCTCACCCCTTACTGGCTCATTACTCAGGAACACACTCTAACAAAGTATTCCAGTTTAAAACACATTTTTCAACCGACACTTCTCGGACGGAACGTTGCACTGGTTTGTAACAGGCAAAATGTCAGGGACCACAGAGATTTGATTTGGGAGTGCTCTGAAAACTTTGAAATCTTACCCAGGATTATCCACCTCCTTGTGGTGTCCCTTCCTGCTCTCTGTTTCATAACTTTGGTCACAACAGGCCCCTATTTGTTTCCTTCTCTGCTCCTCGATTTCTACAATCTCATCACAAGCCTGACATCTATTGTAGAGACCCTTGTGTCCTTCAATTCCCAAAGTAAGCTCAGATTTCTAAATTCTGATTCCTTGGATATTGATCCTCTGGGAGATTTTTTTGGCAATAACAATTCTTCTCAGCATTTTCTTGATTTTTAAAACAATATAAAAAATAATAGCTTGCTACCAAAAAAAAAAAAAAAAAAAAATCAGTTGTTTTGTGCTCAGAAGACGAATTATGCTTTGAATGAAATACAAGCCCAGCACAGAAGGGCAGCAGAAAGACCAGATACTGCCTCATTCCTACATTTGCTGTATCACAATCTTGACCTTGTTTGTCATCTTTAAGGTGTTCAAATAGAAGTTTTCAGCACCTTGGCAAATCAACCACACCAGAAAAAATCAGGGTGCAGGCAACATCAAATGTGTTGTCTAACACCTGAAAAAAAAAAACATCTGTGCTGAACTCAGCGGTGAAAAGCTGGAACAACTTGGGAGGACTATAGCTGATTAGCAATCAAACAGTTTATGAAAGGAAATAGTTCATTTTTTTTCCTTTTCTTTTTTAAATCCAAGGAAACTGAAAAATTTCTAGCTGAGAAGATAAAAAGAAAAATGAGTCTTCAAAGACCACACCACACAAGTGGTGCTTAAAAGTGGTGCTTAAGTGGTGCTTACACTGCTTAAAAAATAAGCAGATACTGACTAGAAAAGCTCTTTTCTAAGATTCCTCTTGACCTTCTGTGATACTACTGCACAGTTTCAAAAAGATGAATTTTAACAGATTTACCTCCAACTATGAACCAGGATCTGGTCATCAGCTGGTCATGTTTTAATGTTATCTAGATATGTCTTTAACTGCAAAGAGTTCAATTTGCCTTTGAAAACTCTAGTTTTCAGTGCACACAGAGATTTTAGTGCACACCTTCTACTCAGTAACCTCACAGTTCCTAGTGATCTGTAGGTAATACGAAACCTGCTTCTACCTAAACTTGCTTTCTAGAATCCTTATCTTGCCCAATTCTTGCTATATTTTAAGACCACATGGCCTTCACTCCATCATAAATTATATTGTTTTACTTTAGTACCTCCTTTCCTGTGTTTCACAGAGTTGGGTTTTCTTCTTCCTCCTTTTTTTTTTTTCTCACTTGTATTCAAAACACCGCAAATTGGAATTTTCTTCATTTTCTTCAAGAAAACAAACATCTCCAACACACCCTCTGCTCCCTCACTCCATCTATTTTTGTTGGTGTTTTCTATTTGCTCTACCAGACTTGGTTTGGATGCCTCGGTGTATTTTGTCTCCATCCTATGTTTGCTTTCCAGTTTGAGAACTTCCTGGCAGACAGGGTCTGTAAATTTGCTTTATAGAGCACTGAGGCAAACAGTCAGCACTTAGTGAGGAAGACACCTGGCAGCTCAGGAGGAACAGGTGGTTTTTATCATGTAATGGGACATATTCTGCCCTACAAACTCCCCAGTCCACATCAAAAGAGAAAATCTGAACATTACTTTGAACACTTTTGACAAGAAATTACCTATATAACTTGGATGACATTTGATTAATTTCTCAGTGTCCAATATCCATCATATTTTAAAGGAAGATACAGTATCCTGGTGCAGCTCTAGCTTACACAGTATGACTTTACAGCTCACCATTTTTATCAAGGGTTTGTCATTTGTGTGTTCTCAAAGCTTAATTATAGTATGTTACCAAATGCATTGGAAAAATACAGACTCCATGTACACATGGTTTATGTACAAAGGGATTTGTTTAGCATTAGACACACATTCTTAGCATTGTACATGTCTGTTTCACTTAGTGGTAAGAAAAGGCTAAAGTAAAAGCCAAACAAAATTACCACAATGTTCAAATTCCAATTTATCTTCAACTATTCTGTAAGTAAAGGATCTTCCCATGGGCACTTTCTTACCATTTAGGAAGCTGCCATGCTGAAGCCAAAATATTTATAATTGGTTAAGGGTTTGGGGTTTTGGGTTGTTTGGGGTTTTTTTGTTTGTTTTGTTTTTTTTCCCTCATCTACCCAGAATTTGCTAGATAAGAACTTCTCACTATTTACACTTTTCTGAAGCAAGACTTTCACACTGAATTTTCAGTGGCACATTGCAGATGCCCATGGGATGGAGATAAAAATAAGGCAGAGAGAATTTGCTCCCAGACTAAGAGCTCCAAGAAGGTTGTTCCTTGTTATTTCAGAAAGCAATGGAAGTATTCAGGCACTACACCAGGAAATACAGTTGGAAATAGGAGCAATGATAAAGGCTGAAAAGACTTCTTTTAGCAATGCTAAAGTAGTTCTTGCCATACAAATCAGTTTGCCTAACACGAGACGTTAATTATAACGAAAGAAGTTAAATTTTCCCGACCAACTCTTTATAAACTTAACAACAAGAAGTACTGTGCATAAATTCCCCCTGAAAAGTTAGAAAACTGTATGTGTTGGGGTGGGCAGTAATAGGAGCATGTGGAAAATGGTGGAGGGAATGGGAGGATAGGCTGAAGAGAACACGTGGGATCACACTCTGTGTGTCCACAAGGCACCACCAGTTATTCTCGTCCTTCCTAACACATTTTGCTAGTGACTCCACTTGATTCAAACATTCCTTGTAAATCAGACCTCCTTGTAAATCAGGATCTCTGATTATTGTCACTGTACTCTGCCCCCTTCTTGCTGTTCAGTGCCCAAAATGCGATATCATGCTCCAGACTACCAACACAGTCCCAGCTAACAGGGAGTGTCTGTCAACAGCAACTGCACACACTGCACAGACATGCATTTTAACTGAGCTACTGACAGAGAGAGAAACTCATGTTCTGCCCCTGAACAGCTAAAGCTCTTTTCTCAGAGATATACAATATCCCTTTAATCATCCAGACTTGGAAGGCAGGTCTAACAAGAGACTGGATAGCTCAAAATAAAAACCTCTCCTAGCTGCATCACAGAAAAGTGAAAATAATATTCAGAACATATTTACCCTTCTGTATGTCTAGTAATTGAACCAACACTGATCAGAAGCAACCTCAACTCTGAAGCACTCAATTAGCAAACAATAGAAAAGGTTATGCAAGACAGGAGAGGAAGGGATATATTTGTCTTCAGTGCTACTGCCACAACTGATGACCCTGCACAAGAATAGAAGGCACAGTGCTCACATTTCTGGCTGAAAGCAGATATTCCTTCACAAGAACTGTAAAAAGCAAGGTATAACCAGTTTGAATGACAATGCTATTAAGAGCTGTGTCTTTAAGCCTTCCTGAAACAACACTGAAACATTTCAACAGGATGATATTAGGAAGTAGCAAAATACCAAGGGATTTCCCCCCAGTTAAATGGAGGGCTGATGCTGGGAGAAGGCAACTGATCAGTCACCCAGCTGGCAGTAGAATATGAGGCCTCCTCCAAGAACACCCTTGGTATCCCAAGGGCTCTGTCTTGCTGCTGTTCACACTGCTCTGGCTCCAGACATGCACTGCACAGGTTTCCCACGCACCAGGGGAAAATCCAAAGGAGGTGAAAGCTCAGGGCAGCAATTACTGCATGGCTGTATTCAAGATTATTTGCAGTGTAACTATCTGTGTGCAGGTCTTATGTAATGTATTTATAATGGTGTAACACATACTGACCTCAAGTAAATCACTAAGCACACAACTTCTGGTGCTTTCAGTGCTCTTATTTCCATGAGTGTATGAGACTTACCCACAGCCAAAGCCTTTGAAACTAGATTTTCTATATATCTCTGCTATCGCGTACTTCTTTCTCTCTAAGAATGAACATGAAAACTCACAGCTTAAAATGATAATTAGTTAATGCTTCACATTGTACAAAATCACAAGCACAACAATTGAAGAAGTGCAAAATATGTTTGTCACATGATAGAGTAAGCAGGAAATGTTTTAGACAATTTTGCCTCAAAAAAGGCCCTTTCTTTAAAAATAAAGTTATTTGCAAGGAAATGTGTCAATTTGCTTTTCATTTAAAAAAGCAGAGAGCGTTTTGAAATTGCTCAAATATTCTATTTAGGTACTTTCAAGATTAAAATGTTCTAGTTTTAAGTTCAAAATTATCTTTTTGGTTTTCTTCTTCCCAAAGACTAATATAGATGTAGAAAAACAAGTCAAAACGAAATATTTCAATATATGCTGATAGAAAATATATAATTTCATCGGATTCACCTTTCCTTGACCTTTATTTATAAGATAAATGATAGTTTATCTTTTTTCTATTTCAGAGAGAAGAAAGTTCTGAAGCTTCAAAAAAATCTTGACACACATGATAATTACTTTTGATCTATCTTCAATTCTGTAAAGTCATTTCATCAAAATATTTGATGAATACTTTTAGCAATATTTTGGATGTGTCTTTCTTTCTCCTCCCTGAATTTTTTCATCCTAGGGACATACTTTTTAAAAATCAGTCTTAATATTAAAGATTATTCTTTTTTTTTTGCTGTGGCTTAGTCTTCCCAAGTCCTTAGCCAATGACTTTTAACAGTATAGACCATATTCTTATAGCAACTGATTGTGAAGCCACATCCAGAAGTCTTTAATTTAAGGTGAAGAATGGGTATCTGGGAAGCCTAAAAAGTACTGGTAGTGCTCCTGATTTACAAGAAAATATTAAAATCAACATTTCAAAGCCCAAGACAAAAAAAAAAAACCAAAACATTCTAAATAGAGATAAAATGCAGCACGAAGCAGGGACTCTTGATTCTTTTCTGGGTGAAATAAGGAGCACTGCACTTGTTGAATCTGGAATACTACCCAAAAAACAGGACATAGATTTTCAGAAGAGGAAATCCTCGCAAAATTGGAAATACATAGGAGCAATGGTAACAGATTCTCCACTCACAGTCATCAACTCCCTGGCCTCTTATGGAATTGTACTGTGTGTCTGGCAGAGGTTTATACCCCAGAGGAGCAGTGCCTCATCTGTTTGAGCTACACTGGACAGATTTGCTGCCCTTGGGGGGTGATACACTTTGGGGGGCTGTCTCCTACATCTATCGGTCAGGGCAGGATCTTCACCCTCCAATAAAGTGCCTTTGTCATGCCCCTTGATGCACAAAAACACCCCAAAACACTTTTAGTGTCCCAAAACCCTTTTTGACATCTCCCCCACTCAGGGCAGCCTTTTGCTTTTGAAGTAATAGGTATGTAAATAATCAAAAAGCACTCAAAATTCTGCAGTTGCCAAGGATGCAACCTCCCCCCAATATTTAAATAATCTATTTTTTCAGTAAACTATTTCTTTTTAATAACCCACCTGACCTTCTGTGGAAGCTGACCCTTTATACAAAATAGTTATGTACAAAACCGTGAGGGTCTGGCCAGGGCTGGTCTCTGATGTGAGCAGCCAGTTCAGAGGAGTGACTATTAACAAGTCTTAATTGCAGCAGAGTGTGATTTAAGTGCCAGGTAGTGTTCATTTTGCACATTTTCACATCTGAATGTCTGTATTCTTTTAGACCTTTCTAAGTTTGATGTCAAATGGCATTTTGCCAGAAAAATACCCAAACTTATAATGGTTCAGTGCTAAAATCCTACTGCCTGGGCAAAGAGTGATTTAAATGGGGTTTAATATTAAATGCATGTGCATGTGTTAGTAAATACATCCCTGTAAAACTGTCACTGAAAGCACAAATATGAAGTCTTTATGCCACAATAGAGCATTTATAATATACCATATCCATCACAATGTATATATATTAAAAAAACCCATCAGATGTGCTAGTAGCCAGTATTGACAAAATCAGCATTTTCACTGTGACATTATTAATATTCTTCTTATTGATTATCATCCATTTCATTGTATTCTCAAGAAGCCCCCATTCACAGACAAGATGCAATGAGCTGATCTGGACCCTTTGTCTCAGAGGCATGAAATTATTAAAGCCAGAGCACTCTTGTTTAGCAGCACCAGGACCACAGCAAGTTATTACATTATTCCATAAAAATCAAACACAAAGGGCAATTTGCTACCAAGGTTGCTTTTTGCATCCCTCACTGAATCCACCAATTCCTTTGTAAGAACTTACAAGGTGTCAGACAGAAAAGCTAATCCAAAAACTTAAGTACAGACTACATGTTAAGTTTTAAATTAAAAATTATTTGGTCTCAGAGGCCATTTTTCTGACTAAATCTTCTGCAAATTATTCTGATACTTCAAAAGAGAGTTTAGATTCTGCATAGTCAAGAAAGAAAGATTTAAATGGAAAAAACAACTGCTTTATGAAAGAGTCCAACTAAGAGGAAATATCCAGAAATCCATTTGATTTACTCAGTGTCAGTATTTCCCTAAGATAATTGCTAAGGATTAGACTCTCACTTGAAAAGGGAGGCTACAAGTCACGTCTGTGGAAGTAAAGAAAACCTGTGCAAACATCAAGCAATATTACACAGGACATCCTAGAAAATCTTCTCTTGTCATTTAGCAGCCTGGCCACCAGTCCAAGACCCCCAGAGCAGTAGATCACATCCTTCATTTTTTTCAAAATCAACTCAAAATCATAGTTATGAGTAACTGCAGTGCTAGAAGAAGAGTCAGTAAGAAGGTGGCAGGCACAGCATTCTTCCCTTGTGCTTGTTCCAAGCAGCAGCAGTAATTAAAACTTCTAGAACTGCAAAAACTTCTGAAACAGGGATTTTATTTTAATAGCAACATTTCCAGGGGAAATACTAGCTTTAACAAAATTAGTGGGATGTTAGGGCAAACATGTTGTTTATTTAGTTAAAACAAAAGGTCTGAAATCTTCTCTTAGAAATATTTTAAAGCCTAGCACATTTTCTAATTTTTTTCCGGATTTATTTTCTTCCAGATAGCTCAATTAAGGATGCATCATGGAAGCCTATAAGTAGAGTTTTTTCTGCCTTCTGTGTGAAACAAAATTAAAGGTCTGTTTTTAACATATCGTATTTTTCTTGTTTCCTGATTATTACCTCATCTTGAAAATTTGTTTAAAGAAACTAAATCCTAATATTTACAATATCATTTATTAACTGCACTGAAAACAATCAAACAAACAAAACCATACAAATTTGCTAGATCTACCTGGTAAAAAATGAAATCATTAGCAAGGAATGAACTCTCATGTTTTCATGAAATAAGTGTTAACTTTTGTCCAGGAAAATTTTGCATATTTGCTACAGCTCAACTATGAACGAATCACAGAAAAAATCCTAAGAACACAATGTGAACACAAAATGCTGTTGTCTAAAGACACCTCAATTTTACAGTGGGGGTGTTGATGCCTCCAGCTTTTTTATTACCTGAAAAACCATCAACAACTTTATAACGGTGAATGCAATACAGTTCAACTTGTAATTGCAAAATTCCCTTTTAAAAGCGGCAGATGTGTGCCAGCACATCTGGAAACCACTCTTAATTATGCTTTCCTCACGTGGGACAGCAGTAGCTTGTACCCATAGCAAAGGTTTTATATCTGACCACACAAATGCTTGCAACCACCTGTGCTTTACACTGATTTTCATTATAGACTGTATCACATTACTGCCCTATTATTCCAGAATGCCATTTGAAGCTGTTGTGTGACTAAGCTGCATCAAGTGTGGTCTTGAAAAGGCCTCTACTCTACAAAAATGTAATAAACTTGATTGCAGTTAGGGTACTTACCACTGCGGGTATCACAATATGCATGGTCCTCAAGTTGGCTTTTCTTGCTCTGAAAGTCATAAAGGGTATACAGTAACAATCATTATTACCAGTCTGGGAATTGAAATTTACAAACTAATGCATGTCCCTAAATGAGATACCTTGTACGTATTTGGAATTCCTTTCCAGTGTTGGTTTCTTTCCTACTATTAATACAGTGGTATTTTAGTCAAATACTCTGCTGCTTCAGCCGTGCTCTGAGACCACAGAAAAGATATTTCAGCTGTGATCTGCCAGCATAACACAATTTCAATTCTGTTATCAATATTTTCATAGGCTGCAAACACTGTGAGCTACACCGCTAGGTTGGGTTTTCTAAACTCAAACCTTCCTCCCTTACTCCCCGTTGCCCCACTCAAGTATAACAGCTTTTTTTGCATCACTGTTCCTCATTTCTCACAATTAAAAAAGTTTCAGATGTCTGCAAAACTCTTCTTCACAACACTCTTTCTATATTTTGGAAGACTGTAATATTGACGTGCAAGATTTTGTACGTGCCGGTGGAAGGGAAAGATCAAACATTTGCAACACTCAGCCCTTGGGAGATGCATGCCCAGGGACAGACTGCTCAGACACGGACACCGGGACGTGCAAATTTGTAAAACACAAAGTATGCCATTTTACAGATTATGGTTTGGGATAATTTGCTCTGCCGACCTGCACAATGTGCAGGTAACTTAAAGAGCACCCAAATATCTCTTCAGTATAATTTATTCTGCTTAATAATCCATTACTATGCTTGAAAGGAAGGTTTCCACATAGTTAAATATATGAGAACCCTCATTCACCTGTCTCATGTTTTCAGCCTATAATTCAGGTCTTAAATTTTGCTGTAACTCATGAAGCCCCAGAGGATCCCTCACAGGACTAAACCTTCTCCCAGTGCTCTGCCCGCATAACTTCCTTGCACTCTGCCAAGGGCTCTGGGATCGCAGCTGCAAGACACTGGCCCCACTCTGAGAAAGGCTCAGAGCAGAGCTCAGATCCTAAACCAGCCACTGTGCTCCCTCTCTACCAGGCAGAACAAATGCTCTGTACAGTCACAAGTGCCTTGGCTTCGCTCCTGCCCTCGCTCCGTTCTCTCTCCCGCCTTGCTCCGCGCAGCTGCTCCGGGGCAGCGGGGCCCAGAGCCCCCGGCTCAGCAGCCCTTGGAGCTGCTCCTCCCGCGGCAGGCAGGACTCTCTGGGTCAGCAGAGGGGGAACAGCAGGCTTTGCTTTAATGCACCTTTTTGTTTGGTCATCTCGGGGCCTCACATACGACACCTGGTAGGCATTTCAACATTCAGGCAAAATTAAAAGGCGTTAAAATTATATAGGAGGTGTTCACTGGGTCATATGTACTTTTGCAGAAGTATCTATAATATTCTAAGATTGAGTATTTCAACTGTCCATAACCCCACTGCTGTAAAAGCACAACTTGATTTCACACTGCAAATACATTTATTACCCATGCAAAGAAGTCACAATATTCCTTCTACTATTCTTTAGTTTTCTGTGGTAACATTTTAACATTGCTAAAAAACATGTTCATTTCTGTGAACTACTTTAAAGAAAAAAGGATCATTGTCTACTTTAAAACAAGACACACTGAATATAACTTGTTAAAGGTTTCCCAACTAAACACATTTATAGGGCAAACAAAGACTGAAGCACCCTACGGTACTCTAAAAAAAGATAAAAATATCCTTTTTTTGTTTGAAGGTGAAGGTATTTTGGAACCAACCTTGCTGAAAGAAAATTATACCTGATTATCCAAACAATAGGCCTAGAATGTAAATTCATTTCATCTTGGATATTTGTATATACACAAATGCAGCATTTTAATGGAGATGCACTAGAAGACAGGTAGCTGCACATACTGAACTCCACTTGAAATGGTGATATGAATTGATAAATCAAGGTCAGGAACAAGAGTCATTTCTAGAAGGGGAGAAGGACAAGGGAAAGGACTGTAAACACTCAGACTGCTTCTTTACAACACAAGGACAGCACATTCAAGCCTTTTATTCAGTAAACCTCTCTCTTTGAGGAGTGCAATGAAGACAAGGAAACTGCTTGAGTTAGGATGGCAATGATAGTCATGCTAGTGCCATCAGGAACTAAGGGGGAAGAGCAGCCAGGTCACAGGGTGTGGGATCCAAAGACATGTAGTCAGGGGGATTCTGTCTGCTGACTGCAATGGGCACTGGATCAGTCCCTTGCCCTTATTCCTCTTTAACTATCCCACTTGTAATGCTGTCATCATGAGCTTAAGGATGTGACCGGGAAGGAGAGAAGAAATGTCTTTGAAGTCACAAAATACATCCAAGATTCTGGACACCTGCCATTTTAAAACACTCAGCTGAGCACACTCGGCCTTAGCATCAGGTTAACAGTCAGGAAGCAAGGAGCAAACAGAGGAAAAATCCTACCATGGATGCATCCTCCCTGCCTCACTCCCTCTGATTCCAGTCATTTTGGGTGCACTGAGCCAT
Source organism: Aphelocoma coerulescens (assembly GCF_041296385.1). NCBI lineage: Eukaryota > Metazoa > Chordata > Aves > Passeriformes > Corvidae > Aphelocoma > Aphelocoma coerulescens. Next base: position 108,776,457 of record NC_091013.1, read on the forward strand.
ACTCCCATGCCCAGCCAGTCAGGCAGCCCCCACGTCTGCAGCCATGCTGGAGCCTGCCCATCGTGCTGCCATCCCTGAGCCCTGCTGGAAACCAGCTCTGGGGCCAGGTGCAGGGGCTGGTGCTTGGGGCTGCACATATCTGAGGAAAGGAAAACATGTGGGCTCAGGTTCAGGGTGCTGGAGAGGCCAAGCAGGCAGAGGGATTGCTCCCAGGAGCAGGGAGCAGTCGGCAAAGAGGCAGCACTTTCCCCAGAGCAGGGTGGATGTCGTGCCTGTTCTCCCCTATAGCGAACTGACTGAAAATACTAAAAAGTCTTTGCAATCCTATTGGTCCTGCCAACGGAGCCTGAATGGCAGGACAATGCATCTTTGTTCTCAATTAAAAACATTATTTGGGGGCAGTAATTATTTAAAAGCCAACCGGAAAAAGATTTTGTGATTATAACCACAATTTCTCAATTGAAGCAAATGTTTTAAACAATCAAGGTTTGATAGAGACAGACGAGAGAAGGAATAATAACAACCACTACTATGACTACATGTAGCCTTCATCCAGCCAGTACAATTTTACTTGTATTCTGAAATCAATGCACCATAATCACAAACCAAAAACGTGCCTGTAGTGAAACCCACATACGACACATGCAGATGTGGAGGGATTCCATAAGGACATTACATTACTGGATACTGTAAGCACCCTGCCTGCTCTGTTCTCCTTTTCCTAGGAACATAGAGCAAACGTGGCTATTCTAATATTGAAAAATGGGAAGCATAGCAAGAAAGAAGTGGAGAGAATTTGTGTTAAATTGGATTTTCTTGTCTACTCCTGTAGTTTTTATCGCCCAGATGACAAAACATTATCATTAGCAGCTTATACCAAAAGTTAACATTTGCCCATGGTTTTCTATTTTCTCTAAACCACAAAGGTTGGAGCCTGTTATGCACTCCCCTTATCTTACTCTGTTACTTTAGAATCTAAGAGAGCACTGTGCACATTAATCTTTCATGGCAGAGTTCACTGAAGTTCTGCCAAAATTCAATAATTATGTTCCATCCAATCCAGCAATTTATTTATCTCATTGCTGGAATTTAGAACATATAGAACAAAGTGCTTAGTTTATATGAATGAAATCCCTGCTAAAAAAACAACAAACCCATAAGACAAAACAAAACAGCCCTGTTTCATTTCTAAAGTTTTAAAACATGCAGCAGAATCTACTGAGAAATAAAGCTATTTTTACAAGAACAATGTTTTGATAAACTGAAAGTGTTCCACGATGTTTAGGGTCCTTTTTCTTTCATGTAAGTGAAAGTATTTTATAAATACATTTGTAAGTTTTATTCAAAAGCATAACAATATGTACCACTTACACTGCACTACTAAAATATGAATGTCTAATGATCAATAAAAATACCAACTAAAAAGCAAGAATTTTTTTTCTGAATGGAAAAGGTATTGATTTACTGCACTGAAATGGGTAACTGAGAGTTCAGCAGTTCTATGGAGCAAAATCTAAGATACAAAATTACAACGAAGTTAAGCTTTATAATTGAACTCTTTCTCAATATGTTTGCAAACAAATAGAAAACATAAAGCCCTCCAAGCAGGAAGATTAGAGACACATTATTCCTGAGGGCTGTTAAAAATGAAAATGGCACAATGGACAATACCTTATATTCTTCACTTTTTGTAATCTCAGGAAAAGTAACTAACCAGTTATTTATAAACCTATTTATAAAGACAGATTAATCTACTGGTTTTGGATTTAAAAATAGAATGCAGTGTCTATGCATTTTAAACTTCTGAATACAGAATGCTGATTTATCTGATGAAAACATGACTTTTTTATGTTCATACTGACAATAGATTTCTTGATGAAGGAAAATGTTTATTTGGTGTCTGCAATCAAAAGCCAAATTTATAAAGTTTTAATTTTTTAATTTTTTAAGAAAACTTTGTTACTTCATATATTAGGTTTTACATTTCAGCCATGCTATCAGAAAAAAAAATATTCTGGATTTAAAAACTGCTCACAAAATTTTTGGAGAATAACTTGCTGTGATTTATAACACAGCCCTTCACCAACCAAAATAGAAAAGAAAACCTCTAGAAGTAGTACACTAGGATGTGTTCACTATTTCACAGTAAAGCCTTCTAGGCAAAACTAGGAATATCATAGTAAAACATTTTAAAGTTAGTTTTACAGTAACAAGGTGGGTTTGTGCATATTTTAAATTAATACTACCTAAGTCAGTAACTCAGGAGAAACTACTTCCACACACCAGCAAATAAATTCCACAATGATTTGCAAAAACTCTACTATCACATTTACATTTACACCAAGTATGATCATTTTCTGGCAGTGCTTTACATTAAAATAGGATTCAACAGTGGCGTATTTTTCCCCTGTTGTAAAACTTTACAAAAGCCCCAGAAAAATGCAATTAAGTTACATGAGTTTTATTTTACTAATGTTCTCCATCTATTCTTTTGCAACATGTTCATCTTGTCTGCTTATTTTCATCGCAAATACAACTTGCTATAGTTAAACTTGCAGGAGACTTTTGAGTACTGTAACTCAGTCTGCTGCAATGTAACAATGAACAAACTCTCCCAGCCAAGTTACATGAAAGTACTGATTCCGAGGAGTCTGTAAAGCTCGAGTTGTCTCCCAGTGTAGCTGTGTCTTGCATTATGTAATAAAGGAAACACACACACACACACACACACCCCCCCCCAACACCTTACAGAAAATACAGTTTAACAGAAGAAACACAATACCTGTAAAGCCCATTTTAACAGCAACAAAAGGGATCAAGGCTGGGGGCAGGGGGCAGGGGAAGGTGCGAAAAGGCTGTTCCGTATCGATATTGCTGCCGAAAGATGGTGTTGCTTATAAATGAACAACACACATAGGAAGGAACGAGCAACTCCTCGGCTACAGCCACAAGTGCAGAAATCTAAAATAAAAATACCTGCCAAAATTGCTGCCTAATGCATTTTGTCTTTATATTGAACACATGTCGAAACGACACTGGGGCAGAGCATACACAGCATGTTATAGGAGGTCCTTAATTTCCAATTCACAGATTAAATTCACAGAACGTTCAAGTGTACAATAATAATGTATTCACCTACAGTGCCAAACTTGTTTATATAATATCAGTGAGGAATAATCACCCATTTATTGCACTGATGATCTCCACAAATTTCAGAACTCTGAGCACACTTGAAACGTGAACTTTTGCAGCTCCTTATTAATGTTTAGACTAACTCCCTTTCCCCCTTTTTAACAACAAAGGACTACCCAGCTCCTGTTCCCCGTCTCACAGATCAGACCCATACCCAGATTTCAAGGAAATTGAATAAATCCAAAGGTACATCCAAGATTTTCCTTGCAAATTTCCCTCCAGTGGATCCAGGCATATATTTTTTAAATAGATATATCAAAAAGCTCCACTCATACAATTCAAACAGAGAAACTTCTCAAAAATATCGTTACTTACTGTTCAATGAGCATAATTTACTGAGATTAAAAGTTTAAAGATTCATCTGCTTTAAGTCTACAAGTGTTTTAAGCAACCCCTAATACTGTATCTTGCTTAAATGTGACAATTAGTGCTGCTTTGGCATGTTGAAAAATAGAAAGATACCAACGATCCTCATTATGCCTTAGCTCTCTGTAGCCTGGTTTTTGGAGGTGCGTAAGCTGCGGAAATTTAGAATGATAATAGCAACAATTTGGTACAAGAGGAAAAAACAGACCCTCCCCCCCAAATGCTTCAGATATACTGTATAAAGTCATTTTGACATGCCTACACAACTGGTTGTGGCAGCTTTCAGACATGATTCCTAATCACAAAAAAATGCTTCAGGTTCTTTTAGAGAAAGCTTGCCTTGGGAAGTTGATTTTGGCCAAGTGCCAAAATCATGTGCAAAAGGGGCCCTCATTACCAATTCATGGCAGCCTTCAGTGCTGACAAAAAATGTGACCCAACAGGCTAAAGCAACAACTAAAATTAAAAAGTATGAGACAAAGACAACTTACTTAATATTCCTTCCATCGCCACGTTAAACTTTTCCGTAATTAAACCCTTGTTAGTTCAAAGCAGTTTTCAACTACTTTTAAATGATTGCACAGGCAGTCTGTAACAGTGGAAAGCTTTCCCTGTAAATTCTCCCCAGCCACTCCACTGCTAACAGCATTTGGGTCCGACAGCAGAACTTTTTTGCCTCTGCAAGAAACCCCTCTCCAAAAAGAAGCGAAGCGTCCGCGCGTATTCCAGCCAAAACTAAGCAGATCATTACAAGCTTTTGCAAGCAGTAAAGGCATAGGAGGAGTGAGGAGGAGGGAGGAGAGAAAGGGCTCGAGACGCAGGAGCAGCTATTTCCTAAACTTTCTAAAAAGCTTATCAAAATGGGCATGCAAACTTGAAGCAATTGCAATTAACAGTGCTCACTGCCCCACTCTCCCATAAAAGCAGATTTGATACACGGCCTTACCTAGATGTCGTCTGGCTTTTCTGTGGATCAAAAAGTTTCCTGCCTAAGCACAGAGATATTCTTTCACAAACCATAAAGGCCCCTTTTATTAATCCAGCACTGTAACAGCCCGCTTTCTACACCACGTTGAGAGCAGGATGCGTCAGCTTTCGAGAGAAAAACAGTCTTAACATACAATTAGTGGCAGATTGTATAATAGACGATTTATCTTAAAGAGTGAAAAGGCATTTTTTAAAAAGCAAAGAGGGTGCGGTCAGATGTTAGGCTATCCCTGAGAAAAGGGGCCTAGGCTGCACTAGTACCTAAATACTAGCAGAAGCTTACTGGGAAGGGAGCCAATGGAATGACTTTGTTTGACCCAGCTGCCAATCTCTCCTGAAGCACTGCGCCAGACTAAACACTGACACTATTTTAACTCAAATCAGGCTACAGCAGCTGTTTGCTTTCCGGCTCTCAGCTATGCACCATGGCCATGATGACTCTGCACAGCACATATGATAGAGCTGGGGCACTTCTGCTAAAATATGTTCCATGTTTGTGCTGGTGGTATAGAAGTGGGGGCTGGAGTAGCTGTTTCGAGGGGGGTTTTCTTCCCTTTCTTATTTTTTTTTTATAATATCTCTGCCACCATTTTCCCCAAAGTCAACTAAAAATGAGATTTGGGGCTTGCAAAAAATTCAGAATTGAAAGTCAGGGGAAGAAGAAAAAGTTCCTGCTTGGGACAGACAAGAATTGGAATACATTGTAAAGGTGTGTGTGTGTGTGTACATGATTCCAAAATCCACCTACTACTTAAAATGATTTATTTTCCTCCTGTTAGTTGCTCTAAAATTGATCAGTATATAATTAATCAACAGATTCTCCCTCTCATTTTCAAGTGTAAAAAGAAAGTGCTTATATACATATATACGTAAAAAAGCAGGCATTACATGTGTGCATACGTGCACACATTTACGTATGCATCCAGATTCTGATCTAAATTACACCAGTGCAAATTGCACTGTAAGCAATGAAGTTATTACTGGTTAAAACTGAAGGTGGAACTCGATAGCCAATTTACATATGAAAGCATATGAGACTGAAAAAAACCCATAGGCATTAGTAGTAACAGGCACATGGCATGGAGGTTGGCACGTCTTTTCTAATTCAAAAAAAAGTCAGGGTCGCAGCAACAGAAACAAAGCTCATATACATTTAAAATCAATGGAGGCTTCTGAAGCACTGGGCATGTTGTACAGTCTAACATAGCACCTACAGGTTTTTAGTATTTACACCTAAACTCAGGCACAGTACTTAAGCCAAAACTTTGTTTCCTCTCACCTTGCCAGAGAAGGCTGCTGGCTAGTCTCAAAAACTGCATGTCATGATAACTTCTGCAATCAGTAAAAAAAAAATCAGAAGAATATACCCACCTAAAAGCAAAAGGCAGAGAGAATGAACCCAACCCTTATAGTTAATATAAAAGTATGTGGAAGGTCTGGCTCCTGACATGTGAATGCCTTCAGTAAGCACTGCTGGGTATCTCCAATTCAATATGTATACTCAACAGAGATAATGAAGAAAAAAATTACTAAACAAAAATGGAAAAAAAAAATAAAATGAAAAAACCCACCAAAAATCTATTGTCTAAAAGCTGAGCCTGTTGCTCTGTCACAGACTGTTGGCACAAACAGATTTCCATGATCTGTGCAACAGCCTCCTACCAAAAACCGGTGGAAATCGTTCATATTGCACAAGCTTAAATCTCACTAACTACCCTCCCCTCTAACTTGTCCTCAAGTACATTAACAGTTTAAGAAAAAATCTTGGAAAAGATCTTAAATAATCCACCATAAAATGAATATATGTTACAAATGGAATGACTAATGTCTAGCACAACAAATGTCAACGTTCCTATCCAACATGGGAATTGAAATGGAAGAGCAGACCTGTACTATGCCTGAAACACCATGAAAGAATGTGATTACTACAAGAAATGCAGTTACTTACACCTGAGAAGTCGGAAATCTTAACATAGCAGATAGGTGAGGCAAACACAACAGTTTTTGCAGTCCCTCTCCTCTCTCTCTCTCCAGACAAATGTTTATCACAAGATTAATTTGCAGGCCCCCTAAAGAAAATGTGACTCCTCAGGTGTTCTGTGAACTCACACCTCACATTGCCCTGCACTAAAGACAAAACCACAGCAATAGCTCTAGAAAGACTTTAACAGCACTGAACTTATCATGGCTGGAAAAGAACAGAAGTACAGATAAAAAACAAAATACAGGCTGGAGTGAAGCTTTGCCAGTTCCTTGAGGCAGAAGAGAAGGCCAAATCAACAGACAAAATTTGAAAATGACAGGAAGGGAAGGATGTTCTCAGTGAAGCCAGCAAGGAATATATCCAAGACAGGACAAGATTAGGATGCAGATAAATTATGGTGGATAGACACTCTAAACCCAATCATAAAAAAAGACAAGACTATACACTTAAGTGTAGAACACAAACACTTTTCATTCAAACACAGTATAACTAGCAGAAATCTTGCACAACCTTCTCCTTCTTGAAGATTCAATTGAAAATTTATTCCTGTCTCAGTTTGTAAAGATGGGTCCTATTGTCAGAATTGCTCCAGGGTGGCTGCAGGAGAGGAGGGTGGTGTCTGGCATTTCTTTCATTTTTAAACAAACTTTTTTCTGCTTTGGGCAATGCATTAAGAAACATAGGGAATCACTGGAACCAGTAACTAGTAGAGCTTTGCTGACAAATACAAATCTCTTTCCTTCTAGAAAACTGTTTTGAATTCTTATTATCTAATAAATGAAGCATTATTACAGCTAAGCATATTTGCAGTTCCTGTTGTGTAAAATCTCTGTTTGTTCTTAAAAGGGTTCTCTGTTAGAAATAACACATTCATTTTTTTCCCTTGATTTTGAGGTTGGGAAGCTGAGTGTGTATGTGATTAAACCATGGGCATCTATGCCAACCTAACCTCTTCAAACTGTTGGCCAATATTGATCAAATTTATGATCAGAGGTTTCAGGTGTATTTTATAGAAACTCAATAGTGTTGGGATCTCTATTCCATAAAAAATATAGGTCAAATGAATAGAGGAGTAACATTTTCTTGGCATTCCCATGAGTAAATATGGAAAATCTGTGGAAGAAAAAGACCTAACGGCTTCATTACGTGATGGAGAAAGCTTCCACCAGACTCACAGACTATTTTAAATACCAAAGTTCAGTTAACCTCAAAAAATGGTTTCACAGGAAAACAGCCTTCAATGGTTGTGAACTACCTTTGTTTTACTGGGGAGCTGGTAGAAAGCAGATTGAACGTATTGTCCAAAGGCTTCTTTTGTTTATTTTGCATTTTGATTTCAACTACTCAATTAGAGTGACTTATTTTCAACTTTATTTTTTCTATGTTTAGAAGCACAGTTTTGGCCTGGTACTTTATGACCATATGATTCCCCACTTCAAGTCAATGACAAAATTCTAATTGATTTAAAAGGATTTTATCCTTTTCATCCCCAAGCCTTACATATATTGCCAGGAGGTCCCAGAAAGTGATGATGTAGAGCACTGTGCAGGTTGTGATCTACCTATGAATTGGTGTGAGGTGATCAGTAACTTCCAGCTTCCACTTGTGCATCAGTCACTTCTGGAAGAGATGATGGCCAAAACTATGACACAACACTCTAAGTCAATGGCATTGGAGGCTCTGAGCTCCTAAAAGGCTGTGCGTTTCTTCACATACTGAGCCTTCCATTATTTGAACTTTCAATAACCATCACTGCTAGGCTGGAAGCCTTTCACTAGTAAGAGTCACTGGGGAAAGAGGAAAAAGAAGAAATTAAACACAAAACAGAACGTACATTTCATTGTTTCAGATACGTCAGGGGAGTAAGTTAAATTTCCAAAACCGAAACTGACTTCAAACAAATTTATTTCCCTACCTACTGCATTAGCACATCACACAGCACTAACTTTATTAGTATGTTTCATTTATAATATACTTATTTGAAGCTGGAAGACAATGGTAAAATACAAGAGGAAAAAGAAAAAGAAAAGAAAAAAAGTAACAGCTGCCTCCTAGCAAACAGGAATACATGCTATACTCCCTATTAAAAACTGAGAAACATAAATAAATCCAAGAGACAGTCACCTATTCATGGCAAAATGGAACCCAGATGCTAACAGCCGAGAAGAAACTTGCCTCAGAAATTTGATTGCATAACTATCTTTCATGAAGGATTTTTGTAATCCTCTCAATAAGCCAGTGCCCACCACACCACCACCAGCAGTAGTGCACTAGACTTTTCAGTTCCATTTTGTTAGGAAATATGGGCTTGCTGTGGTCCATAGACCTTTTAAACAAGAGCAGAAAACATGGCAGTGATTTTTGTAGCTATGGAGTTAGTTTAATTCAGACTCTAAAATTAGTCTTACACAATCTCATCATCTCCAGATGCTCCTTTATGCTCATAAATCCACTAAAATGTTTATATTGTCCCATGCAAAAGGGTGAATGCCTGCTGCGGATTGTTGCTCCAAGGCAGCAATAACTTACTATGTCTTTTCTGTAGCAAGTTGCAGTGGTTTTTTGAAGTACAATCTATAGACATTTGCTCTTTCCATCACACCTCCCACATTTCCACAAGCCACAACATATTTATGCTTCAAGACATCTTCTGGAACAAATCAGTTTTAGTTTTGAATTAGAATACTGCATGACATGAGACAGATATAGCTGGGGTTTCTCCCAAGAAAAAAAATTGTCTGCTTTTAGAGCAGAGAACAAGCAAATATCAAGCTTGCATATAAGCCTCAGTTCCAAGCCAAGGAAATAGCTACCATATGTATTAAAAAGTCAGTATCAAACATAATTAGATTAGATATAACACAACTGGGCCCCCAAAGACCACCATCCAATCTTACTCATTCCTTCTTTGGGACCAATTATCATGTTATTATACTGAGGAGTGCTGAGAATCCATCAAGGAAGAAGATCCTATTGTGTTGCCAGACAAAAAGGCAGTTCTTGTCTCAAACATCATCCTACTATTTTGTCAGTCAAATTCAGCATTGGCACATAAGATCCCTGAGCTCATACACAAGCTTAGCTCTGTTCTCCCACCCCCATAATTTCTTTTGCAGTTATGACTTCCGAAAAAGGGAGACATTTCCCAGTTTTTCCTCTGTGGGTAAATACCTTGCATGGACTTACTTTCTATTACTTTCTCTAATAAGAGATTAAACAGGATAAAGGGAAAAAAAAACCCAAAAAATTAGCAGCAAGAAAAATAAAATAATGAAGACTTTTTGGTAATGAACCCCTCCAAACACTACCATTTACAGCACTGCACAGTACTGAGATGAGAGCATTTCTAGGGGGAGTGTGCAACAGCAGCTCAAGGTGACTAGAAATCTGGATTATTGGTGCTTATTTCTCCACTGATTTCAGCTGAGGAAAAGGCACAAGGCTCAAAAGGCATGTGAAAGGACATGCAAAGTCAAGCCTTTGGTTGTCTACATCTTAATTTCTCTTAAATTGTGGCAGATAATATTCCTACTGATTTCTAATCAACTAATAATGTATTAATATGAAAAATATTAATTCTAAGTGATTTAAGATCCACCTTTGAAGCAATCAAAGAAACTATTTGATCATAAATTAATATAAACTAAACTCAATTTCTGAGCCTGTAATTTTTCTCAATTTTTCATTGCCCGTAATGTTCGTCTGGAGTAGAAATAAATATTAAACAAGGTTCAATTGAATATCCAGAATAAATTTGTGGTTGGTTGAAGTGCTGTTTTGTGTAAATTGGAGAGACAGGGCATCAGATTTAGTTTTTCACTGCATACTTCACAAAGATAGTCCTAAGCACTAATGTCTGGAGTTTTAAACTACCTGCTTCATTGCAAAGCTTAAATAACCAACCACTCTGCCAATGCCTATGCCTTTAAGTCAATGCTCTGTTGACTCTATAAATATTTTCACTCCTTAATATAAACTTTTCAGACAAAAATTTCTCTAAGAGAACAAGGATCCTACACAACCAAAATGGAGAGAAGTTACCACTTCCTGGTTTTTCAGTCTCACCTGTTTAAGTACAGCTGACACAGCACAGATGGATGCATTGCTCTTGTCTGAGGGAGGGCCTGTTTATCAGCCTTTTAATGACTTACAGAAGGAATCACCTCATTTAGGAGTCATGATGGTGCTGACTATCAATATCAAGCAGAAGAGCCTACCAGCTACACCAGGAGATTGAAAAAACCTGTGTGTTGTGTTCTATTCCAACCTCTGGAGAGGAAAAAAGGCACTTGGGATTTGCTTACACTGATGATTTCAAAATCCTGCTCAGCAGGAATTTCTGCTGCTGCACACTTAGGCACAACCAAAATGAAACCTGGCAATAGGAGAGAAATTCTTCAGATATCCCACATCAAAATAGCTGGTCTTCATGTGCATCCTACACCAAAATAGCTAGGTTTCCAAAATATTACATCAGAGGGTTTGGAAATTAAAGCCTTTATTTGCATAATATAAATCCACCTGTAAATTACCTGTAGAAGAAACATAATGTGCAACTGAAATAACATATATAATACTATTACTGTATTCTTCATGCAAAACTGGCTGTCTAGAGCCTTCTCCTTCCAAATCCAACACTAGACAAATGGTACATCTCTAGAATACTTTAGTCTTTGCCAACAACTACCTAAACAAAAAAGCAGTGGATAATGAAGCTTAGCTATTGCCTGCTATTATTGCACATCTATGAAGGCCCAAGAGAAAAGACCACCAGCTCCAGCCTCTTGACTAGGTAAAAAAAATCGTAACATTACATGGTTTTTCTTAGGTCTGTGGTACAGCAGAATAGATTTTACAAAGACACAAAGTAGAGGAAAGCAATGTAATTGATCATTCATCAAAACAACAGCAATAAAATACTGTGCTGGAAAATGTACTTAATAAGTTTTGTCATAGTATTTTGATGTTCTGCATTTTCATGACTACAACTAACTGTCAAGTGAAAGTTCCATGAAATACAATGACTTGCATAGATTAAATTCATACTTCATATTCAATAACAGTTGTTTATACAAACATTAACCTCTGCATAGAGACTACCTTCCTTGATACAATGCCTCCTTATGTATAAACCCAGCTTTTATTCCATGCCCATCTGCATTTTATTAGTTATTTTAGACAGCACTTTACTGTCACTGGAGAAGTTTCAAGTTTAATCTAAGGCAACTTCTGCATCCCAGCTGAAAAAGTAGCAGCTACGAAAAGTAATTTGCAGTTAGTCACATCAGCACAATTTGGTTTACATTTACTCTATATGAAGTTAAATTACCATTCCAATGTGAAACCCAGAAAACTGGAATTCACTTATGACGAAGGCCTTGCAAAGCCTTTTTCAAGTTGTGAGCATGGTCTGTCCCATCTGCTCAACACATATAGTTTCCATCAGCATTAGAAAGCTGATGCAAGTCCTGATGGGGAACACATGCTTATTACTGGAGTCTCCTGAGTAATCATGTATCATGAACAATCAAATGTAGAGTTTTTGTTTATTACTCTGGGTACATTCAAAATGTAGAAACTCAGTATGTTACAGTCCCTCTGACATCACAATATTTAAGGAGCCTATATTTGAGGAATGGGTTTCACAAACTTCTACACATGCCAAATCTTTCTCAAATATTGTATTCTCTACAAAATAAAAAAAAAATCCCCCACAGTAAGAAGAAAAGAAAGACAGCAGTCTGCTCAGTTTGAATTCACCTGCACTCAAACTGATGCTGGAAATGATGGTACCTCCAGGTGTATGTGGTTTCTACATATGCTCAGCATATTTAACAAAAACTACTTCAAAACAGTGACAAGTGCATGCGAAGATCTGGATAGTAGCTGACTAATTTTCTTCAGTTAAATGGTGTTTCAAAAGCTTCAAGTATCCACTGCTCATCTGACTAAGCAATGGAGAGAACACAGAAGAGATGACATAGAAACAGAACAAAAGACAACTTTTTTCTGGGCTTCAAACAAAAGAATTAATGCTTTCACGGCTTTTGGGGGGGTAGTAATTGAGTCCCCAGATTGGACATGAAGAAGCTAAAATGGAGTAATAGTTCATCTTTCATCATTTGGTGCAAAAGTCTAGAAAGCTCCTTTCAAATGTAAGGGTAATGCTCAAGGGCAATAGGACCAAAATTGGGGTGGTGGAGTAGAATGAAATGATTAGCAAGAATTGTGGATACATTACTAATAATACCAAGAAAGTACAAAAGGGAAAAAACCAGAAGGTGGTGGCTTAGAAGGAATAGAAAGAGGAAGAGAAAATGAAAGGGACCTTTTTTTTCCTTGCTCATCAAGCCTACAACAATGAGGCAGGAAAAACAGAAGCTTCAATTCTTTGCTTCTTCAAGTTCTATTGTTGGACAGAGCTAATGATGGACATCTCACAGGTCATTCAGTCCTAGGAATGAACCAATTTGGAAAGTCACAGAAAAGCTTTCCCAGTAAAAGGCACCTGCCAACTAATAGCAGTAGTTGTGTCCCTGGAGGTTCAAAGATTTTGTTAAATTTTGGAATTTCTCTTAGCAATAACTAGAGGGTACTTCAGCACACAACACTTTTGGTATTCCAGTAAACCAAGTGACTTCAGATATAGAAGAAAAATGTCTTTAAGTGCCCATTCTGTGCCTCCATAGTTACACTACACTAATACAAATGTATATACATACAAAAAGATTGTCTGCTGTGCCTTATAAAATTTTTAAAAATCTCTATTGTTTGCAAAAAACTATGACAAATTACTCATCACAAGCTTAATGATGACTCATGTATTGACAAAAATGGACAAAATTACAAATTGCTGATTTTTTATTCTGAATCTGTGTTAAACTGAAATATGTTCCTTTAAACCAAATAGGTTTATTTCAGGGATGCGGGGGGATATAATAGAATCTAGGACTGCAGAAATCGTTCTATCTTTTAGAGAAATGCAACTGATAAGAGTATCAGTTGAAGTCCATTTCCATGACTATGAGGCTACAAAATTTTATACCAGCTGGAGGTCACCTCCCATACATTATTTTCTCCTAACAAGGAACTTGCACTAGTTTTAGATTCAGAGTTAGGCAGAAAAAATAAAAATCAAACAAAGAGAGAACAAAGAAATACACAGTGTGACTTTTTTTCCTTTTCATGAAATACTTTCTTCTAATTAAGCTTTAATTTTGTAGGAAAACATCACGGGTTTATATATTTAAAATTTCATAATGTACAAAAAAGAATTAGGACATGCAAAATCCTGTACTTTAATTTGGGGCATGAGAGAAAATCGGCCAAAATATTTGCTTATTGTCAGAGGCAGAGAATCCATGGTCCTAAATATTATATGGAAGACATGGAACCAAACATAATAATATTTAACAATAATATACTGTTAAATGTTCATGTACAGAAAACAAAACACAACAACAAAAAAAGATGTTGTTTAGCCATGCCTTAATTACTAAGCCATGTTTTTTTAAAAAATGTAATAAGAAAACTATTTTTTCAAAAGAAAGAGTTAAGCAACAAAGCTATTTATGCAGTTTTCTCAGCACTCAATATAGGACGAAAGAGCCTGCAATTTTCAAGGTGATTTGCAATTTCCATTAATTTGTTGGAGGTTTTGTAGCTCAATAATGAGACACTTTCATCAGTTATTAGTGAATCAGAGCTGTTTGCAGCTTTAATTCAAACACAGTAAATACAAATGCAAATGTGCTCATGATTTTCTATTATTATTTCTAGAGGGTGAAAGAAGGCAAATGATCTTCAGGAGAATGGGGATGTTTATCATTACTTGCCTAAAATTGGTTAACAGCCCCATACCACTGGAAGTGAACTGGGGCTAGCTGGTGAATGCCAATATTTGGGTTCTGATGAACTGCAAATGGTCATTCAGGGATCGGTTGACGCCTTTACCCCCCCAGAACCTGAAAATCTAAAGATTTTGTCTACTTTAGGAAATGCTATTGCTGGACTGTCATAAAGATATGATTTTATTCACACATCAGCTTCTTGATTCAAGGGAAAATTTCTTGAAGTTTAGGACCTATGTTAATTCTAGTCTTTTAGATCCAGCACCTTAAAGTCCCTGCCCAAGTCTACAGACTGCATTTACATTTTGGAGTTCAGATGGAATGGATTAAAATGAGACCTTAAAAGAGAAGATTTAACTGCATGTTAAGGTGCCTGAAAAGCAAATAGATATTCAGAATAGTTCACAAAGTGACCAGAGGGATTCCTAAAGTCTGTTGAAGCTGATATAAAAGTCAATGTCATCAAAATTTGATGTTACTGAAATCCCATTCTTTCAAAGTGTCTTTGAGCATCTACCTCTACAACTCTGGTCCAGAGCGCACTAAACTTTTTTTTTTTTCCCTTTCAATTAGCAAGTATAGAATATTTCCTTCTTTCAAACCATGCAGTTAATTAAAAAGAAGAAAAACATTTAAATTAGAGATGGGTAACACAGAGCTTCTACTCAATAGCCACTTGATGGCAGCGTCATGCGTAAAATCATTTGCCTGTGAAGTTAAAACTTTAAAGAAACCCCTTCAATAGCAGTAAGAAGCCAACCCAAAGGATACTTTGTTTACTTCAGAGTATTACTCTCCCAACAGAACCTTTTTTAGTGATATTTTTAAGGTCAGCAACTAAATCAGTAAGTAAACCCATAACAATAATGAATTTTAAACTTCAGAAATGCTGCCATAAAGATTATTCTTTTTTAATCTATATATGAAAATTTTAATATCTGTTATGAACTTGATATTCATTCTAGCATGGTATTCATTCTAGCATAACACAGGGTTAATTTCTTTGGGAAGAAACAAACTAAAAGAATTCCATGAGGATTTACTAAGAAAGAGTTCATGGGCACTTTTAAAATTTAATAGAAAAAAATTTAATAAAAATATATGTCATTAATGTTACCAGCACAGTATTAATTCTGCAGCATATACTTGTGAGAGTGCTTTACATTTCCTGCCATCAAGATAATCCACATTCTTTGATCAACAGACACAACCTAATAAGCTTGGTAGAAGAGGGAAAGCAGTTCATGGAAGGATATTGGTCAAGTTCAAAGGTTTCTCTTCCACCCCCGACTTACTCATCTGTTTGCACTTCAGCCTGGAGAGCAGACCCAGACTGTTTCAGCTGGACAATGGGAGGGACTAGATCCCTGTGCTGAAAGTGAACAACTGGTTAGGATCTGCCTTTGCCTCCCAGGATGTCCAAACGTGATCACAACCAATTTCAGGCATTTTTACACTGGTTTGAAAAACAGATGATCCCCAACAGGTAATGACTGCTCAGCACATTGAAAGCTTTCGTCAATACCATTGCAATAATGCAGCATTGAAGACAGCTCTGTGAGGAACATATTCTACCCCTGGTTTGCCAGAAAACATTTGTTTGCAGTACTAAACATGCATCTAATGAAGAAAAGACAGCTGTCTTATTCCAGTCTTTAAAGAGCTAGGCAACTGCTTAAGTCTAAATACTGTCATTCTCTTGATTTATGACTGGAATTTCTATTGCCATTACTGATTATTCAATATATTGAGTGTAAGAGGAAGAAATCTTTCAAGTGGTAAAACTAACAAAAAAAAATCAATGTTCACAAATATATTTCTGAGTTATAGAAACACTAAATAGCATCCTGAGCTGCTACAGAATTCATACCCACAAAT
Organism: Aphelocoma coerulescens; assembly: GCF_041296385.1. Taxonomy (NCBI): domain Eukaryota; kingdom Metazoa; phylum Chordata; class Aves; order Passeriformes; family Corvidae; genus Aphelocoma; species Aphelocoma coerulescens. The sequence goes on from NC_091013.1 coordinate 108,792,714, forward strand.
TTTTTCAAAATTTGGGTAACTTCATTATAAATGCTAGAGCTTGGAATGCTAGTTTTTCATCCAAAGTAAATTTTTTGGTCAAGTTCTACCTCTGCAAATATGGTTTACAATAGAGGCTGAAAGTCCATCAAGTGCAGAATGACAAACAGAAGCAATGTTTTAGATCTAAAACTAATGTTACATTTCTCACTACTTTTGTGAGTCACAACATTCATATGGAATAGTCTCAATGGTTCAATTGTACTTGAGTTTTAAAATTAGATATATGTCCTAGGAATTTCTAGAAAATTTTGAAAAAAGAAATTAAAAACTATTTCCTGCCGTTCCTCCACCAAAACCATTTTGCATGAAATGAATTAACATAAAAAAAACCTAAGAAAGTAGTTCTCTGATAGTTTTATCAAACAGGATTCAACATACAATGAAAACAAGATAAAAATACCAAACAGTTCTGGGACTGTTCTTCCATCAGTATCTTGAAAAGATATTTTTTATGTTTTATGTGAACCCTAATGTATTTAAGCGTGAGTTTCTAAACTTTTCTTGATGTTTTATTTCACTTAAATTTATATTTAACTATAAACACTGTTTTATTTTATACCTAACAATAAACAGTTTGCTAAAACTGGGACTGGGAGGGTGAATAGAGAGGAAGGGAGGAAACGGGACAAAAAGTAGCAACTGTAAATTCAATTTCCAAACGTAGCATTACTGTGTTCCTTCCTGTACTGAGTACTGCATTATATTAGTCTTAATTTTCATATTAAAAAAAAGGACAAAAGACTACTGTAGTCTGAAAAATGTTATTTCAGGTAAACTAAAAGACTATGAATCATGTATGACTGAAATACGAATATAATAGCTGAAATTACTTCTCTTCATACATAAAAGAAAGTCCTGAGGCTGCAACTTTAGTGATTTAGTCAACTGCATATGATTTATGAACTACTTTTTTTAATGAAAGAGTCCACAAACCTTCTCCTTCTCAAACTAGAGGTGTAGGGGAGGGGTTTGCTCATTTATTAAGGGCCATCTACCTCAGTATGCAATTTTATAGAACTCCTTTTTTGTTGCTATAGGCCAAACTTAGTTATTTCACCATTTGGAAAATATATAAAAGGGGCATTGCCAGGATTGATGTATTCCTGACTAAATCTTATAAACATGGGGTGAGAGTCTATTACTCATTGGATTTACTCTTTCAGCATGGTGGCAGACACAAAGGAATTGTCCTGGAAGCTAAGAACCTGGAAGACCATTCTGCAGACCATTGTCAAGCAGTCTCCAGAGCTGACTGTCAATGCAGTACTGTGACAGAATACAATCAAGACCAATAAAACCAAGTAATTTCAAATTTTAGTGGTGAAAATGAGAAACAAAAGGGTTTCGTTTGTTTGCCTCTTCAGTTTACTCATGAAATTTAAGTTTATTCCTTGTGAATCACAAAGCTTTAAAATGGACCACTTTGGAATTAATAGCACAAATAATTGCCAAACATTGCAATAAATGGCAGTTCCATGTTTGCAATGACATTATACATTTTGGTGGAGGCTGTACTGTAAGTGAGCTTAAAAGTATTTTAAAATTTATTTAAAATTATTTAAAAGAAGAGGTTTTAGGGATATTGCTGCACAACAGTAACATTCTTGTTAATGGAAGGGAATCAAGCAGAGGGCAGAAGGCACTGGCAGAACAAGAGGTGCTGATTTTTGCAGCTACAGGCAGAAAATGTAAGCAAGGAACAATGACTCAAGGTGGAGAGAAGCTGGAATGGTGAAGAAGTCTGTGAAAGTGGAGCCTGAGTTAAGGTATCAACTTCTAAAAAAAAATTCTTTCCTAAAAAATTATGAAATTTCATGTTCAAGTTCTGAGAAAATCTTGTTTGAACCAGTTACTATTATTCATCATTTTATGTGTTGGGAAATTTTGGTGATTTTGGGGCTTGTTGCTTTTTTTTTCATTAAAATTGACATCTAGCTTTGAGGCTTTATATTGCCCTTCCCTTTACCTGCTAAGAAGTTAATATTTCATTTAAGAAAATTATTTTGATTTTCACATGAAGTTTCTTTCTTTTCTAGACATAATTGATGAGCAATAAATAAAAATGTTAAAGACCCTATAGATATTTTTTCTTAGCATTGTTTCTAGTTACTTATTTATTTTCTTTATCAGTTCTTTAAAGAATCTTCTCCCTTCAAATAGTATGAACTCCCTTAATAATTAGGTGGAAGTTGTTTTTATACAAAGATATATAAAAGCAAACTGCACAGGCAACTTCATGAGAATATATTTATATATAAAAATATATACAAGTATGTATACAAATATATATATATATATATATATATATATAAATATATGTGAAAGTCTTCCTTATTTTGCTATCAGTTGTTTACTTATCAATACACACACACAATACTGGGAAAATATTTCTATTTTTACTGGAACAGAATGGACAAAATGAGAAAATATGACAAAGCAAAATTCATGATTTTGTAAATTTCAAATCTACAATATCTTTAACAGATACATGGAATAGTATTTAAGATTAGCCAGGCTACTTGATCCTACTTTTTTTTTAAATAGATGTAATTCCCAGATTTCCATTCTTTCTAACATGAGTCAAAGGAACACAAGTATCATATTGCACCAAATAAACCATAATAAATGCTTAATAGACAAATATGCTTGTTGTTTTTCCTCTATTTGTTAATGACCTCTACAGACTTATCTTTGCACTCAAAAGCTGCTGCTCTTATTCCTGACTTTTGCATTGAATTGACCTGTTTTTATCTTCATAAGCACTGCAGAGAAAATCTTGCAGCATGGCTAATAATGTTTGGTTTCAACTTTGATAGCATTCTCATAGTTTCTTTGTGTCATCCGATAACATATACATGTAGAGTGATTTTGCTACTCATGAACAACAAAATATTTTACAGAATAATCTAATATAAATATGAAACTTGTCCCACGTGTCTGTTGCTCTATCTACAAACCTGCTTTTTGTATCAAAGATCACAAGACTCACAAGGATTTGTCAATTAAGTGGTCATCTTTAAAGAGAGAAAAAAAATACTTCCCATGGAAGAAAAATTTTACCTGAATAATTTTCCCCTCCCACCCCACTGCCAGCCTCTTATGAGCGTACGTGAACCTTTCCTTAAGAAATAGTGTTACACGGTGCTGAGGGTTCTGGCTGATATTATTCCTCAGGTTATTTGGAAACTTAAAGTGGAGACACTGCTTCAATGGGAACAAGGCACAGAAGGATTGAACCCACAGTAACACAACATAAAGAAGTGTTTTATAGAATATAGGACTTGTTGTTGTTGTTTTGAAATACTTAGAGCTCAGGTACTATGAAGAGACTTCACAAACCTTTCAATTTAAACTCTTATTTATCAAGATACTTTAGTGCATATTTTATAGTATGCAAGCAGTCCAACTAGGAAATTATTAAAAGCTGTCTGAAAAATATCTGAAAGAAATAACACTATTATAGAACTCTGTCACTTTGAAGCTATTTTCCCTTGGCCTGTCACTCCATGTGCCTTTAAATAGTCTCTCTCCATCTTTCTTGTGGGCTCCCTTCAGGTAGTGGAAGTCCACAATTAGGTCACCCCAAAATATTTTCTTTTCCAGGCTGTGTATCAAAACATCCTATTAAATCTGGAATTGATTTACTTCTGTCCATTTTTTTAGGTTGCTATGCTTGCTATTCTTTTACTGTGTACAAGCAACACTACAACAAGCTTTGACAAAGTGCCAGCTATTTTTACAAAATTTACAGAGAAGAAGAAAAATAGAGCTTTTGCTTTAATTTTAGGCATAAAAACACAAATGGAAATAAAAGAGCTAAATCTAAAACAGTCTACAACAAGCAGGAATGAAATGTGCCTTTAGGAGCCTATTCCCTTTTTAGGGCTTACTTCTTTTATTTCTAAATTCTGCGTCAATGTTCTGTGATGCTTAAGCTAGTCTTCAAGTTAAAGAGAAATACACAACCAACTATTTTTCAACATATTAAATTATATTATCTTGGAAAAAAAATCCTTTCTATGACAGGACACAATTACTTAACCTCAGTTTCTTAAAGGGTAGAAGGAGCGTGGGCTTTTTTATTGAGTAACTGATGTTCTCTCGTATACCTGAGATCCCATGTTCCACAATAATCTTCTGTGTCCTATTTCATGTTTTTGACATTATATGTTTTAAATCTGAATGCAATTGTAACCAAAGCAACTGTGTATGTTTTCACTTTATAAATAAGCAGACTGCTTAATTCAAGGTGTTAGTAAAATAATTTTTAGCACAACTTTTTCATATCAATTTATAATGTTGACAATGTTCAGAGAAACGTTGGATCAGTCAAATGCTGGCAATAGGCTAATGGTTATCACAGCTAAGTTAATGTCAGCTTAAGAATGACATCAACATTTCTGTTTCCAAAACTGATGATGCTAATCAAAATGTAGAAATTACACAGCCACTGGGATGGATGGGAAAGTTTAAGAATGACATCCACAAAGTATGTGTTTCAGGAGTGAAAAATTAAGGTTTTCAAGCAGCTGCAATGTTTGCAAGTGGGAAAAGCTGATAAAAATCTCATGAGGTGAAGCAGAGATCTCTTTCAGAACATATAATTGGGCTAAGGATAAAGAGAGACAGAAACAGGATTTTGCTCTGAAAGGAAGGGGAACAAACTAGAGAAAAGCAAAAGGAAAATTATGTCCAGCAGAAAAAAGTAAAACAAAAACCTACTTTGACATTAAAGAGAAGGATTGGGTGGCATAAAACATTGTTCTTTCTAGAACAGTACATGTAAGGCCTTAAAGGGTTTGATTAATTTTTTTTTTTTTTTTTTTTTTTTTTTTTTTTTTTTTTTTTTTTTTTTTTTTTTTTTTTTTTTTTTTTTTTTTTTTTTTTTTTTTTTTTTTTATAATATAGAAAAGAATCTTTGCAGGAATACTTGTTTTGGGAGAAAAATCAGCCAATGAGGTTGTGTAGTTCAGCAGTCATTTAAAGGCCAAGAGCATTTACTGTAGGTGCATCTCAGAAAATGGTTGAGATTTTCTTCTGGGACACCCAGCTGTGGCCAGTGGATTCTGATGTGGAAGCTGAACTACACACTCAGTGACTTGCAGGTAAAACTATTGCAGATCATTTCAAATGTAGCACAGAAATAAGGTGAATACAGAGATTTGGGAATTTTGCTATAAAGAATTTGTACCTGTGGAGACCTCCAGGACCAGAATTGGAACACATCAATTGTATTTTGTCATATAATTTTCCATATTGGACGAAGCAAAGGGAAGGTGTGCTTGGCAGTGGAAAATACAGTCCATAAAAGGAAAGAATTTAGGACATGTAATTTTTCCAACAGTAGAGACAGACTACCCAGCTAAGGGCCAATCCAAATATATGCACATGCAAAAAAATAATGTAACAAACTCTACTACATCATGGGGCAGGCATCTACACATAGTGAAAGACAATTCATGTCTGTGATGGCAAATCAGGAAGCATGCAAGGAGGGATTATTTCAGGAAGAAAAGCTCTTCCTATTGAGATTGAAGGATGTTGGAAATTAAGGGAAAGCTTTGTTTTAAAGATGAAAAAATGTAACTACCCAAGATATGCATAAGGTAGTAAATACAGGGAATGAACCTAAGCCAAATGACCCCCTCCAAGGCTGCACCCAGCCATGACCTCCAGTCAGTGGGATCAGAACAGAGCCAGACTGAAGCAAACTCCCTTCTCCCACTGATCCCTACGGTGGGGGAAGCAGGATCCTCAGCAGAAACTGTTTCACTCTGCAGATCAGGTCCTATTGCTCCTCACTACTTGCTAATGTAGACATAGCCAAATTATATTTATTTGGAGACTGAAGCAGGGCTACATATGGAGAATTTCACCTCTGACAAGTACTAACTTCATTTACATTAACACCTGTCTAGACTGTTTTCCTAAGTATAAACATAAAAATCTCCTTAGCGTATTTGGCCCCTTCTTACTTAATTAACCATATGTGACGTAAAGTGATACAACCCAGTTAAAGGTATGTCATTGTTGATAGGATCAATTACAGTCAGACATAAGTATTCATTGCTTATACCATCTGTGCTGTACTCCTAAGTGCAGAACCTTGTCAATGAAAGTATACACAGATTAACCGTATTCGCTTTCATTAAAAACCACCAATCTGGTTTGTCAGCTCCAGGCACTTTCTTTTAAAAAGTTGCAATATTATAATGCACAGTCACCTTCTCCTTCCAGCATACCATGGCTAGATAATTTGAAAGGTTTAGCATAATATTTGTGATTATTCCTCATTTTGAATGATTTTATTCTTAACTAGTGGCAACTGTCCAAGAGTCTTCCAAAACTCCACTTATATACCAGCCTGGGAAATCATTGTGGTCATAGTAAGGAAGTAAATCTTGACTGTTCTGTTACTTGTTTATCAACATCTTCTAAGGCTTCTGGTTTTTGCTGCTTTTCTTCAATATTACAGGATTTGATCATATCACATTTGAGGAGGAAAAAGCCCCTCAAACAGTAATTCAAGACTTGGAAACCTTCAGTTGCCATGTATTTATGTCTACAGCCAAATACACACATGTAGAAATTCTACAACTAATTTCATGCCTTTGATGTTGGCTGCAATGAGAATTCACAGCTAGATCAAACTAATATTCCTGAAGTTAATTAACAATTTCATGGATGATATTTTTACATAAAAAACTATATGATGTGTTCAGCTCTATAGGGTTTGGAATAGGTCTTATTTTCATTCCTATCATTACGATGAGAAAATTATTTGTATTTAATAGTGTAACGGTAAGACAGGCAACATAGTCTCTTGATGGGTGAGGAAGAGGTTTAAAGGACCAGTTTGCAGTATGGGAAAAAGCTACATAACTATGTATGTTTAGAGATCAAAAGTTCTAAAAGCAAGTTGAACCACTATTTACTTTCCCCCCAGAATTAAGGAAAGAAACTGACGGGTTAAAATATGTTTCTAATCAAGATCCCTCCAAAGATGACAACTTCAAGGAAGATTAGGAACCAGTGTTCTATTGTTAAATGGTTACAATTAAAACTCTAATCAAAACAGGTCACATGGGAACATAGGATGTGCATCTAAGTGCATTTCTCTCTTCTAGAATATTTGAAGGCCACACTTAAGGATCCTCATGGAGAAAAGCAAGAAGGGATACATAAGATGCACTTCTATTGGTATTGTTTGCATACTGGTTTTATATCCCTGTGTTTAGTTTGGACAGGATTTAGAGGCACACCCATGTGGGAAGAGTTTGGTCAGTTTAAAACTGGAAAAAGAAAAAGGCAACAAACCAACCAAAAACCAACTTTTGGCTGATAAGGACATTTCCCTGTGTTTATTTTAAAGTAGGTCTAAGGACTTGGTCTCCTGAGATATTAAACAGTGCTGATGAGGATACTTACCAAAAGTTAAATAAATTAATCTGGAATAAATAAAATTATGGAGAATAATATGGTAATTAGAAAATGAGAAAAGATAAAACACTACTAATTTAGAATTATCTCACTTACTTCTTTTAAAAGAGCTAAAAATAAATCACACTTTGGGATGCTGGGAAGGACACTTAACAAGGAGATATTTACTTGAAATCTATGGCAGCGTGCCTAGAATATTATTATAATTGTATATAACACAACTGCTCTTTACAGCACCTTTTAAAGACAAAAGTAGAAAAAGAAATTTTGCAAAAAGTAAGTTCCTCCTTCACCCACCCAGCACCACATGTAAGTATTTTAACGAAGCCCTTGTTATGAAATGGTGGTACGTGCATGATTCAGAACAGAAAACATTTAGAGTAATTGCCATAAAAATTTCTGAATTCACTTACAAATAACTATAAATTTTTATAGTACTTTATATACTTTAGTAATATTTTTATATGCCATATTGACAAACCAAAACCTCACAAATCTCTACACAAAAGGGCCTGAAATTCTCTTCTCCTTTTGTTCCTTTTATTCATAATCTCAAAATCTTGCCTACTTTTCACTTATAACAAAAACCATATGTAGCTTGTTCTATAGGAGCACAGATGATATGACTTTCACATTAATTGCTGACAGATACACCTTTGAAGAGGAAGCAATTTTTGAATCTCATCTGGAGGACAAGGTTGAAGCAAACTAAGCAGAGAGGTTTGCTGTGACACCACCAAACAACAGTTACATGATTATGTGGAGCTGTCAGAGTTGGCAGGTTCAAAATCCCAGTACAGACCCAAACAGCTTGCTTGATTTTTGAAGCCAAAGAAATTATATAACAAGAATTTTGTTTGTGCTGGGAAAATTTTCTCTGTACCCTTTCAGGCCTTCCATGAGTATTTTTCAAAAGGCAAGCAGTGGCATATTTGTCTTGAGAAGAAATTTTCTTACCATTACACAAGCCAAATGCACACATCTGAAAGCAAAACCCATCTTCTGTGCAGTGTAGGCATACAAACATTATATAATGTGTTATTCTGTTAGAGATACTCCATGGCAAAGGATGTACACATACCACAGTCTGTGCTGTATGGATTCAGAAACGTACATTTGAATTAAAAGCATGCATTAATTTATTAATTTAATTTTCAATGCTTTTTAAGGTTTGGGATCTGCACTATAATGTTTGGATGAAGGCTTGCAGGTCAGATGTCTGTTTGAAACACCACAGACCAGAGATGGCTATGAAGGTTTTAGGCTGGAAAATGAAGAAAAAAGTGTTAGATAAAGGTCTCAGAAGTTAATAGTGGCTGCTGCAACAGCAAGTCTCATCACACTGCCTTGCTCCTTCCTTTTCTCCTCATTAAAGACAGACTAATTGGAATGTAGTATAGCATTGGTACAACTGTAGTAATTCTGTTGTCTTGCTCTAGGAAACAAACTTTATCAACAAAGGAAACTAGAATTCTACCATTCCTTTTCAGGTTACATCTCCTCTTAGGAAATGCCACCAAATAGCTATTAGGTGTGTTATGCCACTCATCTTTACTTCACCTATACTACAGAACATATTTTAATAACCATTGCATACAGCAAGTTTTCCAAATATAAAAAATTTCATAATTATCCATAATGTTCCCACTTCAGCAAAAATTAGTGTAGGAAACCTAAAATATTAAGGCATTATTATTGTAAAGGGGTCCATCCGAATTTAAAGTGTTCAGTTATTCAGAGTTTAACAATGTGCTTTGTGCAGAAAATAAAGTTGTGACAAAGTTGGTCTTTATTCCCCCAAACCATGAAACAGCTGCCTACTTTATACAATTTTTATTAAAAGGTCAGCTAATTCAACCTGCATCATGAATTGTCTTGTCTTGCTTGTTTTGTCTTACACTGTCTTGTAAGAAAATATTAATTTGAGGTAGAAAATATAAAGAAGATGAATCTTCAGAATCTGTTTTGGAAAACTTATTCCAACAACAGTCTGAGAGAATGTAAACCATTTCTACACCTGCAAGTTGTTGTCCATCCAGTTTGCATGAGAACGAAAGCTTTCACAAAGAGGCTGTGAGAAGCTGAATTTCTCTAACTGCTTTCTTATGAGAAAGTTTCACAGGAGAATTCCTCTGCTACCCCTTGCTACGATCCACACATTTGGAATTTTTTCTCTATTCATGTTCGGACATAATCTTGAATTAAGTATTTTGGCAAAAATTTTTCATATATTCTAGAGAAATCCATCTGGAAAATAAATACCAAGCCAAATGGCAACTATTATAGTATATCAGCAAACACACTTTGAAACTAGTTTTATAGGAAGAATATATGATCAACACAACAAAAACTCAAAAAGAAGACTTACTGGTTATGGCACCAGCCTTAAGATGGCAGATGTAGATTGAACCCTTAATTCAAGTCCAGACCACTTTGTCAGCTGTTACCTGACCCTTAGACCACAGATACATAAACCAGCAAGATACCAAAACCTTTCCTTATGGAGTGTGTGTACTTTGAAGATCTCAGCCTGCCTTCCTTCCTTTCTTCCTTTCTTCCTTCCTTCCACTAACTTTTCTCTAAGTCAATAAAAAAGGTCTAGTAATCCTGTCATATAAGTTTATATAAACAGAGGTGAAAAAAGCCATAAATAGCTTAATTAATGCAAAATAGACAACCCCCAGCCTTCACTGAAAATCTGGAAGAGAAATCACACAGTAGCTCACCAGGGCACTCCGAGAAGGCTTTAAAAATATTTGTATCAGTAGTCAGTAGTCTCTTTCACTTGTTTCCCTCAAATGATGAATTTCTGCCATTCTGCATTTTTCCCCCATAAAAGAAAAAAGACTCTTTGCTTCCAGTGTCATGCAGTTATCCAGGCTGATGTTGTTCATTTTAAACAGCAGCTTCCCCTATGATTGCCATTATTGCTGCTTCAAGTTTTCACTACACTTGAGTGAAGTATCCTATTTTCTATTTTAGTTCTGCCTCTTCAGCACAGTTCCTACCTATGCTTTTTAAACACTGTGTCTTCAAAGCATTAACACACTCAGCTTCAGATGACCATCTTGTACTCAACACAAAGTTCAAAGATGAGATATGTTTCCAAAGTCCCTCTGGACAACGTTTGTCGTCTATGAAAACACTGAGGAGACAAAGGATAGAGAACAGACGACAACTAAAACTGGAACAATACAATATTCATAAAATGCAGTGATCCAGAATGTATCTCCCACTCCATCAGTCAGTCTCTGCATTTATGTCCTCGGTGCCCACAAGCAGAACAACCAGGAGTCCTTTCCTCTTTCTTATTGGAGGTGACTGCAGGTGGCTGAGTCCTGCAGAAGCTAATGCCAAGACTGGTTTCTAGGATGAAAGCGACCCCAGCCAAATGTATATCACAGCTCAGCACAGCAACGCAACAAACTAAAAACTGTTTTACATACAACTGACAATCCTATACTGACTCTTCACAGTTTGTATTGTCTCTTTAGCATGGTCTTTATACTACTTCCCTTAGAGAGCAAACCTCCTGAAAATTACTGAATAGTGGTACTGCTCACTGCTCCCAACGAACCTCTGTAAATGAAATGGAGGCCATAAAAGTTGTTCATAGCCTTAGCTACCTTCAGTTACCTTCTGACCACTCACAAAAAGATACAGAAATTAAATCCCATTATTTCTGTGGAACTATACTGAAAATCTGTTTAAATGTAAGGAACACAAAAACATCAATGAAGCAGCTGAGACTCTTTTTACTTTGCCACAGCAGAATAACTTGCTTGGACGCTGAGAGTGAATTTGGATAGCCAAGCACTAACAAGCAACAAAGTAATTGTCTCACTGTTGCCAGGACTGGATATTTTGCCATATTGGGTGGAGGGAAGAGAGGGGAAGGGGAAAAGGAAAAAAAAAAAAAATAACCCAATTGTTTATTATATAGTTTATGTATGTTTAATATAAATGAATAAGACTCAAAGTTTGGTACTGGTCTATTAGCCTCAGCTTTAAAGTTTTCAAATATAGTTAAATGAAACCAAATGCAGTTAAATGAATTTGAACTGATTTCTTATAAAACACTGAATTCTTGTGCTTTTTGTGGTTATCTGGTATTCACATCCAATAACTGAAGCTAACAGAGCTCAGATCTGGAAAATTAGCTTTGCTGAAAACAGACAAGCAACTCTTCTCTAACATTTACACTAACATCTTCCTGAAAAAAATAACCCAAACCCAGCAATCTTCTGTACTCCATTTGAAAGGATTAATATATGTCAGCACCATGTATTTTCCCATTCTGAACAGCACTGGCTATCTACATGAAAACACAAAATTGCTGGTAAATCAGATGGCTGCTTACCTGCTCTGTTTTTCCTTCAAATTGTCACTGGGTACTGCCCCACATCTCACTGTCTGTGCCATTTCCCAACAGCTCAGAATGAAGAGGTTTGCACAGTCAATGCCACAAGGTTTAAAACCAAACTACCTCACGTGTTTTCTCATTAATCATTATTCAGAACGTATTTTTTACTCCTCAAGGAAACAGCTTTCCTCTAGAAAACTCTCATCTGGTTTTCCTAACATTAAGAAGGGGACTTTTTTTAGTCTGTGTAAATATTTCTTAGCTTATAAAGCAAGTATTGATTAATTCAGTTTTATTAGATGTCTCTCAAACTCCACCTGGCTTCCAAGAAGATCAATCAAAAAATGAACTAGATGTCACTCACATCAGTGAAAAAGCAAACATATGCAACACTTCAAGTGTGTAAAGTATACATGGAGACAGCCAGCTTGCAACTCACACACTCATACCATCCCCCCATTCTATTTAATCTTTTAGAAGGAGCATTCCTCTATCCAAATTAAAAACACTACTTTTCAGTTATCTCTCTATGAACATCTGGCCATCGACTCAAGCTGTGCATCACTAAAACAAAAATTTAAAACTTGGTCTCACAGAAGTCTCTTCCATAGAATCCTTTTCAATTTTTCTAAAACCTTTAACAGCTTGCCTTCACTAATAGGACTAATGAATTTCCTTCTATGCTTTTATAGGTAGGATACTCTGTGTCATCAATTGTAGGTATGGCCTTTCCCATCTTTATCCTCAACCAAATGTTTCAAAATATTATGTGTCAGTTATGTCATGTCATCCTTTTCTGCCTTTGACAAACCTTTATGCTCAAACCCATCTGAGTTTTTTCTCTATTACTTCACATGCTTCCCATTGTCCTAGGGAGTTACAGCTGTACAAGCACCTTTACCTGTGTTTTGGCCTGCTATCACTTTCTCAGTCTCCCACCAGAGATTCTCTCAGCATAATGTCATGATTTTTTAACATTTTTATTTACCATAACTACAAAAATTGAGAGAGCATCTGTGCCAACTGGATGCTCAGACTGCATATAGCACTAGACCATGGCCAGCTGTGTGTCCTCTTCCACCAACATTTATTATCATTTAGATTACATTTAGGTCTGTCTTTTCAGAGCTCTAAATTCAGTAGTCTTCCATGAAAAGAGCTCTTCAGCAAAATCAGACAAACGACCAAACTTTCCCATTCTTTCTGCACTGTGATCTTCTTGTGAATTAAATGAAGAAGAAAAAGCACCTAACTTAGGTTATCAAATGTTTCCATTTTTCACCTAATGTCCTACTCTTTTAATGGTTCCTCATTTTTCCTCCATGACTTATTTAATGAGTGAGTCTTCATTTTGGTTTTGCAAAGTTGGAATGCCATGTCAATAATAATTACAAAGATCACTCTGGAACAAGACAATGATATCTCTGTATATACCAGTGAATAAAGCAAAAAACAATAAAAAATGATGAAGCATTTATTTGTAGAAATTTTATAGTGTGCTGATGTTAGAGCCTATATATGCATAAACATATTGACCTTGAAATAATCCCTTAAAAAATCATTCTACTGACACCCATTACACTACAACTATGCTGAGCTGAATTAAATCACAAAATTTTGAAGACTATTCAGAAATCAAAATACTAAACTTTACAGTAAGGAACATAACCTTCCTAGAAGACTTGAAACCTCAAAACACTCCAACAAACAAACTTGTTTTCTTCCAAATTTTTATTTGATATCATATTCAACCATCATTTCTAAGAAGATTCTCAAAATGAAGCCTATAGTAAAGCTGATGAAAACCACAGATTCCAAAGGATCTTGGAAAAGTAATCATGTACAGACAAAATTTAGAATTTATATCCGAGTGCCAATATAATATTCATGAGAAAAAAAATTATGCATCGAAGCATTCAATATATTAAAAAATTTAAAATATAATGCATCTTAATTTTCAGATGTGCCTATTTATAGGCTATTTTCTGCTGCTCAACTTTGTAACCTCAAAGTAGCTTCAAAATACGAGGTTTTGCTGTTTGATATAAAGACACATTAATATACATTTCATATATAATACACACACATATCTTACTATGAAAACACATTAAAAAAAAAAAAAGAAATCCTGAATGGTAACTCTTGGTTTATATTCTTATTGCAAAACAGTCTTTCCAGGACAATACATAATTTATAATCTAAAGAGACATTGCTCAGTGCCTAGGAACAACAGTTGTCATTGTCTAAATACCTTTTCAGCACACCTTTTTGGTCTTATCACTCCTTTACTGAAGATACTTGAATTTTCACATGCAATTATTAACTTATGAAAGTTCTTTTTTTGGCAAATACTGTCCTACCATCTTCACTTTAGATAGAAGAACACAGCACATCCATACGTGTGATCATTGTGTGGGAAAGCACCATCACACTTCCATTTAACTGGCAGAAAATTATCAAGGTTACTTCATTTTGGGCACCTGAAACAAACCTCTAATGAACTGATGTTTTTCAGAGTACCTATTTCTGTACATTCAAAACACATCCCCCCTATTTTCTTCTGCTTCAGTTGTGAGAGTTCTCAGGTGTTGCACTGGATGCTACAAGTACTTCCCTTAAGTACTCTGGAAATAAGGAATGGAATGGGCCACTCACTTAAGAGTCAGACTTGATGATCCTTGTGGATCCCTTCCAACTCAGAATAGTCTCTGATTCTGAGTGCAGGGAAAGATATGCAAAATAAAAACATAAACTGCATAAAAAATCTCAATCCTACATCTTCTGTTCAGCAGTTTTAAAGCCGTACATAAATAAAATACTAATTTGAAGCATAAAGACCATTCTAGATTAAGATGCAAGACTAAAAATCAGGTAAAATAAAAGTTAGAGGTGTTGTGCATCCCTCTCTAAATGGAAGGGCAACACTCTAGGGAAAGGAATATCATCATCATGGTGACACATTATTGAAACTTAACCTAATCCCATCTGTAGAAAACAAGATGTCAATTTAAAGTGCTTCTCAAATTAAACTAAGCTGAACAATTTAAGATTTGAAGTTCCCTGAATATTACAGGAATAAGAACAGCATGAAATACAGAAAAGTTTGTTTTACTTGAGATATTTGTTCAAGAGCAGCCAAAATTGCTTAGTGTCCTACACTAAATTACTTTTCTACCCCAGAGAGAGGGTGTTCCCTCTAAACCAGAGATGACGATATAAGCATTTCAGAAACTATTGTTTGCATTTTACTGATCTTCAGATTGCTAGCACACAGAATTTTCAAATAAAGCACTGGTAGTCTGAAAGCTCTAAGGCATTGAAATTAATTTGCTTAAAAAAAAAAAAAAAGGCATCCATTAAAAATATTGAGTGTTCTATTAGAGGTATAGTCTTTTTACTACCTTTAGCACCAGGTTATCAAGGTACCCTCAGCAGTCTCTTAAGAACTAGAAGTAGTGTCTGTCACACTTGGTTCATTTCCTCTTTCTCTAAGGGGAAAACAAAGTATAAAATAACATGTTTTGATAAGGTTTCTTCTCTTTTATTATTATAGTAAATGCATATACATACTTCTGTGTTTGTGTCAGAGACAAAGCTATGTAAAAGAATTGTGCCTTCCACTTGAATTTCTATAGGAAGTGGCTCCCAACCACCCCAGACAGTTCTTAGAAAGGCTGAGGAGACAAGCTTTATAAGGGGTCTAAAAAGTTTCAGTGTGCATAAACTGTGTTCATTGCAGTGATTTTCTACCTCAAAATTAAGGTAATTTTTTAAAAGTAGCTTCAGCCAGTCATCACCTTCAGTAAGTGTGATCTCTATTCTTTGGGAAAATCTTGTCTTTAGAAGGCTAAGTTTTCATATAATGGAATCACAGAATAAATGAGTTTGGAAGGGATATTGAAGTCACATCATAAAATGGCCTGGGTTGGAAAGGAACATAAAGATCATTTAGTTCCAACACCCCTGTCAGGGGCAGGGAGACCTTCCACCAGACCAGGTTACACAAAGGTCCGTCCAACCTGGCCTTGAACACTTCCCAAGGATGGGGTAGCCACAGCTTCTCTGGGAAACCTGTGCCAGGGCCTCATCAACCTCACAGGAGAGAATTTTTCCCAATCTCTAATCTAAACCTACTCTCTGTCAGTTTGAAGCCATTCAACCTTGTCCTGTCAATCCAAGCCCTTGTAAATAGTCTCTCTTCATCTTTCCTGTAGGCTTCCTTCAGGTACTTGAAAACTGCAATTAAGTCACTCCAAAGCCTTCTCTTTTCCAGACTGAACAATCCCAGTTCTCTCAGCCTTTCCTCATGGCAGAGCTGCTCCATCCCTCTGATCACCTCGGTGCCTCCTCTGGGCTGGCTCCAACAGGTCCCTGTCCTTCCCGTGCTGGGACCCCAGAGCTGGATGCAGCACTGCAGGTGGGGTCTCAGCAGAGCGGGGCAGAGGGGCAGAATCCCCTCCCTGCCCTGCTGCCCACGGGGCTTTGGATGCAGCCCAGCACACGGGGGTTTCTGGGCTCCCAGAGCACACGGCCGGGGCATGTCCAGCCTCTCACCCACCAGCACCCCCAAGTCCTTCTCCCAGGGCTGCTCTGGATCTGTTCATGCCCAGCCTGGATTGGTACTGGGGGTAGCCCCAACCCAGGTGCAGCACCTTGGACTTGGTCTGTTAAATCTCATGAGATTCCTATAGCCCCAGATCTCAAGCCTGTCCAGATCCCTCTGGATGGCATCCCATCATTCAGGGGTGTCACCCACACCCCTCAGCTTGTTGTCATCTTCAGACTTGCTGAGGGTGCACTCAATCCCATTGTCCATGTCATTAATGAAGATCAAAGAGTCATCTGAAGCAGGTCTGAGAGCAGGTTTTTCAGCAGCTTATCTAGGCATGTCCTGAACCAAGAATGGAGATGCAATTATCAAATACAAGTATCACATCTATCAATCAGTGTTCCTGGAAAAGTGCATTCACTTCCTCATAGATTTGTAAAGGTAGCTGTGATCATTGTGGCACTCTGTTCTGGTTTCTTCCATAATGAACTCAAAGGGCTGGACTCACTCATTTCTGTATCAACTTCTCATTGAGTAAGGACATGTCTATAAACAGTTTTGATTTAAAGAAGTGAACTTTGAGATACTTCAATTCATTCCACATTCTGACTTTATAACATATTATATAACCTTAAACTCTATCCCACCCTAACAGACACTCTAGAATATGGTCATTTTTGGTTCAGAAGATACATCCTCCTAACTTTGTCACTCATTATTTCATCTTTTGCTGCAAGACCTTCTCTTACAGTTTAGCTATCCTAAGCATAGAGAGCAATTACCATCTAGCACTCAAATTGCTTATAAATGGTGATTATAAATAAAAATGTGAAGTTATCCAGGGGCAGAGGGTAAAAGGGGAAAGAGAGAGGAAAATTAAAAAAAAAAAAGACACCAGTAGACAAAAATAACAAGATACTCCAGAAGGCTTGCACATCAGTGTCACTGAGATTTCAAAGAACACTTCACCACTGGTCATTTTACCAGCAGCAGTGAAAATAAAAAACAGCCAGTTTTGTAATCAAGAGATAATCAACTTAGGTGCTCCTTTCATACAGCTCAAAGTAAACTTTATGTTGAGCTGAAGGCTGGAAGAGAGAACCAGGGATCATTTTTCCCCTGAAAGCTGTTCACTTTTCTGTTTTGCACACACTAGACTGAGTCAGAGAGAGTTCTTTGCACTGGATGGTTCAAGCTGTGGGCTTGAGTTCGAAGCACTTAATATGTGTTCATGTAACCACCCAGCACTCTTGCTGTTAAACCTTCCCAGTAAGAGCCTTGCTATGTGCAAAGTGTTTGTCTCCTTGAAAAACCATTAGGCAATGACATTGCAAAGTCATGAAAAAGTACTTCCTCTAAAGCCTATGAAGAAATCAGACACCTGCATGTGCAATGTAGTCTTAAAAGCTGAATGACAGGATTACAAGGTCAATGGTTTTCCTTTTGACAGATCTTATCTGGGCAGGATTCTGGCTCCTAGAGTGTGCAGAAAAAGGAAAAAGACAAAAAGAAACAAAGAATGACAACAGGCAGCAAAGACCAACCAAGTGAAAAATAATTTTAAACAAAATGTACAAGAATCACTTATCATTCACTTTACTAATTGTAACATCCTATGTAAGAGTTTTAGCTCGAGAAAACCTAAATAATTTAATATGCATAAAGTGCCCCACAGACTCCCCTGATGTTCTGCTCATACAATTCCATTCCTGTTGGGCTGATCCTTCAAGAAACAGGCAATAGTTTACCTAGGTATATGCCAAGACTCAAGGAGGACCAAATCTGCAGCACCAAAGAGGAAGTCTAAGCGAAGAATGGAGGCAGAATTAGCACAGATGTTTTTACAGATGTTTTTGCAGCTGTTTAGTGGTCATCTCTAACACAGAGTCCAAATTGATTGGCAGGATGGAGCACCTCTCCTATGAGGAAAGGCTGAGAGAACTGGAGTTGTTCAGTCTGGAAAAGAGAAGGCTTTGGGGTGATCTAGTTGTACCCTTCCAGTACCTGAAGGGAGTCTACAGGAAAAATGGAGAGAGACGACCATGTAGTGACAGGACAAGGGGGAATGGCTTCAAATTGACAGGTTTAGATCAGAGATTAGGAAGAAATTCTTTACTGTGAGGGTGGAGAGGCACTGGCACAGGTTGCCCAGAGAAGTTGTGGATGCCACATCCCTGAAAGTGTTCAAGGCCAGGTTGGATGGGGCTCTGAGCAGCCTGGTCTAGTGGGAGGTGTCCCTGCCCATGGCAGGGGTCAGAACTAAATGATCTTTAAGGTCCCTTCCAACCCAGGCCATTCTGTGATTCCATGAAATGATGATAGGAAGTGCCACATGAAACACTGCGCAAAGTGTAAAATCTCCAGCTGTGAAGAAGTATTCTGGGAACAAGGCTTTTGTGTGATTAGCAGTATTAATCTAGTCCAGGAGTTTGGGCACACTGGCAGGACCACAACACATATATTGGATATCTATTTTCTTTCCTATATTTCTCTACACTTGACTAATTTCCAATTCAGCAGGTCATTCTGTATCACTGAATATTTGAAATTTCTTTCAAAATCAGCAACAAAATGCTAATATTATATATAGATATATCTATCTCTGTTTATAGACACACACACACATCATTCACACAGGTGCAGAGGATGTAATCCTGACGGAAATGCTGCCAAGGGTTGGGATATAACACTCTTTTCCCCACCAGATGGCAGTAACTTCAACTTAATATAACCCGAACTGGTCACCACATGCACAGCAAACAATGGCATACTATATATTTGGGGTTTTCCTTAAGAAGGAATGCTGGCTTTTTGAACATGTACAGTAGAGTTATTTCAGTTTCCTTCTATTTAATGGAAAAGTGTTCTACTAATAGCTAAGCTCAACTTTGATCAGTATATCCTACAAGGTTTTTTTAAACACATATCATTCCATATTATTCTTTTTTCAGTGTGCTGTAATTTTGTCAAATTGGAGAAGTACAGGTATTATTTCCAATCATTGTCTTCTTCCAAGAATAATTCCCAAACAGAAATAACTGGGTAACTTACAACTGCATAATAAACAAACTTTTACAATATATCCTAATGATTAAAGAGACTAAAGGACTCCAAAGAAGGAGGGGAAATTATAAACACCTTTCGCATAATTGTTTGACAAAAGTTTTCAGTGTGCATATTTCTTGACTTATAAAAGCCCAGGGTAACATCTGCGGCAAAAATATTGCAGCCAGTACATATTACATACACAGGCTAAATTGCCTTTAATATGGGAGCTGACAATTTCTTCTACTGGCAAAAGCAGGAAAGTTTTTGTCAACATAGTCCAGACACCATAAAAAACAATGTAATCTGGTGGATGGGGACTGCTCTGTAGGATATCCAGCTCTAGGAGCAACTGATCCCTTGATTCTAACCAAAAGATCATTGTTCCCTTTTCATTTCTTTAACTTAAAATTTTTTGAAAGAAATTTTCCAGAAGAAAATGTCCTATATTATAAAAAGAGAACTTCCCTCCCATTCTACTAATATTAGTATTCAGAGTGATTAACTGGGTTTATATTCAGCTTTATTCTGACTGCAAAGATAATATCAAAAGTGCACATTCTTATTAATAAAACACACTCATCTTCCAATAAATTTATGACCAAATATGCAGTCTGTTTGGACAGCTGGCTTCCACCATCCTACAAGCAGGGATTTAGATCCCTTTTTTTTTTCTTCCCATGTTGTTTTCCAGCAGAAAGTAGAGCAAAATTTTCTCTAACTATACAAAACAAGTAAGTACAGTAATGGAAAGAAAAGACCATAAAAATAAAGCAAAAAGTGATATAACTACATTCTACTAATTAAACATTAAGCAGCCATTTATACTTGTCTTTCACACTCACGGGTAATATTTCTGAATATTTCATTTTTAATACCAAAACGCAAATCCCATTTACGTGGATGTGTCCTGGATGAGCAGTATCCCAAACCAGTGACATTTGAACTGAAGATGTTCTCAAGATATTTTTTAGTTCAAAAGGCCCGTTCATAAACTTTTCATTATGGCTTCTGAGATTATATATTCACATCAGCTGAAAGGATGAGCAGAATCCACCATAAAAATAAGTCATTCTTATGACATGTCCTCTTCCTGAAGGAAGAGGAAAAATAAAGGTATCAAGTAATCTTTACTATGAACCTAACCAAAATTATTTGAAGTGGAGAATGCAAAACTTTGTGAATAACCATGAACTCAAAATCCATCCTTGGCTTGGAAGGAGAAACTGAATGAGTCATTGTTGAAGAGGACAAAGTAAACACAGACTAAACACAGGTATTCACCATTCAACATAAAGTCCCAGCATAGAAAGTTTAGCACAACCGTGTGATGTTCCGAGGGATGGTGAAGTAGCAGTGACAGACAACTGCTTTTTCCTCCAACTGAAGCATCAGTAATAATCCTACAGTTACATTTAGAGAATTCTGCATATTTTGAAAAGGATATGGGAAAAATAGAGGTGAAGGAAGAGATGCAAGTACTGAATACTGGAGAACACGTTACAGTGAAAGTCTTGGGAGATGTCAGATATATTTGAGCTGACTTGAACAAACATGTAGCAGTAATTATAGGAAAACAAATACCACCTATAAGTGCCAGCAGAAAACAATGGAACAATGGCTCAAAGCTGAAGCTGGTCAAATTTAAATCTGGTAAAAGGCACAAATTTTGATACTCCATTTCATGAAACAAGCACTCTTGCTATGAAGATAAATAGTGGATTAAATAAAAACAATTTCCTGCTGCAAAGACAAAATGCAAGGGAGTAACAGCACAAAATATAACAACTTGAGAGTTTAAACTACATGGTCCAATGCCCCATTTTGATTCGAAACCCAGCCCTGCATTGTGAGGAGAGGCACCATGACTGAGCTCCTTGGGAGCCATTTGAAACGCAGAGGGAGCATCCCCTCGCTGTCCTGGGAAAGCCGCTGTGGGATGGAGAGCAGCTGCACTGCCCTCAGCTTCACGTGCCAGGGGCTGGTCATGGTGACTGGGACACAAACTTTGGGGAGTGGTCTCAGGCCTTACCTGCAGTTTGTGGAGCAGCAAGCACAGTCCTGCTGTGAGATGGAATGGCAGCTGTACACCTGGAAGAGACACAGCACATCAAAACAGGGATACAGGACTCGTGCAATAAACTATCTGAGTTTCACCTGGTATTTCAAAAGGAAGCCTGTTTCAAAGAAAGACATTGTGTTATATCCCACATGTACACAATATAAAGACAAAAAAGAGGTAGCTTTTTTTTTTTTACAAGACTTGATGAACTTTAACAGGTTTACAAATTTAAGGGAATTGTCATATACCAGTAGCTGAAACAACAAAGTAAGGTGGTACAACATCTTCTGTCTTGCAGGCCCGACAACCTTTCAGCACATCTCAGACTGGGGGCACTCTCTTGCTGGATGCACATTTAGTTGTGTGCTGAGCTTTGCATGCAAATAAATTCACGATTTCATTACTTTTATAAAGTAACCAACTCTTCCTAGACTGAATTTTAGCACCTGAAAATTCTGTGTTTCTCTTTGTGGATTGTTAGAAAACATATAGAATGAATTAATATACAAAACCTATATTTTTTCTCATTTATACTAACATCTTCACAGCAAACACAAAGTTGCATTTAACAGAATGTATAGGGAAAGTATTTATCTACAATCACATGTCCAGTACAATAAATACAATACTAAGGGGAAACACATGCAGCAGAGCACTATTCTGGCAAAAGATATTTATCTTACCCAGTAAGAAATCCTCTGAGCTGTTTGTAATCAACAGATCATATTTAGTGCCTTTCTTTC
Source organism: Aphelocoma coerulescens (assembly GCF_041296385.1). NCBI lineage: Eukaryota > Metazoa > Chordata > Aves > Passeriformes > Corvidae > Aphelocoma > Aphelocoma coerulescens. The sequence continues at coordinate 108,814,958 of NC_091013.1, forward strand.
ATTAGCATGGAGTTTTTCAAGAAGTGGGATAAGTTAGCAAACTGTTGTTACACTGAGAGAAAGCACAGGATTTTTAAATGAGGAACCCTTCAGTTTCTGAGAGCTCAATTAGTATTAATTACAAGTTTAAAGAAGCACCACAACGTATTCACATTGATAGTATAGGCATATCTACAGCATAATTACTGTCACTTCAATAAGTGCAGTCATGCATACACATCCCCTTCTAGGATCAGAGTGGTGGCATACTCAGTCCAAGCTCCTGTATGAGAGGAAGCCGTGTTTCACATTCCCTTTCATAAATGTATCATTTTCCACCTTGCAACAGTTAGACATGTATGGAAAAACAAAACCTGACCACTTGATTAGAAGTCTCCTCCAGAATACTACTGCTTTGATGGCTAGAAATCTTCTAACTTCCAGTCTGTTTTTCTGCCAATTATTTCTGTCCCAGCATTGTTCTTCAGATTAGATTGCTCTCCTTCACTCACAATTGTCCTGCTCCAACTGTGTACCTTTTCTCTTGACCTTTATTTTATTGAAGAGAAATAAAGCTTTTAGTACCCTCACAATAACCTTTCCCTTCCCACTGTTTGTTTTAGTCCCATTTCTTTCTCTGTTAGCTACACCTAAGTTCATGCTTCCTACACCTGGGCACTCTGAATGCTTGGCAGAATTCCTGGGGAGGTTGCTGTGGTGCCTCACATGGAAATATTAATAATTTTATTTCATTACCTGAAAGGTCTAACTTGATACTACTTTAAATGGCATAAACCTTGCTCATGGACATATCAGATCACTGGTGTTGCAGTTATTTTGGATTAAAGTCCTCTTACCTAGTTTTAAGCAGCATCTCTGAGCTATAGTCACTGCAGGTCCTTTAGAATCAGAGAGACACTTCACAGCATGATTCATCTGATTTATTTTTAGAGATTCTGACTGGATGAAATCTGTTGTGCCCTAGAAATACTCTTCACTGACCATGCCTAAACAAATGCCTCAGTTGGAGAGAGCTAGACAGAATCAGCTGAAGAGCTTGTTTTGTTGTTTATTAATACAGTCAGCTCCTTCGTTTCCTTTAAAAAATCTTGAGATAGCAGATAATAGCAGAAGTGATCATCACCATGTACATAATTAAGTTTTCAGACTTCATCTTGTTTCTATTCCCCATCATCCCTCTGTTGTGAAGTTTGCTCTGGATTATTCGTTGATGGTACTTTTGAATCACATATTGAAAATGGCTCTTCTAGTGCACTTTTAAAACCCACAGTAACCAGAGGTAGCAAGGTTTCCCCTCAGAAACCAAGTGCTTATGTAATGATTTGACAGAATTACAGTTTGATAATTGATATTCTAGACTAGCACATGAGAAAGAGGAACAGGTATTTTAAAATATGTTGAATTTTAATCAATCATAAATAAAAGGATGTAGACTTGGGGAAGTAGGCAGGATGCTATTTTTTCACCTCTATTGAACCTCATTAGCTACATCCTCTAAGCAAAAAGCTTGAAATGTTTGAATAGTAAAAGATGAACATTAAAATTAAAAAAAAAAAACAAGCATAAATATATATTTCTATCATCATCTTCTCCAGCTGAATGATTACAGAATTTTTCTGCACAAAGAACAGATTAAAATCAGAAGGAATTTGATACTTTTCTTCAACTCCAGAGACAAAGGTAGTTATGTTACTGTACTATGTGATCTCACAGTGGATTAATATTTAAAAATTGACTACCGTTGAATCTCAAGAATTTACCAGAAATCCTCCAAATATAAGCTATAAAAGAGAAAAAAGTGTAACCACTATACCACTTTTTCTTTCCTTCGTGAAGGAAGTGCTAGTACAGATCAAGAGGTTTTACAGATAAATAGGTTTTGCAGCTAGTAACGTGTTGGGCTGAGTATCTCAGGAGTTTGATTTGGCCAATACAAAGTCATGAAGGTTTTCTTCACATTTCACCAATCCTCCTTACATACAAGCATTTGAACAATTTTTCATGTGACACTAGCGCTAAGACAAAATTCCTTATGAGAGGGGATAACTGAGGAAATTTTCATGAAAATCACTGTCAGTCAAATTACAGAATGTTTGGAAGATCTGAACATTGTGTGAATATCACAAGCACAAACAATCCAAAGTAGAGTTATTCACCAAAGCAGAAGTTATCATGAAGACTTGTTATCCTACTTGGTGCTCAGAAACCAAAAATCAGAATAACTGTCAGAAGAGCAAACACTGAACAACTTCACTTTTTGAACCACAATGCCAAAAGGATTCAATTCCAGATAGTTCAGGCTCATGGACAAATTCATGGACAGGATGTCCATAAACAGATACTGAAGGGTACAAGTAGATGTTCCCTCTAGCCTCACACATCCAAAAATGATGCATGACAAGGGACTACAAGGGAAATGGATTACCATTCAGACCCAAAACCCCAGTCACAGCAGGTTTAAAGGGATGTTGTTTCACAGAAATATGAAAGATTTTTTCAGAATGAAATTTCTGGAACTTTTTTAATGTCAGGCCATCAACCATCATGCCCTTCATAAACCAAAAACCATCAGATTTTTCATGCTCGATGAAAATTCTATTTTCTTGGGTCAGAACTCTCATGAACATGTCCTTGACAGTGGCATTATTAAGCATATACATTGATCCTTTCAAAGTATCTCTTTTCTGAAATGACTGGTCTCGTTTTGCAGTCTACTATGTATTCTTTCACATATTGTTAAGCAAAAAACTTTGGATGCTTGCTCTAGTTTGCAAAGTACCTTACTCACAAGTGTACACGTATTACAAGATTTCTTTACAAGTAATTCTTATCAGTAATGTATAACTTCCAGAGCTCTTCAATAGATACAAACACAAGGCAAATTTCCACCCCTGACTCTGAAGCACGATGTAATAATTTTACCATAGGCATATATATATATATATAAAATAGACAATTTTTATTCCTGAAAACTCCCTCTTTCACGACTAACTCTTTAGTTAAGGAATGGAAAAATCAAATATGAAAAAGAAATTAAAAAAGGAAGAAGCAAATGCTGAGAAAAAGGCATGTTTTAAGTAAGAAGAATCATTGTGATGGTCTTCTGAAAATATTAGAAAGGCAAAAGAAAGCAACCATGTTTTCTACTTGTTTTCCATTGTTTACTACTTGTTTTCTACTTAAGGACAATGAATCTTCTTGCAGACTGGAAAGCAAATGATATTTTGGGCTGCATCAGAGCAGTATGGCCAGCAGGTGACTCTTGCCCTGTACTCCACTCTCATGAGACTCCACCTGGCATATTGTGTGTGGACTTGTTGGAGAGAGCCCAGAGGAGGCCACAAAGACGATTAGAGGGCTGGAGCAACTCTCTTATGAAGACAAGATGAGAGAGTAGCAATTGGCAGGCCTGGAGGAGAGAAGGCTTGGGGGAAACCTTACTATGGCCCTTTAATACTTGAAGAGGTTTAGAAAGCTGGAAGTGACTTTTTACAAAGGCTTGTAACCACAGGAAGAAATTCTTCATTATGAGGGTGGCGAGACACTGGCACAGGTTGCCCAGAGAAGCTGTGGATGCTCCATCCCTGACAACGTCCAAGGCCAGGTTAGATGGGACACTGAGCAACCTGGTCTAGTGGAAGGTGTCCCTGCTCGTGGCAGGGAGGTTGGAACAACCTCTTGACCCTGAGATGAGCTCAGTTGGTCAGAGCATGGTGTTAATATTGCCAAGGCCATGAGTTTGATCCCAGTATAGACCACTCACTTTAGGGGTGGACTTTGGTGATCCTTGTGGGTCCCTTCCAACTCAGAATATTCTGTAATTCTGTGATGTTTCGTGTCTCCTCCTGCCAAAACTATTTTATGAACCTTGGCATGACAAGCTCTTTGCAATAAATATTTTTACCACAAGATCCTATCACTTGTGATTGTGATTTTAACTTAGCCAGGGTCTACACAAGAACAAAGCTGTTATTGCCATTGTTCTACATGTCTCTGTTAAAAAGCTACCAGAAATATCAGGTTATTTTGGACTAACATTATTTCAGTAATGCTAAAGCTTCCTTTTCTATAACAGGATCTAAGCATTAAAGGGACTTCTACTTATCAACAACAGAGGCTCAGAAAACGACAGGCCTGGAAAGAACCTCATACACTTTAGATGCTCCTGGAATCAGCTAAGTTCCATTTCAAAACATCACAGAACTATGACACTGAGTGAAAAAATGTGACTTTCTGATCATTTCAGAGATCATCTTGCATCTGTTATTTATACCCAATGCATTTGGAAGGAGCCTTGAATAAGGGGCAACAACTTAATCAGACTTTCTAAGGCTTTTTGTGGTGGGGATTATAGACCAAGAAGAATATTCAAGAGCCAGAGAGACTTAATTTTTTTTGTACCTTAAATCAAAGCTGATAGAGTTAGTCATTCCCAAGTTCATAACAGAGCAAATCCATGTACAGTACCAAAAACAAATAACTTTTGCTGACTTAACTGATCTATCAATGCTCTTGGTTTTGAGGGGGAAAGTCTAGAGGCTTTCACATGCTACCAAAATTCAAATCACACGGTTTAAGCTTTGATGGTTCTTTGCTCCATGGGCTTGTCCAAGTCCTTGCTCTTAGCAAGTCCACAGTCAGGTTTGAATATTCTGGTTCATTAAGATAATGTAGAAAAATATTATCTGGAGAAGAAAATCAAAGGATTTTTAGTGGAGATTAACCTGGAAGCACTTTAGAAACCTTGGGTTAAAAAGGTGCCTTTTCATTAAATTTCAGTCAACTGTAATTCATCTTGTATCACCAGATTAAAACCTGGGGTTTCATCTGGTTTTTGCTGCCTTCACTTTATCTAGTAGATTATTAGGATGTGCAACACAATAAACTACTGTCCTTGAAATGGTGATTTACAGCATTGTTGCATACCATAAAAAAGTACAGCGTCAAAATTGCTTAAAGCCAGAGTGCAAATTACTTAGAGATGGTCCCAAACTGCAGAACTCTCATCTCCACTGAGCAAGAGCATCATGGTCTCTTTGTCCTGGTTTAGCATACTATGACATTTTTTTTTTCATTCAAGTGAGCAATTCAGTCTAAAACTACCCTAAAATAAGCTGGTGACACAGCAAACCTTGCCTAGAGCAAACCATGCAAAATCTTTGTCTACTTCTCTAGTGAAAAAAAAAAAAAAAAGAAATTCATTCTGAAGACAACAGAGGCAGAATTGCATTGATTATTAAAGAAATTGTGTCTGACAACTCTTTCTATGCAAACCACAGAACTTCCCAACATCCAGGAGGCATCTTCAGTATTAAAAACCAAACAAACAACAAACCCCTCCTTCTCCCTGGTTTCTACCTTCATTCAGAGAAGCTGAATTGGCTTCTATATCATAGTGGAGGTTAGAAAACAGTGGTGATTCTTGAGGACCTTTAAGGTATTTAAGAAGGGGAATACAATGTTTAGATGATTTACTCCTTCATTTAAATAAATGGCCCAAAAGGGAAAAATAAAGAGGAATCGCTGGCTCTTAGTCACCACTGCCTGAAATGAAGTAAAAGGCCTCAAACTGGCAGCGTAAACTTTAGCTTGAATGAACCAGGTGCAGAGTTGGCACATGGTCCAAGCAACAGCCCAATTTTTTTTCAGAATCTCAGTATCAACAACACAAGAGGGACAGGACCATGTGTACTTTGGGGCAAGACATCAACACATGGTAAAAATCCACCCTACAACAACACCAATAGGAAAAAAATTAATGGTTTCACAATCATGTTTTCATTGCTCATGGAGATGCAACTTTTCCCTTCAACACCAAGTTTTACACATCTTTCATTACAGTGCTCTATCCTCAGCTCCTTACAGGAGGAGAGTAATTATTTCAAGAAATGACCACAAATATAATTAAGATCAGATCCTCCCCTTGGTAAACTGTGCAGACTTCTGTGAATCTAGAAATTATTTTATCAATTACATTAAAATGGACAAGAGGAAAGCCTTCCACTTAAAAAAAAAATCTTCCTTCCAATAGAAAATCTCTTTCTTTAAAAAAAATAATTTTACACTGAATGTTTTATTAGCATGAGAATAATTTCAAGCGGTGTTTGAATACCAAATACGACAGCACTGTCTTTTGCACTGTTTATGCCATACATAGGATAGATTATTTAATCTTTTAATTTATCATTGCATTGTCATAAAAATGAAGAGAATTTCACATAGCCTCAATAAGGCTGAAGACAAAACATTTCCACACAGTGTATGAATTTGTAAACTGCAGTGAGTATATGAAAATGGCTGCCATCATTAATATGCATCTATAGTTCAGCAGGAATATCAAAATGTCCTATTACATCCAACAGCTTACAGAGATCAACAAAAGATCAGCAAACAGATTCTTCTCTTAAGGTAATGGGACTACTTAATGGACATTCTGGAAAAAAGGTACAGCTTGCAATCATGTCAAAGTCCAGCTGAAAACTGAATTAGTTTAGGGCATAAATTATCCAGAATGAATCCAGTTAGTCCAGATTGTGACCATTTTAAGATAATGGGCTTCCTACTTTTTATTGTTAACATTTAATTGCTTATGCTGCATATTTATATTTTCCTGTGCATGTTTATATTTTCCTATGCAAATTTGGGGGTTTTTTCTTGGATAATTTTGGCCCATAAATGGGCAGGGTAGGCCAAAAACTTTTTTTCAAAAAAGCCGGTTGTTATTTGAGGACAACTTACAGTTAGTTCACACACATGCTTTCATTTCAAATACACAGTCCTCAGTCTGGAGTTAAACTGTCCTAAAGATCAACAAAAGTTCAGAATACACCCTGAGAGAATACTGCCCTCGATACACTCATAAATATTAATTACATTTATAGGATAGCAATACAAATTCTACCAAGTACCACAGGTCACTGCAGGAAAAAATACTGATGGAAATGATGTGAGTAATTATTAGTGTTTCTGGAACTTTTAACTCTGCTCCACAGTTTGCCAGACATTTGCCTCCCACTCTCCCCCCTCCTTATCCCCTGCCCCCCCCCCCCCCCCCCCAGTTTTAACAAGAATAGTTGGAATAAAATTAATCTCATATTGACAATAAGAAGACAAATGCTGTAGTTTGTAATAATACAGACCATCATATAGTAAGTATGTAACAGAAGCTACTAAAGCAAACTCTTTTAACAGTAAAATTCTAGTAAAATAGTAAGCCATCAAAATTTACAAACAACCACAAACACTTAAAATATCACAGAACAGATGTAATAAACACAATTAAAAAATCGGGCACACCTATGCCAAGGCAAACACACTGCACGTTTTAATTTTTCAGGAGAAAAAGTAACACGTCGCAGCTAAAGGAATAACAAAGCATAAAGAAACAAGTGCAAACATAACGATTCTCAAAGGTTAATGGTTACACCACAGGCTTATAGTCACTGATCACATTTTTACTACCTGTGCCTGCAGATAATTGTCTTTTTTTTTCCCCCCTGAATATGGAAGGACTATTATGTGTTGATTTTGTGTGCATTTTCAGTTGTCTTGTCTAGAAGTGCAAATCTTAAAAACTGGCATTATAGAGCCAAAAAATGAAGAAAAAAACCTGGCAAAATGTTGGAACAAAAAAGTTATTGCAGAGAGACAGAAATTCATTTCTTTAATACTCTGTCAAACTTATAATAATGTGCACTTGGAAAGAAAAGCAAAATCTTATTTTAAATAGCATTTGCTAAAGCTACGCTAACAAAAGGATTTGTGGCCCTGTCACGAAAAAACATTGACCCTTGACCTTTTTTCAGTTTAGAGAAGGAGAATAGCCAGAATCTTGTGTATCAAACAAATGTTTGTTTTGTATAAATCTTCTCCGAATTTTCTTAGTTTGCTGCAAAAGCGGAGGAAAAAAAAATAAAAGACAACAAAAAAAAGAAAAGAAGAAGAAACTGCCCCGAACGAAAGGCTCGATTCAGAAACAGTGCAAGGCTGCTTCTAAACAGTCATGTGACTTTTTTTTGCTAACAGCCATGTGCTCGCGTATCATTTTACTCTGAAATAACTCTGCGGATTTCAGCTCAACCTGCCTTTGCTTAGAATGCATGACATAGCCTGTGAGGGAGCCTGAGAACCGTCCCTCTTCAAAAGCAAGGTTCCCATGCTTGGCCTGTAACCATGGAAGCAGATGCCTTTTTTGCTTACCCCTGCTTACCTCTTTGCAGCCACGAGCTGCTCCCTATTGTTAAAAGGGGTACGCCTTGATTTTTCTTCGTCGTGACTGAACTTGCCTCTTCTTCAAAGGGCACGATGCTGCAGGTCATTGGTCTAGACCGTTTGCACGGTCCAGAGAACAGCCTTGATGTAACCCTTGCTCCGTCTGTGCCACACCACCAGCCGTGCGACTGCAGACTGTAGGGGGACATCGGAGATCTGTATTTGAAAAGAAGTCCGTCCGATTTTGCCATTGTGCCTTTTCAGTCATCGATCGAATGAATATCGAACCTTCTGTCGTTGCATGTGTGAAATAGATAGCTTAGCAAGCACTTTTGTGCCCAAACCTGTGCGGTGGGCCAAACTCTCTTCCTTTATTCACAAGTATTGCTGGTTTTTGTAGTATAGTAATTTCTCAGGAACTTTAAAAACGGTGTCTTAATGTTAGACCAGCCTCTTAGCAGAATCTATTTGTTTTAACCTGCTTGATTTAGCACTTAATTTTTAATTTTTTCTTTAAAGATGCTTTCTCTTTTAGTCATTCCCAGTTGAATATCAGCCCCCTTAAAGTGCAAGGGAGGCTGATTTGGAATGGGTATGAACAGCCCAGAATCGTGAGGGGTTTCAAAACAAGATACTGACTGGAGGTTTTCTGCCATAAGGCTTTAAAAATAACACAGGAGAAAAACAAACGTGAACTTAGAAAGCTTCCAAGATAAATTCAGAAAGTAAAAAATAAAAAAAAAATTTGCATTTTGTTTGTTTGTTAAATACAATAAATTAGATAGTCTTAGAGAAAAGACAGATATTCTAATAGACAAAATAACCTGGCAGTGGTGACTAGAACCCTAAAAGAGTTTATATTATTTTTTTCTCTTGATACAGAAAGACAAAAAATTAGGAAAATTAGTTTCTGATAACATGGATTTTTGCTCTTCTGTACTAGTGCAAAAACATTTTTGATATTCACAGGTCAACCTTTTCTTTTTAATATGTATTTTATTTTCAAGATGAAACAGTTAAATGTCTGCACCACTGCAAGAAATTATGAAAATCAGGCTAAACCATTGAGAAACTGTAGCTGAAATGTTCAGTCAAAGAGTTCAACAGAACTCCAGGAATTTCAGGGAAGAGTGAAGAAAAAGATTTTCTAACACCTTCGAATTAAAAAAAAAACCCAAACAGAATTGTAGCTAACATGGAAAATTATATCAGTCGGTAAGCAAGTTTTTACTCTTCTTTTCATGGAATGGTAAAATCTCTGATCACTGCTTGTCAAAAAAACAATAATCTAGTGAAAGCCATCAGCACCTATTCGTTGTACAATATGTGAGCCTCTACTCTGTTCTAACAAAATTTGGATTGCATCAAAAAGAGCTTATATATTCTTCAGGGTGCTGCTAACCCAGGGTTTTCTATATATGACATCAGTATATATATTTTTGAGATACCACAATCTCATACTTCAAGGCATACCTATTTTCTCTAATTGCCGCAGGCAAAGGGGAGGTGCACTAAAGAATAAAGAAGGTTATTGTGACAGATGAAACATAATTCACAATGAGTACTCTTTTCATCCAGCCTTAAGTAGCAGAGGATTACTCCAAGCTGAATTTTAAGGGAGTATGTATGATCTGATTTAATAATACAAGGACAGGCCACAAGCTGAAAGGCAATATAAACCAATTATGCTTTTGCTGATTGTTTGTGGGGTTTTGTTGTTGGGGTTCCCCCTACCCCACCCCACCCCCAACTTTCTCTTTTCTGGAAATAGAAGAAATAATAACCTGAAGAGGGTCTGAAGAAACATGGGGAAAAGTAAGAAATGCGGAGAAATAAAAGTTGGGATTTTCTGGAATGGATATTAACAAATGCTTATTCTATATTTCTGCTTCATGAAACTTAAATGAAATAAGATCATGCCTTTTCTTCAGTAATTATGCGCTGTGAAAGTAGGTAAACTAATTTTGATACACTTACTGAACTTGTCTTGCTTCCGAGAAATTCATACTTGAGTGTCTTCTAAAAATGCTGTGTGATGTCAAGTTTAGATGTAGATAACTGTGATAGTAAAACAAGTTTCTGTTTAGTGTGTGTACATTGCTTTTCTGAGTCACTGTTTTAATATTTAAACAGTAAATGGGTAAACTTGCATGAGTATTTTATATGTTTGTTTCCTTATAGTATGCTTTGTAAAAGAAGTGCTTAGCACAAATTACTGTATTGCATTCTGAAAGGTTTAATCTTTTTATAGTTTCAGTTTTCATAAAACAACTCTTTTTTATGATCTAAAATTGTATTCAGAATGCCTGGACTTTTTAGCTAGTTAAACTGCAGAAAATGCTAAGATGCTTGGCAAAGAAGAAATAAACAATGTCCCATTTTGTCTACGGAATTTTTAATTTAGGTTAATTACTTTTTAAAGTAATAGGTAACTTTTAAAATTCCATTTTAATGTAATTTTATTAAAGTATTTCTTGATCTCAGAGAACATTTCTATACATTTTTTATAATTCAGTTTGCAAAATAAAACTATTTTTAGATATGGATTCTAAATGTGTTCTTTGAGTGTTCATCTTTTTTGAAAAATCACAGACAAAAAAAACCTCAAACAACCATGAGTTAAATGTTTATTTTCATACATTTAGGATTTTTTAAATTACACAATAACTGCTTAGGAGCAGAGCTAATAAAACTGTGTTTCTAGAAGGATATTTATTACTAGGGGTTAGTCTATATATTTGAGATTTTGGACTGAAATACAAAATAAAGATTAATTGGAACAGTCTTTCTCTTATTCAGTGCTGCTACATGTCAGAGCAGTTAAGACGATTTAACAACTTAACATCTAATGTTCCATAAACAAACAGCAAGGAAATGGCATAAAAACAAGCATGGGGAATTATTATTAATTATATTTTCTAAACCAGAAAAGAACACTGTCGTTTTGTCTTTCCAGAGGTAGTTACTGAACTATTCTCTTACATAATGCAATTTCATGCCGTTCTTAAAAGCAAACATAAAACCAGTGTAAGTATTTAATAAACACCATAAGCAATTAGGTGGATTTTGGCGAATAAGCAGCATGCATTAAGCACACAGCAGTACTATATTTTAAAGAAAGAATAAGCAGTCAGAAAAATGTATAAGATGCAGTAAGAAAGCTGCTAGATTGAAAGCATAGATTTTAATATTTTAGTTCGCGAGAGGAGCGGCAGCCAAAAGACCATTCTAACCACCTGACAAACAGCAACAAACAACAGCTCTGGAGTCAAAATATTTATTAGGGTGTCATGTCAATGTACAGGCTAGCATATGTGCCAAGGAGAAATTATTCTATTATCTTCAGCTGAGTGAACCAGCAACAATGAATGTACAGATTTGTAAATATACATGGAACTGAGAATGTTCTTTCAAATTGTAAAACCATTTAATTTTCATTGATCATTTGAAAAATATATCAAAAAGTGTGAAGTACAAGTTACATTAATTCCTGTGACAATTTCTTATCCAAATGTCATTGTTGCCCTGTCACTTTCCACTTGCAATCCATCGTAAAGTTTCTTAGTAAGAAATATATACTTTAGTATTTGTTTCAGAAGTCAAGTGGCATTTTAGCTATACTGAATGACATTAATTTAAGCAATATATCTTCTATTAATAAGCTTTCAAAAAATGTTTATCTTAGGGGCAGTCATATCGGTAGACTTGTTTTGTTCTCTTCAAAATTAGTTTGAAGTAGAATTTATTATTGACACGGCACATAAAACTTTCAGCAAAATTGCAGATGAATGTTGTCTTTGGAAAAGTAGGGAAAAGACAGCACAATGATGCCTGTGTGCAACAAAAGAATCTCTTAAGATGAATGTTTTAATACTGAAACAAAGTACAAGCACTCATATGATTTACGAATCCAAAGATATATAGTATTACACATTATTTTAATTCTTTTCTGCAAAACGTACATCAGGCAGAATTAATATATATCAAATTCACCACATAGTTTTTAGCTGGCAACGTTGAGGTTTTTTTAAAAGAGAAGAGGGAGGGGAAAAAGAGAGCTTCCCCTCCCCAAACAGCTTTGATTTTAACCAAATCTAAGTGTGCAGGTACAGTTGTCTCATCCCATAGCCTATAAAGCTTTGAAAACCTACGACTGAAATTAAGATTTGTAATATTTTGGGAGCTACAAAGAATATAGCAACTCAGAAGACAACACTGGGAATGTAAGAAATCACAGACTTTGATTCTATACGACAAGCTGGATAGGAGTCAAAGCTGCCACATGTGGTGTGAAAAAATGCCACCCCGGTGTGAACAAAGGGTTTAAAATGGAGTCAAAAAGCGTGCAAGCTCAATGTCTAAGCTTTTCCTCTGAATTGTACTGCCACAACCTGCAGGATATCAAGTGGGCTGGGAAGAATGGAGTGCCTTTGGAAGCTACAATGGAGTAGCGGTGGCCGTCGGTGCATTGGGGTTTCTATTGTTTTGCTCTTCTTGTTTGTGTGGCGCCACAATGTGCTGCTCTACTTCAGCGAGAAATTAAACTCTAAGCACCAAAAATAAAGTCACAAAATTCACCGAGAAACTGATGAATGCAGTAACTCGGATCTTGCTTGTTGCAGTCCTGGTTTACAGCTCAATGAGAGAATTTACCAGCTGGATTGTGCATTTTACTGGGGCCCGAACCGCAATCTCATACATGCAAAAAGAAAAGAAAAGAGTAATAGATGTTGCTCATAAATATCTCTGTGGCCTTTTACTGAGATAATCATTGCAATAATATAAACATTTGTTAGGCTTATTCAAATGGAAAGAATGTTGCACCTTATTTCAATCAACAGCTTTCCTCCCTTTATTACAACATAAAGATGCTAATCTGCATATTTAGTTCAGAAACCACTATCTTTTAGAAATAATCTGAGATAGTGCATGTAGTAGCAACCCAAAAATATATGGGTCACACACTCACAAAAATGCTATGCTAACACTGTTCAACAGAGAAGGTACTAAAAGTCATAAATATCCTACCTAGATAAAGGAAAATGCTGTGTAGTTAAGGCAAAAGGAATAATAAGAAAGGAAAGAGTCAAATATACTTTCCAAAATTATGTGAACAGCAAAAAGTACAAGTTCCTTGCAGAGAAAATAGATTACAGTTACTAGAATTCCTAAACAAAATTAATTAAAATCCAAGAAAGCACACAAGCAAAACCTGATAAACAGCAGATTTTCTAAGAATTAAAGAAACCTTCCGATTTCCTATATTTCATTTGCATTTTTTATTAAGGATTAGGTCAAAAGCCACTGATTTTTAGTTTATGAATGCAGGTCAAGACAAGAACATTTTTCTATTTACTCTGTGTAACTCTGTATAGAAATCAATCCGTTACTTTCATTACAACCACACAATCAATTCCATTTAAAGTACAATGCAACAGCCAAGTCCAAGGACAATATGGATCGCTGAAAATCCTTCATACTATCCACAGAATTTATTCAGTTTGACTGGGAGGATTTTTCTTCTCATTAGTATTCACCAAGCTTTCACAAACAAACTTATCCTGGCTTCACCTGTTTTTAGCCCAAAGCATAAACCAAAACAAAGCAAAAACTAATTTACTGATACTACGCCGTTGTGTAAGTATTGCTCTTTGGTAAATAAGACAAATTATCTATTAAAGAACAGTTTTATGTGCCTAAGTCACACTGAGCCACGAATATTTCTACAACTGCAATAAGACAGGACTACATGGTACATAAACTCTACAACATCTGCACATGCAGACACATGTGATGAATGTAGAGGATGTATTTAAGCACTCTGTCTTAAGCAACTATTTTTTATCACCTTACAAATACTTGTAAACATGTTCCTCTCATTTTTCTCTCCCTCATAACGCTTTTTTGAAGTTCCTAGGGGACACAAAGGCAAGGTATTTAAAAACTCTAAAATATTATAAATGTCTTTTCCTACATTCTCAAAGAATTTGCTATGATCATTTGGACAGATGCAATTTAGCCGTTTTTATAAAGGGTTTAAATGTTCATAATTTTTTTAACACTTCTAGTTCAACATATTAAAATCTAGACATACTGCCAGATTTTATAATTGCAAAACTCCAAGCAGTACATTTATATATGGTAATTTTAATTTATTTATTCAGGTTTATTTTGCTGTCTTTCTTTTATTCCCAGCCTACTTTCTCAACTTATTTTCTCCTGCATCTTAGTATTTTTGGGGGTTTTAAAACATTACTTTATCTTTCTGGCTGCCTGAAACCTAAGCCTGTCAAAAAAATATGGAAAAGATAACAGAACAGATTGAAAAATGTCCTGTTCAGAGATTTCTGCACAATAAAACCCTGTCTTGAATATTCCTAGCATTTGTTCCTTATTTGTTCTTTTATTGATCACTTTTTTCAACTACATGTCTCTCTCCCCAGCAAGATATCAGAAAATGAAAAATGAATCTTGGAATATTGCTCCAGAATGTGCAGCCCGATGTTGACTAACAACACAGAGGCTGTGTTTTCTGTGTCCAGCATTTCCTCAGCTTTGATAATTTGAGCTATGTAATCTCTGGGTGTTTCTTAGGGTGCCATCTCCTTTCTTAATCCAATATATGTTTTTAAGTTGCTCTTAAATTGCTGTCCCTGCCACGTGGTGATTCAATTAGCAGCCTCCTCTCTTGGGTAGAAGCCAGCACTGCACACACATACGTACATACGTGTGCACGTACAGGTGGGAACGCGCCTGTTCTGCCTTGTTATTTCAGCTGAGCCTCAAACTGGGGCTCTTTTGAACCATTTACATATATCTCTGCCAAACCTCACTGGATTCATTTCGGTCATAAAGAAAATTGCATAATGCCAAATTTCTTACTCACACATAACAGCATGTAAATAGGTGAAGGGTTCACAGCACTGTGAGGGGAGAAACTGTCCTGGCAGACTTGGAATTACCCCCACTGCAAACCTTAAACAAGCATACATAAACATCTTTTTCCTCTTGTTCAGCTGTGTTTACTTGCCACTGCTTCCCTCCCCTGGCTTCCACCAGCTCATTTTTCTCCAACTCCTGAACCTGTTTATTTTCTTTCTCCTGCCTATTGCCAGCAGCAGCGCTGAAGGATCCCCCAAAATCTGCAGCTCCACACATCCCCGTGCTGGGGGCACCCTGAGCGTGTGAGTAGGATGCAGGACTGAACAGGTTAATTCTGTACAGGCAGGAAGAGGAACGACTCAGGCTTTGAGAACACGAAGCTGGACAGTTTGGAAGAATTGCATTAAATGTAGGATGTAATATCTGCAAGTGAGATAGCAGGGATACTGTTGGGAGAGAAAAATTCACTTTCCCAGAATGCTCTCCATCTATTCAGACATTAAACAGCTAAAACGTGTGTGCCGCAGAGGTTAAGCTTGTCAGCTGAGAGCAGGACACCGAGCTGCTCAGCAGCCCTCACCTCTCCCTCTGACTGCTGCGCCAGCCTGGGGAGCCGTGACACCAATTTCACCAGCAATCTGCCCCCAGGGGCTATTTGAAGACGGTCCCAGACCCATCTGCAAAGCTGGCCCCAGAGAGCCTGCTCAGGTCTGTTTGAAATGCTACGGAACGGCTGCGTAATCCAGTTCAGAGCCTGCAAATAAGCGATATAAGGGATATTTATTTATTAATAGCAGAAAACAATTCAAAGCTTTCCTGACTCAGCTGTGTAAATTGACAAACAAGGCTTTCCCCTGGCTAAAACGCACACTGGACCAGTGCAGTAACTACATCCAAAATCAGCTTGTCCCTCTCACAAAAGGTTATTTGTTAGGGCAGCTCCTCCTGCCATCTCCCAAAGCCTGCTGGATCTACGTGAGCCTCACAGGCCAGTCCAGGTGACAAGACCAAATGGACAACAGGCAGAGTTACACGTGGGGAAAACACAGTCTGACAGACCTTCTCCAGGATGGAAATGCACCCCCAAGCAGCTGCTTCAGAGCCATTGCCCCTGGATGAAGCTGTCAGAGTGGCAACAACAAACATCAGGGCCCCTGTTACCCTCAAGAGCTTGGGGGTTATGTCCTTAACCTTTTTCCATCCCCTGAAGAAGATGCCTGGAAAAATCAGTCAGGAAAAGTAAGAGGTTAGGAAAATATCACCACCCTCTTCTGCTACAGCCATTGCCAAGCATTTACTACCACATGGGGTTGCAAAGTCAATTCAATTTTCCCCGTGTGCAAGTGCTGGAGGCCATCATTTGGTATAAGTGCCAAAATTAGTCCGATTTCTTGCGACAATATGTTTAATTTACACTTCTTGCCAGTTCAACAGGAACATCTTTGGTGCAAGAACACACTCTATGCATCAGCCATCCTGTGGTGCTTAAAAATGAGAGACCAAGTGTAACATGAGAGTATTCTCTGCTTGGAAAGAACTTTTTACTGCCTTCCTTAATTTATAAATCACCTTCTGTGGGTTTATTTTAGTACCTTGATTCTATTTGAGCATAGCTTATTATGATTTAATTTCCTCCTTTCTTTTTTTTTAAACAGAGGATGGAAAAGAAAAATAAATCTCTCATGCTCTCAGCATATAACAATTGATATAATAGACTGAAATGGCTCCTTCTAATCACTTGGGGATTTTTAAGTGCATTTTATTGACATGATAAGCCATTATGAGTCCTTCAGACTTGTTACGGTTTATCATATCAAGGCTTATGGTTTTAAGTAATATTCCTAATATGCATTCACAGCATCCACTCCAACAGCTTTTTTAATCTCAATTAAATACCATTAAAGAAATGTATGGTACCTATGTATAAATGGCACTAGAAGAGTATTTTTATGCACTAGTGACCAAATAATGTCAGACTGGCTCAATTGCCTTCCACCTCATCCCATACACCCAGAAGTCTTATTGCTCAGTACAAGTTCATATGAAGAGGTAACATTATTCAGCAGAATTAGGGGGGACAAAAGTTTCTCATGGTGTGTTTTTTGATAGGGTTTCTTTCTTTTTTTTCTTCATGTTAGTCAATAAAATGAGATCCCTCTTGCCACTCCAGCAGCGGCCTGAGCAGAACTTGAAACCTCTTGATATGTCCCAGCAAAATGGACTTTATCTGTTGTGCCTAGGACAATATTTGTTCTCAAAAATAAGTAAAAACTGAATGTCAAAAGTCACCTGAAAGAGCAAAACTCTGCACAGAGCACAACTGTGCAGCTATCCTGAATGGCCACGTAATTCACCTCTGTCTTCCCCAACCTGTGCTGCAGATTTATAGTCTGCCCCTTTATGTTTTTTGCACTGCAGACTACTGTTTTTCCCCATTTCATCTTCCTTTTATCTTTACATTCTGACTTCTCCAGAGCCCTGGGTCCCATGGCCTTAGGAGAAAAAAGCAGAAAGCAGCAAAAAGAGAAGTGTGTAAGGCAGAGGTGAGGCAGTAAAAAGAGTATGGCTGTCAAACTGGCCAGACCTTCCATGAGCAAAAGGCAGGGACTCCTGCATTAGGGCAGCAAGAGAGAAAGCTGTTAGAAGGTTATAAACCACTTGGAACTTAAGTGTTATGAATTTATGGCAGTCATTCTCTAACTTTGAAATTAAAAAGGTGCAGCTGCTTTGAGGTTGAACTGGAGAAGAAGACAAAGCAAGACCTACCAAAACACAGTAGGAAAAAAGGAGTGGGCAGCCTGGGAAAGCAGGCACGAAATCTGGCCTAAGAACAGACATTGAAACACCCAAAGGAACAGTAGGTTGCCAATGGCCCACCTTGCCATCTGGTGTTCTCCCATGCAACCCAAGGACAAAAACCTTGGGAAGGGGTATAAAAATAGACCAAAAAGCGCAGTGTTCTTTAAATTTAAAAGAAACTGGTGGCCGTCACCTTTCACAGAGGCTAGATAGTATTAATCAGCTAATGCTGTATCATCTTGCCTCTTCAAGCAGAAGTACTCAGCACACTTACCTCTAATTTAAGGAAGCAAATGATATATACATAAAAGATGAAGAGCACGTGTCATTTAACTAGATATACCAATGGCTGAAACAAAGATGTTCATGTTGTAAAACTAAAGGATGTAGATCCAAATTGTACTCATAGTTATGGCCAGAAAGATGCACAATTCCCTAATCATTTTATGCAAAATAGCTGCAAAAATCAAAGTAAGTTTTTCACTGCTGTCAGAAGTTGGCCCACTACTGACATTACCCTCAGTACAGAATGTGGTGCCTCTCCTATAATGGATTTTGAGTTTATGATGCACTCTCAGAATTATTTCAATAAAACCAAAGGCTATCAAATGATTTCATAATCAATTAACACTACAGCTTAATTCCCAGTCTGCTACATCCTTCAGTGATGCTTGGCCACATAATTGATGTCTAATCTGCCATACCATAAAACCGGTCTTGTTTATTCTCATTCCATTACCAGTAACTAAGTCATTATTCTAATGCACTCTGAAGTATTTTAAAAATAAAAGTGAAAAAATATTCCATTCTATACTACATCCATTAGTTCTCCTTCCAGGTTAAAAAAAACATGTGGAAATCATTATAGCCTTTTCTCTTTATACATACCAAGTAACTAATTTATTGCAGAATATGGTCCATTTTTTAGGAAAGCTTGTTGTGGTAAGACAAGAGCATATCAACAGGCAGCAAGACTGATACATATCAATCCTTGAACAAAGCAAATAATTTCCATTTCGTAACTTCCTGCTTTATTTGGATGGCCCAACATGATAGAAAAAGTCCAAAAGTCCCATCTAAGAAATAATTTTATGTCATCATATCCTTATCATCAATAACTCTATTAAGATACTCCAGAACAAAACCAGCATGCAAAAGTGCAACTGGAACCGAACCAAAAAAAAAAAAAGTTTATAGCAGTCATAAAACTACCACAGTAGAAGAAATCCCCTTCACCACCACCACAAGGATGTTAAAGTCCTCTTTACTTTTGTGTTTGGCAAAAAGTCACATAGCACAGGTCAGTGATCAATGGCTTACCTAAGCAGGTAAAAATTGATCGAACAACTACAAATGTCTCCTCTACCACTTATGGAAGCACCAGGAGATGGAATTATTGAAAATAATTTACTGCCCACTTGAAGTCAGAAAAGATGTGCTCTTGAGTCCCCTAAACAGAGCAGCTGCAGTGCAGCATCTGATTGCATATTTCTATGTTCATTCAGCCAACTCTGAATTCAGGCAGAAATCCAAAAAGATAAAGTCACTTCCTAGAACCCTGGGCATTTAAACTACTGTCCTGATCTCATCTAGTCACTTGCTATTTCCTTAGGCTCTTAAAGACAGTATTATATACTTATTATTCATGCAATATTCTGTCATTTAGTATTTACTTTCCGGGATGATTAGGTTTCCTAAAGATACATTATTGCTCTTTGATTATATATAGCCATTTCAAAACTCCATGCAAGGGGGAAATGATTTTTTAGGAAATGAATTAATAATACTCATGTGATTAAACTCTGTGATAAGGTATTACGTTCCTGGACCACAAATATTAAATGATATTATAGCATGATAATCTAGAAGGCTCCTACCCACATCTTTTTCATTCATAATTTTTGGACTTATACCGTGAGTCAAGATTTCATACATAAAATTAATCAAAAAATGAGAAATAATCAACAAAAGAAGAAAAATAGATCAAGACTCAAAAATCTCAGATTTCAATTTCCCTTTGCCAGACCGGGGGGACCAGAGCTCTGATATCCATGTCATTTAGAACACCTGATGATATCTGATCTGTATTTACATGCCACTATCAAACTTTTGGGAATATCCACAAATTTTATTTCATTGCTATATAGAACTCACCCCCCGCCTTTTTCCAAGAAATAAAATAAACAGTTTTCAAGTCTGATTGCTACAGACCACCCAATTTGTAAGAAAGAGATTATTCATCTCATTGTTTTACATTTAAATATAACTAGTTCAGGATTTTCTGGTTTGTCAAGAAAAAAGGTCAATGATCAATTAGATATAACCACCTACAGTATATAGAGAAAGAGGAAAGGCCTAGGGAGGCTGAATCTTGATACCCTTAATAATGGAAATTAATCAACCCAAGCTCTCCTTTATCTGGAAATGCTCAACAGAACCTCTGTCATCCCTGTAGTTGACCAATACAAATTTTACTGTTAAACAGACTTCAATTATTTCTTTGAGAGAATTAATATATTCTCATATACACAAAGAAACAAATGTAGGACTACTTTTTTTGAGTTGGGTGTATTAATTTTTTGCCTCTGCATAAAATAGAATCAGGTATAGATAACACATTAATGTGAAATGGTATTATAATAATGACCAGAAATGTTGACTATGAGCCTATAAACACAATTTGTATCCACAGGCACATCAATCTATCCATCCATCCATCTGTCCACCACTCCAAGATATTTGAAAGAAATCTAATGTACATAGTCTGAACAACATGCAAGTCAAGGAAGCACAAACCACAAAGCACAAAGTTTGGCTCCATGTTTTCATTTCTTTGAAAAGGCACAGTCCTTTGTACTTCAGTTTGTTTTCCACATTTCCTCAGAAGTATTTAGAATATACTCAGACATAGAAGAAATTTATCCAGTACAGGACTAATATGTGAGGTTCTCAGTAGCGAGTGCCATGATGTGGCAGGGGCAGGATAATCAGGGGATCAGCTCCAGCCAATAAGGGTTTATGAAAGGCAGGTCCTGCTTGACCAACATAGCAGATGAAGGAAAGGCTGCTGATGGTTAATATCTTTATCGATGATCTGGGTGAGAGGACCAAGTGCACCCTCAGTTTTCAGAGGACATCAAGTTGGGCAGGAGTGCTCATCTGCTGGAAGGAAGGCTCTACAGAGGGATCTGGAAAGGCTGGATCCATGGGCTGAGGACAACTGTATGAGGTTCAACAGTGTCGGGGTCTCCTCCCCCCGCCATGTAGCCCTGGGAGAGGGGCCCTGAGGGGACAGGGACGGGCTTTCCTAGCCCCTGGTCAGCCTCATTCCCCATTGGTTGTTTTGTGTTTCCCTGCACGGGCAAGGACCCTCGGCTCCCGTGACTGTAAGAGTTCCTCGGCAGAGCTCCGGCCATGCGGCTGGAGAAATAACCATCTCTGAAACATCTACCAAGAATCTGTCCATATATGTTTCTTTTCCACGGGACTCCTGGTTTGATACGTCTTGTTACAGTATCCCCGCTGTGGTGGGGAATGTGGGCAAGACACCAATTCCTAAGGACAGGAAATTCGTGAGTAAAAACCACTCTAGATCTCTCTCTTCACACCCTGGTTTGGATATTCTCTCTGGACTATGGAAGAATCATGGGAAATGTGGCTCTCTGAGCCACAGAAAGAAATGTATCTAGAAGTTAAAGGAATCCTTGAACAGCAAAACAAGAAAGTATTCGAACCGGGAGATCTAGAACATTTTTTTAACTGGCTTTTCAAAAATTTCTTCTATATTTCTCGAGACTTACTTTTGGATATTGAACCTCCTGGAACTAGTCATGGGTGTTTTTGGTAGGTAAGAGATCAAACAGAACATGGACTAGCGACAGCAGCTCTCCGTGCATCCCTTGTAATCAGTGAAGTTCTTGAGGAGCATTTGTATGGTCCCATTATGGCCATAATCCCATGTCCAAGACTGCGCAGCGGCCATCCCAGGAGCGCGTGACTGCAGCGGTGCCGGTGGAGGTGCCTGTGCTGGATGTGCCCGGCCCCCTTGGGAGCCCGCGCCTTATCACAGACCCCATCCCTGTCTCGGGGTCCCTGGCCACGCGGCCGCGAGTGAGGGAGCGACGCCACAGGCGCCGCGGGTGTCGTGGGCCACGAGCAGCCAGGAACCGGGAGTCAGCATGGAAGCCCGCTCTGAGCGACTGGCTTGGAGAGCCCTGTGGAGGGAGAGGCGGTGGTTCCCATAGCGACATGAGAAGCCGCGCAGCGCCGAGCCGAAACGAGGCCACGCAGAGCCCAGACACGCGCCAGAGCAGTGCCGCTCGGAGAGCGCGGAGCAGCCGCAACACAGGGGCCTGGCCAAGACGTTGGAGTCGGCGAGGCGGCGGCCACACGGGACCGGCACCCACGACTAACACGCAAGCATGTGATAGGAGAAGTTGTAGCCACGAAGGTCACAGGAACTGTGAAATGGTACAATGTAAAAAACAACTACGGATTTGTAACACGAGATGATACAGGGGAAGATTTATTCATCCATAGAACTGCCATTAAAAGGAATAACCCTAAAAATTACCCGCAAAGTGTAGGAGATGGGGAAGTTGTACAATACAAGGAAAGATGCACAAAATTATAAACAATATCCATCCCAGCAACTTCCCTACCCACAACCTACTTTCCCCTTTTACCCTATACCCAATATGAACCCCTTCCTAAGTTTACCCCATCCCCAGTTTATTCCTAATCTGGTTTTCACCCCATGGCTTCCCTATACAATTCCCTTTCCCTACAATTCCTCTCCGATGCTGAGGGGGGGGATGAAAAGGGGGAGGGAAGAAATTAAATCCTCTCCTGCCTCAGTTTCCCCACACAGCATGCCCAGAGAGTCCTGTCTCCCTTCTGTCAGCCTTAAGATATTCCAGAGAATCTGTTTGGACATTTAAAGGCTCAGAAGGGTGGCTTGTATTATTTTAAAACTGTTCTTGTTATATTTATCCAGTTGTTTTCATTCTCCTTTTATTAAAATAAAACAGGTGAAATGTCAGGGTCCCTCCCCTCACCATGTAGCCCTGGGAGAGGGGCCCTGAGGGGACAAGGACGGGCTTTCCTAGCCCCTGGTCAGCCTCGTTCCCCATTGGTTGTTTTGTGTTTCCTGCACGGGCAAGGACCCTCGGCTCCCGTGACTGTAAGAGTTCCTCGGCAGAGCTCCGGCCATGCGGCTGGAGAAATAACCATCTCTGAAACATCTACCAAGAATCTGTCCATATATGTTTCTTTTCCACAGGACTCTTGGTTTGGTATGCGTGTTACAGTATCCCAGCTGCAACACAACAGGACTGGGGAAAAGCAGCTGGAAGGATTCTTGGTAGAAAAGGACCTGGGTGTGCTGATCAACAGCAGCTGAACATGAGCCCAGGTATGCTCAGGTGGCCAAGAAGCCAATGGCACCTGGCTTGTATCCATGATCAGCTCCCTGTACTCAGCACTGGTGAGGCCACACCTTGAATCCTGTATTCAGTTTTGGGCTCCTCACTTCAAGAAGGACAGAGAGGACCCGGAGCACGTCCAGAGAAGGGAACAGAGCTCGGGCAGGGTCAGGAGCACAAGTGTGATGAGGAGAGTTGAGGAACTGGGGGGTCATCCTCGAGAAAAGGAGGCTCAGTGGAGGCTTATCACTCTCTAGAGCTCCTCAAAAGTAGGGTGTAGCCAGGCGGGGGTCAGGCTCTTCTCCCACATAACAAGCAACAAGATGCAGGGAAATGGCCCCTAATTACACCAGGGAATGTCTAGATTGGATATTAGGAAAAAATTTCTTCACAAAAACGGTTATGAAGTATTGGAACAGGCTGCCCAGGGAAGTGCTGGAGCCACCATCCCTGGATGTATTTAGATGTGCAGATGTGGCACTGAGGGACTTGGTTAAGTGGCAGCCTTGGCAGTGCTGGGTTAATTGGTTGGACTCAATGATCTTAAAGGCCTTTTCCAGCCTAAAGACGCCTATGAGTCTACAACAATATATTTGCCAACCTACCTTAGCAGTTTGACAGCATCTCAGTCTTAAAAGCAACTTAAATCTCTACTCTCAGCAATTTCAAGGAAAGTGTTCCAATTACAAATTTTAAAAACAGAATCTCTTTTTCTTTTTAATTCTCTGAAGATGATCTTGGAGTCTTTGGATTTTGCTTGTAACATAGCCAAACAGAAAAGCAGAAAAAGTAAAAGGTCACTGATTTTTTTTTCCCTCTACAAATATGAAACTAGCAAGAATAATTTATTTCATTTTGGCAAGATAACACTATTCTGGAAATAAAATCTTCAAAACATAGACTGAATTTCAGGAAAGCAGACCAATGAAAAAGAGTGTGCCCAAACACTTTACAACTGCAGAAGCTTCACACCACTTTACAAGCAGGCCACACAGCACAGTGACAGAACACAAGCCCAAGTAGCAGAAAATTAAATTAAACAGAAAAAAATCCCTCTCTCATCTCCTCAGAGAAGCTTCTGACTAAAGATCTGATTCTTGACAACAGCTAGGAAACAGCTGTATTTTTCTTCCAGCACTTATCCCCAAATTCCTGCAAAAAGACAACACTTTTTCCTTTAGTCAGAACTTGGTGAGGTTCTTGTGCCCTTTTGCTCCTGTGTCCCTTACGAAGTTGTGAAATTATTTGGAAGACAGCAGTGCTGTTGGGAAAATGAAATGCAATCCTCTTGAGCAACAGCCATTAAGGTTGCCCACACTTTTATTTTTAAGTGTCTGCTTTTCTGTGAATCAAGCAATCATAAAAGGCATGAGCAAAACTTCCTGATAATTTTGGACACCTCTTCAGAGATTTAATTCACAAAGTTACCCCATGTTCCTCAGGGACTGACATTACACAGCATAAGAGAATGTAGCAGCTCAAGAAAGATTAACTACCAAGAGCTAAGGAGTGCTCATGCAAGGACATCACATAATGTTTTGTAATGACTGCTCTGAATTCAGAAAAAGTCAATTACAAGTTCTCTTCTTCGGAGGAAAATTACAAAAATATTTGATCTTTCTCCAGCAGGACAAATAAGGCTTCATCTCTTTGTCTCCTTCAAGAACAAACAAGGTGTTTGTTGGTCAGGAAAAGGTTTAAATTTTTACTGTGCTCTATTTTTTATTCTGTTTTTTTTTTTATTTCTGGTCCCTCTACAAATGATTTCGATATACACAGTCACTGGTCAGCTGGCCACTAACTCCATTTAAAAACAATCCTTGAAGGACTGCCTTACAAAACTGAAATCCAAAAATTCTTTTTGGGAAGCATACAGGATACTGATCATTAGAAACCACCCTAAGCTGTCCTGAATCACAGAATCATTTAGACTGGAAAAGACCTCCAACATCACTGAGTCCAACTTTTGATAGATCAGCACCTTGCCAACCAAACCATGGAACTAAGAGCCACGGCCAGTTATTTCTTGAACATCTCCAGGATCGGTGACTCCATCAACCTGGGCAGTCCATTCTCATGTTTAACAACTCTTACCATGAAGAAATTCTTCCTGATGTCCAACCTGAACCTCCCCTGGTGCAGCTTGATGCTGTGTTCTCTTGTCCTTGCCTGAGAGAAGGTACCCTAAACTACAAAGAGCTTCAAGAGTTCCCAAATTACATAAGCAGAAATACACATAGTGATGCATATTCGGGGCATGTAGCCTTCAAAATTTTTCCTTTCAATTTTTCCTCACAGGAAAATTCTCACCCATTGTAGTAGAAACTAGACTTTGTTTACCTATAAATATAAATAGCTTATCTTGTTTTCAAATTTACTGTCAGCATCTGACATTTGCTGGAAAGATACGATTTAGATTTTGGAATCCCTAGTGCTAGAAGAGAGCTGTCAAAAAGACTGGAGAACCTAAAAAAGTCTATCCTGCCTTTTAAACAGGACATCTTTATTGAAGTATCCAGAGTGGACACCACCTTTAATCAAAATAGCACCACAGTACCATGTTTGTGGAAAAACCATAGAATCATAGAATAAGCTGAGTTGGAAGGGATCATTAAGCCCAGCTTAATGCTGACGCACAGGACACCGCAAGAGTCCCACCATGTGCCTAAGAGTGTTGTCCAACATCCTGAGAGCATTGTCCAAACTCTCTCAGGCTTGGTGCTGTGACCACTTCCTTGGGAGCCTGTTTCAGTTTCACCACCCTCTCAGTGAAGAACCTTTCTCCAACCTAACTCAGCTTCAGGTTGTTCCCTCAGATCCTATCTCCGGCCATCACAGGGAAGAGATCTGGGTCTGCCTCTCCCCCTCATGTTGAAGGCCACAATGAGGTCTCCCATCTGTCTCCTCCACACTGAACAGACCAAGTGCCCTGAGCCACTCCTCATATGGCTTCCCCTCCTGACACTTCACCATCCTCATCACCCTCCTTTGGACACGCTCTAATATCTTAAGGTCTTTCTTATATTGTGGCACCAAAAACTGCCCCCAGGACTCAAGGTGAGGCTGCCCCAGTGCAGAGCAGAGCGGGACAGTCCCTCCCTTGCCTGGCTGGTGATGCTCTGCCTGATGCACCCCAGGACATGTTTGGCCCTCCTGGCTGCCAGGGCACTGCTGACTCATGTTTAACTGGCCACGTACCAGGACCCCCAGGTCCCTTTCCATGGCGCTGCAAACTACAATTTTTCAGGACAAAGGCACCACCACATAGATTTGCACCTCCCATTGTTTGCCAACATTTGGAGCACAGGGTAGAAACACTGACCACTGAGAATTAGAGGTGTTCTATTAAAATCGAAATAAAGAGGCAATAT
This sequence comes from Aphelocoma coerulescens, assembly GCF_041296385.1. NCBI lineage: Eukaryota > Metazoa > Chordata > Aves > Passeriformes > Corvidae > Aphelocoma > Aphelocoma coerulescens. Next base: position 108,841,644 of record NC_091013.1, read on the forward strand.
TTCTACTAGAATATAAAGATATGGAATGGGCACATTAATCACAGCTTTATTTTCCATAACCATTATTAATGTCCACATAAGCTCAACATGCCCCGGCCATGTGCTCTGGGAGCCCAGAAACCCCCGTGTGCTGGGCTGCATCCAAAGCCCCGTGGGCAGCAGGGCAGGGAGGGGATTCTGCCCCTCTGCCCCGCTCTGCTGAGACCCCACCTGCAGTGCTGCATCCAGCTCTGGGGTCCCAGCACAGGAAGGACAGGGACCTGCTGGAGCCAGCCCAGAGGAGGCACCAAGGTGATCAGAGGGATGGAGCAGCTCTGCCATGAGGAAAGGCTGAGAGTATTGGGGTTTTTCAGCCCAGAGAAAAGAAAGCTCCAGGAAGACATTAGAACCCCTTACAGTACCCAAAGGGAGCCTACAAAAAGGCTGGAGAGAGGGACTTTTTATAAGGGCACACAGTAGGAGAAGAGAGAGAATAGTTTTAAGTTAAAAGTAGATAGATTTAGATTAGATATTAGGAAAAAATTCTTTACTGTGAGGGTGGTGAGGCACTGGAACAGGTTTCCCAGAGAAGCTGTGGATGCCCCATCCCTGGAAGTGTTCAAGATCAGGTTGGATGGATGTCGGAGCAACCTGGTGTAGTGGAAGGTTTCCCTGCCCATGGCAGGGTGGCTGGAGTGAGATGATCTTTAAGGTCCCTTCCAACCCAAATCATTCTGTTTCTATGATGATTTAATGATTGCTAACATGACTCGCTCCACTACTTCTCTCTATTTCCAATTATCCAGAATTACAAAAACAGATTTTTGGAATTGCACATAAAAACAACAGTAGGAAGGGTTTTGCCACTTGGTCCAACCCAAAAACTGATGATGAGAGATTTGTTCGTCTTCCTTAAAGCAAGTTAATATGACTGTATTCCTGAATTTATTTCCAAAACCTTGGTAATCACCATTACCACATCTAATCTTTATTAGTACTAAATTCATAAAGCATTCCACCTTTATGGATACTTTTCAAGATTAAACTCAGTTTACTCTTCTCTAGCATATGGTTCTTTTACATCTACCATCTGACATTTTCTGACAATCAGAATTACTACATGTCTTAAATACTGAACTTCAGGTGGAATAGAAGCATAAACACCATCGATTCCTCTTCAGTTAAAACACTGTCTGTGAAAGACTGTCCCATTTCTGGTTAATGGAGAAGACTACTTAATACTGAAAAAATCAAAAGGCAAAGATAAACAGGGCTATTCTACTATCTTTAGTTTACTGGATAAAGTGCAATAAAGACAAATGGTGTTTATTTATTCAACCTTCATACAGAGATTGAATGAATGTTTGCCATACTCTGGAGCCACATGTTCCAAATTCAAGCAGACTCTGTATACATCTCTCTTTTTCTCACTTAAAGTGTTCTAATTACCAAATAATGTAACAACACTTAGACATTCTCTGTATATTGAAGTGATAAAGGTGAATTCCACATGGGAAAAATGTGATTGCCCCCTCCACCAAGAGCTAAATGTCAAGAAGGAGTGACTCCCAGGAATCTGAGAATCCCAAAAATAATTCCAATACAAAAAGTAATTTTTCTTAAACAATACTAATATTTTCTACCCTCATGTTGTAGACAATTACTTGTAAATTCTTGCTACAGCTGATAATAGTAAAAAACATATCTGACTCAGATACTGACTTACTTTTTTTCTGTTTTCAAGCTGTTTAAAGCTTTGCCTTGTGTCTTATATATGTAATTCTAATTCTTTATAAGCACTTGAAAAAATTTGTTGCTCATATATTAAACACTGAACCCTAAGATCAGCTCAGAGCAGAACAGAATATGACAAGATTTGATAGACTTTAGGGTTCTTTTCTCCTAGATTTGTATACATAATGTCAGCTATAATTTTTCAGGTCTCTTTTAACTCTGTTGCACTGCTAACAGAACTGCAGCTGCTCTTTATTTATTTCTATCCTTTTTTTTTTTCCCCGTTCATAATACACAGTCTGTCTGGCTCATTTTCAAACTATTGAAATATTTCAATTCTTAAAAAAGTACAATAGGCCACAACCACTTGCATGCTTATGCTTAGGAAACCTCCCTCCCTCCTCTCCTCAATCTTCAGTGAGTTTCTGAAGTCTAGAAACAAAACTAGAAATTCAAGTGTATGTCTTAAAACAAGGTTTTTTTGTGTTGTTATAGCTGTTTCCTTCTGAGATTAAAATACTGTACAAAACAAGTCGTTCTTGTGGTAGAACTTCTGGAACTATGAAATGCAGACATCTACAAAAAGTGTGACACTGACACAAAACCATCTAACTCACGTTTTATAAACTTAATGCCTGTTCAGTTTCACCTCCAGAGATAGCTGTCAGTGCATTGAATTTATCCAAAAGTACACCTCAATGAACTTTCTTCAGGTCAGGGAAAAGAGAAGTTTGTGGTGGAAAAATTATATTAAAAGTTGCCTTGTAGAGCTTATTAGTAGTGCTTATTTTAAAGACTGGTTGTCTTTCCTAACGTTATTTTACTTATGGCTGTTAGAACCTGATATACTTCAATGAAGCATTGAAAAAATCCAGATCACCAAATTTTAAAAATCATGGTCAGATTTTACATTGGTCACAAATGTTTTAGATTGCTACTGCAAGGCCCCTTAGCCTCCTCCCACAAAGTCACATTATTTTAAAAAAGTATTTTCTTCTTTTTTTTTAATACCACAAATATTTTCCTTCTTGCAGTGAAATCAACATTAATTAAAAATTCAAGCCTATTTTATATGTTACATTATGTGAACCTGTAAAGCCAGGAAGGTGCAAAGCAAACTCTCTGTTTGGAGTGCAGAAAGAAACAGAAACCTGTGCTGAATCAGGATGTTAAATGAGGAAATCACTTTAAGTGCTTTATGTTAAGAAGTTATACCAACAGCACTGGCTGTGAGATTGCCTGTAAAATCTGAGCAACACTATTTGCTTTAAATGCATGTGAATATTTTTGGTTTCATACCTGAGTGGCAAATGCGTGATTTATCAAATGGTTCAGCACTGAAAGGCTCCTCAACAAAGAGGGGATGTTGCACAAACTATGCTGTCTTTGCTACAACATGTTATACCACAATTTAACTTTAATAATAAAAACAATATTACTTTGAGGGGGGAGGGGATAGAAGCATAACAAGAGTCTACCTCTCTTGTCTTTCTTTAAAAGCAATTTCAAAAGATATTGGCAATGGAGCAAGTATTCAAGCTGTATATACTCGGTATCCCCCAGACTCCAAGAACTGCAGTGGGAATAAAATATCCATGATTCACCTAAGCAGCATCCAAACTACACATCAGCCTTCAAAGAGCAGGTCCAACAATTATTTAGAGTCCTGAGCATACCTATCTTTGCTTTCAGGCAAAAAACCAGCAATGACTGGAAGGGCCTGAGGCCCTTCTTGCATCCTCATGTCTGGGAGGCCGTTCTTTGCTCACATTTCCTTTCCAAGAGTCCTCAGAAGACAAGTTATAGATCCCTAGTAGAACTCCCACACAAAGGGAAGACACTTTATACTCATGACAGTATAACCATTCCTGATTGATTCAGCAGAAGCATCTAATTATTAGCACAATAGCAAGTTATTCTGAGAAACCTTGTTTCATCTCAGCCCTAACCTCTCAGCTGAAATTCTGTAGTTCTGAAAACTCAAACCCCAGTTGATGTTTGATCTTCAAGCCCATGAATCCAGAAATGAGGCCCATAACTCTGTTGTAGGTTCTACAGAGGACTGAGTAACTACTGTTAACCTGAGGAACACAGCAATCACAAACAAACCCTTCCCCTGTGAGTTCCATGGGAACAGAGGAGAACTGGATAGACAGCCCTCCTACCTCCAAACAGAGAAGATGGGAAGGAAAACCACTACATGAGATTTATCAAGGCTTTCCTCACGGCCTAAGGAAGCCCGATGACAAGAAACATGTCTGGGAATCACCCATGCATTCTAGGATTGTCTCATTCACATTTTAGGCAGAAAACTGTGAGTTAGATTGAAAGTAATTTATTAGTTCTGAAGCTACCACTGTGTGAAGATTGTGCAAGAGGTTTGGTTGTGAATTGATGTAGGTCTGCTTAAGCCCATGGAGCTGATTTCTATGTTTTCGTACTACACTGACAGAGCTTCTCAATGGGTTTTTTTTCACCATATTTAAAGTAAACAATGGGCTGAAATGAACAACTCTTATCTTCAGATGTTTATCTGGAATTACTGCCCTACAGCATGCAGGCAACTCTCTTATGCAAGCAAATCCTTTCATTTCTATCTGTGTATTAAATTCAGAAGAATCAAGTGTTTATTCATAAACTGTAGACAAGATCTGGACCAAAAAAAAAAACCAACAACATTACTTCAACTGCAATGAACAATGTGCTGGACATTTACAGATACTTATTAGCAAGTCAACAGAGAATGCTAGCTCTGCTAATATTGCTTTTCAGCATAGCTTTAGAATAATGATTTTTTTAAAAGATTAAGTTTGATCTGTAATTCAAATCACACTGTATCTTTGATTTGCTACCCCCTCCTCCCCTCACACTCTCTTTCTTCCTCCCTCCCCTCAAAAAGCTTTATATAGAGTGGCTGGAAAGCAAAGTAGGGATCTATGCAGACACTATCCATCACATTTCTGTCTTAATTGAATGACACGAGAATGAGATCGATAAAATGTAACAAGAGACAGCTTTGCATTTCCACACTCACTTATTCTCCCTCTCTATTACTGCCAGCCATCACCGTGACCAGAAAGCCTAAGTATTGAGTCTGAACATTGCTGCCAAGCAAGCTGTTAGTATATGAATAAACTTGTCAGGAAAACAATAAAACTTACAATACTGGGAAAGGCCAAAATGTCAAAAGGCTGCTGCAAGCAGCATTAAATATGCTGCTTTTAAAGCTGAACTATAGAAACATATGAAGAGTTTCTAAACAACATGGGCACTGGCAATTCTTCAGATATTATTCCCCTCATTCCCCCAAGACATGTCTGTGTGTGTGTGTGTGACCGTCTGACATGCAGTTGTCGTGACCTCTTGGCGCAAATCTGCAATTTCAACAATAAACCCACACCAGCTGTGATTTCCCCATGTTCAAGGATTCTGAGATCTCCAATGCATTATTGATAACCTCATTGCTGTGCTAAAAGCAGAGGCTGACGTACTCATAATCCCAGACTTTTCCTGAAAAGCTCCAGCTTCACATACCAATCGATCATGGGGAATAATATGAAAAAAGCCCATTTCAAAACCAGGCTACACTTTGAGTATTGCATCCATTTCAGTATGCATGCTAAGTAAAAATGTAAGCTTTTTTCAAACTCCTCTTTTTTTCCTAACCTTCAATTATGATGTTCTTTTACTCCTGACCTTGTAAGGGTACTGCTAGATTATCAGAAGCATAATTCAGATGTCAGCTTTGGAGTCACATTTATATTTAAAAGCTACATTGCTGTTGTAGCAAAACTCCCCAAGCAAAACCAGGTAATCTGCTAACTAGCAAATGAAGCAGCCAACAGTATTAAAAAAACCCACAACAACAAAAGGAACAAGCCTCATCAAGTGAATACAGTAAACAAGATGTCTTATAAAGACAGGAAGAGGAAAGAGTTAACAATAGTAAAACTGCACAGGATACAGCTTTAGTTATGCATAATTAGAAAGCTCCTGGAATCTGAAAACATAAGTATCACGAATTTTCTGGTCTCAGTTTAGTACGTAAAGAAATGCTCAGACATTGCATCACAGGAAATGTTCTCTTCATGTTTCAAGACAGACTGTCATATTTCAACTTGAAACACAATTAGATACTAAAACAATTGCTGTACAAGTACAAGCACTTCTGCCAGGCACTATTAAAATCCAGCTGATGAGACACTTGGCCTCTTAGCTTCAATACATAATTCTTCATGCCTGGTTGACTACATTGCATTGTTTCTTCATTATTACGTCCATGCTTAGTCTATTTTTTTTTCCTATCTTTTCTTCATGTACCAACAATCAAATATGACTTGGCTGGAGGTAGGAGACTGAGGCAGTCGTGACTTCTCAAAGATTCCTCAACTCATCCCTATTTAACAAATTTAAGCATGTCACCACTTTAGTTTCAGTTGGTTTTTACTTTTTAGAAAGTATATTCACACAGCAGACCCAAAGGGAACTAATTTTGAATAATATACCCAATTTACAGAAAAATTACATTAATGATCACTAAATAGGTGGTATTATCAAAAGTATATAGAAAAAAAGTCTGCATATACTTCTCATCTTTCAGGACAGTATCTAAACCTGAATTATCAATAGAAAAATCAAAGTAAAAGAGATTTTTTAATTTGATGACTGTCCCCTGAGGCTATATTCACCAAGACCATCTGGGACTTGTTAATATATTTTCCTTAAAAATTACTGCTGAAAAGCCAAAAATAACTAAGGTATCATTGAAAACTTCCAATCACAGAAATCAGTGATGAAATGTCTCACACATAGAGCAGATAATGCCTTGTTAGGATATGGCCAATATTAAATACTAGACATCAAAACCATAGAATTTGCCAGAAAAGCTGACAACAGTCACTGAAGGGAAGTAATATGGAAAGTCCTAATGCCACAGTTTCATGGAAATACCAACACCAAGACTTCAGGATGCCTACACAGTCAGTGAGAAAAAAAAAGGCTACTCTAAAATGGAAAGTCAAAAGAAGGATGCCCAGACTCTCTTGGAAAAAGCCCAGATCAGGTATTCAATTTGAGTAACTGAAGCAGGATGATGTGGTTGCCCCTCTGGAGCACTTGCACTGCTGTGAAGAGCAAACAGACCTGACAGCACATATTTTACCCTGGAGCCCACTCTAGGAAGCCAGGGAGAACATAAAATTTTCCATCTACAAAAGGGGCACTGCAGACTGGGGGCTGAGGGCAATAGGCTTCTCTTCTTCCTTCCCTTGCTTGTATCAGTGGACAAGAACCATAGACAAAAGCTGAAGAAACACACTAAGTACAAACTAGACACTATTTAAGACAAGTACAGTATGAATTACTCAAGATAGCTCCCAAATATGCCATAAGAAACGGAAGGCAATTCTAAGGAAATTCTAATTTACTTCATTTTTAAGTTACGTTTAGAAGATTTGTGATTTCCAAGAACATTTGCAAATTTCACAGGTTTCCATTTGAAGACAGAGTCTTCTCCTCAACCACTTCCATCCACATGGTAAATTTCCCAGTGGTTTACAACAAAATGTTTCATCAACTGAGTCTGTATTTCATCACAACTCATAAACAAACATAAATTTAATCCCTCATCAACATCAATTTACAGAAGTGTCATTTTGCTTTCTAGTAACCTACATAAACGCGTTCAGCTATCATTCAAAGGCCATCTTTGTCATGAAGACTATTCCCCTCCTCAAAGAACTATCCCTTTCTTTTTGCTAATTTTCAGTGTGGCTAGTTCAGCAAAGCAGCATAAATGGCTGCTCAAATGGCAGCCTAAGACTACATTACTTCAGACACTGAGAAGTAAATGCTGTGGGTAGATTCTCTGGCAAGATTAAATTCACGTTCTTATACTACAGACTGCCACTGTTCTACCTAATTCTAGTGATTCTAGTTATTCTCCTTTTCCTTTTGTTTACTTGTGAGGAGAAGTCATACCTGAGGTTAACTTATTATCTATGATGAAACTTAAAATACATCAGTTTAGGACATAAAGTCTCTGTGTAGGCACTGCAAGGGAGTACCTATTTCCCTCCAGAGGTCAAACTCAGAGCACCCAAACATAGAAGTTTGAAGTCCAGCAACACCATCTTCTTCACATTCAAGCAAAACTAAATGTAAATTTTCTCTCTCAAAACTTCTTTTTGGGGGCAACACGTTTTAAAAAATCATGCCAAAAAGAGGTAACAATTTGTTTATAGAGTCAGTGATTCTAAAGATTTATTTAAATAACACCACCGTGACTGAAATATTTAAAAATGTTAATAAATATTCATTCATATATAAATAGAAAATAATTTAAGCACAACTCATGACAAAAGATAAAACACTTCAAGGATTACTAAATCACAATTTTGAAAACTTTCTGTGTATACCTGAGATTAAAGATAAGGAGAACTTTGTCAACAATAACAGAGACAATATTTTATCATTGGTGCTATCCTCTACCAGTGAAAGATACCATTCTCTCAGTTAAGTACTACAGGATTAGATGGCAGAGAAATAAGTATCATTTATGAAACTATAAAAGCTTAGAGACTATTTCCTCCAATATTTTGAAAATCTTTTGGCTTTTAAGAATTTTTACTAAATTATTCTTACAAGGCCACTAGAAGTCCCTTTTAACAGTCATTTTGATATTTAGTTTCACTAGTTTACTTTAGCATATGCTCTTAAAACCATCAAATTTTGTGACATATATTCATTACTTCTCTTTTCTTTTAAATTCTTAGAAAACAAACAAATAATACACACAATCTGGTTTTTCCATATATCTTATATAAAAAACTAGAAGTGGCTTTTATTTACTGCGTCTATTCTAGACTCTAAAATATTTATGTATCATTAAAATAATTTGTTTTGGAGAAACATGGATAAATACTGCTGTGTACCAAATACCAGTTACATTAACAGGTGGAAAATATGATGAAAAATTCTGTGGTGTTATTCTAGTCCACTGAAAAAAACCCCCTTTTTTGTCAAACACAATCTAAAATAGGAGAGAGGTAAGGAGGTTTTAGCTGGTAAAACAAAGCAAAGTTCAGATTTTATAAAGTAGCTGCTGGGTAAGTTACTAAGAAGTACTTTGATATGAAAAAATACTGTTTTACCACATGAATCAATTAAGATATTATGTTACTAATGTTTCTTTTATATAGAAATGATTTCAAGCTCTTGAGCAATAACATTTATATTCTTTCAGGAAAAAACATGCCAGAAATGTGTTTGTTATCACATTTCTATAAATCATGCCAGATATCTGTTTGTTGTTACATTTCTATAAGGCGATTATTGCATACACTGAAGAAAAAAGTTTAGCCTGACAAATTACCACTAAGAATATTTATGGAGAAGGAGAAATACAGAAGAGGCTTGAACTTAATAATGTAGGGCCATTAATTAGCATCAAATGAAAGAAAAGCAATAAAGCAATTTTGTCACCAATTACTGACAATTTGCCTAAGTACGACCATTAATTTTGGATAATATAAACCCATAAAATTAAGGGACCAAAACTATTTGAATCAATATCTCTTGCTAATCTCTTGCCACTAATTTAAATACTTTCAGGAGTATCAAAATGTTTGAAACTTTTAAATGCCATAAGAGAAATGGAAAAACATGTGGTTACGATTTCCTATCTAAAAGTTGCTAGCTTTCGCTTTGGGGCTATTTTCCTTTTCTTTTGTGAGTGAAAATAAGGAAAACTAGGGCAATTAATATTGTGACTCTTTGGAATTAACACAGTCAAAACATTTGGGTCTTTACAGTTTTCCTACTGTTTTAGGTAGTTTTCATAAGAGGAAGCCTGTTTAGGAGAGCTAGAAATATCAATGTTTAATAGTTTGATTAAGGAATCTCCAGTATTCACTGAAACTATTAACAATATACTGACCCAATATTAACATCGAGTGGTGACAGGAAGTATGAATTATAGTCTTGCACTGGGATATGTTCCTAGCCTTTCCCACCTCCAGCCTCAAAAAGAAGTGACAAAACCCCCAGCAAAGCCCTGTCATCCACCCCCGGCTCTGCTGCCCGGCAGGATTCCCGGCAGGCAGCATCGCGCGCTGCCTGCCATTGGCGGAAAGCGATGGCCCTGCAGATGTGGCCACAGCAGCCTCGCCTCGCGTCCTCCCTCTGCCTTGGCAGCACAAGGTCACCCAGCTGCTCACGGCCTTTCATCGGTACCGCTGCTCAGGGCAGCCTCCCGAGCGCTGCCGCGCACCCGCACCCGGCGCTGCCGACCCGGTGCGCTGCTTGAAACGCCAGGCACAGGGCATGAGTCCTCACGACAAAGTTCTGCAGAGCTCTCCTAAGGCTGGGGATGACTTTTGTTAATGAACGTGCTTTCTGGGCTCCCTCTTCCCTCAGCACCTGCCTGCGTCCGCTCTCCAGGAAAGCAAAGCAACCTTTTGATAAATATCGATAGGTGTTCGGGAAAGAAAGTACACGTGGAACACCCCTGTGCCTCCCAAAAAGACCCACCGAGCAAACTTACAGTTTAATCAGCATCCATATCAATTCATAAACCTCGGGTGCTAGAGTACAAATAAACACTCTAAAGGGTTTTAGCTGCAAGGAGATAAGATCTCTCCCTGGGGAGACGGCTAGAAACTGCTCCATTGCCTTTGTGCAGACTACTGGAATGTGCTTGCTTTTCATTTCGGTCTTTGTGTCTGGCACTCAGGCCTCACAGGCAGTGTCTTAAGCCATGCAGGGTCAGGGCAAACAGAGAACTGCATTCATGGACAGATCAAGTTTATGTGAGAATCTGCTCCTCCTGTGCCCTCAATTTCCATTTGAATTGTTAATAAAATCTCAGCCTGAAAGCACATGATCCCATCAGTGGGGAAGTCATGCAGAGAATCCTCCAGCTCAGAAAAACAAAATTTCTTTATCTTTTTCATCCTCCTCCTACATTCGTGGGAATTATGCCATGTAACCCCCCTTCCCCAGCACAACACCTGATTTCCAGCCCACAGCTCGCACTAAAAAGCAGTGGGGGGAAAGAAGGGGAGAGAAAGAAGGGAAGAGGATGCACAAGCAATGCTCAGCAAAATCACAACCACAATAATTCCACCTTCGTAGCAATTTAAAGACTCCCAGACACCTTCAGGCAAAAGGAAACATAAATATTTCAATTTTTAAGTTAATTCCCAACAGCTGATAACAGCAGCTGCAAGACTTTCCCACAGCTTTATGACACTGCATGAACTGCAGGGCCACAGAGATAATAAAAGGTCACACATAAAGGAAAGAACAGAGCCATACCCCAATTAACTTGGTCTCCCCATGCACAAATTGTACAGGAACAAGAGCCGATATTTGCTGCAGGCACCAGACATGCATCTCCTAACCTTGCCACGGTCCAACTGGGCCTCTTGTTTCTTCTGCCTTTGCTCCTTGCAAACTGGTTTAATATTGAACGCTTTTCAGAGGGATGGGCTGATGAACGAAAACATGAATTTCCTGCTTGCCCTTTAAGGTGGGTTAAAGGGGGTGCTAGTAATCAATTACAGAACAAAAAGCAAAAGAGATACTGAAGATTTTACAAACTAGACGTCATAAAGTTTACATGCTGTTTCCTTGTGAAAATGCTCCCTTTACTCCTTCCTCAAAACTGTTTTTTTTTTCTTTTGGAGGTACAAAATATAATAGAGTATTAAAGTAAAATCTGTATGAGATGCAATGACACAGAGATGATCAGTTTTCACTTGCTCTTTAGAGCAGCACATCAGCCCCAGAAAAACAAAAACTGCACTAAATATACAATGGAATTTAAAATCTTGTGGTTCTGGGTTTTGCATGCTCCCAGTCCTGGCCTCCACGCCCTCCTTCTCCTCACACTCATTTGGGAAGACATTTCTGTTTGCAGCAATCACTGGAATGAGGAAAGTTTTAAGGCTGAAGCTGAGTCTCTGGGACCAATCCTGCTCATCATTTCACTCCCCAAGGCTTCCTTTTCTGCTCGGCAACCACAAACAACTTGAATTTCCAGTAGGTACAAACTCCTCGAAAAGCAGATTAGACTTTGGCCTGCCTCTGAACAGTGCTAGTCTGAATCATTACTGCATATTATTAATCAAAGAATATCATTATTGTGACGGTATCTCATACTCAAAAGCTGATTTAAAAATAATACAGGTATCTCAAGGTTCTGGAGGCCTGGGGGTCTCCTGGTTCAGACTGAGCGGGCTCACAAAACCAGAATCCATCATCTGTAATATTCCTATCAATAAAGGCTGTTTTGCAGCAGGTGTTGAGGATGGACATTGCTATTTCGTGATTAAACTGGTTTTGTTCTAGTCTAGATTTACACATTTTTAGCTAGGGCTGGTGGAATTGCTCCTTAGGAAATCCAGCCAATGGATAGAGTTCTTAAATCTCTTCACCAGGTGGCCGCAAATAGGTCACGGGTGTTATTAATTACTTCATTAGCCACAAGTCCTTGAGCAGTGTATGCAAACATATTTGACCCTGTGACACAATTTTTAACTGACCGATAGGAACAATCACTATTCGTTATTCGTGATGCGTGACTGGCCACTTAAAGCACAAAACTGTGCTCTTTTCCTGGCTGGGGAGAAAAGAAGGCCTTTTCTGTTTGTTAATTCTCCACAAATGCTTGCAACTGCCTCAGGAGTCAGTTAAAATGCTTTGTTCAAATGGGACTTTCTAGCAAATACTTGTTGCAGGTTGTTTTTTTCCCCACACAATCTTGTGGCTGGTGAGCGTGGCTGTGACTTCACGCTATGAATCCCTGGAGAGCTGCAAAGGGAACAGAGGATGAACTCCTTTACACCAATATATGCACACTCACAGAACACACCAAATGCCATGTGGAATTTACAATTTCAACACATCAGCTACCCATGTGACAGGATGTTTACAGGCCTTCTTGCCGGAATGACAGCTTCCTTTTTTACCTGAGTATAAACTGAGAGAACTTCCCTTCTGGGTTTTTTTTTGTACAGCCAACCTCTCCTCATTCAAATACTTCCTTAAAACTCCTTTCTCTTGGACAGTTTATTGATGCTTGCTCATATTTTATGGATACAGTGAAAGCTGCCATATCACACCACTAAAAACAACAACTGAGAGCAACTGCAGAGCAGAAGAATGTCCTCTCATTAAATACAGACCAAAACTGCAATTCAGTGTGCATGTGGGTACAAGGAGGAGGAGAACATCCTAGCAGGAAGTTGCATAAAAATTATGCATCATTTATATACAGTTCAGAGCTAAAATCTGTTATCTTTATCCAATTTGAAATAACAAATTTGACAGTTCTAATTTGGTTTTTGCCATAAAATAAAGCTAAGAGGAAAGGTGTAGAAAAAAATGACAGAAAATTAACCACATCGTATAAAAACAAGGCAGGTCTACTAAATTGCAGGCTCTGCAAAACAATCTGTTAAAATTCTCACTTATTTTCTCCCAGGAGATTAAAGTATCCATCTTGGATGGGCAATCATGAAAAATGCTAAATTTTTCACAGTAGAATTCAGCAAGTTAACTCATACCTTTCAAGTTTTAGCTAAATGCCTTAACTAAACAGCCAGATTTCTCAAATATCTTCCTATTTCCTACATTATCTTACATATGCATTCTCTAGTAGGTATTCCCTACATGACTGGCTGTGAACTTTAAAAGTTTCAAATAATGAGGTGGGTTGCTTCCTTTTTTTTTAATGTAAGAGAGCACTCTAAATGTCTGTATTAATAATGTACTAGATTTAAATTATTAGACTAAATAGATTTATTTTATAGGAGTTTAATATCCGTATCAAGCAATTAACTTTGGTACTTCAGGAATAATTAAAGTGTTTTCTATAAAATAGTGAGATTTACAGTGGGTAAACCCCCCCAAAAAATCAACAAAATAAGGCTGATCCACTAATTTTAAATAATGTACTTGTAATATTCCAATAATGTTCTCTAAAATTAACACTGACTGCTATTTTGTCAGCTAATAAGCTGATAAACAAAACACATCCCTTCTTAGGCAGCAGAATGTAACCGAAGCACACAGTCAACAGACTTTGTCTTTCAACAAAATCTAAAGCACTAAACAAATATACACAGAAACAACAATGCTACCTAACTCCTCTCTTCTTAAAACATGTTTTTTTTCCTGTCTTAAATGCATGCAGAAGCAAATTAGACTTTCCATGAAGTGGGTGTGAATTTTCATGAGTTTCAGAAAGCTGATAATTCGGCAGCAACAAAGCCAATCTCGGCCGCTGCGGTCCATTGTGGACTTGTCCTTCCATGGTTTTGCTACCTGTGCCAGCCTCTACACTGCACAGGGGATGTGAACAGTGTGACCAAGGATGTGGATTCAAAACACTAATTGACATAAGTTTGAACACATCTCTTGAAATGAGATTACAGATTTAGTTCAATCCCACTTGCACCTTCCCTCTGGTGATGGTGTGTCTTTGAATAACAAAACCACAGCTAGGAAAGCTTTTTTTTTTTTTTAAACGATATAAAATATTTGTTTTTGGAGAAATAACATCTAGGTTTCTTTGAGTTCAGTCAGTAAAAACACAATGTAACTTTTGCTTTTAAAATGGTGTTCATGAACACATGAACATTTGAAAATACTTATCAAAATTTATACTGATGACATTCGAAGTAGATGTTAGTGGGGTTTATTTTCCTATAAATATTTTACTTTATGTATAAATATGGGGGAAAATTATGTGCCTATTAGTTCCCTACAAACAAGGGAACATGTACACAAATGTTCACCAGCAAATACAACAGATTTTTTTTTCTAGAATGTTTTAGGTATGTTTAAAAATCAGGATATTATTTTATTCATTCTAGAAAAGACTTAGAGGACTGCTTGTAGTAAAAAGCTGGGAAAAATTAATATCAATGCATCTGTGGAGCCACCAGTCACCATCCTAGCTTGCACATTTTCTTCAAGCCCTGTGAGCCAGCCTGAAGTTGCAGAAGTATAAACCAAGAAAACCCAATAGAACAAAGTGAGAAAGAAAAACACCAGTGTTACTCCTCCATGTTCTTCATGTCAGCTGCAGGGCTGCCCAGGGTGGGAGAGCAAGGGAGAGCAAACAAGTTCATGAGCATCACTGCACCTAAAGGATAGATGCAGAATTTTTGCAGGACATCCATAAATTGAGCCTCTCCACTCCACCATATGATTGAAATTCAGTATCTTTATTTCACTGGTGATGTCCAGTATTTCTAATGTAACTGGAAGCTTCATCTGATATGACTTAGGTCTGGTTTAAACAAGTGAGATTTCAGGGATAAATGCAACAGTTTCATCGTTTTTCACTCTCTCTCCTGTCATTGTCCCTCCTGTGCTGGTGATGGTGAGGCCCTGCACTTGTAATGCATCAGTTGTGTTTGCACTGCACACAATGCCCTGGGCCTCTGCTGGCATTTCCCTGATTTGCCTTAATCTGTTCAGCTTGGATGGCAGAGGTAACCAAGACAGAGAGGCACCCGTGGCTCGTGGCCCCTGTGCTGACAGAGTCCTAGGTACCTCAGGCACACCTTGATTGTGTTTTCACCATTCTCCAACTCAGCTAGGTGTAGCAGGCCATGAACTTGCTACATATGGTGTTAGACTTACTCTTTTTCATAAACTGTTCCCCCTTAGAACAATTAATAAAGCCCAATACACTGTCTTTTTCAAGTCACACACTCCTCTATGTTTCCAATAATATGGCAGTATGTTTTCTTGTAGGTTTGGAGAAAAAATGCACCAAAAAAAACCCCAAACTAAATCAGAAATCTAGGTTTATTTCAGGCATTTATTAAGTATTTGTTTAAATTTATTACATACCTATTTATCCATGAAGATCTGGAGCTTGTTGAAGACCAAAGAGCTTGGAAAGTTTAACTTTGTAAGATACACATCTGGCACATTGTAACTTCCTACTGTCAGAGGTCCTGTGTGATTTTTAACTCCTGCTATGCTGACCAAGCAAAATTAAAAAGTCTGCCACAGTGCAAGAAAACATCCTCAGTAGCTGAGTATTCCCCCATCTTTAAAGCTCTTCTCAACTGCAAGGTAGTTCTGCAATTTCTGCAATTTATTACATGAAGTAATTTTAAATGGGTATTAAATTACCTCAAAATTATCAGCTCAAATCAATATGTATTTACAGTGAACAGTGGCAGGCCTGCAGTATGAGAAGGATAAACAGCAAAGCTGACTACGAAGTATGAAAGAGAAGCACGGGGTAGTTGAGTGATTATCATCTGAGATAGCTGACAGCAAGAGGTGAGGAGATTACTGAGAAATTTGGTCTTGTAATACCTGATGGTCTTCAGAAATTCAGGTGATTATGGTGGGTGCTCAACTCAGAAGGGATAATTTGCTGCAGTAAAGTATTAGAGAATTCTGTTTTTCCCATCTAGAGGAATACTAAAGCCTAATGTAGGAAACAGCAACCCCTGGAAAAGTACTTTAGGCTCATTCCCTCTGGATGCTGCTCTGTGGCCAGCCCATCTCCAGATCTGCCCTATGTCAGCAGCACCACAGCAGCCATTACCAGTTTAAGGGATTGGTTCCCACTCCCCTGGTGCAGGTCTGCTGGAGGTGACAAAATCCTGCCAAGCTCCAGGGATGTTTAATCTGTCTGGCTAAGCACATGATCCCAGGAACCTTTATATCACATAGTTCGTTAAGGTTACTGACAGGCATCAGCTTCATCTTTGGGGACATTTTCAGGAATCTCTTCCCATGAAGTATCTTAAAGAATTTCTGTGGTAGCAGAAATTCTATATACCTGTGATTAAGGCAATAGTGAGTGAAGTTAGCACACCTAATCAAAACTGTACTCTAAAGGTACAGTAGGAAACAAGATTAGGTGATAAATCACCTCTTATTGCAAATTTAGAAAAAGAAGTGAAAGAAAGGAGAAAAAGATTCAATAAAGGGGTCCAGCTAGCTAACAGCTTGAGCAAACAGGAGTGATAGCCCAAGAAATGATTGCATACAAAATGCATAAGTCAAAAGGGGCATAAATCTGGGAAGTTAAAGTAAATAAATGGGACTAAAAGTACATAAGACTTTAAAATTAAATTAGAAAATCATGTGTTTAATTCTGAAGGGAACAGTGTGTGCCAGAGTATTGAGTTATACGTTGCTATATTGAAGAGTAGGTCAAGATCTTATCAGCTCTATTATGAGGAATGTCAATAAAAGACTGTGCAATGATAAAATGTTTAATTAAAAATGAACATTGTGCAACAGATGAACTCTTTGTATTATACAGAAAAAGGAGTCAAATGTATTGTGTTCTCCAATTTACAAATTGCACTGAATCATTTTCCTTCCATCAAACATTCTTATCACTATAAAATCTTGTATAAAAAAATGGATTTACTTATACTACGTTCTTTACAAATTAATGTACGACTATAGCTACAGGATACTTCAAATACTTGAACATCTGGGGCAACTGTGAGAAGAATACTAGGGTCTTGTTTTCTTGGTACTCTTTCAGGTGAATAAGTGGTTTGCTTTGGCAAGTTAATTAACAAAGCAAAGTGTTAATACTAATTCAGTGAGTTGCTCCAAAATTAACAGGAACCAGTGAGATTGAGTATTTTGGTTCATTAGTTATATAATATTCCTGTACTTAACACGACTGCCCTAAACATCTCTCACAGTTCAGTAGAGAAGGTGACAGTGACACCAGGAAGAGCACAGGGAACTAAATGCAGCAACACCCATGGCAGACAGACATCATGTTTTTTCCCCAGTGAAAATACCTTACCCCCATCCCCTCTGCAATGTTAATCATCTTAGACACAAGGCAGTGCCAGATCCAGGATACTTATCTATGAGAGTAAAGGCAAAGGAATTCAAGATGGAAAATATGTTTTTTACACAGTTTTAAAGGAACGATGCAAAATACAGGGAGCATAAAGTGGTAAATTAGCACCACAGGACTAGGCAATAAATGGCCCAATACCTTCATGGCCTTCCTTCCTGGCATAACTTTGTGTAACAAAGCATAACAGAACATTCATATGGACACTTGGGCCTGAACATGCAGAAGATTTCTAAAATCTCTACCACTCAGCTTCAAACCCCCGACAGAGACACTTGAGCATATAGATGCATATGGACACATACACTGTATAAACTGTGTACTTCTTAAAACCCAGTCCAAACTGGGAGAGATTTCTAATGAAAACATCATAAAATTCCTAAAATGACGTATGCCAATAGAATGAAACTTCCATTAGGAGCTGATGAACCTGAGATACTGAAACAGATAAATCAGGTATCAGATGATATCACTCTCATCATTTCATATCTATCCCTTTTTCAGAAACAATGAATACTTGCATTAAGAAAATATCTCAGAGTCAGAAATAGCTTTGGTGTAGCATTAATGTTTTTGGCAATCAAAATTTGAATTCATATATGAATTCACAACAATTTTAATGTATTCATATGCCTGCACTATATCAGTTAACAACAATTTTAATATATTCTTATGCCTGCACTATACAGTAAGTGGAATACATCAGAGCAAAGAGCTCCACTGATCAGCCAATAGAAAAGAAATATTATGTAGAAAATAAGAATTATGGTGCCCTTTAGTCAAAGGATTTGTAAGTTATGAATGACCTGCAGCTGGTACATACTCCAGCTGTGGGATCATGGAAGAGTCTATTACTAAAGCAAAAATAATACTAAAGTACATCTTTTCACCCATGGACAAAGATAAGCTTATCAAATCCAAACTGTTAGTAAGGGAAAATCCACAATATGCTCAAGGAAAGAATTTGCATTCATAGAAACTGATGATATTAAAGAGCTATTAAGTGATCTAGTCTTTCCTCTCAGAGTCAAGCCGTGTTTCTTGCAGTTTTCACATAATAGTGTCTTACCTGTAGGATTGCCACCCTATCCTTTGGTAAATTGTTCTGAAGTCCTTTCTCTTTTCATCAGATACTGTTTCCTGAGATTCAGTCTATAATTACCCATAACTATACAGTCACATTTAAGGATAAAAAAATATAGGTATAGAAACATGTTTTCCTTTGAGCATAGGATATCCCAAATCAAGTACAAATAAACTTCAATAAGAGAGAATTATTACCTAAGGAGCAGATTTGGTAGCAATATTAAAAACTAAGTCCTCAGAGGAGGTCTAGTTAGGGGCATGAATAGAACAAATCTTTCGCCAGGACCCAGTAGAGATTCTCAGGGTCATGGCTTAGCTGAAATTAAGAGAAAAACTCCTACTGATTTCAATGGGGCCAGGATATGGTCCCCATATTTTATCCACAGTATATCATCACAAATGTAAACTACAAATGAAGCACCATGAGGTGAGGTGCCTATAATTCCTAATGTTTTCATCCACTGTAATAGCCAAGACCTCTCCCTGAACTCCAACGGAGGCAAATTAGTTCCACATGTCAGATACCGACTGTAATATTTTCCCTTGCACTTGGTACACAATGAGGGGGTGCAGTACAGCATACAGCAATTAATACATTTATTTTCATGAAATAATGCCTGACAGAACAACTCAGAAAAGATGTCACTCACTTGAAGGTGGTGAGTTGCTAGCTCATGAAGAGTATAAGTAGGCAAAGCAATCAATGGAAAATAAGATAAATTAAGCCCCCCTTGCTGTCCAACACCTTCCTGTTTGGTGCCTTACTTGCTTCGTTGCAGCCCTTCTTTCCTTGCAGGTCTCCAGGCACCCCTCACTTCCAACATCACTTCTGAATCTGGGATTAGAATCTATCACAATCCAAACTAAACAAGTTTTTACAGTTTCCTGAAAGAGAAATCTAACATATAGGAGAGGACTGCTAAGCATAGGCAACTCATGCATTTTGCATACCCTACAATATCCTGCCAAGGGCTCAGCTGCCATTCCAGATGGCTGTGGGTCTATTGCATGTTTTGTGTCATATTTACCAGTCCCATGTTTAAGTAACAAACTCTCACCTCAATATGTCTTTTAACACCAGTGAGAAAACCAAGGAGAACCAAGGCCGTTAGGCAGTACTTATTCATTGCACTGCACTTTGACCAGAGATTATGTCTAATAATAATAATAATAATAATAATAATAATAATAATAATAATAATATCATAAATAATATGCAAACCTTCCTCTAATCACTCTCCTGAAACCATTCTGTTAGGAAATAATCTTGGCTGTGGAAGGCTAACTAAGATATGCTCTTTCTGACGACACATGTACAGGGACTACAGAGTATACCTGTAGTCACAGGTAACAGTCACAACAGGCCAAGAATGCTTTGGAACAAAACTGTGACACAAATGAAAGCTCATGGAACACTGTAGCCCACTACAACACCTGGACTCATTAATAACTCTGTTGGGTAAATACCAGCACAGAGGAAGCCACCAAAACCAATGACAAGTCAAGGTGAAGTTGGACTTGGAATATCTGTCTGACTTCACTTTTTAAACAGAAAAGTAGATATGAAGAACTTCATCAGGTCTTGTGGGAAAGAATGAAACCTACCTTATTCCAAGAAGCCACTCTCCTTTGCCAGTACTACTCAGTGTTGTATGTGGCATCACTCAGAGTGGAGCATCACAGAAGACAGAGGCTGAAATCTATGGAAAATGTTACTTTTCAGTCCTGTAAAATAAAAAAAAAAAAATCACAGTTCTTTCAGAAACAAAGACCCTGTAAAAACACTTCACTGTATAATTCCAAGATTATCTTAACACAAGTCACCCTTTTTAAGTCTGATGTTTCACAAACAAGAAAAAAGAATTAGAAAAACAACAACAAAAACAAATGGAGAAACAAAAAAACCTTCCCCCCTCCTCAAACTGGCAAAATGAACTGGACTTCTAGAGTTCAAGCCATGTTTTCATGGCTTTTAATTACAAATAGAACAAAGTACCTTTTATAAAAACCGATTTTCACAGTTTAGGAGTGTTTATAATAGTTTAGAAGTAAAGAGTAAAGAGAATATTTATAAGCTTTCATGGTTTTGCCAAGTATCCAGTATACAATAGAATGTTGACTACCATGACAGCAGTTTCAAAATATCCCACAGAACCATTTATGATGGAAAACTAATCATCACTTTGTCAACTAGACCATGGCACATCCAGTTGTGCCTTGAACACTTCAAGGGACGGTGACTCCACCACCTAATTGTAGAAGTGTGAAGATAAGCACTGTAGGATTAGACAAAAGTGAAGTAAAGAGATCTATGTCAGTCAAATTGATGGTCATATAACTGGAATTTCATTAATTTCTCTGGTAATGCATCAACCAAAGTGGAAACTGACTTCTGCTCCTAAATCCACACAGACTTGTAAACAATCAATATGAACACACAGAGAAAGGGAAATGGAGAGGGAGGAGCTGATTATTTTAGTGCAAGCTGAGACCACAAGAAATACAATCCCTAATTTAAAAAAATATACAAAATGTATAAACATTATCTTCAGGCATTCCCTTTTCAAAAGGTTTTGAGCCAAACTTAAGATAGTTTGTAAACATATAATTTCAATGGAGTGACAATCAAGTTTACAAGAGACTAATTTAATACTTTATTGTATTAAGTACAAATGACTTCATATCTCCCTTACTGTCTTTGTCTGGAGCAGCAGAACCCCACTAGCACTCTGTTTTAGTTAAAGACATGCAGAACACAGTTAAATTACATCACTTTAAGAGAAGAAGAATATATTTTGCAACAAAGTGTCTTTCTGAGTTTGAAGTTCTTTCCATGACTGAAGACAGAAAAGAAATATTTTCCAATAAGCTATTTTAAGAAGAAGTTTTGTGAACCAGGTGCCAGAACAGAAATAAAATGTTTTTCCTTATAATTGATGTAGCTGAGATTAAATAATTATTCCCACAAGATGAATTTCTTTTTCAGTTGAAAGCAATACATATTTTAGGTATGTGCAAATACAAAGCAAACGATCCCAATATAATATTTATCCCTTTCATGAATCTCAAAAGTTAAATTATCAGAGAATCATAGAATGGTCTGGGTTGGAAAGGGATGTTAATGACCATCTCGTTCCACTTCCCTGTCATAGGCAGGGACACCTTCCACTAGACCAGGTTGCTCACAGCTCCATCCAACCTGCCTTGAACACTTCCAGGGATGGGGCAGCCACAGCTTCTCTGGGAAACCTGTGCCAGGGCCGCATCAGCCTCACAGGAAAGAGTTTCTTCCTAATCTCTAATTTAATTCTCTGTTCTCTGTCAGCTTGAATGCATTCCCCCTTGTCCTGTCACTCCAGGCCCTTGTAAATAGTCTCCCTCCATCTTTCCTGTGGGCTCCCTTCAGGTACTGAAGGCCACAATTAAGTCACCCCAAAGCCTTCTCTTCTCCAGGCTGAACAATCCCAGTTCTCTCAGCCTTTCCTCATGGCAGAGCTGCTCCATCCCTCTGATCACCTTGGTGCCTCCTCTGGGCTGGCTCCAGCAGGTCCCTGTCCTTCCTGTGCTGGGACCCCAGAGCTGGATGCAGCACTGCAGGTGGGGTCTCAGCAGAGCGGGGCAGAGGGGCAGAATCCCCTCCCTGCCCTGCTGCCCACGGGGCTTTGGATGCAGCCCAGCACACGGGGGTTTCTGGGCTCCCAGAGCACACGGCCGGGGCATGTCCAGCCTCTCACCCACCAGCACCCCTAAGTCCTTCTCCCAGGGCTGCTCTGGATCTGTTCATCCCCAGCCTGGATTGATACCAGGGTTTGCCCCAACCCAGGTGCAGCACCTTGGACTTGGTCTCATGAGATTCCCATGGGCCACTTCTTGAGTTTGTCCAAGTCCCTCTGGATGGCAGCCCATCATTCAGGTGTGTCACCCACACCCCTCAGCTTGGTGTCATCTGCTAAACTTGTTGAGGGTGCACTCAATCCCTTTGCCTTTGTCATTAATGAAGATACTGAATAACACTGGTGATGTGTTTGCCATGTCTGGATCTCTACTTCATGGATACAAGACCAAACCACATGAGACCCGTGGTTCAAACCATCAGACACAGACACACTGAAGATGAGATCCAAATATGAAAACAAGCCTGACAGGCTTATTAGTTTTCTTTATTAGCATACACAGACATCTCCACATACAAACCCACACACAAGTAAAATTCTTAGGCTTCAACTACTTTTCGCATAACATTTCTAGCCTTTGAAATACATATTTTGATGCCATCAGGCACTGGTGATGTTTTTGCTACGTGGCTTAAGGAATAAATGGAAATTTCAGTCCCTCAGCTGGTAACCATTCCATTTAAAACTCATAGCACAGTAGGACATTCTCCTTCATTACCACTTTGCATAACCTGATGTCCTTGTTCACATTCACAGTGATAGTCACTCTTAATAAAAAGCACAGAGTAACCCGAAACATGTACTTTAACCCTAAAATAAATCAGATCTTTTTGGGGAAAAGCAGTTATGAAGAATACTTGATAAAAATTCACCTGTGTCAAGGAATTTTGGTCTAATCCACTTTGAATATGCTGAATTGAGGTCCACCACCAGCACTCTCTACTTCACAGCTGAGCAAACTTGGTTTTTAATATATAAATTATGAAGATGGATCGAAGTCCATAGAATAAGAAGCTGTAAGTTATGTTCAAAATTATAAAGTGCAAATCTTTAATAAGGGGCTGTAAAACACCTCTCTGAAAACAATGTCTTGTGGGGTGTCAGAAGAGCTACAATGGGAATCAAACTTTTTGTTCCTAAAGCAAAACAAAACTAACTTCTCTGAGAGAAAACAGAGCTCATGGAATGGGAAAAAAATGCCAAAACAAAATTTTATGATACTGAGACATTAATTGCTAAATGCTATTATTGTTCTTCCCTTGGATAGGGAATGAGAACATCCTCTTATATGAGGTAAGTGTAATAGGAACAAAATGCCATGAAATATCCATGGCCTGCTGCTTTCCACACTAAGATAAAAGTTAAAATCATCAAACTCTGCCTAATAATTCCATGGTTGCAACCACTGGGCAAAGGAAAGATGCAGTAAGGTTCTGCTCCCAGCCATGGTCCAACTTCAAACCATCTTGTGACCCTGTCCCGTATCAGTTGTTCTCTTGGAGAGGTGAACCCTCAACACCATGTTCTCAGGGCTGCACCTACTCAGCCAGTTCCCAGGCCAGCACCTGAGGGATAGAGGGTGAGACTTTTCCAAAGTGTGCAGAAAAGAAAAGAAGATCACAGATCTGTCCAAAAAATTGCGTATAAAATGGGGGGAAATGGATGTTCCAAAAAATACATTCTGTACAGGGCTGAACAGCCTCCACTGGGCTGAACAGGCATTATAGGGCTCTTGCTCTTTTCCAAGAGTCAGTGTGAAAGAGCCTACAAAGTGGCATCAGCAGAACCTGTGTTTCTGAGGAACAGGACTTCACTGACAGAGGTAAGGGGATGCTTGGATTCCATCATCTACTTTGCTTTCAACATAAATTTTTCCTTATCTAGACTTACAAGAGTAGATATTATCATAGGATGGTGGTATGAATAAAGAGGACAAAGAGTATTCTGTTAGATTTTAAGGCACAGTCAGATTTTTGTCCAGCAAAAATGTAGGAATATAGACAAAAAAAAAAAAATCTATGAAGTTTTTAAAGTCTACAATCCAAATGCTGAATTTAGCAGTCTCAAATTGTGAAAATAGCATTTTGTTTGAATTTATAGTTCCTCAGCTTTTATTTTTGTAAACTGAAACTTCAACTCCTACTTTCTGCTCTTTATTTTTAAAATAAATATTAATTTCTTTCCCTGACCAAGACATAGATGGCTAAAGTACTAGTCTTGATGTTCAAAGCATCTGGAGTTAATTTGAAAAGATGCAGGTAATTTTGATAATTTTTAGAATGAAGCTCACAAACAGAATTCTGAGTTTTTCAAACATTCAAAAAAAATTCCCAGAGTGCCAGTTTGCCCTGAGAAAGGTTTCTTCTCTCACATCATTAAGTCAGAAGCAGAAATTCTGGGATTCTTTCTTAAAGGTGTTTGAGATGGTGTGACAAATGGAAAAATAGTAAATAAATTATATATGGCATAATTTCTAGATTATATACTTGATTTTATACATACCTCAGTCAAAGGAAACAAAAAAATATTGACTTTCATGACTGTGCCTGATGGGACATTTTTTTCTTTCTCACAAAGGACTTAGAACTAATATACCTAATTGGGGGAGGATATTAACTACCTAAATATATTTATTACCTCTTTAGCCTTTGTATTTACTATGTTATACTTAATGGCTTATTGTTATCATTACTGTGGTTTAAAATTTAGAACAATACCAAAGAAAAAAATGGGTTAAAAAAATTAAGTGGGAGATTCACAAAAGAAAAAAAGCTGGAAAACTCACTCTGTAAACCTGGGGTTTATTTCCCTTTTGAAAACATCCTCAGCAACTGCCATTTGTTGCCATTCAGTTTTATGACAGCAGATTATTGCAGAAAATAGAGTTTGAAATTAATTTGAAATGAATTTTTCACCAGCCACAGTTCTGGCATGGAGCATTTGTCACCCTAACAAATGTGTACTAGAATTAATCTTCATATTGTACAAGGCTTCCCCGGTAGCTTCACACCAGAGCAGATCACAGAGAATTATCAGATTTATTATCTCTTTATTGATATTCCTGAGGCATTTGGATGGATTGATTCAGATGTGCTACTCCTTGGACATATTAGATAGATTACTTAACAAATTTCCGAGCAGCTGCCCGTGACCCGGTCAATATCTCCCAGGAAGTTCCTGCTCACAAACACCCATCACTGGCCAGGAGCACGTCTGTCCTCTGATCTACAGCTGTCCTCTTGTGATACACAAACCACAGTGCAAACAGAGGAAGTTAAAACACCCCAATCCTGCCTTTTGAATTTAGACTACGTGGGGCTTAATAATAAGTTTTGCATAAATGCTTTGAAAGATCTCTCTTCTACTGTTATCTAATCATCAAAATGAAATGTTTCTTGAGAGACAAAGCATTCTTATACTACTACTTTTTGCTTTTAAAAATGCTAACTCCTGACAAGATGGATAGTCTTCTGCAGTGTGTTTTAGTTTGAACTGTGGAGCAGAGCAGATGGAAGGACACTTAAGCCTTTTTTAAGAGTTTCTACATGATAGAATCTGGTGATGGAACTTCTGGCTTACCACAGCAGATTCACAGCCTAGCACAGTTGTTCCCTATCCATGTTGAACACATCCCATCTCCTGATGGGAGAAAACTGCCCTCCCTGCAGATCTCATCTTATTGCCTGGTAATGGTGGGCTGTTCCTATTTTACCATTACTCGGGAGTCTCTATATTCTGTGGAGACCAAGGCTGTTCTCTGACTAGGACTGTGCATTTCTAAATCTGGAGTTTGACCCTCAACTCACCCCCTGCTCATTCCATAGGAACGACCCAGCACAAACATCTTGAAATCTCAGGATGGCACAGCAGGCTGAGCTACCTCACGTGCCAGTCAGATTCCCAGGAGGCCAAGCAAGCTGGAGCTGGGATGTTGGTGTACAGCAAGAGGTAATGCTCCCACAGGCAGGGATTGAACAGCTTGTCTCAGCCCGGGGAAAGGGGTGAGAACTCCTCCTCCTTCTCCCTTCTGTCCTTCAGCTATACTTTACAGAAGTAAAGGCTGGATGGGACAGAGGGAGGAAGGAAGAGAGGGAGATTGGAAGGAAGGAAGGGAGGGAGGGAAGAAGACAGTACAAAAGTCCTTGGCACGTTTATCAGACCAGTGTCTGGAGTCAGGCAATAGGGAATACTAAGGACATGACTTAATCCTACCCCTCATACACTTCACTCAGAGCTATAGGAAGGCACCTTTATTCAGGAGATGATGTACAGGGGCCAGATTTCATCAGTGTTTCCTTCCACCTCACCATTCTCACTTTACAAATCATGCTAACCATTGAAGAGGAAGACCAATGCTGTTGGCTCATTACTCCAACTCCTTCTCTTATTTTAAACACAGAAATAGACTATTTGACCAGTTGCTCAGACAGTATGATGGTTAAGCCATTTATTTTCTGTGCATGAAGGGGTCAATACACACAAGCCCCTTTTCAAGAAAATGCCCCAGATGGCAGGCTACGAGGTGATTCTGGCTACATCTTGGTACTGAGGACCTGATGCCCATGCTATGAACACTTCAATCTAGTTTACCTCTGTCATTTGAATGCCGAGCTGGGGAGGGTCTCCCACTTTCGTTTCATCTGAAATGAAATTTAATCATGTGACCAAAACCCAAAGCACAATAATAAAATATTTTTTTCTGCAAGCATGTTTCACATAGATCCATATAAACTGCTTCTGAAGTTAAGGAAGACTATGGCTCTATGAATAACCTAGAAGACATAAGAGTCAAGGAATTGAGAAAGGTGGCTGAATTGCTAGTCATATGATAGTAAAAGTGAAAGTAACAAATATACTCAGAAAATTTTATTCACTGAAAATACTTTTCCCAGAAAATTTAGACTGATTAACTCAATATAATAAAATAAAACAAAACAAAACAGTGACTGACTATTAAGTTAGTCTGAATATTTTCCAGTCCAAAGATAAATTTAGATATCTAGAAAGAGAGACGACAAGTACTTTTTCTGTTGGCACTATGAACAGAAAAAATACATATTTTTTAGTAAAGAGTCTTCACATCACAAATAATTCCCAGTAAAAGGAGTTCTCTTATCTAAATTATGCAACCAACAAAAAGAAAAAGCTTATGAAATCCTTAACACGTGGTCTTTTTGGATGGACCCTAAAGAGAAGCAAGAAGAATAATTAAACTGAATTTACTCAATATGAGACAAAAGTCCCTCCACAAAGTTTTCTAAGAACTCAAAGTTTACCTGGGAATGTTTCATTTCTTGTTATCCACATCCATGTGTTTCGAAGAACTAGAAATTTAGAATCCACAATTCACTGCTTTCAGTGATAAAAGAACAACAGATGCAACCCATGCATGCTGGGATTATCAAGGAAGCCTGAGGTAATAAAAAGTTCAAATTACTTTTAAATTCAATGGGAGTGAGACTTCTAACTCCCTAAGGCTGTTGAAAATTATATTTTCCAATATCCTGGAACCAAAGAAATTAAAATTTTGATAAACCTTCTGTGAACTAGTAACTATTGATTATTTAATGGTTGATTAAACTTTGTTACTAACTGCCTCCAGAATTTCACATTAAGAACATTAGCACTCATATTTCTATTTTTCATAAATGTCAATTCTGTCTGACATTGTGTGTTATTCAACATGAAAGATATCTGGAAAATAATCCTGCATGGCAGTAGGATATGGCATAAAAGGGATCCACTGAATACAACCAACAATGAACCATTAAAAGAATTAGTTATACAAGTAAATATGAGCATTTGTTAAGAACATATTTTATAAAGTAGAACTTCTTCATTTTCAGGACAGAAAACAAAATTGGTGATTCAGATCTATATCCCTGCCCTGGTCATGCACAGTAGGAGGCATGAACAGGATGGGATTCTAGCCCACCAATTATTCCACTATGGCTTCTCCTATTCCCATATGGTGCACCCTTTACCCATGTGCTACACCAAAAGGCATGAAAACCCTGTTTCTGTTGCAATGAAATGCAAAAGCAAAATTAAACAGCACAGAACTATTTTGTGAAAATAAATTCTTGGCTTTCAGCCAGCTCTGGTGAGTGACTAAAGCACAATACTTGAGAAATACATTCCCTGCACTGCCCCACAAAACAAGCCCAGTGCCAGCTCCTCTCCTGCCCAAGGCAGGGATAGTCTACCCTTGCCTTTTCCTTTATTATTGAGCCAGCAAAAGATGTTTTTATCAATACTTCTGAGAAGCTTTTAGCCAGCTGGAAACCATTTTTACAATTCATAGGACCTGAAGTTTCTGGTTGGGAAAGTTTTGTGCTCATATGGGATTATGCAGGAAGAGGTTCGGTGCACACGGACTTCACTGGGAAGTTGTGTGGGGTTCTTCAATTAATAAATTTGAGAGGTGGGAACACCTACAATGTATGAAGCTTGGAGATTTCTCTGAATAACTTTAAAACAGGAAAAAGAGAAACCTGTGTTTGGTCTAATAATGAGCACATCTGTAACAGCAAATAAATTCTAGTATTTCAATGTAGCAATAAAGAAGAGCACTACTTGTTCACGTGCCAGGTCAATCTTATTCTATTTTAAAATATGGAGAAATAAGGGCACTGGAAAACTGCAACTTTCCATCACTAAACCAGTAGGTATTAACTAAAGGCAAGATTCCTAATGTATGTGTATCCTGCCTACAAATGCCTTCATTGCATTTGCTTTTCCTCCAGGGCACACTGGTTTTGTCCTTCAAAATTCTCTCTTGCATGAGACCTGAAACCCTCATCAAACAAGATACAAGCAGAAAAATGAAAAGGTCTTAAGAGGCCACATACAATATATCCAAACATGAAATGCTCCAAGTTTATAGAGCGAGGTAAACACTACAATATTTGTGATTAACATAGGGAGACTTTTATTGCTTTGCAGAAATCTATGCCAAGAAAAAATTGCAGCTCTTTTATTTTTTAATGACACAGCATGCTGTTAATTTGGGTATAATGCCAAAAAACTCCATAGTGTTATTCAGGAAAGAGTTGTCTAGAAACCCCTCAATGTCTTAGATAAAATTGAATCTGAATGGCTAAACCAATTTGAAAACAAATCAATTTAAAACTAATTTTATCCACAACAGGAAGTTTTTTAACAAACATCTTTCACTACAATAGATCTACTAGTGACATCCTTAAGCCAAATACATTTATTCTGTTCCTGATGTTGCATACAAAACAGGAACACCTATCTGGAATTACTCAGACTACATAGAAAATAAATGCCTGAATCCTTCCTCTATTGTTGTCCCATTCCCATTATTGAAAACAAAGTCCTCCTCACAGCAAGGCAAACACCTTGGAATTTCTCCTGCCCTGGCTTCCTGCCTTTTCACCAAAACCATTTCCTGGAGTTTTAAGGTCATTCCAAAGCTCCACACAGAGAGTCTCTTCCCTTCTGGCTTGACTAGGTTGCCACTGGTTTGAAATCTCACCCAAGAGGTGAGTATTCTTGTGCCTTTTGTACCCAGATGCTGAAGGTATGGGATTGGTCCTTCTTTTCAAGAAATAAGTGAAAGGCCAAAGCCATCCAGAGCCCATTGCACACTGACTTGATTAATCTGCTGCCATCTTCCACTCACACACCAAGAAAACAAAAATGACTGTATAAAGCAAAGCACAGGGGCAAGATGCAGATCTCTCCTGTGTTTGTTTGGCTCTAAAAACTAAGTATCACAATAAGAACTAGCAATGTAAGAGATGTAAGGGACAAAGGACTGAAAAGGGAAGGTTATCCTCCATAAAACTATGTGACTAATTAGCCACCTCAGTTCCAGTCTCCATCTCTGAGTTTGCACAGGAAACAATCTTGGAAAATGCATGAAAAAATCAAGCAAATAAATTGCATTGGTTGGCAAAGCAAGGATTTTTTTTTTACTTAATCGCTATTAATGCCTCAAAAATAGTATGTGGTGTCTTTCAAAAAAACCACATAAGACAGCAAATTACTTCCCACTCTGTTTTCCTTATAGTTATGGTCTGGCCCTGAACAATAATGTGAAGCAATATGACGTTTCCTGTTATACTTTTCATTGCTTTCTCATTCAGCCTGAAAATTCACCTCAACCTTCTAAGTACTGCATTATTCACATGCTCGTTTTTTTTTTGCAGTGGCATAAGGAAAGCAAAAACATTAAAAAAATTACTTAGAATAACTTAGAAAATAACTTAGAAAACCTGAAACAACACAATCTTTTGTAATCTCTACTCACCCTTTTATAATTACACTTCTATTAGTTCTTATCAAAACAAATCCCTACTCAATTACAGTCCTTTCAAAGCAAGAAGAAAAAAGGTATCTGAACAAATGCAAAAACACTTTTGTCCAAGTTTAAGTTTCAAAAGGAAGCACAGAACCAGGCTGTTCTTTCATTTATTCTGAAGCATTCAGAAGTTGCTTCAAAATGTGCTTTCTGTTTTCTCATTAACCTTTAAAGCATCTTAAAATCACTTTGGAAAATAATAATAATAACAACAACAGCAAAAACTACAACACCACAAGATAATAAGCTTAGTTCCTTTTCAGGAATTGAGGAGGATTTGTTCTACTGTGTAGTGCATTCCTTCAGGGTTTTACTTCTTTGTCCTGTAAGGATTTTCTGTCCTTACAGTGAAGGAAAAAATATTAACCTGCCCCAGAATTTACAAAATCATATCGCTATTACAAATTCTCGAAGAATTGTTCAACAGCCAGAAAGTGCTAGAAAAGGAACATATTTCCTGTTACACAACAAAGAATTTAAGTCATTTCTATTAATATTATACAGAATATTTTTGGATCCATTCCTACTAAATCCTTGTTGAAAAGTCCTGTGGGACTGAAGTCATTCAAGATATTAATGATTTTTAATTTTACAATTACAAAGACATTTCATTTGACCTGAAAGTTCAACATTAAATTTCCAGACTGGATTGAAAAATAGAGGGTTTCCCATTGAACTGAAATTTAGTTTTTCCAATAAATAAAACAGAACTATAAACAGTATATATTTAAATATTGATAAGAGGAAAAAACCACAACAAGCAAACAACAAAATTTATTCTGTGTATTTAGTTAATTTTATATTTTAACAATAAATAGACTAAAACAGGTTGTCTTTTTAATGTGTTTGTATCATTTTCACAGAGGGAAGACACTGATGAAAGCCTTAAGTTTTTATTTCAGTTCATTCTGCCAACTGAGCCCTTGCTCATATAGAACTTCTTTTAAACAGATGCTTTATTCAGATGTTTTTTAAAATTCAAAAAGAAGGCTTGAGGAAATTTAGAGACACTTACTGTTATTAGAACACTTCTTTGTATAAAATACATCCCACTGGAAAACAATATAAAACTAATTGAAATAGTTTCGTAAACCATTTCACATCCATATCTCAAATTTTATGACACCTCCGTGGAGCTAAAAAACACTTCAGATTCATTCACCTCTGTCAACAAATAATGAAATTTTAAGGATTGTAAACAGTGATAAATTTAAATCTAAAGGCTTCCATTAACCTTGCTAAAGAATATCAATGCATAACTTAGTTTATGTATAACTAAATATATTCAAAATGCAAATGGTTTGTAACCTAGGCACCAGACGGTCTTTAATAGCAGCATTCAATGAATCCCTAGGACTGTATCTACACCAATGCCAAAGCACCTGAGCCTTAACTTTACTTCCATGTCTCAGTGGGACTACTCCAGGAGTAAAGTTACTCCCTGTGCTAGCATCTGTTAAATGAGATCCATAATTACAGCTGGCAGTTGGAAAACTGATGCAAAAAATGAATTAGCATTTCAAATATTTCAGTATATATACTATTCCCATGTAACCAATTACAGTCCCATCTGTACAAAACTGTATCAAAAAATACTCATATTTTAATATCCTCCCCTTTCATCTCTAAATACTTCACTTGCATTGGAAAATGAATTTTACATTTGGTTTTTTACCACCAACCACCCTACAGCATGGTCAGCATTGCTACCACCAGCAACAGTGAATTACCATTGTACAAATGACTTCCTAATGTTGGAGTGAGTTTATTTCCACAGCAGTATGGCTTTCATTATTTCTGAGTTGACCATATTAACCATCATGAATTCTTTTATATATACATAAAAGAAATATTATTTTATAATATTATTATGAAATAATTAGGTTATCTTAAAAGATGAGCTTTTTCTCTGAACTTAGCATATATGCTTCCCCCCCCACCTTCTACTTTCCTGCTTCTGCAGAAATAATAATTCACCACAGTATTTATAAAACTCAAAACAATAAAATGCTCAAATAATGCATGTGCTTTTAGGAAAGAAAGTTGGAGCAGTCTCAGTTTCTTTTTTTTTTTTAAGAAGAAAACTTATCCTGAGGCCAAAAGCAGTCCAGAAGTATATGGCATTTAATATTTTACAGAATATATGTCTACAGAATGTACTCAGTGGTTCTGAAGAATAAACCTCTCTCTACTGAAGTACTTATGTCTTGCCAAAGAGCCTGAGAAAGTGATAGTAGTTTCATCCAAGGTAGCCTAGATAATCATTTTATTCGATGAAACGGAAAAAATTGTAATACTACATATTCTATTTTTTTTGTTGTTTCCAGAAATATACTCTAGTATTATCAGAAATACAAAAGCCTTAGTATAAGACAGAAGTTTTTCAAATTATCATGGAAAATGCTCTATATCTGGTAAAGAAAAAACCCTGAACTGAGAAAGGAAAAATAGAAAAGGATATTTTTATCTGTTTTAAGAAAGTCCTGAGACCATCTAATTTGCTGATTCTCTATACAACTTTAAGAAAAGAGTATAAAACTGTCTGAACTCAGTAAAAAAAGAAGAGAATGCAAGCTCTGTAATCAGAATTGAAATAGACTCATGAAAATAAAGAGTCCTAGAGCATCTTTAGCTAAGAACTATTCTGTTAAATTAGAAGTAAAATAATTTTATTAAAACTTTAAGGTCTGTACAAAGGTAAATAATTTACGAACACACCTAGGAACTGTTCTTCTAAAACTGGCGGTTCTGTGAAGTTTCAGAGAAGTTTGAGAAAAATATTATGGTCATGAATAAAGAAGCAAAACCAGTACTTCAATCTGTTTCCCAATACAAAGCTTTATTTTACATTATTAATTGAAAATGTAACTATGGATATGAAATAGAAAGGTTTCGATTCCACAAGTGCTTGCTCCCAGGAGTCCCACCACTTTGAATATATTTTCCCAGACAAATAGGACTATCTACAAGTACAGTCATGTGAAGAACCAAGCATGCCCCCTGCCCCCAATATTTATGAAATACAATAAAACAGCAAACAAGCCCTGTCTGGGTATAACACTTCTGTTATGACACAGTACTTTTACTTTACAGCATTGTACTTAAATATGTCATTGTAAAACTCTATTCTAAATTGTTGTGGAAAAGTGTTTTAAAGTATTTCTTAAATCCTGTGAGCTATAAAAAAAACCCCAAATACTGATCATAGGCACTATTATGAATTATGTTGTCCAGTACCAGAAATCTGTGCAATAACATCAACTTACAATGCTTATTATGAGACTGAACGTTTGCCATGTGGCTAAATTTAATCACAAGTAGTCTCTTCACAAGTTGGAGAAAGTGTGTGTTTATATTATAAAATCTTAAATTTTTATGCAAGATTTTGTAGGTAACTGATAACCCAGCTGTTGGGGATGAATACTCATAGAAGTGTTTGCATGATTCAAATACCAACTAAGAATCATATTGTGTTAGAGATACATGTGTGTCAAATCACTGGATAATCAGCATTCAAGTACAACTGAAATATTGTGTTTCCATGTATGAAATAGTTAAGGGGAACAGGCAAAAAATGCTAGAAGGGGTTACAGGGATTCTAATGTTTCCTCCCTTTCATTCATGGCTGAAAATGTAAAGTTGTAAGACATGTAGCTCATCAGAGCATTAGAAAAAAAAAAA
Organism: Aphelocoma coerulescens; assembly: GCF_041296385.1. NCBI lineage: Eukaryota > Metazoa > Chordata > Aves > Passeriformes > Corvidae > Aphelocoma > Aphelocoma coerulescens. The sequence continues at coordinate 108,875,992 of NC_091013.1, forward strand.
TGCAAAAATAAACCAAGACAGGGAAAGCAGTAAAATGTAATAGCTTATTCACTCAATGACATATAAGATTCTGAAGAAGGAATACTTTTAACAACATGGTATTCCTTTAATAGAGACAATTGCTGCATCAGAAGTGACATAAAGTGAAGACAGGCAAGATGACCATTTCTCTCCACACAGAATAAACAAAAAAAACCCAAACAAAACCAAGCCCCCAAACCATTACCATGTGGAACAGAAAAGACCTTCTTGAAATGCAAAGTCAACAGAGGGACAAGCAGGTGTTTGCATTCTCTGCAGTTTAACTCATGGGCTTCATTATGTGCTTCACAGAAAGAAAAACAGTTTCATTTGTAGATCTTGCAGGGAAACAAAGAGTTTCAACAAGGAGTCCCGATAAACATCTTACGCTGTTAAACATCTTCACCGGGAGAGAGAGAAAAATCTCCCCCGCTGCAAGCAACCGTGGACATCTTTTGTTCCCTGATAAATATTTGCTTTTGTCTTTTGTGATAAGGTCTGCTGCCTTCGCCTCCCGCACAAAAAGCGCCCGCTTGTTTCTGTACAGAAAACATTTAATTAAGATCATTTCCGATTCCCAAGCCGCCCGTGCGCTGAGGAGAGAGACCAGCGAAAGGGGAGCAAACCCGACCCCCGCTGGCTGGGCGGAGGGCCGAGGAGCGCTGCACCGCGTCCGGCCGGGACCCGCGGGGGACCCTGCCAGGGAAGGGCGGAGAAGGCCGGGAAAGGCCGGGAAAGGCCAGGAAAGGCCGGGAAGGGCAGAGAGCCGAGCCTGCCCGCTGTGCTCCGCTCCGGCCCACCGCCCCTGGCAGCGCCGGCGGCAGCACCGCCCTGCCCGGGAGAGCCGGGGCTGCACCTCCCGCAGCCCACCTTCGGTACCGCCAGACACAGGCCGGGACAGAGGGCAGGAGATGCTTCAGCTTGCTCCGGCTGGCCTGGGAGAAGCGGGGGAAAACATTGCTTTGGTCGTTGGGGTTTTTTTCGTGGGTTTTCTTATTTTTTTTTTTTTTTCTCCACATGGGATTAGACGGGGTTGCTCTTCCCACTACACTTTCGTTTTTGAATCCTTTAAAGAGTAACGTACAGTTTGGGGTTCGCCTCTTTGTCAAAATTCAAGGCTCACTAAAACATCAAAACCTTCTTACCAAAGTGAAGAAAAAGAGCAGCTTTAATCATGATTTCAAATATTCTGTCTAAGACAAACAAAAAAGCAATGCCAGGCTCTACGGACTCTGCAGTTTTAGTTCTCTGAGGACGCCACCTGTTTTAAGTACTAGAGTTGGAATACACAAATAGTTTCCCCAATGCTGTAGTGGCTTGAAACAGTGAAAAGAAAATCTAGGAGACAAGATCATTATAAAGTGTTTATGCACACACAAGCAGTACACGACTACCAAAGATCTTAGTCCTTATGTGTATGTTCATTTATTGGAATTAATCCTCTTTATCATGTTGACTGCCTGCAGGACCCAGTCCTGGAATATTCTTGTATGGCAGGTGCTAGGAACAATACTATTAGATGAGGTTTCACTGCAAGTCTCAGGCAGTCAGCAGTTACTTCCCTGCATACCTCAGGACAGCACACCCACCCATAACCAGAAACTCATTACTTGAGTATGAATGAAATTTTGTTAAGAAGTATTTACAAATAAACCTGGTCTGAAGTAGGAAGAATTAGAATGCAAAATTTAAAGCCACATGATACGAGTAAGAAGAAATAGAGCAAAGATATTCCACTAGGAAATATGCACAGAGTTGCAAGAAAGAATCATTCCTGCAATCCAAATATAAACCACAGGAGATGGTTTATACTGTGGACTCATACTGTGGACAGGACATTCCTGAGAGATCTTCCTTCAGTTAAATATTCAGAGCACAAACTGGGTTTTTTTTCGTTCAAAACTTAGCACAATAAACTACATTTCTATAACATTTGTGCCATGTTTCAGAGGGCACAACTAATATTTTTTCTCCAGGACTATCAAAGTTTTTATTTCATGAATGAATTTATATGACTCTAAAGACAGCACCATAAACAGAAGAAAAAAAAAATTGTTAATGCAAATAAATCAGAGTCTTTCTATCCTTCTCTGGCCATCTGTCTCCCCATGTGAAAAATAGAATTTGCTAAAAGCAGCTATTTTAAGTCTATCACATTATTGTTCCAAGTAAAAAAAAACAAGAGCAGAAAGTGCTAACAGTATCATCTTACCTGCCTTTTAAGCAAAAGTGTAAAAACACAACACACAAGAAAGCCTGCAAGCTGACAAAGACTGGATTAGGAACAGCAATTGACCCAGTGAAAATGAATGAGACTTTTTTTTTTAATGAGACGGATTACTCCCCCACATATTGACACATCAAAAAATTATGATTACAGATCAACTTGATATTACAGTGCATACCATACACTCCAATGCTCTTAGCAGGTTTTCTCATCAAAGCACTCATTCAACAAGAAGTATTTTTTATGATCCAATAAATGATGTGCTAATAGTTTTGAACTGAGATAGGTAAATGCACTTTATGTTACCTGCTTTGCATAGATTAATTTCATAAGATCTCTAGAAGCTGTCAGGTGAAAGCCCCATTTTTTTAACCTCTTGAACATCCTAAAACTCCAGTGTGAAACTAAAGTTAATTTTCTTAACAGCACCACAAATTTGACAGGATTGTTTCAAGGTAACCATATAAATAGTACTATGTGTTAGATCAGTGCCTAAAAGAAAATATTTTAAAAGTAACATAATCAAAATCTTGTGTCTGTTTTGTGTATCTGTGAACAGTGGAATGCCATGAGGGACACATTTACATTTTTTTAGGGAAGGAATTCCATAATAAATGATAATGACAGTACCATAAACAGAATAACGTCTTTTCACAGTTTGTGTGAATTTGATGAAAAAGAAAGCCATAAACAAAACCAAAGAGTGTAATGGGATTAATCCAAGATTATCTTAATTGATCCTCTTCATAAATACAGTGAAACCACATCCACTTAAGAGCTTTCAAGAGGATAATAAGTAGGCAGGAATTACCCAACTTCAACGTCAGCATTGGGCTGACAATATCAAACAACCATGCAGAATAACACAAACTAAATTAAGATAAAGATTAAAAGCTTCTGTCACTTACAGAAGGACCAACAAGAGACCTACCTGTGTATCAGCTTTTGTTTATGAAGGCAGAACAGATAAAGATATCTGTAAACTTGAGACTACTTCAGTATGCCAGGGATATGCTTCTTAGCATATGCTTATACCCTAAAAGAGTGAGATAAAGCCTTTTCCAAAGGCAATCTGGGTTATTTTTCTGCCTACAAAGTCTGGGGCCAAAAGAAAAACATTTTTATTTATCAAACAAAATGCGGTAGGAATATTTGTAAGTGGTTCAAACATATTTAAGAAATACTGAAGTGCACTTAGTACCTACTCCAATATCTGACCATTGTTTAAACAACACTTGACTAAAAACATTAATTGTAATAATCAGAGAAAGCTGGAAACTTTACTTAAGGACCTATGGATCATAAGCTAACCTTGTCTTTATCAACTCAGTAGGAAAAAGAAGGAAAGAAAGACAAATATGTAACAAACAAAACATGCTGCCTATCACCCACTGGCAGTTCAAGCATGTTCCATACAGAACATGAAAAAATATCTAGGTAAAGCTTTTCCTGGAAAAAGAAATTGTAGTTACATCACAGTCATTACCAAAATATTTATGCTGAATATTTATGCTATGGAGGGGGTTGGGGTGCTTAGTTTTAACACAAATCATCTTTTACATCACATATTTTCGACAACGCAAGTTTATATTTTAAATCTGGAGCAGGGAAGTCTTAGATTCAGTGGAGGGGGATCAGGTTAGGGAACATTTAAAGGAACTAAAGTAGACATAAACAAATCCCTGAGACCTGATGGGATCTATCTATGAGTGATGAGGGAATGGGCTGATGTCCCTGCAAGGCCATCCTCAGTAGTCTCTGAAAGGTGGCTGTGACTTGAATATGCTCCAGATAAAAAAAATATATCAGCCCCATCTTTCAATGGGGTCAGAAGAAGGATCCAGGGAACTACAGGCTGCTCAACCTCACCTCAGACCCTGGGACAAATCCACCTGAAAAACATTCCAGATGTATTGCAGACAAGGAAATGATAGGGATAATAAGCATAGGAAAAGGGAAAATCATGCTGGACTGACCCGAGAGCCTCCTATGATGAAATGAGCTGTGAATGTTCATCTTGATTTTACATGGCCTCTCATAACATCCCCACAGACAAAGGAATGAAATGTGGACTAGGTAAGTGGACAGTGAGGTGGACAGAAAGCTGGCTGAACTGCCAAGCTCCAAGGGTTGTGATCAGCACAAAGTCCATCTGGAGGACAGTCCCCAGTGGTCTACCCCTGGGGTTGATCTCAAGGATAATATTTTTTAATTCTCTGCCTCAGTGGCATAGGTGATGAGACAGAACACACACCCAGGGAGTTTGCTGATGATGCAAGAGTGGCAGAAGAGGCTGATATGCCAAAGAGTTGTGCCATTCAGAGAGTAGCAGAGAAATGGGCCAACAGGAACCTCATGAAGTTCAACAATGGAAAATACAAAGTCCAGAACTGGGGGAGGAATAACCCCAGACAGCATTACACACTGAGGCCTGACCAGCATGAAGGGAGCTCTTCAGGAAAGAACCTTGTGACCTGATGGACACCAAACCCATCATGAGCCAGCAACGTGCCCTTGCCACACGCTGACATCCTGGGTTGTACTAGGATAAGCATTGCTACCAGAACTATTTCTATTAAATTATCCAGGCTTGAGGAAAAAGAAAAGAAATCAAAACAAATTTGAAGTTAGATAAGTGTATATATATCCACAAGAGAAAGCTATAAAGTGAAGACAGATGTGTATCATCCATAAAAGAAAAAAGGAGAGGCGGAGGGAGCTGGGCCTCTTCAGCCCACAGGATGGAAGGCTCAGGGGAGAACATATTCCTGTCGACAGCAGTCTGACCAGAGGATACAGAGAAGACAGGGCCAGACCCTCCTTGCAGCTTCACAGTGGAACAACAACAATCATAAGTCAGAGCACGGGAAATTCCGATTATCTATATAACAACTTTAATTTCTTTGTTTGTTGTTCTACCATGAGAGTGGTCAAACACTGACACAGGTGTCCAGACAGGCTGTGGAATCTCCTCATGAAGGAATTCAGTGGAGGAATTCAAGACACAACTGGACACAGCTCTGAGCAACCAGATCTATTTAGATCTGTTTCTGGAGGCCCCTTCAGCCTCTTTTATACTGTGATGCTGCAATCACAATGACTGCAGAAAGACTAAGTATGTATTTCTTAGACAACTCTCCAAGTATAAGTACATGGAGTACAAGAGCTTGTAACTCTTTGCTCTTGATGAAAGTTAAAAGAATAAAAGAATGAATGTCACAAAAGACAACAAACTTCTTTTTCAAATGGGTTACTCTGCAAAACTATCAGCAAGATGTTTCATTCGTTATCAAAGATTGCTTTGGAAAACTTCCATAACTGAAACTTACTTTACATTTTATTAACCACGTAACAATCTACACAAACGAGACGGCAAGATTTTCACTTCTGAAGTCATATGTCATTTATACCTTTCACTGTCACTCTGTCAACACAGTGGGTTTTTTCCTCACAGACTCACATAACCAAATGTTATCTAACTCCTGGTGAAGGTTCTTGGATGTACTACAAGATACATCAGTATTATTAAGAGAACTTACACCAACAAAACAAAGCAAAGCAAACCAACCAACCAACCAACGAAAATGTTATTAATGCCAGAGAAGAATCCTGAAAGTATTTAGCAAACATGTGTTGGGTGGTGGCCTGGGGAGGGACAGAACATGAAACTGGTTGTTGCAATATCCTTCTAACATTTGTTGAGTAATTACAGCAACCCCCACAAGTACAACCCCTGGATAAGTACAAGTGCTGGATACCCTCACTGATGGCAGAACCCCAAGAGCGAGGGGATGTTCTCAGCAGATATTTGAAATCAGCTCAGCTGCTGTCTGGCCATGGCTCTGTCCATAAGTACAGTGCCAATGCAAGAAAAGCCTTCCTCACTTCAGCCTTGGCACAATCACAGAATCACACAAACAATGAGGGTAAAAAAGACCTCTGAGATCATCGAGTCCAGCCTGTGACCAAACACCACCACATCAATTAGATCATGCCCCTCAGTGCCACATCCAGTCTTTCCTTGAATACCTCCAGGGACAGTGACTCCACCACCTCCCTGGGAAGTCCATTCCAGTGTCTAATCACCTTTTATGTGAAGAAAACCTTCTTAATGTCCAACTTCTCTTCCTGTCAATATAAAGGGAGCTCCCCTTCTCCCACAGGAATGCCAGGAAACCTGCACAGCACCATGCTGGGTGGACAAGAAACTGGCAGTGGAGCTTCCTTTGCACTTTAACCAGTTCCACAGCACAGACATGCCCTGCAACAACAGGATTTAGATCTCAAATCAGCATCTACCTCTGTCATGTTCATGCTGGGACCTCCTCCCCTCAAACCAGGCTGGGGATTACTTCCTCCATAAATACCTCAACTGATTCCACTTAGGTCCAGGTTTTCTCCCACTGGGACTGATAACACAGCAGTCAGTGATGAGGACAAACCCCTCAGAGTGCTATGCTATTTGTTCATAGGGGGAAAAATATGGAGAAAACAGGTCTGAAATAGATTCACATGCTTTCCTATTTTTCCTTGAACTTCATCATTCCTTGAATCCTCTTAAAGACCACTTGACTGTTCCAGGTCTTTTCCCTAGATAAACACTGGCATTTAACAATCCCCCACACAAAAGGGATTTTTAACTGTTTACTGATCCTTTGTGCTCTAGATGCCAGGTAGACAGAAGTTTTGTGCCCCTTTACATTGGATTCTAGATGCTGTATGAACTGTTACTTTGGTTTTCTCCATAAAATCTAAGGACCAAACTCGCATAAAAAAATAAAAATTAAACCAGCTGTATAACAAAACATTTTTGGTAGAAATATCCCTAAAAGGAAATTAAACTACAGACATCCAAAGAAGTTTTCATACTACACTCTTACCAGCATAAATGGAAACAGCACTTCTTGGCACTGTGCTTGATGACATACAAATTTATTAGAAAAGATTTTGCTGCCCTGAAGACTTCATATATTTTTTAGCTACCTGAGAAACCTTTAAATCAGTGGTTTAATTCACTGGCTAATGTTTAGAGAGTTCCTATGAGGTATAGGAGTTAATTTTCTTCAGGGCATGAGTTTTAGGTTACATTTTTTGTTTGAGAGAAATAAATTCCAAATGTCATCCATGTGCTTTCCTCTGCCTAGCAATCCCTTGCAGGCGTCATCCTGCACATCTTTTGCTAGGGAGTTAAAATGGGCATCTTCATTCTTTCCTATTGGGCTTTTCTTCCAAAAGATTAATTTCCAGCCTTTCTTGTTTGCTTTTTACTGGTCTTGTATTCCCAGGCTACTTCTGTAGGAAATTGCATGTTTCGGACTATCTTTAATATCAAAGAAGCCTCTTTGAAAGGGCCAGCTTGTCGTGAAACAAGACTCAAGATAAATTGGGTATCCAGAAGCTTCATATACAAGCACCCATAGGAGAAGGTCAGATATTTTATTCTTAAAAATCAATTGAAGGCATCTACTCTCTGTGGATGTTTAATAATATTTTTAGGACACTTTAATGAAATTTTCTCTTTTAATCCTTTTCACCCTAAGCTTCCAAATGGACCCTTATTTTTCTGCTAATTTATGCAATAAGTGATGTGAATAAACCAGTTGTAATCACTTAGGCAACCAATTTTTGCCATTCCTTATCTCTGTGATCCTTTCTCTTCTATCTTTTGCTCATCCTTTCACTCAGACATAAGTTAAAGAAATAGCTGAAGGTTCTGAACCTTGTTTCCTCAGTTTTCCCCTGACTGGTGGGCTGGTTACACTGGAGAGATCAGAGAGCCAGTGTCAGAGTTCACCATGGTATGCTCAGGCCAACAAGAGGAATATGAAAAATGCCAGTGTCTCTGAAGTATTCAGAGACCCACTGAAACCTGAAAGAGGCCAACTGAGGCCCTGCGAGACCTACTAAAATGTGAAATTAAAAGTCTAGAGCACTTCTGTGAAGTACCACAGCAGACCCCCTTGGAAACCCACAGACTACATTTCCTTCAGGAAATTTGAAATGGATCTGAAACAATGAGGAATGATCTGTACTCTTCGTGGATATTAATGCTTGCCAGTTGTTCAAGCTTCAGTGTATTGAAGCTCTGCTATTTTATACCAATGTTGTAACTATCACCACACCAAACTGAAAACATACACTCAGTGAGTGCTATAAATAACTACAATTAATTGTGTGCTATAAGTAATTGCAATTAATTCTGAAGAAAAAAAAGCTAATTTTTGGTTCAGAGTAACTGTAATAAATACAAATTTCTCTTTCTAAGGGCAACCTTAATTTTATGTGCTCTTGTACTTGTCAGCTTCTTAAACATAACTGCAGTTCTGGGGCCGCTTTCCATGTATAATTATCTCTCAAATGATACCAACCCAATTAACTCCCCTCTGTGTCTAGTTTGCACTCAAGCCAAACCCAGAAGCACATTCACTGAAAGCCCAGAAAAGGTACAGTCAACCTGATCTTGGTTTGAGGCTTCTATGCCAAAATTCAAATTTACCTGAAGCAGGTCCTGATTGAAGCAGCAAATATTCTGCTCAGTCCTAAGTTGTTTTCATAATGTGGAAAGAATACAGACTCTTCAGCTGCAGAGACCTAGAGCTCTCTGCTTCAGGTTTTACAAGCTCAGTTGTTCTGAACGCTTGCTACCTGGGCAGATTTGAGAAATTTTTGTTGGAATATAAAAGGCACCTTCCCTTCTGCCCTGCTGCAGTAGAAGAAGGGCAGAATATACTTTCTGGAACAGGCTGCCTTAATATTGGAAGAAAGATGGGTTTCCTCTAAATTTCTGACTCCTTCTGGTGGAAAAGGAAACAAAGGAGAAAAGAAGATGGATCAATTTAACTTAAAAAATTCAGAGTTTTCCAGAAATAGATTGAAAGTAGGATTTTAGCATGCAAAAGGCTAGGCGCCATTCAGAGACAGCACTTGCAAGACTGCAGGCAAAATCATTGCAAACCTGGACAGGACAAAACAAAAGTCCTAAGGAAGCATATAAAGAATACTTTAAAACATTAAATATATAAAGAAGTACAAATGTATATAACAGAAAGTTCATATACAATGTCCAAGAATAGTGGTGAGTTCAACGGGAGCTGATAGGCCTCTTCACCTTCTTTGGCAGCAAGCTCCTAGTTATAAGCATGGAAGTGTTTAAAAACTGTGCTTTGCTTTATGTGTTTTTTTAAAAATTATTCTTTGGGGAATATATTGACTTAAAGCACAAAAGTTCCAAGCAAAGAAACTAGAACTGCATTCCCTCCATCCAAGTCATCAGCTTCACACTAACTGAGTAATAACCACACAGTAATTAATGGAGCTACCCCTTACCATTCAAGCTGCAGACTTAATTTTTAAACGGGGATTTGTTTTTCAGATATGCAGTGTAAAATCGCTAAAGACCTTGAAAAGGAAGGCAATAAAAGGCAGTTAGAAAAGCATGTGTTTTTGTATGAAGTTTGACTGAAGATCTGTTAATTTTGTGTGATTTCTGGTTTGAGATCTAGCTGAACACATCGGTGGGAGGCTATTTAAACAAGGCTGGAATTGACACTTTCTGAATTTTCAATACTATTGCACTCATAAAAGGTAACCTGGCAGCATTAAAATGCCACATCACATGCCAAATGTTGTGTTCACAGTCACCTTCAAGTGCTTGGGCTGAACTCACACCGACAATGTTGTTTAGGAATGAGGCATTCCCACGTTTCTTCAATGTCCTCCTTTTTGATAAGGCACTGATAATACTACTTTTGCATTTATCCTTGTCTTCTAGCACAGATAGTTCTAAGGCTACTAGTAAACAATTAATTTGAATGTTAAACTATCCCATATTTACTTAATTAACACACTCCTCATATTTCTTTTTGTAAACTTACGTATTAAAGTAGGTGAGATGTGCTACACTGAAGTTAAGAACAGTTCTGACTGTTGTTTTTTTCCCGACCTTTCTCCTCAGTGCAAAAAAAAATGTTTTAAAAGTCTATGTTGTTTAAAGTTTCATCTGGTTTAATATTGAAAAATTCCCTAACTTACCACTTTACACTGAGCAGAACAATACTTCCATTATCACTTGAAATAATGATTAAGGTTGTCTCCACTACAGATTCTGATTATAAAATCTCTTTAGTTACAAGATAAATACACTGGCCTACAATCTTTTTATAACATATCAGAACATCTCTTTTGTCCACACAACAGTCTAAGCTAATGAGTCTCGCAGAATATGGAGGACTCAGACTCCAAAAGAAGCTACAGGATAATTGTTTTCCTCTTATACACCTTCAAAACCTAAATTCTGTTTTGAGACCTGCTGGGCAGGAAGGCTGGAACTCAGGGCACCCAAAAGGATAAAGAGGGAGAAAAATCAAAAGTAAGAAAAATATTTATAGTTCTGATGGAAATTGTTGTAGAAACCCAGTGTTCCTGTTTGTTTTTATTTTTAAACTGGGTGTATATTTCAAGTAATCGATAAGAGATTTTAAACAGTAATTTGGACTTTTAATACTGTATAATTAAAGCAATAACTGTAACAGTTAATATTTCAAAATATTCTCTTTCTTAAATCAGCATTTTACTTGTGATGTTCAGCAGATGTTATTCATCCTAAATAGTACGGTATGAACAACCAATAACTGAAGTCAAATTAATTGAGGGAGAATTAATCAAAAATAGCATAATTTCTATTATAGCTTTAATATTTCTTACATAGCTATAATACTTACAGATAATGATTAGCTATAAGGGCAAGGTATGCACACACACCAACACACACATCCCAATGCCAGAATCCATAAGAAATTATCACAGCATGATCTCCACTTATGTCCTTGTGGAGTGCTAACACTACTTAAAGTGGAGACTGCATAGAGGAAATATCAGCAAAGATCAACCATGTAAATCTTTCTGCAAGCACTGGAACTGACACAGCTAATTAAACTGGTTTCTATAAGAAACAGGCAAGTCCATAAACACAGTAGAAAGGCAAGTAATTCAGGAGTTAATTCGCATAACAAAAGCAAGTCCATAAAGTTGTTTCCAATTCAACGCTGCCCTTAAGAAGTGTGGTCTCCTCGAGAGGGAGAGTGTAGAGCAGGAAGGGTCATCCACTCAGCATCAGACAGTACGTGTGGCAGGCAGAAATCAGCTCTCTGCAACAGGCTAAAACTTTGTGGAAGGGACAGGAGGGGTCCTCCTGTCACTACTCAGGCCTCTCACTACCAACTTCTGGCTCACTACCATTCCTGGATATATTAAAAAGAAGTCAAGATCCACTGCAAGAAACGCACAGCAAAGGTTCCAAAGCAAGCTATTAATTTCTCACCTCTATATTATTGCTTTAGAGATTCAAAATATACATGCTTAGTAAGAGACATATGAATAAAAATCCCCTGTTTTGAATTTCCAAGTGCCAGTTCTCCAAAGAGTCACTTGATAAGAAGGTGGAGCTTTTTGGTTTATTTATTCAACTGAATGAAATTATTATTCCTCCTGCACTTTTTACTTAAGTAATCACACTGTAAAGACTTATTCTTCATCCCCTCCCAAAGTAAAGTGAAAAGTAATTTCATTTTCATGTTGGTTTCAGTATTGGAACTAGGACAACTCCTGGCATTGCTCCTTATTACAGGCTTTGCCTTTCTTCGAAGACAGCTTTGTTAATATTATTGAAATTAGAACCTCTGGAGTGATTTTTCTGAGCAAGCAAAAGTTTAAACCAGTTTTGGATGAGTGTGAGGGTACTTACTGGGAGAAGAGTGACAAGAAGAACAGATAAAGGAAACAAAAAGCCCAGCTAGAAGACTTGCAGAGTACTTTACTGAAGGTCCAAATGTCAAGTAGGCTCTAACAGAATATAAAATTGTAAGGTTTGGGTAGAACTGGATTTTTTCAGGATGTTTTCACTTGAGCTTGGAGAATAGGAACAGGAAGGTGGGCAGAGATGTAGGCAGTGTGCCATACACAAAACTTCCAGTTTCATTCTGATTTATACACCATAGTCACACTAAAATATAAACTCTTTGCGTTCAGCCCCATTTTCACACACAAAAAAAAGGGTTCCTAAAAACCAGCTGCTTTAGTTTTCCACATCTCTTCCTCATTGACAGCTAAGCCAGCTGTCCAGTGAATGCTGTCCAATACTTGCATGAAGCAGAGGAAGGACAAGACAAGAAAAATGCTGCCCCTGTGCTCCAATTGGAAAGTTTCACTGCTGTCTTGGGCACTGCGTTTTGTGAGAGCCAGCTCGGGTTTTAGAAGTGATCCCTGCCAGCCATCCTGCTGTTCCCTATCAGTCTGGGAGGAACAGATGGAGCAAAATCAGGTCTTCTGCAGAGGTTTTAGTGAGAAGTTACTGTATTTCCAGTTTAAAAAAACAAAACAAAACAAAACACAAATATCAAAGAGAAGTCTAATGAAATGTGCTTGTTCATAAATGCACACTGAAGTGAACAGGAGAAAGAAATGTTGCCAGTGGCAAAAGAACAATATTTAAATACAGAGTCTCAGTGTACTGTGAAATATCATATATATTAAAAAAAAAAAAAAGAAAAAAATTATCACTGCAGTTGTTTGAAAGCCCATCTCACTGAACTTACGTAAGTTGGGTCTTTTTCCCCCAGTTATTCAAATATTATTTTCAAGTGCCCTAGTTTCAACTTCGGAAAGCATAATCCAAGAGATTCAAGATATCTACTGGACTGCAAAAAGGACTGCAATAACTACAAAAATTCTATTGTGGGATAGAGCACAAATCTTTATTTTATTAATATTTACAAATGAGAAACTGTTTTGGAAGGTAAATATGGATAATGCAGTTCCAGAGCTGGTTTGGACCCAATAGCTTGAATAACTTACTGAGGGACATGTCTACTTGCAAAATGAAAAAAAATATAGCTGAATAGAACTTCTTTCACAAATAAAAAAATACAATCAGTTTCAGGAAACTTGTAACTTGCAGATCAACTCTACAGAGCATATTCTAAGCCATTTTAAGACAATTGTGGTGAAGTTTCTAAGTCATCTGTACCTAAAGCTTGGACACAGAGAAATCCCTCGAATTGCCAATGTCTTGATTTGCATGAAGTAAACCATATTTGTTTTCAAAGTAAGATGTTTTCAAAATATTTTGCTTAAGGTAATAGAACAAACAGAGAACCTGTTATGGATCTCAGAGACATTGCCCTGGGGCTATTTTATTCCACAGCCATCTAATATAGGGGCTTCTGAGCTCCTAAGCACCTGGAACTGGCTGCCATCACAGAAAACATATTGAGCAGATGGCCTGCAACCTGTTTCAGCTTGCAATCTTCATGGCCTAAAACATTAATTTCAGTAAAATATGTAGTGAAACCTCACCAAAATGTGTGATATTTGTAAAGTAGGATCTCATTTTGAAACCTTCTTGAATCAACATAAGTTTAATTTGCATTTTATTGTGCTAACCTAGTGTATGTCAGGCACGTAACCCTAACCTATATCAGAACATCATAGGCACCTGCTGACAGAGAAAAACCTCACATATTAAATATTTTTTTTTAAAAAGACCAAAATAAAAAAGGATGGGGCTGGTAGTTTATGAAAAATGTACTCTCTGATAATAAATGAACATTCCATACATAGAACTAGATTGAACCTAACCTAAAGTAAAAACCTCAAAAGTGTCCCCACATGTGGACATCAGGTCCGCAGCAAAAAATGTTTTGCTTTTCAGATTTGCTTCTATTGCACTCTAATATTTGCTAATGTAAACAAGCAAACTGAGGCATCCAATTTTAACTATGATTTATTCTGAAGAGATACATTTAAAATTTTGGGATCTTGATAAGCTTTCAGCATAGTGCAGCTGTTCCCACAAAGATGTAGTGCAAGTGTACTGCCAAATCGTTAGTTTGGTTTCAGACATATGAAGCAAACCTAAGAGGTTTAAACAAATGGACATTTATTAAAGTTTATTCAAGGGTGATTTGGCCTGAACCATCACTAGGATCCAGTGGTACTTCTTGGTGTGGGCAACCATTATGTTTCTGGCATAGTCCACTGAAACCTCAGCCACAAAAATATGAACAAAAATCCTGGGGCCATCAGCCATATAAGTCAAACTGAATAGAAGTGAGATTTTTGAAATTAATATTCAGTTGTTTTTGAGCTTTTTACAAACACATTTTTGAAAGTGTTTCTCTTCTGAGAGCCAGCATTACAGCCTTAGCTATACATAAGTCATTAGCAAAGATATCTGTATGCCAAACATCTGGGACAACACAGGATTTCAGCCAGGCAGGAAAGACTCACTGCATGAAGGTGCTCTGGACTCCCCACGGGGCAGCCAGCTGACCTAAACACAGTTCTGGCTGCCAAACTGTGTCCTTTAAACAAGTTACACAGCAAAGGAGACTCATTCCACTCCTGCACTCCCCAAATATTTATCCATTCTCCTTAATCCTCGTCCTGCAGCCATTAGCTCTTTGGCAAGATGCAAGGCCAAATATGTCAGCCCTTGGCTGCCTCTGGGAGGCCCACATGAGCTGCAGCCACTTAATTTTTTTGTGTCCTCATAAAATCACCTTTGACTTTTGGGTTGGGAATGAACCCATACCCTTTGTAAGTGTTTCCACACATGTGAAGTCACAAGCTGCACAAATTCCCTCTGTCATGGTCCCTCTCTTCTGGAAAGACACCAGGAATCAGCAGGTGTTGCTCTGGAGAAGAGCCACTGATGACCAAAGGCAGTGCTGAAGAAATGTACTTGTGCTGCCCACAAAACAGGACACACTAGGATTGATTTAGAAGAAAAGAAATATATATCAAAGGGTTCTACAGGGAGGTTAGTCAACTGCACTGACTTTTATCTTTGTCTCAGTAGATTTAGCTCCCCTCACATTTCTGATTCTTGGAAGTTCATGTATATTTTCTGTTACATTAGACTTTTTAGACAGTTCTCCAAAGTTATCAAACTTTTATGGTACACCAGCAAATTAAAATTTGGTTTCATAGCATATCTATGGGTGTGCCTATCTCCTCTACTTTGTTGGTGTTATGACAAGTCAAACACACACAGGCTCAGAAAACAGACTTGTTCTATAAAGTACTTTTCCTTAGTTTTAAAACAGAAACTTTGTGCCATCCTTAGATGTGAGGACAGATTACTACACAAGTTACTTCAAGTGGTGTAAATTATTCCATGGCAGCACAGCCCAGCTACAAAATGTCAACAGTACACAGTTAAATTATTCAGAAACTTTAGATTGTATCAATTGACATGCTTGTCTCTTCTATTAAATGCTGGTGTCATAAATTAAGTCACTAGATAGGCTGTTCTGCAGAGCTAGGACCTTGCAGTAGGACTACTTATTATTCTATGATAAACTGTAAGGAGGAGCAATGATGAGTTTTAAAAAGTAAAACCTTTACCTGACCCCTTGGTATGCTTTACATCTTCTGCTGATGCTGCCTTCCAGTTACTAATTCCTAGGGTTATATCAAATTCTGCCTTTCCAACATGCAGCTAACTCAGTCTATGAGTATTCTTAGCAGACTTTTTAGCTGAGCAGCTTGAATGTTTATCATTAAACTGTACTGTCCAAGTTTAGTAGTTCACAATGCACTAAAACAAAACTCAATCTCATCATGAACATTTAAAGAATTCCCTGTCAAAATTGGTTCATCTCTCCCATTTTAGCTGCAGAAATTTTCAAAAAGCAGGTAAAAAAACCCAAATGAAACACAAAGTAACTGTTAAAATACTGTATTTTTCTCCCTTGTCTCCAAATCAGAGATGCTATAATTGTCATCCAATTTCTTCCCTAAAGCCAAACCAAAACAAACAAAAAATGTAAATCAAATAACCCAACAGCAACAAAACCTCACTTTCTAAAGTAGGAAACACTTCGGCTTCTGAGCTTCACAGAAGTTACAACCCCTCAGATACTGTATCTAAACGAAAAACTGGGAAACTCATAAAATTTCACTACATGTATTATCTCTATTGCATTCACAACAACAGCGTATCATTTAGGCAGTGCGTTAGAGGTGTGTTATCTTAAGTTCCACACCATAAGTGTATGCTGAAAATTTTAAAGATACCTCCAACAGAGACGGGAAAAGGAGTGGTTTTGCTTACTTTGTCACTTACATTGACCTATTTAAAAAGAGCTTTCACAGTAATTTAGAAGTAATCAATCACTTAAGGACAAGCCAATCTTTCTATTTACCCAAGCCAGAGGAGGATTGTTTTTTCTAATTTCACAAGGACTCATTACTTGCTGGATGAAAGAAAAAACTTAAAGTACAAAAAAAAATTAAAAACGGATTTTATTTAGTTTAACATACAGTCTGGAGAGCAGATTTACAACTTTGAAAACTTACTGCTTCTCAGTAGTGTAAAATACATTTTTGCATGCCTCAAAAAGCCAACAACTTTGTATTGACTAACGCCATCTCTTCCAATTGTTCATCTCCATGACCTGCTTTGCTCCAATGAGTCATCATTTTAATCCTCCGAGTGCTTCTGCTGCACTTACACCATAGCACATAGAGACCATCTGCTTTTCAGCTCAAGAACTGCTACAAGAAATCACTTCACACCCTCCAGCCCAGTAACTGAGATATTTTACAAGAGGCTGCTGGTCTTGCTCTTTCTAAAATACCTCGTGCTGTGTTCCCCTCCTGAGAATGGCCCAGGTCAGAGCAGGGGGATATGGAGGTTTGGTCCCTGCATTGCAGGGCGAAGAGGAACACTGTTCCATTCCTGTTGTGGGCAAGCAAAGCCAGCACATGCTGGGACCACCTTTGGCTACCACTGAGGCTGCTGAAGGCATTTTCTGTCTGGCCTGCAGCACTGCAGGCCTGGTGCCCATCACAGGGCTGAGGATGCCTCACCACTGCCGGCAGCTGGAACCCCCTGAGGGAACACAACATGGGGCTGTGGCAGCCTGTGCTGGGCCTGGCCTCAGGGGGCTCCTCCAGACCCAGCATGGAATGTGCCTGAGCTCCAAGAGAGCACTGCCACCTCTCCACTGTCCCTGCTAGCCAGCACCAGAAGGATCCAGAGGGAGCAATCCAAACTCCAGGTGATGGATACCCACGTCACACTGCTCCAGGGCATGGCATGGTATGGCAGTCTTCATCACCCTCATGAGGAGAAGCTGAGGGGGAGGCACTGATCTCTTCACTCTTGTGACCAGTGATGGGACCCGAGGAAATGGTAGGAAATCATGTCAGGGGAGGTTTAGGTTGGATATCAGGAAAAGGTTCTTCCCCCAGAGGGTGGCTGGGCACTGGAACAGGCTCCCCAGGGAAGTGGTCACAGCACCCAACCTGACTGAGTTCAAGAAGCATTTGGACAACTCTCTTGGGAAAATGGTGGGATTCTTGGGGTGTCCTGTGCAGGGCCAGGAGTTGGACTCGATGATACTGATGATACTTCAACTCTGCATATTTTATGATTCTGTGGTGGCCCATTGGCCTCACAAAACTGGAGACTTCCTTGCTTCCCCTCAACACAGCAGCTTCCCTTCTCTCTCCATGTGCACAACTCCTTCATGGCACAAGCCAGTAGCCCTGGTGAAGTTTCAACCCTGCTGCTGCTGGAAAGTGCATAACCACGTGCAACAATTCTGCCCCTCCAGCTGTCAGAGACCTAAAGTCCATCATGGATGCCAGGTGGCCAGGAACAGGGAGTCACTGCCAACATCAGGTGCCACACTGCTGCCTCTCACACTGGCACAACTCCCTGCTGGCCACACTCACTGCCTGGCCACTTGGTGGGACCCAGCACAGCTGCAACCCCTATAACTCACACCAGACAACTGCTTTAGTGAAGGATTTCAAGAGAAAAGTGTAACTAAAAATTATAGAAGAGGACACCTTCATATCAAGAAAGGTACACAGCAGTTCAAAAAATTCCTAAGAATACCTACTGACATCAAGTTAGTTCAGCTCTTCTTCAGATTTGTTTCTACTTTAACATACAATTTGATATCTTGAGAAATCAGGTTATTTTGTTTTGTTTTTCTTTTTTATTTTTTCCAATAAAACACTTGTTCCTTTCAAATAGAAGCTTTTAAATACAGAGTAATCCTAAAAGTATAAAAGTCTTTCTCTTCTACTTAGTACCAGGGAACAGTGCTCTTACACCTGGAGAGGGAAACAATAGCTTCTGCCCTTGGTGCAAGAGTGTCATGCTGGTAACATCGATCCATTTCAAGAAGAGAGGGGCTCTCTCTTCCTCCTCTGTAGCCAGCCCAAGAAGTAGATTTCAGGTTCAAGCCCCTTTTCCTTGCAATAATTAATTTTTTGATGCACTTTTTAAAAGCAGAAGCATTTGAAATGGGCATAAACAGAGTTATCCCTGGAAAAAGGGTTGGGCTGCTAATGAATATTCCAAACCAGCATGATATCAGCTCTCCAGAGATAGCAGGGAAGGAGTACCACCCTGAACAGGGCTCAGCAGCAACGAAAGAAATTTAATCTTAAGTTAAACAAGATGGGAAGCATTTCATAATGTACTCGAGATGAATATTTTATTAGTCACACAACTACAGGAAATAATTAACCCCATAGATAACATTTTATAGTAATAATAATAAACATGATTAGAGAAACAGCATTATCACAAAGCAATCCCTAAAGTATACTCTGCTCACCAGATGAAACTAGATCAAATCTAAAAGAAGGAGCATGTACAGCCTCGGCACACGAAGGAGAAAAACGCAAATATGCAGTCACACAAAGTACAGAGGAAGAAACAAGTAAATTACCAGTCCATTGGCAAGGACATAGTAGGATATTTAGGAGTCTGATTGCTCCTCCCAGACTCTGAGAGCCTCTGGGTATGTCCCTTCACTCTGATAACCAATTTATATATCTACAAATTAAACAAGAGAGTAGGGTTCTCTTGGCAGAGTGAGAGAGTTTATGCTGGGGGCAACATCTCTTAAAAAGGCTTGGCACTAAGAGTGGACACGACTCCGCCAAACATGAGCTCCCACTGTACTGTCAGGGCTGAAGGGAAAAATGCATCCCCAGAGGCCTCTGTGGAAGAAAAGGATTGAAGAACTTGGATTAACTGTATACTTGGCAGTCAAGCATCGGGTGTTGGAAGGCTGTATCAATGTCTGGTGTGCACAATTTAAGAGACTCACTAAACAGCCTTGTAAGTGAAGGACCAGAAGAAACCCTTTAACACAATTTCATTTATCCTCAAAAATTATGTCTGAATGGATCACTGTCTAAATCAGTTTTGACAGGAGGTTCTTACAGGTAAAAGAGAACA
The DNA here is from genome assembly GCF_041296385.1 of Aphelocoma coerulescens. Lineage (NCBI taxonomy): Eukaryota > Metazoa > Chordata > Aves > Passeriformes > Corvidae > Aphelocoma > Aphelocoma coerulescens. The sequence goes on from NC_091013.1 coordinate 108,895,506, forward strand.
CTACAAACAAGTTCCAGCAGTAAAATTCAGATTATATAGATATAGGTATAGATTAGATACAGATATATATGTTGCAGGTACACAGGGTACCTGTTGTACCACAGCAGTACTTCACCAGTGGAACACCTTCCCAAGGATGATGACATGTTCTCTGTCCTTTACCCTTTTAAATCAAGATTGGACTCTGCATTCTGAAAATCCTACTTCCAACAGGAATACACACACAGTGTTATCCTGAATGATCTCACTTTTCTGGTTCTGCTTTTTCTTTTTAATCTACAAGCACCCACTACACATAATGATATTTATGTATGATATCATACACTTAGGCTTATGCAATTCAATAGGATTTGTAAAACAGCCTGAAAAGCCTCCCTCATGAGTCACAGTTGAAAAGTACTGTTCATGGTAATACTGGTTCCTTAATATGATGTGGTTTCCATATTGGTGAGTTGAATACTAAAGATACCTTTTTCCTTCTTCTGCTTTAAATTAATGGAATGGCAAAGAATACCACACATAGTGGAATTACAGCATACAAAATATGGCATACACTGCACAGTTGAGACTCATATATACAGATGTGGAAAAGGGGTGCATGAGAAGATGTAAGAGTGACCAAATAAAAGTTCTTGAGGAAAAACTCAGTCTAGGAGCAGCTACCACCAAGGTAAAGCTTCACAAAGCCAGCCACAGATTTTCTCCTCATCTAAAGCTTCCTTGTCAGGTCCCTGCTTATACTCTCCAGCTGCTGCCTCCTTTTCTTGCCACCCGAGGCCTTTCCCAGCTGTTCTCCACTTCTCACCCTGAGTCTCCAGGATCTCCATGCTCCAGCTGCTAGGTCATTCAAATGGATGCTACAGGCCACACAGTCTATAACCAAGTAGTTAACTCAAACAACTTCTTAATTTACAGGGAGAGAGAGAGGACCATCCAATATGTGGGACATGTTGCTTTTAGACAAAGCACTCAGATTACTTTACATTATTCAGGTTTGTTATTTCAAAAATGGCAAAACAACAGGCTGTTTTCATTGACGTGTGTTGATCTGTTGCATCACTCCAGTAACACAAAGCACTCATAAACCCTCTTTAATTGGTGTTTTAGGGCAGGTTTATGGCTACAAGCATTGCTAAAACATTGCAAAGAAGAAGCAGAACTAAACCTCTCCCCATTATCCCAGACACCACAAATGTCAACAGGTATTTGCACTATGGTCTAGATTATTGATTAAATTGACAATTGCCATTTTCTGCTCTCTCATTTCTGCTCCATTTAGCATGTGTTCAGCTACCTTCAGCTAGCAAGGACTACAGAAACCAGATGACATTTTGAGACAGTCTTTTCGAGATGATCTCTTGCTTATATATAAATATACATATATATACATATAGTCTATGTATTTCTATGAAAGACATCTACACTGGGCTAAAATTCATGCTCTGCATGGATACACAATAAGATATGGTTGTAGGTACAACACAGAAAAAGAAGAAGAATGAAAAAGAATCTGAAGACAGCATCTTTTATAGATCTTGCCATCAAGCACAACTGAGTGAAAATACTTACAGAGGGACTTTATAGGTTTCTCTGAATACATGCTACATAAGCAGGCAACACCAGGGATGAATTCAGACTTCCAGTTTATGTTTGTCTTTGTAATTTTACCACTATTCACCTTTAAAAAGGATGAGGTTTCAAACAAGCAATGGTTCCTTCCTTATTACAAGACCAGGTTTGGGGGAAAGGGATCATAAGATTATGTCTGCATTTGAATAAAATAAGTCAAATTTCCCAAGTGCTTCAGTTACATATATAAATATATAACTGGAAGCACACATTTGCAGATACTCCCTGTACTTATATTTAGCTTTATTGTCATCAACAGTATGACAGCAGGATACTGTTCAAAGGAGTTGCTTTATCAGGGATTTCAAATGGAGGTTGTTTTAATCACAAATTCTGCCTTCATCAAAACCAACTTTTCTATTTATGGAAGCACACTGGTTTTAATTTAAATGCCACTGGTGCACAAAGGCTAATGTGAGACTCTAGCTGAAAAGATTTTAAGTGTTTCAATCTTATTGCAATAAATATTTTCGCTCCAATTTTTTTTTTAATTCAGCATGTTTAATTACCAGGCTTCTGTTATTTCTGCTCTTTATAGAGTAATTCTAGCAACACACTTCTAAGAGGGCTAAAATTACTCCCTATATAATCTACCCGCAGGGCTGTGATCTGAATAGAAACTGTGTTACTTGATTCATTGCACAGTACGTTTCTGTTGTGCATGTTTTTCTCTGTCACCATATGACAGAAGTACTGGCACAGCTCTTTCCAGTTTATCAACATTTGAGATGTCCCAAGTGAACCAAATAAATTCTTCTTTTTTTAAAACTCAAGCAGCATGAAGCCAAGACTGAATTCAACTTACCACATTTAAGTTATTCAGATAAATTATGGGCATTTCTGTGCATCTCTCACACAAACCTTGGGGTTTTTTTTTAATATTTCCCTCAAGCTACCAAGTATTGCCCCTGCATGGCATGACCTGACCAGACTTCAGCATCAATCTGTTTCTCATTATCCCAATTTATTGTTGATTATGGATAGATATAGATATATCTAGTTAAGACTCTTTTTCTCAGCCTTCACTCACTGAGACTTTACAAAATATTCCAATTTTATCTTTGTGAAAAGCTTCCAAGTCCTTGATTTTTTCACCATATGAAGTTCTGAGAAATTTTATCTGTCTCAAAGCCTCTACTTCCAGAAAACCTATTAGGTACCTATCTCATAGCTTTCCTCTTTTTCAGGACACTCAAAGGTCTCTTCTCCCACACCCCAGGAGGTATTCAAGAGGGGTTCTACATGATAAAATAAGCAGTTTCATCTCTCTCACCACCTGCACTCAAGGGGTGCTACATAGAGCTGCTTTATGTCTTTCACCTTTCCATGCAGGTCTTCTTGAGCTACCACAAAACTGGAATTAGCAAAAAGGGAACTGCTGGGGTTTTATTGTGCTAATGATTCCTGCTTCGAAAGGAAACGCGTGAAGCACAAGTAGGACTGAGCCTTCAATGCCGACACGTTTCACCTACCTCACATGACTTTCTGTCACTTACTGCATTATGTGGGAAAGTCACCTCATCCTTTTCCAGTGGCCTGCTTCCCTTAGAGGCATTCCTTGTGCCCAGCAGAACTGCCTGTTGGGAAAACAGCAAGGGCCTCTGGATAAGGGATGCCATGAACAGATGTGAAGAGGAGAAAAGAGAAATTTAATCAAGTGATTTTGCCTGCTGTATCGGCACACACAGTGCACTTGCATGAGGATTTCCTAAGCCCAGAACACATTAGCCTTACTCTGTGTGCATCAGTGTACCTTGCACAGATATATGGGAGTCCTAAGCACATAACTAGCCTCTCTGATTAACTGGGTGCTTCATCTATCTTTGGCAAGAGCCAGCTGAAGCATGAGTAGATGTCCGATTCATGGAGGAGGAAGGAGAAGAAGAAAGAAAAGCATTTTCTCTTGCAATGGGACTTTTCACATTACTAAGCTACTGTAAGTATTGCACTAACTGCTACTGAACACCTCTGAGAAAACCTGCAGCCTGAACCTCCTGACTTCCAACATCCCGAACCAGAGCTTTTGGAAGTCACACACAAAGTCACACATGGATTTCAAGGCTGTTGGACGCAGGCCTTTCCAGTTTATTGGTGCGTAAGCACATGCAGTAAGCTGTAACCAAATATGTGCTTACATCTGGAAGCACTTTAAAAAACGTGATTAAAATATAAAAAACATATGAAACACATGATTTTGCAGGAAGTTCTAACATCACAACATGCTGCTAAAAGGAAAAGACACTACTGGTCTGGACATGGAATGGGAGAGCCCTGAAAGGGAAAAGAACTCCTTGCTTCAAAGCAGTATTGGCTATTGCATGTACTCAGAATGTTTTCCTTCAGAGAATTGCCAGGGTTTATCCACCAAAAAAGATGTTCAGAAATACCCAAAAAGGAGCAACAGAAAGGCCTTCCAATGCCACAGAGGCCTTTATACTCTGCTTTGCCAGGTGCAAGAATGGAAGATGCTCCAAGGAAGTCCCTCAAACTCTAAAAGCCCTGAAGAGGGGAAGAGACTTGTGTGCTGAGCACTGAACTTGTATGCATGGCAGATATTGGAGACTGGCTGCTGTGGCTAAATCCATCTGTTATCCAGCATTTCAAAGCACAGAGTACATCCTAATTGCTAGCAACCATTTAAATTCAGCTGCAAATTCCATCCAAAAGATGTTGCTGAATGGACTTCTGCCCACAGTGACTCAAATCATTAAGATTTCCTGTTGAGATGGTAACATTCCCATTTCTTGAAAAATGAAGATTTAGTAGTACCTTTCCAAAACAATCCATAAAAGACAACTGATCCTCAAATGTGAAATGTTTCTATTTTTCTGTAATAAATAAATTAACGATTGCTGATGATCATCATCTGGCATTGATGCTCATTCAGCTTGTAAAACAAAAAGCATAGTAATGAAAATGAGTTGGCATTTTCCCTTCTCTTGAATGACATTAGGGGAAGGAAATTATCTTACACGAGCTACAGCATTTTAGAAAATCAAATCTACATAATCAATAACATCATAAAAGGCAGTAGTGATTAATTTCCATTGATGAACCTTGTTTGGCTGAGAATTGAAATGCTCTTTAAAAATATTATTTAAGTAACAATAATAGGCAAGCATTAATATTTTCAGTATTAACATTCTCATCTTTAGAAAAGGCTAATCCCAAGTTTACAGAAGCAATTTGCAATTTGCCCAAGGTAAGATGGGATATGTAGGCATTTTAAGTGCAAAATAGAAAATACTGAACTGCTTTAAAATCAGGTTTTTATCCTCATCTAAACACATCTATGCTGACTTCAACAGAGCCAAGTAAAGAAACAAGTTCTGGCTAAATTCACACTTGGAAAAAGTAGGTTTCCTCCAATTTAAAGTTTATTACCATATTTCATACCTCGGCATCCCTATTTTACTATTTATACAGAATTTAACTGCAGTTGGCCATCTCATATGAAAGATTAGTAGGAATCTCATGTGTTCAGTGAAGTTTGTGATGACTGAAATAGTATGTGATTTTTCCATGCACTATAAAACGCTCCGTAAATAGGAAAAAAAAAAAGCAAACAAGATGTTCTTGTTTGCCTATAGCAAGCAATTTACATCCTTTTAAGATCTTCTGGCATTTGGTCCTTTATTCTTTTGCAATAGCAAACCCAAGGTGTCCTGTAAGCACCAGATTGGATGAAACCTGTTTTCCTACAGATTTCTGCTCTTTGCTCTGTAATTCTTTCTTCTCACTGCAAATGGCCATATCTCCCCACATTGCTTATTACACTATCACCCAGCAGGAGAAACTGTTCTGTGATGAGACTGGGACTGCACACATTTTGTTTGGCCACTGAGCCACTGCCAAACAGAATGTATAACAGCTATGTTCTGCCTGCCTCTTCCTCAAAATTGGCACCAACCGTGGATTTTTTTCCTCCATACACTCACAGATTTTCATAAAACATGATATTCATTGAGAATTTCGCCTTTCAGATTTAACTGAGAGACAAAAAATGGTTCAAAACACATGACAGAGGGAAATAAAAAGGGAGAACAACCCTTAGTAGAAGTCTCACTTAGAAAATGAGAGTAACAACAAAGACCTAAGAATTACACTAATGTGACAGCTCTGTGAAATCCAGTTTGGGTTGTTTGGGATTTTTTTTAAAGATTCTAAGATTAGGCTCTTAAATCTGTTTTAAGAACTGAGATGAGTGACCCTGCTTCTAATACAGCAGGAATACAACATCTTACTTTTAAGTGTGATGTGCACCTTAATTAGCACTTTAAACTACAGCACTCTCACTTCCTGACTTTAGCTATTCCAATGATCACCTACAAATACATCCAACCAGATGAAAAAAACTACTCACAGACCACAGGTAAATAGACCTGCACAGTTAAAAACAAACAAAAAAACCCTTCTAGATGGATACTGTCAAGTTAATGTACTTGTAGCTAAAAAGAAACACATTCATTTGTAAAATAAATAGAAATTCTAAAAATATTTTATCAGTAAGAAATTACATGTTTTAAGTGATTTGCCCAAAGGTACAAAGCAGTTAGATGACACCTTGAGATTTCTATATCCAGAGGTAGATTGAAACTTTTAAAACTTCTTAATGCTGTGGTAAACTCTGAATAAACCCAGAATGACAGAGATGGATGCAATGCCACTGTGTACTATGTTTCTGTAACTAAACCCCCATAAAATTGTTACCTTTTCAAATAGTTAAACTGAAATTAAGGTGTTCAATTGATATGTCAGTATCTGAAGTTGGAAGTTCTTTCCATCAGGTCATAACTGGACTGTCTTAAGAATGAACTCCTCCACCTGAAAATAAGTTGGATGTGCAACTATACATATGTAGTTCAATGTAGATAAAAGAGTCACATTTTCATCCAAAGTTTCTGATGTTTCAGTTTTGGCCAGGTCAAAACAACTGCTGTAAAAGTTTCCTTTTCAGAGTCCATCCCCAATGACTGAACACTGTCATGTATTGCTTTTGCTCATCATCTTTTTTGAGATTTTTTTCTAAAAGACATGCTTTGGAAAGGAGTCGTTTTGGCCAAATTTTATGCAAGAGAGTGGTGGATTCAATACAGGAAATAAAGCCTCCAAAAAAAAAAAAAATCCAACAAGACTGAATTCCCAATGATAGAAAAGATGGAATAGATGGAATGAAGTCAAGATTCTGTGTGTCACAAACATGCCATTCCCTAATACATAAATATTAATTATAAATAAGTATTGCTGCAGAGAATTTCTATAGAATTTTCTGTATTTCTATTCAAAAAGCAATTAAAAAGTTTTATTTGCTATGACCTGCTGGTATGCAAAAATACAATGTGCATATACTCCATAATCTAGCAGACTATGGCTTGATTTAAGAAAAAAAAAAAAAAAAGAAAAACCAGAAAAAAATCCAATAGGTTTTTGAATATAAGTGGGTGAAAAAAAGAAAGAAACTTCAAAAAGTGCTAGCTTTGAGTTAAGAATTGGGAGGTGGCTACTGCCTGTCCTGCAGGAGAGTGCACAGGGCCAATTAGCTATGTCTACCAAGGAGTCATAGAATCACAGAATCATGAAGGGACCAGAAAGATCCTCTAGTCCCAACCCCTTACTATGTGCAGAGTCACCTCCCACCAGAGCAGGTTGCTCAAGGCCTTATGCAACCCAGCCCTGAACAGTTCCAGGGTTGGGACATCCACCCGGGCTGGCAACTCCCAGGGCAACCTGTTGCAGCTTCTCACCACCCCCACAGTAAAGAATTTCTTTTTTCAATTTAACCTAAATTTCCCCTCTTTCAAACTGTACCCATCAGTTCACAGCACTGTTGAGAATCACCTGGTGGCAATGTCAGGAGAGATGCAGAAGCGGTTGAGTTATTGCAATTAAGTATATAGTGCAGGAGACAAAGAGGGGAAAAAACCCAACACATCAGTACATTTTTAATTAACACAGCCAGGTGCTGCTGAAGCTACAGTCTGGGAAGGCTTCATGAAAAAGAAGATGGAGAGAGCATTCATTCATTGTCCCTGTGAGCTGCTCCAAGATGTCAATCTTGCTTCCTGTGTTTTTACATCCCAGCACCCAGCTAAGTCAGCCCTGGGTACATGCTCATGCCAAGTACTTGCAGCATTGTGGTCTCTAAGGACAGGACACTCAGTGCTATCCATATGCAATGCCCAGCTTGTCTTAAGATCCTTGTAGCAAATAAAAAAATCAGTCTACCTTCACATCTATTGCCAAAACAGGTGTAAAAAGTAGCTATAATTTACCATCTCCAATATATGACCATTTAGATCTCTTTGTATGTCAAGACCTTTAAAAATAGTCCACAAACCACCTGTTGATTGCATTGTTCCAAAGGCTGTTTTTCAAAGACTTTTGTTGAGTTGGTTTTGTTTACTTCATTTTTAAAAGGAAATATATAATGCATTCCTACTTCTGCTGCTTAAAATAATTTCAACAAACTTCCTTTAACAAGAAAAAAAAAAAGAAAACAAACAAACAAAAGAATCACCTGTGGTTTGGGAATATACAATGGAAAATTTCAGGCCAAAAATACAGTTAAAAGAAGAGCAAGTGATAGAAAGCAAATGCCTTGATATAACTTAAAACATGATTAAGTTACCAGATCCTGACAAATTTCTTGGTTTTCTTCCAGATCCTGGCAGTAGCTTATAAATGAAGAGTAAAAACAAACCACAAAGGAAAAAATTTGAGGAATACTACTTTCTTTATAGCATGAACTATCAATTTTTACAGTTTTTGCCTAATACTGATGTAATTCTTCTTGATGTCAGTGGAACGATAGTTGGGCCTCCACTGGGAACTTCTGGAAAAACACCTTCCTTGTGAATTTTCAGCCAGAGCTTGAAAGAAGCTTTATGGGGATCATAGAAAGTGCATTCTGATTTTCACACAATTCAAAGGTATTTCCAAAACAGGCTGATTCTGTCATGCTGCTGTGTCACATTTTGTAATTTTTTTTTTGAACAAAGTTCTGTGCCAATCACTTTCTCCTCCATTTTCATTGTTTACATGTTATAACTTACTCTCCCCTACCAAGGGCACGGATTTTTATTTCAGGAAATTATTATACACAGGCCGAAATAACAGAAGTTCAGTGACAACAGGCCACAGTCACGAACAACTTATAAAACACAGACCAAAACCACAGGCAGTATTTTCAGAGGACATTGATCTTCAATCCAGAGGGACTGCAAAGTCAGGTCACCTTAGGAAAGGCACTTTGAAGGTACTTCCACCAGCCTGGCCATAACTACCTACACAGCTCTGGTTAGCAGAGAAGTGGGAGAAGAAGGAGTGAGACAGCACTGGGTTACCTTCAACCAGCTCTGTCACAAAGGACTAATCTGGGAGGATATCTTCAGCTGGTGCTGCATTTTGGAAATACCAAAAATTCCCAACAATAATGGGACATGTATTTCATGGTATGGCCTTATCTTTAATTTATCTTTTCCTTTATCGTTTAACACCATTAAATGTACTCTGTTCAAAACTGAGCCAATTGCAGGTCTTTCACAGGAAATTTATGGTCCATGGAATATCTTTTAGGTTAAGAGGAGATGTGGACAGCTGATGAAACAAATGGAATACTGTCACCCAAAATGGCTTAAAAGAGGGAGAAGAGAGTGCTTTTTGCAGTACTTGAAGCTGTATTTGTTACCTACCTCTATCATATTGCTAAATAAACTGAGATAACATAATTAATACTTTGGGTTTTAAAGCTAATATCAGAATTGGAAAGTTCATCTAGTTATTTCCTGAATCACCAAACATTTCTGTAACAGGGAGGTAGGTACTTCAGAAACTGGAGGTGGCACTGTATATACTTCCATGGTTGTGGAGTCTGGTGTCATTTCCAGCAGAATACTGAGGAATCTTAAACCACTATGGTGCCACATTCATACACTGAAAATCATCATGACCACAGTTTTGAACCCCCCACTGGTCTCACCCATCCCTACCAAAACCAGTAGGACCTTTGACAAAGTCCTGAATAAAGTCATGGGTGATGAAAAGAATTTAAAGTGGATGACTTGTTCAGAGGAGAGGCAGAGGAAAGTCCATTGATATTTCTCACCCATCTCCCCCAGACCCAAGAATCAGAATTGCCAAAAGTCCTTCCAAAGGACAAGAATTTTTAAAAAGTTACAGCGATCTTGTTGGAGTTGAAAAAAGAAACTTAATCTGTGCTCAAAAAACAGTCACAGCAGATGTAACCATCTATCCTTACCTCTACCTTCCCTGCTAGACAGAGAGAAGTGTAAAAGAGGATAAAGAAATTTAAGACGATGTTAGGTGGAAAAGAGAGGCTCCATCTCACATCCCCCTCTCTGTGATCATAATTTTGGAAGGAACAGCCTACTTTCTCAGGTGAATTTATAACTTCAGGTATAAAACTGGCTGCCAGCAGTGGAAATGCTTCTGAACAAATCCAGAGAAAGACAGCACAGGTCCCAAGGTTGGGTTTCCTCTATCCTGCCATGCTTCTTCTACTTTTAGATCTCATCTGGTTTGCTTTTTAAGTTCTGCCTCTCTTATTACTGCTCCTATCCTCACTTCTGCTTCGTCTCTGCAATCATTTGCTTTTACCCATGTTTTACAGTCACTTAATCACTTCATAGGCCAAATGTTTCTCCTTTTATCTGTTCTTCTTTCACCTTCATCATCACCACCTGGGACAGTCTTTTGCTCATGGTTTGAATAAGTTGTTGGAAAGGAAAAATGAACTGAAAGTCAATTTGGGTATTCCAAAGATCACATTCCATGTGATCATGAGTTGTAGCTGAGAAGATGAAAGAAATTTTTGTCTTTGTTTTTTTAAATTCTTTTAAAAAATTATTTCAAAATTACTAGGGTATAACTTAATTTTTTTTTCTTTTAAATTCATCCTAACAACACTGTGATTCACTGACTCCATGAATGCTACAATTCTCTTATACCTGTCAATTTTCCTTCATCTACTGTTATAGACATCACCTTGTCATGACAGCCCAAACTAGTTCCTCTCTTTGAAAGAAAAATCAACTATTAGTCTTGAATTTCCATGATTTCTCATGTGACTCTAAAGATATCCATAGGTGTCATGCAGACCTGTTTCTGTTAATATACAGATGTCAATAAAAGGAACAGATCTAGTAAAGAAAAGGGTTCCTTCTTCCATACAGAACAACAGAACAAACCTAAAAGTGAACAACCAAAATCATTTTCTATGTGATTCCCAGAACAAATCTGGTTGAAAAACATTAAAGATGTTAAATACAAACCTTTCAAACATTTTAATCTTTTCAAAACTAATTTTTTTTCTCTAACTGCTGTCAGAGAGAACTAAAAAAATGGTATAATTATTTCAGTCTGAGCTCATGATTCTTTGACTTTCTCTAAGAGAGAATAGTAGTATTTGGAAATATACTATTGATGTTTAAGCTTCCTGCCAGTCACATTAAGTTCTGTCAGTCCTCAGACAGTCAGTGAGAACACCACATCTAATCATCATTATTGCCAGGTTTCCTTGAATCACGGAACACAACTACCGTGAGCAGATATTCTGCTTTCAAGAATAGATATAAACATAAAATCCTCAGTAAATTCTTCTCTTCCTCATTAAACCTTTTCCCCTTCATCAGGCTGATCATCAGAGCATGAAGAAATGTTTCATAATCCGCTAGTCTACTGTCACAACACCACTGGTGCATTATTTTGCCAGTGGAAACGCCAGAAATCTAGAAAGGATTGATCCTCTGCTCGTGTGCCTGTGGAGGAGGCAGCCCCATGTGAGCACCCACCTTTCCCTGCTCCCCAAGGACCTTGTGACCACCAGGAGGTGGGTGAGCCCCCAGCTGCCCAGGCCTACAAAGCTGGGAGGAGACCACCTCCTCAAAGTTTCTTTTACTTTCAGTTTTTAAAGGTGTAAAGAACACTTCAGCAGGCATTCCTCCCTCACAGCATTGCCAAGAAGGAAATTATACATTTACGTTATTGGAGAGAACATATTTCTTTCCCTCAGAGCAAGCCTGAAACTCCTAAAAGAAAAGAACACCCTTAACTGAACTAAGAACACAGTCAAAGATTTTCTTGTGGAAAGTAATGTTTAGCCCAAGTCAAAATAATCAGAAATTCAATTCACAATAAGAAAACACAAAGTATGAGGTCCATTTAGATCACCTTACATTGCAGCATTGCACTGAAATCTGTATTTCTTAGCATTTCTCTGGCAAAATCCCTCCCTTTTTATTTAAAACCCTTTTCAAAATTGATGGGTAAACTCAAGAGCTCAAACTGGCAAATAAAAAAGAACACAATACATGAACAACATGAACTTCTGCACCTGAAAGGGACTATAACATCAGATCAACTCAGATCTGAAGCTCATCTTATTTTTTTAAGCAAGCATTCTGCTAATTGTTAGGTGAGCATAAAAACAGAAAGACAGATCAAGAAACAAGTAGTAACATACCCTCTGTGCAGAGTTCATCTGACCAACTTCTTACATTGCATATTAGAATTATTCTATCAAATGGGCATTTTCCATTTAGCTCCAAATAACTGCCACATAATTTTAAGATTTTTTCATGCATCTGAATTGTATGATGAAAATAAACTTGTACAGAATCACACTTCTGCTTGAGGAAAAACAAACTCACTTCTCCTCTAAATTACAGACATCTTAAAACCTCACATACAGAGTAACTTTGACACGCCTTGATGATTTATTACTCTAAATTTCATCCACTCAGCAGTTTTCACAAACATATTTCTAACATTACTGTCAACATGCGATGTTTAATTCTGTTGCTGTGCTAATGAAGCAGCTTTTTCAAACCCAGTAACTGAAATAACATTATAGCTCAGATCATATTTATTACCATTACACTAGATGACTAGTGTATCTAACACAATCTGTTCAAGAACTTACCCACAAGTATTGTTCCCCTCCTTAACCGAGTCAAATTTTATAACAGCCTTATCTTCTGTATAATTGTGCAACTTACCTAAAATTCAGATAGCTCCCTGGTATTTTTGGAAATATGTATCAGAGTATAAATCCTTTTTCTCTCAGCAGAAATCAGAATCTCAGAATATTGTTTTGAGAAAAAATTATGTGCATCACAACAAAGGAATTCAGAAAAGCTGCAGGAAAGCTTGAATAAATAAAATAAATATGGATAGAATAAAACTGGCTTCCTCCCAAACCCTGAGTTTGTGAAAAGAACAAAGCACACACAAACAGCATGTAAAACCTGAATTCAAAATACATTTATAAAAAAGGGATGAGGACACATGTTTTTTCTATTTCAGCTTGAAAAATAAAGGGACACAGCAATGAGTCTTGCTGGCAGGCAGATAACTCATAGGCCCTGACCCTTCGACTCACCAGGAATTCAAACACAAAGCTCTTTTCATAGTGACCGTGCCATACATTCTCAAGATAAGGCAGCGAAATAAGGAGCAATGGAGAGGTGCCACAAAGCTCAAACTGCAGAAAACTGCTCAGAAATTGTGCTCACTTATTCACTTCCATGCAGCTGCACACCAAGTGCTGGCTGCAAAACGATTTCTTTCCAAATCAGAAGCCATGCAGTGTGCTTTTAGAAACAGGACCTGTCTCCTGAAGCAAGAAAAGCACAAGAGAGCAAGCAGCAAGGAAAGGGCTATCCCTGTGCACTTCTGTATCGTTCAGAACTGAAGTGCACATCCGGACAAATAATCTGGAACACAATGAGCTCTGCAGAAGGATCGCTGTGGTAAAATGGAAGGGTTTTTAGAGACAACAAAAATAGCTACATTTCAAACAACATTTCAAATCTGGACTCACCATGAATAAGCAACAGTTGCCTGAAGTTAGTGTGTTATTTTCTGCCCTGTTCCACTGCACTTTTTGCCTAGTTGTCCAACACTTGGTAGCTCAGAGCTGCCACACAGAGGCCCCTTCCGTGATCTGGCTTATTTGCCTGTCAGTTTGAGTCTCAGCTTCTGTATGATGCAGCTGTGCACTTTGCTGAAGGTCTAATATCATTTCCATAAGCTTTCTCCCTGTCTGGAGCAAGCAGTTTGTTCTCCCTTCTCAATAAATACTCAGATCACTTTTCTGGTACTCACAGGGATAAAGCTTTAAGTTGTTAAGGAGTTCTTACTAAGTAGTGGGTGGAGAACATAAGCTCAGTACAAGGAAACTCTGCGCATAATCAGAAACTGAGAAACTTCCTCCCTTTCCCCCAACCCCTCCTCTCACCAGGCGAAGCTGCCAGTGCCTCCTTTACAGAAATTTAGGAATGTAAAGGGAGGACTCAAAGGGGCCCAGTCAGACAAGCCTTTCTCAATCAATTAGCTTGCAGCCATTACTTGTGACCCTAGGTCACACAACATAAGTGTGTGGGGTGTGCCTTTAGGGGTACACCAAAGCTACTTATTAAAACTTACATAACCAAAAGTGTTCAAAATCAAATAAACTCTGAAAGCTGGAAAATACTTTCCATGTACCACAGTTTTGAAGGAAGAAGAGTTTTGCACAAAGGTTGTTTTGCTTTGCTTTTCCAATAACAAATCATTTGACGCAGGAAACTAATTTTTTTTATACTTTAAAAAAAGAAGAAATAGAATGAAATGTGAGATGTATAAGCAGACTTTAAAGCGGTATTTATGATTATGCAAAAAATTAAATAATACTGGCCTGAGTGATATTTGACAAAGCACATGCTCATGTTTCTTAAAATAAGACTATTGCATGTAGCTGTAATGGTATAGATGTTTACAGGACTACTTAATTAATTAATGACGTTCATCCCTTCTTGCAGAGGTTTTTCAGTCCTCTGCAAGAAACTAGTTCTCAGCATTCAGATTCCATTCTTCATTTTAATTGTCCAACATAACAAATTGAACAATTTACTTTTAGAAAAGGTCTGGAATATTTGAGCACTGCATTAAGTTATCCTGCCCTGAACACACAGGGAGGAGAGGGTGTAACTTACCATGATTCCCACACAACAAGTATACACCCCTTGGTGTGGAGGAAAACTTCAAAAAGACCCTCAGCTTCATATCCTGCCAACCCAATGACATGGAGATGATGCCTTGGAAAAACCCATGAGGGAGTCCTGGTCTGAAAAGCAGATCTATGACAACCCCTTTCTGGGCCAGGCGAGATCAATGCACTGCAGGGGCGGTGCACTTCCATCTCAAGGTGCATCGCAAAGCATCTTTAAGTAGTGCCACAGATCAAGGCTTAGACACAGAAGAAAAAACAGTTCATCCCAAATTTCACCATCTACTGAAGGTAACTGAGCAACAAAAGCTCAAAGAGGACTCAGGGAAACATGTAACCATGTAGTGAAGTTGAGTGTGGGTGTTGTAGACAACCTGCAATCTCCATGTCCCTTCCCTATTAAAATCCCAGCCAAAATCTCAGAACAGGCAGCAGGGCTCATGTTAGTCCAGACATTCATTCAAGAGATCAGATTGCAGAATCAGGGCCACTGAGTAAGTGCCCTGGGGTAAGGATTTTGCTTCTGTCTTGCACGTAAGACAGCATTTAAAAAATTAGGTCACATTCAAATCCTTGGAAATCCCTGGCAGTAGAAATAATAATCATGGAAACTTTAATTTTGAAAGAAATAATGGGCTCGGGATTAAGATGCTGGACTGGAATTTGGGATATTTGAGTTCTGTTCCCATTTGTGTCTCAAATGACCCAAATGATTTGGGAGACATTGCTTCAGTTTCTGCATTTATGTCAAATGGCACTTGTCTTGCAGCTGTAAGGCCTCCACCTCCTCAAAGTCTATCAATAAAAAATGGATGATGATAATAATCTTCAGTATGCAAATCCCTTCAATACTGGTTCTCAACACATGCTCTGCATAGAGGAATTAAAGCAGCATTGAATATAAAATATTTACTGACACTGGACTTCTCAGTAACTGAAAACAAGGAAGCTCTCTACAGCAAATCTTCTGAAACCTCATTCAAATCCGTCATAGTCTTCAACGTTGGTGCAATCGCCAGGAGATAAAAACAAGTCCATACACATGAATAACGCTTCATTCTTCCCCCTTTAGCCCTCTAAGTGTAAGGTTCCTGGAAAGCTTACAGGGTTGGGCCCTTAAAACACAAAAGGTTGGACTCCCTAATAGTAGGAAAAAATGGGAGGACAGTGCTTGTGAGGAGACAGGCTGCCTAGAGTGTCACCCCCAGAAAGTGTTAAGAAAAGGAGAACTCACTCCATCTTTGGCCAGTCTCTGTGAACTTCCAGGCTAAATCAGAGGAATTGCCATTGAATTCAGGTTTCCCTTTAACCCACAATTTCTAAAGCAAGATGAATCCCCAGCAGCCCACTTGGATATACATTCATACCTTTCTTTGGAAAAGGTGATATGGAACATTTACAACACAAATAACAAAGAAATGTAAAGGATGTTTTTAATTTAACTTAAAACAATGCTTCCACACTAGAAATAATAATAGAATAATGGCTTCTCCTGGCACTGTTGAGTCCCCTGGCTAAGGACTCTTCCTTTTCCTGATCGCTGGCTGTAAAATTACCCCTCCACTGGCTCGACTCCATTGCTGCCACACTTCAGCCATACAAAGGCAATGTGAGCCAGTTCAAAATTATCTCTAACACAGAAAGACACAAAGTTTGAAATGGAATGATATCCTCAAACCAAAGATGGCAAGCAGGAATATACTAAACTCCTTTAGCATTCTCAGGGTGCTGTGCTATGAGCGAGATTCCTTTTAATTAATGGAAATAACCACCACCTTTAGTGTTTCTACGTTTACATTCTAAGAAGGATCAGCCCAGCATAGACTATTTCAAAAAAGGATAATACAAGTTTTCATATATTTTCCCACATTCTCCTCTTTTTCCTCAGAAGTAATGAAATTTGGAGAGATCTATCTTAACTAGCCACCTTTTTTTTCCCCTTATTTGTTGCATGTTCTTTTAGACTAAGTAAATGTTCAGCTCCTTGCACCAAGGTATTTTCACACTTACTAACTCAGAGCTAGAAAGGAGATTAAATGTGTGAGAATTTTACAAGTTTTTCTTTGTATATGCAGATCTTCAGACCTGGAATACACCCAAGTTCAATGTGATCAATACATGATCATGCTACATTAAGGGATCCTTTGAGAATAAAAGGGATTTCTTGTTATTTGGGAGTTGTTTTTCTGCACTGGTCAGTAGGAAAAGCAACATAAATTCACAGAACTAGGTCCCCTCCTCTGTTATGCTCTTAAATGAGATTAAATTCATTTTAGTTAGAAAGATAAACAAACTATGTGCAAAACACTTGTGGCAGAATCACAAGTGTAAAGTTTACAGTGTTGATACCGGTACTCAGCAGACATTCATATCTTAAGTCATGCTCTAAACATTCTACATTAAAAGCAACTGCTTCTTTAAGAAATAAAATAAAACTCATTCCATTAAAAAAAAAAAAAAAAAAACAAAAAAAAAAAAACAAAACCAAAACCAGCTTGCAAATACACTACAGTACTTTGAAACAGATCTTCCACTCTTAAAGCCTTCTTCCCCTGCATTCCCCCACCCCCTTTTCCTTTCAGGAAACAAAACTCAAGAAGAGAAAGAGAGCGAGAGTCAAAAGGTTACAGCCGGCTTGTAAGTGCAAAGAACGTGAGAGGCCCATTCTTCCCCTTAACACCTGACATCCCAGGGTACATTTTCCCCAGTGCTGAGGCTGCTGGATTAGCCATGCAGCTCCTGGTGATAATGGAAGCTGTGCATCTCATTCGCCATGCACTGCTACTTAAAGTTCTTCTCCTACCCCGCTCCTGTAAATTGTTCTCATTCCTGCTACACAATTACAAACTTAATTAATGACAATTTTCATTTTGGCATGATTAGTTAAATACCTTTTCTGAGTCCCAGATAACAGATAAGAATTCATTCCTGGAATTCTGAAGTTTGAAAAAGTTGCAGTAAAATCAGTAAAATGATGCATTTATTCTTAATTACAAATAAAACCCAGGAGAGAACCTGACATAAAGCTAATAAATGTTAAAGCTTTGATTTAAAAAAGCATCCTTATCAACAACCCTTGTGACAGCATTGGAACATTCATGCTGCTATTCCTTGGCTAAAAACAGCCAGGTTTCCAGGATTTCCACAGCTTGTTGTAGCAGGTGAAACACATCTAAGGCATGTTTCATATAGATACAGAACAACAAACATGCCAGAGAGAAATACTAAATTACCAAAGTCTTTGCTGCACTTTTTCAAGGATGGAGGTTCCTTGTATCCCTCAGATGTAGCTGAGATCTGCTTGCTTGGCTGATGCTGTAGGAACAAGGAAACAATTAACTCTAATTAGGTGCATAATTGTGCACAAAATGGAAAAGGACTAAAAACAAAGTTAATTCTAAACACCAGAAGTCTTCAGGCTAAAGGACAAAAGAGAAACAAGATTGATTAGGGTAGAAAAGGTACAGTTCACAACAATCAACATCTAGCTCCAATAAAAAATAGGGGGGAGAAAGTAGGACAATATAATTACTTGGAATTTCCTGCTATTAATAAATGCTATGTTCTAATTTAAAGATAACTTAATTTGAAAAAAGCTCCAAATTTCAAGGTGAATCAGAGCAAAAACTTTAGAAGTTAATTAATGAGATGCTGGAAATGAGAACATGGCAGAAAGTGTGAGTTCCTTGCTGTAAGGGGGTAGCTCTGGGATGTTGCTCACCAGCTGCAACCAAAAACGTCAGTCCCTGCTTCCTCTCACCCCTCACCTACCCTATCCTAAACACCAGCCAAGTGCTTTCTGCTGTGTATGCAAGGCACTTGTTCAATTTTGAAGGTACAGGTTTTCACTTTTTTCTTTATAGTGAAAAGAATATTATAAGTTTTGCTTCTTGGATTTTGCAAAATGTCTTAGTCCAGTTACTACTAAGAGAGAATGTCACAAATATTGCAGGAGGAATCTGAGAAGGGAAAAAAAAATAAAGAGGTAAATGAAAATTCTGGTAATTGATAGCCAGGCTTTCAAAAACATACTGAGACAACTGCAAACATTTATGACTCAAATGTGTGAAAAATCCAATGAGAACATCCCAAAGAAGGTTTAAAGGAATACTATACAGGTGTGCATCTCCTTTAAGAAGATTTTATAACCAGCAAAATAAAAGTTTCCGGAAGAAATTGGTTCTTAAAACTTGTTTAGATTCACTGTGGTAAAAACCTTGCTTCAGCTGGTTTGATTTCCTAGAACGTAAAACAAGCGGGTGTGAATTTGTCATTTGGAACCTTATTGAAGGACATTTATTTATTTCTTAAGTCACTTGGGTCTTAGAAGTATGAGTGAATACAAAGACAGAGATTAAAGAGAGGGAGTCATTCCACAGACAAGCATTAAATGAGATTTTAATGGGGTCTGTCCATCACCTCACCAGTAACCTGCCAGGTAGAACCACAAAAGCCCTCACTAGACCTGCCCACTGGCCAGGATGGTTTGATTCAGCTTTGTTTTTCAGGTGAGAGGTGCCATTCATTTGGAGCACAGAACCAGACCAGATATATACACAGGCACTACTTATTTTAGCTGTATTTATATTTGTACAAAATAGACCTATAAAACAAATCTAGTGCCAAAAAAGACCTTGAAGGGAAAGATGCATAAATGAATTCCAAGCATTCCTGTCAATATAACAACAATATAATGTTTGTGTACAAAAATTGTGCCAGGCTGTCTGGGGGGTGGGTGAATATAGGCTGGACAAAGTGCAGGGTGTAACCCTAGCCCAGTGTGTCCAGCCACAGACCCTGCTGTTTAAAAAGAAGCATTTAGCTCTACTTGACATGAATGAAGACTTCCTAAAGCACCTGTTTGGTGGAGATTCTGCATCCTCACACACATCTCATTTACATGAATCCTTTCATGTCTGCAAACCCCATCCCATGCTGCCAATGTGGACAAGCAACCAATCTGTTCTTGAAAAAATCTGAATTTCTTAAAAAATGTTACAGAAGTTTTAAAACTTAATTTCATAACATACATGGAAACACACAGAGGGGTAAAACCTTCTTCTGCCATTGCCCACACCAGAATTTAACATTGTTTTCAGAAGAAAAGCCTGGAATTTTTACCTACTGCATATCTAGGCACAACTCCCCGACAGAGAACTACAATGGGAAAAAGCTTGGTAATACTTGCTCCGATTCATTTTCTCTGAAGTTAATGCTACTTCTTTGTCTGTGAACTTCTTTACTTTTTAAGTGTCAGGAAAAAACATGACCTTGCTGAAGCTTCTGAGTTAAAAATGAATTCTCAGTAGAAAAATATCCCTAAAGTAGATTCTCTCTCTTACCAGAGAATGCTCCAGCAGTCAACTTCAATTTGCCTTAAAGACAAAAAGGAATCTCTCTAGGGATAAAAATCAATCCCCAAACTGTCAGCAGCAACACACAAAGTTTAAAAATGTGCTTAATTCAGCACAAACAAATGCTTGTAAATTGTCAAGCCAATATGTGAGAAGTGTCTCTTCCATTAAATAAAATCATGAGCTAAACGAAAAAAACTAAAAAGGGGACAAAGACACCACAAGCAGATATATTTTATCCACCTGATATCTATCAAGCACACTTGTACAGAATAATAAGAAACCATTCTTTACTAATAGAGTGCTGATTATGTTTAAAATTATTTTAATTACGACTGATTTTTTTAAAGGCTTTCATTGCTGTGGTGTTACAGTGCATGCAAAAGCACACCTTCTCCATACAGCTTGGCAGTGGGCAGCAGTCTGGGACAACATCAACTCAGGTTTGCAATCTGAAGGTGATCCACACTCAGTGACAAGGAAATCAGTTTTCCAGCTTGGAGATGTCATCCCAAATTGCAACAACTGCAGAAACTACTGAAGCCATTTCTGGGCTTCAGATGTGCAGCAGGGGTGCCCTTGTCCTCCTCTCCTCAAGGCCAGAGCAAGGCTACAACCCTCAGCTGGAAGTCCTTGCCTTCTCTTCTTGTGTACCTTGTGGCACCTGTGGAAACTGCTCCCACCCTCCCGCCTTCCTGAGGTGACCCTGCCTCCACCCAGCAGCACTCTGATACCCTGGGAAGTGCCTCCCCACCCCGTGCAGCAAAAAGCTAAGGTGCAGGGGCTGGTTGGAAGTTGTGTGGGCTTTCCCCATCTGTTCACTCTGCCTGCAGGTGCTCTGGAGGAAGGGATGGGACTGTTTGGTGGGTTTAGTTCGGGTCTTTACCACATTCCTGGATGCCATTGATCACAACAGGGCAGAGACAGAACATCCTAACAAAAGAAATAATAGAGTCATGGCAGCTCTTACAGTAATTTCTCTTCAGGATATTGAGAACTTGGACTTTTTCCCCTATAACTGTGTTTTGTACCCCAGCAGATAAGTCCATGATGATCTACACTTGTAAGAAATATGCTCAAGATTTAGGCAGAGCTCCACACTGGGCTCCTTAATCTTCAGTGAAAGACTCTCTACCTCAGTTTCTCATCTGAAAATCTCCATCTAGAGTGTATAATATGGACTTCATTATCACATAGGCTTTATGCAATAACCAGTAAAAGCCTTTCAGTTTTGTTCTCATGTGTGGCTGTATACATCAGAAAGTACTGAAACAAGAAAGTGCTAGTCAGTGTAAACAAGAAGGTGTTTTGCAAAAAAACAGGCTGTGTTTTACCTAAAAAAACAAACTTGCAATGACCCAAAAATAAAATTTAAAACCCCCACCCTCCTCAGGATGGATCTAATACAGACTCAAAGATCAAGTTTCTGTGATTTATGCAAAAGTACACCAAAACTTCTATACATATTAAGAATGGAAAGGCATGTTCTACAGTATTGAAAAATCCACCATAAATCAGTTAAAACACATAATCATAAATATATATGAAAATATAAAGTGAATGGACAGTGCAAAAAGCAGGAAGGTTTCATACAACAAAAAAACAAGTGGGGGTACCATCAAAGCAAAATCAGCAAAAACCAAAGCAATGCTATTTGATGGTTCTTTTGTGTAGAGTGTACAAAAAATAGACCAAGTTCCATGCTGGAGACTCACCGCAAGACAGACACGACCACGTGTCATTTCTGTGCTTTCATGTTATTTTCTGTGAGCACAGAAATACTGCCTGTTGTGAACTTTTTGGTAGAACAAGGAAAAAGAAAAAAAACAAAACATAGCCAATGAGGAAAAACCATAAGAATAAAAGTTGCCATCTCCTTCTGCCATTACTTTCAGAGGTAACAACACAGTCAGATATCCCCACACTGACACAACATGTCACACAATTTCTCACATAAGGCAATGAAGCCAGAAAAGGAATGGCTACTGCTACTCTCTGAATCACTTTTTATAAAGCTTTCTGTGGAGACTACTAAGAATTGAAAAGGGAGGAAAATACTCCACATTTCTTGGTTTATCCTGAAAATCAAAAAGTCTAGGTTATTTGCAGCTGATACTTCAGAATGATCAGAAATCTTTCCATCACTACTTCAGCAAATGAATTTTCTGATACACGTGATCAAAGGCAAAGATTAGCTCAGGAATCTGGATGTCATTTATTTTGGCAGTGTGCATATGTTAGCAGATTCTTTTTCCTCCTCACTAGGATTAACATTCAATTTGAGAGATGGTATGGGGTCCATACAAAAATCTGGAAATTCAAAGCTATATTGCTTAGTTTAGTCACCCAGTAAAGTGAACTAGAACAATTAAACTATCTAGCATTCAAAAATAAGACTGTAAACTGTTCCAGAA
Organism: Aphelocoma coerulescens; assembly: GCF_041296385.1. Classification (NCBI taxonomy): domain Eukaryota; kingdom Metazoa; phylum Chordata; class Aves; order Passeriformes; family Corvidae; genus Aphelocoma; species Aphelocoma coerulescens. The sequence continues at coordinate 108,917,909 of NC_091013.1, forward strand.
GAGAGTAAAATTTCATAATCACAGGTATTGGAAATCCCTCTTGTTAGCTGGTTCCATCTTCCAGACAGTCCATCATCACCTCAGTTCTCCCTGTAACTGTTCTTACTAACAAAAAATATTTTTCAAAGATGTGCATATAATGCCTTTACTGAACGACTAGTTATAACTCTAACTATTCTCCAACAAATTAAAAAACTGAATAGTTCTTTGGTTCTCATAACACTGAACTACTTAAGTTTTTAAAGAGCAGTTAGTTCTCTGCCCCTTTCATGGAAGATAATGGTTGTTGCTCAGGTCCTCAGTATAAAAGTCACTATTTTCGTTGAGTCCAAAGACAACAACAGTGCAACTTCAACCCAAAAGGCCAAATTAATAGGTTCAAGTCAGCATCAAATAAATGGGAGTCTCAGGCACAAAATCCATACCATATTCCACCCTTGGAAGGCAGAGATACATTTGGTTCAGTCAAGCAGGGCAGTCCCTACTGCCTGGAGTGCTTGTCGCTGTGTGCACAAACTTTCAAGCACTCTGCCACACTTTAAGCCTTTTCTTTGGTCCTTAACTAGAACTTCTCAGATTTTGTAGGCAAGGGGAGTGTCATGTCTTTCAATATCACAAGTTGGACGGTGTTACTGGGATCGAGCCAGTAGCTCTCAAGGAATTGTCAGTGTTTCACAGTTTTGGTTTAATAACTTGGGAGGAGAGTTCCTGATTCTGCAAGCCAGGCTGAATCCAGCCCCATGCCTTGAGGAACTGATGGGATGGGGGCATCCATGGGCGACTTGTGAGCAGGGTAAGATCAGAACTTGCAGGAATGATGCAGGAGAAGGAGTCAAGAGAAGTGTACAGCTGGGACCTGCAGCAGTTCTGCAGGCAGACTCAGAGGAACCTGCTGGGGTTTCTGTTTCGGCAGCCAGGGATCTGAGCTACCCTGCAATAACTGCATCCCCTCAGTGGCATTAGGAGCTTAAGTGGCAACACCATCTCAGCTGCTGGCAAACCATTTACAGCTCCAGTGTGGTAGTCTGGGCACTCCTAGGTTTACATTAAGAAGGTACTGGTAGCAAAAGCAAAAAGGAAATCTAATCTTGTCCTTTTCACAGTTTCATTCCTATGTCCCAGTCTTTCACATCCTGTAGTCTGCTCATCACTGCGCTGGACCCTACTGCAGCAGGGAGGGGGGAGGCAAGATAGTCAGGGGGGGTTTGCGACCTGAAACCTTACACCAAAGGTCTATGAGCACAACAGACTGAAGATTCCCTGAGGGAAATCCTTGCCTGGGCTTCCTAAGAGGTAACTAGAGAGCTGCTGTGCCTTCCCTGTCCCCTGCATGAGCCAGACAGCGTCTGAACAATTACTATTTGATTTGGGTTAAGAGTCAGACACCACCCGGGGCAACGTCCAGACTGCAGCCAGGGATACTGTTTCCGGAAACAGAAGCAACAGGTGGGAATTTGCAAATGGCAACGCTTTATACACTTAAAGCACCACTGTGTTTCAGTGCAGACCATTAAAACACAAGAATACAACATTTTTCAGGGTGATTTTTTTCATTGTGTTGCAGCAATATTTGGAGTAGAGTCTATCGCCCTGACCTTTTGTAACAGCCGATGATCCCAAACTCAGGGATGCAAGTACTGCCTTACTTTCTGTGCTGTTCCAATCTCTGTCTGTCAGATGAATGTGCACCACATCATGCAGTGAGAGAGCATGGAGGTAGTGAAAGGGAGCTGCTGTAGGACTGGAAAAGGGTGTTACTTTCAGAACTCAGTTATCATTTCAGTTATGGCTGTAATCCTGCTTTCTTTTGTTACCTGATAGAGCGGGAGAAAAGTTGCAGCAGGTCATTGATGACTTCAGTCATGCAAAGCTATAAAGGAAAGAAGTACACTCTGATTTCTGGAAGTCTACATGCTCTATGCAGGCCTTCCTGTCATCTCTATGAGTACGGAGAAAAACTGCTCTCTGAAGACACCAAACATTTTGTGAAACAAACTAACCTCCATTGCACAAACCTATTTTATTCTTCTTAGCACACATCCACAGTCAAAAAAACATTTGTCATTGCTGCTCCTTATTCATTTGTATGTTCAAGAGAATTTGCTCAACTTCCAATTCAGACAATATATTTTATCACCTCTGACTATCTGGCTTAAAATGCTAGGTAGGTACATCACTCATTTCTTAATTTAGTGCTTCTTCATGAAACCTATTCATGTTGAATGGACTGATGGCTTTATGACATTACTTTCACCTTGAGTGGGTGACTGAAACTATGCAAACAGAACAACAAAACAAGAAATAAAATTCCTAAATTCAAGGCCGTTGGGAAGATAATACCCACAAAAAACTTTCTAAAATTATTACGGTCTGGGAACAATTCCAAGTGTAGGAAGGCCATGTGTTACTATGCTTTTATAATGAATAGAACTTCACAATCCTACTCATGAGAAAGTATATTTTTAATATTTAAGCAGCAGTAATTTATAACCTACAACAGGTGAAAAAAATTGGCAGAGCAAAAGTACTTATGCATGTTGGGCATGGACATGAGAAAGTTTTGTCTTGAAAGAATACACACTCCCTCTCTTTCCCTTTTCCAGTGAAATCCCTCAGCTGGACAGGTTGTCACCTGACACCTCAGACTATCAGGTTAATGCTTAGTGAATGTTCTCTTTATGTTTATACCTGAAGGAAAGCTGAAGTGATTTCAGGGTTTAAAAAGCCCTGCGGCATTCAAAATGCCCTACAAACTCTCTGGGAAGTGCAGTTCCCAAGCCCCAGCTCCGGTCTAGCACTGCAAGAGGCACAGCAAAATTCCACATATGACATTACAAACGTGCCCTAAACTCCGCCCCAGAGGGATCATCTTTGAGGCTGAGAGAGCACTTCAGTCTCAGTTCCCCTGCAGACCTTTGCCTCTGTGCTGAGGCTGCTACGCAGGGTGCCAATTAGTGCCAGCCGATTGCTCCTGTGATGTGCACACCTCTCTGGGAGCCGGACTGAAGCTCCCAACTCATTTCCTATAGGTCACTGGATGTTGACAACTCTGTCCAGGATTGACTAAGGCCCAATTTGGATTAGCAATTTAGCAGGAAGGTCCTGTGTTGCACTGCCCTCCAACCTCTCTCATGTAAGCAATTTGAATACAGCAACTTCTCGGCTGCAAATTGACTACAGTTTCAGAGGGAGGGGTGTCAGAAACTCCAGAAGCAAGTACATTTACAAAGCCTGCCATAAAGTGTTATTGGGAAATTAAACTGTGCCTTGCCCCCTTCACCTCTTCCTATGTAGACTGCATTTAAAGGATTTCATTAGGGCCAGAGGCCAGAGCTTACATTTCTGTTGCCAAGTGAAATGAATCATGGAAGAAATTGACTTAACTGGGGATTCCAACAAAATACTGGGTTAAGAACCAGGGAGTCAACGGATCTTCGGCCACTTCAAAATTTTTAAGACTGAGCAGGAAATTTGTGGTTTATTTTAGAATAAGAAAAAATGCATAGTTATAAAGTCTTCTTCCATCTAATTTAACAAACCCACCTCAACAAAACGATGAGAAAAAAGAGAGTCATATTTGAAAAGCATGCAGCATTGTAGGCCAAAGGATACCTGCAGCAGCTAAACTTTCACTGCTGTTAGTAAAGTGTATTCTGTGGTATTCCAGTGTATATTTCCCTTAAGCTGCAATCATCACTTTTACTAGCTAAACTTCTGCCAAATACTTACCATAGATCCTACAGAATTGATTCCAGTGCCAGTCACTACCACTGGGAGCAGCACCCTGTGATAGTTCCTTTTCCCTATATTCTCATTCCTGATTCTGCTATGGAATGGACATGGGATGCAAAGAGTATGTACGGACTCCTCCTTCTCAGACTGATTCCTTACCTAATCCTCAAGAGCTGCAATAGTTTTTTTTTAACTGCATTAAATGAGCACAACCACAGTGCACACACAGTTACGCCTGGGATAAGAAAACCTCATGACTGCACACATGGAAGGAATTGTAAAGGAATTGTATGTAGAGGTCATAGTAGTTGTTAAAAATTGTTGTTAAAATTGTATCATTTTCATATACAATCAGAACTGCTGTTATTCCAAGATGAAGAAGGTGTTACAAACTTTCTATGCATCTAACCCAGCTCAGTCACATCTGTACTCTAGAGGTATGTAAACACTCAGCAAAAATAGAAGGATATCTGCTCAGCCATGTCAGCCACTTGAGGTGCTCCATTTCCTCGACTCGTGCTCATCTTTGACAGATGATTGTAATGCAATAGCTCAAAGGAGATAGGAAACAGGAGATTGAGACATGCCTGCAGGGCTCCATTGAGTTTCAAAAGTGCCAGCAGCAAGAAACACAGTAAATTAAAAAGCTAGAGTGGCAAGGAGTGCAATCTTCAGGGCTAAATATATATTGTATGTTGTATGAAGAGTCACAATATAATGGGCTCCCACTGGAGAACAGCTATACAGTAAAGACAGATATCTAAGAGTTAAGTTGGCTAAGTTAGTAAATAAAAATATAATAAAAAATAAAGCTTTCTGAGTGAGGGCCACATGCAGAAGGGCATGAGAAAGCAGTTGGGGACTTTTGTGTTCCTCTTGCTCCTGACATTCAAAGCACCCCACAGCCAAGCAAAACCAGGAGGTGCTCCCTGCTCATATTGGGGCCAGGTTTAAGACAACTCAAAGGAACACATGAAAATTGGCACATTCCCTCTGTTGTAATCCTGTCCATTCCAGCACGACATGATTGCTGGGATTCCTGAGTGTTACAGGTGGAGCTTAGGCTGCTCTTTGTGGCACCTGATGTGCCCACTTTGCTGGTGACTCATGATGATATGCCACCATTTTACATCTATCTTTGCTAAGATATCAGGCAACAAAGAATGAAAATCAAAAGGATTTTTATTATTCTTGTTTCTTGAGGACTGAGCTGAGGAGTGCTGTTCCAATGCCTTTTATACAGAAAGAAGGCACAGAAACTGTCATGCTGAATTGCAACCTTTGGGACTGGTCTTTACTTGCACAGATGGGAGAAGCCCACCAGTTTTCTCAGATATCTTGTACTTCACAAGGAAGACTTCACTATATTATAAAAAAGAGGGACACTTTGCTACCAGATCACATTCTATGTATAATAGAGAGCTGTATATATTAAAAAATAAATTTAATCCAGTCAACGAGTACCTTCTGGTATGTAGGTGAGAAAACACTACTTATAGAAAATAATCTGTTGCAAGAGAAAACTGGACAAATTCCTATTAGAGGAATGATATTTTTAACACAAAGAATACATTTTAATTAAAGCTGCCTGTTTAAGGACATGCTAGATAAATCCTGAAAGTCTTTAAGTCAAACCTGATCATCTTTTTAAACTCTGTGTTAGAGCCCAACAGAAGTGATAAGCTTGAGACAGCTTTATTTAGTGTGGCACTGTGGCCTTTGGTAGGTCATGGGGTCAGAGAATATCAGTCACCAGGGCTGCCTTTTCTGATGACTTTAATCTTTAAAACCTTCGAGTGAAACTGTGACCCACCATTAGCAAAATGCATAAAAAATGGCCAAAGTGCATATTTGGTTGCACATGACATCATAAATTACCAAGAGGACCATTCTGACCAACGAGTTTTCCCTGGAATTAACCAAGGAAACAAATGGAGAAACAGGGCTCCCACAGTCACCACTGCCTATCCGCAGACACCACCAGCATGAGCTGATGCCGTGGTGCCCCAGCCAGGTCTCCACCCCCGAGCAGTCACTCACATCTGCCAGAGGTGAAATCTTCTTGAAATCACTTTGACCAAGCTCCCCAAACAACACATTTGTAAAACACCAGCACTAACACCTTACCCTGGGAAGTACAAGGCAGTGCTGACTATCTGTGTTTGATCCCATGCTGCCCTCCTGCCTCACTACCTTTCACAGCTACGAGACCATGAAGAGGACCAAATTTCAGTCCTATATATCCTTTCACAAAACTTTCACTTGATTAGAGTAAAGGTTGTTCAAATACTTTTACTCATAAAAAATGGACATGCTAAAAAAAGACATTATTAAAGATATATTCAACCTCAAGCCAAGACACTGAAATCAAACCAAACATAAAAGGCCAGGGAAACATACTGTAACTCACTCAATAGTGTAACAAAATGCTATCACTGCAGAAAAACACAAGAGTAATAAAAGTAACTTCGACCTTAGTAGCTTTCAAAGTGTTAGGTACTGATGGAAATTTCCTAACATGATTTAAGAAATCTATTCTGCTCTGCAGCCTCCTTATTTTTTTTCCTCTGTGATGTGAAATTTCAAAAGCCTCCAGCATTTTTTCTAATTCTAAGTTCAAGTTCAAGGAATGAATCTACAATTTGTTGAAAAATTACTTTAAATAATAACAATACTTTAATAAGTTCCATAGCCACCCCCATTCTTTTACACCTCTTGGAAAGGTTTCCTGGTGAGTGGGAATGAATTAGGAGATAAATACCTTTGTAAACACAATTTGAGCAGTGAATTAGAGTATGGTTCCTAAATCACTTGAGAAGATAAATTCAGCTTCTTGCTTATTTGGTCTCCTAACATTTTTATTTATCTTTATTTAGATTGCAGGTATATTCCAGTTTATTTTTATAGCAAAAGACAAGTATATGTAATGGAAGCTCAGGAACCCCCTTTAAAATTATCATTTGTTTTATTTGCAGGCAGTGAAACACAGAAATGAGGGACGGGAACAGAGGAACTCTATTCTTCTTCATTAGAAACATCATGTTAAGGATAGTGACAGGTTCCTCAAACTGAGAAAACAGACCTATTCCTACATAAGTTTTTGCTCTAAAAAGAGCCAAGTTCTTTCATTCCTGTAGCAGAAAATGGATTTCACTTTTATACAATTTACTCAAGGAACTAAGTAGAAAAGGAAAAACTTGTAATAAAACCGTATTTTAGAAGCTTACCTGGAGCTGCACAAACTTCCTCAGTAGAAAACATTATCCTTCTGTTAGTGAGGGTACTTGGGTTGTTTTCTTTTTTTACTCTACACACACTGCAAAGCAATATCAGTCCAGATACAGAATTCAGTATGTACGCATTTGGAAATTGCAGAATTAATGTGCAATTTAAACTCAGTCTTTATCTGGGCTTGATTAATAAATAGCTTATGATAGTCTTTAACACACGGCATTAATGTTGCTTCATTTAATGCACAAGAAAGATAATGCTCATTTCAAGAGCAGTTCACTACTTTGTTTTGTTCCATTACTCATATTGCAATCCTTTGCAGCACCCTTTATTTCCTATATGGGGCTAAAAACCTGTTCTGAAGACAAATCTATTTACTTTGCCCAGGCACTTGTTTGGTGCTCATCATCATAGGATACAAGTGATTCAGCCATATTATTTTTACTGCAGCCTGGAAAAAGTCAGCATCCATCTCATACAGACAGAGACACAGGTACACCAAATCAGAGACATCTGGCACACGAGCTGCAAGAGTAGATAGCACTACTCATTATTCTGTAGACTCAAAACAACTCTCTAGTGACTTCAGGACTAGATGTGGGTGTTCAAGTTTCTGTTTAATCAGAGTGTAGGATCTCGCAGTCAGCACACAGAAGCTGGGGAATACATGCATGACATGAAAAATTTACTGACTTTGCTAAACATCAGTGGCAGGGACAAGACTACAGCCCGATTTTTCAGAGTCTTATCTAGCTTCTCACCTATATATTTCCTTTCCTGAAGTCTTTGATTTATCTACTACACGCCATCCAACTGCAAGAAATGAACGGTCTCTTCCACTGCACAAGCCTAGGTATCCCTGGGCAGGTGTAACTTGGGGTCTGGATAAGGCAGAAATCCCACAGGAGGTGAGCACATGGGGAGAGAGAAAGAGGCAGTAGATAATTATAGAGTTAAAGACTATGCTGTAGTGCACGTGAACAAATGAGCCATCTTAAATGATCTCAAATCTGCCATTTTCTTAACCTTTGAGTACTCCACTTTGGTACCTTAAAAATACTCTTTCTACATTATTTTTTTTTCATGCTACTGCTATATGAAATCCTGTGTTTTATGAGCCAGAGAACTTGTTTATGCTACAACAGAATTTTGGAAGGGCAATAGAGAACTAAAGGGACATTTCCATATATAACTTTTTTTAGCTTCATGCTTTGCTTTTTACTTAGAGGCAATGTTAGTTTCATTAGTTTTTTTGTTTGATTGGTCAGGGTTTTTTGGGGGGAGGATATTTGTTGTGTTTTATTGAAAATATGGAATTAATTTCATGTGTGTGCTTTTCTTGAAAAACTACACATTCTAAATAGTCCTCTTTTTTAAATTAAGAATGCATTTTCCATGATATTTATTGAAAAATAAGCCTCAAGCCTCATTTAAGCACTGAGATTTGGATCACTTAAAAAGATTGGACAAAAATGAAAGCTAGCTGAACATCTAAATCACATCCAGAGTGGGACCATCCACAGCAGGACTCTGACACTGTGGGGCACACTGCAAACATGCCATTAATAGTGTCATCTAAATAAGCCCAAGAACTTCACCATAAGAAACATACTCCAATTCCTACAGTGTGGTTCTCTGGTTGTCATTAGCATTTTGCAGTTTTGCCTGCGAATTGGAAGGATTTTCTTTCCCATTTGGACAGAGGAACCATCCCGGCTCTCCGCAGCACAAAGCTGCGGTTTGTACACCCCAGGCTGTGCGGGTGAGGCCCGACAGGCGATGTCCTCTCCCGGGAGCCGGGCTGGGAGCCGTGCCGGGAGGGAGGAGGATGCCCAGCCCGGGCACGCTGCTCTCCAGCGCCGGACCAGGAGCATCCTCTAGCGGCCAGCGCCTCGGGAAGCCCCTGCGTCCCCCGGGAACAAGAATCTTCTGGAAGACGGAGGGAAATCAGCAACCGGGGGAAACGGGCAGAAGCCAGAAGGGTACTCAGAAGATGAAGGATATTTTTCCAGTCTCCTTTATGCCTCCATGTCACACTGAATGGGAGACAGTTCTGTCCTAGGTCCTGAGTAGCGCAGAGTCTCTTTTCCCTCTCTACTCTGGATTACCCTAATCATCAGCTGTGCTTTGGCTTGTAGGAAAACAATAATAAAAGAAACAGACACTCCCCCCCCCCAAAAAAATACAAGCAAAATAACCAAACACCAAAATACTCCCCAAACACCCACAAAAAAACTCCAGATGAAAACAAACCAAAACATTCTGCAAATCCAACCAGTTTGAAAGGACTGTGTTCACAACTCTGAAGTGTGTTGCATTTGCATTAAACTTGTAGCCACTTCACTTAAACAACAGCCACGCTACATTCTAATCAGCCTGTGGTGCAAAAAAAAAGGGACAAATGCAAAAGAAAAAAGAGCAATCACATGAACTTGCCATTTCCCCAGACCATAAAACAATCTCATTGTGGTTAAAAATAAACAAATAAATAACCAACCAACCAAATAAATAAACAATCAAACAAATAAAAAAATAAATATTAAAAGTATATATAAAGAATTGCCCAGTAAGAGTTTCCCACTTTAACTGCTTGGGAAATTTAGAGAATTTGGTACAGATGCAGATTGAAGTTTGGCTCTCCTTGCTATTATTATGAGCTGGGACTGAGGAAAGTAAAAAGCTTATGGTGGGTACACACTGGCTGAAAACATAAATTAGTTTGTTAGGGCATAAATCACACCGCAAGGTCAAGGAAGTAGAAGGCAAAGCACAAGTGCCTAATGTTTTACAGCCCATGAGGATTGCACTTGGGATCAGAGATGGTCACTTTAGGAGATGAGAAACATGGGCAAGATACACTGGCTTTGGTGGGGAGGATGGCTCGTGGGAGACTTTCAGCCTCACAACGGTGCTCTTTTCTCTTTTCCTTTGGCTGGCTGCCTTCTCTCAGGCAGCATTTGCCCTCCAAACACATCAAAGCAGAGCACAGTCACCTGGACTACTCTTAATAGTCTAACACATTCCAACCATGCCTGGATTAGGAAAAAAAGTAGCATATTTTGACAGGTATGACAGCAATATGGTCAAGGGAAGCCAGTATATTTATAAAAGTGACTATGTTTGACTCCCAGGCAAAGCTTAAAATTAGTCATGTCCTGATGGGTAATATTTTGAAATAAAATTTTCAAATTTACCTTGGGTTTCTACAGAGGATAATTTAAGGGAAGCTTTGCCATGTTTTAAAGCAGACTGTATTTGCCTGTCTTCTCATGAAAGGAAAGTGTGACCTGGTTTTCTCCCATTTCTGCCTGGATGCAGTTAGAGACGGGAGAGCACCGTGCCAGCAGCAATGACTAAGCCACCATGTGTCTGTGGATTAGCCATGACCTGGCCACCATGAGTGGCACTCCAGCAATCTCAGACTCTGCTGCCCGAGGGTGCCTGATGTACCCATCAGTGAAGAGAAGTAGATAAATGTAAGTATTCCTGATGTCCACTAGACCTGTGAGACACACACCAAGTGTGGTGTGTTGAGAGCAGTTGTCTGACACATCGCCCTAGATGGAGCAAACAAAAAATTCACAGGAAAACAAACAAAATTACTCCTGCAGTGACAACTATCCTTCAAGCACTGAACCTGCACTCCTATCAAGGAACCCTGACAATTAATTTTTAAACACATGGCACAGGTCACATGCATTGCTGATGTATTCTTACAAACCTTCTTTTATAGTTCGGTGCAGTGAAAACCAAGAGACACTTCTGGTAAAGACACAATGTGGCAGGAGACCCAACACTTACTCTCAAATTTAATCAGATTTCAAATAAGGTCATGACATAGCACATATACATTTTTATGCATAGATATGCATGTATGTATATAAGTGTATACATACCCTCTGTACCTATTTAAATATACACACACAAAATGATCCAATCTTAATTGGTTACTACAACTATAGACTGTTATTGTCTACATACCTATAAGAATACAAACATATGCACAGGGGGAGGCAAAAAGACAAATAGAATATTAGAAACTTAAAAGAAAAAGAATAAGGAACAAAAGACATGATAAAATCCAGGCACAACTCTGGTAACTTTGCCAAAAAAGATGTACCAGAAGTCTACAAGACAAAAGCAAAGAGAATGACCTATGGTGTAAGAACATAAAATAAATTAAAAAGCTACAAAATTGCTATGAGGATAGAGAATATGGTAATGATTATTCCCTTTTCTCCATTAGGGAGCCTCAAATACAATTATTAGGCTGCAGCTTTAAAACCTACAAGAGAAGTACATTTCCACACAGCTCATATCTAGATCCTGGAATTCATTGCCACAGAACACTTTAATAAGCGTAAATGTTACCAAGAAAAAGGTTGCAAATATCTGCAAGAAGGCAAATCACAGCCTAGTAACACAAACACACAGATACGACCTCTGGCTTAGGACAGTCAACTGCTTGATCCATAACGAACGAGCAAGTACAGAGAGGATGAAGAAACATCACTATTTACCTGCCCAATTCCTCATGTTTTCCATTCTTTAGCTCTGTAAGGTTTTATTTTACTTGTCTTCTCCATGTAAGCTTATGTTTGTAGTCTACGAATTACTTGACCCATCACAAATGGTTCATATTTTATTGCTACTACTGCAATCACCAAACATTCACAGCATCCTTCCTAATCTGCCACTTCCTACAAAATTCAGTGATGCTCTTTCAGCATCCCAGAGTAATCCAAGAAAAGTGTTTGTATTTATTCCTTGGTAATTTTCACCTGGTAGATTTTATGTTTTCTTATTATCTCTATATTTCACCTTACAATACTGACCTCTAAGACTTTTAGAGATGGAGCAGCGAAAAAAGCACAGCTTATAAAAAATACTGTGATAATCCTATGCACATAACAATGACATGAAGAACTGAACATCTCTTTATAACCACTGCTTTACCTTACCAACACCCATGTGCTGAAAAATGCACTTACAGATTGATTCTTAACGAATTATTAAAGCTCTGTTAATGCTATTGGTGGCATGACCTATTATTCCTTCAGTAGAAATACCTCCATGAAAAGTTCACAGGTGGCCACAGATGGGTTGGGACTCCCTTTCAAAAGAGTAAAACTGCTCCATACTCAAGTCCATATTGCTGCAGCTTTGCCAGCTAACCAGAGCAGAGCTAAGCACCACTCATTAGAGTTCTTGCAAGCTTCACAGAGATTAAGGAATCATATAAAATTAAAAAGGGCTTCTAGCTGAAATTCTACAGCCTTTGCTAGAGTGGAGTTTAAACCTCCATGGTGAGGTTTGTAACTACTACCAGAATGTTATAGAACAGCAGGAGCATCATCACCAAAACCAGCAGAGGAAGAAAAAAATGCACCAAAACCATAAAGCAATAACCCGTGCTTGCCCACAGAAAGACTAGCTCATCATTCCATTACATACAGAGGACATCTTAGCCATGACTGCAACCCAGTATTAAGCTGAGCACAGTCAGTAATTACTGAAATATTGTTATTATTGTTTTTTGTTCACATAAATATGCTGTGAACATAATAGTCTGCTGAAAGCAAACTACCTTTTCACAGGCAGGGATCCAGTACCTTCAAAATGTTATCATCCAAGTGTAAAAATACAGGTACTTTGAACTACCTCCTGGCTTTTTTGGGTTTTTTGTTTTGTTTTTTGTCTTTTTTTTGTGTGTGTGTGTCTTTTCTTTCTTTTTTTTTTTTTTCCTTGTCAGTAAAGATACAATTCTACTTTTTCAAAGTTTGACAAAGACTGGATAAACTCATCCTTTTAATAAAAGAATGGTTATCGAACCTTTGTTTTGTAACAGACTTGATTTGATGCTGGTCTGGTGATGTTGGGAACACTTTAAGTACAAATTTTACAATATAAAATGGAATGCTCATGGTGGAGTTGCTGCCTAGCAAATATTAGACATATTCTACCTGCTTTGACAAAGGAAATTTTACCCCATATTCTTTAACAACCACAAAATAATATCAGTATAGTAAATCACTCAGAAAACAGTCAGCCCCATGAATACTAAAAGCAAACAAATTCAGTCCCCTTGTGAAGGGGAGACATTATGCTGAAGTTTATATGGTTGACGTCTCATGTCCCATCTGCTTCTGTTCTTCACACCAGAAAAAACTTTCCCAAATGTGTGAGTATTCCACTGACTTAGTAAAGAGGTTTACAGAATTTTCGGGAGTGTAAGGGTGTACCACAGACTCAGTACTGGGACTGGAAAGTTTGTTAAACAGAAAAAAAGTGTTCTCTGTCTTCACTGAATGAAATGAAAGCTGTACAGCTTGGCCTTTACTCATGAACACCTCCCCCACCCCCAAATTACATCAGCTTTAATCAATATTCCATGACCCTGCTTTCACAAGGCTAATATTATCTTAAATCACTCATTTAGAGGGACCACATTTATAGGTTCTCCTGTCTTCCCCAAAGGGGGATGTTCAATCACAAGCCTTTCACACTAGAATATGTTACATACTACTTTTTGTACATTTATCCAGATCAGAAAGAGGACAGGACCTTTGGTTTGATTTGTTTGGTCAGGGCTCTTTTCTTACATACATACATACCAAATTCAACTTGGACCCAAACAAAACACTTGATCAAATTATTCTTTTTAAAAAAACAAGTAGTAAAATACTTTTTTAAAAGATATGCTAAAATATCTAGGAAGTGGAAACATTCTTCAAAATGTTTTCTTCAAAATTCAAAATGTTTTCTTCAATTCTTCAAAAACCTACCTTCAAAGAACATAGCACATTTTCAGAATATAATGTGTTAGAATACCCATACTTTTCACAATGCAATTTTGCTACTTTGGGAAATCTGCACAACCTTGCTACCATTTCATTTTCTATTCAGAAGAATAATCTTACTAATTGGCTAGATATCGGCCTGCACATATCTAATATATTTAAGTAGGTGCAACCAAATCCACAACAAGAGTACACCTGAAGGAAAAGTTTGAGCAGGGAAAAGTTTGAGCTCTAGCGTTGTTCAGGCTGAACTATGCAAAAATATCTGGGAAATCTCACATCCATTAGGACAGGAGAGCCATATGCCTCTAAAACTGCTTCACACAAACCCAGATACTCTAAAGTTTATACGTATTGCAAGAGAACAGAAAGTGAAGCTAGAGTATCTTTTTCAAGAAACTACTGACAAAAAAGGGAACTTCATTATGTCATTGGGAAACATATCTTTGTGTCCTAAAAGTGGAAGAAATGCAAACTTTAATAAATGAAAAATATAAAATCAATATTAAAAAAGCCCTTTCTGCACTTGTTTCATCTCAGAGCAAGTGCCGAACATGCTGCTTTCATTATAAATGTGCTGCATTTCATGATGTTAAAGTTATGCACTGTAAAGCATGGGACAAAGACATTACCTGTATCTGAACTACTGCAGTTCTATTTGTAAGGTATATTGAGGTCTGACAAAGGCAGCCAGACAGAAGAATCTACTGCCTTTCTTATATTTGCATGTAGTAAAATGATCTAGCCATGGACATCTGTGGCTCCAACGTATGTCTGTATTTCACTTATATAAAAGACATGGAATAACATCTTTTATATGGCCTCACCAGGGATATAATCCTTGTAACTGCAATTCATAAGATGCAGAGGTGCCAGAAGAAGCATATTTAAGGCATAGAAAAGCATATTTATGAGTTTGAAAGTTAGGTGTTTAAAGGGTTTTTCAAAGCATTGATAACATCCTCTCAAATTCAGGTTCTACACTTCTCCACTGAAAGTCACTGAGACCATCTCTCTAAAATCATATTTTATTATGAGTTTTAACATCACTAGGTGCTTTCTTAGTGCTGCACTTCAGTCTATTAGATCTTTTGGAAGCTACTTATCATTTAAGAGTTATTAGAAACAAATCAGTGCTCTTGCTTAGACTCTCAAAAATGGTTCACTCACTCAATAGATTTTGGATTTTGAGATCCACAGCAGAGAAAGAAAAATTTCTATTTCCAGTGCCAGATTTTCCCATACAATCCAAGCGAACAGATAGTACAATTCTAAGACAACATGCACCTCACAGTTTCAGGCAGCTGGGTTTCATTCACAGCTAGATTCTGCACCTTGCTGAAAAGGGTTCTGTTAGGAAAGAATTCTGAGCTGCAGATCTTCTCCTTAGCCAAGTTCTGAGGCCTGATGGCTGCCCTTGCATACAGCTACTCTGTGACTGCACTGCAGAAAGCCCTTAGTGAGCTTCTTCCCACTCTCTAACATCAACACCTGGGTTCAACTATTGCTCATTTAGGTAATGCAAATTCTTGGCTGATCTAACTGACGATCAATATGAATTCTTAGGGCATGCATCCCCTACCTTGTCAAAAGCAAATTTCATTAACTGCCAGCTTGTTTCTGCTGACCACTCATCATTCAATAAAGGAATAAAAACCACCTTCCATACAGCGAGGAAAGATGCACTTAGCAAGTGCATTAACTTATCAAGTTCTGCTCAAGTTGTCTCCTGTTCTATCATTTGGATTACTGCATAGCGCTTAATAGCAGGACCCAGATGCATTCACTGCTCCACAGACTGGAGAAGAATCAGTTTATGAATGATTGCTTATGACAACTGAATTATCCAGAAGTTTAGAGTTAAGTATTTGCTGTGCTGATCATATAAAAGATAAGATGGGGATCATTTAATGGAATCTGAAGCATGACGTGGCTGAGGAGATTATAGTTTACAGTCTACACTTTCATTGCCAGAATAACATTTAACATAGTATTCCACAGAAGGAATGGCATAAAAAATTCTGCAAAATGGGGTAGCTGCATATGCACAAGATCACCTGCTTTTACACAGTAATGGTGTTATGTAATGTAAAACAAGTGTATGTTAATGCCTTCCAAAACAAGCCAGAGATTAAAACTTGGGAAGCAATATACATATTGAGACATTCAATAATTAAAATAGAAGGATAGTCCACATGAACCCAGGTTTCACAAAAACAGTTAAAAATAATCATTAAAAGGCAAGAGCAATGGTAACAGACAGTGCCTGTTTTCAAGCACATGCCATGCAAAATATTTTCCTTGCAAGAGAAAAGTTAACCCAATTGTGAAACTCTCTCAGTAACATTTCCATCCTTAGGCAACATTTTACAGCTATTGCTCATGCTGTGCTTCTGGCAGGCAAATGTCATTTTTAAATGACATGGGAGGAATGCAGAGCTGGAGTCAGAGTTCACCAGGAAGATGAGCACAGGGCTCAGGGTTTAGTATACAGGTCACTTGGAACCAGCAGCCATACATTTTCTCAGTAATCTCTGTTGGTTAGAGATCACTGTGGTTCACAACAAAGACAGAATGTCTGTCTGTCTGGTATGACAGGTATATAACAGCTCTCTAAACCAGACACTCTCTAAAAAGACACTAGTTTAGTCTCAAGCAGCATACCAGATAGTCAGACAGAAGGAATCAGTTTTAAACCATGATCTCTCTGCTGACAATTCCCATCTTGCAGAAAATGTAGCATCAGGTCATCCTCTGCCATTAACCTGTAGGCAAAAAAGTGAATGACAGAATAATGGTTCATCCTTGGCAAAAGGCAATAATGAGAGCACAGAGTTTTCCAGGTTAAAGTCCACTTACTACTCAGTTATGAAATATTTTGAAAAATAGAAGGCATCTATTAAGCTTGGTCTTTAAAACTAGCATGCAAAGCTTTTCCTTGAGGAAAATTAGTGTTGAAAATGGATCTTCACATAATTTCTTGCGAGGCTTCAGGATCTGACTAACTACAAAGCAGTTTTGTTTTGCTTAGTCATAGTGTTGCAGCTTATCAGGAGAAATCTTCATCAACTTCAGATGAAGAACGTCACTAGAACGGGCACACTCTTCCTCTTTTTATTTTCTTCTTCACTTAGACAAAAGCAAAATGATTGAATCACCTCAGAATTTGTAAGACAAGCTCCTTAGTGCCCATGAAGAAATATGGCCCCTGCAGTCTGAGAAGCAGAACACATCTATCTCTTTATTAATACCAAAAATCAGATGTGAATAGAATTTACTAGACTTGGGTTTTTTTCTTTCTTTCCTATGTTACACTAAAGACGATGCATTTACACTGAGAGTCTCCAAGGCAGAATTTGCTCCATTTTTGAAGTAAAATATTGTTTTGCACTTTTTTTTTTTAATCAGATATGCTCAGGTAGCACAAAAATAGAAACTTCCAGATTTGACAGCTGTTTCTCAGAAGTGATGCTTCAAGTGACTGGGGCAGTTGCCATGGGTAGAATCCTGGCCTCATTAAAGTTTTCACAAAGCTTTCAAAAACAGTTTGCTGGCCTAAATGCATTCTACCAATACTGCTGAAATTAAATGCTCCAAGTGCAAACTCATGGCACTTTTCCACAATTGCCACTGAATATTAATAGTACACTTCCTTCCTACTCCACACTTGAAGTTAAAATACATTTTCAAATGCAACAAAGTTTAAAAAGAAAAGAACAGCTCATGTGCCATAAGAAATATCCAACGGGAAAGATTTTGTGACAATTTTTGTTTATCGTATATTTCTTTATCCCAGCCTCACCATTCCTACTTCAATGTCACTAAGTGCATATTAAAATGAGTGACACTAACCATGACCCAAACCATTGAAAGTGAGTAATGATGGGCAGCTGAGCCCCACGTTGAAAAGCTGTTGCCAACCCCCCGTGCTCCTCCTCCCTCACTTTTTCCCAACCTTTTGGCCAGATCTAATTTAAATGTGAATACCTTAAGTAATTGCCAATATTTGTAAAGTCACTATATGCAACTGCATTAAAGACAACAGATTTTTGTGTACTGTTTTCCAAGGATTTTTTTTTTTTTTTTTTAATGCCCTGTAGTTGCTGGGAAGGTGCTGGGTAAAACTTGCTCAGTTGGTGCACAATTGTTTTATACACTTTCCCCTTACTTCATTCTTTAGTGAACATCTCTGGAATAAGTAATTACTGTGGGAACACTTCTTTACAGCAATTCTCAAACAGCAAAATTGGCAGAGGTTGGTTTTATAAAGTTCACAAACTGAATGGTGCCTTATTGCCATAAACAAAGGGATTTTAACTACTAGCATTAAAATACTCTAAGAATAACAGATAAGTGAATCTGTGAATAAAGATAAGTCCTTAATTGACAAGAAAATGAAGGATTAAGCTAATGCAGCATTATAGCAATATGCCAGGGATTCAAACTTCGGCCTACATCACCATTTTGGACTAAATGATTATAAAAGCTTTTTGAATGACAGAAAGCAGGACTCCCCTGAGAAATTTTCCGCCTAAAATTTGTCAAAATGAGTACAACTCACACACTAAGCTTCAATATAGGGTCTCTAAATGAACACATAATTTATTTAGTTACTTAAGATAATTGAAGTCTTGCCAATTTAATTAAAAATAAGCCAAGTATTGAAAGGAAAAGATATTTCAAAATCTCACAATTACTGGTACCACTGGATGAATTTGATGAATGTGTTTTTTATCTTCTGCCTACTGGCTTTACCTGAGAAATCAAAGATCTTTTGCCTGAAAAGACAGTTCAGGCAAAAGTTCAGGAATCAAATCCAGAAGTCATAGTGGGCTTAAATGAATAAGAACTGCTAGCCTTGAACTGCACTGGGTGTACATAAACATGGATGTTGCTCTACATTCCATCTAGATAGTATCTCAAAAACCTCATTGCTTTTCCATTTGTTCTTGACACCCCGCACAGCCTTTGTAAAATAAATAAATTTTAAAAATTAAAAACTAAAAGTAAAAAGAACTTAGTGAATCCTGAAGAGTTAAAGGTTCAAGAGGTATTTCCAGCTGATCTTCCTTTTGAATTGACTAGTGAGTGAACATGTAAAGTTAAATAAACTTTTTGCTATTACACTGAAATCAAGGATGTGAGAGAACAAGTTCAGGTTATTACCAGTGGAAAAGGATTTATTCAAAGACACTTGTATAATTTTGATAACTATAGCCAAGTAGGAGATGAGACACCCTATACCTATTAATAAGTGTATAATGGCATAAGTTATTCCATGTACAGTCAAAAATATGCCAATCAGTTTTTATTAGGATTGCTGGGTACGGATATGATTCTCCTCTTCCAGGTCTCATGAAACCAGTTCTAAACCCTACAAGAATGTCACATGGGGGAGTGGCTCTGAGATCTTGCTTGTCCTAAGCAGTTAGAAATTGTATTTTCTCCTGGGACAACTAGAACACTTAACATGAAAACCTAAGTTCTATGTTGGATTGAAATCAAACCAAAGGATTGTAGAATGATTTGGGTTGGAAGGGACCTTTAAAGGTCATGTAGTCCAACCTGCAATGAGCAGGGGCATCTTCAACTAAAACGGGTTTCTCACAGCCTCATCCAAAACGACCTTGAATTTTTTCTGGGATGGGACATCAGTGACCTCTCTGGTCAACTTGTTCCAGTGGTTTTCCAAATGCATTTATCCTTAACGGTTGAAGCAATCTGTAAAGACATTTCACTACACAGGCATGCCCAGATATCTGTGTAAAAGCCTTGCCTTACCCATAACTCTTGAGTCAGTATGAGCATAGAGAAGAGAAAAGCAGTACTCAGTGTAGATACTCAACTCCAACACTGGGTGTTCCACTTTTCCTATTTCTCCAATATCCTTCCCTCCCTGACAGCATATAAAGCACATAAAAATAAAACTACATCTGAAAGAGTGGACCTTATTTAGTGGCACTAAATATCAAGAGATGAATGGCAGCTTCAACTCTGATAATGGACTGTGTTCAGAAGCTATGAAATTGTTTTGAATCCCTTCATTACAAAAGAGATGAGTCATATTTGAAACTTTTCATTCTAATATTGAACTGTGACAGAACATTTTCAGCAATTTTTTGAATCTGTTAGAAATTATTTTCAAGGAAAGATTCTGTTATTGTCTAGAACTTTTGTTGAAATTTAAGGGAAAAATAGGATTGAATCCTGCTTTGAGCAGGTAGTTGGACTAACTGACCTCAGGAGGCCCCTTTCAAACTGTATTATATTATACATCTATGATAAAATTATCATCAGCTGCAACGATCTTGTGGACAGTCCCTTTTATATTCTTCTCTAAATTCACAGAACAGGTTTTTTCCACTTTCTGGAGGTTTGATTTATTTTCAGACTTATTGGATGAAACAACTACCAACCTCCAATTAGAGCAATGTCCTTTTACAATCTTATGAGTTCAAGTCATGCATTTGTACCATAATACAACTTAGGTTTTAAGGCAATATGTTAATGCAAATGAAGTAAACAGGAATGAATCTTATTTACTTGCAATGAAAAATAATCTAATAAAGTTTTAGGTAATTTTACTGTTACTCCCTCTCCTTCCAAAGTGGGATGAATTCTATGCAACTATCCACAGGCCTAAAGATGTACAGACTAGTCCTTAAGTGCCAAACAGACAAATGGTTTTAAGAGTGAAATAGCCAAGGCAGAATCTTCTGCAGCACATTTAGCTATTCTCTGGCCCCTAAAAGAGAAGAGGAAAGAAAATTAAAAAAATAAAAGGAGGGGTATAAAACAGACATACAGTTGCTAAATCTGAATTGCAAACCCCACAGTCTGGAGAAGATTCTGAGGAAGTGTTACCCACACAAGATACTTAAAATGTAACCAGAGAAAACAAGCCAAAAGAAGACTACTAAAGAAATTGAATTGACAAGGAAAGCAAGTTTACATTCAAATAAAGTGAGCAAGTTCAAGTAGAAACAGATTTGGAAAAGCAATTCACAGTAATTTGTGGGATCTATTTCTTTCTCTGGAGATTGACAAGCTCCAAAAGTGCACAAGGTTGCTGTGAATGGAAGTCAATGTTTAATAGGGCTCAGAGACATCTCTGATTTGTTATACAGTTTACCTTTAAAATTTTCTCAGAGCCAGTGTTGGTATATCATGCCACATATAAACAGAGCTCAAAGTATTGGTTTTACTCTGAATTTCAAAGTGAAGTGCAGAAAGTGGATGACTTTAAAGTTATAGTAGATCTAATTTGTTTTGGAGAAAAACTGTTATAGAACTTTAAGTAACAAAGGAAAACATTATTTGAAAATAAAAGAATCACTAAGGTAAAATGAAGAGCAGAATGCTCCCTTGCTAGGAAAAAAGTGATGGGATTATGGAGAAACAGGTCTATACATCAAGAGATTGTCTCTTATTTGAAACAAGACTCATGAAAAGGTATGTGGAGTGCAACTGAAGCAGGAAAGAAAACGTGGCAGAAATCATGTGTCAGCCTTAAAAGCCTGCAAGGGTTTTGATTCGTTTTCTTTTATTGGATCTTTGAGATTCTAATTTAAATAGCTCCCCTTCCCAACATGGTTATTACTTGTTCACTGAGACATTTCTTCCAGAAAACACTGTAGAAGTATATCCCAAGACAGCATTTGTAGATTACTCTATATGTTCATTGTAAGGAGTAGTGGAAATACGACAGAACAATGTGAAAAAATTGTAGTTGAAAGCTGCCCAAATCAGAGGCAATTAACTGCTGATAAAAAGTTACTTCAGAAAAAAACAGAAGTATAATGAAAGCTTAGAGGCGAATCTAATATGGACATATCAGTTGAACTTAGAGACCCTGCTGCTATACACAAATCATCACAGTTTTTGCTTGGACTGTGCCTCCAGGAAAAATTAACCAATGCTGCATGAACACAGGTGCAGTATGGAAACAAAGTTCCAAGCTCATCTGCTGAGCATGTCCTCTCAAGTGGTGAACCTCAATTTGAGCACTTACTGTCTGTTTCAGTGCAAAGTACCAATCAAAAGTTCACTAAAAGCACTGTCAATATAGCCACATGAGGTAGAAGACAACTTCTGTAACAAGAAGCAAGAAAAAAATGCAATGGCTCCCATTCTAACATAATTAAAGT
Source organism: Aphelocoma coerulescens (assembly GCF_041296385.1). NCBI lineage: Eukaryota > Metazoa > Chordata > Aves > Passeriformes > Corvidae > Aphelocoma > Aphelocoma coerulescens. Next base: position 108,939,819 of record NC_091013.1, read on the forward strand.
CACTGCAGATCCATTTACAACATATTTGCCATCTTATTTCCTGTCACAGCTTGGTTTGGACACCAAAAACCTCAAATTCCTTTCAATTCTGTTACCTAACATAAACATGAGGTTTCCTGGGCATAGTTCTGCTCTTAAGACACAAGTTTAAATGGCGCATAAGAGGTCCCAATTTTATACTTACGTATGCAGCTGTGAGAATAAAATTCTCCACAGCTAAACCTTGGCAGGTTGGCATCCTTGTTTAGAAAAAGAGAAGCAAATTTCTTACATATCTATGTTATAGTTCCAAGGCAAAGGAGTTTGTTTCCTGCTCTCCAAGTCATACATGTTCATGATGTTCAACCTTTATTCATGAAGTTTTTTGAATTTTAAACATTAATAGTATCACTGTCTTGTGTAAGAAATTTTATAAGTAATTATTAAACAGGTTACTGCATTTAATCAACATCTGGATATAGATTCTAGTCATATTATAGAAACATACTTATAAAAATCTGGGAACTTGATTTAAGTTTCTCATACCACATTTAAAACAGTACTGCTTAAACTTGAAAATCAAGTGGAAACTACTTCATTTCTGAGTAAAACTGCTGATTAAAATCTTTTAGGAGCTGTGGGTGGTCAGCATCTCTGAGAGTCTAACATTTATTTAAGCTGTGACTAACTTTAAACCTTGATGTTTGAATTGCTTTGTGGATTTGAGGGTTTTTTTTGCTCTTCTTTTTTAAAATTATTTTTAGTATATGATGATATTTCTTATCCTTTCCTCTCAGGGAGCTGATCATAGAAGAAGAGTGGATGTTTTTCTTTTTGCCCACTGTTTTGCAAAGATACTTGGCTGTAAATTTCATGTACAATTTTGGAAAACAGACTGACTCAGGTCTTCTGTCCTTTCAGAAAAAATTCAGTTGAGTTACAATGCCATATGCAGTGCTGTGGCAATATTAGTGGGTGAGCCTCAATAAGCTGGGATTCAGTGCTGGAGATGGGTTTATCTCCACAGGAGAGAGTAAGGCCTAATTTATTCTAATGCCTTTTCTCACTCATTTGATGTTGTCTAGAAAATGTCAGAAATTATTTTCCAGCAGCAGAGAGATTTTCCCATGTTTAGGTAAGATAGCTGGTGGTCTCAGATCTACAACATGAAAATGATCACTTCTGGGAAGCTTCTTTTCTTGCTGGCACTGTCTATTCAAAAATCAATAACCTGAAGAGGATACTTCAACACCTCAGTCTCAGCAGGACTGTCATGAGATGAGTAATGCTGCTGTTTGGAATTGCAAAAGAAAACAGAAATTCCTTTTAAAAAAACAAATTATGACAGCAAAATAGATAAAAAAAAAAAAAAAAACAAAACCAAAAAAAACCAACCAAACAAAAAAACTCACATAAACACCATGAATTTAAGCAAACTTCTGAGGAAGTGCAAGTTGATTTCCAACAATTCCCCAGAAGGTTCCTATGCAAAAAACCTCCTTGGGATTGAGACTCTGTGCTGTGGATCAAGAAGCCTGGAAGACAGCTCAAGTCTAGCCATTACCCTGCCAGGCCAGCCTGTTAGCTCCATGAGAGGGGCACTGAAAGACCAAAGGAAGCATTGCATTGTCTTAACGGGAAAGCCCGAGCTCCAGAGGACAGAATGGCGAGACTCACAACTGTACACTTAATTCTGGTCACTAAAAATAGGATGCATATCCATACTGCCATATCATATTACTTGGCCTGTGCTATTGCTTAAGACAGATTGAGCCACAAGCCAAAACTGTGTCAGGGAGCACACAAACAATTAAACAGCATGGACAATTGCATGCCTGAACTAAAAATAACAACCCAATCCTATTTCATTTATTAATATGGACATAAAGTAGAAAAGTTGAAAATTACCTCCCTGCCAGCAGATATCAGAAATTTGTTATGTACTTTCAGGAGTTTAAACACAACATTAGTGCAGTGCCAAAGCTGCTCAGATTAGCCTGTGGTTCACAGATATCTGAAACCAGCACCCAGCGAGTCCAGCAGGACTGAGAGGCACCATGTCTTTAGAAGTCCTGAGTAAGCTGATACCCTCTATCCTACACTGACAGGATCATTTCTATTTGGAAATATCTGAAAGGAAATATTCTGTTTACTTAGAAGTGATCTTGCTTTCTTTGCACATAAACACAATTTGACTTTTTATTCTAAAACCAAACAGAATTACTTGCTTTAATTTCCTGCTTCTGACTACCTTAGCATGAAGCAAATTGTCTGACACACTGAAAGCTCACTTGTGGGCACAGAAACAAGAAATAAAATGCTGGCTTTCATCAGCTTTGTGGGGTATATTAAATAGATGATATATAGGAAGGGAAACTAAGAGAAAGACACATGCATTAGCAATGACACAACTGGCAGCTCTTTTTTTTTTTACTGAATGTTGAAGTTTTGGTATTCAAGCATGGATTCTTTAGATCAGGTAGAAATTTTACTTGTGAAGTTAAGAACACAAATAACTTGTTACTCACAGCATCATGTGTAGGCACAAGCAAACACAGCTATTTCCAAGAGCATTAAGTTTGTATCTGTACTGTTTAGAACTAGAAATTACAAGTGGCAGAATGCTTAATAAGCAATGTGGGGTTAAGCAACTTATCACAGTGAGCAGGGGAAGCCTGAAGTAATCACAGTGAAATATGCTTAAAAGAGAATGCTGAGCAGAGTTTTCCAGTCTCTTTAGCAACTTTCTAGACTATGTGAAAATGCAATTTCACCCCTCCACATTTCAGGATTGTTGCAATTGGAAAAATATCATTGATGGAAAGCCCTTTGCAATGCATTAATTTGGGACGGGCACATGCACAGCTGCTAAGTAGAAACCAGTATTGAAATATAAACAAAGTGGGAGGCAGATCCAAATGAAAAGTGGTGGAGCAAATGCTGTCGAAGCTCAAGATCTGCCAAAAACAAGTGCATAAATACAAAGGCAGAAGGGAGAGAACAGTAGTGCTATCACAGTGCATGGCCAGTATACAAACCACGAGCATCCTCAGCTCTGGGTCTACTGGTAAAGCTACTCTTTAGTCTAAAGAACACAGGCATGATGAAATTATTAAAAAACAAAATTATAAAAAATACTAAAGCCTGATACACATGGAAGTTTACTCAAACAACAACACACACATTATTGCACAAATGTAACTGTCTAGAACAGACCAAGACAGTCTTCACTTTTCACTGTGACAACAATCATGCGTTGAAACACATGCAACTTCATAATAAAACCTGTTTGAGTTCTCATCTCAATAGGAGTAGTACATAAAAAGGGTAATTGTTCTAAGTCAGGACTAATCCAGGACACAGATTGATGATCACTATGGAAGAGATTTAATAGTTATGTTTTCTACTATCAGTATATGAAATATTCAGTTTGAGTGGTGGCCAGTGCTGGAGCCTTCCTTTTGAGCAAATGAAGGTTAATCAGGAAAGTGACTTTTTGAGATGTACGTGTTGGAAGGCTAGATTGCCATAAAAACACTCCAATCTATGTCTCAAAATGAGATGTAGAAGCTAGAGGACACCCATTGGCAGCCAACCCCATTCTGTACTAATTCTTTTAATTTGATCCAGGTAATTTGTTATTTCAAAGTAAAGTTTGGTTGATATATTTTATGCAGATGATTTGAATAGTATCTGCAATGTCATAAGAGCTAAAGTTGGTGAAATCTCATTACAGTGTAAGAAAAAAGGTGAGGCCACAAGACTTTGCATCTTTCCTAACCCCTGACCTAAGAGGAAAAGAGGTTGTTCTTCATTCATCAGATGTGGCCTCTGCTCCACAGTCTGCTCAATGTGAACAGCACTTTCAGGAGAGAATCTCCCACCACTGCTGAGTGTCTGGGTCTGTCCTCACAGTCTGGGCACACCAGTTTACACCAGTGCAGCCTCACTGTGGTAAGACACCAGTGTTAAGAAGAGCTGCTAATGCAGCGGTAAAGAAACAAATCCAAACACTAATGGAACTTGTCAGAGCTTAAACCTTTGGACCCATAACTATAGCTGTTTTTAGGAGTTTACGAACTTTTCTTGTTGCCCTTGATGTCCCTGACCAGATTTAATTCTATCAGGGCTTTAGCTTTCCTAACCTGACCCCTGGTGGCTCAGATAATTTCTCTGTAATTTCTCCCAGGCTACCTGTCCTTGCTTCCACCCTCTACAGACTTCCTTTTTGTGTTTGAGTTTGTTCAGGAGCTTCTTCTTCAACCACACAGACCATTGAAGTATTCCTGCATATTCATGCAACTTTCCTTAATGACAGCTTGACTTCTCTGACCACATCAGTTCTGTGTACCTGCCCCTGAGAACTTCTTTTTGAATGAAACACATTTGTCTTCTGTGTTGGCCTTGTGAACATTGCATCAAACCGAGAAAATTTCCAACCGTGGGATAAATGAGACAGGGTTGGCAGAGAGGGAACAGTAAATCTTCATTAATACTGTTTGGACAAAAGCTTCTTTGAATAATTTATTGAACATCCTTTAGGATAGCAGTAGTAGCATCTCTTCCCGATTTTTGTTGCACAAGAGTGGTGTTTAGCAATACTTTAGACAATTAGGTATTTTTTAATCATCTGATAAGACCAGTCAGAAGGTCATCTAACAAAAAATGACTAGAATTTATAAAGTGAGGTGATGGTTTCCTTTTTCTTTAAAGGACAGAAGGAGAAATATGACTGGAGAAATCACATTCTAGAAGACACTGATAAAGACAAATGAAAACTTCTTGGTGCCATAATCAATTCTGGCTTTTTCACTCCGAGGTGTGATGGAATGAGGTGGGGAAATACACTAGTTTCTCTCTTGCACTGCTTGAAATAAAAGTGACTTTTTGTTTGGAACAAAGACTGAATGCCTGTTAGTTTATGGCTCTACTACATGTGGTAGTTCAAACTAAGACTGTCCTGTAAGCCCAGAAAAGTGTTACCCAAGTTATTGTGAAGAGCAGGTACCTTGGTCCTAGAGCAGCATGCAGCTAGAGGCTCCAGAGCCTCTAAAATGTAAAAGGCTCATGACTCCTGACCTGAAAATTTGGGAGGTAAGAGGCCCAGTCATTGTAATTAAGGAACACTTTAGAATGCAAAGATTTGTTGCATTTGTTGAATGTAAGTTTGTTGAAATGGTTTGGGTATTCTAAAGGGAGCTGTTACGGAACCATGTGATAAATGCACACGTTCCTACATACAAACCCTTCAATAACATTAAGAAAAAAATCAAAGTAGCAGAGCTTAATTTCTCTTACTAACAACCTGTTAGGCAGAAAGATTAATATGTGCCAGCACCTCCACTAGACCTGATATGATTATTAGAAGGTTTTTTCATATTGGATATTATTTTTTCTTAGTGGACCACACACAGTCCCCTTGTAAAAAATAAATTGCATGTGGTCATTCTTTTGTTTACTTTTATTTAATATAATAACAGTTTTGGAAGTGTTAATAGCACAGTCGCTATATTCTGCTTCTGGTTTCCAAGAAATAACATACAATAGGCCCATTTCTTTAAAAAAAGGGACTGCTAGGCACTGTGAGCCCTAATAATGCAATTTTAAATCCATTTTACTTACTTATTCTTTAAGAGACTATAGAAGGAGTCACTTCAAATGCAGTCAGAAACTTGATGCCAGTTCTTCCAACGCATATTACTTGCATATAATTAAGGAAGTCATGTTTAAACTGTTTTTCATAAATGCAGTGCATTTCTGAGGACCTATCACACTTTGTGGCATTTCATTTGCAAAACTTCATTATTATGCATAAACAGAAAGACTATGAATTAACCTGATTTTGTACCTCCAGAAAAAACGGGAATCTTAAGAGGAGTAGGATATACAATAGCAAGGATAGCTATAGAGCAGTCTGAACCTCAAGGGGAATACCTCCAGGAATACAAGTTATAGCCCTTTCCAGCATGTGTTTAGTCATTCTATCACCAGACTTGCATGTAAAGTTGGATTTCTTTTTCCATAAGGATACCTGGAAAAACCAGCAACCCTACAGATTGAACTAAAAATGTCACAGCTCCGGAAGAGATTTCTACATTACTATCAAGTCTTAACAATAAAGGTCTGTATTTTTATCACTTTGCAAATTAAATTCAGAGCTAGAAAGGACGACAATCTCAGCACCTAATTCAAGAGCTACTATGGTGATTTTAGAAAGATGGTGCTGTGAAAAATCCAAAAAACCAAGAATTCTGCCAAAGGCTCTCAAAGAAACCAAAGCAAACTGAAAACACTCAGCCACCTCTTCCAGAGCCTAAATCAAAGCCTTACACAGCTGGTAAGCTTGGCAGAAGATGGCTAAACTTTGAGCAAACCTGCCTTAGATTTAAAAGGGAACATTGCCCACATGACTCTAATTATCAGTCCATCACACTTCTCAATAGCCACCATTAGAGGGGAAAGTTTTCCAGCAGCCAGTTAAACTTGAATGGATAAGGGAAGCATGAGGCAGGTGGAGTCAGTGAAATGACACGCCTGCCTATGGGCACACATGAGAAAGGATGGAAAGACTAGAATGCTCCGTTTTCTCAAAATGTAACAGATGAATACAACTGTCCTAACAGGTTTTCCATCATGCATTCTATTTGCTATGAATGGAAATAGAAAGTCGGATTATTTGATTTCAATGCTCATCACCTGGATTCCCACTTCAGAACAAACAGAGGGAGACCAATGCTGGAAGCATTCAGGAATGGATATCGTGTTGCCTTTCCAAGTTGAAGGCACTTATCTTTTGCTTTTCAAATGAGTGCTTTAACTTCTGCATGAAACACCTGTAAAAATTGCCACACTACCCACCTAGTTAAACATTTTTGAAGCATCTCATCTCATTATTCAAGTCTGGAATCAAACATCCTCCTTGCCTGAGTCCCTTCTTGCCACGTGAGTAATCCCAATCACTGCAACAGTACAATTACTGGTGTAAAGGGACTGTTCAAAGTGAGACGAAGTGGTAGAGTAAGGCCCTAACTTACAAAGCTTAATAAAAAAAGCTGGGGATTTTCTTGCCTGCACATTATAATTAATTAGGTGCAGCAAATCAAAGAGGAGAAAATAAACAGTTTTAGTGACAATATGTGCATTGTTTCACTGAATTGAGACTGGGGGTTTAATCTCTTATGTCTGCTATGATCTCTTCATGCAGCCTTTCTTTGATAAATACAAAAAGCAGTGACTTCAACAAATAAAAGTGAAATTAGTAATTAAAAACCATAATAGCAATTAAACCCAACTTTGGATCCAGCCAAGAAAGCCACAGACTATAGTGATTGGATTCACAAAAAAATAAATAGTACTTATGCAGTCACTTATCTTGAGAAGAAAGGATAAACTAATAGCATTTTTGGTCTGAAGCCACCACTTCATCTCCCTGTCTCTTCCTCTCTTCTTAACAAGAGCAAAAAACAAAAGGAGAAAGAGAAGTCTTTTCCAAGGCATGACCCACTATAACAAAACAAAGACCTCCCCAAATTACCCTTTAAAGATAACAATTAGTTTTACTCCAGAACTTTGTGAAATATGAGTATTTTTGAGTCAATGCAGTAGTAGCACACAGCTCCAAGTTACCAGGTTTGCTCACTAAATTACATTCCCTGACACTGATGGAGGAACCACCTGTAGAACATAAGAAGGTAATTTTGTGCCCCCAGAGACAGAGAGCCCTTGGGTGCTTTGCTGAAACATCCATTTTCCTGCCAGCAATGTCTGCAAGTTGCACACAGGGAAAAAAAGGGATACTCTCTATATGAGAAAAATGTGTCTCTCCTCATCTACCTAACCTGACTTCCAGATTTCTTTCATGGTCTCAGCACTTTTTGCTCCTGAGGATGAAGAACAGATGCCAAAATCCCGTAACAAGGAACAGCTTCCCACAAGATTTCTTGCAAAGATCAGCACACTAAACAAGGTCTTGACAAACCATTAACAGAGTCCAGAAGAACAACTCCAAGGTAACAATCAGGTTCCAAAATCAAATCTTCTTGCTTTAATTAGAGCCAGAGACTGTAGTGAAAACAGCAGAATCAGAGTGCATTAGGAGAGTTTATGATAAAATCTATAGAAACAACTTCCAAAACAATGTAAATTAATAATTTTACTACTTCCAACTCTGACATTATTTATTTGCTAGTAGCTCTGATTTCTGGTGGAAATTTGTCTTTTTATCTCTTCCCAAACCCTTTTTCTATGTTATTCAGTAACCATTTTCCTATCAAATCACGTTTCTTGATTTTACTTTCCCCATTTTTTTACCTTTTTTTGCTGTACAATATAGAAATCTTACATTCACAGAAGATTTCAAATACAAACAAATCTCAAAACACAGTCACAAAGTAAAAGCCTATTAGTGAAGGTTCTGTGGATATTTTTGGCTAGAAGACATCTCTTACTTCAATATACACTTCAAGGGAAAGCTGTACTCATATCCTGAACAGCCATCAGATCAAAAAAGCTTTGCTGCAGGAAGCTGAATTTGCCTTTTGACCTCAATGAGCTTCACTCTCTTATATGAGAACCACAACTTGTTTTCACTAGTCAGAAGCTGCTTTACAGTTGTGTTGAATTTTCCAAAAGGGATTCAATCTAAGTGTGAACATTGGGGTTTCCCAGTAGAATGGGAAGAACAAGGAAGTCAGAAGTCAAAGTTCTTACATAAAATGTCACTCTTCCACATGCAGAAATCCTTTATTTTAATCCACAAGTCTACCTGTGACAGACCTGCGCATAGAAGAGGCCTTGGAGTCCAGCTGTTTTGTTACAGTGGTTTGCTCTTCACCCCCAAAATTGCCCCCTGCACAGGAGTTATGGTATCCCTTGGTCCATCTTCCTAAGAGCATTAAAACTTAACAACCACTCCCCAAAAACATTAGATATGCAGCCAAGCATACATTGTCTAAGATTACACAAAGGCTTAGCCACTTTTCCCAATCTTTCTGTGTTCATTTACCCACCACAATTATTTGTGCTTCATCTGAAATGCTGCACAGTGTCATAAGAGAAATATTTTAGACTCTTTCTGAAGAAATATATCCCTTTCATCACTGAATTACTAGCCATAAAGATATTATGTGGTGGTAAATCTCCCACAGGATCTTATCCAAAGATTTCTAATAGGTCCTACAATTCCCTTCCAGTTTTAGCCTCCATAGAACAGAACTGAACAGAAATCACTCAATTTGTGATTGAAAAAAAAACCAAAAACCTGAAAGAAGAAACACGTCAATTAATTAATTAAAATGTGTCTCCAGTAGAGATTCTCTTTACCTTGCTATCTGGTATCTATAAAAACACCCAAATATTTAATTTGGGCCAAATTTTTTCCTTAAAAGTTTTGAGAACTTTTTTGCATAGAATTTTTGATTGTTTCTTTCTTTTGGGAAGGAAAAAGTTGAGCAAGTCACACACAGGCATTGTCCTGGGTTGTTTTGGCCCATATTTTCTCCAAGTATTTTCTCAACTAATTCTTGCAGCTCATCATAGTTTGCGGTTTTTTAGGTTTTTCAGTAAGTTCTCTATAAATACAGTGTTTTCTCTCAGGCTGGAAGAATTTTCAAATGTTCCAAAAATTTCTAGTATTCTTTCTTTTCTAGGCCAACATAGCCCAGGAAAAAAAGCTTGTGCAAAAGATTTCAAGCACTATTTTCCCAGAAAACACATCAAGACAGTGCATTGTACTATGGAGCAAGTCAGGAAATGAGAACTAAGACGTTCTTAGCATCACATAATACTCATACAGAGTATGCATGCCAAACATGAGTCTGATTAGGTTTCTTTACAAAACCAATGCAGGTCTTCACTGACTTTCCACTTCTACCCGGTATCTTGGCACAAGTCAGGTTTAAACTGTTTTCCTAGTCTCTTTTCACTAAATAAAAAACTAAACCAAAAAATCACAGGACTATTGCCTGTGATTCCCCTAAAAACACACATTCACCCTGTATTTCCAAACAAAATTCCTACTTTTAGAAAATTGGCTGTCTTCAATACCAGATGCTCCTTCACTTGTGCTTTTCTTAAGTATTATTAAAGAACATGAATATTGTAAGCACATACATGTAAAAAATATTATTTCAAGTATCCTTTCTCAATATACTGTAATTTTAAATGCAAAAGCCAGACACAATGTATATTTATACATAACCATAAAAATCTACATGGAGACATATTTCTAGCACTGTTAAAGGCTGGCTCTTATTCACCAACTGTCCATAACAGTAAATTCAATAAAAACACAAAATAAATAAAGAGAACACACAAGACAAACAAGAGGCACAAGCAAAAATAGCAATCTTCCTCTAACAGAAGATAGCAATACCTGGTGTTATCTCCAAAACTCATCTCTGAACAGAGCAAGTCACCAAGGAACAGCTAACAAATTGCATTATCTTTGCAGTAAAACCAAAGAAATAAACTCATCTGTGAAATTCATTAATGCGTTTAGGTGCTGCTATAAAGATTATGTATGGCCATGTAACAGCTGAGAAAATGAGCTTATTTTTCTAAATAGCACTTCTCAGCACTCTCACAAGTGATATTAAAGCCTCCTGTCTGGTTGGTCCAGGCAAATCCAATAGCTAATTCAGCAAAATGCACTGGTTTCTTCCTCCTAACAGATGTCTGTTGCTGTAATAGAGTCACTGAATACATTTGAGGTTACCACACGAATGGAACAACTTATTCAACCATTGTGAAGCAGAGAGTTGCCAACAAGAGAGTTTAAAACAAGACTGAGGGAAACCATGGAAATGTTCAAGGCCAGGTTGGATGGGGCTCTGAACAACCTGGTCTAGTGGAAGGTGTCTCTGCCCACGGCAGCGGCATTGGAATAAGATGATTTTTAAGGTCCTTCCCAACACAAACCACTCTGTGATTCCATAATAGTTCCTTTAAAGAACATTTCATTTTCCAAGATCCTAAAAGCCCCAGAGTGGCAGTGCAGGTGGCTCCAGCCACTTTGTCTCCTGAGGAGAACTCAGACATCCAGCTGTGGTGGTCAGCAACCCCAGTCCAGCACACAACTCGCAGTCACAGCGAGAACCCATGATTCCCTTGTTCTTTCCTTTGCATGTTTTCCCCTGATTGGTTAATGTTTTCCCCTCCCTGTTTTATGTATGAGGTTATGTATATTCATTTTCCTTCTTTAATATGTATCAGCTCTAGGAAGTTCTTTGTTCCTCGATGCCCCATTGGATCCTTCCCTAAGTCACTCCTATGTGTTCCCATTGGTTCCCTTGCTGCCAACCCCGCCTACTTGTCCCTATCGCATTGGCTGAGATCCCTTTCCCCGCCTGTTCTGTACCCAGTATAAGATCCCTGGACCCTCCCACCAATTTGGCTCTTTGTCCCTGCCGTTTCGGGCGTGGGTGTATGTGGAACACATACAGAGAGTCCCCTCTCTTTACTTCTTTGCCTTCACCTCCGTGCCTGCTTAACAGTGACAGAAGGATCCAGCCCCTTTTGGGTGAGGAGCTCTGCCCCTTTTTCATTGTGTGATGGGCACTGAGTGCCACCTTCCAGAGGGGTTTCAGCATTGATCTCCGGGCTTCTTTGTGTCGGCACGCGAGGGGTAAAACCCCCTTCTGCCAGCTCCCAGTGGCTGGTTAACCCCTCACCCCAGATTTGGACAGAAAGGATGCAACTGACTCCCTATTCAGAGAAACAGGAGTTGGAATGGAAATTAGTGAATACCAAATACATCTTAATTTTTTCAATAAATGTGAACACATAGCTTATTTTTTATCATGCAAGTGTGGTCTGTGCAGCCAACTGAAATCTTTTAAGTCCTTCAAAGTGTTTTATCCACATACAATGGGAAAGCACACCGCTAGAATGGCACGTTCATTCATTATTTTTTAAAGATTCTAGCGGTGGGGTTTTATCAGGATTCCTAGCATCTGGCCACAAATACACAGGGTAAACAATAGCTTAAGCTGTCTATCAGGGTTAAGTAGCAAAAAATAGATGTTAAGGTTATCTATGCAGCAAGGAATATTGAAACTAACAAAGGAGGGTAGACTATAGAAGCTGGAGGCACATTTCTGTCCAGGAAACAAGGAGTGTGAATCCTTGCAAGTTTAACACATAGAAATAGCTAAACGGAAGTAAACTTAGGTACTGGAGAAAACATCTAACACTGAGATTTCCATACTAAAAGAGGTTGCTAATGCTTCTAATTATCAGGTGAGAGAGATAAAACAAAACCCCCACCAAAACTTTTCAAACTAACTTGTGACATAAACTCTTCTTTCTTCCAAACATTTCCTTGGAGGCCACTTAAACTGTTCTGTATTAAGTAAGCAATTCACAGGACCTTTGCTTGCAGTAAATGCACTTTTTCCTGAGCTGACTTGCTGCCTGTTGCTTACCAGGTGCACATAGTTCTATGATTCTGTATGAATTTACATCATACAAGGCTTTATTTTCAAAGATTATCCCAGTGAAAAAGGAATCCGAGTATGCTCCTATATTTCCTGGTTGGTATTCCATTTTTTCACCAATGAGTGAATTACCTCAACAAAACCAATCTGAAGAAGAGTTACTTGAGCTCCCTTGAGAAGCCATCTAATTCCCTTAAACTGGATGGAAAGGGCATGATCAAAGTGAAAATTCATGCTGAGAGACTTGCTGAAATGACCCCCCAAGAGGGAGGACAGAACCAATGGACTGAATTTTTTTAAGTACAGTGGGAAATAAACTATTATCAAAGTTTAGAATATGCTGAGTTCAAAGAAGAGAGCAAATTGTCTAATTCATTAGCTGTATATAAAGGTTGAAGAAGAGCTGATAAATGGATTATCTCAAGAACTAATTCTTTAAAAATCAGTTCTGTATTTTCCATTCTCCTTTCCCAAATGTGGTAAAGGATGTTTGTTTATGACTGGTTGAATTCTTCAAAGTAATTCTCTCTATATATTTGTACCACTTTTTCAGAGTGCTCCTCACTAACATAGATCAGAAAATAGATATAAGAGTCCAGATGAACAGAGAGATCTCTGATTACAGGTGATTCTGTATCTCCTTCAGCACTGTGAGTCAGACATCCTCGATTTACATCTTTGCACTTAGGAAATGTGTGACCGACTCTATTTTTAAAAGCTTTTGAATAGAGCAAAATAACACCACTTCCAGGGACAAGTTATTAACATGATTGTACAGAAGAATCTACATGTTTTTGTACAATACTAATGTTGAACAACAGGAGAATGTCCATATTTTAAAAAAATAAAGTGGGATTTATGTATGGAAACTGACAGAGTTTGCTGTAACATAAATACTAAGATGGTGTGGAGACCTGAGAGCAGCCTTGGAGTATCTGAAGGGGCCTACAGGGAAGGTGGAGAGGGGCTTCATCAGGAATTGCAGTAATAGAACAAGGAATAATGGGTGTGAAATGAAAAAGGTGGAATTGAATTTCAGCTAAATATTAGGAAGAAAGTCTTTACCATGATGGTGGTGAGGGACTAGAACAGGTTTCCCAGAGCAGCTGTGGCTGCCCCATCCCTGGAAGTGTTCAAGGCACATTGGATGGAGCTCTGAGCAATCTGGTCTAGTGGAAGTTGTCCTTGCCTATGACAGGGAATTGGAACGAGATGAGATTTAAGGTCCATTCCAACCCTTAACATTCTCTTCTTAATACACTGCACTGCATTGCTTTTGTTTCTTTTTTACTTTTTTTTTGTTTTTTTGTCATTTGGACAGGATTTTTGTCTAAATAATTGTTGAGCAACACAAGCTCCTGATTCCTTTAGGTCTGCTGTGACATCAAGACATTGCTCTGATTGCTACAATGAATATCAAGATTCAAATAACAGCAGCATTGGTAGGAAGGCATGAGGGGTTGACAGTTACAAAGAAGTCTTTGAAAAATTTTAATAAGTCACACTTATTAAATAAGCAATAATATAACAAGAACTACAGGTAACAGGAACTGTGAAAAGAATTGAGAGAAAAGAAATAATCTATCTACCAGTTAGGAGAACCTAAC